>NC_140709.1:4165000-5485000 GCF_050655825.1 Lonchura striata | reverse complement strand
CTAAAATTAGGATTTGGTTATGATCGTGATTGATAAAATTTAACAAGTTGCATTTACAACCTCCGAGCTACCCTGTCTAATGAATCATATTTTTGTTTTCTTTTAATCACATTTCTGTCATTGATAAGAAGCTGCCCTATAATGCTTGTGATCAAATCTGTTATTCATAGGCGTGTTTTCAGATGAAGCTGTAATAAAGAAATATTTTCAATGGAGCTTCCTTTAACAAAATATTAAATGCATTTTTGAAAATTAAATACAATATGAAGGAAAGCATGATAAAGGCAAATATGTCAACAGTCACGGGCTATGCAGTCCTGCCCTTGACTGACTGAGGGAAAGCTTTTCTGCTTTGGTAAATATTAAGAGTAGAATCTGAAAAACACTAATTAATGCGCACAGCCCCTATTGCCTCTCAGAAAGACATGACTTTTCAAGGTCACTTATCCATTTTCAATTATTCCATCTTTAGCCTTTAACAGGAGATTCACATCACCATGGTATTCAAGAAAAAATGGTGTGTCATGTATTAGGAGCTACTCTAATGAATGAAAAATCTAAATCCATTTTATTTAACTATTTAAAACCTTCCATTAGAGGAGCCTTGCCTGGAGTTTGTACAGGGGATCCAAAAATTCCTTGGATGGTGGGGAGGAAAAAGTGTAGTAATTTCCTCTGATAATGAATGCAGAACAGCCAATCTTCCTCTGACTCAAAAACACCTGGGCTCAAAGTGGGCTGTCATTGGAAAAAAAATCATAAATAAATTCTGATTTATCTATATACAGCAAAGAACAAATGCAATGCTTTAATAGCAAGAGCAGACTGAAGATAAGGGCTGTTGTTATGACCAACATCAGACTAAAAATGAGTGTTCCAGAATGGATTCCTTATTGGATGCAAAAACCACTCCCTGTCCTTCCCTGAGGAACTTAAGTTTGGTTGTTACTTTTTAAGGGAAAAAAATAACAAAAGACTATAAAGGCAATAAAAAAGCATCATACAATCTGACAGCAAGGCAAACAGAGAAGTCTGGATATGTACATCCCATTTTGCCTTGTATGCTGAAAACTGATACCAAGAAATACCACCAGCCTATACCTCTGCCCTCCCACTGCTCATCCTAATCTTACCTCAAAAAAAAAATAGTTATAAGAATACAGAGATTCCTGTCTGGAAACAGTGGGGAGCCAGCAATGAAGGGAAACACTGAGCTAAAAGTAGGATTTCATGATCAAGGAATATTTATATTATAATTAGCCCAAGAGGAAAAATGGGTTATGTGAGTAGCAGGAGGCATATTTTGTCCTGTGATACCAAAATTTCAATTCACCTCTGTGATGGAGGCTTACAAAATCGTGAGGTGGAAACGTGTTAAAACAAACTGTTCCATTTCCAGCTCTGCCACCAGCAGCACACAGGCTGAGCCACCCACTTCTCCTCTGTCTCAGCTTCCAGCTCTGAAAAGCAGGTTAATAACACCTATCTCCCAGAGAAGTCGTGAGCTTGCATTTTTCAGCCAGATTGGAGAGAGCCAGAAAACAGCTGAGGTAATTGACTGATAGTTGCAAAGCACTTTGAATGTAAATATCCAGTAGCCTGACTTTATTCAGGATTTCTTATCTTTAATTTCCCATTTACAAACATGTGGCACGCTTTTTTAGTTGCAAAAAGCATTTTTTAAGGGAGCTTGCAAGCAGTAGCATATCAGAAGATCTGAACAGGGTGGATTTGTTGTGCTTCTTTCAGGTTAACTGTTTGCAGCTTTTGCCAGTTTCAAAAGTGCAAGAAAACAAAGCTAAATGTCTATTTAGCTTTAAAAGCATTAGGAAGACTAAGAGCATGATGGTTTTATTCCCATCATCTTGGTGATTTGTCTTCTTTCCATTTCTGTCTTAATCTTGTGCTTTTATCCTTAATAGGTTTTTTAATCTGATGTTCAATTTCTTCCCATGCACCTCCAGAAAGAGAGTGAAAGGTGGGATCCAGAAAATCTGCTGGCACCATCTGCAACTCCTGCCACGTGGAATTGCTCCCAGGGAACATCTGTTCTTCCTCATGGATGTGCAGAAGTGGGTTCCTCCTCTTCTTCCCCCTTTTCTTTAGTCAAATGCTGACCCACGTGCTGTTTTTCCTGGATAGGCACCACACAGTCATGGTTATATTTATACAAGACCAGAGCTTGTGGATCAAAATAATTTCCTTTCTAGAGGCTGCTGTGTTTTTTGAAGGATGAAACAGTCCCTTTGGATGGTCTAGAACAAACGTTTAGGGGTTTAATGAAGAGACCAGGAAGGCTTTAATAGGGTCAAAGACCATTTTAAGTACCACACACTTGTGTGACCCTGGTTCACACATAAGGAAAGAGCAGTCAGCTGTAACAATATGCCTTGCCACACTGGAGTGTATTGAGTCCTCATCAAAGCTCCCATTTTCCACTGTGTTTCCAAGCTCCCAAAATCTAAAGTTCTACCAGCTGCCAGCATAAGCATTCAGCCTTAGATTTCAAATTGTGATGTAGGTTTTGCTAAATGGGAGTGCTTTTGAGACAATTGTGTTCCTGTTCCAGTAATCTCTGTAGCTGCTTGTTTCCATCAAACCCTTCCTCTGTGCTGGAGTGATTGCAGCATCTTCCAGTTCAGGAGCACTGCTACAGGCAGGCTGGCCAGAACTAGCTCTGGCATGCCTGAAATTCTGACTCCTGCTTCTGCATGTCACTTCTCATCTTATTTGGGCTTTAAGATGAGGGATCATTGTGCAGTGTTGTTTCAGAAGGCTTCAAAGCCATTGATCAAGAAATATGAATCCATCACTGTGTGTAATTGGGTGTGAACTGTCTTCATCCCACAACTGGCACTTTGGCAGCATCAGAAGGGATGCACTTTTACTGAAATAGTCATCATAGCAGGATCCTGTGTCTTGCTCACGCAGCTTTTACTAACTGAGAATGCAGAAGATAATTTGGCATCGCTGCTCAAAGCAGCTGGGGGCAAACCTTGAGCCTGCTGCACAGGCTCTCGTGGGCAAGTCTTCTCTGGCATTAAAATAAATGAATTTATGGTCCTAGAGTTGGGTAGCCAAGTTCTCTCCAAAACAAAATCACTGCACAGCAGTATCTAGAGCTGTCAACAGGAGAGTTTTCAAAGGGGTCTCAGTGAAGGCCCAGCTGTTGTCAGTCCCATCACAGTGGGTGAATAAATATTGGAGCTGGCCAACTGCTGGGAGGGAGAGAGGCTGCTCTGACAGGAACATTAGGTAGGAATCTGAAGTGGCTTCTTAAACAGGAAATGTTTCTGGTTTTCTGAGAAGTCCTGATGCACTCTTTTTTTCTGCTGTGTAAATTTTAATCCATTGTTTGACCCTCTTAGACACCCACTAGAAGCTCAGATGCTTGTCTCACACTTAACTCCCTCTTATGAGCTCTGTTCTGCTGGGCTGTCTGCAGAGGATGAGGGTAACCAGTGTGTAAACTCATATTATTCCCACTCTTTATTCCCTTTTTTGTCCCTCTTTGCATGTGAGAGTTGAGGAGGGATTGTATTTCTGAACTGTGCAGAGATCATCGCACTATTAGGTAGTACTACCAAAAGAATTAAAGAGAGCAAAAATGGATCAGAGATTGTTTTCAAAACACCTGATCATAGTCCACTGGCTCCCACCAGTCAACAGGATGTGCATGAGGAAATCCTGCACACAGATTACATCAGAAACAGGAACAGACTTTTGCTTTATAACCCAAGAGCTCTTATCAATATTTGATATTACTTTCACTTGGACTGTGTCTTTTTAAATGTACTTTACAATCTTTTGTAATGTGAATACAATCAAATAAGTAGAGACTGCTTCTTTGTAATTCTTGTTATTGCTTTGGACAAAATATTTCCAAAAAAAGCTCTGGCAGTGCATGGCAGGCTTCATAGAATAGAGGATTGCAATGGATTTGCTGACAGGCTCTTAGTTGGTGCAGCACTAGCCACCAGAGCTTTATCTGGGATTAAAGCTTCTGGAATTACTCATTAATTGGATTAATGAACTGTAATTCATCATGCATGTCAATCCTACTTTGCTCTAACTTCTGCTTTCACCCTCCTTGTAACATTCATCCAAAGGAAGACCTCTGTTCTGGGAAAGTTCAAGAACAATGTTAAGACGTCAGTGATTCATTTTAAATCCCTAATGTGATCAAAACCCCCTTTATTTCTTCTTGGAGTACCTCTATAACTTTTCATTATGTCATACTTGGAGCATTTCTTTAAAACTCCCCATTTCAGAGCTTAGGTCTGTTTGAGAATTTTTTTTAAGCTCTCAAGGCTGTAGAAGCATCTTTGCTGTTGTTTTTTAATTTTTTATTTTAAGAAATTAAACTACTTCAGGTGCTTAACTTAGATTTGTGTGTGTGTATGTGTTGTAATGCATTCTACTGAAAATATTTACTTAAGCAGAGACAGAAAGAAACACAGGTTGGAACTTCCAGTTGATTGTGGTTAAAAAGTCTTTGGAAAATATACTCTACTTTTTTTTTTTTCTCACTTTTTTTTTCCTGTGTGCTGATAAATAATCTAAAATATTAGCATATGTTTTTTATCTATTTTGCCTCAGATAAGAT
The DNA here is from genome assembly GCF_050655825.1 of Lonchura striata. Lineage (NCBI taxonomy): Eukaryota > Metazoa > Chordata > Aves > Passeriformes > Estrildidae > Lonchura > Lonchura striata. Next base: position 5,480,394 of record NC_140709.1, on the reverse strand, counting down.
GTTTCATTTGCACCCTCAGAGGACACTTCATTGAATATACAGAATATATATTGCTCTATACTCTGAGACAGTAACATTAGCCTGCTCAGCTGTCAAAAGCTGAAAAACAGATTCTGCAGAGCTGTTAATAAATTGCCTTGGAGTCTGCTTACAGAAGAATATGTGCGTGGCAGGAAGTCAGAATCTGAAATGGAAATGTCTCTGAAGTTTGGGAGTTACCTGATCACACATCTTCCCCTTTGCTCTGTGGGTGTCCAAGCCCCCTGGCCTGAGCCAAGGAAGGGTGAGGAGCTCTCAGCTTTCACATCTTGCTGTGGAGAAAGGGATGTTTCATCTGCATATCCCAGCCTCTCTCAGTTTTCAGCAGCTCCTGAGGGACTGGAGCTATCTATTCCCATTTATTTGCAGAGGGGAAGTCAAACATGGTCCCAGCAATGGTTTAATGTGCCTGTGCTTCCTGTGCAGAGCACTTGCAGCGCTCGCCCTGCCCAACAGAACTCAGAATAGACTGAGGAGTGAAATGAAAAGAGATTCTGCTGTTTCATGTCAAGGAGATCTTTCTCTGCTCCTGTGCTGGGGGAAGGATGCTTTGATGGGAACCTCACTGAGGTGCACAGCAAAGCTCCTGTGCAGGAGAGTGTTGATACTGGACACAAAATGAGTACACATTGGTGAGTTCAAGGGAGAAAAAGAGCTAATTTTATTTCTAACTTTGTAATGTATAGAATTCCAAAAGTGACAGTAGATTGGAGGATGAAATTACCACCTCTCCAACCTCACTGGTCAAACCAACAGTCCATCAGTTCTCTCCTCTCACAAAGAAGAATGCAAAACAATCATTATTTACAAGAACAGTGCGTGAGAACTCCAGTAGGAATATGTAAACATTATCAGATGGCTAAAGAAGTTTTATGAGAACTTTAAAACTTTCCAAAGAACTGTAAAAGAAAACACTTTTAAAAATCAGGGTAACAGGAGAGCAGAGATGAAGCAGCTCAAGCTCGGAACGTGACTCTCTCCTTCAGGGAGGGCAGCCCTGGCACGCAGAGCAGGAATCAGCCAGCCTGGTTGCACCCAAACTCTGACATGATCATATTCCCTGCCACCAAGGCAAGGACCTAGCCCAGCCAAGGAAGAAGAGTGGGGGAAATGATATCAAAATGACATTTTCCCATGTGCTCTTCTCTTAGTCTGGGGGAACTGAGCTAATGAAATACCAACATGTTTCTATGAGCGAATGCATTACTTAACATCATAAGAGAAATATCTTTTATAAGGAAAGGTAATATCCCTTATTAAACCAACTAATATAATTAGAAAACAGAGAGACTTTAAAGCCAGAGTCGCTTTGTTTGTCTGACAAGAAGAACAAAATTCAGCTTAATGTAGGCTAGACACGAGAGCTCATAATTCAAGCTAATTGTGTTAATCACTTTGTGGCAGAGAAGGGAGCTGGCACATCAGTGCAGGGAGGGCTGATAGCAGGGGCAAAGCGACCATGACCTTATTTTGGGAGTAATATGAAGGTGCTAAGTGTTGCAGAGTGGGTGAGAGGAAGATTGTAATGTACTGCATAACCAGAGCTTTTGTGAATTTTTATTAACCAGTCACCTTCTAAGATTTAGTTCCTGTCTTGTCTTTTGAAGTTACTTTTCTGGTGTTTTCCTTTCCTGAGGATCAACTCTGAGAAATTAAAGATGGAGCATGTGCTTGGAGGAAATGCTCTTCCACTGGCAGAACAGAATTGAGATTTATATGTCATCTCTGCTTTCTAACAGGACTGTTCACTGTCTTTTACCCCCAGAAGTTTCCCTTGTTTTGTACACAGACTCAGGGTGGGATTCACATCACTGAAATTTAGCTAATTTGTATAGGAGAGCCATCACCCAATCAGTTATGGGAAAAAACACTCCTCCAGAGCAAAATTCACATCACCCACCTTCAGGAGAGGCTGCTACTGGATTAGCATAATGTATTTGACAGAAAACCCTGGTAATTCAATAGCTGTCATGTCATCAACAGCATCCTACAAAGGGAAATGACTGAGGGATCCCCCCAGGGATGGAAACCATTGGGATTATCCATCCTAAAATACTCCTGATGTTTCAGATGTATTTTTAGGATGGGTTGGATCAGCCTTTAGAGGCGGTGAAACAGAGCACCGAGATAAGAAGCTTTAACCATCTGCCTTCCCCAGGTTTAATTATTTCACTGTTTGAAAATAGGGCTTACCAAAATATTATTCATCCCCAGAATTCACAGAGGCTGCACAAGACAGAAGCAGTTTTCTTCAGAGAGATCAGCTTGTTATTTGAATCTGGCCCTTGCTGTTAATAGTAGAATATGAAAGATTAAATCTAAAGGTAACGTTTGCACTTAAAAAAAAAAAAAACAAACAACCTTAGAATAATTAAAATGATTGGGTTGAGAGGCCAGTTGATTCTTCTGCTTTCAGGACACTTGGAAAACTTAGCACTGCTCTGAGGCTTCTCAGCACGGGCTAAAGACAGGAATTAACTCAGCCAGTGGGATCTCTTAAATATAAAAGACTTCTCCATTAAGTAGGGAGATTTTTTCTTTTCTTCACTGCAGATGCACACTGAGATGGTAACAGGTAGACACTCGTGTGTCGTGGACAATGAAGATGAAAGAGAAAGCTCAGGGCTCTTGGAAGAACCAGCCTCCTGCCATGGAGGTTTCCTGAAGGGGAATTCCTGCACCCATGCCAGCAGTGACCTTGTCCATGGAGCTGCTGACTCGAGGCTTCAATCACTCAAGGCAAAACCTTCTCCCTCAACCTCAAATTTAGAGCAATTTGCACGAAGTTTAACAGAGCTCAGGCCCTGGAGCAAAACAACAAGCAAGCACTGTGTAGAGATGGCACTGCACAGATTAACACTCCAGAGGAACATGATGCTGAATGGAAATTGCATTTCTGGCTTTAATTTCCTTAGGTGACAAACAGGGCTGTAAACTCCATGTCTTGAACCACAATGCTGGCACATCTCCATCCCACCTGGAAGTGTCCCCTCCACTGAAACCCTCATTCAGTGTGACGCCCTGGATATTGAAATAATCTCTACAGATTGTCTTTTTCTTTATTCAGAGCAGACTATGAAGTTTTTCTTACACAATATACTCTGTATCTTGTGATCAATCCCAGTGGTTTTGCTGTCCAAAGCATTGATCTCATCCTGCTCCTGGATCACCTCTGCTCAGATTTGTTCTGTGCTTCACAGAGCCGTGATTCCCATTGCCAGGCACTGCTCCGAGCCAATAACACTTTCCTTGTGTTCCAGGATGTAGACTGAGGCAAAAGGCTGTTTTTTCTGAAAAAACCCACATCTTCCACCATTATGGAGCTCTTCTTCAACAAAGCTGACACTGAATTTCTAACCACTCCAAAACCACATTTACAAAGGGATTTTTCTGGAGCTTTTATAATTCTGTGGGGTAAGAGAGAAAAAAACCCCAATGTTTTATGCATATAAATTAATTTCCAGAAGCACAGATTATGTTGCATTATTATTTTATTAACAATTAATGACTGGATCACCCTACAAGGAAGATGACAGTCTCTGCAGAACTGCAAAAAATACATGAGCCTAGCAAATAGAATGTAATACAGCACAAAATAAATTATGATATGTAGTTTTACCAAAACATGAATGCCACAATATTAAAGAAAAGGTTTATTACAGATAATTGCTTGCTCTGTTTATGCTGTTTCTGTAGAATTTGGATAAGCAGTTTAAGTTACAGAGATTTATAACTGTTTCCCTGAAGATGTATGAAACTGAAAAAATTGTAAGCCTTTTTAATCCACCTATAAATCATTTTATACATTTAATTTCTTCTGTATACATTTCATGGGTTCATATATATAATACAACTGAAAACTGCTACGTGCTTTCAGATGAACTAGCTTTTGCACTTCTTTTCACCTCTTTATCATTCCTTTATGTATTCACTTCAAGTAGAATATATTAAAATTCCCACCGGTTACTTAATATTAAGTATTTAATGGCTGTATAATTCTATACTTAAAAATATTTTTGTATGGATGTCAGTGGTGAGTATTGCATATGTTTCTCCTCAAAAAGACTTGGGATGTGTTGATTACTTTGGAAACCTGAGTACTGATGGGGGAGCCCCAGACTGGCAAGGCTGGCTGCAAGACAAGTGCCAAAAACTGGAGAAGGCTCTGGGGAGACCAAAGAGACCTTTCCAGTGCCTTGAGGGGCTCCAAGAGAGCTGGAGAGGGGCTTTGCACAAGGACATGGAGTGCCAGGAGAAGGGGGAATAGCCTTAGGCTGAAGGAGGGCAGGGTTGGATGGGATGTTAGGAAGAATTCATCCCAGGAGGGCGGTGAGGCCTGGCACAGGCTGCCCACAGAAGCTGTGGATGCTCCATCCCTAAAAGCATTCAGTGCCAATTTGAACAGGACAATCTGAGGTGTCCCTGCCCGTGGCAGCAGGGATAATTATCACTGGATAATTATCAAAGCATTCTGGGATTCCATGGCTCAAAGGGAAACCCCAGCTGGGACCCAGCACTCTTGGATCAAGCCAAAATCTTCTACATTGTCCCACCTCTGATTCCTGCCCTCAAGACAAGCCCTGGTGAGCTGGGCTCACCACTCAAAGACTCTCCTGTTCCAATCCATTTCCCCTCTTCACAAGGTATAGCAAAATCCCTCATTTGCTATCAAGAATCAATGCATTTCACAGAAAAAATTGGCAGCACCAAGTCTCTGACTCCTGCCCTTGGTAGCTCCAGCTGAGATGTCTCCTCCCCTCTCCTTGTCACACCCACTCGGCCAGACCCCTTCCCAAAAAGTTTTTGCTCTAATTTCAGTGGTAGCAGGGAAGATAAGTTCTGAAATCCCCTAAAGAGTTTCCTGAAATGTGTTAGTCTGAAGTGTGACTGTGTCAATTCTAAAGTGACATGATATTGTTCACTCCTGGTTGTTTTGGGTGCTTATTTGCAACAGTGGATTATTATGTACATTTTTTCTATGTGAGAACTGATTTCTGAACCCCTCCCCTCCCCAAAAAAAAAAAAAATCAAAACCCCAAAAAACACCCACTGAGGAAGAGAAATTAAAAATGTCCTTTTAGCATAACATTCTGCAGATAGGACAAACACATATAGGAAAATTTAGGTTTATTTTATTTGCATTTTATATAATAATAGCAGAAGAAGTCTGACTTCAGACATATAAAATGCTTGGTTAAATGGCTTGATTATATAGTACTTTTAAAATATATTCTCTTGACTGGTGTCTTGAACTGAGCAGCTTGTCAGTGATTAATCAAGATGATATTTAAAATGCAAATAATTGGATTGGCTGTTAAAAATTGGGATTTCATTCCATTGGGAAGGAATTCTTGGGAAGGACTTCAGAAATGTGGAGATCTGATCATCGAGGTTCCCTAAGTATAATTAGAATTTGAAAAAAAATTAGAGACAGAGTAGACACAGACAGACAAAGTGTCCATTTTCCCTAAATGTTCTGTAGAGGAAATCCAAAGAGAAAACAACGGCTAGGGGAAACTTAGCACAGCTTCTACATGAGAAAACAGGTGGGGACATAATTTCCTTTATTATTCAAAAAGAACTTCTGTTTTCACTGAGCAAGGGAAAATTTAATCTTAACTGTGAAGAGCCCTGGTATTGTGGCTGCAGCCATGGCACTGAGGAAAGGAGCATGGATTGTCCCTTGCCACTTGACTTTCAGGTCAAGTTCCATGAAGTGTCTGAGCACCTCCTTCACACTGAACTTCCTCTCACAATTCTCTTGCTCCTTTTGTAGTTTTCCTTTTTTTTTTTTTTTTTTTTTTTTTGACTTGTGTGTATGTGTCTGTGGTTTGGGTGGTGCGTGCAGTATGCAAACCTAATAATGAAAGATTATTTCTAATCTCTGCCCTGCAACTCCCCACAGTTTGCTCCAGGACACATCTTCCAACTGGACCACTAGGATTTCCATTTTCTTCTACCCTCCAGTGAACTCAGAGTCCTTGTAGGCTGTTTAATGATTTTTCAAAAGGCTTAACAAGGTTATTGCCAATAAAGTGCTTATATCTCAGAGGACTGAGAAAAAAAAAATGCAGTTTAAGACATGGAATTTTACAAAATGGTTTTAGAGAAGAATCCTCCAAACTTTGCTTTTAGGTATCTGGGACATATATTTTGATGATCTGCAACTACTATCAATGTGCTGCTATTTTAAACACAACAGAGCTTCAGTTATAGATTACTTACTGGTTTTTTAAATGGTAGTTGAGAAGTTCAAAGCTATTTTATTACTACTGAGAAATTTATCTGTAGGGACATTAGAATAAAAAGTACTTATTTCTTCATGACTAAAATTGCACTATTGTGGGGTATCAGTTTGCATTTTAAAGCTGCAAATTCATGAAATTTTATTATGTTTATAGTTGTCATCAAAATATGAAAAGGAACATTAATATTTTCAAATTTAATTTTTCCTGGATTTTAATTTCATTGCTTATTATCAGAGAGATTTACAGATTTTTTTTCTTCTTACTATCTCTGACTTAACAAAGTTTACGTTTGAAAAAAAAATATATGCACAGTACTAAATAGATTTTTCTAGTTAATCATTTTGCCATTTCTTTTCATAGGCAAATATTTTATTGAGCAGATGGGACTCTAATACTCCAGTATCAGAGAACATATGTAAAATATAAGATACCTTGTTCACACTGGTATGAGAGAAGCCTGTTTTGTCCTGCAGTTTTGAAGCCTTGACTGAGATGCAAGATAAGAAATGTAACATGGTAGATTTACATTTATTTGTCTCAGAGCTGAAGGTGAGAAGAGCAGCTGAAGTAAGAAGATGCTACAACAAAATGAACTTTTGGCTAGATCTCAAAATGTTTATGTTTTACAGTTTAGGCTTGTTCTGCTTCTTAATAAAATGAACAGAATAAACTGAGAAATGGTGAAAAATTACCTGCACTGCTTGTTTCCTGCTCTGTGTCACTGGAGGATCCCCCATGAGATTCACTGCCCATTTAGGGTGAATTTCTCTTGGTGGACATGACCACCAAAATCCAAGTTCAGGAAGAAATCTCTCTTTTACCTCTAAGTCAGGCACTTTTCATCCCTGCCTATCCCACTCTTTTGTTGCCTGAATTATTTTGGGCTGTATTTTAGCTCTGCCAAGAGAACAGCAGCTCCAAAATCATGAAACATTTTCACACAGGGCAGCTTAGCCCTCCATGTATTTCTTATGGATTTTGCTTCTTGTCATTTTTTCGTACAAAAGCAGGCAGCAGACCCAGTTTCCCAAAAGAATGGTTTGCTGTGTTTGCTAACCTTGAGAGAGGGAAACAGTTAATTCAGATGTGCTCATTTAGATGATCTTTTTACCAGTCCTTGTGGGAAGACAGAGAATTACTTGCAGATATTAAAATCTCAAAAATGCGACTGAGGTGCTACCTTAATAGAAGTTAGACCTTATAAATATTCCATGTGCCTGAGATTGTATATTACATTTCTGCAATTTTCTTTCTGCTATTATCTATTTTTATTATGAGCTTTATTCCATCAGCAGTGCTGATAACTTCAGTAAAAAGTTTATTTAGAAAAACAAATCCAGAAAGGTTTTCACTGTAGACTGCTAGGGAATTTTTGGACTGCCAGTCATTCTTATTTCCAGTTGGGATTTATTGCCTGTTTGTCACTTGTAGTCTACAGATTATACTTATCAATAAAGACCTGTTTTTTTTTTTTTTTTAATTACAGCTTATGCATGTTAAGGATTATTTTTCATTCACCTGCATCATCAGACAAGTTAATTTCTGAATATCCAACACCTCTAGTTTGTCAGCTCTTGGCATGGCATGACACCCCTGCTGCCATCCTTGAGGGGTTTTTATATGAAGTATAAATTTATGTTTAATAAATTATGTTAGTGTCACACTCATGGATCTGTGACTGAAGGTGCAAATGTGAGCAAATTGTGCAGGGAGGTTTGGTTCTCACAAATTCCTTATGATTAACATGGTTTGGAGTCCAACTTAAAAAGAAGAAAAATGTGGTTGATTTCTGAGTTTCAAGAGTTCTTTTTCCATGATCAATCTGCTGGACTGTGCTCCAGGGAGGGAAGCTAAATAGAGAAATAATTTACCTCTTGTAAAAGCTGATCCAGGACCTTTCTGCTTACCTGCCTACATGGGTTAGAGCAGGCACACAGCAAGGAGGAGGCATTTGCACGGGGCCACATCCTCCATATGGGGTTCAGACACACTAAATAAATAATACATCCCTTCCTAATGTCTCAGCAGGATGATCTTTCACCCTCTGGCTCTGGTCTCCGGGAAGACATTGTAGTTCCAGTTACAGTCATGCACTTCTAATTTTTGAAAAGGTTAACACAGTTTTATCTTTAATAGCTGCTTGATCATTGCAGAAGCTAACAAGTCATGTTGGAAACATTAGTCAGGGAGACAGGGGAATATATCTGGATGTCTCACACAATTATAAGGAGGGTTATTCTCCTGCTGTTATCACTGCATTACCATGGCTGGTATTGAAATGACATATTTATTAGGGAAGAGTACATGGGGTTCAAGAAGCTTTGGGTGTTTGCCAGCAGTGGAGTGTTTGCCTCTCCTCTCCTCCATCTGGTCATCTTCTTCTCCAAACCATCTTGTGAAAATAGCCAGGCTATTGCTGCTCCTCTTACGTTCCAGGATTTCACGCTGGCACTTTCACTGAAGGGCATCCCCATGTTCTGTGCCACAGTAATTTGATTAAATGGCAGAATGCTGTTAGGCGGAGAGAGTCAAATAAAACAGCATATTATTTTAAAATGTACTTAATTAAGCATATGCAAGTTTGTGTCAAATGTCTTTGAAAAATGAAATATAATACAAATGTATTGTTCATTTAAAAAATCTTGTGCTTTTTCCCTACATCTTCTCTCTGACCAGCTCCAGCAAAGCTCTCTGTTTGCCAGGAATAAGTAAAATCCCTGAATCTTTCCTGCTTTGGTGCTCCATCTTGGGAGAGATTAATTTCAGGAGCTGGAGTCCCATGAGAACTGGAGTCATGGGACAGGTCAAGGAGCATAAGCAAAATCAGTGGCCTCTCCTGTGGTTTCAGCCACAAATCCACTCATTCCAACAACTCAGACTAAGAAATGTTATCATTCTTCCTGTGCTTTAAGTAACTACGCACTCTGGGAAAAAGGTAGGTGGGTGCAAATTTGTTTAAGTTGCTTTTTCACTGGAAAATAAAAACTGTATTGACTTAGGGATCAGCACAGAGATATAATGTCATTTGGCAGCCACCCATGACTGTGGCTTATTTCTAGTGATGTATTGCTGTGTTTGCTTTAGTTCATAAAATACTTTGCAAATATGGATGACAAACAAAACTGTATTTATTTTAATTGCAAAATATATTATTATACTTTTTTGTATATTACATGTGAATATGTAAATAATAAATCTACATATTACCAAATATGTAATAATAATAATAATATACCTACATATTACTAAATATGTAATAATAATATATCTATAATACTATATCAATACATATGATAATAATTATCTATCTATCTCTCTATATACATCAATATCTACATTGTAGAGAGAAACAGATGTGGACATTGATATCATTATAGATCTAAATATCCATATGGATATTCCCAAAAGCATTTTGTGTTTAAGGAATGAGTAGTCTAATTCAAATAAAACTAGCAACATCTGCAGATATTAACAAGGTTGCTCAGGTAAGTTTTAATAAAGAAGTAACAAAAATTGTAAAATTCATTGATTTAGAGAATGCACACACTGCAAGTAGGGCATGAAGAAATACTCAGTGCAACAAGATTGACATTTACCCAAAATAACTACACTTTAAATAGGCTAATATCACAGCACCTTTTGTAACAATTTTCACTAAAATAGTATTTTAGTGGTAGTATTTGCTGCTGATTTCACACTGAACCACTTCAGATTGCATTTAGGCTGTTTTAAATTTTAAAGCTGTGGCTGCCCCATCCCTGGGAGTGTCCAAGGCCAGGTTGGATGGGGCTTGGAGCAGCCTGGGGCAGTGGAAGGTGTCCCTGCCCATGGCAGGGAAGTCAGAAGGAGATGAGCTTTAAGTTCACTTCCACCCCAAGCCATTCCATGATTCCATGTTTTCAGTGGCTTAGTGTTACTGCTTGAAGGTGAATTATTTGCTGTAATTGCCTAAAGATTCTGTATTGCCTTCAAGTGGGGAAAGGAAAAACTAATGAAGTTGTACAATTAGAGTAATCATAGCTAATAATTAAATAAGGCTGGAAATTACATCTATGGAGCTGTTCTGCATTTTTTATTTTTTTAATGCCCTAATTTTAATGACTTTGCTGAGTGTTAAGAGCAGAAGCTTTAGAGAAATTGGATGTTCCCCATCAAGAGCTGATGACCAGAGATTGTGCAACATCCCAAAATAATTAAAATTCTAGCTGAAAGCCCAGCCCACATTCATTGTAATGTAACAACATTTTGATGCAGTTACTGCAATAACATTTTGATTTTTACATGTGTCATGTGAAAGTATTTTGGAGTTAGAAAAAGCAAAAGGGGCAGAAATAGAAATAGAGTCTTTAGGCTTGCACAGTTCAGGAGCTCTCTGACCTGTGCTGTGGGTGTGCAAACCCTGGCATCCTTTCTTGTGCACACCTTCTGGTGAGCAGGGAGGGTACTTGGGATATCTAGAGCAGTAAAGAGGGAAGAAATATCTTAACTAAAACTTGTTAGATCAACACCACAAGCTGGGAGGGAAATGCTTTGGCTGGGGGCAAGTCTGTAATGATTGTGGGCAATAGAGCACCAGTTTGGCCACACCAAGTTCCAGAGAAAAGAAGACAGAACTGATTTTTTTTATCATTTTGAGCTAAAGATTATTTTATTTTTTCCCTAGCTAGAGCACTCTCTCAATTTTCTTTATTTAGACTGTTTGCACTCACATATTTTCTTGTGTTGGAATTCTCTGCTGCTTAATGTAAACACTGGGCAACATCTCAGTTATTTTATCAGGAGTGTTGCACTAAACATGAATGTGTCAACACATGAATAAACCTAGAAAAATTCAAAATAATTGGACAAGTAGCTTCTACTGCAGCCTTCAGTTGACTAAACTAATAGCAAATGAGAATGCCATGATGGAAATATTGAGCCATGCAGTGCAGAAAACACATATACCCTGACATCAAATTACAATAGTGAAGCAAAACCTGACTCCAGGAGAAGGATAAAATTGTGACAAGCTTTGATTATAATCCACCATCTAAATCCAAGTTTGTGTCCCCCAGTTTTAACCTCACTTTCACAAAAAAAACCCTCAAAAAACAACAACAACAACAAAAAAAAAAAAAACCCAAAACAAAACAAAAAAACCCCAAAAACCTAACAAACCACCCAGCCTGCAAAATACAGAACTGGTGTAAATTAAATAAGTGTCTGCTTTTGCCTTTCAACCAGGAAAAGATGCTGCAGGTATCAAAGCTCTGGACTCACCTGGAATTTCTACCAAAGAACAAAACCACTGTGGAGCAGCTCACAGTCTGGGAAGAGCATCTCAAAAACTCTCTGAGCCTTGTAAAACTGTCATTTAAAGGCTCCTTCAACCTGGGAAGTTTAAAAAAAATCAGAAAAAAAACCAAAACCAACTAAACAGAAGATGGGAACAAACTTCCAACAGATGTAGCTGTCATTTAAAATTAAAGCAAAAAGCTGTGGTACAAAAGCTTACGATGTGTGCAATCACCCTTGTTTCTAGCAAAGCAAAAAGCAGCAATGTCTCCCAAAATATATCCATTAAAAAACAAGAAACCAAGTGCACCAACAGCAATGAAATCAAGGCACTGAGTAGAAGAGCTCCACAATCTGTCCACACATGCATTCTACAGGCACCTCAAAGCCCTGTCCTCAAGAACCAATAATCCCTCCAAGAAGTGATTTACTTTCCTTGCCACAAAACAAGCTAAAACACAAAGCCATAAATTCTCCTGCTAAAAAGAATAAAACATACCTGTCCTAAAAAGTGGGAGGAATAGGGAGGAGGAGTGGTTGACAAAACCCAGAGCATTGTGCCTTGAGCCTGGGCAGGGGAGCGCTGCTGGAGGCCTTGACTTGGGATCAAATGCCTATGAAAGAAGGAGGGAAGATGGTTGTTTTAGGAAAAAAGACCCATTTCAAATAAAACAGCTATCATATCCAACACAAATTAGTGGTGCTTCAAAAATAAAAAGCTCCCTGCTAACCTGGAAATAAAGAAATCCTCCCAAACTCATCTGTGCCGTGTCCAAACTGCGCTTGTGGCCCCTCAGCCAGAGGTGTGGATGGGACAGAAAACACCTCGTGTTTCCAGAGCCTTTTTCAGCTTCTGGGATCAGAGAGGATTGGGGGAATAGGTGATTGTACACCCAAAGTGGGAATAATTTCTTTCAGGTGAAAGAAGCTTACTGTCATAGCCAAAATCCACTTTTACTCAAGTAGCAGCAAGCTGTCTATGTATATGAAAAAAGAAAAAAAGGCATCATGGAAATATGTCTAAATTCCTGTGTATTTTACTTAATGAATAAAGAAAAAAATTTAGTCACATTTTTATTTCTGAAATTATGCCTTTCCCATTCTACATAAATGTCTTTAAACCACCCTTCTGTGTTGTTTCACCTAATACCTTAACACTTGCATACAAGGAAACATCATTTTCAGATTACTGCTTCTGCCACACACATTATAATTACTTCCCAAGGGAATGAAATCCTAATTTTTAACAGCCAATCCAATTATTTGCATTTTAAATATCATCTTGATTAATCACTGACAAGCTGCTTGGTACGAGACACTAGTCAAGTGAATATATTTTAAAAGTACTATATAATCAAGCCATTTAACCAAGCATTTTATATGTCTCAGGACAAAACAAACCTCTGTCAATAAAATTACAAGGCATATCACAATCTACAACAGATGCTTTATTGAATTCTTTAAATATATTACTCCATTAGCATCAGTTCATGTCAGTGTGACACGTCAGGTGAAGGCTTCTTAAATGAACACCAGATAAAGGATGAACCTGTTGCAGCAATAGATTTACTGTTATGGATTTAAGAGGCCTCTGCTGTATTCCCATTACTTTATTACCATTTAGCACATTCTAATTAAAAATAAAAAGACTTCTTCCCTTCGCCTCCTTCCCTTGTGCATTGAGAAGTGATTTAATTCTACGGAGAAAGAGCAAACGACAGATCAAAAGAAAATGTTAGACTATAAATTACCTGCTTCTCTGGACATATGGACTATTCATTAAGTATGAGGTTGAATGTTAGTTAAATTGCTTGGCTGTCAGATATGTTAATTCAACCGAGCCATTTTCTACATCGTGTGCGACATTCCCTCGCTGTGATTTAGGGAATTGCTTCTCAACTAGAAGCTCTGGTTCCCAGAGACTCTCCAGCCACATCTTTGCTGGTGTGACAAGGAGTGGCACTGCCCACAAGGCCAGGCAGGTGTCTGCTCCACCACTACCACCCAAAACCTGATATTCACTTAATTAACCTGAGAAGTTAAGCAAGCAATCTCAGTGGATGAATAGCTAGGGAAAAAAAAAAATTGCTAGGAACAGAAATGACAGCAGTACAGATTTGTCCTTCTAGGGGAAAAGCTCGAGTTTCCTTTATGGAAATGAAATGCTGAGCTCCCCATGTTTCAAAGTGTCCACATCTCTACAGACAGCTTGTGAACGGCAGGGCAAGGCAGGCCCATTGCACTCACAACAGAAATGGAGTTGCAGAAAAAAGCTATGTTGTTGACAGCCTAGAAGTGTGTTAATGGGAGAGTGGGTAGCTCATGCCTTTTGGTACACTTGGGGGGGTTGTGTAAAGGATCTACATTAGCACTACTAAATTTTATTATTTAATTAAAACCTCCCACAGACTTTTTTGTATTTATGCAAATTTTTGAGAGTGGAAAATTTGTTATTATGAATGAAAGTCCTGAATCCTCATTGTTGGATTTTAATTTTAAATGTTGATGGCTTTTAACATTCATAAAAATAGTAATAAGAAAATTTGCACTGGATAGATCCTGGCAAAACCCTGCCAGAACCAGCTTGGCCTTAGCAGAGCTGAGTGAATGCAATTTAGCATTCTCCAGAAACCCTTTGCTCCTCCCAGGCTTCCTTTCAGCAGAGACTTGCCAAATTGTTTTGAACTGCTTGGTTATTCCTGACTTAGATAAACACCCTGTAGGAAATTACATTAGTACTAGTTCACACTGGGAAACCCTTATGACCCCTTTTCATTATTACCACTCCTATCATTGTTCACATCATGAATAAAGATGTGGGGCATTGCTCCTGGAAATACTAAAAGGAAATACTATTGCTAAAAGGCTGCATTTTTTAAGTTACCTTTGCCTTGCTGGAAGGGAAGAGGTGGTGTCAAGGCAGGTTGTCTGCAAGAGCTTCACATCTGCCAAAGTGAGCTGATGCAGTGAACCTCCAAAAAGCAAGGCTGAGAAACTTAGATACGTCTTTAGACAAGGGGTTTGTTTTCTTTGGCATCATTTAAAGGTTACCTAGTCTCAGGTTAAAACTTTTCCCAGCCATTGGACAGGGACAGATTAAGAAAGCTGAAGTTTAATCACAGGCTGGCATTGCACTTCAAAATGGTTTTTGCTGGATGAGTTTCCAACTCAAAGAGCACATGGTTAAAATTTATTTGGGACATTTTCCTACACAGTTAATTTACCAAAAGGAAATTGAGTTCTGTGAGAGGAGAAAAATCTTCTGAGTATGTCAAACTGTTTGAGTCATTTGGGCTATAATGAAGAACATGTTACCCAGCTTTAACTGGATATTAATGTCAGGGAGAAGATTTCACCTACTTAGCAGGAATTTGGTTATAGAAATCAGTCATTTCTCTGAAAAAGCACTGCTGATTAATCCTGTTGTGGCAGGAGTCACCAGGCAATTTTGTTAATAACAGCCTTGAAGTTATTTTATTCGGAGAGAAGGCAAATAAGAATTTTTCTCTAGAAAAGCACAGTATTGTTCTCTGTTCTCCTAAACAGTGGCCCTTTGAGAGAAATTGTCAGATAGTGGAGAACTAGTTTTTGCACTTTATTACCTATCTTTCATGGAAATTTCTAGGACAGAGCAGCTTCCTGGGAACTGAACTGTGATTCATGGACTGAAGTTTTCAGAAGGCTGGGTTGTGGTTTGCCTGAATATGCCCTTTTCCTCTGATGGGACTTGTGTGGATATGCACAAAGTTAATCTCAGTCTATAGTTAAACTGTAAGTTAAACCAGACTCTGCTTCACTGGTTTCTTCCCCCTGAGTTACTCTCTAAGGGCAATGCTACGCATTTAAATGTACATAACTTATTAGAATAACATTGAAAGTGTGGCAAATTGGAGAGAGCATAAATCTGAATTAAAATGTCCATTTTTGAAGATTTTTGGTTACTGACAGTGATTGCGATAGCTTTGTAATTATACCCCAAAAATGCAATAGTGCATGAGTATTTGTAGGGTTTTATTTGTACATAATGAATATTTTGTGTCATTGGCAGTGGGTACAGAAGGTTTGCAGGGGTTGGAAAGATGAGGGGAGGAGCTGGCTGTTCCCACTTCAGTACTCAGAGCTGCTAAACTTA
Source organism: Lonchura striata (assembly GCF_050655825.1). NCBI lineage: Eukaryota > Metazoa > Chordata > Aves > Passeriformes > Estrildidae > Lonchura > Lonchura striata. The sequence goes on along the minus strand of NC_140709.1, from coordinate 5,464,701 downwards.
AAATTCAAGCTACATTTCCATAAACATAAAATATGAGGGTGAGAAGTGATTTAAATTTATGAATGGGGAATAAAATTCTCCCGCTCTAAAACTCTCTTACCATTTGCTAATGGTAGAATAGCAATTAATGATGGAATGGTTTGTGAATTTCCTTTGTGACTAAACTACAGATTGAAGCAGTTCTGAGCTTTCAGAACATCAGAGTTAGATGACACGTAGCACTACGCAATTGTTAAATATCACACGGTATCCATAAAGAAAAACTCATCAAACAGCAGTGAAATTGCAGGTGATTTGAAAGTTATCTGAATATTTCTAAATTTAGCTCGATTAAAATAATAGACCAGTGTGAAAAATAGTGCTTAAGAAGTCTGAGAGGAGAAAAAAATTATTCTAGTGATCTAATAAACAAAGCTCTATATAAACAAAGCTCTAAAGATTCAGAAACAAGATACTGTAATTGAAGTCCATTAAAATCAACAGAGGAATAAAAAGCAGAGGGAAATAGCACAAGAAGGAAAATATAGCAAGGGAGTTTCAGGGTACTGATTGTACCAAGGGAGTTCCATAATATCGAGTGGTCACCTGCAATTTCCAGAGAATTAACAAAGCTATTGATGATCAAGGACTGAGGAAGCCTTGGGAATCTGTCTGCTGGGGAATTTTGGCATGAAGCTTTAAGGACATTATTCTGCTGACCTCGCTCAGCCTGTGATTCCACCCCGTCCCTCTGTTTTTCCTTTTTACAAGGTGTGGACTATAAATAAGTCATAATGCTGTATCACACCCTTTCTGCAGTGCAACATTCTCTGATCTGCTGCATTTGCTTCATCTGAAAGGACAAAGAAAAGCATTTATGTCTGTCCTTAGGCTTGCCACGAATTACCCTGTCAGCACCCAGTATCTCTAAAAATATATCTGTCATGCAAGAGAATTCTTGTTCCCACCCTGTCCTCTTCTCTCTCATGGCCATGAGGATCCTGAGGAGCCTCACCAGTTATAGGAGCTATACACCAGCAGTGACAAAATGTTCTGACTTCATGAGCCCGGCTTCAGCAGCAAAAGATTTTACTTCTATTTGTGTTTTCCATCTGCTTTTTCATCTTCAAGTGTCATTTTCATGACTTTCTTCCTATCTATGAAGACTGTCATTTTTCCCATTCAGGGAAATACAATTTTAAAGAATGTGATTGCCATTTTTCCCATTCTGGGAAATATAGTTTTTTTAAAAAAGTTATTTTAATCATTGATGCTTTAGAGAACATAAACTAGCATGAGATTTATAAGATATAATTAAATGAGATTTTTGTTGGTTTACCTTAAAGGAAATTTCCCCTTATTTTCCTGACTCTTCTCTCTATTAAAATAACACAAAAGCAAGGAAAAATCTACACCATCCTCATACAGTCACCATTTGAATTTACTGTGCTTGGGTACCCAGCAGACCTATTAGTGAGTATCATTACATACAGAGAGTGCTTATTTCAGGAAGAGTATCATATTTGATTATAAACTGTGGAACACATATAATTTTAATATGCTGTATTGGCCAGATTAATTGGTCCTTCCTCTTACATTGTAAGTGGTCTCATTTATTTCAGTATAGCACAAAATTAAGTAAAGGAACAAATAAAAGCCACAATGGGTCAATTTAATAGTCTGGAGGTTACACAGCCTGCACCACTTTTCTGCTTCCATTCCAGACAGGCTGTTGTGATAATTTTAACTCTGCCTGGTTAATGATGATGTGAAATGCTGGCCAAATATTGTACACCTTGCTCATGCCAGCAATCCCACTGAACCCCGGTGTTTATAGCAGTTTCTGTACTCCATCACCTGGATGCCATGAAATGAAGTAGGATAGTCCATTAATTTCTTTTAGTGCAGGACTGGCAAACTGAAGCCTGCACCAATTGATGTGCTGAACAGGGGGCTGGGAGGTTGGAAATGTACCCGATGCTGCATCTTTGCACACAGCTCAAGTAAAAATAATCATTAATCAATAAACAGCAAAATGTATTTTTCAGAGGATTTTTTTTTCCAATGAGAAATCAGCTGCTAAAATGGCTGCCATAGGAAAGTTTTCCCATTTCAAGTGAGGTATTTGTGTAAACTGTCTGATAAACAAAAGAAAGAAGATTATTTCACAGCCACCCCTAAAAGAAATTTTAGGCCTATCAAGCAAAGTGATGATGTGTTACTGTGCCTATGAGTGCATCCTTGCCTTAGAATTCCCTTTGCCTTCATTTGGTGGCCTAATTAATTCCCATTTATGCTTAAGTAAATGATTCTTCACAGCATTCACTGACTTAGTCCTTATTGGATAAACATAAACAAAATTTATGGATAACTCTAAGCCCAAGTCCTTGAACTGCTGAGAGGACTGTCTTGAGAATTCAGCCTTCAATTCCCAACTTCTTAAAAAGTCCACAGTAAGTAATGATGCTCAGTATATCAGCCTGATACTGCCTCTGCACATTAGCATTGCTTGGATGGTGTCCATAACTCTTGAAATGCTGAAGCCCACAGTAAAAACAAGTACCGTCATGAGGCTGTTCTCCCTCAATAAAAATGTTTCTTTGCCTATATGAAAGCACCATGTCTGACTAAATAGCCATTTGCTCGATGGATTTTGGGGAGCAGAAAGGAGTTAAAAAGGCACAAGTTTCAGTGGGATAAGCTGCTTGCCTGGCTTTATTTCCTCTGCCATCTTAAAGATGCTCAAATTGATGTGGGAACTTGTACCTATATATTATTTTCTCAGCCTGGAGAAGAGAAGGTTCTGAGGAGAACACACTGAGGCATTTCAGTACTTAGAGAGGGCTTATAAAAAAGGACAAGGACTTTTTATGTGGGCAGATGGGGCCAGGACAAGGGGGAATAATTTTAATCTAAAAGAGGGGAGATTTAGATTAGGTATTAGAAAGAAATTCGTGGCTAAGAGGGTGGTGAGGCACAGGGTGCCCATAGAAGCTGAGGATCTCCATCCCTGGAAGTGTCCAAGGACAGGTTGGACAGGGTTTGGAGCAACCTGGGACAGTGGAAGGTGTCCCTGCCCATGGCAGGGGCTGGAACTGGATGAGCTTTAAGGTTCCATTCCAACCCAAAACATTCTCCAATTCTCTGCCTATGGAACAAAGCAATCTGGCATTTCATGAATATCAACAGGAGTGAAGTTTACTAACATCCCTGTAAGTGGTCCCTTTTAGATCTTCATGAAAAGGCTTAAAAGTTAATATTTATTTAAAAAATAATGTTTTTTTATTTTATCAAATCATTGATTAATGATTTTATTATTAATACTTAATTTTGGTGGTATCTACTAATGCCATACTGCCATTGCCTTTGGTTAAATTTGGGCAAGAAAAGTGAGTGTCGATCTGACTCATGGGCACTCTGCCAGTGTAAGAAACAAAAGCAGGCAGGTATTTAAAAGAAAAAAGCAGACAAACAAAACTACATTTTCACTTAGAAAAGGAATTTTAAAGACAAAATGGGAAACAGGCACTGTAGGAGCAGATAGGCAGCATTTTCAGAGACTATCCAGTCTACAAGGGCAGTAAAATTAAAATAAAAATGGAGCAACTCAATGAAAAGAACAAAAGATTCCAAGGGCACTGGAGTACATGTTCTACATAATGAAGAATTCAAAGAAAAAGAAGAAAAATAATGAATTTTAAATACTATTTTCAGTAGTACCTATCTCTAAGTCTCTAATCAAAAATAGAAGCCTTTGTACAGAGCACAGCAATTATAGTTATCAAACACAGAGTGCAAGTTTACTTCTTTGGAATTTTTCTTGTTTCTTCTTTTTCTTTTTATCCTTTATTTATTTCTCAGTTATTTCGTTTTCTCTCTTCCTTGCTTCCTTCTGCCTCAAATGTGTATTCTATCCCCTTTCATAATTTTTCAGTGCTTTTTCTTATTTTCATTATTTCTAGAAAACCTTAAGATGACATAGGGAAAATGTGTGAAAGCCACTCTTGTTGATTTCTGTAATACAAGATTTCTAAAAGTGTGTTTGAGCTATGACTGTGAATAATTATATTTAGGTCTCAAGAATATAACATGACCCCAGTGGAACAATATTGCTTGTTAGCTGTTGAACAGGATTTTGTAAAGACAAGGATGTCTCCCAGGGGGATTAGATACCAAAGCCCTTTGGCATCTCAGTTCTGACAACAAGATAAAACAGGCAGGTGAAAATCAGTTATCTCTAGCTGGGTTTCCTTTGCTGAGACTGCAGAATCCAAAACAGAGTTTACATTGGTATCACCCTCAACACCAATGGCACCAGACAGGAAATGTCTGATATTATAAACTAGCCTCTTACCAGCAATGATCACACCAATCATTTCTACATCAAATACAGAGTATGTAACCCTACAGCAAAAGTCTTGAGTAGCTTTAAATCATTTTTCTTTAGAGTGGTTTAGCCTGTTGCTGTCTCTCTCTCTGTCATTTATATGTCTCTTTTTTTTTTAAGGCTTACATAATTTACCATGAGAAACAGTTGGGAATGAAATTGTCTATATTAGAAAAGAAAATTATGAAACAAATAAGGCAAGTAAAGCAGAAATCATTGGTTCATTTTATCCCCGAATCTTACCAGAACCACAAAAAAAATAGTACTTCAGAATCTCTTTCTCTGCCCAATTTGGTTAAGCAAAACACAAGAAAACTGTGGCTAGAAGCAGAAAAGCTGCTGTTGAATAATTTGCAGTGTAAAGAAACACATGCACATCTCGCCTTTCTCACTTTTCCAACTGATGCCAAGCTTTGTGCAATAACACATCTTGCCAGACATAGCTGAATGTCATCCCACCCCCAGGATTTTCTACAGAAGACAACCTAGAATGCTGCAACGTTCATACATAAAATAGTTTTTGTTTTCTGCCATTATCAGGGCAGAGGAATATTTTGATATATACAGACTAGTTCCTCACGACATCATTGATATCACAAACATAATAAACATAATAAATACCAATAAGGCAGTATGAAGCCTCCAGATTACTGATGCCCATTGAAAAAAAATTCCATTTCAAGAAAACCTTAAAGATATTTTAAGAGGCTGATACAGAGAGCTTTTGGCACTGCTGAAGAATGATCATCCTCTATCACGTCTGCAGCTTCTAAGTCTTCTGCAGCTTCCAAGCTGTTCATTCTCAGGGAGATTTACATTAGAGAGAAAATTAAAGGGTTTAGATTAAGCATGAAGATTTTTAGATTACAAATAATAAATCACACCTGAGTTCCTGAATAAACCAAATTATTGAGATTTTCAGGCTCACCTACAAGACTATTTCTTTTATCACTAGTTCTCACACTTCTGATCATTCAAGTTTTAACTGGAAAAAACATAAATATTGTATAATTAGCATAAAACAGAGTTTAATATTTGTTTTTCAGCAAGATACTTGATATGTACATTTTAACTAGAAAAGAATAGCTCTGTTTGTCTTCCACTAGGGAAAGACTTAGTAAAAAAATTATGTTGCTTTAGTATTTCCTTGGGAGACCTCCTCTTTTCCACTTATTTCTGAAGTTCCCAAAAGAGATTCACTTGTGACATAAAAGAGGAAAAAAATAGAAGCCATTTTCTTTCAGCTGCTGTGGACTACACTGTAAGAAGGAGTTGCCTCTTTTTCACCCAGTTATCAATACTGACAATTTCACCTGTTTAGGAAAGACAAGATTGGTTTTGACAGGTCCTGGTGAAGGATGCACCCAATGGTGTGCAGCTCTCAGGCTCCCTGCTCCGATTCCTGTCCCAGAACATTAAATCTCTTTTTTCCAGCAGCCCTGAGGAGATCAATTTCCTCGCCGCCGGTAAATGAACGAACGAAGACGTTGCTGTTCCGAAAATCATCGCTGGGCACTGGTGGCTCACACTAACAAGAGGAGAGAAGGCAGTGAGTGTTCCTGCAGTTAACCTCCACACACACGGATGGGCCTGAGCACGAGAAAATGCCACGGAGGGCAGAGCTGCAAAGGCTGATCAGAAAGACAAACGTTCCTGATGGAAAGTGATCTTTCACCAGCAGCTCCTCGGTTCAAACCCTTGCAAAAGTTCTAAGATTAAGCAAGGTTAAAGGATTGAAGTTACTGAGAGCCCAAGGCTCCAAGAGCTTCCTTGTCATCTCTGTGTACTTAAATGGAAAATATGAATACACAGCAATACCTGCTATAATTTTCAGTGAGATTTGAATGCACTTTGAAAACTACAGAAAAATTGAGTTAAAACATTTCATGTATGCTCCTGCTTCTAATGGTAAACATGGCCACACTGTCCCAGAAATTAAAGGAGTTAAAAGTTGAATGGGAAAATGAATGCTGCTCATAATAACAACAAAATATAGAAAGTGGTGATAATGATAAATAAAAATAGATTTGCGATACTGAAGCATGTTTATGAAGCTAATCACCAAAAGTGAATAGATTGCTAAATGTAACAAAATAAAATAAAAAGAGGTGATAGGAACATATTGTTATATTATTTCCATTTCCCACAATAATATATACTGACCCAGAACATCAATTGCACCTCACACTTCAGGACACACTCACCAAAACTTTTAACCCCCCTTTGAACTTCAGCTGGAGAAGAGATAATTAACAGAGGTTTTGTATTAAAAATAGGAAACATCAGCACCTTCCAGATATGCCACTGAGCATACAAATGAAAAGCACCTGCACAATTACCCTCTTAAAATGTTTTCCTTACAGGAAATGCTAGGAAATTTAAATATGGGCCCTTTCTCTTCATTCAGTCAAAGTTTATGTTATCTGAAACTTTCAAAATACCTCTACTTGTGGCGCAGGTAATAATATTGTCTTTTCAAGAGACTGGAATTGCTACATTTTTCTGTACTGCTGTGATTGACTTTTGGTGAAATTATAACTGGATCACCTTTATTATCTCAGAGAAATTTTCAGTCTGTCCTTGACTCACATAACCTGGATAATGTGTGTGAACTGCCTCAGTGTGGGCAGTGCAAAGAAGGGGGTAAGGTCCCCGATAATATTTAAATATCTGCATCTACATGACTGGGAAACAGGGATTGTACTGACCCCTATTTTGGTGCTTTTGGAAGTTCTGCCTTTCATGACATTTATTATTGTTGCCACTTAACTGTTTGGGGCAGGAAAAAGAAAAATAAATTTCACATGTCAGATGTTAGTATATTGATTAATGCAGTTCTGAAAGTCATGCAGTTGGTGGAAAATTAAACTGATATAGGAACCTGCACATAACAATACCTCTTCAGCACTTTTCCTAAAGTGTAATAATATGCACTCCCAACATGCAACAATCAATTTCAAAATTCATAATTTTTAAAAATATTTAATTTACAATTTTTTGGTTTTCCCTTTTTTTTTTTTTTTTTTTTTTTTTTTTCCCACTAGCATGAAGTTTTAATGTTGAATCCTGAGTTTTGATGCATGGCTTATTGGATAGATGACAAAACCCAGCATGGCAATTAGCACAGACAAGTGTGAGGGAGCAGAATCAAGCTTTCTTGGCAGCACAGTGAGTGCTATGCCCTGATGGGTCCATTTTCCCCTTTGCTTGCAGAAACAACTGCACCATTTCCTCATGCTGAGTCTCAGTTAGAATTCAGGAGCAAATGGGGAGAAGTTGTTGACAAGTTTTTTCCAGCACAAAAAGTTAACTTAATTTGCTAGGAGATTGTTTTTTTGTGCAAAAACACCATGATATCTGACATGAGGAGCTTTCTTCTGAGACCTAAATTGTTTTCACCAATTCTTACACCACCATTTGCTTCACTCTCCTTAATGGTTCAGTTACCAAATGAGATAGAGGAAAATACTCTTATATCTCTTTAAAATTCCTGGAATAATTAACCTCTAAAATAAACTTTTGTTCTACTTTTGGAGGAATCATTAAGCAATAATGGAAACAATAGACTTTTTAATTAAACTTCACTGGAGAGGCAATTCTGGTATTTGCTGAGCTTGTCAGATGCTTTGATAGCATTTGCCAGTTCTGCTGGCATTTTGCTGCTTTTTCTCCCTGACCCTCCCTGAACTCTAGCTTTATTTAGGGAATCTTGATGTTGACAAAAATGTTCCCAGCAAACTGAGTTTGCATCTTGCTTGCAGAAGCTTTCTGGCTGCCAGTGTCACCCTGTGCACTCCCCGTGTGTGGTTTCTGACTTCCTGAGCTCACAGTGCCAGGTCAGGCTCCAGAGAAGGACAATCTGTCCTCCAGACTTGGTCATTGGCTCTCTGCTCGTATTTGCTCATGAACCACCTGAAGTCCTGACTTCTGCCAGAGCAAGCCAGATTTCTTTCTGAAGGTGTTTCCACTCTGTTTAAAAGAGGTTGTCCCTTGACATTTGAACCTCTGCTACTGACCACCCCAATCTCTGTTGAGGACTCGCAGGTGCTTCGAGGAAATCAGCCTGTGAAGGATCTCCTGGGGAAAGGGCAAGGAGAAGAAACACCAAGATGAGCAACTCTAGGTTTTATCTCTTTTTGAATAGTCTGTACAAGAGCAGAGAAAAAGCACAGAGTAAGAAGTGGGTGAAAGAGGCAGAGCAGTAAATGAAGATGTCAGGAGCAGAGGAGCATGATGAGTTTGGGAAGTCTGTGTTAGACAAGTGTCGTGCTTGAAATGTGTGACAGAAAGTTGCCAGACAAGGATACACACAGAAGAGTGGTCAGAGATGGGCCATATTTATTTAGATCTATATTTAGATTTATTTTCATCTATATTTAGATGTTAGTGAGGGTGGTTAGACATTAATGGGTTTTCAAATCTCAGAGTAAAATGGGTATTGGGAGCTGAAATGAGAGCAGCTCATCCATACTCCCCAGGGGGAAAATAAAGAGAACTCAGCTTCCACAGTTCCTCTGGGTGCAACAGAAGGAAAATCTGCTGCCAAACCCTGTCATGTTTCAACCATCTGCAAACACAAAATGATGAAAGCACCAATACAAGTCTCTGTTAGTGGCACAGCTCTCCTAAAAATGGGTCTTTTGAAGTCTTGGGTAGACAAGTCCAGAGGTAAAGGCAGGAAGAAAGGAGACAGTTCGGACACAGTGCAACAATTAGTCCTTCTCAGCCAGTCAGGTAGCAGAATGTAAGGAAAAGCCTTATAAGCTCCTTGTGGGGAAGTGGAAACCTGGGTTAGACAGGTATATTAAGGTAATATAAAAAAGGATCTCAGGAAAGTACTAAAAATTGTACTAGGAGATTATTGTGAAGAGGGAGTTATAAGTAATCAATAATTGTCTGGATGTGAAGAAAGCCTTGGCTGTGAAAAATCATCCAAAGGAAAAAACTACTTACTGTATTATAAAAACTAGTAGTATCATAAAAACTAGCACTTTAAGATCAATGTCTATTTTAGATCTCATAACTGCTTTCTGCGGTTATCTAAAAATTACAGTTACAACTTGTCCATTGGAGCTATGTTAAAAATTTAAAATAAACTTTTTCTGTCCTCTTCCAACACCTGTTTAAAGAATGGCATTCAGTTCTCATATAATAAATGCAAATATATAAATAATATGGGTTTTTTTTTTCTAATTTCACTAAAAAGAAAATAATTTGTTACTTGAAAATTAGAGTTTTCAAACACCGGGAGCTTAATTTCTGACCAGGTGATTTTAATGGGAATGACATTGGATTACTGCCAGGCATTTAATGAAAAATATCCCCTTAAGTGTCTTCATTATAATTATGAAAACAGTGCAGTTCAGCTAAATCTAAAAACTTATCCCTAAGTAATTGTGCCACGACTTTTCATTATGGTGCATTAGTTTAAAGCACACATTGAACCCAGGCCAAATCAATACTTGATTTAAAGAGGAAGAATGGAAAGTTTTGTAAAAGTCTGGAGGCGACAGCCTCTGTACATCTCTTTTTCCCCAATAAAAATGCATTGCAGTAACATTTCCTATTTGAGAAAACATTTGGTTGGCAGGTTCTAAACACACAAAACAAAACTTGACGCAGATGCTTTATATAAAGTCTGGAAATCCAGCTGAGACCTACATCTGCAGGAGGGACATTTGAATAACAGAATAAATAGGGGGCCATTTTCTGACTGACCAGCTCATTTCTCAACTCCTGTAATTTGAGAAGTGCCGAGTTTTCCCTTCCAAATCTTCCATCATCCAGAGCACACCTAGCAGAGTCTGATCTAATCCTTCCAGGAGTTAATTTCCTTTGTGTTCAGCAAAATGTTCAAGACTCCCTATTTAATCTTTTGACTGTTACATGAACTTTTAGAATGGGTTCAGAGGGTATAGCAGTTTTTACTATTTCTTCTGATCTATGTGAAATCTCAAATATTTAACTTAATTTTAAAATCACATTTTTATGCCTTTTCCAGTAACATTAACAAATATTGTGTTAGTGCATAGCTAAAATACTAGCATTAAATACATGCTAAATACCTGGATGATTTCTGATCTGAACTACACCTTCAGCTGTTGCTGTTTAATTCCCTGGGAATTGGAGGAGAGTTCAATTTTTCTTCCTAATTTCTCCCTTACTCATTTTCAGCTTTCAGACTCTGTAGTCTTTTGGGGGAATATTCTCCTTTCTGGACATGTGTGTTACAGTGCTGTGGCCATGGAAACTGGAGTCCCAAACAAGAAAGAAAAGCAGAACAGGAGTTTTTGCCTCCTCCAATACCCAGCACTGAGTCCCAAATCATCTTCTGCACTTCCCTTCTCTTCCAGATAATTGTTTGCTTCCAACTATTTCTTTTTCTCTTCAACTGGCTTAGTTTTCATCTTAGTTTTCAACTATTTTTAAAGGTATAAAGATTGATTACATTCTCTCCCTTTCTTTTTAGATGCCATTTGTCACTGTTGTGAAAAACATCAGCATGAAGGCTACTTCTATTAAATGGGAAACACTATAATTCCCATGCAATTTGTCCTTGTATAAAGACCAAAAAAAAAAAAAAAAAAAAAAAAAAAAAGTAAAAAAATGAGAAGAAATAGCATTTCCTCCATGGCTAGATTTGACTTCCCCACATAAATCCACACCTTCACACATCCCACCCACACATCATTTCATACATGCTGCAGAGTTAGTGAAATGCCACAGACTACAAGGAAATATTTCAGAAACAATTGCATTTATCTTGTGAATGGCACCCTCTGATTAGCTTCCTTATAATCCATCACACTGATATCTGATTCACAAAAGCCCAATTATGCCTCTGTAAGAACAATTAGATGGAGACCTTAAAAGAACAGATTAAAAGGTTTGAATACTTGGAGAGAGTAATTTAAAAATATTTAAAGGAAATTACTTTTTAATTTTATGTATTCATCTATTTGTAAGTTAATGAAATTAATGAGGCAAGAAATGAAATGGAAATTCCACAACTTTGCCTTTCTACAGTTAGTTTGTTTGCCCCGAGCAAGCACAGAAAACCATATTTACTACCATTCTGGAGCTAAAAATAATAAATAGTGTATAACTGCAAGAGTAATTCTATTACGTATTTTGCCCCTTTTCTCTCATAAAGTCTACAAATATTCTAAATATCTCCCTGAAGGAGTCTCTGTTGGCCAGCATGAGGCTGAAATTCTACTGTAAAGGTATATAAAGTGACCCTGGAAAAATCAAGTATTTCTATTAAGACTGGCCTTTTTCCTTCTGCAAACAATATTCTGCTCAGCTCTACATGTCAACCTAACTTTGAAATGAATAATTTGTGGAACTGAAAGCTGTGGCCTAAGAACTGTGAGAAAAGCAGTTTTCAGAATATATGTGTGTACTTGAAATGTTTTCTTCCTGTTTCAGATGGGGAGACATTTGCTCGTTCCCTTTAGCTTGGAAAAATCAACACAATCAAAATAAATACAAGAAATGGGCTGAAACTCAACCTGCAGCTCCTTTGCAATCACTGAACATCCATAAGTTTTGATCAAGCACCCAAGCTAAGGAAGAATTCCAATGATTGATTAGCCCAGGTACTCTAATGAGCTCCCTGGGCAGCATCTCCTCCTGCTGACATCTCCTATAGTTCACCCTTGGTGGGCTGCCATCCTGATCTCTTTTGCTTGTAAAAAAATCATAATTCCCCATCCCAATACAAGGACACACCAATATACACAAGGAATTAGGTTTTAGGGGCTTTGGCTGGTGGTTTCACACCTCTGGATTAGGACGGGCCATGGGAGGAGATGGGAGGCTCCTAACAGACAGTGACTGACATTTTCTTGTTGTTCAGGCCCAAAAATCTATCATCAGTGGTTGCAGACACAGAGCAAGAGAATAAAAGCTGACAGTGTTGAAATGAGGCAGGAACCGCTACTCTTGAAAATTCTCCTCAGAAATGTTAGGAAGGTCATGAAATAAAGCCTTGCTCAGGGAGGTACTGGTGATATTTGACAAAGTTCTGAACTTCAGGATCTGACATTGCTGCTCATAAAATTGGTGGGAGCCACTTGGTTGAATGCTAAGCTCCTTTGGAGAATATCCTTAGAAGGATCAAAAAAGGGGAACAAGCAGAGAATCAAAATCTGAATGATTACATCTAAAGTAAAAGGGAGTCAGTGCAAATATTCAAAGAAAGTGACATCAGTAGCCTTTAGGTCTTGTGAGGAACAAAATGATAAGTTTGAGAAAAGTAAGAAAAAGTGCATCATCAGGGCAGATGTCCCAAGCTAATACAACACCAACAGAACATATTTTAGTTTTACTAGAAGCCATGAAGCACTTAATTAAGAAGATCAAGTTGGCAAGAAGCCTTTTTATTAGTTATATCTAATTACAAGCAATTGCTGTAGTATTAAACAGGTAATATAGCAAAAGTGTCATTTATTATTATGAGATTCTGTGTAGTTTAAAGCTCTGTTTAATAATACCAACAACAGTGATAATAACATTAATGTACAAAGCATTAGCAAGAAGCTTATGAGGTCATTGTCCCTCTTGTCCTGCTCAGGAGGAATCCTGGCAGTTTTGGGTCTCTAATTGGACTTGTAGGACTAAAACAAATAGAAAATCTCTAAGCTTCAATATTTGGGTCTCAGCCCATCAAATGTGAATGCTTCCAAGCTTGTCTATATCTCTTGCTCTTGATCCCTTTTGATCTAGGAGACCAGGATGCAGCATGGCACCATCCCCAGGATCTGAGCAGGGGAACATTCTTTACATTGGTGTCTTTTTTTAGGAGGATGGTTTAAACCAGGTGAGTTTTTTTTTTTTTTTTTTTTTTTTTTTTTTTTTTTGATAGAATAACTCCTCTAAAATGAATGGCTGGACCCACAGCACTACAAAAGCAGCAGACATTTGGCTTGAGATGCTCATTAGTTGTTCTAGGGGTAACAAAGGCATCAGTCTGGATTTGATAGGGAAATCCTGTAGGTATTTATTCTCCTAACTCTACCCACTACCTTTACACATAGACCATTATCCTAAACTCTTTCCTGTACCCCATTTCTCTCCTGCCAAGCAGGAATCCACCTCACCTCTGAGTTCCCTTCTTTCACATGTGCCCCACTGCAATGTTGGCCACAATGGTGATTATTTCAGGTCTGGTGGTGGTCCACGTGCCTGAATGGTCATCACACTTTAACAACTTCCCATCATTTCTAGCCAAAATTATGCTAATGGAAAACTTCACAGAACTCAGCTATATCAAACCATCAAATTAAGGAACAATTTTAGATTTCCACCCAAAATTCATAAATGCAGCACAGATTCCTGGAGCCGTCCCTGTTAAGTCAACTGTGAATATCTGTGGGTAAGTGCAATTGCTTATGTAAGTAAAATAAACAAATAAAGTAGCAGATGACATCACATCTTTAGTAAGACAAAAATAAATCTTCAAAGTAGAAATAAGATTCAGTATGCATTTGTGGGAAGACAGAATCTTGCCTAAGATGATAAAAAAACATTTAAGCACATTAACAATGCCCAGCAGTGCAATAATTCATCCCCCTGTTTGCAGCAGCACACTGCCCACATTGAAAATCTCAGGCCTTGCTATGCAAAAACGTGACTTGGCGAAGGTTTGGACCAAATGGAGTCAGATGCATGAAAATTTATACTGAAACAAACCTCTTATAGTATATTTGATTTTAGATTTGAAGGACAAACTCTTTTAAAGCTTAGATCTAGCCACATTTTTACTTTATTTATGATCTTTATATTATTTTTACAGAGAGAGGTTTTGACTTCAGAGCCTTTAAACCAACAAGATACCTTGATATTCTCAGCTACACAAATTGTTATATGTAAAGTCATGCTACCTCCTTTGATGCTTTTTCATTGAAATTGGCGTCAATATTAAATATATTGACATCTATGTGATTTTAGGTGCATCAGTGCATCCTTAGGTATTTATTATTTTTGTATTTCTCGTTGCTATATTGTGTTTTTCTTGGCAGCAGCTTTCTCACCTCTGCTGATGCTGTTGTCTGATACAATTAATCAGCAGGAAGTGCTGGTCTCTACAGTCACTGACTCATAAATATCATAAACACTCCTTCATTGCATCCTGAAAACATAAAAACAACGATATCAAAGTGTATTTCTGAGTCATGCAGCTACTTCTATGGAAGTAAAAAGACATGTTTTTGTTTTTTTTAATGGGAAAAAAAAAAAAAGATCTTTTTGGCAGAGTTTGATTTCCAGAGAAAGAATTCACTATATCTCTGTAATTCTGCTTATTCTTCATTTGCTTCATGGATGATTATTTTCAGATTATGGATATTGTAATGACTGAGTCTTTATTTCAATGACAGTTTGAGAATGGACTATCTGAATTTACTCAACAGAAAATAAATTCACAGTAAATAACAAAGTACCTTTATCTTACAAAGCAAACTAAATAATGGATTCAAACTTTGTTGATGAGAAATATGGAATGTTTTCAAAATGTTAATTTACAAAATTGGATGCTGACATTTGTTTCCTACATTTCAGGCTGATCTGCAAGTGGAATCACTTCTCAACCATTGCAGGAAAGAGAATAAGTTTTTTCAGAAACACTTAGAGTAAACCTAAGTAATTTTTTTTTGGTTTTTACTTTGAAAATAATAATTAATAGTGATATAAACCCATGTCAGTTCCTGCTTTTGTGTCTTCCTATATACTGGCAACTTTTGCAGTGTGATCTTAGTGCCACTGAAGTCCATAGTACAAAATAAAATCCCTCAGTGGATAAACACAAGCACACTGTGAAGAAAAGTGGTACTCTGTAAATGAAGACCTTGAGAACACAACACACATTTTTTTTTTTTTTGTCCTGCTTTATAATTTTTACCTCCGTGAGCCTTCAGAAACCTTCAGCTTATTTTTCATGGACATTATGAACACCTTTCTCTCTCTGGTCTTTTAATCACCCACCAATGCAAAGGACAACTCTTCTTATTTACAAAGCAGAGCTTTAGAGCTATTATTTCTCCCCCCCAAAAAAACCATAATATAGGCAGCAGCACAACTGTTTTTGTGTTCTTCACATTTTGCTCCAAAATACTGAAATCTTTGAAATAAATGCTGGAGCTGGAAAAGTCCTACGTTCACAATCCTCTCAATAAGGCTAAGATTTCTTTAGTGGTCCCTGCCAATAAGACATGACATTTATTTTGGCCAGGATTCATATGTGTTGACAAGGGAATGAGCAAAGTCCTAACCCACTTTACACAGGCCATGAAATATTCCCATCAAAGGGCTGCACTGCTAAACTAAGACTGATTTTAAGAGGTGAAGAATGCTGTATAAGCATGATTCCTTGGAGCAATTATAACCTTCAAAAGGCAACCGTATAACAGGATTTCATCTAGAATAAGAAATAAAAGACCTACATTCTTGGGTCACATATGAGATAAAGCTCAAATTCTGCATTTTTAATTTTTCTCACAAGAAATTATTTGTAGAACATCTACTTTATTCAACTGCCAGACCTAAAGCTTTCCAAGCTAATACACTGCTTCCTTTGATCCTACTTTGGCGCAGGCACAATCTGCCTCATTGTAGTCTGAATCCTCTCTTTTGTTTTCTGTTTAACATCAGACACTTGAAGAGAAGAATAAAAGTCCCTGTTCCATACAGGTCTCAAAAACCTCTTTGCATCATTTGGCTTTACCTCTGAAACTGGCAGGTCTCACAAGTGTAAGACTCCAGCTATGATTTTCCAGTGATTTCTGGAAGTTTCCCTGTCCCATAAAATACTCTCTGTCCTCACCTTCTGGAAAAGAAAATATATAGAAGTATTAAACACTTCCCGCTCTACATCACATCAAGATGGTTGAGTTGAGGTTGCTGCCACTAACTCAGGCCCTCAGAATATTCACCCTGACACCCAAGAAGTCAAGCTTTGAATCTCAGCCAGCTATAATTGACTACAGCTGGGATTTGTGGCTCAGCTTCTCTGTTTCAAGGAATCATTACTGCTTGTCTGAGACAAGCAAGCTTTGCAAAATCATCAGCATGGTCACATTTTCAAAAAATGTTCATAGATTTCCTCCATATTAAATGTTGCCCAGGCTCTTGACCCACCTGTGACAGAGCAATGTCACAGTGCCCAGCAAGGGCTGTTCCCAGAAAACAAATCCCACAACAAACCAGTCCATCCCTGCAAGTGACACTTCAGTACAAGTTTTGTGATTATGAATCCTTGGGGCTATCCCTCTCCTGCTACAGCAGAATCACAGAACAACAGAACAGTTTGGGCTGAAAAGGACCTTAAAAAATCATCTGGGTCCAACCCCCAGCCACGGGACGCCTTCCACCAGAGCAGGTTGCTCAATGCGCCATCACATCTTTCACGGCATCTTGCCAGAAAATCTGTGTACTGTTCCTCACTAAGGAGCAATATTTTAATTACTCTTTTAGATATGATGGGCTCAGGTTTTCCTGACTACTTCGAAAGAAAACTCTACAGTTTTTAATTTGTTTTTGTTTACATTTCACTGCCACAGTTTCAAGGAATTTGGACATGTGTGCATTATGGAGAAATCCTTGTGTTGGGATTTTGGTTTTTGAGAAATTTGGATTCTTTGTGCTGACAGGTTTTGATTTTTAAGAGAATATTATATTTGACTTGAGGTTGTAGAGAAGGTCTTTGAAATTGAATAATACATCTGAGATTACAGGTGTATAGTTTAAACAGAAATATGTAATATTATGTAGTATAAAACTTAGTTAAAATTTTTAGAATATAGTAATATATGTAAAGTAAAACAAAAGTTTTAAAGTATAAAATAATATTTTTAATTAAAATTTTAATTAAAAAAAATAATTTTAATATTTTTTGCATGGCTGAGAATTTAACAATGTGACTGTGCAAACCAAACATTTTCTGAGTGCAAAAGCTCTGCAC
The DNA here is from genome assembly GCF_050655825.1 of Lonchura striata. NCBI lineage: Eukaryota > Metazoa > Chordata > Aves > Passeriformes > Estrildidae > Lonchura > Lonchura striata. The sequence goes on along the minus strand of NC_140709.1, from coordinate 5,447,374 downwards.
ATTCTTGCCTCGCTTGCTCAGAGGAATATAAATGAGTGGGTCAGATGGGAATCTTTATTCTTTCGTTTTTAAATATCTACTAATGAAGCAATTGTCAGAAGGCTGAGTCATAATGTAAATGTGTTTCTGACCAAAGGTCTGGCTGCTCCAGCACACTTCAGAGTATCCGGAGGAGTACATCTAATCTGCATCCACTCTAGTTATTCATCAGACTCCTGCAATTATCTCAAGAGTGCTGGAAGGAAACGAGCAGACACAGGGAAATTCTTGGAGTAAATTTTGATCTAACTGAACTGAAGCTGCTGCTTCTACTACAAGAAAGATTCTTTACAGGAGCCAAAAACAATTACAGCAAAATATGTTAGAGTTCATCCTGGCATCAAAAAGGTGGCCAGCAAGTGTTTGGAATAATTTCTCCTGGAAGGAACATTGAAAGGTCACCTAGTCCTACCCCTGCAATGAGAAGGGGCATCTTCAATCAGATCAGGCTGCTCAGAGCCCTGTCTTCTAAAAGGATGCATAAGTGCATCCCTTTTGATGCACAGGGGAGAGAAAAGAGCTACCAAAGGAGAGGGGAAAAAAGGAGGGAACAATGGCATTAATATAAAGAAGAACTGGCACATTTAGTTCAAATCCTTCAATATGATGTAAACTAACAGAAACCAAGCTGCAAGTTATATTTGAAATGAATACCAAGTAAAATCATAAGATATGGTGTGAAGATTTAGCATTTGCTCACGTGAGAATAATGATACTGATCCTTCCCCTTGAGAGTATGGATCATTCATAATTATTACTCCAATTTAAAGGCTTCTGAACACTTTTCAAGCACCTCCTCTAGATAGTGGATATAAGAAGGTCAGATGTTTTATAGGTATATAGGAAAAGAAGGGACAGCTAGCAAACAGGAGGAGGAGAGAGTGAGAAAGAAATGTTAAACTGGTAAAAAGAGAGAGTCTGGGATATTTGGTAGCTTCTCCTGCAAATTCTGGAATGGTTTGCAGAGGTAAAGACCTTTCCTGAGAGACTTTTTCAGAGCAAAGATATATTTGCTGTTTGGTAAATCCTGAAATCAACGTGTGCTTTCCTATAGGTCTACACATCCTCACATCTTCCTTCCACAATTTCAAAAGATATTACCAAAATATGTAAGCACAGTGTTTATTTCCTTAATGTCAACTGTTGTCAAAGACCATGATCTGTTTTGGCAGCCAGGGTACATTTCTATGCAGCTTGTCAGCTGGAAAGGAGCTGAAGCAGAAGGAAGAATTTTTCTGGACATGAGATTTTGGCTGTACAAACAGGCTCTGACTCTCAAGTAGGTATGTGCATGTGCTTGCTCAGTGTTTCAAATATTTTTAACTTTGGATTGCCACCAACTAGTAAACTTTCTGTGTGCCTGTGCACATTAATTCTTCACTCTAAACTTCCTCACCTTCAGGGAAGAAATGTCTTGAGATTATGTTAGGGAAAGAAACACACTTGGCCCTAGGTCTAGGTCAAACATTGACTTGAAGAAACAGTAATTGTGTCAATAAATTATTTCTGGCACAATATCTGTCACCTGTTTCAAAAGAGTTGAAGGCAAACATGCCCATTCCTCAGCTTAAACAAATCTGGCCTCCATGCTGCCGAGCTGGCAAGAGATGCTTCTATTCCTTTTCTGCTTTTTTTTTTTTTTTAACAAGTTTTAAAAGGTCCTTGTTGCCAGGTTTCTAAACAAGCCATTTCAAGCCAACTTCTGGTTTCTTCTTTGTTTTCTCAGGGGGAATTTGAGGCCTTCACTCTGAGGGAGTCAGACAGTCATTGTCCTGTGCTCGTGTCTACCCTTCTGCTGGAGAGTCAGTGTCTGGGAAGGACTTAAAATTTGGGGAGTTGGTAGGGACTAGCAGTCAAAATACTCAATGAAAATATTTGTGTAAACACTAAAAAATCAACATCCTAGATAATGTTAACATTATCGTATAGGAAAATAACAATACTGAATAGATGTAGCCACACACCTGCTCTGGACAGCTCATTTTAAATTGATGGTTCAGGTCTCACCAAGAGCAGCAGCTCTTTCTGTTGATGCTTGTACTAGTTTGAAGCTCAAGTGCAATGTTATTATTAGTTGCTTCTCAGTTGGTTTCTCACTTTACCCGTTTCTGAAGGATTTTAGACCAATCTTGTTATTTTTCATACTAAATGAGGAAAACCAGATGGACAAGATGGATCACAGACAGCCTTGAAATTATGTTTGTTCTCCAAGGAAGGGATGAAATCCTGCAGTTATATCATTTATGAGTGGCTGTTTACTTTTACTGCCTCATAACCAGACCTTGGGATCCATTAATGACTAGAAATCACACACCCTGTAGCAACCATTTATGCAAACTTTAGTGAGCAAAAAGAAGAGTCATCAGTATCTTTCACATTACGCTATAGGAGAATAATAATATCAAATAACCCAGAATATGCTGCAATGTAAAAGCATCAGCTGCAGGTCTGCATACAAAAAAGAAGACACATAAAACTTTATAGTCAATGTCTTTTTAATATTCTAAATTAACACATAAGTGTAAAAAACTACTTTGCCTGTGTCCTGTTAGCCAAGGAGGGCAGAGGTCTAATGTTTCATCTCATAAATTTATTTTAAGAAATAAGAAAACCTGCCTTTGAGAGGTATGTCAATGCAAAAATAATTATTGCATGCAAGCCCCTCAGCATAAAATTAAATTAGACAAGAAATAAGGGAAATGAAACAATACTATTTGAATGATTAAATCAATTTTGGCTGGGGTCATGTTGCATTAAGGGAAGACATTATACAGGCAGGACTATATTTTCCCTTCCTGTCAAGAGGACTGCAGTTCATCTGACTCCTACACCTCAGCAGTACACATGCCACACAGGAATGTAAAAGCTGTTCCTCTTCAGTGCAAACCTTGTCATTGTGACCCAGGTATTGTCGAGTTTGGGTTGTTTGAAGAGGTTACACCAGGAGTGACCTCAGCAAATTCAATTATGAAGGGCAATCATATCTCCCCCTCTCAATGTTTGAGCAGAAAAAAAGTCTGATTTTGTAAACAAGTTCTCCTCTGAGATACTTTATCCCTTTCTGTAGCAATTCTGGTCTGGATTCACCCCCTCTGAAGAGGGATAACAGTCAAGGTGTGCAGCAGCACACTTCAAAGTCTTATTCATTAAGACACGTAAATACTTAATTATCTTCACTGGAAAGAACCTGCAATTACAGCCCCTCAGAGAAGTTTTTAAGCAGCATGCAGCTGAATATGATATCTTATATTTTCTCAGGTGTCAAACTGATGACTTCATCACCAGCTTCTCTACCTGAAGTAATAATTTTCCATCTTGCAACATATCAGATGCGCTGCTGAAGCTCAACTCCCAAAATATTATTTCACTTTTCATTTTCTTTTTTTTCTCTTGAAACAAATAATGTCTAAAAAAATCATGATGATAGAGAGATAGTAAATTTACAGAGCATTTTGCTTTATTGTCTTGTATGCATTCTTTTTGTTCTGAGTGCAGATAGAGGTGAGCCCCATGTACAGCAGTGGTTTCACATTGTGCCTCAAACCTTTCTTTTCCTCCTTGTAGGAGTTGTAAAGACTAGATCAAAATGTCTAGGCAGTGTTTGGGTAAAGTGTCAATAGATTATTTAAGATTCTAAATACTCTTAATTTCTTATTTTGGTTGGCATCAAAAAGGAAAAGACTGGGCTTTGGACCATGCACCTGCAATGTGTTGCACTGATTGCTGTCGGATGGTACCAGGGAAGGAGTTTAGAAGGATTCAAATGAATGATGAGCCATGGGTGGGGATGGACAGGAGGCTGACTGAACATCAAATAAGGACACAATGAAGGGCTGTGAGGCTTTTGCTTCAGGCCATAACAAGAACTGCAGTGCTTAGGAGGAAAACGCTGCTGTGACTGGGTCTTTCCATCACCACCAGGATTATTGGATTTTCTCATTCTTATCAAACAGTGCCTAAAGAGCAAAGGATGCTGCAGTGGCTGGACCATAGGACAGTTGTGATATTCCAAGGAACAAACTCAGAAAATCAACACTCATCAGTTTAAACATCTTAATCTATCCTATTGTTTATTCTGCCTATTCTGTTTGTAAATGCCATTAAAGTGAATTAACAAACTATAATACTGAAGGCAGACAAGAAATCTAATTATCTTTTGTCTCAGAGCACCATATGCTTCTTTTAACTTCAAATAATAGGCTGAAAAACATTAGTATTTTAAATGAATCTTTGATGAAGTTGAACAAGAGAGAGGAAAAAAAAATAAGCTAACCAATCCCTTCCAGTTATATTGTTTTTTGCTAGATGAGTTTACCTTTTTCATATGCTTGTTTTGCAGCATACCAAAGGGCAAATGAAAACAGGTGACAGGGTTAGTCACTTTTATGTCAGACATCATTTTGCTCCCAGCTGTGGCCCTGAGGAAGGTTTTGTTCATTGGCTTTTTTATTATTACTGTATTTTTGGCATGCTCATCTAGCTGCAAAAGCACCAGATGTCTCCATTGACTTTTTGAATAAACAAGCAAACTAGAAAATTATAATAATTTTAAATCCCTTCATATGTTGCATGCATAAAGGAGAGTCTTGTTCTTTGGGATTTATTTTTTACTCCAGAATGTTACACCGCAAAAAATAAAAAGCGAACAACGCCCCAACCCACCAAACCAAAACAACCCCTGGAGCAATAACCTTCTCATGGCTGATGGCAAGTGTGGATCCACTGGCCTGGAGAGCATTTTCTTCTGCCTCTCCATCCTGCTGGGTGTCTGTGCACCGAGGACAGCAAGGCTGGGTGGCTGCAGAACCACCCCAAGCCATGACCTTCATCCAGGAATATTGGCTGAAGGAGAGGAGAAACCTGTATGGAAAGATAGTTAAAAATATTTCTATTAAAAATATTTCTATTAAAATATTTCTATTGAGTAGCTATGACTTTTTCTTTTCCCCCTTCCTTGTTCACAGGTTTTATGTAAGAGTTTTTGAGATAACTGGTTCATCTGTTCAGCTCTATCAGCAGCAGCTATCAGAATTTTTTTCATGCATTATAGCCATCTATAGAATAATCCACAAATAAACTTAGAGGATAGAAAAATGGCTGTTTACAATACTGATGATAAAAAAGAAAAAATCTATTTCAGCTACTTGGCAGGATTCCTTTTCGCTTTGTCTCCAGGCAGGAAGAGGACAGGAACCATTTGGTGTGCCTGTGCTGGTAATGAAGACATAGACATGGACACCACCAGCTCTGCTTCATGAAGCCATTCTGTGCTCTTCAGGTGATTAATAAAAGGCTTTATGGTTGAGATTTAAGGAAGAGAAAGGTTTTCATACATTTGCTCTAGTTTTCTTTTAAAGGATTACTCACATTCTTTCCAAAAGAAGCTGGCAATACTTTTTCTCGGAAAGGAAATTAATTACAACAGCAACTTTTGGTTTCATTAAATATATTAGTACTTTAATATTTCATATTTGGTTAAGATCTGAAAAGAGAAATAAAAGCTGTTAAATCTTTAGCACATCACTTCAATTTCCTCAGAAAGTCTGAGGAAGCAATTCCATCTTTTCTATTCATTACATAAAGGAAAAGAGGATTATTTCAAATGTATTCAGAGACCTTAACTATGCAATATCCTGGTGGAATTTGCATGTAATGAAGATTTTAGACCAAATTCTTCTTTCGGATAAAGTCACAGTAGTGTTTTTTTTATTTCAGGACTGGTTCAAATCAAATCAGATCTTGACCACATTGAGCTCTGGCAGGTTTTTGGGCAATGCCTCATTGCCTGCTCAAAGAACTGCTCATATGGATCAATCCTGCTTTGAGAGGAGTCTCAGGGACCATCAGCCTCCTGCAATATCCTCTGATTCTGAGTGCAAAGTGAAAGGATAAGGAATTTAGAAAAATAATGGGTTATTTACTTAAAGCAATAATCCACAAATAAAAATATGTGTAATCATGCCTAAGAATGCCCTTTTTCAGTTTCACCTGCAGGAGAGGCACAAGTGGCTAATACAAGTTCCAAACTGGAAAGAAATATTTTCCTTTCTAAGCATTTCATTGGATCCTGACAGTTCTTTCACATCCTTTGGGTTTTCATCTCTCCACATCAAATATATTATTCCAGGTAATAACTACAATATTTACCATTTTTATCTCCTCTCAGTGGTGCTATGAAAGTACTTTTTGGAGGTCTAAAATGTTTTTTGCAGAGCATATGAGGGACACTGCAGCCCCTCTCAGCTGGAAGTTTCAATAATAACCTTCTGACCTTTTTACCCTTTTATCAATGAGACTTTTGTATACTCACTTTACAATTAGACCATCCATACCAGCCCTTTTTGTGTTTCTTTATAAAGTTGCTCTGCTGACTCCTCTTAGCAGTGATTCTTTTGCAGCTGGCCTTGCTTTTTTTGGGCTGCATGTTCTATTTTCCTGGAAGGAATCTCATATCACTTCTGAAATGTGGAATACTGTCAAAGGGAGGGATATTGACTGCATCCTCACATAAAACTGCTGAGAAAGACACAGAAAATGGATCTCACCCCGGGCTGAGGAGGGCTTAGCCCCATCCCAAGACTATTGGACTGAACTCAGCCTACTAATAAAAAATGCCAAACCACCTCCCTTTTAGGAGTTCTACTCCACATTTAGCCAGGGATGCTGTTCTTACACGAGCCTCTATCAGCTGTTCAGATGCAGGCAGGCGATGCTTTTCTTCATTCAGTCCTTTCAGGTGAGATGCACCTGGATGTGGACAGGTCTGGGAAGCCCCAGGTGGGAAACCTGTGCTGCAGTGGGGACAGCATGCAAAGGACTTTCCTCTTTAATATCTTACACTTATTTTAAGTGGATGTGTCCTAAATTGTGCAGTTAAAGATCTTAATCATTGAGAGTGTCTCCTCACTGTACAGTTTTGTGTCCCAGATACTTAAGAGAAAGGCTAGAATGAAAGAACTATAATCCACTTTTTGAAAAAATAGGACTTTTTTGTTGTTGTTGTTGTTCTTTCAGTTGGATTACATTATTGTGGTAGGTCTAATCTAAGTGAACATAATCTGTTCTGTCCCTTTTACTGAGATCAGTCTTAAGCAACAATTGCACTAACAGCCCCTCATCCTGTCTTTGCCTATCTTTGGGTAACAGCCTGTCTTCACTGCTGAGTGATACTCTGGTCAACAGGGAAAAAACAGAGAAATGGACAATTTCCCCCAAGCCATCATAAATATTTCCTGCCAGGACCCCCATGATAAGATGGACCTGCTGATTTCATATTGCAGCTGCATCCCAGAATGGCAAAAAGGAATTGCATGGTGCTGCTGTTTAGGGAGCCCATAAAGTCCTAGTGAGATCTCTGTCCCCACATGCCCACACCAAGGCATGGATATGATAAAGCTTGGACCTCATCCAAACCCTGCTTTTGGTCTCCAGCTTTCTGTTTGCAGCAGCCAAGCCTTTCAAATTTATACTGGAATAATGTGACCTCAGGAGATCTTTATTTAAACAAATAGAGTTAGGTTGTATAGCTATGTGGTTAATGACAGCTCCTGAAACACATTCAGCAGCAATTTGATGCTATTATTACAGTTAAGTAGTTTCCATAAGGTCTCAGTTAAATATTTCTCCACTAACTCACCAAGACAAAGAGTTGACCTCAGCTTTCTTTCAGAGTCCATCAATACAGCTCCTTGCGAAGCAGAGGGGCTGTTTAAAACAAAAATAAACCCAAGAACTTGCACCTCCTCCTGTTCCATATTAGCTCAACACACTGAGCCGGCAGGGCTGCCCATCCCCTGATGGCCCATAAGAGCTGTTTTCATTCTATTTTTAAGGGTAAAGTTCTCCATATAGGTGGGCTGCCCGCTGGGCTCATGATGGATTTCAGATGTTGGTATTCAGATTAGGGCAGAAGCAGCTAAAAAGGAAGGAAAATATGTTCTAGTCTTGCTGTTGTGTTCAATGAAAGTCTAATCACATCAGGCATTTTTTTTTCAAATTAGCATTATTTGTGTTTAGCCTTCATTAGCGCAGTTTAGATTGAACAGTTGGTTACAGTAAACCCTACAGAAACAGGGACATGCTTCAGGATTGCATATTTATAGAGATCCATGGAAAAGATTACAACTAAAAAACCACAGATGCTTTTGTGTGAATTCAATTCATATCAGTATGTGAAGCTATCAACATGAGGGGAAAAAATTCTGTTAATAAGAGAGCATCTCTGCACTTGTGAGCATGACAGAAATGTTCTGTAAATGGGTATTTTCTTTAAAACATGCACATTATAAAGCTCACCAAGCCTGACATTGCCCCAGAGTCTGGGTTCACATTCAGGGGCAGATATAGAATGGTTTGGGTTGAAAGGAACCTTAAAGATGTCTTTGCAAGTCTCTGCCATGGCCAGGGACAATTTCCACTGTCCCAGGTTGCTCCAAGCCCTGTCCAACCTGGCCTTGAACACTTCCAGGGATGGGGCAGCCACGGCTGCTCTGGGCAATCTGTGCCAGAGCCTCATCTCCTCGCAGGGAAGAAGTAGAAACACAGACATTAATTTCCCTCAAAGCACAGCTACATGAGACCTGCATGAATTTTTGAGGGTGGAATACACATTTTTTGCTGCTTGGCCTCTTTGGTCTTGGAAAGCTCTCCTGGACCCAGGGAATGGTGTGGGCTGCCAGGCAGATCTGGTGCTCCAGAGGTGCCCAGCACTCTCTCAGAAGGGTTACCTGAGAAAGAGCTACCTGAGCTTTATCTGCTGCATGGAAAAGCTCTTATGTCTGCCTGTGTGATAGGAAAAGGGTTTTAAAATCATGGGGATTTAGGGTTAAAAGGAAAATTAAGCTTTGTAGGCCCTGAAAAGAAAAATAAATACCCTAAGTACATGAAGACTTTGTACCTTGCTAGAACTGCACCTGGGTAGCTAGTACATGATAAATGATATAATTATTAGATGTGATGATTGTTTAGTAATTAAATATAATTACTGTTTAATCATAAGAATAATCATGAGAAACTGTGGTCAGGGGCCTAAGAAAGATCACAAGAAACTCATGTGAATGTATACAATAGAACAACATAAGTTTAATAATTAATATGTAAGTTATGTAACGATAGAATATAAAATACGTTCAGCTTGAAAGCCTTGTCGGAGTCAGATTTGGGTCTGTAGACCTGATTCCCAGAGCTCTCAATAAAAGTACCTGCAGATAATCATATCCTGTGATTATGTGTGCTCCAGAATGCTAACATGTGACGTTGCACTCTTATCCCAGATGTCCTTGTTCGTGCCTTCTACTTGCCCTCTATACTTTTAAGCCTGAATTAATGTAAATCTACATCCTCCAAAACGTCAAGGCCCATTTCCTTCAATCTTCCCTTCATGAGCATTAACTCCTGGAGAGTCTGGGACACATACAGTTCCCTGACTGGCACACAGCCCTCTCTTCCAATTCCAGGTAAATTAACAGCATGAGCTGCTCTTCCTCCTGTTCAAGGTTGTCGTTTTGCACCAAGTCCTCGATGTCTGGGGACTAAAAAGGTCGTGGGATGTTGGAACTCTGATGGTTCACCAGCAGTGGGGCACCTCTTGGGCTGCTGGAGGCCCAAGGACAGTGCCAAAATCTGCCACAGCCCCGAGAGGTTCTGCCCACCCATCAGCAGGCAGAGGTGATGGCACTGCAGGAGGAGTGAGCCCAGCACTGGAGAAGCAGGACACCTCTGTGAGAGTCTCCACTTGGTCTCTGTGATTTAAAAAAGTAACTGCAGGAAAATAAACAAGATTTTGCTTACAAATATGATTGAAAACTTCTCTGTGGAGGCTTTACAGTAACCAAGGGAGCACACTGCGAGTTTGTAATCAGGCCACGCTGTACTGTCAGGGACTGAGTCCTTCCAGCAGCCCTGGCAATGACGTGCTTGTGTTGAAAAGTGAAAAAACAACTTTATGTTTTTCCCCGTGGGGGAAAACACTGAAAGCCTTTTTTCCTTTTTAATATACTAAGAGGTGTAAAAGATTTCATGCTATCTTCAGATGTCAGCGTTAGATTAGGATGTAATGACAGAGGACATAAGGTATTGCTGGACAGTAAATGCCTCTGGCCACAAGCAAGCCTGTCCTCGTTAATTTTATCTCAGCCTCATCTCTCTGATTTGTCACTGGCTCTGAATTCTTCAATCCCTTTTCACCATAAAAATGTCTAGCTGTCTCTTAAATTCATTTATGTCATTGCCTTTTATGACCTTTCTTGATAACTTACTCTTCGTATTTTCTATCCTGAGTAAAAAGCTCTGCCTGAGTGAATTCTCTCATTGGTCTTAATTTCTTAATTTTGAGGGTTTGTGGCTGTCTGCACCAAAAAGAGCATTATACTTATGTATATTTATTTTTTCAGTAGTTAAAAAGCTTGGGAAGTGTTTGGTTTTTTGTTGTTAGTTGTTTTTTTTTTTTAATAGAGGTTCATTTACTGAAACACTTATGGGCAGCTTTTTTCATGTTTTCTGCCAGATGTAAGTTTGGAAAGAGTTTTAAAACTACATGTATCTATACTGTACCTGGAGCAGGGACTTGAGCAGGGCTGGGTTTGAGCAAGATAAACACAGCCCTGACTCAAGGTGCTGGCTTTGGAAAGCTCCTTCCCAACCTTCTCTTCTCTTCCCCTGTTCTATGGTTTGTGTGTTTTAAACCATCATCTTCTACTCTGTCAACTATGAATGCAGCTTCTGCAAAAATGCTCTTCTTCACTGTCTTGATAATTTTTTCAGTACTTGGAGTATTAAAAACTTTGAGAAACAGTAATAAAAATACAATGTTCACATGTATCTCTATTCATATGCATCTCTATTCTTTACACCTCAGCTTGGGCTATCTATGAAAGTCTCTCATATGCATTTTCTACTTCCAGACTTTGTGCTCCAAACCAGTTCAAAAGGCTTTATTAAAACTTTACCCATTTCATTTCTGTGCAGATTTCATTGTCCGTCATGGCTAATATATCTTCCCTTAATTTTCACAAAGTCCAGCCAGGTAGGTCATGACCAGATTCTTCTATAATCTTTTTATATATTTAGACACAGTAATGAGATCATCATCCAGTGTGCTTTTTAGTTCAGGCTAAATATGCTACACTTCCTGAGTCCCTTTCTCATCCATGGCATAAATTTAACTCCTTACCTTTACCACACTGCTGTAAAAATGGACTGAAGTGCCAAAGCTCTGGGTGGCTTTTCAATTTTTTGAGTTGGTACATGATTTTAAAATTTGATGGGTCCAGCTCCTTTCCTTTCCTTCCTTCTTTCCTTCCTTTCCTTTCCTTTCCTTTCCTTTCCTTTCCTTTCCTTTCCTTTCCTTTCCTTTCCTTTCCTTTCCTTTCCTTTCCTTTCCTTTCCTTTCCTTTCCTTTCCTTTCCTTTCCTTTCCTTTCCTTTCCTTTCCTTTCCTTTCCTTTCCTTTCCTTTCCTTTCCTTTCCTTTCCTTTCCTTTCCTTTCCTTTCCTTTCCTTTCCTTTCCTCTCTTCCACAGAAAGAACTGCCCCCATGACACTGCTGAGTGTTGCACAAGCTGCCATTAGGGAGCACTAGTCAAAAAACAAAAAGTCCCCAAAACCAAAATCTGACTGCTGTTTCCCAAATTCTGCCTGTTCCATGGGTTATTCTTACCAGCATCCAGCCTCTGGCTTGGAAAGAAGGATAAAGGCACAAGACTTTCTTGTTCCTGTATTATAAATCACACAGGTAACAGCTGTGTAGAGAATTGAGTAAATTCTCAGCAAAACAATTCAAGTTCTGCTCAGGAATGTGCATACTTCTCTCTTATAAAGGGAATCTTTTCTTCTGGACTTATTAATGAGAAGAAACTGAAATGCTGAAGGCATGGATTTTTCTGCAGCACTGAATAATTACAAGTTCTTCTAGTTCTGTCTGTGGGCTAGCAACGAAATGACTCTTTCTCTTAGTGTTTAGCAATATTAATTCCTATGTCCCTGAGTTATTTGGCAAGAGTAAGCTGAAAATTCAGAGGAAATGCTGCATTTATGTTTTAGTACTGTCTTCAGTCTCATGGGGCCAGCATGGTTTGTACCAAGGAAAGACAATCATTTGTTCTGCTTACCAGGAAGGAAAAAAGTAATTGGGGGTGGTATTTACCATTGTTGTATAAGTAAGACCATTTTGATGTTGAATTTGGAGGCAGATGAGATTGGAATTGTCAGACAGGTATAAGAGTGCTGGAGCTGATGCTCAGCAGGCAGGACAGGGAGCATCAGGGACAAAGAAAATCCCACAAGTGCAGGAAGGATGGTGGGCTGATGCCTGTAGTGTCATCCCTTCCTGCATCACTTTAAAATATTTGTTTCCAGCTGCAATTCTGTGCATTCTGCTTTGCTTGGAGGCTGCATATCCTGCTCGGGTGTTTCCATAAAGATGGGAAAGTTTCTCAGCAGAAAAGGACCATGTAACAGATAAAGCAAATATATTTTTTAATATATTATGAGACTAGATTAAAATTATAATTATCAAGAAAAAGAAATGCCATTATAGGCTTGATTTGCTTGAGTCTGGCTGATCATATGAGCACAGAGCTACACTTGCTCCAAAGCATGCCTGAGATCTATTCCTGAAACTGCATCCAAGTGGTGTTCATTAACAGCTCTACCATGCATATTTATTTTGCACTGCACATGATAATGTGTGAACAACAAAAGGGATAATGTCATTATGGAGGCACAAGTAGCAGCTCTGTACTTGTGAGCAGGTTTATGTTCTCATCCTCTCATTTTCTGCTCCAAAGATCTGTCTGCACCATGTCTTTGGTTAAAAGAGCAGACAAAAAACAAAAAACAAAGCAAAACAAAACAAATAGTTCCAGGAGATTTAAATCCAGATGAAACACATTTCTATGCTGATTATTAAAACATCATTTAAGGATCATCTGATGCTGTGCTGTTCACACAGATCTCCCACACTGATGAAAATTGCCAGGGCAGAGATGGACTTAAAGCCTCTCTTTGCTTCAGGAGCAAAAACAAGAGATGCAGTTTAGGCAGCCCACCCTGGAGATGGCAGCACTGGCCACGTTTCCCGAGATTCTGGGTGTTCTGTGCTCTCGTGCTTTACTTGAGCAAAGCTTTGGCACAAACCCTGGTGCCAGGATTTCTATCAGTAAGTGTGGAAAGCCCACAGGGCTCCACTGAGCTGCCTTTTGCAGCACTGGTCTGCTCATGAGCTCCAAGGTTTCAGTAGCTCAAAACTGCATGAATAAAGATGTGTTTGTTGAAGGAAATAAAAGTCACACCCAGGAAAAGAAGATCTAAAATAACCCTGAAAATATGATGAGACAGAAAAATGTTAATATCTCAGCCCAGGATGGCTCTGAAACCGATTTTGAAGCAAACAAACAGCCAAAGAAAGTTATGGGGGAGTTTTAGAAAGGTATTTCTATGACAAAACAGGCTGCTCCTGTATTTGTGGCACATGAGAAGGATGCAGGAGCCATGTCCAGGCTCCTTTGGTCACAGCAGGACTTGTTCTGTCCTGCCTCGAGCAACCAACTGCTGCCACCCAGCCCCGAGTGCCAGCTGCACAAACACATGGGCTGGTACCCACCACACTCGGGAATTTCTTTGATGAATTGCCATCAGTGGAGAATAATTTATCATAGCTGAACCATTTTTTGGTAGAAAACACTGTCTGAGCAATGAAATATGTCAGGAAGTACTTTTTAGCTGGAGGTTCTTTTCAGGATGAAAAATGCCTTCCTTGAAGGAGCCAGCACATTGATACCAAGGAGAGGAAACAGGGATGTACAAGGAAAGGTCCTTTATCCCTTTATCCAAACAATGGAATCCTAAAGCCCCTTGTCTGCATAACCTCATGGTGAGGGATGCTCTTGGAAGATAGAGAAATGGCAGCATGAGGACATGAGTGTGCATCCTACACTCCCAAACAGAAGCTGTCACCTTTGCCCAGGAAAATTATTCAAATCTCAATACTTCCTAGGCAGAGAAAATTCTTCTCATGAAGGAAAAGTGTCTCTCTTAGGAAGGATGTGCTTGATCTGGAACAACAGCCAGCCAGCACCGCATTTCCACCTTTCACCACAAGTTCTCAGGAGCCTCTGACTCTAATCACTTATTTCTTGTGTCATGTGTGTTTGTGGTGTCCTAGAAAATCTGAGCACCAGGAAAAAAAAATACTATCTTTTTGGGGGGGCTTTTTTTTTTTTTTTTTTTTTTTTGAGATTTAGGAAATATTACTATCTACCCTAGTGGTATAATAAACAAAGCACCTATTGGAACAAAGAGACAGTTTTCATTTTTGTCTCCTCTCTCTAGTAAATAACAGCTTATTTGAAAGAAGCAGGAATTAGCTGAAACTAAATGAAACAACTATCCATGATAAAGGTTTGTGACAACCAGGCAAGAAATAGTTTTCTGGTTTCACCCAAACTTTTTCAGTCTGGGACATTTGTGGCTGCCTGGAATGGGTGAGGGCTGAGATCTCACTCTCCATTACAAAGAGGCTGTGAGGCTGGTGGACTTCTCATGTTTCCACCAAAACTTTTATTTTTCTCATGTTTCATTTCAGTTTTGATTTTCTTATATTTACACTGCAGTAAGGGAGAGCAAAATATCAAAACAAAACTCATTTCCAGCCTTCAGAAAGCATGTAAGTGGGTTTAGAAAGGGTTGGAATGAAATACTTCAATAACATGCAAGCCTTTCTCTCTGAAGAGTTTCACATCAATATCTTTGTGGAAACAAACATTTTCCCGATTTCAACAGGCCAGTGCTTCTCCTCAAAACACCTTTCAAGACTCTTACCTAATTCAGAATATTACACAGACACAGCTTCAGGCATCCTATTGCTTTCTTTAGGCTTTTCGAGTTTTCCTAAAACAAAGACACAAGTTGTTGTTCCATTTTCTGGGACAGAAAGACCTATGGAAAATTGTAATTGTTTAACATTCACTGGAGTTTTTCAGCAAAGGGTGAAACCTTTATTCTCAGGTTCTCCAAACCCCTCCACTTTACAGCTGGGGTCCAGAAGAGAGCACCTGGCGTTTCCTCAGTGTCCTCACCTGGCACTGCTGATGGGCACAGGCAAAAAGCTCCATCCAACTGGAATCATGCTTTGAAATCCATGATCCTTTTTGGGAAGCTGAACATATATTGTTCAAGAAGGATAGGGCAACCAGCTGCATCCTCACTTCCCTCCCAGTGCACTCCTAAGAATCCCAGTGGGTAACAGAAATTTTGCTTTATTACAGCCCCTCTCTGCATGGATTAATGCACTTACTGCAGCCTTCTAGCACTCCACTGCTCAAGTAATAGACTGTAATATCCCTGACATTCAGGAGGAAAAAAACAGAATACAATTAAAATCAGAATACATAATATTCACTGAAATAAAACAGATTTCCAATCAATTAAAACAGACTCTCCTTCCAATAGCACCCGACAAATAATACATTTACAAAACTAATCGGTTCTACACAAGCTGAGCTAATGAGTGTCATTTGGGTCACATCCTCAAATTGCAAATAAATGTTATCATTTATCAACCTAACACATTACTCAATAAATCTTCTGCACCACTGTTCATACTTATCAACTGTGTCATTTAATATTCCTTTCTGGTTTAGAAAACTATTTCCTCTGGTTCCTGACCCTTTGTAATGAAAAACTCCTGAAAACAGACAGTAGCTAATTCAAGAATCATATAATTTGAGCTAAACAGTGCTGTGGCTGGTGTTGAAATGATCTAATATTAATTTCTCAATGGATCTCCTCCCAGGCTGGAAATACTACGAGCTGTTGAGATGAAATTTTCATTTAAGGAAGGTCAGACTGTAGTCGATGCCATAAGAGGTTTTACAGTATCTAAAAGCATGAAAATTATTTTCTGTTTTTTCATTTATGCATGAGCAATTTGGACACTCCCAGTCTGAGGCATAAACCCTCTCCCTCTCAGCCACCCGATGCACAACACACCACCCCATGTACACACTGATTATTCTGGTATTTCAGCATCCCCCAGTCCCTGCTGGGATGGAAATGAGAGAGGGGGAAGCTTCCAAACACTGCTGACCCACATCCCTCCTTCCCCTGAGAGCCATGGGGCAAACAGGTGTTGATACCTGGGGGTTCCTTTCCTTTGTCCCAAACTGCTTCCCCAGCAGTGGCATCCTGGCAGGGCTCACTGCAGGCTCGCACAGATGTGCTCCTTTTCCCAGCACACCCATTCCAGAGCTGAGTTACTCAGATTCACTGCAAGCACATAAAGCACAGGCACACGGCCACTGGGACACACATCCTGGGAGTGCCCTTGTCCAGGAGCATCCCTATGTGTCTCCAGAGCCCTAAAGAAGTCATGAGCTGCAGTGTCCTCTTTGTGCACCTGCTCTACAGCCCACACAGAGCACAGCTGGACACAACCCATAGCTCCACATTTCCCCAGAAGGGCCCTCACTACCAGTGCTCAGGGTAGCAAAGGATCTGTTTGATGAACATGGCTGAGCTGGGCATGCTGGTGGTCAGCTGGCTAAGGTTATCGTGTGACTATAACTCCTCACTTTCAGTTCTCTTTTCCCTTGCTCCTTCTGTTTCCTGCTATTTCTCCCATCTCCTGCCCCACTGCTGCTCAAAGAAATGCCCTTGCATTAACTCCAGCCCCCCTTTAGCATCATCATCACTCCTATCCCATCATCTTTATGGCTCCCAATGCTCTCATCAGCTTCCTTACTTTTACTTTCAGCTCACATCCCACCCATTTCCATTTCCCAATGGACTACAGTCCATTTCCTATCACCTTTCCTTCATTTCCCTCCTTTTCATCCTCCTCTGTCCCTACCTTTCATCATTTGATTCAGATGTTTTGTGATCCCCTGCCTGCCTCTGGCACCTGCAGAGCTGAAAGCAAGGATGAGACAGCATTTTGTTGTCAGCTCGAGCCTGGTTGAGACAGAAACCCCCAGATGCTGAGAGATTTGACTGCTTCAGCAGCTGGAGACCCAAACAGAGTCACAGAATTGGAAGGGACCTTAAAGATCATCGAGTTCCAAACCCCTGCCATGGGCAGGGACACATTCCACTAGAAATATGGGCAGGCTGTGACCTCTCAGTAGGAGCAGTGCAAGTATGGACCCTGCATGCCTCATGCAAAGCTCTGCACCAGCTCTCTGCAAAGCTGGGGACACATGCAGAGGTTTGCAAACATTTCCCCTTCAGGGAAGTTTTGATTGCAAAGTCAGCAAAAAGCACCTCTGGTACAGGAGGATCTGCTGACAAATAACAAGCTCTCATAGCTGGAGGTTAAATCAAAGTAACGTGGCTAAAATTATGTAGCCAGGAGCTAACATAAGTGTGGGTTGTTGTAAACAACTGAAAATTAGAGGTTGATTATGGGAACTGTTAGACAGCTTTAGCTTAAACATAGAATTCTCAGTATAGATATGGCTCCCATATTGTTTATAAACAGGCTTAGATCTACTGAAATGTCCCATCACGAGGAATTCTGCATCCGTCAAAAACTGGCCACTTTGAAGTTCTACCTTATTTGAATTTCACTGAGAATTCAGGGAAACAAGCAAATCTGCAATTCTGGATTTCCATATCAACAGAACTCAGATAAACATCCCAACACCTTGAGTGCTCCTTTGAGCTGTAGTTTTGATCTTACTGCTTTCAGTGTGAGCCCTGGAAACTTAACAGTTCTGGAATATCCAAACTGGCTTCTGCTGTGCAGATCTGAGGGGGAAACTTTACACTTGACTGTTACATTTATTTTAATGTTTGTTTATATAATTTAATAAACACATCAGTACTATAGGTGGAATTTAGCAATGTGTAAATACCTCAAAAATAGTATGCTAACATTTATGGTACAGCATAGTCATAACACATCAACCGCTATTAAAAACCCATTTACTTGAATTTTAGGGTTGCACTTCACACTGCTAAATGTCTTAGATGAGTTTATTCAGCCATTTCTAATGTAACATGCAACATTAAAATAAAGGCATTTGCAGTGCCTGTTGACCACTTTAACCAGTTTAATAAACCATGAATAATAAGGTACATGCACAGAAGTGTCAAATAAGTATCGGGTGAATCTTCATTTTTAAAATATTCATCTCCCCAACTAAAATAAACACCTTTTCTTTGAATAACAACATGCTGAACTCCTGTGAGTTAAGGAGTCTCTGTGCTTTCAGTAAATATTTTCCTTTGTGAGCTCAGTCTGTGTGCATTTTGTGGGGGGTGCTTCAGATGAGTATTTTATGGCAGTATTTACATTTCTATAATCACATCACCTGTAGTGACAATGAACAGTTGTTAAGCATCTTGTAGAGTTTTGTCTTGCTCAGAACTACTTCTTACTCTTGTGGATAAAGAGGCTGCTGATTCCATAACTGAGTTAGAAAGTTTGCATTTAGAGCAAACTTCATGTTTGTAATCTGGAAATGACTGAGTCATGTTACTTCAGGCAACTTTTAGGTAGCCTGCATGGGGTGGGCATGCAGCCTGTTCCATGAGAGCATCTCTTTTCAGAGACATAACAGAGACCTGAGAGCATCCACACACTGCATTCTGCTCTCTGTGCACATTGCTGCACAGAAGCAGCAAGCAGATTTTCAAAGAGATGTGAACTCAATGCAAATTCCTTGCCTGATTATTCTGTGAAGATACATTCCTTGCCTTTATTCCTTGGCTAAAGAGTCCTTCATTTAACTACAACTTTGTGGCACATAATCATTGCACCCATGCACAAAGTCCTGTCCCTGTGCTTTCCCTTTGTCTTCCTCCCATTCAGCAGTGTGCAAAGCCCCAGCCTTTCTCTGCATTTATCATTCCTCTCCCTGCTGCAGCTCCTGCAGAACCTGGCTTGCATGCTGAGGAACAGCCAGAAAAAAACACCACCCAGCCATTTAACAGGACTTTGAGCTCCAGTCATCTGGATTTACTCTGTGGATCTTGCAGCTGGTATTGATCCCAAGGAATAACTCTGAAATAGTAAGTCCTGGGAAAGTAAATAGAAACAGCCACCAGGGTTTTTTTTACCCATGCTCCCAAGTATTGAATGCTCCATTATGAAAGCCATTCTGGTTATAATTCTTCCCTTATCCCAACTTCTTTCTGCTGCTTGCTATTTTCAGTAAAACTTAATAAATAGTTTCTCTAGGGTTTTGTTTTCAAGGATACAGAATAATGGCTGTAACTTGCCTCAGGTGCCTGTTCACCATGGTTACCACATCGAGGTTCAGGGAGCTGCAGAACTTTGGACAGTGGGGACGTGGGCTGAGGGAGTGAGCCCCTGGCAGGACAGGGAAGCAGCTTGGAGACTCCTAAGGTGGCAGAATAAATTACAGATTAATTGCCACTGTCTAAACAGTGACAATCATAATTTATTCTTCAACAAGAAATGACAACAGAAGTCTTAAAAAAAAAACCCACATAATTTTAAAGCCAGGCAAATTAACACAGGTATGCGATATGTCTCATCCTATGGTTATTTATAATGGCAAAACTTTCTTGATCTACCTTCCCCTGAGATGTCAAAATTTTTACTCTGAGCTCTGTCACTTCTTAGTTTTGCCCTTCTTCAACAGTATTGCCTAGATTTTTAAAAGATTTGTCCACAGCACTAAGCAGCAATCAAAGGATGATGAATTTTAGACTTAATTGCGTGTAAAGCAGAGAGACAACAGTGCATCAATATGCTGCTGCTCTGAGCAATGACTGAAGCCTGTTCTCTCACCAGCTTTATGGCTGTAGGAGTCTGACCATAAGAAGGTATTTTATTTAGTTATTATATCACAGAGCAGGTTGTGCTCTGTATAGTCTGCTGACTGAGTCTTCAAGATTAGTAATTATTCTCCAAAGATGAGATTCAGAAAAGCATCACCTAATCAGTGTGCTGGCTTTATTGCACACGTTAGTTGACATTAGCAGTCTGTTTTACTCCAGGCTCTGCAGCATTTTGGACATCTTTTTGCTACTACTTCAATAAAGTTTTGGTAGAGAGCTCAGGGTGTTAAGCACATGTTCAACATTAACAATAATGGCAGTCATGCACATATTGCTATCAGGACTTCATTTACTAATTACCTCCAAGGCTTTATATTCTAAACCAAATACATTAAGTGTAACATTTGCCAGAATGCACTTGAGTTTCTTTCATTCATGCTTCTGTTCCAGGCTCCAGACAGACCAAATATTCTGATCGTGTCACTCTTTGATGCTAAATTGGATACAAATGTACTTGGGTAATTAATCACACTTAGTGTTTATTGTGCATCTTTCTTATTATTATGCAAGTAGATTTCTCACAGCTTGTAGCTCATTATCAGAGTGCATGAAAACAGCTGATTACCTTTCTTCTCATATAATTACATTAACAGCAAGGCCAACTTCCTTTTTTCCATGTATCTTTGACCATGTGAAGTATTTGGGAAAGAATCATTGGGAGAAAAGAGCAATATTTCACAGGTTTCAACTACCACCAGCAAATAGAAATAGCAGAAATACCCAGCATTCCCATCCCCATAGGACAAAAAAAAAATACACAAAAACATAGGGGTGCAGAAAGAAATAAAAAGACTGAAGAATAAGTCTAGATTTAGATATATTTGGCTGAAGAAACATGTTTTCCATGGATCTGAGATTTCATTGTTAAATGATTAAAAAAATCAAAAATTACCATGACCCAAATTACATCAGTTCATTGACTTTTACTTTTACCCTCTGGGTTACTGGAGCTGAGATTTTTTTACCTTAGGCAGGTATTGTTTTACTCTGTGTCTACAGTCCCATAAAAAGATCTTTTGGGACCCTTCTTTGGAAATGGGTGCTCATTTTTCAGCCATCCCACAGCTCCCTCTGTTGTTTTGGCATTCCCACCTTGGGGACCTGCCCAGACCTCTCTGTATTCCCCTTGGCCAGCTGCCTGTGTGTTCTGAATGAGATGTGGATGTTCAGATCTGGAGCAGCTAAAAGAGAGGTGGATCCCATTTGGATTTAAGTTCAGCCTTTTAATGATGGATAGCATCTAAATAGTTTCACCTAAACTTATGCTGCTGACGGATATTTTTAAAACAAAGTGTTATTTGATTAACATAATTTTTATTTCTTCATGAATGGATATGCAATTTATTTTCATTAAATTAGAAGAAAGTGCACTATGAGATTTTAGCTTCCCTTTTCAGTTCCCATAGTAGATCTTTTGATTTGTATTGAATCTGCATTGTATTATTATTCATAATTGCTCCATTTTGTCTGATAAATTACAGGGAAATGAAGAAGAGTGACTTAAATTCTACAAGGAAAATAGGAAATTTGCTGTCAAAAGATTAACACCATATTGACTCACCTTATTGTTTTTTAAAGATGATTATTAGAGGAGAATTCATCACCTAAGCTTCTCCTTAATATATCAAGCCTCAGCCAATCTCTGAAATAGAAAAATATCACTCTCACAAAAAGTCATGGTAAACATAAACCAGAGAAACCTTTGTTCAAGGTGCTCTAATTGCCCCCATGCATTGAAAACAAAGACAGAGCTGCTGTGTCCCAGAACAGGGGATAAAATCAGCCTCCTTCTCCCCATGCAGCTTTTGCAGAGTTGAACAAACAGGTGAGCAGATAGATTTTCCTCACTCAATAAATAAAAAAAAAAAACTTCCAAGGGGAAGGGCTGCCAATCAAGGACCCATTTCCAGGAGATGGATGAATGATGGTAAGGGCTGCTTACAGCCAGGGCTGCTTGTGTTTGTAAGGAGACTCCTTGCTCCAGTTCTGCCCCACAGTGCAACTACAAATCCTCATTTTGTACCATGTACCTTCTTTTGTTTGAAGAACAGAATGCTTGAGTGCTTATCTGCATACAGACATTTTATCATCAACCCTGTTCCCTTATGTAATTATACCAGCCCAGCTTTTTCCTGGGGCTTTCTTCTCCTTCTCATTGTGCCTTCACCAGCACTAAAATTCTCAGTGCCTGCCTCTAAATTATCTTCTGGACCCAATCTGTGTTTAAAACTTTAATCAAACTGAATTTAGACTCTGCATCCTTTCTCAACAGCTTGGTTACATTTTAAAAACTGTACAAATAGCAGTACTTCTGTTATGCTTTGGAATTATTTAATTTCTATTATGTTTTGGAATCACTTCTGGGATCAAATTATCTTTCACATCTGGATGAAGCCGTTGACTTCACTGGGATTGCACGTGCAGATATGAAAACAGAGTACAATGAGACCAATGGATACTTAATAGATTAATACTTTCAGAAAATTAGGTCTCTTCTCTGGTGGGATAAAGCAGTGGCACAAAATCAACCATAGACATGTACTTACAACAGAGTCCTCAATTATTTTCCTAACGTTTATTTTTATTGTCTGTAAATTTACCAGGAGTGTAATTCCCTCTGGTAGCCCTTCCTTATGAAATTTCATAAACCTGTTATTGTGTTATTAATAACTTCCCTCTAGAATTTAAGGGGGGTAAAAAAAAAGGGAGGAAAGGTAGGTCATGCACTGTACTGCTCTGGTGCCATATACTTATTTAAATACTTACTGCTTACACATGTGGATCCCACTCCAACAGCAAATAGGGAAGAGAAACTTTCAATCAGGTTCTACAGTTGCAGGGTTTCTTTCATCACTGCTTTTAAACTTTTATGCTAGAGGGACAAAAAAATTATCTTCACTGTTAAGTTCACATATTAAGCAGAGTATCCTTTGAAATTTTTGTATGGTTTTTGTACATATTTCCTGTAAATATGTACCATATTTTCACTGCTAAAATATTAGAACTTTTTCAGATGGCAAATTGTCCATGAGATTTATTCTTGCAAACAAGAGCATTATGAGTTCCTTCTTTCATTTATTTTCAAAAATTGGTATATAAAAAAAGAGAGAACTCTGCCCTCAGATAATTATTCAAGTAAGCTGGTTTCATCTTGTATCAAAAGCAAGCCAATAACTATGGTGCAACAAGAGACATAACCTAGCATAAATAAAAGGGGGTTTAATTACTCCTATGATTATATGAGATGAAGGTAAAATTACAGGTCTCTGATGGGCAAAAGCTGTATCTCATCTTGTCATCTGTGGAAATTCAGGATGTTTCTACTCATGCTCTTTGGGGCCACTGTTTTAGCTTTCAGTCTTTTTCTCCTCTTGCTTCCTCCCATTTTTACTCCTGTTTTACCAAGACCCCAAATTTAATTTCTTCAGAAGTCCAGGTTAGAGCAGGTCATCCTCTGTGAGTGAGTTCATATGCTGTAGGGCACTTTGGAAACATGAAATAAAATACTGTTATTCTCTCCTGATATTCCCTGGGACTCGACACACTCCAACAAATTTGTTTTCAGACCCAAATTATCCTATTTGGATTAGCAGAGCTTGCTGCATCCCAGGAGGAATGGAGGCAGCACAGACCTGTCCTCCCCTTCTTCCTGTCTAAGAAATAAACCCTGGATCAAACATCCTCAAAATCACCACCCTTGTGAAAGAACAACAGATGGACAAGCACAATTTAGAATCTCTCTGGAATTCCACTGGAATACTTAGCAGTGTTTCTTTTGTTGTTGTTGTTGCTGTTGATTTATGGAACAGAGCAAGATTAAAAAGTATTGTCTCACTGGAGAAACTGAAAATTGTAATGAGTTTTGTGGTCAGCAGTGATCATATTAGCTTTCCTTAAAACAGGATATATCCAAATTCTCATCTAATTACAGTTTCAAAATGAAGCAGGGGAGAGAAAGGTCACAGCATTATAGCCAGCATATTTTGTTTTCCTCTGGAAAGAGTACAAGAATAGATTCAATGGAAGCAGTTTGTGATTATGCTTGATAATTTGTAATTAACTCTCCAGGGTGCTGGTGAGGCCTAATTAATTACTTATTGGAAAGCATTTGGAGATCTTTGGATCAACGCTGTTATAATAATGCCAAGAATTGTTGTTATTGTTATCATTAGGTATTTTCCATCCCCAAATGCAGTTAGGTGGAAAATGTACCTTTATTACTTTATGATGTCTTACAGGCAGGACTAATCTGCAGAAAAGCAGTATTTAAAAGCTGAGAATCATTTTCTCTGCAGTGTGAAGCTGGAGATGTTTATTCTAAACCTGTGAGCATAATTTATGAGTGAGGCAAACACATAAATTGCATTCAGGAGTTTCACAGTAATAACACACTTTATATTCTCCATCTGCAGATAAGCAGGTGCATCTATTTGTAGGATTTGTCTTAAGTTATGAAACTGTCTTCAGTGCTGTGAAACTCGCATTTCATGAATGCCTGTGTGTGTTTAGCATCCAGCATTCATTCTCAGGCCTGTCAACAGGAACATGCCACCTCTGCAATTAACCCAAATTAATACAGAAAGGGAGGGTCTTGAAGGGATGAGGCTCTCCATCCAAGCGAGGATGGTACCTTGCTGCAAAACATCAGGAAACCAGTCCATACAACATTTGTGTTTTGTAGAACCTGAGTTTGCAGGGTGGGGCAGACTCACATGTCAGGCAACAGGTTCTGGCTTTTCTCCCAAAAGTCAGAGAAGAGGACAGCTTCAAAAACAGCACCTTGCAGGAGGCTTGAGCTGGAGGAAGGAACTGACTTTTGCAGTTTCTGCTGTTCAGATGAGCTGTGGAGGAGGGAGGTGAGCAATAGAACAAAAGCTGTGTGCAAGGACTCAGGAGCCTTCCAGTGTCTCCAGATAGAACTCCAAAAACGTTCAGCCTTGGTACAGAAACTGAGGAGTCTGTAGAGAATTGTCTCAGAATTGTAAATATTCCCCCCCACCCCCCCCCCCCGCCCCAGATCTTATGTTTTATGGTAGGTAAACCTGAAGCAAATGGTTAAATTATGCTCTGTGACTCCTAATCACAGCTGCAGGTTTATCTTCAGTATCAAAACCCCACGGAAATACCTGCAGTGAATAAAAGTATCTAATTGTGTTCCACTGAAGAGTCCAAGAGATAGGAAATATTCCTGAGGTTTCCTCGCTGTGAAAAGCTAACAACCTGGGAGTCTAAAGCAGGATGCTTTGCTACACACTGCCCAAACAGAGCAAGGCTGAAGTCTGAAGATAGTGAGTGTCTTTCAAGTACAGCTCGACCCTGGAGGAACCCTGCCAGTGCTGGGAAAATGTGGGTAAAAATAGACACAAATATGCATATCATCTATGGAACTCATAATAATTACCCAGAGAAATATGGTTTACTTGTAGTAAGTATTCATGCTTCTTTCAGAAGAAGAAACATCTCAAAAGATATTGCTTTCAATATTTTCTCCCATGTAGTAATACATTCATGAATAAATCTCTAGATAACCATATAGCACTCCTTTTTTTTATAATTTATTTTTTTACGGTGTAGAATGTGTAGTTCCCTCAAGCATTAGCTGTCTCTAACAAGCAGGTTGTGGTGGCTCTCTGTTTACCTTGTCAACAGCACTCATTTCTGTTATCACTCTTCTGGAAGAACAAAGTTTCTAGATATGCCTCAAAGGTGAACATAATTACGCTGTTTACATTGTTATTCCTACAGGGATCATAAAACAGTACTTAGAATGATGTTTACAGTCATCAGCGAGGCAGAAATCGCTGTGTATGTTGGAGAAAGGCAGCAAACAATGCCCCATCACCAGCTAATTACAAATGGGACTGTGCTGTGCAAAGATCCCCTGCCTCACACGTGATATAGGTGTGGGTACTTCAGTAGCCTGAAGCATTCAGCAATTAATCTGTCCATCAAAACAAAATTTCTCTGAGGTGTTTTCATTGGGACCCTGCAGAGAGTGTGACTTACCACATTCTAACCTGATATTCAAGGCAAAAAAAAACAACAAAAAAACCAAATATAATGATGTAAGCTTTAATGTACCAAAACCCCCACATCCTTCCTCTGTGCCAAACTTTCCTGGTTTTCTGCTAGGCTCAGCAGCAAAGTAAAGTGAAGCCCACAGAATAATTTGCTTTAACTTCAGAGTGGTTTGGGTCAGAAGTTTGCAGAGGGGCTCATGAAAAACAGCAACGAAGTGGAAATTCTGCTGCAGGGTGTTCACACCAAGGGAGCACAGCTGCTCCTCCTGCCCTGTGAGATCAGACACAGCAACACTTTTTAGAGTTACTTCTCTTAAATATACAAGAAATACTGATTTAAGACAGCTTAGCAATGATCATTCATGCTTTGCTTGAGACTAAAACTTTGATTTTTGCACAAAACCAGGTGTTTTCCTTATTTCCCGATTGCCTGTTCCATTCAACTGTGATGTTATTTGATATTCACAATCTTCCTGTTGTAAAATGAAGTTTATCCTAGCTGACACTTTCCTTCCCTCATTTGGTGGCTTGGTAGTCAAACATCATTGCTGTTTGTGGAGGAAGAGCACAGGGAGGCATCAGCTCCATTGCACATCCATGGCAACGTCAGCCACAGAAGCTCAAATTAATCAGCCAACATCATCAAATATCTCTCATAAAAACCCAAAAGCTATCACTTTGGAGAGAAGAAAAATAATAAAAGAAGTACAGCGTATGAAATGCACCAAGGATGCAGCAAAACCAATTTTTGTGGGAATCCTTGGACCTTGTCGACACAGCTCTGCTGTTTATGGAGGCAATTATGGCAGTGTAAACACACTGCTGGGAGAAAAGTGCAGCTTTTGGAGTTAAACAGATGGAGGTTAAACCTTTGCCCTGGACAGGGTGAGGTCTGGGACAGTCATGCTGTGCTGTTGGTCACCTGTGGGCTGCACTGGAAATTCAGCATTGTCCTGGGGTGCCAGTAAAAGGACACCAGGGCACTATTGCTGCACCTGGAGAACATAAACCATGGAATCATGGAAGGGGTTGGGCTGAAGGGACCTTCCAAAGGTTACCCAGCCCAGCCCCCTGCCATGAGATTGGGCTGCTCCCATACAGGCTATCCTTGAATCCAATAATGCTCTGGAAATTGCTGTCCAGAGACCAAAAAACGTTTTGAGAGGTTTTCAGTAATTTTCCTTTTTTCTTTTTTTATTTTTCCCTTTTGATGTTGTCTAAGAGTGAAGTCACTGAGCACATAACCATGGATGACAGCAAGGTCAGGGTTTCCACCAAGCTGTGAAGTTTGTTCTTAGCACAGCACTTCCAGCTGCAAAACACAGGCCAAACTCAGGGTTATTGCTGTCACATATATTTAAGAGGTGACAGTCATGAAAGAAAGGGCAGAGAGTCCACCAGAGGTACAGTTCATACATTAGCAATTTCACAACCCATCTGTTAAATTCTTATCTCTTTAGATTTATTGCCAGCTTGACAAAATAAAGCTCTAAGAAGACAGAGGCATTTTCTAATCACTCAGAAGGCTGAAATAAAACATTTCCATATCGTGGTTTGCTGTATCTTTTTTGTCATTTTTACAGCATGTATCAGTCTCAGTTACTCATGGAGTGTTTAAACGATTTTAAGTGAAACTGGAGACAGCATTGTCTGCTTTTCTCTTGCAGAATTTAAAACTAAAGAACTTAGCAGGTCTCAAAAATTCAAAGTTCAATGTGGAGTCATAATATATGAAAGAGGAAGTTTTGGTGTTCTTGTCTTTCCAGAATACTATTAGTACTCTCCTCTGCAAATGGTAAGAAATTTAGAAGCCTCCACTACCTCTAAAGCATTGATAAAATTTCTCATATTTCTGTTTGACATGTATGTTTTTCTTAATTATTTCTTATTTTATCATAGACCAAACCCTCCAAGTTCAACAGCCATTCATATATAAGGACTCTCATTGATAGTGATTAAATTCTCTCTGCATCTCAGTAATGATGGATAAGTGCTCCAATTAATTATAGAATTAACCATTCTCAATACCATTACAGAACTACTTTTTAAAACTATCTACATTAACATGATTTAGCAATTAAGATCAACATAATGAAAAAAAAGTTAAATAATACAAAGTTGAGAGGATCTGCTTACAAACTCTCAAACACATGAACAAAACACAACTGGAAGGTGAGGTGGTACAGATAGAAGGCTCCACCATGGTGCTTTCACAACTTGTCCCCCTCTCTGAGCAGTCATTCTGTTTAGAAAAAAATTGGTTTTTATGGCCCCAACCATATCTTCAAATTAAATTTGCTGATTTAAATTCTATTTTACTTTTCCGAGTAACACCCTAAATTTGTTTATTGTAATAATTTTTTAATTTGTATGTGGATAAATTCTTTCACAATTTCTTGGGTGGACCAGGAAGATGAGAATATATTTTAGTAATAACAATCAAGCCTGTCTCATTTCCTTGGGATTAATGATTAGCTGAGAGAGCTGATGGCCTCAAGTAGGAGTCATTATTTTATTAGAGGTAATTATTTTGTTTTGTTTTTAATTAGGCAGCAATTAGAAAAAATCCTGACTTCTTTGTGTGTAAGAGGAATGAAATCATCGCAGGTGAAAAAAAAATACAATCTCTCAGACAAGGGAAAAGGTCTCTTTAAAGTGTTTGATAACCTTTGGTAAGATAAGCAGGTTAATACTGCAACAAACCAGTATTTTCTGTGATTTTCATCTGTTCTCTCAAGTGTTTGTGTTTCTCTGCTCCCAGTGGGGTTTTTTTGTTGATGTTTTGAAAAATGAAGCATGTAGATTTTGAGAAACATTTGTAAATCTATTATACATGCTTAGAAAATGTTTTACAACATAACCTTTTATGATGAGTGGCTCTGTCTGACTTCAAGTCTGTCAGCTAAAATGCATTGCAAATGGGTGAGGAAAAGGAAAACTGGAAAATGTCAAAGACCTTTGCAACATAAAACCCACAAGTCCCATGGGAGATAAAAATCTAAACCAAACCAAACCAAAGCACAAAAGAAGAGTCAGAGATTTACAGACCAGTCAATTTAACCTCTCTTACCATGAATAAAAAAGTAGAACAAATAGTTAAATGAAGTCTTTGCACAAGTACCCAGAAGACATTAGGGAAAGGGGTAACAACCAACACAAGTTCCTCAAGAACTGTGACGTGATTGTGACAAATTTCTTCATTGTCAGTTGTGTCAGCTGTTTTCCTGTATCACAGTAAAAGACTTGTGCTACTTTCATGTGCTTTTCTTACACTACCATGACTTCAATGAGCTTGTTAGGATGGAGAGTGAAAAACTGCCAGCAAACACACACTGAGAGGGAAGGCAGGAGGGGCTGGAGTGTCAGAAGGTCAGACCTGAGACATCTCCAGCATCTTCAGGTTCCTGTAAGGACAGGGTTTATCAGTGACCAGGGAAGGTCAGAGCAACAGACTTATAAAATTTACACCTAACATGTAGCAAAGGGAACTGCAAACACATTGTAATATGAAAACAACATGGAGTATGAAGCAATTGATTTTAAGTGGTGGAGTTGATCTGTAAGGAAAAATAAAAGAGGAAAAAATCAGCAGGAACTAATTTTGTGCTTAAACAGGAACAACCGTCTGTACAACTACAGAGTGGTGAAAAGCACCTAGTTATGGGTGCTGTAAATCAAAAGAAATTGTGGAGCTCAACCAAAAGTGTCTGAGAAGTGCAGGAGGTATGACCAGAGGTTCACACCATGTGCAGTTCACATAGGCACCCACATAGAGCTGCCATCCCTGATTCTGGGGAAAGAAAAGACATGGTACTGTAAGACAAGGTGACACAGGGATTTCATAGATAAAGACAAGGGCAAAAATACTTGAGATCAGATGGAATCTAAGACAAGTTTTTCTGACTATGCCTGACCATGTTGCTCTTGGGTTCCTTGGCAGTTTTTTGCACTTCTTAAGAAATATTGTCAAGAAAAGAGAAGGGAAGAATCCTTCTTGGTGTGTCTGACAAGCAGGATCACACATCCTGAATAAGAAAGATTTGAACCCACTAGAAAAACTGCTGTGCAAAGTTCAGATCAGTTTGATCTTCATTTTCCAAACAATTTATAAATTAGCTTCATCTTGCAGGTTTTCACTCTCCTTAAATGTGTTATTTATAACTCTAAGTGTTGTAGCTAAGGAGAACCAGTGGCCATGACAATGCTGTTTTCAGTTCAAGCACACTTTTGATGACTTTGTCTTTGTTAACTTATTTGTCTTTGCTTTGTGAAATTATCTGCCATTTGCTCATCATGTTCTGCAAATCCTCTGCAGTAATAACTACATGCAGCAGCCCTTCTGTCTAGTCAGCCGAGATTTGACAGCCTCTGTTTGTTAAGTGAATCACTTCACTGAGACTTTGGAACACACTTTTCATCTCCCTCCATTCTCATTATCCAGCGAAGGTCTTTATAACATATGGTCCTATTTTCCTAATTGCGTCCTCCGTTCCACGTCAAACCAAGCTAATCTTTCAAAGCGTCAGGCTAATCAGTACAAAATGCATGGCCACTGTTTGCACACATGCTGGTAACAAGAGGGGAACAGGACCTACACAAATCAGAAAATGCCACCGAGTCCCAGCTGCCTTGTTTATTCCTCCCTCATTTTCTAAGATTATCTGAAATGCATCTTCTCTCGCATTTACATTTTCTGAGTGATTTTCTCAGCAGAGAACCATTAGCACTGGTGGCTGGTGTCCTACCCAGCCAGACCTCCACCATAAAGTACAGCTTTCACCAGTGATTCCCATGAGACAAATCTTCAGGTGAAGGAATAATGCTGTATAAAATGTTCTTATTATCTGCAAGAAAAGACAACATATTATTTAACCACCTTAAAGGCAGCAAAAACTGTCGTTTATGTGGCAATTACCACGCAGTTGCAGGCTTCTCATTTGGTAAAAAATAAAAGGTAATATGTAGCTTGTAATCTACTTATCATAACTTTGACATAATCTCAGCAAGCCTGATCATTCCTCTAAAGAAGGCTGGCTGGGGAGCTGATACAGAGAGGGGCTGGAGAGATGCTGGTTTCTACATTTAAACACACAGACTAAAAGAAACAAAGGCAAAGAAAAATTCATTCCTTGCAGTTCAATTATATTTTTGGTATCTGGGCCACCTGATACATCATAGACAATTCCATCAAAGCTGTATGAATTCAGTAGACCTGACCTAACTCCTAGTGCATCTTCAGACTGAATTGTCTTTACTCATGAATAAATGCAACAGAAACATGAAATCTGAGAGAGTTCTGAATTAGGATTTTCATTAACTTTGGTTTCATTCCTCAACATTCCACATGACACATTTGTGCCCTGGGCCCCTCACATTATGTGTGGGGCTGAGCCTTTAACCACATACACAGACAAAACCCACCTGTTTTCTGTGTTTGGTCTGCAAACACTTGTGCCTGTGGGGAGCATTTCTCACAGTGCTGTTCCACAATAGCACAGGAAAAACTGAGAGCATCTTCTCAGTGAGCAGCCTAAGAGGTGTAAACCCTCCTTAAATTAAAACGTGGGTGCCAAGGGACAGTTGGTTTGTATGATCAGAATCTCGACTATCTTTAGGCATAAGCAAATGTTTCAAATATAATTACTGCAAATCCTCATAAGCCCACCTTGAAAATTAGTTCCTGCAAGAGCAATTTAGGTGTTCCCATTCCTGCATCGTGGACAATCCTGTAACTTGCTCCTGGTTACACAGATCCTGGTTTACCTGACCTTGCAGCGTCCAGGTCTGCTCTTAATCCATGATAATGAACAGTGAATGAAGGAAAAGTCTGATATTTTCTCATACAAAGGGAAAAAATACAGAATTCAAGGGTCCTGCTCTCATTTCATTCGTGCCTCGTGTGCCTCGGATTTATCTGAAACAGGAATTGTGGAACTGTCTCCTGTAAAAGACACCTAAGTACTGCTCCATGGAAATGCATGTATTCACACTGGGAACCTATTTAGTGCCTTGGTTTGATCTCCAGTCTAAAGATACCTCTGAAGTAACATCAAAGCATGATTTTAGAACAGTTTTCCTTACATGTTTTACACAGAGTTGACTTTATACAATTCAACTGATACAACTCAGACTAGAACCCAGGTAGGGAGGTATTAAATGTGAGACACATGGCAGTGCCAGGAGAGGCACACAGGAGAGGAAAAGGCTGCTGGATCTGTGTAGATGCAGACACAGCCTCTGAGTAGGGAGAGATTAAATGGGCTGGTGTGCAATCTGTTTGGGAGAGAGATGGCTCAGGAGGGATGTTGCAGAGGAAAGTTATGAACAACACAGAAAAAGTTAATAGGGAGTAATTATCTGCTACTTCCCAACACAGAAGGGTTTGGGACAATGCACGAAATTAATTTGTGTAATTTAAGAAGAGGCAAAGGGCAGCTTTTTTTTCATGCATTCACAATTAAATTGTGGAACTGGTAGTTACAGGGTGTTACAATCATAAAGAGGTTCAAAGGCAATTAAACTAACAGAGGGAAGAAACACACTTCTGGGGCCAATCTACAATGATGTGGATGCTGTGTGGGTGAGAGCAGGGAAGCCAGGCTGCAGGTGTGCTCTCCTTCCTCAGGCATTTCCTGACAGCCACTGCCAGAGATGAAACCCTGAACAGGATGATTCCACAGCCTAGTCCATCACAGCCAGTTTTCTGGTTTATATTCTGAGTTTTCTCTATACACAGAGGCCTCTCAGCAGGCAGTTCCAACCCTGGCCACTCCAGAGCCTCTGGTAGGAGAAGGCAGTCACATCCTACAGCAAAAACAACCCCCAGTGCTGGGCAGGCAGCAAAGCCTGGCAGTAATTAACACAGGTCACATAAATAAAAAATCATTTGCTTCTAAACACATTACTAAAGTTCACCTAATGGCCAAAAGAAAACAAAATGTAATTAAGTAAATTATGTACTTCTCTGTATTTTTGAGGCTTTCTTAATAAGTGATTGGGGGGGGAAGGATGCTTAGGAACTTGAATTTTCACTTCCAGAAAATTAAATTCTGCATTTGAGGCTTATTAAAATATATTGCCCAAGAGACCAGACAGAATGTGAGATGGCTGGGTACAAAACTTTCAGAGATAAAGAGTGCAAAGCTACGAGGCCTAAATGACCTTTTATTATTCCTGAATACCTTATGATGTTGGGAAATGAAGACTGTGAAACAGATGGAGCTGTTAACGAGTTTAGACAACAACAAGAAAGCTGCTGCAGCTCAGACAGGCTGTAGCAGAAAAGCTTGAATTTCATATTAAAAACTGTGGGTCAGTTAAGGTCAGTCAAATGTAAAAGGGAAAAAGATAGCGAAGGGTCATAACTTGTTTTATTTTTTAAAAGCCAGAAGATATAAAGGCTTCTCTCCAAATGAGCTGCCACTTTGGCTCAGCCAGATGATGCCCCAGCTGCCCCTGGTGGGCAGGATAGGCTGGGGATGTCTCAGGGACCTGAAGCTGGTCTACACCAGAGCTACCTGCTGTAGTTTATACCTAAATAAGTGAATTGAATCATTCAGCAGAAATCATTCAATCAAATTCAGCAGAAAACTATGGATATTGCACCTGCAGACAACTGCTGCTTGAGAGAACCAAAAGCACAGAGTTTTATTTCAGAGCTAAGGGCCTAGTAAGAGTTGAGATGAGGTCATTCAGGGCCCTAGGACAGCCTGTGTCAATGATTCTTGCACGTGTCTGAGCTGCTGAACGTGATCTGTCTCACCAAACTGCACCTGACAGAAAGGTTAGATAAGCTTTCTGTTACGTTTCGTACCCACCACACACAATATAGGAATGTTAATAATTTATTACCATTTGTCATTAATATTGCAAAGTCAAGCATTCATAAGCTGGGTTGTCTGGGCAACCTCCTCTTTTGCTCTCTTGTGCACTGTATTGATGAGTTCTGTAATTACAGCAAGACTTGCCATTATTTCTGCAGGACCCTCGACTCGTTTGGTGCACGGATCAGCCACGGCTCCTCTAATGAGCACAGCTCGTCAATATTTTATTTCAGCCCCACTGTTAATTGTGTGGCTGCATCACATTTACCAGCCCTGTTTAAACACGGTGCTGAGGACTGACCTGCCAGGCTCCTCACTGACTTTTAAACTACTTTCATTATTCCCCTGCTTTTGTGCAGAGCAGCTGTTTGATCCCCACACTGACACCACAAGGACAGGGCAGGAACCTGCTCATTTCATTGTGGGAAAATGAAGCACCAAGAGATGAAGGTCAAAACAGTTTGCTAGTTTTCAATGTCCAACCTGGGACCTCTGGGAGGTGAATTTTTGAGTGTCAGCATTATGTGACATGAGGTATGTGCAGTGCACCTCTCCTATTGCCATTAGCTGCATCTACAAGCACTCAAAATTTCTATGCAACACACAGTCAAAACCAATGCCCAAATAATAAAAATATCAGAACTTGAAAATGCTGCGAGACTTTCCAAATTAGTTTGAATTAAACAGTCTTTCTTTTTCAAATTATGGTGTGTTTCTATCTTGTAGATATATTACATTATTTGGACTTTCCTTCTCTTGCTCCCACACAATCCCAAGCATCTATGCCCTGATGCTGCTTTTGTGGAATAGGAAACCTTTCAATGGTTTGAACAGAGCCAGGCTTGGCCTGAAATGAACAATATCTAATGCTCTGTTCAATTTGGTCAATAATCTCTCCTCACAATGCTGGAAACAAGGATGGACTGACCCATGCAGTGACCCGTGTCCTCCTCTCATTCCCCTGCCTTCCACCACGCAGCTGAACAAATTAATACAACTTCAAGGCAACCAAGTTCAGGAAGAACAGTAAATGGTGTGTGCTCTTCCAAACCCCCAAATAATCTACATTTGTTTTGGAACACTACCATTAATCACTTTAATCTTTCCTTTCTTGAGATATTTTTTGATTTCTTTCTATGAATTCCATCCTTCCCCAGCTGAACATGTCTATTCTGGGTGCATTTAAAAACTCCTCAGATGAGGGTTTTAGTCATTTGCTTTTTGGTGAGTAATTGTGCTCATTTTCAGCCAGAAGGCAGTTAACCTTTTGAGACAGTCAATTGCCCTCTCTGTGTACCTACTGCTGCTCTTACGGGTGGTGGAAGGCTAAAACTTAATAACCTAGAAAAGATGAAGCATTAACTTTGCTCTGACAAAAAACTCATTCTAAGTTTTAAGGCCAGAAATTTTCAAGAGAAACTGAAAGATTTGGTTCTCAGAGTTGGAAACGTGACTAACTTAGTACTTACTAAATCACAGTCTGTATGACTCAGGCAGCATCTGTGACACTTTCTTATATTTGATTGTGATAACTATTACTAAAAGATAATGTAAAAGACTATTCCTGAAAAGTAATGTAAAATATAAGGAATGCACTGATGTATATGTCATTTTTATCAATCAGAAAATCTTGCTTTGCTTCAGAAAAAGCCTATGCACTTAAATTAAATGATGACAATCTTTAGCAAACACACCAGGAGACTGTGATTACCTATAAGAATATTAAACTGTGCATATCTTTGTAAAAATTCCATTTAAAAAGTGCCATATGCACTACATATGCAAAACAAATATTGCAACATGATACTCTTAGAATACTCCATGTGCTAGCAGCCAAATTATAAAAAATTGGGCAAACCCAGCAATAAATTTTAACACTTTAAAAGTGAAATTCTAGCCCACTTTTTGGAAGGGCTCACAGTTATGCAAGCAAGCCCCAGGTGGCCTTTAAAGGTGAGGACAAAGGGGGAGGGTTTTATTTGTGCCCTTGAAGGTGGGCTTTAAGCACCTACATTTCCTCCTTGTTCCTCCCTCTTTACCCTGGGGGCCACCAGGACTGGGAGAACTGGGACAGAAGGAACTGGGGGAGGTCAGAGGGTGATTAGTCACATGCAGAATTATTGATAAAGTGAGGGAAAAGAGAGGGCAATAAAACCAGAAAGAGACAAAATCCTGGCTTGGGGAGCTACCCTCTGTCAGTCTGGGAGTCCTGACACATGGGCATGGTCAGAAATCCTGGGAGGTTTTGAGGGGGAGGAGGTGGGAGATGATGTTGAGGAGATACACAGGTAGGGCTCCTCATCTGAAAGTCAAAGACAGAAAAATAACTAGTTGTGGCTTTGGAGACTGTTCTTTTTTGTTTTGCTTTTACTTTTACTTGATTGATGAAGAGGAAACATGGAATTTCCATTGGGTTTGGATTTAAAATGAATCTGTAAAATCATTCTTCACTTGACAGACTTGGTCTCCTTAGTTGGAAACTTTCAAGAGATGGTTCAAAAAAAAACAAAGCAACCAACAAACCACCGAAACAACCCAAGCCAAAACCTGCTTAATATCCCCATGAGTATAAAATCCAAATAGATCTGTGTGAGAGACGCTCCTACCCCTGGCTGAGTAGGCTAATGATGATGTTGCTTTCTCAGAGAAGAGCAGATGTAAAGTTGTAGAGTGAAGCGAGTCTCTGATTCATACACTTCATTATTTCCCATATTTCCATCATGAAATATCAGACTATCTATGCCATGCAAAGCAGGTGTTCTTTCACAGCTCCTCATCTACCCTGGTCTTATCTCAGTGTCTTCTCACCCCCCAGCTTTGCCACCAGGTGCTTTTCCTGCTCCAGCAGCAGGAGGACAGCAAACCCCAAACTGACACATCTGTGGCTCTTTCCTTATCCCTATTTGCAGGAAAAGGTCTAATTTCTAGAAGCCTTTGTGTGGGCTTGAATAACTTAAATACAAATTAATTCTTTTTTGAAACACTCTAAATTCTTAATTCCTCAAATGCTAAGAACATTTGCTCCTGAGAAATGTTTTATAGGAAAAGTTTCTTAGTGCAAATACATCTGTCTGCTTAAAGGTGAAAAATTAAATACATTTCTTAACAGACCCCAGATGATATGCTCTTCTGAGGGGGCTATTTTCAGGTATTTTGTATTTTTCTGCAATCAAAATTACAAAACTTTTAAAAATGATAACATGGAAAATTATATTTTTGTGTCTTTTTGATTTTCCTTCAACTGACTACAAAGTCAAAATTCTTTAGGCAGTCATTATCTGGCAATTTTTAAGCAATTTCCCTGCCAAAACTAAAAAGAAATATTCCTACAAAGATACTTAAAAAGAGACAATACCCGCTTTGGTGATCACTCCATGCAAAGCCTTTGTGAGAACTGAATTTAAGCAGGCATGCTTGGAGCTGGAAGTCTGTCTTTGTTGAAATAAGAATGAACTGACCTGAAGCAGCATTTTGGCTCCTTTTCAACCCCTCAGAAACTTAAAGGTGGAGCTCAAGGAATGTCCTGCATGAAAGAATAAAATGGAAACTTTTACAATGCTCAGTAATTTCTGCCCATACAAAGGAGACACAGCCATCGAGCTCAGGAAAAATTATAACTCAACCTGCACATGTGGTGGCACATTAACCAGGGATGGCCTGATCCTGCTGGCATGGCAGTTCCATGGAAACACTGTGAAAAAAGTTAAAGGAATGAGGATTTTTAGCAGCCAGTGCCTGGCACAGGTGATGACCAGTGCTGTGTGATACTTGGTGGTGCCAGGTGAGCACAAACACTTCTTCCAAGAACTCTTGTTTTCATTTTTTCATTGTTCTGACAAGATTTAATTGAAAATTCAGCTTTGACCAGTTCTAAAACAGATTATTTAAAATGGTTTAGTATATCAAGAATAGTTCCTGATTTTTTGCATGAAGTTCTTCTGCACCTTTATAAGCAAATCCAGTTTTCCTTGTGACATCAGGATAAGATGCTCTAGCACACAAGACATTTTGGCTTTATGTCCCTAAGGACACATCCCTGCTCCAGGGCAGATCCACCAGTGGCCTGCCCTGCTTTCACAGCCTGGGCATGGAATTCTTCCTGATGAATCCATGTTCCAGGTGGAAAATTTACTTGCTATTTGGTACATCATCTGTCTTCACAAACCAATAAAATCACATGTATTATTTATTTATAAACACTTTCTGCTCTCTTGGATACTAAGCCAGCCTACAGCTTTCTATACTGTTCTTTTATGAAGAATGTTGTCACATTTTTTGTTGTTAACTATTGGGTTTTTCCAATTATTTCTCCTGACCCAATGCCTGGAAATTCAAAAAACATGAAATATACTGGTTTCTCCTAAAAAGTTTTAAGTATTTCTCCAAATTCCCAGCAAATCAGGCCACAATTATTAAACACTTTTCACAAATCATAAACTATTCCAGAAAAGCTCCCTTCCTTAATATTTCCATGATTTAAGAGAAGCAATTATCACTGCAAAGGCTTATTTTAGGGCTGCAGCTGTAACAGACTGAGAGCACTGTGATTTCATTAATAATCAATAAAAGAGGCAATAGAAGCCTTCCCTTTAAGCATCCTATTCATCGTGAAGGAATCTTCTAGTTTGAAGCAAAAATGCAATGCAGATGGATGATGACAACATCACTGGAAATATCTTAAGGCATTTACATATTTTTCTGATTCCAAAACCCATTAGAGAAGTCAGGCACATTTTGCACTCACTTTTGAGCACTGTGAACACCAGGAATTTAATAACGAGAAATGTTCCAAGTCAGTGCTAGTGTAGTGTTAAACGCAACCTGTATTTCTCATCCTTTTTTCCCTAAGTGACAATCTTGACAAGTCTAGACAGGCTTTTTCTCCCACATGTTCACTAAATTCCTCCCATTTTGCCACTGAAAATTTCCTGCAGCCCCCACAGTACAGCAGTGCAGCCAAAACCAAACATAAAATGGTGTTACAAACCCTCAGTGGGGAGTGGTGGGGAAATAACTTGTTTTTTTTTTCCCTACAGAACTAGTATTCATAACTTGAAAATCTTGTTTTTATGTATCCAAATTTAAAAAGTCATAGTCCCTGATGGTATCAGGGAATGGTTTGCAGATGAATAGATTCTTACCTTTTCCTGCAAATGTTATGATAGTAGCATTGTAAGAACTGGAATATAAGAGAGAGAGGTTTTCAGGAAAGGAAGAAATACCTTTTATTAAAACATAGCTGGAAGAGTGATGAATCTCTGCCTGTGGTAAAGGTTTTGTATCTGAAAGCATCTATTGGGGTTTGGTGTTTTTCCCCCTCTACTGAGAGCAATTTTCTTCCTACAACCATTTATTACTCATTTACACCCCCTATGTCAGGGAATCCTCCAACCCTCACTGTCTCTGACATTGCCAAAGACAGTAAAAATATTACTCTAAAGAGTCACTCAGAGCTTCTTCATGGCCTTTGGGGTAAAAATTGTCAAAAAAAAAAAAAACATGGGGAGAAAAACAAGACTGCAGCTCTTTGTCCTGGCTTACCTACCTCTGGAAGTGGGCAACACATAAAGAGGAATAGACAGAGAATCATAGAATATTCTGTGCTGGAAGAGACCCATGAGGGTCCTTCAAGTCCAACTGCTGGCCCTGATCTGGGAAATCCCACGAACCCCACGGGTGCCACGGTGTGATCAGCACAGAGGACAGAGGAGGACGATGCCCTGTGCAGTCTCTGTGTCCATGAGCACACCCAGCTTTGGATGCAGCACAGGGGAACCTCCAGCATCTCCTGGAGCCTCCCACCAGCCTGGTCCCCAGCAGACAGCGGGAGCAGGGCTGCCATGGAGCATCCATCCCTGCTCAGCTCCTGCAGAAACAGGGCAAGGAGGAGGGAACAGCACTCCAACCAACACAGCCTTCCCAACAGGGAGGTCAGCAGGGAAAAAGACTAAGGGATCACTTTGGCTGTCAGAAGTGCCATCTTTTAATGAAAATGGCAAGCGCAAAGTCACTTATTTCTCGTGTATTACACGGCAACACTTGTCTGGCAGTCAAGTATCGCAGGCGTGCTTTCAGCAGGGCTTTTAATGAGGTGCTTGATCCTTATGTAAAATCAGCACCAGAGCCCTTATCCAGCAGGAACTAACAAGGAGCTATAAATGGCCCAATTACCAGCCTGAAATGTCATTCACGCGTTCGTTATCTCCCACACCAACAAGGAAAAATAACACGGAGACACAGTAGCTGAGGGCGAATTGAAATTGCTGTTGATTGAACTAGAACTTGTGAAGCTCTTCATGCAATTCAAAGCTTTAAAATTTAATGCGAACTATATTTAGTTTCAAACATTAGCTGGGTTCATTGATATTTTGTTTTAGCCTTGCCAAAAGTCACAATATCCTTATTAATAATATTAGCAGCTTTGAGTGTTGCCTACATGATGATGTACTGAGCTCTCAAGAGAAGCTCCTTAGGGAAGTTACTTTGGGAGCAGCAGCCCTCAGCACAGAGGATTTCTGGGACATGTAGTCTTTGTGGTCAAATGTTCTTCTATCCAGCCACCATCACTTTTGTGTGAGGCATCATACCTGAAGAAAGGATTTTGCATGTTTGATTTTTTTTTAACTAAATTTTCCATCTTAATCATTCTGTTGCTAAATCATATGCTGGTTAACTTTGCAGAACAGATAATCCCATATTAATCCCATATTATGTAAACCTTTAAATTGGCAGTACTATAATAGTCGAGCAAGTAAATAATAAAATTATAGAATGGTTTGGATTGAGAGGGACCTTAAAGCTCATCTTCTTCTGACTGCTTGCCATGGACAGGAGCTCCTTCCAACCTGGTCTTGAACACTTCAAGGGATGGAGCATCCACCACTTCTGTGGGCGAACAGTCCCAGGTCTTCATCACCCTCACAGCAAATAATAATAAATAAAAATTTCCCTGAAAGAAAAGGAGAGCTGCTGATAACATCATTGTCTTTAATAATACAATATAATTTTAATAATATGAGCTCTGTCAGGCAGTGGGAGTGTCTTGGCCATGGCACAGCAACCCTCAGCTCCTTCCATCTTCCCCTTTTTCACATCTAAGCAAAGCTCTGAAAAAAAGGTTTTCCACTTCAAGTTAGCTCAGGCAGCTCCCAGCAAGCAGACATCATCTAAATCCCTCACTGCTCTCTACAAAAATGAAGTTGTTTTTCCTCCTTCCTTTCATGTGAGCTGTGTTGTTGCTGTGGGACACCTGGATCCATGCCCATGGGGGATGCTGTGATCCCCTATAAAGCCCTTTGGATGCAACAAAGCTGAATGTCTCATTCTGAGGTGCTCAGGGAAGATACACGGCGTGTTTAGATCCCAGCACTGTCACGTTTCAAAAGGCTGTTAAGAGAAAGGAAGAGTTTTGCATTCCTCCTCTTGGGGCTGTCAGTAAATTCGCTAATTGGGGCTGTGAAATTGCTCATTTCTGGTGTTACCTGAAGGCAAACAAAGGCTGGGGATCAGGAGCTGGAATAGAGGTTGCAGGTTTGAGACCCACTCAGTTCTAGGCACACCTTACACAGGTGCATATCACACATTTGTAATATATTTCTGTTGACTCCCAAAGAAGAATTTTCAAGCAGATTTAATAAATGGGGTTAAATTTGCTTGCAGGAGTACGCCTATATCGCACTTTAAATAAAAACAAATTATGGTAATGTGTGTTGCTGAATGCAGAGAGCTATAAGCACTGAAAAGAAGAAACATGTCTTATCTTCTAGCCTTTGTAAGTGATAATACTTCAGGCTTTTAATAGTGAAATAGCATTTTTTTTTTTTTTTTTTACCTTTGGCATAGCATATTCATCCATTAGATTTCATTGAAATTCGGTGAATTGGGAATAGACAGTTTAATTTTCAGTAATTTTGGTTAATCTCAATTTACCATGTGTTTTACAAAAAATGCTGAACACATCATGTTAGGGACTGATCTGAGTAATAAAAAAGTGCATTTTTTTACGATTGATTTTTTGAAAAGATATTAGAAAATAGGAAAAAAAGTCTGATTTTCAACACAACTATATACAACACGAGCATTTTTCATGAGAATATTGCTATAAAATATCAACATCTTAACACAATAAAAAAAGACCCCTTTTTAATGCAATTTCTTAAATTAATATTTAAAACACAAGGAGTTACTTACTTCTATTGAGTAGGTTTTTCCTTCTCTTACATTTTTACTTCTGTTTTGTTCCTTTGGCTGGTCTTTTGGAGACTTTTCAGGTGATGAGGAGGAGGTGTTGGGTTTGCCTTTTTTCTTCCCCTTACAACTATTAGGATGGAAGAGCAAGATAAATTACTTTTTCTACCCATCATTTTTCTCCTGGAGTATCCTTTGCATCAGCATTTCCCTCCAGCTAAACTCATGCTTCACCAGCTTTTTAAGCACAAGGAACAACCTCTGTGTTGCCATCTCGGAGCAGAGTCAGCCCACCCTGCAGGAGAGGATGCTCCCTGTGCTCCCCACCCTGCACACATCACTCCCTTGGGAATATGTGCTATTTATTTATTTATATGGGAATATGCAGCTTTTTTCTGCTGCTGAATGAGGGAAGATTTGGCCTTTGGGGCAAATGTCACTTGCAGCACCCATTGGAACAGTGGTGTGTGTGGTGGATTTGCTGTAAAACTCACTATATTGTGGAAATCTTCCTTAGCAATACAGTGGTCTCAGAAAACAACCTAATAAACCACAGATAGACACATCAGAAGCTACTGAAGTGGGCAAAGCAACTTCACTTTATTACTTTTTAAAGATCACCTGGGTGAAGGTTGCCTGGTTTTGGTTTGGATCACTAGACACTGTGATCAAGGCAGATCCTTTTCTCAATCTCTTTGATCTGCTCTTTTTTTTTTTGCTTTTTCTTTGGTGGTTTTTGTGTGTTTTGTTTTTTTTTTGTTTGTTTGGTTGGTTTTAGTTTTTTGTTTGTTTGTTTTTGTTGTTGTTTGTGGTTGTTTTTGCTTTTTTAACATCATAGAATTATAGAAAGGTTTGAGTTGGACATGGCCTTAGAGATTCTCCCATTCCACCCCCTTCCATGTGACACCTCTCACTGGACCAGGTTGCTCCAAGCCCCATCCACCATGGCCATGGACACTGCCAGGGATGAGGATCCATAAGGATTGTCACAAGTTTTGTCTCCAAGCTGTGAAAGCTTACACAGAATTTTAGTTATAAGCAAACAAGCAGGAGAGTTTAAAGTACATCCCTGCTTGAGTCAAACAAGAACTTAATCCCTGAGCAGGAGCAGTTCCTACACAACAGCCTGATTTGTAGATTAAATTTGCCACGGGACAAGAATTTTCAAAGGGAGTAGATAATCCTATGGACAGCCAAGGTATCCAGAGACATAATTAGCAGCTCCTGAAGAAGCTGGAAGAAAGTTCAAACATTTATATTTCAGATTTCAGTGGGCTGGATTGCATTTTGTATCTTTGCATCCTGAACTTAGCGGAAGAGTTTACTTTTTACTTTTTTTCAGGTATCTCACCACTGACAGAGACAGATTGCTGAAATATGTGGTCTTTAGGTCTCATTCAGTTCCTAATCACTGGATCCTCAGATGCAGTCAGGCAGCATTTTTCTCTGCAATCACATTACAATTTGTAGGTGAACTCAGTAACGCTTTCTAAACTTGTTTAATATTTCTAGCACAGTTGTCAGCCAGCTTATGAAATGTTTACCTGTACAGTGGTTTTTGTGTTCCTCTTGCTGAGTTTCTTCTTTGGAAATTAAAGCTGTCCATGATATTGTGCAAAGATATTGCCAGGGCTGCTGACCAGAAGGAGCTCAGGAGTTTCCTGAGGCCACTTTATAATTGCATTTTGGAATACAAATGAGTTTACTCTCCAAAGAAGATATTTCATTTGAATTCTTCCAAACTTAATTTCTTTTATAAACTCCATCATCCAGTGTTCCTGCAGTCTATCCACAAATTAAACAGCATTTTGTGACTGTGCAAAGTAGCTCCTGTGTGGGATTCTGACACGTGATTTTGCCCCTGGTTTATAGCCTGCACTCTGTGAGGATGAAGGGCAGATGAAGCAAAGTGGGCACAACCAAAAGCCTGTGTGACGTGCATCACTCTGCAGTGATACTGAAATTGCAAATCCAGAGGCCCTGACTTGCACAGCTGTGAGTCAAATCAAAATAAAATAGGAGATAAATTGCAAGTGAATGCTCTCTCAGACCACCCAGAGGCTCTGTGATGGAGCAATGCTGAAATAACTCTGTCAGGTGGTGGCAATTGCTATTAGAGCTGCCCCATGGTGGGGATTTGGGTCAAAAGTCCCCTGAAATGCCAGAATGTTCTCCATTTCATATTACTATTTTCTGATTTCAAAAGCTGTGCATGCTAAACCCCCCAGAAGTTCAGAAGGGAGACTTCTATAACTCGATAAATGTCTTGCCAGAAAAAATGTTGCCACAAATAAGTGGTGATTCTGTCCTTCTTGTATTCATTCTTTTTCTCTAGCTTTTGTGGCATTTCCCCCCCTCTTGACTAGTAAAACACACACTTTTTCACCCGGCAAGATCTGCTGAAATCCTTTGGTCTGTCTCCCTGCACTGTGGTGTCCCAACCAACCCCAGCTGGCCACCAATAAAAGGGATTTTCTTTGTGCTTTGTGCTCACATTACCTATGTACCTATGTATTACCCATTTTTACATCCTTTAAGAATTTCTAATCATGGTTTTCCTGCCAGTCTAGACATTGATAGCTCATTTTATCTTTCCACATAGTGCCTGCTTTGCCGACCTGCGAACCATTTTTAGAGCTTTTCGCTAAACTCCTTCCAAATTAGTCAACATCTCCCTGCTAATGATGCATTCAGAGTTAACATAAAGGTGAAAAAGCATCACTAAATGAGCTCCTTTTTACGTTAGCAGCGACTTCAATGAAAGCAAGTTCAAGTGGAAAAGCTTATTTTAATGGTAGTGGTGTCTGAGCGAAGTCTGCTGGATGTGGAGCACCAGGCAGATGAATGGCTGAGTGAATCTGAGCAGGCCAAATTGCTACTGT
This sequence comes from Lonchura striata, assembly GCF_050655825.1. NCBI lineage: Eukaryota > Metazoa > Chordata > Aves > Passeriformes > Estrildidae > Lonchura > Lonchura striata. The sequence continues at coordinate 5,402,622 of NC_140709.1, read as the reverse complement.
GGGAATGCCAATAAACAGAACCACTAGGATGAATATTTGATGGATTCAGGAGGACTTCATAAAGATTTAAATTTTATCATAAAGGTCTTGGAAATTAGAGAATGACTGAAACATGTTTCCTTCCTGCTGCTTAAAGGGAGTTGTGGTGGTTTTTTCCATCCAAAAATATAATTTTTTTTAAGAGAAGGAATAGTGAGCATGGAGTCTCTACAGCTGTAGACACGTCAATCTTCAGGGACAGCCTGGAATATTGATTCAGACTGCAGCAGGAGGGAGAGTTGGGGCAGGGGGCTTGAGGTGGAGAAGGAAACTTTCCAGAATATCAGTAGGGAAAGCACTGAGCTGGGATGAACCACAGCCACATGCTGTTCCTCTGCATGCACAGGCCACACTACAGCTTCTTTGGTGTTACAAGTGAGTAGTAGAATGGACTTGGGTGGAATTACTCAGCTGATAAAAACTTGGTTATACAGAAAGATGCCTTTTAAAGTTAAAATTGAATATTGTTCTGTACATGCCTTGAATGTAGCACAGCGCAGAAATAGAAGAAATTAAGTGTTAAAAACATCTGCTCATGGAAGAACTTTTCAACAGAAAAGAGAATGCTAAAAGATGGAAAACATTAAATACCCGCAGCTAGATCCACAAATGGTAAAGCAAATACTTAACATTTTGCACTTTAATTACATAAGTATTAAATCCATGACAAAGAGTCTCTGGCTGGGCTAAGAAAAATGCAAGTAAAGCAACTTAGATTCAACATCAAATCATGAGAAAACTTCTGATGCTTCCCACAATTTAGTTAGGTTAAGCTCAAAATATTTATGGAAATTCATAAGAAAATATAACTCCTAGTGAAAAGGAAAAAGGTTCTTGTAAAATTTTAATATTAACTATGCAGACAATTACATTAATAAGATTTAATTATACCATGAAATATTTAGTGTTCCCTCTATGCTAAATATTATTTTGAACACAGTTCTAGAAACATTAGAAAGCTTAAGAGATACTAAGAAAGAAAACAAGAACAAGTGTTAAAAAAAAAATTTTGAAAATGCATTAACTGAAAAGGCCATTGTTTCAGTCTTTACATAAAACAAGGGAACATTTTGGCCAGCTATTTCATAGTAATCTCTTATAAATATAGATATAAGAAATACCTTGTGTGCTATGTTTAATTAAGAGAAAAAACAGCTCAAGTCTTATAGGTCACATTTAACAAAATCTACAATTAACATCCAAGTTTTGGCAGAAATGCATAACTGTTTATTAGTGTCTACATTTACTTTTTATTATGGCAGAACTAACCAGCCATATATTTACTATCAACCACAACGTGACTGGCTAATTAACCAACTTGTGAAATACTGTTTCTTAAACTGTCTGCTGTTGCTATCTTCATTCTATGGCTTTTTGCTCTAACACCACTTCATAATTAAGGGAAGCCAAGTTTCCTGCTGGAAGTGCACTGGATTTTATCCATCCTCAGCCCTGGCTCTGCTTCAGTGCAGGCTGCATCCCTACTGACCCACGGGATGGGCTCCCATTCCCACCCAAATGTTTGCCCTGATGCCCACACACCTGGTGCTGGTAGTTCAAATTGTGATTTAAACTTATTGCCAAAAGCAGCAAAATACCCCAGGACAGCTATAATTGGTTAAACAGGTTGTTATTCCTTAAAATTGACATTTCTAATGCCATAGTCTCCCCTATAGTACCTCAAGCACTGCACCACTCATCTGTGCCTCAGACCCACTGATTTCACTGAGGTTCATCAAGAATTAGGTGCCAGAGCACCATCAAGTGAGGTTTTTCACCCTAAACAGGAACAAAACACTTTATGCATCTAATAAGACCAATACTCAATAAGCAGAAAGGGAATTCAAGGCTTTACCTGACTTCCAGGTGAGCACAGGGCAGGCAGAGCAGCCAAGGCAGTGTGCTGGAACCTGGGCAGCCCAGAAAAACATGCAGGAAAAGTCTTTCCTGGGGTTGCTGTCTCCTCCTGAATGGGAATGAGTGCTGTGGAGTTGGCCCTGAAATAATAAGCATCATTTTTTGTAAATGGGATGTTTGTTTTTACATTTCATTGAGACATAGAATGGTTTGGGTTAGAAGTGACCATACAGATCCCTTTAACTAGTTAAGGGATCTTAACCTTTAGTTAAGGTTAAGGAATCTTAAACTAATCTCAACTACCCTTAAGCTAGTTCCAGCCCCCATACCATGGGCAAGGACACTTGAATGCAGTTAATTCAAAATCTATGCACATTTTTTAATAAGGATACAATATATGACATATATTTGCATATAGATGCAAAGCTGTCTACATGTACACACACACACAAAATGTATATTGAAGAAAAGCCTCCAGCCTCTGCTCTATCCTCCCCTCCCATCCCTGTCAGAAGTACAGATTAGCTTTATTTCTGCAGGGCATGGCCACACTTTGAGGAAGAAAGAGGTGAGGAACCTGTGCTGCTGCTGGCATGGAGTGTGTCCCTGTGAGGAGAATCCCTGATTCCCACAGCCAGGGCACTGACAATCCCTGATTCCCACACCCAGAGTACTGACCATCCCTGATTCCCATGCCCAGGGCACTGACCATCCCTGAGTCCCACAGCCAGGGCATTGACAATCCCTGATTCCCACACTGAGGGCACTGACAATCCCTGATTCCCATGCCCAGGGCACTGAAAATCCCTGATTCCCACAGCCAGGGCACTGACAATCCCTGATTCCCACACCCAGGGCAGTGATTTAAGGGATGGGTCTGGAGCCTGCTCCCTCACCAATATCCCTTGACATATGGAACAGGGAAGTGGCACTCTGTATATCCAGCCCCAGCAACTCCTAATGTTTTATTTAATAATTTGGCACAGGAGGAGGTGCTATGATTAATTTTGAATGCAAAATGCTCACACTGCTTCAATATGGTGAGCTCTTTAAAGGATCTGCTCGCAGCAGACACCAGTTGTGATTCCCCATCCCACCTGGGCTCACATCAGCTGGGGCACCACAACTTCTGGATGAGTCCTTGGTGGGTGGTGTCTCTGCCCATGGCAGGGGGTTGGAACTGCATGGTCCTTCCAACCCAAACCACTCCATACTCTATGATGTCATTCTATTCTGATTTACATGTTTTCTCTGCCTTTCTCCACCACTTTCCATTTTTTTAACTTTTCATTCTCTCACTTTTATCTCCTTTCCCTTTTACCTAAAACACCTCGTTAGCTTTAACACACTATTTCACTCTGCCTACTCTGCCAGGGAGCAGCTTGGATTTGTTTGTTTTCCATTTTATTTGGATGTCCATAAAGGAGGAAGAGGAGCAAGTGGCCCCAGGTGCACAGGGGCAGCCACCTGCCCCTTGTGCCACACGGTGCAGGGGCATGAAAAGCAAAATTACAGATGGGGAGCACAGAGCTCAAGGAGAGAGGCTGCAGGGAAGATGGGGAGCCAACAGCCTGGGCTCAGAGGAGCTGAGAAAATGAACCTGCCCAGAGATGAGAGAGAGGAGGGTACAGTTTGCTGCAGCTCAGAAAGAGAATTAACCAAAGCAAATCCCACAAGTCAGCACAGACCTGCAAGTGTGGCAGGGGAGACAGGAGATGCACAGAAAACTCTTTTTTGCTGTTGTTCTGTCGCTGCTCAGCTCATTCCTTTGATGATATCTCTTTGTTTTGGATGGCAAATATTAGGCAAAAAAAACCTGAAAAAAATAATTTGTAGGTGTTTCTTCTGTCTTTTTTTTTTTTTTTTTTTAAATTTAAAACACTGCTCCTTCTTGAGATCACAAAGCCAAGAGGAGGCAAGTGCAGACCATCTCTGACTGGTTTGGGGCCCCATCACATCTGCCCTGGGAGACACAGACAGGAATGGGCAGGGCTGGCTCCCTGCAGAGTACTCCAGGCAGGAGAAGACATTCAGTTTTGTAATATCAGAAAATAATTTTAGATTTCTGTTTGGTGGGTTTTTGTTGAGCCTTTTTTTTTTATGCCTATAAAGGTCAGGGATATCAATTCCTCAAACTTTCATATTTTTAGGCACCTGCTGGGGCACTGTGTCACACCTTGTCTTTAGTGAAGATGGGATTTAGCTATAAACCAATCCTATTTCCACTTCTCCAAGCAGAAAACTGGGTATAAAGGACCTCACCTTTTCTTTTTATGTGTAGGACAATCATCCATGCACTTCCCCTCACTGGCATGCAGGAAGGTTGCCCACTCTGGACCAGCAGTCTGTGGGTAGAAAAAGAGGCCACTTGCTGTCAGCACAGCATTAGGCTTTGCAACAAATATCACCATATTTGGGACCCCCAGAAACTGAATTTTCTCACCTCAGACACACTGCCATGCACATGGGCAGGGGAAGGGAGGAAGAAGAAGCCTCTGCAGTAGGTTAATCGTGGAGAGCACTAGGTTAAAATTTATGCTTTCAGAATATATTGATTTCAAAATAAGTATCAATTTACCTTGCCACCCTACAAGCTTTTTCTAGGACAGTAATTCATGAGCTTTACACACACACACATAAAATAGTTGAGAAGCTAGAGATAAGACATGCTGGTTGAATTTAAAATTATTTCTGTTATTAAAAAAAAAAAACAACCCAAAAAAGCCCAAAAAAACCCAAAAAATCTTTTTTGAGGACAGATTCTCAGATAAATCTGCACAGCTCCTCTGAAGTGAACCGAACCATGTCGTTTTGTACTCCAGCTACAGAGTTTGTCCTTATCAGATTGATCTTGATGGACACAGAGTCAGCCATCAAATCCCTTGTATTTTCAGCAGGGAAGGATTGGTTCCGTTGTATAAACATAGTCGAGTTGCTGAAAAGATGAAGGAAGAAAAAGACATCATAAAGTTCCTGGTTTCCTAAGCAGATGGGAGAAAGAAGGCAAATTATAGTGTAAAGCATCATTTCACCAAGAGAAGTGTCCATGCTGGAAGAGCTGTCAGCAGAGAGGATTTTGCTTTGCCATGTGTGGTCTCTGGGAAACAAAAGGAAGGGTGTGACTGAAATGAAGACAGACAGAATGCAATATTTCCCTTTAAAGTGTAAACAGATTTAATGCAACAAAAATCAATGAGGAAACTCTCCAAAGGAGAGTGTTTTAATGTGTTATCATATTTCACATAGATTTCATAAAAATTCAATTTCAATTATAGCACAGTTTACAAACAGAGGAAAGCGCTGTGCCTCCCTGGAAAACATATGGCCATCAAAACTTCAAACAAAATACTGCCAAAGTCACTCATAAAAAATAAATAGCCATAAGCCAGTGTGTTATTGTCCTTTTAATGTCTGTTGAATGCCCATAACTCTTCCCATGCCCGCCTCGGCTGTCAGCTCCCTGACACTCCAGTCTCCCATCCTCACACCTCCCCTTGATGAGCTCCTGGAGCAGGAGCTGCATTGTGAGCAGGGCCGGATAATTCTGGGTGTTATCTTACATCTCCAGCTGGCTGGAGGAGGCAGCTGCAGGAAAAGCATCCAATAAATAACCACAAGCAGCCCCAGCGTGGTGATGGAGCAGCAGCAGCGAGAGGCTGAGCCCAGCATGGGCCAGGGCTGCTGTGGCTGCTGCAGGAGGAGAAATGGGCTCTGTCCCAGGCAGCAGCAGAGGTTTCCTGAGAGCTCTGGGCTCCAGCCACCAGCTCCTGCCTTCCCAAATCAAAAACCCATTTGGTTTGCCCAAGCTGGACAACAAGACTCAGTGTGGGGCACTCCATTTCTGGCTTTGCTGCAGGTGTCAGGAGGAGCTGGGCTCTGGTGCTGTGCAGGATCAAAAAAGAGTGCTGTGAGTACAAGTGGGGACCTACTTTTGCACTTTTGTCAAGGGATTGGGGTAGGAATGAGAGGAAAAGTCCAGGCGGAAGGCAGAGGTGGCTGTGAAACCCCATGCACTTGGCAGATTACAGCTTTGACATCTGCCAAGCACCCCAATGCCCATTGCTGGGACACATTTGTGCGAAAAAACCCTTTTCCTGCCACTGGGATACAGCTAAAGCTTTATGGAAAAGCAGTAATGCTTTTTCCCCACTTTTAACTGCTAGGAGGTTCACCATGTCTCTCTCTGCACTTTCCAGCTGATGGAGAGATAAGCTGTTTCCATTAACGACCAAACTGTTTCCCTTTTTTCCCAATATTTTGTCCTTTAAGAGCTTCCTGCTGTTGGATGGAGACCAGGACGTGCTAGCCTGGCTGGGGGAGGCATCCCTTTACAACGTTTGCCCCTTTGCAGGACCCACAGAGGGGGAAAGGGAGGGCAGGGAGGGGGGAACTTCTCTTGAGGCAGGGCCAGGGGACGGCAGGGCAAAGGCAGCATTCAGGGAAGAGCCAATCTCCAGGGCAGCACTCCCCAGCCCCCTCCCATCCCAATTTAATTTGGAAACACAGCAGGGACCTACTGGCTATAGGGGTTTTGCTCGGGCTAGAGGGAGGTGAATAAGGAGCAAGTGCCAGGAATGAAGCAGAAGAAATGAAAACCACAAATACATGGGAGAAGGAGGACATTATTGATGGCCTCACTGAAGTGTATGTGTGGGGGAAGAAAGCATGATGGATGCTGGCAAGGGAGGATGAGCTCACAAGGCTGATGTGTTTTATCTGAGGGAGGGAGAGGACAGGGCTCAGAGCTGACACTTTTCTCAGGGCACTCCTGTCCAGCACAGACTGGGGGATGTGGAGGCAGCACTGGGGCTGGCTGCACCTCCACCAGCTGGCACCTGCAAATTTTGCTCAGGACAAACACCCTACATAAATATAAAGAAGAAGAAAAATCCTAAAATCCAGGGAGCCTCAGGAAAACGGGAAGCTGGACAGGACAAACGCAGATCTGAACCAATGTGTTTAATCAAATGTTCTCCCTTCATTCGAGATAAGATGGTAGTTTATATAAGCTTCTACACAGTTTAAAAAAACAAAGACACTCTGATTGGCAAGCTAACATTCTTTACCTTTTCCTTAAGGTGACCTAAACCTCACACTATAAACCTATACTAATTCACACCCAGACAGCCCAGTGGTCCCCATCACACCTCAATACTATTTCTAGCTGTGCCACAAACTCTTAATTTCTCACTGAGTCACAGGCTGGAAGGCCTCACAAGGCCCAAATCTGAGGCCTGGACTGGAGTAGCTCAAATCTCATAATTCATGTCCTCTTTCCCTCAAAAATGCTACAACAAATCCTTTCTCCTTTCTTAATAGTAGCCTGCACCTAGGCTGGAGAATTTTCTTTTCCAGAAAGGCTATAAAATGTATCATCCCTACCCTCCCACTGGCATTAATGTCCTGCTTCAAAATATGCCCAATCTTGACTTTAGGACGTGTGGCCCTTGGAGTGAGGCCAAATATCCACACATCTGCCATTAGGATTTTACAGGAAACCATTTAGTGGCAAGGTTTTCCCACAAGCAGTTCATCTCCTCACTAAATGAGCCATTTTGACAGCTTCTGGACCATCTTTCTCTGTGAGCTCTTTGGGGCAGTTTGGTTTTAAAGGCTCCTAAGCACAAACAGCTGAAAGCTTGGTGGGTTTGGTCACTTCTAGAACAATAAAGACAAAAAGGAAAGACTGATTTTTTCTTTTTGTTGTTTGTTTTTCCTATTACAAGCGATAGTATCTAAGTTCACAGTGGGTGAACTGTGAAAATAGCAACAATTAAATGTTAAATACAAATGCATGACCCTTTCAATTTTGATGCCAGCTTCATCAATAAATAGCATTATAGAGAAGATCACAGATTCCCCCAAAAGGAATTAAAAATGATGGGGAAAACTTCAGACACAGTCACAACAAGCAATATCATCAGGGTGCATAGGAGTGCACATTTCTGCACACTAAATATTCTCCTTACAACATTCTATTTGGGTCTCTCCTGTGGGGGTAAATTTATTCTAATAGTGTCCAATCCTCTATTTAGAGATCTGTAATGGCAAGGCAGCCCAAATCACAAATTCACAGAGACAAAAGCCCTGGAGAGCATTCACAGGTGTGTGCCTCCACTCAGCCTCACCAAGGAGAACAACAGCCCAGGATCTGCAGCAGTTTTGGGTTGGACATAAAGTATTTGTTTAGGTTTTTTGTTATTATTTTGGTTTGGGTTTTTTGGGTTTTGGCTTTGGTTTTTTTTTTGTTTTTTTTTTTTTTTTTTTTTTTTTTTTTTTACTTTTGTTTCCTCCTACCCTGTTATCTTCCTGATTTTTGGAAGTGATCTATAGAAAAGCCTCGTGTTGGTACCTAAATTCTCTTAAATATTTAACTAATAGCCATGAAGAGAAAAGTGGCCACCTTGTTTTACCTACGAAGAGCTGGGCTGTGTGAGCTGGCAAATAGCAGTGCCTGAAATGCCAAGAGGAAGGGGAAAATAAAGAAACACCAACACAGGGGTAATGGTGATATAAAAGCACCTCTGTCAGTGGATAAGTTGGTAGCTTTGCTCTGCATGGGAGGTGAGACTGGAGCCTCCCAGGAATTGTGCTGTGGGTTTGGAGGGTGATGGTGTTTAGAGACCAAGCACTGCCTGTCCCCAGAACAAGGTGAAGGGGAGGAGAGCAGCTCAGATATGTCACCTCCAAATTTCTAGCTGCTTCTGGCTAAAGCAACAGAGAAATATATCCCCTTCCCTTCCAAAAACTCTCCAAGGATCCACAACAGTAAAATTAGAAAGCTCTAACCTAACATTTATAAAGAAGGATATAAAAGAGGAATAAAAAAATATTGCACTGGTGGGTAAGCAGTTGGTTAAATCAGGCAGGAAAGCCAGGGAAATGCCATCCTGTGTGATGAAGTGCAGCCAGGAGGGCACAGCAGTGGGAGGGAGGAGAGTAGAGCTGCTTGCCTGGGGTGCTGCAGCAGCCTGCAGGCTTGGGCAGTGCATCCTCGCCTTGGGCATGCTCAAAAGGAAGAGAGAAAGGAGTGAAGGAGTGAAGGACGTGGTTATGGATCTTCAGGCAGGGCAAGGAGGAAAAAATGGCAAGACCAAAAGAGTTTTGGAGAAATTTGCAACCTCCCAGCTGTGCTGAGGGCTGACACTGCTGTGGGAATCACTGCTGGAGCTCCCCAGCACGAGGTGACTTTCAGAGAGCTGCAGTAACCCCAGGAGAAGTTTGGGCTGGTGAACATCAGCCCTGGGAGTGCCCTCCAGAAGAGGAAATAAATTTGGGCCACAGCTTCCCCACTCTGCCCAAGGAGCTGGGAAGGAAAGTTGTGCTGGACTTTAACGAGGCTGCCTGTGGGCAAATGTGAAAGGAGTAAGAGGCAGCTGATGGAAACTAATCACTGCCTAAAAGAGTTCAGTACAGATGTGTTCACGACACAGTTATGAAAGACAGGATTGAACATCTCCTGTCAAATGACAGCCAAGGCCAACACAGTTAATTAAAGCACAGCGTTGAGACACTCATGTATAGGAAGCAATAAACAGCTTTTGCAGTTGATTAAACAGTGAGGACTGGGGGTTTTAAATTGGCACAGGAGACATTTACTGTAAGCACACCTCAGAGTCACAGGTATTAATGCTTGAGAAAGGATGGTTTGCTCAGCTTACCTTCCCCACAGCAGGAGCAGCAAGTGCATGGGCACAGGCAGATGAATTTCCTTCTCAGCAAAGGTGGCTGTGGTCATGAGGGAGAGGCTGCTGAGTGGAGAGAGATGAGCTGAGTCTCCAAAAGTGGGTAAAATGCTCGAAAACAGACACTCATTTTGTTGCAGTTTATCTTTTCCATTTCAAGAATGCCCCTGTTGGTTTTTAGACACACAGAAGCCCTTCCAGAGCTGGAAATTGCTCTCACTGTGAGAGCACCTGGCTCCTGCAGCTTGCAGCCATCCCCAGCAGCAGCAGCCTGACGTGCCTGTGACACCCAGGATACACACACAGCAGCAAAGTGCCTCACCCCAGCTTATTTTTATAGACAAAGGAAGAACAATAGCAAAGCCAGAGGCACGTTATATGAGTTCCACAATGCCCTGCCATCAAACACAGCCTCCTGCAGCCTTTACTGCTGAGCAAAGAGTTTCACAGAACAATTTAGCAGAGCCACAGAGAGCTGAAGCTGGGAGTGAGTGAATATTTTGCTTTCCACCTCGCTGGCTCATTAAGCACAATTAACCTTGCCACCTGGGTGTGCCACCAGCTGTGCCAGCTCTGCCCTCTTCTATGCCACACCCACCAGTAGCCCAGAATTTGTGAGCACAGTTCATGTTGGGCATGGAGAGTCCCACACTTGCAGAATATTTGCATGAATAGGGCAAACAGAGCCCAGAGGAAAAAGGGTGAGGTGGTGAGGCAAAATATTTGTTGTGAAATTCACTTTTCTGTTAAGTGGCAGCACCATGTTTCCCAGCTGTATCTACGTGAGAAACAGTGTGGGGAATTCAATCAGAGGAATTCTACTTGAAATATCAGCTGAGAACTGTAAATAAGTAATTAATATAATATTGTAGTGCAATGTAATTCAATGCAAGGTGCATACAGGTGTCAGCTGACAGCAAAGAAAGAAGATGTTGGATACAGGGGCTAATTGACAGTGCTAATTATTTCTCACGAATGGATAACATATATAAAAAAAATATAACTTGTATAGGATCCTGAATGCCGAAGGAAGATAAAACCATCAGGGTATGCCAGGAGGAGCCAAGGGATGGGATGGATTCCAAGGAAGGGACACAGATCAGTGACCCTGTGCTGCTTTCAGCCCAAATTCTCCAGGCTCAGGAGCCAAGCAGGGCTCCCTGTCCATTCTGTACAGAACTTTAAAGTGCAGGGAAAATCAGGAGCTCAAAATGAGTTTCAGTAGTGAAGCTGCACTTTACTTTTCCTAGCAATGGATTTTTTAAAAGGTATGTCAAAGAGAATTGAATTTGGGTCCATGAATACAGCAGTAAGTGATGTAACTCAAGTTAATTACATTGTCTCTGTCTCCCAAGAACTGGATTTCTCCTTCTTCCAGCAGATATACTCTGTATATGGTGGGCTTGGTTAAAATCTAAGTGTTCACTTTATATCAAGGTGTTTTCCTAGTGAGATATTCTGAATACATTTTGAATTTATAAAACATTCTCATGAGCAAGAACTATTGAGAATGAAGATGGGAAAGGAGGGACCATATGAAACAGTTTGTAAATACTTTCTGTGAAATTCTGATAGATGTGTAGCAGTTCCCCTGTCCAAGCCCAGCCTGGGCTCCAGGGGGTGGGACATTGACAGCCCTTTCCCTTTGGTCAGTATTTTCATAGGAAAAATAAAAAGCTCCATCAATGCAGGAAAGAGCCCATGGGACCAGGAAATGGCCAAACTGTTACTGGCAGGGTTAAATCATGGAATGTCCTGAGGTTTACATTGGGAAAACAAGGTTTTCTCCAGGCTATGTGGAGAAGATGGTGCTGCTCTGACAGAGTGATGGCTTTTATTTCTTTTTGGCCTTTGGCATGTGACCATCATTTCACATCCTGGTGCCCATCAGCAGTGTCCAAACAATGCTCATTGCAGTGACATGATTGTTATTGTTGATGAAAAATGAAAGTAAACAAGGGGCCTGGTCGTATCCATAGGGCAACAGGGTTTTACAAGCACTTTAAAATACACAATATTTCAAATTTTTCACTTGAGTACTCTCAGTAGCATTACTGTGTGTTCTTGCAAGGGTTTCAGCCTGCAGATTTATGCTGTAAACTTGGTTCAGGAAAAAAAATAAACTCATATGCCCAGACTCCACAGTGAACCTAAAAAAAAATCATGTCATTAAGAAGCAGGTTTGCTATACAGAATTTTGAACAGCCTTTAATTTCCACTGTACATTCACACACACACACACTGGATGAACTGCAAGCTCTCGTAGGAAACATCCAGAGAAGGGATTTTAAATTCTAGAGTATAAAGGAACTGATTTAATCAGCTTAAAGCATGTTGATAAAACAGTTAAGTAGATTAGATTAAAATTCAACAGTTTCAATGCTCCATGAGTAAAGCTGTTTAGGCCCTATGAGAGTGGCACTATTTTTTCCATCATCTAAGGAAAGCAATGGACACTGAATACATGTCACATCACAAGAAATGCTCTGTTCCTGGCAAACTTGGAATTCAGAGCACTCTTAAAGAGCAGGTTATGCAAATATCCATTTCCTAGTAGAAATTTAATTATGTGATACCATGCTATGAAAATCAGAAATTCTCTACCTGACCATGTACCTGGTTTTTAGAAGACATCCGTGTGTTTCTGCAGCACAATAGTCTCAAATATTCTAAAATTCCTAAAAGTTCCTAAAATCCCCCAAAAATCAGTATCACCACATCTCACACTGATACAAAAAATACTTACAAAAGTGATTTTGACATTCTAATAGGAAGCTAACCATCACCCTGAGCAGAATCAAGTAAAGCAGATCTGTCTCTGTGGTGGTTGCTGCCAAGTTCCCCACAGCTTAGCAAGAAAAGCAGGTACAGAGAACTCTTAAAAGCAATCAAAACTGAAATTACGGGGGGAAAATGTGGGATAATGGAGCACTTTGCTTTGCAAGGCTGCTCTAGGATAGGTCAGGCAGAGTTTTCAATGGAAACAAAAAATCTCTATGCAGTGACAGCAAAGAAAACTGAAGTAGGAGATGCCCCTGTTATCATAAATGCCAATTTCCCTCTGAATCCTTTAGAATATAACTTTTCATGAACCTCACCACTGTGTGAGGTTATCATGAGCCCCGAGGGAAGCCAACCAGTCCAGCCAAGCTGCTGTGTTGTCCATCCTCTGGAGGTCCTGGGTCTGCTGCCCAGAGCAGGTCAGCACAGAGTGCAGCTGAGAGAGGATTCAAGAGCCACCAGGAGGAGAAATGGCAGAATTTCAATTCCTCGGGGCCAGAGAGCCTGGTGGCAAGGGTGAGGAGTGAGAGGAGTGCACGGGCTGCTGAAAGCAGCTGAGAGAAAAGGAGTGTGGTCATTGCAATTGCACAGAGCAGAGCCAATGCCTTATACAGCTGCAGCCTTTACTGAGAAGCATTTTACTGCTCTTTATGGAGGAAATGTGGGGTCAGAGTCTTCCTAGGATTGCTCTGTGGTGTTCACTTCTCTTTCTTTTCAGTTTTGTGAGATCCTCCCTTTAGCAGCTAATAATGCTGAAGGGTAAGAGGAAGGGTAAGAGGAATCCCAAACAACAAAAAATTCCACCTCCCTAGAGGTGACACCAGCTATTTGAAATGTCATCCTGGGGAAAGTCTCTTCTTCATTCTACCAGCACAGACCTTCCTCCAACCCAAAAAAACTCAGAGGTTTGTCCAGCAGAAATGATTCAGAATATAGGCACAGATCTTGCTGTTACAGACATAATGAAATTAGCTACATTGGCTACATTATCATAGAATCACAGAACATCCAGGGTTCAAAGTAACCCACAGGCATCAAACCCAACTTCTTAGATACATTAAATACTATCTGCATGCCTCTCTGATGCCAGAATTTTGCAGAGGCATGGATGCAGCCTTGTTTGTTTGGAGTTTTCCCTGCTGAAATATGAAGATATCTGCTCACAGTGCCAACTCAATTTGGGACTTAGCTCCTTACAGATCGTGCCTGGCATCAGCAAGGGATCAATGCATGTCTCCACTTAGAGAGCAAGATTTGCAAGCAATGAAGTGAAAATTCAGAGCTCTGTGGCCACTTGGAGTGCAGTAAAGAGGAAAAAGAGAGCAAAGAGTCTCCATAAGTCCTTCCCCCCTTGTGGGAATCCAGAGCATCCCTCTGGCTGCCCTGGAAGGTCTGGGACCCTGGCAGGGGGTCAGGAACCCCCCTGGACAGAGCCCCCAGAGACACTGTCTGTGATCTCTGTCCATGGAAAAGAGTTTTCAATCTTACAGCATGAATTACAAGCTCTGAGTGTTTGATATAGGTAATAATTAAGTGTGGCACGGGTACAAAAGTAAAATTTTTGGATTCTAAATGAGGGGTCCAAAGGGGACAAGATGAAGGAAATTGGGTGTGTCTTGTCCTTTTTCTCCTTCTTCATGCCCTCCATGTTTCACTGTGGTGTTGGCATTTTTCTGTTGGTTCAGGCTGGGGACACACTGTCCAACGTAGGTGACAGATATTGGCACGTTATTGTAAATCCAGCCCAGGGAGTTTCTGGTATTTAATGTTTGTAACATCCCACTGAGGGCAGAGCCCCACACGCTGCCCTGCAGGACAGAGCTGGGCAGGGCAGCAGAACATGTGAGAGATCAACAGAATAAACAACCTGGAAACCAGCACAGACCAATTATGGCTTCTGCTTTGGCAGTGGGGCAGAAAGACAGAGACTTTCTACAATCTCAGGATCATCAATAGCACAGATTCTGACACCCCCTCAGATATCACACGCAGACCATGGGATGCAGCAAGAGGACAACCACAGCCCTGTGGCCTTTGTGCTGCCCCATAGCTGGGCTGGAGGTGATATTCCAGCAGGTGACATTCCATGCTCCTGAGGTGTAGAGCAGGTCCCACCACACCAGGTCCCACCTCTGCTTCATTTTAACTCCTCACTTTCTGAAGGGCTGTAAAAAGTAGGGTAGTTTGTCCAGGATGGATGGGACAAGCAGCTTGAAACTTCACTAGTGGAAACTGAGACATATGCATAAAAAAAAAAAAAAATTAAAAAGTAAGGACAGCAAGTGCTGAAATTGGCTGTTTAAGGATATTGCTGTCACTCTTGAAATTGGCTGTTCTGGGACATTGCTGTCACTCTTCAGAAATTCTGGAGAAATGCCTATGGAGGCTTCCTGAGCTATAGCTGATGCTGTTATGGAAATGTGGAGAGGGCAAGAAGAACCCCAAGGTACTGTCAAGTACTGTGATTCTGTTTTTTTTATTCTTAATTAAGTAGTTCCCTCCCTTGGTGCTGTCCACAGGGTTTCTGTCATCTGTAATGAGTATGATTCTGTTTTTCTGTCATTCAGCTCTCCTAAAACACCACAAGTTTTTAAACTGCAATTTGAACTCTGAAATTGCAGGAAGTATAAATTAAAGGAACAGCTCTGTACAAAGAACTCAATTTCATATTATCTGTACCTATGAAAATCCAGTTAATTTTCCCTGACTTTTTTCAACCTGCCAGGGAGTAGGAATTAAAAACACCTATGAGAACATTAAAGAAGTAGAATTGCATTTGAGTACTTTAGAATAGGAATAAGGAAGGATTGAAAACAATTTTAGAAATAAGAGACTTCCAGTAAGAGAGTCCTACAGACTCTGGATACACATAGTACATATAGAGACAGTTACTCTCTGAAATATATGAAAAAAAGAATTAAAAGAAGGATCCTATCAGATATATAAGGTGTTTTACTAGATAGACTAATTTTCCATAACTTCCTGTGAGGATTTATTATCCTGAACTTTGACATCCCTCAAAGTCCCCTCAGCCAGCTAAGAGAAAATTTAAACATAATTACTTCATAATATTCACATTTAAAATACACAACATAGTTGAAAATGAACACCCCCCCCCAGAAAAAAAAAATTCATAATCATAAGTCTCATTATTTCTCTTTTTTTTTTTTTTTAAATTTTGAGTAACTTACATGTAGCTTTCCATGTACCTCTTGGAATCTTCATCATTTTGCACCACACCTCTGGAGACAGTTTCCTCTCCCAGCACTCGTTCATGGAGCCAGGCAGATTTTGTGAGCTCCCCAAAGGCTTGTCCCAGATCTAATCTTGCTCTCTTGCCATTACAAGACTGTGTAGGTGTTTTTTTTTTTTTTTTAATTAAGAAGGGCATCATTTCCCTTCCTCTGAGACACAACTGTTGCTTTGTTAGGTCAAGAAACATCTCCTCTCCTGATGGACTGATGAAGTGCTCCTTGTCCCAGGGCAGGTAACACTTCTGTCCCCTCCCTCCAGAGTCACCGAGCTTGTCTCAGGGTGAAATGTCCTTTTCAATGAACTTTCATATTTTACATCAAGCTGTACAAGCAAACACACCTGACCCAGCAGAGCAATGGAGTTTCAATGTTCACAGGTTATTGCCTGCTCTGGCTGACATGGAAGCAATTAACCACCCCAGGATGACTGACCTCAGCATTTTTCTCTTTGGTGGACTGTAGCAATTGTTCAGATATTAATGATGTAGATGAAAATAGGATGTGATACAGTAATATGTGACAAGATCCAGGTTGTCATACTGTATTTATGGGATATGGCTATTTAAACAGACAATATGATTGCGGCTTTTCAATTTTCATTATGGTAATTGATTTGCTGTTTCATTTACTGCTAATGTGCTTGTTAACCTAAATTATTTTATTCCTTCATTAAAATGTTAATTTAACAAAGCATCTTTCTGAAGGTCTATTTTTAAAAGATATGCGAGAAGAAAATTCCTTTAACGTATTTTCAAATATTGAAATGTTAGCTATATTTTAAAACACTTACAGCAGCAGACACAAGTTGTAATGGATATTTGAACTTTTTACTACAAAAAAGAGGTTTGCCCTGCTGATTATAGACCCTTAAAAGTAATTTAGTATGGTTTCTTTCAATTTTGATATTCAGATGTGCTTAATTAGGACTTTTTCAGTGACAAGAGATACTGTTCAATCCTTTAAGACTTATTAATTTTATATCAAAACTCATGAGATCTGTCATGTAGTTTGCCAGATATTCTTAAATCTGAGTAGATAATATTTGGGTTAGGATTATGGACAACTGAAACTGTCCAGCATGACTCAATCTGGGAAATAACCAGCTAAGAATTTTGTTGGGCTAAAGAAGTGGGGCCAAACCCAGTGGTGGTGCTGGTGGTCCTTCACCCCATGCGTCCTTCAGTGGGACACAAGGATGTGTCACCCCTACATCCCTATTTCCCTGCCACTCCTTCCATGCCTGGAATTCCTTTCCAGCTGCTGCCATGGCACTCAGGGATTATTCTCAGCTCTTCCAGTGCTGTGTCCTCATGCCCTTGCATATTTAATCATAATTGGAAGTCAAGTGACTTTTACGAGACATGAATGTTAATTACCTTTCAAATTGCTGGAGAGGGTACTTTGTCTGGAGTTCCTCTGATTGTGGTAATTAATTAGTTGTGCGAGGTCAGCCTCCTGTCTTGCACAGTTCATTGAACAGCATCTTTTCAAATATTTATTAAGATGTGTTAGTACCTATCACTGAAAGCTGCATTAATGTTTTAATTTAAGCAGAAAAAAGCACAACTTAATCCTGTCAGACACAACTGTGGTAGTATGTCTACATAATGGCATTCTCAAATTAGGCATTATGTTTTATTTTATTCATGTTCATTAAGAATAGGGGAGAAATATATCTGATTCTGCATTGTAGGAAACAAATTAGAAAAAAATGAACTAGAGCTAAAACTGTAGAAAAATTTACATTAAATTACTTTTCAGGGCAATGAACTACTAGGATTTCAGGAATTTCAAGATGATTAAAATAGCTGAATATATGCAGAAAATCGTCACACATCTTCCTCTAAAGCTTAACATCTTCTGAAAAGTGTCAGATAAGACACATCAGGGCAGAGCAAGGTCTGAACCCAATCACGCACACAAATCCCAAAGAAGGTCTCTCTCTTTATGACAGACCAATTTTCCAACTGCCTGTTGAGCTACAGAGCCCTACAGGTTAGATAGGTTTTGTTTGCTCACCACAGCCAGTGGAAAAGACACCAAAAATCTGTGGGATCTCCAGCCTGGGGGAGCAGGGGCTGCACACCAGCCTTGGGGAGCTCACACACAGCTTTTATTGCACAGTGACTCTGATTCTGCTGTACAAAGAGCCCTGGTACAGTCTGACTACATAGAAGAAGTTCCAGTGATTGCCAGGCTCTAATTGGAATATTGTGACTCCTGAAGTAAGGACAGACATTGCTAACCCAACAAATCTGATCACTGGAGAATGCACTGGACACCTTTACCCAGTTCTACCCCCCAGTTCACTCCTCCTGCTCTGAAAAGCAGCACATAACACCAGGCTTTTGAAGTTGAATGTTTACAAGTGTGCAGAAAAATCCAGGATACGCACATATTCCATTTTTGTTCCAGGCAGAAGAAAAGAGATGTCCAGAATTACAGACTTACCTGGAGAAGAGCAACCTTAACCTTACACATAAACCAGAGCACTCATCCCATCTTGGTTTATTCTTCCTGAGGGATATCTCTCCTGATGTATTACTATAAGACATAGCAGACCACCTCCCAGTATGTGGGAATATTACTTGAACATTTTGTCCTTTTCCTTTTAAAACGAAAAAAATTCCTTTTTTTTTAAATAAAAATTTTTTATGGACCTCTAACACCTCAAAGTAACAGCACAACTATAGCTGCTATACTTACATTTCTGTAATCACCTCCTGATTTACCAAGCAATCCCATATTTCACCAGGTGTGCAGGATTTCTGTTGGGCAGCTCTGGGGATAGCTGGCCACTCTCTGGATGTGAGGGAAAGGCAGTGTGTGATGCCCACAGCCCAGCACGAGGCTGAGCTGGAAGGCAGAAAACTCCTCCTGAGCTCCCTGCTGCAGTGAGCTGTCACTGCTCTCACACCCAGCAACCCTGTGCTCTTCAGAGCTTCATTCCTGCTTTTCTACCAGCTTTGGGATACCCCAAAGCTCAGAGTCCTCAATAGAATTAAAACTTTGCCCTAACATTGGCTGCTGCTCTTTGGATCGAGCAAGTTCACCGTGGCTCCTGCCCTGGTTTAGGTGTTGGTCTGTCAAAGAGTGAGCTGCTCACACACGCAGGGCACCAGATTTAAACACCATCAGGTGGAAACCCATTCCCTGAGGCTCAAATGCAATCCTGGAGCTATCCAGGAGCAGGTCGTCTCTTCAGCAAGTGCTCTCATGAATCTGCACACACTTACCTTATTCTCTTTATCACTAATGAATCATCAAACACCAACACATGTGACAGAATGCTGCCTGTGCATTATAAACAGTGAGAAACTATTGGACTATGTAGCTTGTTTCCTGAAATCTTCTGAAGTGACAGCTCTTGTAACATTCAAAATTGTTTATTTAAGAAATATTTTAAGAAAAATCAGTGGCCAGTTTCTATAATCATATTTTTTTCCCTCTCCAGCATGAACAGATACTTTAGAAGAGCTTTAGCAGTAATGCTAAATTAGTATTTCATTCAAGCTTCCATGGTAGTTTCAGCTCTTCCTTTCTATTCAACTGGGAAAATTACTTTTTACTCAAAGTAACTACAGATGAGTTCTGATACTATACTATTCACTATATACATTTTGTATTTGTACGTATCATGGTATTTTAAAGTTATTTTTTTTTACAAAAAATGGATCATTAGTAGGCTTAGTGGCAGTAATGGAGGTCAGCAGTATAATCATCTTCATTCCAGGGAAAATTAATTGAACATCCCTTGAGGCCAGCAGACAATTCCCTCTACACAAGTTCAGCTTTGAACATCACTGTCAGAGGTCATGAGAGGCACAACACGTACCAAGGGATGTGCAGCTGGCACAGGGAAGCAAAAAGATTCCTTATGCTTTTTTCTTCCTTTTGGTCACCTTAAAACATGGGCACTGAATGAGAAACCCTTGTCTCCATGAGATCTGTATTTCACATGTGGAGATGGTAAGCACAATAAATTAGTGACCTAGGATGATAAATTATCCTTCCCTCCATCAGCCATCCTTCTGTCCAACTAAAAATTGAAAAATTCCAAATGCCTCAGTACCTTTGCAGAGATGCCCAGGGCTGGACAGACAAAATTTATTTTTGGTCTGCTTGTTCCACGTGAAAAATGCCTTCACTTTTAAGGCTGACAACCTTGAGGGCCTTTTATCATCACTGTCATTGCTTCCCTCTGTCATCTTCTCACCCTCCAAAAAGGGGAAGCATTGGTTCTATTCTGATACATGAGCAACTTTGACAAGTTTTCTGAAATTTTTACACAAAATTCAGTTAATGTATGTGACTTCACTGATTCTGATAGAAATAAACAATTGCAGCAATTGTTTTTAACTCCTACATTAGAAGTTTCTCAGCAATCTCACTGCCAGGTAATATACTGAAGTAGGAATTTTAAAGGCATTCTACTACAGAGCTTTCCTTCTGCAAACATCAAACACCATGACTGTCTTAGAAATGAGAAAGAAACAATCAGAATATGCACAGCAAAATAAATATCCTCAAAATAAATATTCTCAAAATAAATATTCTCAAATCTGCTTCCTAGTGTGTTCATCAACAGAACTGCATTGATGTTGCCAATCTCAATTATGTGGAGTGACTAATCAGAGTTTCAGGAGTATTACCCACCTCAATTTGTCATTTAGAATTTTGTTGTCATCATTCAGAGTTTATGCAAACTTTTGTATAAACCAAGAGGCCAATTGCAAGGCAGAGACTCAACTACTCCACTGCACTATTATGTCAATAAACTAGAATAACTTCTGTGAGGAAATAAAAAATCCATTAGACAGAACTATAAAATTTTCAACACATCCCCTTTTTTTTTTTCATGTTTTGCATAGAGATTCTCCATTCAGCAAAGAATTTTAGAACCTAGTTTGTGATGAAGCACATCACATGTTCCCCTTTAAACTTAGCCTTATTTTAGTTGTCTACTGAATGAAAACGTGGGTGTTCCTTAGCCTAAGAGCACAAAGTCAATGAACAGTTCCATTTCTGGAAATAATTTTAACTCCTGCTATTTGTATAACCCACAGACAGCTTCCCATTGCCAAGCAAAATCATTAGTACTGTGGGAGAAAAAAATTTATCCCGATGAATTCTGTGGAATAGTACAGAACTGGCATTTAACCTCAACATCCAATGAATGCTTTCACAGGAAAACAACCAGGAAAAGCCTTGCAATTACACTCTGAAGAGACAGATGCTTCTATCTGTGATGTAGCCAATTTTCTTTTACTTCTAAGCTTGTGTCAGCTTACAACACACATGAATCTGTGCTCTAAATAACAGCAAAAAGGCTCTGGGAATGTCAAAAGTTAAACATTTTTCTTGCTCCTTTTTAAATTTTATAGAAGTTCCTGCCTGAAACAATTTTACTGAACTTAAGAGGATGCATGTATAAGTAATTGATCAGGTCTTCAATTCTTCACCCTTCGGCTCCTTGTGTGTTCTGCCTACCTACAGAACCTGGGAATTCTGGGCTGTGGAAGGATTGTGGAAAGAGTTCCTGTGGAGAACCTTGGTAAAGTGAAAAAAAAAAACCCCAAACAAACAAAAGCCCATTGTGGATTGTTACACCTATGTGCAATTTAGACATTATTAAGTATGGCAATGGTAGAGCTCAGTATCTCCATCAAAAATCTGCCTACATACTTATGACCTCATTCTGTTCTAATACTGAATATTTAATAGCTTCACTAACATCAACTGTGTATTAATAAGGAAATAAATAATTATTTATAAAGTAATTAACTCCCAAGCAGGTATAAAGTAAATAAAATATCTCAGTGAAGGGAAACTGAGACATCACAATAAGTAAAATTCCTCAGGCCTGTGTAAGAATTCATATTTTAAAACTCATGTGACTTCTATACGTACCAGATAAAATTTAGATCTACCCGAGTTTTGAAGATAAAAAATTCTCTGCCAGAAAATTAATGGTAAAGTTTCTGAAATATCCAACTACTTAGACCTCCTAACAACTGTAATTGTGGTGAAAAAAAATAAAAGAGGGCCTAATCCATCTCTCATGGTGTCAGCAGAACAAAGGCAGAACCTGTGGAATCGTAGCTGTGTGGTATGAAACTATTTAATACAGTATTTTTATAGAAAAAATAATAGCTTTAAAATTCTATTGACATTAATATACAGCTATACACCTAAGTCATCCAAACACGTGCAGAGCTGCAAAAACATTCAAATAGAATTTGTATAAAAAGCAAAAATTTTCATTAAGAAAATGGATTTAGCCATTTGTACAAAGTAATGTTCTTTTGCTTCAATTTGCTCTTTCTTTAGCTTTCATTTTATAAGTTAAATTTAAAAATTAGTCAACACACTGAATTAAGTATGTAGATTTTCATTTAAATAAATCAGTCAACAATTTTTTTATAAAGTATTTAACACTTCATTGTAGAAACATAGGCAAAATGACTATTATAACCAAAATGAAAAATACTGTTCAATTTAAAAAAATGTACTTAAACAAGAACCTGAAAAAGTTTATGATATGCATAACATTGTTCAAGCAAAATTGCACTAGTATTACATAAATCAAGAGTTTTATAAAGGCCCCAATATGGCAAAGTTTAGAAATAGGTAGTATGCATGCACAATAGTACAACAAAAATCTCTTATAAAACAGCAGTTATTTTTGTAATGCTTGTACAAAGGGAATAAAGAGCAACCACAAACATATTTAATCTGTTAGGTTAATATATTATGATAGCTAAAAGTCAGTCATGTCTAGCAGAGGAAGCAAGAGTCCTCCACAATATATGTGTGAATACATCTTTTGTGCCTTTAAAGTTATGTATAAAATATTTTGATTCAGTTCAAACCTGAAAGCAATTGTGTTCTTTATTTCCCTCAAAATTAAAAAAAAGGTGACTTGGATTTTGCCTCTTAGCAACAACAGAAAACAGGCCAGGTCAGAGAAGTGCTGGAAACTGATACTGATGCTTTTCACTTTTGATACTTGCACTTTGATATTGAACCCAGACTACTGAAACATGGGCTTTGCTAAGGTTTTACTAAGATGCAGCTTGGCTCCTTTTACCTCCACAATACCACAGTTTATCTTAATTTAAAGAAACTGCTGTGTTTGGAATCCTTTAATATCACTAAATGGGTGTGAGGGGTTTTATTTATGATTGTCAAAACCGAATGCTGTGATCATCTGAGTGTGCTTAAGGTTTGGGGTCTGGCTTTTTCCCTGCTGCTGGGTGTGAATTGAGGAGTTATTAATCCATAAGAATTGCATGTGATTAAGTGAATAAACATGTAAAGCATGTGTAGGCAATGCCCTCTTGTGCTCTAGGGTGGCTACTGTCCTACAGGACTGTTGGAGTTCGTATGCTTTGTCCCACAGCAAGTAAGGTTTCAGCTTCCAAGATATATCATTGCTATGTTCTATAAGGTTTTAATAAATACAAAGCTTGTTTACATGGTATATATGTTTAGTATATCATGTACAGTCACTGAATTTCTGAAACATAATCATCGTGTTCATGCAGATCATTAGATGTTTCACTTCTATAGCCTTGTTTACTTCTTGGCAACCTAAAGCTAATTTAAAAGCAAGTTATGTTTGTTTGTGAAAAGTTATCTAGCTTCATCAGGATCTGAAGATAAGTTCTAATGGGCACAAAGAAGAGAGTAGACCATTCAATCATTCTTTCACCATTTAAAATAAACAAAATTACACACTGTACTACAGCTTCCAGACTACATAATGAAAAAGTGCAGATACCATCTTCATCGATTAAGTAGAACCAAAAAAGTTCATAGAAAATAGATTGCTCATTTTCACGCTACAAACGAATAAGTTGTTTGCCATTTTAACAAATTTAAAGGTGTGTTATTTCAGCAGCATTGTTGTAAATTGTACCGTAGTGCAGTTTCTTTTTCATAAAAATACCTTACAAATGGTCAGTCAAAAGTCATCAGCAAAAGAAAAACCCAGAAAACAATCAACCAAACAAAAAACAGAGGTAATGCTGATGCCAAAACAATTATAATACTGTTGGTACATAGAAAAGTAATCCTTATACTTTATACATTTATACAGAGTATAAAAGGTAACAGCAGATTATGCCACAGTCTCCCTTATCCCAATATCTATTTTCTTTGGAAGAAGTTCTCTTCTTTCATCAACACTTGCTAAGGAGTTTCGACAGTTTTGTCCATCCACGTATAACTTTGCATATACTGGATTGGCGTAATTTGTTGGCTGCAGAGAAATTAAATAAATGTTAGACCAGTCAGATTGAATCAAAATTAGCATTTATGGAGATGGAAATGACATTGTTAAAGCAAGAACAAGTACACATAAAATACAACAGGACATATTGAATAGATACCTGGACATCTGCAAACCTGATGATGAGTTAATTATTTAGTTGAAAATTAAATTCATGATGAGACATGCTATTAAAGCAACCAATGACATGACATGCAGCATATTATGATATTAAAACCATAAAAACATTAACAAAAATGAAATTTAAAACCTTGAAAAAATGTCTCTGAGGTTGACTTGTCCACCTTATTACACTGGAAGATTTCAGAATAGGTATGAAGGAGTTTATAGGGAAGGTGCACTGTGAGACCATGTGACAAGTTTAACAGTAGAAAACTGCAGCCAACAGTTTCCATATATTACCTGTTCTAAGACATCAGCATCCCATCAATAGCTGACCATGTTTTCGAATTCTGTGGCCCAAATACACAACATGATTTGACCAAAATATTCAAGACTTTCGTCATGTAAATTAAACTTTAATAATAAACCAGCATAACTGTTAATATATCATAGTAGTTACAAATTGAGAAGTCTTTTATCAGCAATTTTGGTGGTTTGGACTGCAATGAAAAACATCTGTTGAAATCAGTGGCACTTCAGCATAGGACAAGTCCATTTTTAATGCTGCAAAGCCCTTCATTGTGTGAGTCTCCACTACCTTTATACTTTGTGCCTTTATGGTCTCTAGGAGAACTTTGCTATCCAATAAGAGTTCAGCTTTTACCCATGAAAACAGGAAAGGGCACCTTGTGTCAAAACCTTCCTCTTTTCATAACTAATTTATTAGCACTGCTCTGCTTGCACAGATACTGAGTGGAACACCAACAAGCTCTAAAAAAGGAAGATAATTTGCTTGGTGGAATATGAAGTGGCTAAACTTTGAATTGGCCAAACTAGAAGTGGGTAGGTTTTCCTGACTTGAAAATATCCTGAGTACACCCTGGGAAACAAGGAATGAAAAATGACTTTAAGTCTTAGTTCTTCCTTTCCTTGTTGGTCAACTCTGTTTCTGAGCCCAGGATTCACATATTCCTCAGGCTGGATAGCTACAGCAGCTGCTCAGTTAGTGAGTTAAAAGCAGCCCATTGCATTTATTACAGATGAAAAAGTGATTGCCTCATGGTCCAGACTTTCCTGGAATGGAGGTGAGCACATTTATTTAATTAAAAAAAAAATTAAAAATTTTAGAAAAAGCTACTTTCAATTCTACCTGTCTGTCCCCATAGATCCTTACTTTTATGGTTATGATTATAATCAGAAATTTAGTTTTATTTCAATTGTCAGGACTTATTTACTCCATTGACTCCCATTATTAAGGACGATAACCACAACATAACAGGGATCCTTTGCATCTTTGCAGTGCCCTATTGAGTTATTAAAATTATGCAAAATAGTAAGGTCTGCCTCATGATCCCTCTTTGAGTAGGATTGATTTCACAAGGCAATAGAGTGAGGTACAGAAAGAAGCTGGAGTGACCAAATTTAAGAGAAAAACTTAAAAGATGGGTGAATATTCTGGCTTTCATCATCTATGGTTCTGTGCCCTATCAGAAAAATCACACCCCATAAAAATTATTACATTTCCAAATACAACAAATTACAATCATGCAAGAACGTGAATGGCACAAAAGATGGATATATATTGAGGCACACAAATATGAATGTCGTATTGATGTCCTTTTTGTATCTTAAATCTTCATGTTTGCAAACCTCATACTAAGTTGTAGTAAAAAATCCAATGTTTTAGAAGGAGCTCTTTTTATGATACAAATCCATTGAAATCCGAACAATTATAACATGCTTTGCAAAAATTGAAGGAAATTGTTAATTTTTATGTGCATCAAATTCCACTAAAATAAAAGCACTTGTTTCCATTATTTGGACCATCTTTCAGTTTCATAAACTTCACTAAATGCCTGTGATTACATACAAATTTCAAATATATCAGGATACATAGCTGTGAAGGCCATGTTAAACTCATATAATATTTTGGCAAAGCATCACATTGCTTAATGGTTTTTATTCCTTTTCAAAGACATTTGTACTTTTAGATCATGTTATGATGATGGGTGCAGATGAAATTTTGTATGCAGAGGGGGACCCTTTATTTCAAATAGAAAATGTATTTTTTTACTGTCATTCTTCATTCCATTAAAAGAAGAAAAACAAAATTAAAAACAAACAGAAAATTCCTCTACTCAAAAATGACAGACAAACTTTTTTTAGAAAGGGGCTGTGGTGGAATGGAATGGACTTGGATCATCATTTCTCACCCCTGTTGATAGTGGTCCTTTCAAGTCAGAGTTTAGGTAGATTGATGGAGCTGTGTGGGGGAGCTTGAATGCAGTGGACCCTCCCCCTATGTATCTGGCCTGTATAAACAGAAAATTTCAGTTTCTGTGCTAATAGAGCATTTTCCACGTGTACTTATCAACACTGTTAAATAAACAGTGCACCAACTAAAACCAATAGAGTGATCTACATTCATAAATACCTCCTTCCAGGCAATCCTCAGCACGAAAAATTCTTACATTCAACATGAAAATAAAATCCAGCATTTCCCAACCATTTTCCACTAAGGATTAGGGCCATGCTTCACAATAAGCGTTGGCTCAGCCGCTCTGCCTCCAGTGAGTAACTCCATTTTCAGCTTACCTCCTGCACTGAGCACACTGCCTGTGTGATGCAGTGATGACATTCCTAGAGCTATCAGTAATCCCGTTATTGCTTTGTCAGAAATGCCACGGAGCCACGGCTGCCCTTTGGTGTGTGTCTGATTATGGAGCTCCAGGAGAGATTGCGCGGCATTACCCCGCTCATCCCGTGTCACATCACTCAGGCACTTCAATCACTGGAGTGCTGCTGCAGGACTGACAGCATCTCTTACAAGGAAATGATAATACTTACTAGCTTTGTGCAAACATTTAATCTGTCTGCCCCGTCAGCAAGCCCAGTTCCTGGCGCCTTGGCAAGTTTTCACATGTGAAATAAGTTAGTCTCGTATGTATGTGTGCACTCTTTCGTGCTTCAGACAGGGGCTGGACAATAATATGTTTTAAATTCTTAATATTTGCCACTAGATTGCCACCAGCTCATAGACATGTCTGTGGGTCTCAGAGTCAGTCAAAGAAAGAAACTGCAAGGTGTCCTGACAAACACCGCCTCCTTCTTTAAACAAAAAGGAGGAAATGTGGGTCTCAGAGTCAGTCAAAGAAAGAAACTGAGAGTTTCTATCCAGGCAGAAGCCTGGGAAAGAGTTGGAAAATAATGTAAATAATTTTTTATCTTTCTTGTTATTCACATTGTTTATAGTTAAGTTCTATCACTATGCGTCAAGCACTTTGCACCAGTGGGGTGGGTTGTTTTCACTTCAGGACCAATAAAGTTGGTCCTCACGAAGCTCTGTATAAAAGAGCAGTGTATTTTGAATAAACCAGGGTTTTACTCTCAGCAGCCTTCTGATCAGAGTCTCTTCATTCCCGTCCTGCCTTGACAGTGACACACGTCTGCCTTGACAAAAACCCCAATCATTTTGTAGTTAATTTCTAGCTCTATTTTGATAAAATACAGGCACCAGGAAAAATGACCATCAGACAGCATCAGACTACAAAACAGCTGTTAATATATACATGACATTTATTTTAATGAAATCTAACTTGGTTTTATATTCATTAACTAAATCTAAATGTCATTGTTCTACGCTTCTATTTGTTACATTTAAAGACAAAATCTTTGCAAGACATAAAATGGTTTTGCCACTAGAAAGAGAAAAGAAATTACCTTTTCTGCATTTAGAGTAAAATCTGAGGCTAAAAGACCACCTTCGCTGTGGTCATGGCCCACCTCATACATGTTATATGATGGATTGCCAATTTCTACATTGATTCCTCCATTTATCATGGGTTGTCTTCTGATAGTTTTTGTCCTGTAGCACATAAACATATTAAAAAAAAAAGAAGATAGTGAACTTTTAAGCAAGCTGTTGGGTATTTTGTTTCTCTTTAATCTCTAAGGTCAACAGGATGAAAAGGTATTTCCTGCAGAAACAATCATAAAATCCTTCAATTTTCCAAGCAAAGTAGCAATCTGAGTCTACATATAGATCTCTTAGAAGCTGGAAGCAGAATTTTACTGTTTTTCTCAGTTTAGCTATAGTGGTATGAATCCATGCAAAGTGCTAACTCGCTGTCTACAACCCTGACTTCTTCCAGCTATTTCCAGATTTTCCTCACTTCCAAGGAAAGTCATTGCAGATTCCCTGCAGGAATGAAGACAGAGAGAACATGTGTATTGTCCCCTTGCTCATTCATTTCACTTCTATTTCCAACCAGCTGCCCAAAGTCAGCTGTAAGCTGAGGACAAGCAAATGGTTCCATCACTGTGCATTAAAAATGTATAAACTTCTCATCGTTCCAGTTTGTATTCCCTGCCAGTGGTGATTGGAACACTGAAGTTCAACTTGAATTTTCTTTCAAGTTTTAAATAAAAGACAGTCTTATTTTTAACCTTGAATTAGGTATCAGTAAAGATAAGTGATTGAGTTGAATTGTTTCTGTTGCTGAATTCATTTCTTTTAGCTAAGGAGGTGATTTCAGCCCGAGCAATTGAAATAACCTCAAGAGGGTAATTTTTTACCAGTGCAATATGTTCTCTAGAATTATAAGAGAATAATAGGGAGGTCACAGTCAGGATGATAACAGTCAAGTCCTCTTGTTGGCTGAGTAAGATGCAGTCAATGTCTGAAATCCAATATACTAAATGATCTGTATTTTTCAGAAATGTCATTGAAAAAATATTTCCTAAAATAGGCACTTAACAGTAGCATGCAAGTGTTGAACAGCTACACCTGGTTTAATACTTAACAATCTTCTCTGAAGAGATAAAATAACTCTAAAATACATTTTCAAATATAATTTTAAGAAGAAAGCCCTTTATTGAGGCTAGTTTTTATTTCTCTGCTGAACATCTATTATTTAACAAGTGATTCTCAGTAACCTAAATAATTTACAGAGCAGCAACTGGTTTCAGTATTTGGCTATCACTAAACTTGGCATTTTAGGTGCAGCAGCACATTATGACATCCATGGAGTCTGGCAGGGTCAGCATTACTAACAGCGTGGTCAGGAAATGTATTTATCTTATTGGCTTTACAAAAAAGGTTTTAAAAATTGATGCTCACTAGTTTGCACCAGAGTTTGCAGGGGAGAGAGATGTTGCATCACAGATGCCAGATCACAGTAACGTAAAAGATTATTTTAGCCTGGAGCACTGAAATAGCCTCGTAAATGGCTGTGTTTGCAGAAACAGCAGATTTATCACTTATTTCTAAAGGAGTTCACAAAGAGACATGATCTTGGTTTCAGATGTGGGGTAACAAGCCCCAGGAGAAAGGAAGACAGCTGCTCAAGGCCACCAAGAAGGACAGCTACAGGCCTGAAGTGAAGGTTTGCTGTCTGATTCCCACTCCGCCTTCCCTAGTGGGCCATGTCCTTTTTACCAGGAATCTTTTGCTAAATCTGCATCACCATCAACATGATGTTCTTTGAACATGTTAAGGGTAGCAGCTCTCTCAGGTGTCTCATACAGCAGAAACTCTCCTGCCTCCCCTGCCCACCAAACATGGCCTTGGAAGAAAAGCCCAGAGTCAAAAAGCCAAACTTAAGCTCATTATCAGCTCTAAGGCAGCTAAATTCAAGAGAACAAATCATTCCCTGCTCAGTGCTGGAATTTTTATTCCTGTGCAAGATACTAAAGGACCACAGTAATGAGGAAAAGGTTTGGGACTCTACAGTAAATATTTTGAGTATTGTTTACATCTTCAATATAACTTGAAGATATAAACAATACTCAAATTTTGAGTATGTGGTTTCAATGAAATACATTTATTCTGTTGAGTTCTCTAAGTCTCTGGATAAAGTTGTTAACACTTACACAGAATTGAGCAAAGTGGGTAAGAACTACAATTTTTTATCTACTGCATGAGGAACTTAAGTATCAATAACAGATGTGGTTGTTCCAGCAAGAACCAAAATGTAATTGATTTGCTGCCTCCAGAAACAAGTCTTGGGTCATTTGTTGCATTTTTGTTCCTCACATAAAGTGATTTTTTTGTATATTTGAAAGATGAAAATACTTTAAATATTTATTTATATTTTTACTTCATAAATCAATATCAAATTACTTACCTTCGTTTTCTTTTGCAAAGAAAGAGTCCAATTACAAGAGTAGTGATCAAAGTCACCAGTAGAACAAGAGGAACAATGATTGCTATGCTTCCTAAAACAGAAGGAAATATCATTGAATAATCATGGCTTCATAGCTGTAAAACAGTTAAATTAATTAAAAGAGAATAATTTCCCACACCAACAATGCAATTTCATGTGATGAGCTTCACTCATCAATTTGAGATTTTAATGCTGATCAATAAAAAACCCAACTTCATTACAGTTAACAGTGTACACACAAGTACTTTTATGAACAAATCAGGAGTTTCCTCTTTTTGGATACCAATATAATTTGGATTAATTCCCTGCCCTCATTTGCAGCAACAGTCCATGAAAGTCTGGAATTGCTGAACAATTTGGACTGGAGTGGCACAGTCAGGATCTTCAGCAGTTTAGGTCATGCAGTTATTAATTTAAAATACCCAGAGCTCAGCTCTGGTTGAAGAATTAATCAGTATTTTTAGGTACCTAATTATCTTTATTTGTGGGAAAATAAAAAGCAGCATCTTCATTTGTAGATGGTTGGTGCATTCCTGCATTTTGCTGCATTTTACTGCATTGTACTCGAGAGCCAACAATTTTGTTATGTTGATATAGGCAATCACAAAAGCTACAATAATGTTTAATGCAGCAGAAAAGCAGTGCACAGATCAGACAGCAATGTTCAAGGAGAGGAGGGAACAGGGAAGAACAAAATGGGCTTCACATTATTTTGGCAGATAATTTAACTGAAATGAGACTATCTGCAAAAATAATGTCAGTAACTGTACCCTTATTTCTGAGCCTTACTTTAAGTATCTGCTTCTAAAGAAATACATGCAACAAATAATTTTATGTTATAAATACAGGACTTATGAAAGCAGGAATCCAGCATAAAGCCAGTGTGGAGAGGCATGTATTTTCTTTAATATCACAATCCTTAACTGGTGGAAACCAAAAATATTGCTGGTTGTTTCACTGACAACATTTATTGATTTATTAAAAAAATTAGCTGGAAGTGTCTGCTCTACATTAAGCACAGTCTAAATAAAGAATTGAAAACTGCTTTGAATTCTGCCTGAAGGCCTTTCTGCTTAAAAGCCAAGTCAGGTTGTCAGAGACACAAAATGAAGTACTGAATAAAAACTTGAAGCATCCTGAGTTCACTTCAGCTTATGAGGATTCATCATGTAAAGGGTATTGCAACAAGGCTCTTTTAAGAAAATACTTGATAAATGACTGCGTTAAGTTCCACTTAGGTGCCAAAAAATAATAAAAAAAAAAGAGATTAATTTTGTCTTGGCATGTAAACACTCAGAAAAAAAATCCCTGAAAAACATCCCACCAGGCATGAGTTACCATTTGGTGCAGCCTGGGGTATAAGAGAAGCCCCTTCCCCAGACTGCAGCTCTTATTCCCTTGCAATGAAACAGTGACCCAAGTTCTGCCTGCTTTTTTGCCGATTTCCAGCTTGTGAGTGTTCTCTCACTCGTGTGAGTGGCTGGGAAGTGTCAGAATCTGTGGTATTGATGATCCTGAGATTGCAGAAAGTCTCTTTCTGCCCCACAGCCAAAGAAGAAGCCATAATTGGTCTGTGCTGGTTTCCAGGTTGTTTATTCTGTTTATCTCTACCATGTTCTGCTGCCCTGCCCAGCTCTGTCCTGCAGGGCAGCGTGTGGGGCTCTGCCCTCAGTGGGATGTGACAAACATTAAATACCAGAAACTCCCTGGGCTGGATTTACAATAACGTGCCAATATCTGTCACCTACGTTGAACAGTGTGTCCCCAGCCTGAACCAACAGAAAAATGCCAACACCACAGTGAGACATGGAGGGCATGAAGAAGGAGAAAAAGGACAAGACACACCCAATTTCCTTCATCTTGTCCCCTTTGGACCCCTCACCTAGAATCCAAAAATTTTACTTTTGCACCCGTGCCACACTTAATTATTACCTATATCAAACACTCAGAGCTGGTAATTCATTCTGTAAGATTGAAAACTCTTTTGCATGGCCAGAGATCACAGACTCTGTCCAGGGGGGCTCTGTCCAGGGGGGTTCCTGACCCCTGCCAGGGTCCCAGGCCTTCCAGGGCAGCTAGAGGGAAGCCCTGGATTCCCACAGGGAAGGTTTCACCCAAACACCAAGCTGGCCTGAATAGCAGGCAGCTCATTGTGCTGCTCCACTTGGGCTAAATGTGAGCAGGGCAGGTACAGCAGGGCACCAGCAGCACTCTGCTGGCAGCCTGGGCCAGTTCCAGCTGCCAGTTCTGCAGCAATGCCATCCTTTTATGTTCTCAGATGTGTTTAAAAACATTCAGCAGGAGCTATTCTTACTTTCAGGATGATTTTCACAGTAGGTAAAACTCACCCCTCTGCAGATGGGCAATAAAAAAGTTATGCACTACTTACAGCTCTAGTTTTGATGCTTTCAGTAGGATTTAAGTGGTCAGAGGTCTCTCACTAGTTCCCTGCACAGGGCTGATATGGCCAAATGCTTGTCACTGGATATTCTTTTCTTAAAAAAAGTGCAGCTAGCCCTTGGAGCAAGGAGTGCAAGGCCTAAGAACAGCCTCATGCAACACCAAATGGCAATCTAAAAGTCTAGAAATATCTACATTTTGAGATTTTTTAAAAGAAAAAGAAACCAGTAATGAGCATTTTTCATGACATAAACTCCCATTTTAAGATAGCACAAGGCTTAGATTTCTAAAGTGAGCCAAATTTGACGAGTGACAGCAGTGGTTGGAAGTACTTACTGGTACTGATGTTGTCAGACTTGCTGCTTTTGGGAGCTGGCCTCTCACACTGTGTGCCTGACCAGTTGGCTGAGCATCTGAAAGGATCCAATTACGATGGGAAAGTTAATAAATGTCAGCTATTAACACAACAACCCATGAAAGACATCACCAGCATCTTTTCAAGAGCTACATGAACAACAGCAGTGCTTCTATAACATCAGCAAGAATCCTCCATGGAAGGAGTCAGCAGGACTCTGCCACGGCACTGGCAACTCTCAGAGTAGGGATTTAGTTTCAACCTGCACCTTTGTGTGCTTTGATTGCTATTATTATCACTGCAACCTCAATTCTAGAGTTCTTTTCTAATTTCTCAAATAATAAACCAAGTTTGATCAAAGGTTTATTAGCATTTTAACTTTCGAATCCTTGAACTTTATAACTAGATATTTATTTGCAGAAATATAGCCACATGTGTGTGTATGTAAGCAGGCATGAGAGTCAAAGAATAAAGAGTTGTCCTAAAGGGACAGGAGCATCTCCTGGCCTCAGAAAGCCCTAAATACTATTTATATTCAGAATATGTGTTCCAGGAGCCAGGTGCCTGGATTCTGCTATTCTGCTGTATTTCAGCTATTCTGCTATAATTTCCTTGTGTGAATACCAATATGCAAATAGTTCTTCAGTTGGGATTCAGAACAGTCCCCAGGCATACAAGGAAACACAAGGAGTCCATGGAAGCAGACTCAGCAAATCCATCAAAAACAGCAACAAATACCTGAATGAAATTCAATTGCTTATTCAACCTGCTGTAAATATGATTAAGTTTACTACAGACCCTCAAACTCTCCTTGTGGGAACACCAGGAAGTAGTCACTTTTCATCTGTCTCTGCTACATATTGTGCAATGAATCATGTTTTTTCTAAGTATTTTTGAATTATTTATGAATTTCAACATCAGTTATCTTTAGGGAGGTGCACTAGAGCGTTACCCTCATAGAGTTCCAAGAACTACTGCTACCAGATGCCTTCCTAAGGATTTAATAAATTGCAAAATTTAGAGCCAGTTATGCTTAACAACTGGTGTTGTTCTATAATAAAAGAAGTTTTGGAAAGACACCAAATATTCTAGACAAAAACAATGCAATTCTCAGAGAGGAGCCCTAGGCAGCTTTGCTGGTGATACTTTGGGCTCTCTTTGTCTTTGCAGATCACTGCAGAAGACTGGCTCATTTCTCTCCTTGATCCTAAGCCTATTCCAGCACAACCTAACATTCAGATAAATATCTTTACTTGGTTTAATTTTAAGCTTGAACTTCTTTTGGGAAGTTAATTTAATTTTTGGTAGGATACAATAGGAAAGTGCTTAAGCTCTACAGAGGGTCTTTAGAAGCACTATTGATTTTTTAAAATATATTGATTATTATTGCTGGTTGATTCATATATTGTCACACAATAGCTAAATTGCATTATAATTTAGAAGTTTTTAATGTTCATTAAAATAAGTTTATGTAAACAAATATGGCAAATACACAGTTAGGTTTCCTCACTGCAAAGAACCCCCAATTCCTAATTATATATGTTTCACAATTATATATTTTATAACTGAACCCAACTGACTTTTCCATCTGCTTGCCATCACTTCAGCACACTGCAAGTCACAGGGAACACAACTTTAATCTTTCAAAAGATGCATCTGTTCCTTTTTTTTTCCAGATCTCTTTTTAGCAATTATGTAAGATAATAATAAGTTTGCACTGACAGCTTACCTTGCTAAGATACTGTTCAAAGAATTTGCTTTTTCAAAATATCAATTTTCAATATACAGCTGGAAAATAATTGTCTCCATTCTTGTCGAGAAATACTATATATCTTTATACTTAGAATATTCTACTCAGCTCTAAGCTGTTGGCACATGACAAACATGAAACAATGTCTTTATATTTCTTACTTATATTTTGCATCATTCCTGCTCAGGATTCAGCTCATGTAATTAAAACTTGTGATGACAGTCAATTTGCATTTAATACTATACTATTGAAGGGGGAAAAAAATTTAGGGTTAGAAAAATATAACTTTGCAACTAAATTCTTATATTAAATGTTTCAAATGCTTCCACTGTATATCAAATCATTATGATAAATCCGTCATAAAAACAGTTTAGAGAAGATAAGGCAGTGAGACTAGCAAAAGGATCACCATGAAGCATTCGAGTACAAGCTCATGAGATTGTATAATGTACAATTACATTCTTCAAAAACTTTTAGCAGACATGATATTAAAACAGCTTGTGAAGGAAAAAATCCCACAGCTAGATATGCAGTAAACAGAGGAAAAAATAAGGCAAACATATTAAAAGTTCTTTACCTATCTTGTCAATCTAATTGCAAAAATCAGCAATATTGAAACACCTGAGGCATTTGTTAGAAGTCTCATAAAAACACTGTCAGTTGCCACTACATTTTAATTTTTTTTCCAAATGCTTGCTTTCTTTAATAAATGTTAAAGAGACTGAAGCTGGAAGGATGGCAATCTTTTCCTTCTGCACTTTGGGGTGAAATGACTGCCCTTTGATGGTCCAGCAAGGTACTAAAGGCTTAGAGGAGAAAAAGGAATAAAGCCCAGGGGAAAGGGATGTTTTCTGCAAGGGAGTTTGACACAGAAAATCAGCCATGAGCAGGCACTTGGATAATGATGGGGCTGGGACATGGACAACTGTTCATGCAGGAACATGGGAAGGGAGCAGATCTTAGCCAGTTTTAATTGTCTGCAGGGAGAAATAACAACATTTTCTGGTGTCAGGATGTTAAAATTCAGACTTCTCAGTTCTCAGCATGGGAGCTGACTCCTGGTTGAGTTTGATGTGCAATGTTTTGTCCTTTTCCAACTCTTTGGTACCAGGAGCTGTTGCTCTGTGCCAGTTTCAGGGGCTGTATGGTCAGAGAGGACATTTGCAGTACAAGCAAACAAAAATGCATTAACAAAGCAGAACCACACGAAGCCACGTTGTTTCACCAAAGCTGTTCACAAGATCACAAAGTCAGGAGAAAGAACGGTGGAAATGCCTGATTTGAGTCACTCCCAGACAAATACAGATGGAAAGAGGTGGGGAAGCTGACAGTGAAGGACAGGCTGGAGTCAGTTGAGTGGTGCAAGGTGCTGCAGAGAACATCTCAGCTGAAAATCTCCAGCTCCCAGCAGAACCAGAGAAAGATCAAAGAGCAGCAGTGCCACAGGGGATGCCCAGATGAAAACTGAGAGGGAATGTAATAAATAAAGGTTGCACACGTTCTGCTGCCAAGGTCATTAATTAAACTGCTACAGCTCTCTCTGTGACAATCCAGTTCCACATTTATAAAGAAATGAGTGCTTGGGAAGTGCCTCCTCAGGCACTGAATAATGCCTGTGCCATTGCAATTACCTATTTGGAGGAAATAGCATTGCAAAGAGAGACGTTTTAAAAAACTTTCAGTTGAGGTTATGAAGGTGTTGCACTTGGAATGAAGAATGTTTAGAATGAAGATATTTACATTTCTGATCATGCTGTTGTTACAGAGTCTATTCATGGCAAAATGTCTCTCTCCTCTATTTCTGCATAACCCTTACAGGTCAGTCTGATCACACTTTCTAAACTCCATTATTCAGGTACTTGACCATTTCACTATGAAACGACTGAATAAATAGAAATAAAAAAAGTAAAAAAAGAGCCAATTTGGTGGCAATGTGCAATTAAAAAAAAAAATTGTTTCTCCTTTTTTCTCCCTCTCTATGCCACCGGCATTATCATAAAAATATAATATAGAAGGCATAACATGTAGTTAAAAGTGCTTTTGTAGACAACTGTTTTCCAACTCAATATACCAGTGCAGATGCAAAAATGACAACAACATTGAAAGATTAGTCTATAGGAGTAACAGAAACTGTTACAAACAAAGGTGGAAGGGGAACTGACAATGTTTCTCAGCTATAAATTATATTTCTTCATTATAAAAAGTAATTTTTTTAACTTTGCTTTTCCTTTTGGTCTTTATATAGCAATATACACTAATACATCCTAATTAAAGTATTTAGCCTCACTATTTTAAGAGCACTTAACATTAAAATTTCACTGGAACTTGTCTTATTAATATTACAACTGTTTGTGAAACAAGAGAACATCTGGATTACAGTTATTTACTATCTACATTAAATTGCACTGAAAGATAAAAATCAAAAATCCCTTTTTCCCCAAAACCCTGCAGGATGCAAGAGGATGACAAAAGCCTTGCACTAAACCAAATAATTAAACTATCCATTATAATAAATTTATGATTACTTCTGCAGATATGCATTGTTCATACAGGGAGCTGATATAACAGAGTTAAACCCACTGATAAACTCTCTAAAATAAAGCACTTTCATAACAAAGACCAAAAATCCCAACCCAGGGCTGATCAATAATTCCACATTCTGCAGCTTCCCCTCTATTGTAGGGTTTCATTATTTTCAA
This sequence comes from Lonchura striata, assembly GCF_050655825.1. Lineage (NCBI taxonomy): Eukaryota > Metazoa > Chordata > Aves > Passeriformes > Estrildidae > Lonchura > Lonchura striata. The sequence goes on along the minus strand of NC_140709.1, from coordinate 5,365,243 downwards.
GTAATAACTTTTCTATGATCATTTTACACATGAATAAACCACAATTTTGTAGTTTTGTCTAATGAGCATCCCTCAACATCATAAAAGGAAAATAATGTAGAAGCTAAGGGATACAAAATTTATACTTGTTACCTGAAAATGAAATACAAATTACCTTGCAATCATTGGATTCAGAATAGGATAATTACATCATTCAAAAGCAGGCAAAACAATAAAAAATTTCTTTTCAGGAATGCCAAAAAAACCCCCAGAAATTTAGTCAAAATATACATTAAAAAAAAAAAAAGTAACTTTAAAAATGAATTTTAATTTGGGCATGAGATTACTATGTACAAATCATTATTCACACCTGCATGATGTTTACTGTATGGAACAGCTTCCATGTACAACTCAACCTCATCCATTCCAGGGTAAGAAAAAGAAGAAACTGAGAGTCATCAACCACCATGCAATTAGCAATATGTATACAGTACTGAGGCTATGCAAGCACTAAAAATTATAACAGAAAAATATATAAAAGCATGTCCAGGTGACTACTACTGTAACTGAAATTACAGTGAGCAATAAAACAGAAGGAAAAGAGGTTGAAATGGTAAAACTAAAAAGAAAATATGAGAAAAGACTGGGCAAGTAGGTAGAGAAAAACCCAAGCAAGTTTTTCCCAAGCAGTTATATATAGCAGGAAATATTATACAAGTTTTATTTGAACAATTTTAAACTCATGGACAAAGGATATCTGCATTACAGCCTAGTTAGTAAATGCTCCATGAAAAAGATACATATTCCTCCTTTAAAATTTCATCCTCTGACAACCACTCTTTAAACACCTGTTTTCATTTGGTTCTTGAACTACTACTAGTTTGTGGTACAAAGTGGATAAAAGATCTTTTATCATACAAAGGTATAACCTGTGGATTACATTCAATTTAGGGATATTTATAACAAAAATATTTTTAGTTGAAAAAGAGAGCTCTCAAAGGACTGGCAGAATGCTGTGACATTCCTGTTGTAATTGCAATGGGGAGCTCATTAAATATACCCTAGGAAATCATATGGAAAACATTTATTGTAGGATACTTGATAAAATTTCCTGGTTTGTGCTGCTTCTCAGGGTCACCAGGGCTTTCTCTTAGTCAGGCTTTTCAATCCTGTGACTGTTCTACACCACAGAGGCTTTTTCTACTCAGCCTCCAGAAAATGACAGTCAGGGACTGCAGGCTATGTTCCCTTGTTTGTCCACAACTGGACTATGGATGTACCTGAACCTTTTTTTTGAGCAGAGGTTTGGTTTAGTGATGAGTTTATTTATTATAAACCTGCACATAAATGTAGCACTTGTACAGTTGCATGTGCACTTAAATAAAAACTGTTCATGTGTGAAAATTTTTTCAACAGGAAGAGAAAGTCAGGAGGGAGGTACAGCATCACAGGCACTTCAGCTGCAGGAGAGCTCTTCCATAAAGAGCAATGCACTCTTTTATTCCTGAATTCTGAGACCTAAACACACACACATCTCCACACACAAAGTGTTGGAACTCAAAATGCCCCTCAGACATTTTTGGATGTTCTGTCAGAAGCATTTGAGACCCTGGCAGGCAGCTGGAAACAGTTGTGATTTTGGATTTGAACCATAGAACGATTTACCAACCTTGCAGGAAGAACAAGAAGTCACAAAAATTTAGATATTATAGTAGAAGTAGTCACAAAGTAGAGGGAAGGATTTTTGAGTGCTGTACAGGGGGGTTTTGGTACATGGGGGTCAGAGGTTTTAAGATGGAGGGATTTAGGCTGGTCCTGTCCTCCCTCTTCTTCCTTACCTCCATGTTCTTGGTGATGTTGGCACTCACAGATTGGTTTAGAGTAGAAAAGCACCATTTAATAGAGGTCATAGGCATTGGGGAAAAACTGCAAACATGTAACACGTAATGTACCATATAAAAGATAGAAAATCACCATTTAATATAGGTAATAGCATTGGGGAAAAACTGTAACCATGTCACACGTAATGTACCATATAAGAGACAGCAGCAGCCCTGGGTGGGAGAGAAGAAGCAGTCGGGGTCAGAGAGGATGTCAGGGTGTGTGTGTGCCTCTGCCTGAGCTGTGAGCAAACCACAGCAGCTCAAAGAGAAAATCTTTTAGAAAAATTGCAATAACCAACCATGAGACCAGACAAGAGAGGCTGCTGAGCTTTTTTTGGAAGCACGGGTTGGAGGAGGGACTTTTCCACCACACGGAGCCACCCCCCGAACTAGGGTGAGCTCCAGCAACAATTCTGTCCCCTCACACGCTGCCTCTCTCCAGCCTCCTGGGTACAAAGCTGGCAAGAACAACTTGGCAACGAAGCTGGGCATGCCCCATCCCTGGAGGGTCCAGGTTGGGGGGGGGGGGTCTGAACAGCCTGCTCCAGTGGAAGGTGTCCCTGCCCATGGAACAAGATGAGCTTTAAGGTTCCTGCCAACCAAAAGCATCCAAGGATTCTGTAAGAACAGCTCTCCTGCTTATTTCATTCCTACAGGAGCTACCTTTCCTAATTTATGCATGTCTGAACTTCCAGGTTCAAACTTTGTTATCAGTTTTAAGTAATTCCACAATTTGTTCTCTCCCCAGTTGCTCATAGTTCTTAACCTGCTACTTGATTAAGATTCTCCATTAAGAAATGAAGTTATTTATTCTTTCTCCATCCTTCACTTTTCAGTTTCCTCTGCTACCAAATTCAGGCTTTCTTCCGAGTTCCTGCATGGTCTGTGCCTTCTCATTAACTCTTCAGGAACTGATATTTGTTCTAGTATTGAAATACAACACACACTTGAATCCCTCTGAACAGTTAGCACATCCAGCCACAGGTAACTAATGTAATGTTATACTTTGTCTTCTGATTTTTATATTTCTAGGATGCCTAAGGGGTTGTGTAAGGTGGTTATGATTTGATCACATTTATTTTCAGATAATAATAATAATAGAACACATCCATCTGCAGGCACAATACCAATAGTAATATAAAAACAAAAGATAGAGTTCTAGCAACATATCATTATGATGAAGGTATAAAAGAAACAAAGCTGAGAGAGAGCAATATTTTGTGCTTAAGATTCTGTAGCGAAAGTCCTGCCCTTTCAACAACCAGAGCCACTCCTGAGTACTTGAAAATTTCAGTTCTTTCCAGTTCTCTTCACTGGCATCATACAAGGTGTAATCTCTCTTTAAACCCTGATTCTCTTGCAGGAATGCATATACAGGTGGGTAATTAGTGGGAAGGAAACAGAGACATAAATAAAGGTATTTATTTAAAGACAGACTGATAGAACAGATGGAATGAACAGTTTGTGAAATTCACAGAAGAAGCATTTCTTGATTATTTCCCATATGAATCTGATCTCCTGATCATTTTTTTTTCAACTTATTTGTGAATTTACTGGTGCAATTCAGGCATATCTCACATGCTTCTCCTGTTATGCACATCACACCATTAGTGATATGCAGACCCCACCCATTAGTGAGCAATACTAAAGAGATCCTTGAAAATATAGTATGGGAACAATAAAATGACAGTAACTTATGCTACTTTAAGACAACCTAAGTGGAACACTTTTCAGAAAAGGTTGTTACCCCAAATTTTAACATCCTGAAATTCTCTCATAACTTTTGTAACTGAGAAAGAACAATAATGGGGGGGGGGGAGGATAATAATAATCATAACATACCAAAAATAATGTGAAGAATTAATATTCTAGATTGCATAGAAGTCCAAAGAGAAATCACAGCATATTCTACATACTTTAAACCCTGACAGAGCTTTCACAGAAACTGGCAATAGCCTTCATAAAGCCTTCGTTTTTTTGGTGGCTTATATGAAGCCACAGTAAGGCCTTAATTCATTCCTAAAATGGAAAATGGTTGGGTGAAAACCACAACTCCTCTTTCCAGAGTGCAACTGATATTTAGGTCATTTAGTGCATTCAACATTAAAAAGACACCTTGAAACAGGAAGATAAAATAAAAATGTGTGCTAGGAGTACAGGCTGTTGAAAGGAGAGTCTGTTCTTACAGGCTTAGAGCTGCTCTATAATTATGGCTTTAGGATTGCCCTTTGGAACAGCTAAATCTTATTCTCTGTTGTCTTTACTGAATGATAATAAGGGCATGATTATGTGTAAAGTTTGCATTCTCAACTGATGCTGTGAGAGAGAGCAGAGCTCCTGCTGAATGACAATAAACCCAGGCATCTTCTATTTCTTCTAAAAATCACCCACTCCCCAATTAGAGACTGGTTTAGAAAAACATTAGCCCTTGGAGAAGTGGCTCCTGGAGCATTTGAGAGAAAAAGCAGGAAAGGTACATCCAATGTGTGGCTTTATAGGAAGCAGTATGTTGTTCTTAGGGCTGCATGATCCTGAAAACACAAGCATGTTACATGCAGATACAAAAAGTCCCAACACACTGCTGACCACATTGCATGAGAACACTGACAAAGCAACTGAGTTCACGTTTAAAAAAAAAAAAAAATTAGATTATGCACCCTAAGCAGTCACTGTCTTTGGTACCCACCAGACACCCACATCACATCCCCACAGCATTCTGTGTTTTCATGAACCATTCACTGAGAGAAGTTTAAATCTATGTGAATTTCACATTTTCTCCCAAATCTAGGTCTTTGGTTCATTATTTCACTACTGACTTTTGCATCACAACCACTGAGTGAAGCTATGTTCATCTGAGAGGTGTTTTGTATCCGTCTGTACATCTGCCTTACAGGATTTTCAAAGACTAAGGTTGTTTCTTTTCCTGATGAAGATTAAAATTTTCTCTTTAAGAAATAGACCTAAAATCCTTTAGAGAAGTAGAGAATAAAAATATAATTTCCTTTTTTAATCAAAGAAGTCAATGTTATGATGTAGCTCACATACTTTTTTTTAACAGTTTCTGTTTTACAGCATTATTTCTATAAAATTAACAAGACTTGTAAATACAAGTTTCATTCCTGAATTAGCACCTAAATAGCTGTTCTGTTCCTTTCCCTGTTCAGATAAGAAATAGGCAGTCAGACTACAGAACATGTGCAATATCACTGTTCACTAATCTTTATGCAATGTAGGATTAACTTGGTAAAATATCTCAAAACATGAGCAACAGAGGCTGAGAGGCATTTTCAATTTTTTTCCAATTTACTTAGTAAAAATAAAGCCTTTTATTTCTTCCTCTGATGATACACACACTCCAAATATATTTTTAAATATACTCATCAGTGCAACTCTCAAAGGGTAAGTGTGTATTATAGAAATGGTCCCCCAGATTAGGTATATATTGTGAAATGTATGTGAATGTGCATGACTTGAACCAATGAACTGTGGCCTGGAATGATGTCACAGAATGTGCAGCATTAAGTGGAAGGTTAAACCTACTTGCATCTCGGTTCATTAAACGTGGTTAAAGTGCAAATTCCCTCATTCTGACAGTAGTAATCACAAGGGTTCACTTTCTGGTCACAGCGCTGACTTTTAAACCCCACAGAGCATCTGCAGAATTTCAGTAAAATAGACCTACATAAATATTCTGCCTTGTGCTGGACAGATTTTAAACGCATTATATACAACCACGGCAAGACACGCACACAGACACGGGCACACACCCACAGAAGACAAAAATCAATATTTTCTTTTCATGGAAGGTCCATCTGACAACACTGAAAAGTTTGCTCATGACTGATGATCAAGTAGTTTTTTAAACAATGGTCCTATACTGCCTGAGGGATCTCAGAGTATTGTTGTCAGATGTACATTTCTATTGATTGATCTAGATTGCAATGGCCTTAAAAATGTTCATTACCATTTTCTCAGCATTTTTAGTGGTGTTGGTGTAAGCTGCAACATTTATGTATTGCAATTCCACACACAAATTAAAGCACAAAACCTTTTTTCTTTTTCCTTGAGATGCTATGGTGCTCCATGTGAATTGAAAAAGAATGTGAGAGTTTTAGAAGAAAAAAATTAATGAAAAGTCACAAGCTTCCAAAATAGCCATTCTAGGTGTTTAAGCAAATGAATAACCAGGCTTAGTCAGCATATTTGGGCCTTACATATCATAGCTACAATATTCTCCTTTTGTCAGGATTTATCAGTCTCTAGTCCTCAACTAAAAACATTTGAGGAGGCACAAATAACAGGCAAAATGGGAAAAACAGGAAAAAATAATAATGAAAGAGAAAAATAAGCACCAAAAATATTTCCAAATGAATAAGGGCTACCATGCAAAACTAAATTACATTGTCTTCAGCCCCAAACCTGGAAACACTGACAATTTTTCAGTGGTAGTGCCACTACAGTTGTGTATCCTTTTTCTCTTGCAGAAGTGCTTCATCCCTCACAGGGAGAAACCCTTGGCACATCTCTTCCACTGGTCAGACTAACAAAATCTAGGCATTTATGAAACTCCTTTGAGAGTGTGATAGAACTCTCTTTCAAGATAAACTGCATCAACAAAATGAAGAAATGGCTGCATCTTTATTCACAAAGTTGTGGTGCCAGATCCCTTTGGGCAACAATTTGCTCATATCACTCAGGAAATGAGACATTTATGTCCAATTCTGTCTTCCAACAACTCTCCGTTCTAGCCTGGAGGATGCTCTGAGCTCCAGGTTGTTTGGAGAAGTGGAAGACCATTGTGAAATTAATATTTTAAGGAAATAAATTTAAAAATTAAAAAAAAAATGAAAAGAGTGTGACTAGGTAGCTCAGAGTAACTGAGAGCAGGAAAGAAATTAATTTCTTTCTACTGTGACTACTTAAGTATTTTATATTGAGCAGCTGAAAAAGAAGACACACCATAGCTCTCAAGAACGAAGTAGAATGTAGGCTTTTCTGTTTGCAACACTACTTCTCTTCTAGGCTGCAAAATCAGAATTTCTTTGGCATCTTTGGCTTAAGAAAAGCACCCTGAATTACTCTCTTGACCATGGCACAGGAGAGAGATCACAATCTCACCCTGTGACAGCCACAATACTCTGAGCAGTGGGAAGATTAGGGCAGAAATGTGAAATACATGAGAATATCTCCATAGGAGAAATAACACTAACATGATTTTTCCTATTCTCCAGCCATCAGTAGGAGGGTTTTGACTCCAAATCTGACCATCTCTTTAGGAAAAAAGACTTAATCCACCTCTGAGAAGCAAGACAGGTAATCTCGATTTTCCATTCCAGAAAAAAATGCCTGAACAGACCTAAAATTACTATAAATCTCCAAAGATATATCTTTGTATCTATATGCATGAACAATATAGAATATACAGTTCTAAATTTCAACACACATTTTGCAAAAAGGTATGCAAAGTATGAGGTTACACAAATAGCTAGAAAAACAACAACTGTAAGTTGAAACTGCAACCAGCACATTATTCATCCTAGAGAGACCAAAAATGCAGACACGTGCACAATAATTTTAATATTTGTTGTCACACAGGCATTTTAATGATACTCACAGACAGACAGGTATATTTGTCTCTGGGTCCAGCTGGCAGGTGCCACCATTGTAGCAGTAGCCATCACACAGCTGACAGGTAGAGGCAATCTTTCCATTAGTGCAACTGCCACAGTTCAAAAAAAAAAAAAGCAAAGTGTAATCAGTATTTCATTAATCTAAGCATCTCATTGTAAAATCAATATTTTAATATACTATTATTAGATCTACTGATTGAAAGAATTCTAGGTTTCTGGTTTGCAAAGCTAGCACGGGCAATGAAATTATTGCACAGTATATATTTAATCTTCCTTTTAATGAAAATAAACTATTATAATACAAAACAATCACTCAGCAATAGAGCAGCACATGTTACCTATGCCTCCAACAGTACTTAGGATGTCTCTATTACAGAATCACAGAATAATGAGGTTGGAAGTGACCTCTAAGATCAAGTCCAACCTATGCCCTAACACCACAACTAGACTATAGCACCAAGAGCCAAGTCCAGTCTTTTTTTAAACACATCCAGAGATGGTGATTCCACCACCTTCCTAGGAAGACAATTCCAGTATTTTATCATTCTTTCAGTGAATTTTTTTTCCTAATATCCAACATAAACCTTCCCCGATGTAGCTTGAGGCTGTGTCTTCTTGTTCTGCTGGTTGCTGCCTGGTGGAAGAGATCGACCCCCACCTGTCTGCAACCTCCCTTCAGGAAGCTGTAGAGAGCAATAAGGTCACCTCTAAGCCTCCTCTTCTCCAGGCTAAACAACCCCAACTCCCTCAAACATTCCTCATAGGGCTTGTGTTCCAAGCCCCTCACCAGCCTCGTTGCCCCCCTTTACTGTCACAGCTAATGTAGAATTTTCAACAGTGAAGAACAATGAAGAAATTTCACCAGTATAGAAGAACTCCATTGTTAACTTGATTAATTTCAACGTTTCCAAGTGAACAGCCATTCCGTTTCCTGCTGTATCGTGCTCCAGTGAGGAGTGCTCCACAAGCTGGTGTTGAAAGCCAGAAGCCAGCTGGTTTTGCACGGGCAGGAGCCACACAGAGGAACTGATGTGACGCGAGCACTCCAGGGACAAGCCACGGCACGAGAGACGCAAAGGACCACGCAGCAGAACTGCTGCTAAACGTAGGATCTGGAAGAAGACTTCCCCCACGCACACTCACTTGCACACCACGTCGCTGCTGTCCTTGCTGGTGATGCAGTGTCCCCCGTGGCACCGCGTGCACTTGTCCACCTCGCACTTGGGGCCCTCGAAGCGCGCGGGGCAGACGCATTCCACGCGGCCGTCGTCGGAAATGGTGCACGACTCGGAGTTCACGCAGTAGTGGTGGCAAACATCTGGAACAACACCAGGCCTAATTGCTAAACGACGTTAAGAAATAAATAACACATTGCTTTCATGTTTTAAATTATACTGTAACAAAAGCAAAATGGAAACTGAAGGTGGTGACTCACTGGCATCCACAGGAATCCAGAATACCCCATAAACAGATATATAATGTATTAGCAATGTAATCTTAGGAAGTGAAATGGAAGTATAAACTCATAAGAGGGTTTTTTTTTTCTTTCCTAGTTGTCTAACCATTTATGGCATCATTCCACATAATATAAAGACTCCTGATGAGAAAAGCAGAGCAATGTTAATGTATTTAATGGGACGTTGGCTGAATAAAAGTCTTCTGATACATTCACATTACCATTAACAGCATTATGCTAAACTGAAATTGAAACGATATTTTGAAATAATTAAGTTTTATTTTCATTTATCCACATATTAAAATTTCATGAAGTTCTAATAATAATGTATAAAGACATAATCCATAAGTTCTACAAAGTACCACATACATGCATAAGCTTCACAGACTGTTCAAGACCCTATTATGGTATTTAACTGTTTAAATGCCAGTAGGACTGAGATTTCAAGTAGTGAAAACTAACTCTTCAGAACCACCAGTAAGTGTCACAGTTTTCATCCCTTTTAAAAAATCAAATTGCCTAACTGAAGAAGCTTCCAAGGGCTACAAAATACTGGTATCTTAACATTTTGATTAATTTTTATTTATGTGGTAGTGACAACTTTATTTTGTGGTTCGTTTTAAACTTTAAAGTCATCATTTAAGCTCCTTAATGGGCAAGGACACCTTCCACTATCCCAGGTTTCTCCAAGCCTCATCCAACCTGGCCCTGAAAACTTCCAGGGATGGGGCAGCCACAGCTTCTTTGGGCATCACTTGTGAGGGGATCTCAAAGTCAGAAACACATTTTGCTAATGCTACTCTGTGCTGCTTTTCCTCCTCTCCAAGGAGTGAGAACTGCTGGAAGAGTTTTGCTGAGGGGCAGAGCATGGCTGTTGGAGGAGTTATTTCTGTTAGAATATTCATTTCATGTCTCTACTGTCTGTGCAGGCTGTAGGCTCAGCTGCTTAAGGAATCAGCAACCAAGCATCTTAAAAGACGTTAAATGAAGTTGTTCATTGTTTCTTGTTCCCCAGTTCCAGGTATGGAATGGCAATTTGCAGCAGGGGGGCTGTTTTTGGAACAAAAACTACTGCAGGTTGGAAGCTAATACTGAAAGTGATTTTATGTTAAGAACAGTGCAAGGGGCATATGTTTGCATGTACATTATAATAAAAAAAAATAAAAAAGAGAAAACACAAATACATAGGAATAGTCAGGTCATATGCCAAAACAATTATTAGTTTTTAGGATTGATTGCAGTCACAAGCACCTATAGTCATCTGCAGTATCTAAAATGTTTATGCTACATTTGGGCTGGAATAACACAAAATTATTTCTTTTTTCTCCTAAAAAAGGGATTTTAGTTTCAAAGTCACAGCTTGTGGGATCACCATATCCACTTTGAATGATTGTAACCGCATGAAAATATTCCAATGTTTTAGGTAGTTTGGGCCTTAAATGATACAAGAAATGAACTTCAGCTACTCTGTCTGTCTTTTTCTGGAATTGAAAACAGAGAGCTACATTCAAATACATCAGATTTATGTGTATTTAATAACATGCACAGTGTTAGTAGAATTCTATGTAAATTCAGTCACTTAAATTTATTTCAGCCATGCCAGTGCCTTGACACGGAGCACTCATTTAGGCTATTAGCCCTTGTATGAACTAATCACAGGAGAAACTCTGCATTGGGTAATTGGAGACAATAAGTGTGGGGAAAATGAGGTCTTTGCAAGCTGGTAATACTGCAAGCAAATGTCTTCTCCCTGCCATAAAACTCTACTAATAATATTTTAAGCTTGGGAGCAGGAGTAAAATACCTACACACATTCATGTGTCATCCTTTGCATATGAACTACCTTCAATCACAGCAAAGACAGACTGAAAAAAAAACATCTGGAAGGCAACCAATCTTTGCAATAATGCCATTTAATGTATTCCAAATGGCATACAAAGTGAGGGTAATTCATAAAGCAAAAGATCACGCACATGTGTGAATTAAACAAAAAAATCACAGCTGTGACTTTATATACATATTATTAACTGTAGACAGGTATAATTTCACAAAACTTATTGGCCAGCAAAAAATACTCTAGGAGATTGCAAGAATTTCTTTTTCTCCCCAAAGACTTAAGTTATAAATCAGCAAAAGCTTAATTTTATTTTGTATTTTATAATGTCTTTGAGTCTCTATATTGTGGCAGTTTCCCAGACAATCCAAATCTGATAATAAGCACTGTTTAAAAAGTACCCCTAAATTCCTGAATTTACATTTAAATTAATTCTCTTTAAAGAAAAAAAAAAAAAAAAAAAAGGATGTTTGCAGAAGCATTCAACTAGAAACAATTTGTTTGGTTTTGGATAAGCCTCAAGTAAATATTTTTCCTTAATCTGTGTGTCTGTCTGTGCATGATTTATGTGCTATACTATTTTCAAATACCCAATTGTGTTTGCAGATACTTATTTGTGGATTCATGCAGTTTGTTTAATACCAAAGGGGAGAGAATCACAATTACTGCTGGTTTTCCATTCAAAGGTTTCAATTTATTTCATAGTCTCCCAACTGGAAATATATTCAGTTTACTTCAGTACAAATCCTATTTGAGATACACACTATCCCTTTCCTTGTCTGACAGACCTTTCTCTAAAACTAAATATCCTTTTATATTGTAGATAATTCTAAACCAGACCTTTATAACATCTAATTTCCCATCCCTTTTTTTTCTTCAATCAAGCCTTCTTCAGCAAATTCACTGAAGGTATATAAGAAATGATGGCTTTCACATTTAATACTCTATGACAAGCACTGCGACAGTCTAACAAGGCTATGACAGTCCTTGCCTTTAGAATGTTACAATCAAAGAAAAGCAGGAGATAATTAAAAAACATCAATCAGATCTCAGTAAAAGAATTTAAGGAAGGTTACTTGTTAGTTATCATTTTTGAAAAGACATGGGGAAGGCAAACTGTCATTTGTAAATGAGTGACCAAAAGAAGAAATACGAGATTATGTTCAAATGTCTTGAGTTACTAAAAAGAGATAAGGGTGAAAAAACCAATAGCATGGCCAGAAAAGAAATATAAAGGAAGTAAGAGCAAAATGCCTATTAGTTGATAATCTACTTTTCTTACTTCTCTGTTAAAAAGTGAAAAATTAGAGGACATTGTAGAAAATGAGAAGAGCCTTTCTAAGGGCACGAAAACCTTCAGAAAACTATCTCAATGAGAAGAGACTTATGGCTCAGTGGAATCAAAAAACAGGCAGAAAATCAGATACAATGACAGAAGCTAAGTCCTGAGAATTAAACAAGAGTAACATTCAGAAATCCTTTACAATTCCAACACCAGGATGGGGCAGAAACCATACTCAGGTGATCTTTGAGCAAGCTGGAGGAATACAGCATTGTGAAATTCAAAGATATCCTCAAAGTGCTGCATGCTGGGGTTAGAAATCGAAAACAAAGGCAAAGGAGCAGTTTAAAAGACCTGTTTCTCTGCAAAGATTAGGGATACCAGAAGGTTCTTTAACCAACTATGTCAATTCATTACCAGCATAACAAAACACATGACAAGTTGTAGTAGAAGATTTTAACACAATTATCTCACAGCTACTGACAAAGTCATCTGTCTTGTTCTGCTCCACTCTATGGTTTATTCATGAAAATAACAATAAATCATTCTTAAAAATACTCTTTCTTCAGCCACGTAGAAGGGGAGAAATATACTCAAAGATCACCTGAATACACCAGATGACATTTCCTCAGCAGCACAAATAATCTAAATTCCACAACGCCGTTAAAAAAAAAAAAAAAAAAAAAATCACCCACGCGGGCTTTACACTTCCATTGCGTGGAGCTTTTCCTACGAGCCCAGCTGGAATAATCAGTGGAGATGACTTACAGTACTGGCACCTGTCTCCTGTGTACTCGGGCAGGCAGGCACAGAAGGGCTGGTTGCCAGCAGTGACACTGCAGGTGCCCCCGTTCTGGCAGAAGCGCTCGCACACGGTCTGGTTGCAGCGCGGCCCCGTGAAGCCCAGAGCGCAGCTGCAGGTCGGCCGGCCTGTCCAGAACAGAGAAAGCTATTTTATCATCAAAATAAATACAAATTGAAACAAGAATCAGCACTTTCTCTGCGCAGAAAAGAGTAGGAAGATTAAGGAGTAGGAAGAGTAGAGTAGGAAGTTTCGATGTTCCAGCCCAACTGTGTTTCCCTGGACGCTGAGAGAACAAACATGTCTTGAATGCAGAACTTTTGAAAAACAAAAAAGTCTCTGGGAGATATGGGCACTCAAGAACTGCATCTGTGCATTTTTAAACTTGTGCATGTGCAGTCATTGACTCTTTTATGAGAAAAAAGTCTTTATTTAAAACGTACAATCACTTTGAAGGTGGTCCTAAGCAGGAATTTAAGATACAACTGAACTCTTCAAGTCATCCTGCCATGCTGGGTTCCTCCTGTTGCAGAGGATAACAGTGTGATCACCACTGATGTCTCTTCAGGATGCACTACATTATTCTGAAATCTACAAACCTTGATATACAATCACATGAATAAACAAATATTTACTAATGCACTAATAGCTACACTTTACAGAACAATTTTTAATATACCACAAGTATCTGTGCTTGTTTTGTTGTGCCACCCCTCTAAGATAATGAAGACTGTTACACAAAATTTGCTGTCTGGCATCAAACCAAAGATGCCTGAAACATCAGTATTCAATGTCTGAAAAGCAGTTAACACTTGGGGATGAACATTTGCACACAATGAACTCCTAGTCTACAACTTCTTTTCAAAGGATTTTAAACCAGTCTTTAAAACCCACTGCATTTTCCTTCTATGATCATTCCCTATTGTAGTTTTCCCTTTTTTTCCCTTATCTAAATCTCATGTCTAAAGGATTTATAGCTTTGTTACAATGCCACTGTTTTATTAAACCCTTCCACTTTCCTGTCTTATTTTCTTAAGGCTTATCTTTAAAATAAATTTCTAGATCTCATTAAAAATTTTCCATCTTCTGACTTTATTTTTTTATCTCATTTATAATCTTCAGGTAAATGACCCAATGTGTCCACCCAGCCATCTCCTTTCTCACTTTCTAATAAACTGTTCTCATCCTTGATTATCACTTGCAATACATTATTTTCCCCCCCACACTCCTCTTTGCTTTCATTCAGCTTTAAGGATTTTCCTAAATTTATGGACAACAAAGTTGAACACTTTGTTTTTTCCTGGCTTCCCAGGAAGGAAAGAGATGAAGATTAAGCAAGACCTGAGGACCCTTCTGAAATAAAAGGGCAGACAGGATGGGTTGGAATAAGATGAGCATTAAGGTTCCCTCCAACACAAAACACTTCATGACTTGGTGTTTATCAACTACATCATGTGCTGCATATGTGATACAGAATCACTGGACTGGAAATACAGGCATGAACAGGAAAAAATAACTCTCAGATTTTACCATTGACCACCCAATGTATCCACACTTACTTTCCCACTTGCCTCCTGATGTTCACCACAGCTGCATCTGAAGCTTTGAGATGTGCAACCCTGCTTACCTTGCTGTTTTTTCTTCTCCACTGAGCTGTCTGTGTTACTGAGTAATTAAGATTAAACTGTGTATTCCACAAACGCCACAATCTGATTTTTCTTCTGGTCTGTCTTTCTTTTAATCCTGTGCAATCATTTAATATTAAATTCTTTGGAGAATTTTTCAATGCAAGTGAAGCACCCTCATTTTGTCTCCTCTGACTCATGCAGAATGATTTATTCAGTCATTTTCTTTCACTTCTTACCCTTCTAACACGACACACTTCATGTAATTCTTTTCTGTATTCTCTATTTTAAGCTATGCTAATTTAAAGTGTTTTGCAAATCATCCTAAGGGCCATGAGATCAGTTAGTCTCTTTCTCTAATGAGTACAGCAGGAACAAAACTACTGACCTAAAAATAGCTCCAACTCCTTTAATATGCATCAGCCTGGTTATTCATATCTGTCCCCTGTGATCTAAACACTAAATCAAAGATGTTGAACTCAGATGTTAGCACAGATTCCACTTGTTTTTCCCCATGTATACAGTTGTATTTAAATTTCTGCCCCCAAGACAGGAGGTTTCACATAATCCTTCATCTGAAGCTGTGCTTCAGTAAAAAAAAAACTCCATAAAATAGTGATAGAACATAGATCTGGAGGTCTGAAATCAGTTTTCATTATAAATACTCCTCTATCTGTTAAAAGGATGAGACAATGATATTTTTCTAGTTTGTCGAAAAGATTATTCTATTCTTTACTAAAGTAGACTTATAAATATGCCAAACTGCTGACAGCTGAATGAAAATTTAATATAGTATAGCCTAAAACCCATTTTAGTCACTCAATTTAACGTGACTTTCAGTAATTCTAACAGTCCATTGCCTATTTATACACAGACTGTTGACACCAGAAATAATACTAATAATGACATTTTCATTTGCCTTATTCTTATAAATTATTTCTGATACAAAAAAAATTGGTTCCAGGGACAGTTTAACAAAACTGCAGCATTAAACAATGCCAAACAATGCCATAAGATTTTGTATCATAGAATCAGAACACAGATTTATGTTTGCAAAGGAAAAAGTCATGTAACCAAGACGTCACATAACCCAGATGGCAGAAATTGCAAGATGAGCTCATGCACAGAGAGCTCCAGCACCTTCTCTGGTCATGAAATCTCAGGATTAGAACTCTACAGACACAGAATTAAAACTCTGAATTCTTGACCGTCACCACCACAGAAATATTCACAACACATTAGCATGTAGAAAAATATTCACTTGGAAAGTGGTTCATGGAATAAATGCAGAACAGAATTTAGTAGAATAAAGGAGAATATATTATGGGGACTCTAAGACATAAGTTATATTCAGCAGTAGGATATGAAAAAACAGATGAAATTTTTGACATAGAAATGTAGTTTTGCCATTTCTTACAAAAATTAAATAATTCAAAAAGAAAAATAAAAAGGTACCTCAGAATTAAATCTTTCAATATTCAATGAGATTTGGATGCAGAGGCTGCAGTTACTCCTGGTTTGCCAGTTTAATTTGCTATATAATAACTATTGTCTATATAATAACTTTTTCAAATAAACTTCAAAAATTGCTCATAAATATCTTGGTTTACTTTTTCGGTAATATGTGGATGACTTCTTTTGGGAATTCATTCATATATTTTAAGCTTATATTTATATATATTTTTCAAGGGCTAGAATTCTAAGGTAAATTTTTATTCATGATATTGCCTAAGCAACAGAGAAATATTTTGCATTTTCAACAACTAAATAAAGTTTTTAAAAAAATAAAAATAATTAAAACCATGGTCAATAGCATTATTTTTGTAAGCTTTTTGCAAGTTTTGAAAAATGACATCATCCAGATGAATGTCTTCATGAAAAACTACATTATTTATTTCTTCCAGTCGCTGGTAAATTCACTATCAGCAATGTGTGCTTTGAAGTCGTTATGTGTGAATATGTACAATTAATTTCAATATTTAACTTGCTGTCAGTATTAAAGCAAAGGAGGTGGTTCTACTCGAGCTGTCTGCAAGCAATAGCTTGCCCTTCGGAGCTGTTATCAGCAGTCTGTGGGAACCACAGTAATTCATTTATGAACCATAATTAGCTTTACTGAAACAATAGGAGTGGAGAGAAGCTGCATTATTGAAGATAATTAGTAGGTGAGCTGATTGGGATCTATCCCAACAGATACAGAGTCTCTCTGTGAAAAGGAGAAAAGAACAATTTCTAAATATCCCTGAGCAGTCTCAGGGACTGCTCTTTCCCAGGTTGGTGCTGGTGGCTCTGCTGGTTCCTGGGATCAGCTCCAGGGAAACACGACCCTCCTGCTGCCCACGGTGCCTGTCCTGCTGCCAGCACCATGGGATGCTCCTGGGACTCATGTGGCATCAGCAAAACGAGTTCTTCACTGACAGTGTTTTCAGTAGGCACCACATCACCTTGTTTTGCTCATAAAATAGAATACAAAATAACATCTGCTTCATAGACAATGATTCTTTCAGAATATTTCATATATTCTCATTTAGAGGAAAAACCATTTTTTTTTCACTCATTTTGGTAAAAAACATCAGAATTCTGTATGATTAGACACACCTTTTGTATAGTAGAAAGTGATTTCTCTGATTTTGTGAATGAGTTTAATTAATGTGTTTGAGACAATCAGCAAACTATTGCTGCAATATTTTTGCTTTCAATTACATGGAGAAACAAAATGTGTTTTTATGGTAACAGTGACTTTTTTTGTCCAAATTCCCATTAATTTGGCTTATTGGAAAGTGTTCATTATTACACCCAAACTTTTAATTACATGTCTCAGATGTGTACTTTTAATTAACTGATGACATTTTCTTTGTTCAATTATTGTAGTTCAATACAACTGTCGTAAACTTATAAATTTTAATTAAAGCTGCTCCAATCTCTGGCTATATAACATTCACATAGGAATTTGCCAAAAGGCTTAGCATTAAGTAAGCCAACAGTGAATAATCCCTGAATTGCCAGTGGGATTTGTTTAACAAATTAACATTTGTGTGCAGATAATGAGCTTCTACAACTTAACACATCCAGCAAAGATTTAGCACAATCATGCTTTAAAAATTAGTAATACTCTGCAATTTACTTAATTAGTTATCACATTACTATTCTATATTAGGTGGGGAAAGAGAAGAGGATTTACACATTCACTAGAACACACATTCACCAGAAGATTACTTTGTATGCTGCATCATTTTATTTGGATCAGAATTTGAAGCAAGATTCCTTCCCAGGAAATCTTCTCAATTTTGAGCCAGAAGTGATCAGTAAGGAATTTCCCTAACTCCTGGGGAAGCTTCCAGCTGTGGGGACCCTTTGGAAGCATCATCTCATGAGGCTGAAATTGCTGACAGCCCCTCAATAGACACTTGTGAGACTGACTCTATCAAAGCTGTTAAAATAATACGTCAGAATTGACAAGGGCAATTCAAGCCTGCAAGGAAGAGAGGATCAAGCAAGCTGAAATGATCACAGGTCATTTGTATTTTGCAGATGGGTTTTGATTGGCACTGGTACACGTATGGTTTCTGCAACTTCCAGTGGAAAAATTGTCATCATTTTGAACAAAAATACACTTTAAGGAAAGGCAAGGTTGGGAAAAACATGTAGAACTTGATTGCATGAGTTTAGCAGGTCAGTTTGATGAGTCAGATGTATAATGGATCAGAAGGATGACTGCTGCTTGTGAGGAGGTGTTTGTGAGCACAGACAGCAGATCAAAGTCAAACGATACTGAGATGACTTAATTTTAAAATAGTAATCTTATACTTCACAGAGATTGAGGGAGTTCTTTTCTAAAATCAGTTTGCAATATGCCTATTGGAACACTGGGATTTAAAGGGTGTGTCCCTTGCAGGCCTGGTTTAGTGGGGCACCTGGCAGAGCTGGGTTAAGGGCTGGACTCAACCTCAGAGCTCTTTTCCAGTCTTAAAGATTCTATGATTCTATTGCTGTCAGACAGACCAACCTGGTAACACAAACTACAAATGTAGACAAAATATAATGCTGAAGTTCTAAAACCATTAATGAGAAACTGAGCAATTCCTGGTAATATAGAAAGATTTTATTCCTACATGTAGAAATGTGCAAGAATAAAGTAACTACAGACTAAGAACTGTCACATGAGCCTGGCACAGCAGATCAGCTCTGCCTGGAAGGCTGAGACTGGATTTCACACCCTCAGTCCAACTGCAAAGGGCTTGTCCATCCCCCAGCTAAAAGTGCCCTGCCCTATTCAAGGGCTGTGCAACCGACTGGAAAGGTGAAATGGTTGCTGCAAAAATACTGGAGGAATTAAGCTATCTCAGTTTAATTTTTCAATGCTTTTGGGGAGTCCAGTGCAACTTCTCTCTGTAAAACATATAACAGCCTTAGTACATCATGGGCTGGATTAAACTGTGATAAGGGGCATTGCCCTGGCATGCTAGTTTGTTTCAGTAACACACGATTTATGGACTGATAGAGGTAAGAAATACAGCCTGATAAGAAATAGAGATTTCCTCTTAATAGAATATTTACCAGGTCCAGAGGCTAGGCATGCAAGGGAGATGAGATGCACATCAACTTGAACATTTTATCTGGAATATTGGATGGAGTCACTGTGATTTAGAAAGATACAAGGTCTTTTTTCCACATTTCCAGCTCATGAAAGTTATGGTGTGGGCTTCAAGGCAAGGCTATCCTTGAATTGGAAATGACAGGTAGGACATCTGGTTAACTTGAAATATGGCTGTTAAAAAATTTGATGAAACTAAAGGGAACCAGCATAGCAGAAGAATACTCCTATCAGTGGGTGGGCACAGGTACAGACATCAGATCCAGCTTTTAAAGGCACACTTTGCTCATGTGTGCTACAAGAAACTTCAGCTGCTGTTAAAGGTTCAGATTCCCCCCAGATGAAGCTCTCCTGGTGCACTTTAGTGCAGACATGTCATTCCATTTGGGACCAAGCATCAGGTTGATTCCTGCCCTCCCCAGGCCTATGTCAAGAATTCAACAAAGTGTCTTGTAGACCCTGCTCATATCTTGCCTAAACCCACTGGTGGCAAAACCTACTGCACTAATTGTTTTAGCAAGGCTGAGGGACTTCAGAGGCTGGATTTAGCAGGAAAATTAAAATTAAAAATATCCATGCAATAGCATAGCTGTGTGAGCACAGCAAGTGTGAGCTGCCTGGGAGAGGGAAAACAAACTGCTGGAGGTGAGTGAGCCCTGTGGCTACTGCCAAAAAAAAAGGATTAAATAAATCCCTGGGGTCTCTGCAGGACTCACAACAGAGCTGAGTTCCAGGAGCCAAGTTATTAATTTTATTAAGCCTTTTAACCCCACAAAAGAATCAATTAGATGCCAGACATGTAAAAATGTGGGAATAAACATCCTCTCTTCAGATGATGAGGAAGCTCTGCACACCATTTAAACCATCACTTCCACTCACTTGCACGTCCTTACTTAGCATTTATTGATCTCAACACATTGATAAAAATCTCTGCTTATCACTTGTGCCAGTAGTTCCATCAGCTGTTAGGAGCAGTTTAAAGTCTAATTAATCAACTTCCAGTAGAAGTAATTCTCATTTTCTGATATTTAGTCATTATTATGAACAACATTATTAACCCTCAATGACTCAGAACTGAAAAAATAAATTACTAGACTTGCATTCCCTGGGAATTTTGCCACCATGCCTCAGTCAATGGGAGGAGGCTCCAGAGAAGCAGCAAGTGGGGCTAAATTAGCAAATTACATAGGCTAACGTTAATTAGTAAGGAATGTCATTGAAATCTTTACAGTCTAAGCCTTCTCTGCCATGGAAAATGATACAGAATTCTGCATTACAAGGAGGAAACTCTGATGAGCAGTCACAAACTTCTCAATGTCAGGTGCCTGGACTTTTTTGAGAGGGTGATGGCCACTTCATCACACAGGAGAAAATGATTCACAGCATCTTAAGCAGATGAAAGCTTCTCAGAAGGAGGTAGCAAACCCTTCTCCAGCTCTTCTATTTTGAATCAAATATTTAAATATTCACTGAAGCAGAAAATAGAGTTCTACTTCTCCTTTCTCACAGAATTGCTATATTTTAGAGTACTTGTTTTTACACTTTTCCTCTCTAGCCCAAACATTATACAAGATACAAAAGCTTATGTGTTAGGGACAAAGATCAATTGTCAAATGCCTGCTTTTTAACAGGATAAACCCCCTGAACCCAGGAGATGCAATTTCAAATTCCTTCAGGAAAATGAAGGATCTGAGTTCTCATCAACAAAGTCTTCCTGAGAATTATGTGAGTAAAATTTCTATCTGGTAAATCCCAGTAAGACAAAGGTAAACGATTGAGGTCAGGTATTTAACCAAATAGCTCTGTGTATGCACATATAAATTTAGGGGGTGAACTGATATATAATTTTTTGTTGTAGATGTAGTTTGACTGGACATATTGTTTTATGATTCCACTGCAACACCACAACACATGAGTCTTGACACTGAATATTTACTTATATTCTCCCTTTTCTGGTATAGAGTTTAATTGTGCTGAAACACCCAGATAAGTGAATGAAAAGCCCTATTGATTACAAAGTATATGTGTGGAATCTGCTGCTATTTTTTGCATATTGTTTAAGTACAAACAAAGCAAATAAAGAGAAAAAAAAAATTAAAGGAACAGATTAGAGCATTTAATGCAGGTATAACAGCAAGATAGAGGCGTTCAGAAATACTCACCAAGGAGAGAAGCCCCACAGGTTCCCCCATTCTGGCAGTAGTTGTAGCAGTGATTGGTTTCACACCTTTCACCAGAGTAGCTTGGCCAGCAGTGGCACCGGGCATCCCCCTTCTCGTTGATAATGCACTTCCCTCCGTTCTCACAGGTCAATTTACAGCTGTCATCTGCAGCAAAACACACACAGCTTCAACAGCCCAGCTCCAAAAAATGGCAAAAGAGACCCTTGCATAAAGTACAGCCACGGATCTCTGTCAGCGAGGGGCAGAATATCACTTTTCAGAAAGGAGAAAGTTACTATGCCTTCTGTTTGCACAGTGACAGAAAAACACCCACAATTTGGGGACCATAAGCCCTGGAAAAGCTCCCAGGAGCTGCTGGGAGCTCTTGCATGTCACAGGGAGGTTGGCCTCCCTAGGATCTAAGTGAGCAATGATGGCATGAATTCCTGTTTGAAATTATAATTCCCAGTTTGAGAATTGGAAAACTGAATGCTGGCTTGATCTGGAAGACCTCAGAAAACTTCTCAGTCATTTTCTTGTGACTTCAGCCCTTTTTAATTAGCCTTTTTTGGATTTCTCTTGTACATTCTCTCCTAATAGCCTTCTTAACTAAGCCCCGTCCAAATTATTTAAAAGGAAATTATTTAGCCTTTAAATCCTCTTCCAAAATTGGTATTTGCACACAAACCTGTTTCTCCTAAGCCATATTTTCTGCTAATTTATTTTTTTTCTGCTCAGACTGTAAAATCCCTGAGAAGGGAAGCTGCCTGCTGCTCTGCAATTCTATTTCTTATGGCAGCAGTGCCACCCTCTTAGTGATGAGGTATAAGGGGACACGAACTTTGATCAGGCCAGATTCAGTCCTCATGTAAAGCTCTTGTGTAATTAGAGTTGTGCCTCTCTTAGAAACACTTTGAACAGTAAACCTCTATTAATTTCAATGAACAAGGTACAAAATCACTCAATAACATCAGCAAATTAATTATAGATGAGCACACACATAATGCTCAAACATACAAACAACTGTAATCCTAAAGAAACAGAAAAGCACCTTTCCAGCCCAAATCATACTTTCAGCAACGAGACTTCATTTGTCATGTAGCAAAACAATTCTGTGAAGCCAGACTGCTTCTTAACTAATCCAGGAATTTAGCCAACATGGCTTTAAAAAAGAGAGATGCCACAAGTACTGAGAACTTTTCAATAATACATCCACCAGCTGCAGCAGTGTTTCTGAATTCATCTTCTTTAGTCAAACAATTAATGAAAAAGAGTCCAAGTTCCAATTTGTCCCTTTCTGGTTGAGGTCTAACGCTGACTGGCACGGCACAGGCACAGCACCTCCTTTGGGGTTTAATGAATTTAAATTTGTGTTGCAAGTGCAGAGCTTAGCAGTGTTGGATGTTCTCTACCTAAACAGTTCTCTCCAGAAAGAACTCTGTAAAACCTGGGAACACAACTGTGCTTGTGCAGAGCCTTTTCTTTGGATGCTCCCAAGTCTCTCTTTCCTGCCTGTGTGCGCCCCTCCTCAGTGGGGTCTGCGCCTCTTTTCACAGCCCGTGCTGAGATGGTGCAGACACAAAACCTGGCATCAAACCTATTTAAACAAAACTTATAGAAACTGTCACCCTTCAGATAATTGTAACTTTCTAAAACTAAGCTGCAACTAAATTTCCCGTGATGGACTGAGTGGCACCTCATTATTTCCCGAGTTTTACAATAAAACCATGAAATCCACTTGATTTTTTGGTATCCACCTGTATATATGCAATTTCTGTAAGAAAGCTACTTTGTATTTGGGAGTTTGAGGATGCTTCAGTGTTTTATTAATTTGGGTGGTTCATTAAATCCTTTGATGTTCCATGAACCGTTCTTCGGTTACTCATTATAGAAGTTGTTTGAATGGATAATGTAGCATATCTTATTGGAGAGAAGGTCTATTTTTGTTTTGCTTATCTTATCTGTTTTACTTATCATTACTCATGAGTTTATGGAGCAGAACTTGGCAAAAACAGAATAAATAACAGTGAAGTACAGACAACTGCTCATTTTTATGAACCTTTCTGATAGTGCATTAAAAACATATTCTATTTCTCTTTTAGAGCAATTCCACACAATTAAGATATAAAATTAGGCAGAAAATATGGAAATTACTACTGATTTTGTTCTCTGTGAAACATTTTGAATTCAAGACTTTCAGTACAATTCTAATATGAAACAGAGAAATGGTAATACAGCAATTTTGGACTTTCAATAAGCTGAGAAAGAAGATTGAAAGATGCAATGG
Source organism: Lonchura striata (assembly GCF_050655825.1). Classification (NCBI taxonomy): domain Eukaryota; kingdom Metazoa; phylum Chordata; class Aves; order Passeriformes; family Estrildidae; genus Lonchura; species Lonchura striata. The sequence continues at coordinate 5,341,709 of NC_140709.1, read as the reverse complement.
AAAAGGCAGTTTTAAAATAGTGTATTAAACTTGAACAATATATGGGGTTTAATGCTGCTGCTTTGTTGTCTGGAGGTAAATACAGGAAACAAATTACACTGATTCACATCAGCTGAGTACAAAAGGGGATGACATGCCTGCCTTTGTGTGGGAGACATGAGCAGAACAATTCCATAGGAAAAGACAGGAAGGAGTACAGGAGAAAAATACAGAAGAATTAGTAGAAAAAGCTGAATACAGTTAATTGGAGTTACTGAATAAATACCTCAGAAAGAAGAAGTGGGGACAAGTCTAGCAAGTGCCCACCCTAGGAAAAAAACTTGTTAAAAAGACAAAACTAACTCCAGTCTTCAATGCTGCTCTGAGCTTGCTAAACTCAGACTTAAAAACCTCTCAGCTGTTCTTTTCACTTCTGAAATGACAGAGGTATATTATTTCACTTGTTATCCTACCTCTAGTCTAGCTAGAGAATCTCTAACATGAAAGAAAGGATTATACATAATGTAATTTTATATATTCTCCCCTAATCTGCATATTTAGTCTTCAGCTGCCTTGTTTTGCCAATTTCAATCTTAGCATCTTTAATAAATAATCAAAGAATTTTGATTTGTCATCTCTCATGATTTTCTTCACAGTAAAACTCTTTGACACAAACGTTAATAGACTTTGTCTTATCAGCTTCATCTTAGACTCTTTCCTTCTTCTGGAAGCAAAAGGAAAATCTTACAAAGGAACACTGATAAAACAGCAAATCAACGCTTTGTGAACTCTACTGGCATATTTTTCTTTCACTTGTTCAATTTTTTGATATTCCATTCCTCTCCCCCATTTACACAATACACACCTTTTATTAACATAGATGAAAGAAAAAACTAAGAAAAAGCCTACATTAAGCATTACTTGAAATATAATTCTAAACAAAAACTAAGGAAACATTTATTCAGTAGCCTGTTAAAAAGTCATAAAAGATACTGCAGCCATGGGAAGGTTAGAAAATTATCAATATATTAAAAGTGCTTCTCTAGGCATTTTCTGTCTACCCATAAAAATTTATAACAAGTCATTTAAAAAGCTCTTCAGATTTCTGTTTAATAAAAACACACACTCCTGAAAACATTACCACAGCAAAATCCTTTGCCCACTAGTTAAAATGGAGCATTACTGAAATTATGAGTTCAAACTGGTACAAGTCACCAGTGAAAACAAATTTATTGTATTTGTCCATTCTTCAACACCTAAGTAGTAACTATGGGTAATTTGAAATAATTTTTAGGTGGCTCTGTAACAGCAGAAATTCTTGACACCTGTTCCCCTGAGATGGACAAAGAGCTGACACTTGTCAGGGAGGGTGTTCAGACTGATTTGTGTCCATAGTTGGACAATGTTATTAATACCACATCATAAACCACTAAAACACAGTCTTGTTAATTCAATATTTAAAGCCTAGGCAGTATGGATCAATGAGATTTTCTCCAGAGAATTATGACATTTAAGGTAAATTAATTTAATTGCTGAACTTAGCAGTTTAAGCACAGAGGATCTCACCAAAATATCCATCACTTTCATTTCTGAGCCTGGAATTGAACATTAGGAAAACATCTCAATACACATAATACACACAAGAAATGCTATTCTGTGATTTCTGAAACATTTACAAATTCAAGCTGGCTAAGAAATCATTCCAGCAGTATGACCAAGCTAGGTTTGGCCTAAATTAAAACATTTTAAAGTACTTAATAATCTTCTATGGAAAAGATTCCCTCCCCATCACTAAAACACAGCAAAAACTTAGAGGCTCTTTTCTCATGAATTCTAGTTTCCTGTGTCTCAGTATTAGTCATTACAGAGGTTCCCAGAATATATAACTTTAGATAAAAATGCTGCAGGTTTTTTTTCTTTCTTTGACTGTTACTTCAAAGTCATTATTATTTGCTGTGTTGCTCTCACTGCCTTTTCACCATTGCTACAGTGTTTTTTTCTCCTGAATGACTCATGTTTAATTTGGGATCCACAACACCTCAGTGCTTTTCAAACTTCTCTTGGTCAGTATTTATACCCACTCACTTTTAAGTATCATCTTGTATCAGTTAAGCTGAAAGCTCATTTTTCATTTTGATGAATATTAGCAGGAGAGATATTTTTTTGAATCAGGGTTTTTGTTTCTTCACCTTTCAGTTTCAGCTAATTAATGTGTGTACGGAACATCACAAACTCTGCACTCACAGCCAGCCTGGCTTTTTGCAATGACCAAAACTGACCAGCTGTTTATTTTCTGGTTTTCCTGCAGTTTTCAGTACCTACCTAGGAGGCTCTGATCAATGCATGTTCCATTCATCAATGCTTTTCCTTCTGGACAAGCACATGTTGCACCAGAAGGGTTGAGTAAACAAATGAATTCACATGTCAGGTCCAAGCAGGGGTTAGGCACTGTGTAAAAAGACAAAATATTAGAAATATTGATTTTTTTTTTTTAAATTTAATAAATTCACAGCTCTGTTCTAAAGCCAAGAAAAGATAAATAATCAGATACAAAAATTCTGATACACTTCCACTTCCCAGGACAGCCTCAAGTCTGTGAATCCACTCCCCCAAAAAGCAATGCAAGACCCACAGAAGGACAGAATTTATTCCATTACCAAAAAATGGATTGGCTACATGGAGTAAAAAATTTCATCTGCTTCTGGCTAGAGGAATTGTTATTCATCTTTCTTCTAATTTTTTTTATATCTCAGTTACAGTGCAGGTACCAAAGGCATTTCTGTACAAATTTGTCCAGCGTCCTTTCAAATGGGTGCAAACGCATCAAAATTATATCAAGAAATATGACTAAATCTATTTTCACTTTGTACAATCAGGCTCTGGTTTATGTTTACACAATTTGGTTACTTTTTCCCCCACCCTGAGGTGATGTTGAATTCAAAATAATTATGCTTACTCACAGTCCATTTGTTTGTAGCGGTGCAAAATCAAGGCACTTTTTGCTTTATCAACATCCACACCGAGATATTCTACAAGGCTCTTGCCAAACTTGTGCACTCTAAATGCACCATTTTTAGGGCCTGCTCCATATATGTAATCCTCAAAAACGTCAATTCTATGTGGATGCAGTAAACCTTGAGTAAAAATGGATAGCAAATGCAAATACATATTCATATTCAAATAATAAACAACTTCTAAAAAATAAAAACTTCAATTCATTACTGTGATCCACACCTATGAACATTATTTTTCAGACAGCTTGCTTCGTCCTCACAAATATTATCTTTAAAAAAGCAATCTTCCTCAAAGGAACTCTTCCCATTTTGCAGGCAGCTTAAATGTCAAGATTTTTATCAGTTTTCCACAAAACTGAGCCTCAGAAATTGGCTGATCATTGGGAAAAAAAAAAACCAGAAACTCCATAGTAACAACTCACTAATTAGAACAGACTTGTTCTACTTGTTGTACCTTAGGTACAACGCTTTAACTAGACGTATGTGACAAGGAAGTAAGAGGTCATTTTGCTTCACATCAAAGAAATTATTCTGACAAAACATTTCTTCAGCTCCTGCCTAACATATTTGAAATGCTAGGTTTTGTCCTACACTTGTTTTAATTAATAATTATAGTAAATTAATGCAAAATAAATTGTTAACTCTACCCTACCAACTCCTCATTTTTAAGAGTTCTGAGGGCCTATTAGGCCATTACTTAGATTTCCTGGTGCATTTCCCTTATATTTACTTAATTTCATCAGTCAGCCTTTATTTCTTCCTATTGTTCTTTCATGCTCTCAGTGCATGGTACTCAGTATTTCATTTTCAAAAAAATATGTATGAATTTTTATTAATACTTTAAGACTTAATTCAATGGGTTGAAAGTTTTAGTCTCAAAGCAATTTCTAAACTCCCCCAATTTTCCTTTGGTCCAGTGCTAGAGGAGGTTTTGGTCAGATCCCTACACTCAAAGTGATCTTTCTTCAGATGATTATCTTCATGTATACAAATTGTGGAATAAAATACTTTTAAATCAAAAGAAGATTATTTCAAACTTGTTCTGTCCAATTGGGATTATGAGAAATTCCTCCTGGTATATTCCAGAATATCCTGGTGAATTCTGGGTTAAAACACTCAGTAGCACCAGGTATAATAACACCCTGAAATTCTCCAGAACCAGCTGCCCACTAAGCAATCCTCCCCAAAAGGCTGCTTTCACATCTTTTTTTTTAATGTGTCCCTTTTATTTGCTACTCAAATGTCATAAATTTCTTACTTAACAAATTGTTAAAAAGCCATTGTGCAATTAAAACCAGTTTGCTTCATCAGAATCTCCTTTTTTATCAAAAGGAACTTTCTTAATTCACATTCTGTTAGCAGAATTCTGTGATTACTCCCTGACCTGAAAGCCAAGCCCATTATTCTCCCAGAACTGATTCAGATCAACTGTTCTACAGCCCCTAAAACTCCAATTCAATGCAGGCAGCTCTAATATAAGTCCAAGTGAGATTGAGCCTAATTATTAATCACAATGTTACTCAATAGTACCTAAACTTGGAGAACTGCACACATATCTTTGAATCTTTGTTCCCCTAAAGTAATTTTATTAGATTATCTTAAAGCTGAAATTACCTTTATCTTATCTAAAACACTTGCTTAGATAATTTTTGAAGCATTGTCTAACAAAAGCACAAAGTATTACTCAATAATCACTGCTTTCTGCTTACATAGTTCCTATGAAGAGTGAAACTTCAGCCAAATAAGATAAAATAAAACAGGAATCATGTTATAGCAAGGCTCTCCATACCTTGTTTTGTGCTCACAGACACAACTGAGTCGGACCCATCAAAAAGAACACTGCCAATAACAGATAACTCAAAATCAGCCCAGAACAGGCGCTGGCTGAACTGATCAACTACGAGACCTACAAAGGAGATAAAGTTCAAATAGGAACATAAAACCTGAAAAAAAATCACTATTTTTCTATAACTCTACATTTTTATGTCATTCATATTCTTATGTACACAAAATATTGCAGCAATGAAAATGTTTGACTGGAAAACTAAGTGAATAAAATATTAGAGCTCTCACTTAAACCTTTCCCTTGGGGCAACCATGGTTTTTTATTTTCTTTACCTTACTCTGCCCAAGGTCAGCACCTTTTCTAACCCATTCTCCTCAGCATGTAGGAATAGAAATACCAGGTGGGAATTAAATATAGAGTCAAATCCTCTAACCTGTTCTCCCAACCAAAATCTAAGATGCCAATTGCACCACTGTGATCCCATGTTAAAAACTAGGCATTCAGAATTCATGGAGTCTTTGCACCCTGCTTCCACACATATTTAATTCTGTTCTCATTTTTATCACCAATACTTCCCATGCAGTCTTGCAGAATTAAAAATCAGATTATTTTAACTACATTACTGCTGCAAGACTTAAACAGCAATATTGGCAGAAATATAGCTATATACATATATATTTATCTGTATATGAAAAGAAAACAAAAGAGAATAAAATATCAATGGCATTATAAATACCCAGCCTCTAGGCAATAATTAAATAGTTAAATCAAGTAGTCCATGCTTCATAGAGGAAGATTAAATGGTTAATGTGCCATTTTAGGTCATGTTAAAAACTTCAGCCTGAAGAAAATATTGAAACCATAAAATAATTTAATTCTGAGCTTTTGAAGTTGCAGTGCATGTTTAATAAGAATGGGGAAAGGTATTTTTCTTCCTATTTATGTAAGTAGGTGAGTCAGAAAAAAATGCATCAAAAGAAATTATACATAACAGTGAAAATACTCCTCTTAATGTCATAAATTAATCAGCTGCAGATAGATGAAAGGAGGTAGAGAAAATCTGACTCACAGACCAGTGAAATATGTTTACATTTAAAACTCCATTAAAAAAAAAACAAAAAACCTCTTTTAAAGAACACTGGCATTATTCAGGGATATGGCTAAAGAGAATAATTTCTGGCAAAAGACAATCACAATGTGTCAGTTTTGTGTGATACATGGCACCTGTGAGGGGCATGCTTTACAAGCAGTCCCCACTCTCCAGATTTAAATTATTCTTTGCATTTTAATGAGAAGATTTAAATACAAATTAATACATAACTAGCATTCTCAATGTATTTTTCATTATATCAAAGAAGTACTTCTATTTGTTTTTTACATATAACACTCCGGTGATAGCAATTTCTGTGTGAATCCTATGAAGTCAAGCCCAAATGCTCAAATTCTCATTCCCTCTTATTTGAAATAGGAAAGCCATATGTGGTAATAAATGTAAGGACATTGTAAACAAAATCAATAAAATCCCATTGGGAGGAAATATTAAAGGTTTGAACACTGTCTTTGCATTCGCTCTATATGGGCCTGTGTTAAATATCTGACAAAAAAATTAAGAACTTCATGAACATTTTTCTACCATAAAGTCAAGGAAGAAAACACAGAAGGATGTTACTAAAGTATTTTCAGGCTGTAAATACAGGAAAATGCCTGTTTCTTGGGTGTTTTTTCAGGTTGGCTTTTTTGTTTTGTTTTGTTTTTTTAACTGAGAAACTGAAATCCTCCTGAGTTAGTGAGTACCAGGTATTTGGGAAAAATGAAGTGTTTACCTGTAGGTCTTTGCAGGTTCTTTTGAACCAGAATCCTTCTCAGAGTACCATCCATAGATGATTCCTCTATGTGAGACCGATCCCCAATAACTGTCCAGTACATCATCCTGAAAGTGTTAAACACAAAAATCACCTGAATGCCTGCACAGAGCCCCAAAACACTTCACTGGTGCTGAGTTGTTGTGAGCCTTTCCACACTCCTGGCAGAGTGAAGGTGTTGGTTTACATTTAAGCTGAGCAGGAAATTAAGTAAACAACTCGGAAGAGTTTAGACAATTGCAGAATTTTCTTTCCCTTGCCGTGTTTTGCAATTTAATTTGAATTACCATATCAGAGTGGTGCTGAAGGATACATACCCCTTCTTAGGATTGACAGCAATTGCATATGGCTCTCCTGCAATGCTGGTGAGGAGCCTGGTGCAGTTGGGTCCCTTCAGCTGCCCCACGTTGATGGAGTACCTGAGGCTGGTCCAGTGGGTTGTGTAGTAGCTGAACCAATGCATTCGGGAATGATCAGTCCAGTAAATATTCCCAGCCACCCAGTCCACAGCGATGCCCCTGGGCCTTTTGAACTCTGGACACTAAAAGGAACAGATGTTGCAGTCAGATTTGTGGAAATGGCCTCCCACAGCAGCTGCACAGCCACAGATTCCTGTCACTTTTTCAGAAACGCTGCGTTGGAAAGATTTAAACTGCAGGAGCTCAGCTCTGAGGGATCTGCTGACACCTCTATTCCGTGCAGAGGAGCAAGTCAGTGCTTCAGATCTGTTCTCTCAAGTTTAAGGCTACCCACATCAGGGAAAAGTCACTTTGACATCAACTACTTGAACTGAACTACTTCAACTACTGAAGCAAATAAGTGTTTCGGACTGTAATTTGAAATTGAAGGAAAAGGAAGTTTTAAGATTATGCAGCTATTTTATTCCATGGTGTTCCATCCCAAAGCCCTCAGTGAAAACAGGGTGAGCCCATCCTGAGGACTGGGTAGAGAAAATCTGCATTGAAAAACTGCATAAAATTCCCTCTGTATTCATGAATATTCATCTTCACACATAAAAGATGATTGATTGATTATAACATTATATTTATCAACTGCAGGATTTCTATTGATAATTTTTTTTTTTTCATCATGATTAAGGCTTAGCTCATTGATGGTCCTAAGGACAGGAGTTCATATTTCAAACAGAAGATCTATAAGAACAACTCTAAAGTTTACTGGAATTCCTGCAGAAATGAGTATTACTGTAAAATAGGATTACCTAACTCTTTCTAACATGAATGCAGTGTATCATAAAAACCTCAAGACCAGCATAAACTATAAATACACATACAGTTTCTTGCCTATTTACTTATAGCTGTATCAAATTAAATTACGAACAAAAATCATACATTCCTTAAAATATGAAACAATGAAATGATACTAAGACACATAATTGAAAACCAGGAAAGAAAATCCTAAAATAACTTGTTTTCCCTTAAGTGTCAGAGTTCCCTAATACCACAAGACATTTGTAGACTATTTTCATCATAAAATAAAGGTCATTTCATTCTCTAGGTGAAATAATAGGACCACAAGGTCCTATTATGAATTTAGAGAGTTCATTGCTCGTAAACTTTTAATTCTGCAAAAATTTCATAGAAGGTATGCTTTATAGATTTGTAGAACCTTGGTTTTCTATTTAGAGGAATAGTAAAGCAGTAAAATCAATCACTGCATTTACAGAACAGTATTTCTTTAAAAACAGGGTCATAGTTTTTTTTAAAGTTAAATAAAATATTGTACCATAATTCTTTGGTATTAGATGATGACAGTGACTGCATATGCTTCCACAAATAATAGCATTCTTTTTTTTAAGAATTCTTCTTCTTTTTTCTTTGTCACTATCCAAGCAACATTCACAGAAAGAACCAGATCCCAAAAAAAAGTGGTATTTTCAGATATGACTAACTGTATTTTTAGTCCAAACTCCTTTCAGTTCTGGGCAATATTCAGGCACCTGAATCAAGAAATCTCTCATACCTGGAGATCTCTTTGGATACTACAAGGATTAATGGCTTACAATGCTGGAACCAAATATTCTTTTAAAAGGAAAGCAGTCATGGCCAGAAAAAAAAAAAACTCATACCTTTTATTTTTTTCTTTTTTGACTGGTCAAACCCACAGTTTACAATAAGACTCTTTTTTGAGAGCCTGGAAAGACCAAGATGGGAGTTGCCAAGCAGACTAAGAGATGGCTCCCCAAAAAAAGGTGGTTCTAGAAGCAGATGAGGCATCCTAAAAGAGACATCCTACAAAAACTGGGGAATGAGGATGGGGTTGTTGAGGAATACTGACCCTGGAAAGGTGAAACTCCAGTACTGCTGGGGGAATATTAAAGATCAACTGAAGAAGGAGACGAACAGAAGAAATGTCAAGGAGACATCTGGTGTAAGAGATTTTAAAAAAAAGAGGAAAATAAAGAAGCACTAGCCGATGCTGTGGCTGTGTAATTTCCAGTTCTGTTCATTAAGTTGCAGCTACATCATATTTCTGAGGTCCTCTGCATCTTCTCACACTGTCTAGCAAAATCACTAACTGGAAATGAGCTCTTACCTAATAGCTTATTTGGATTATGTTAATTTTGAAGAATAAATCTGCATACAAAATAAGGATGAAAACACAGGAAGAAAATCACATTAATGTTTTCTACAGTGATTTTAGCCCACTTTGATGCTAATTATAACGTACTACAACTTATTAGAAAAATCGAAGTTTGAAAGCTAATTGCCTTTCACAGTTTGGAAGTCTCTGCACAGCTACAGACCACGTCAGCTCAATGACTTTTAATTAGAACTGCTGTCTTCTGTAAATTCTGTTTTCAAGGTAAAGAATTAATAACAAAAAAACATAACAAAAAAGTCAAAAAAACAAACAAACACACACACAAAAAAAAAACCAAACTGCAGTAGCAACTTGGATCTGGAAACCTTTTTCATATAACGGCAGATTAGAGATTTTTCAGCCCCTAAAGTTGACTTTGACTGAGGAAAATATGTTGCACGTGCAGTAGGAATGCATCCCTTTGCCATGTTTAACAGGAAGAATAAATGACAAATCTAATTTGTATCATAAGCACATATGAAGCAGTATTTTATCTTATTTATTTTGCAGATATTTTGGGTATGGAATTGCTGTGAAAGAAAGTAAAGGAATGTTTTATTTTGCCTAAGATATCTTCATTAAAAAATAATATATTATCTAATGTTATATTACTAGTAGAGTAAAAAGAAATTAAAAACAACAAAATGTTTAGAATTTTGCCCACTGAAACACATTTTTGTTGCTAGATGAGCATCCCAGTGGCTGCAGTAATTTACCAAAACACCACTTGTATTACATAAAGTAGGATCACTTATAAACTCCAACCAGCTTATTCCAGAAAGAGTCTTCTAAGTATATAAACTTCATCAAGACAGAGCTGTAACTCTAAGGAAAAAACATAAATTCCTTCTCTTTATACCCTATGTTGCCCTGTCTCTTCAGTGCACGTAGGCCCTTGTGACAATGTTTGATCCAACAAACAAATTCAGATTACAAAGCTGAATGTGGAAAATACACAGACTTTGAATATATCTTGGACATTTCTCGTTTATATTTGTGAAACATTTGCTTAAATAATAGGAAGTTATTTTCCCAGTGTTTTCTCATTAATATTCTAATATTTAGAGTATTTAGAGAAAATGGGCTGGAAGCAGTTTGCATTCACAGGGGTGCACTGGGCCCTGGGGTTGGGAAGCAGGAGTGGACTCATCCCAAGGGTGGTTGAGGGCTCTTGTGAAGCTCTCAGAACCCTGGGGCTGGAGCAGGCTGCCCATCAACTGACTGGGTACACTACAAAACCTCTGCTTTTCTTCCTGTTAGATGGTGTCATCATTTTAATGCTCATCTTTTTGTCCTCCTCCATAAAATAAAGCACTTGAGCTGAAGTGGCTCCGTGTTCGTTGTTCACCTCAGATAACTTCTGCAGCTCTCTCCAAGGATTAGGCAGCAGACAGCTGCTCCAGTTATCACCAATTCACTCCGACTGAAATCCTCTTCTGCATCTGTCAATAAACTCTGAAGAGCTGATATTTACTATTTCCTTTAATGCTTGAATTTGTACCAGTCTTAAACCCCTTTAAATGGAAAATCAGGAGAGCTACTTAAAGCTATTCTCTGAGGAAGGCTCTTGATATGCTAATTCTGTGGAGCAATTTTGGTTGAGATGGATTTTTGCATTAATGTAATTACCTGAAAATGCAGGTGACTTTGTTCAAGTTTACTGTCCTGATTTACATATCAAAGTCTAGATATAAAAGTTATAATTTAACCTTTGAAAACTTATCCATTAAAAAAAAAAGCTTGTGTTAAAATTAAGGAATTCTCATGCTTCTTAAAACCAAATTTCAGTGACAATATTAAAGCAACACTATAAAACCAATTAACCTATTGATCAACTGCAAATAAGGCAACAATATTAGAATATTAATGAGAAAACACTGGGAAACTAACTGAACAGTTAAGCACAATGAGAAGCAAATGTTTCACAAATATAAACGAGAAATGTCCAAGATATATTAAAAGTCTGTGCATTTTCCACATTCAGCTTTGTAATCTGAATTTGTTTGTTGGATCAAATATTGTCACAAGGACCTACGTGCACTGCATAGACGGGAACATGGGGTATAAAGAAAAACATCATTTTTTCAATATCTTTGAATCAAAAAGGAAGTGACTAAAAGATATTCTCGGATAACAGTGAAAAGGGATTGGAAAAGCAAAAACTATTTCAGTAGGTTAGAAAAATATTAATTCTAACAATATTTTATCTCTATTAGTTTAAACAGGGAGACAGTGAACAAGTTGTGAAAATTTCAATCCCAGGAGTATGAAGATGTCTGAAGGAAGCTTATGCTCCATTTTATGGACCTCTAAGGTTAGATCTTTTAGAGGTCAGTAAACTGCTCTTGCTGTGGAATGAACCTGCAGATTACCCCCAAAAAGAAAAAAAAAAAAAAAAAATAACAACACCACCTTCTCAACACTAAATTCACAAGGCTTTACATTTCCATTATTTTCTAATTAATAACTCAGTATTGAGAACTGTTTATCAGGATTTTTCAAACAGAAATGTACACCACATTTAAATGAGAAAAACTCCACAGCAGAATTACTCCACATTTTCAATACAAGTATCCTCCTGCAAAACTCAAATGACAGAGCTGACCTGTTAGAGATTCTAGGCATCATTTTGTACTTCAGATGTACAATCCATACATTTTTCTGAACAAAATCTAGACACTTCTGCTGGGCAGGTGGAAGTGTTGGTTTGAAACTACTCTTATAAAGATGCAACAACAGATTGCAGGTATCTTCAGGGTCCATTGGTGCCTACATCAGGAGGTTTTTTTGCCCTGCTGGTGTCAAAGGTCAGGAATGTCACGCCTTTGGAGAGGAAATATCCTTGGGTGGAATGTACTCAGAAGTGGTTTCAGAAGTGTATGAATTATAGATGAAAGATTGGGCTACTGTTGCTGCTCCTGTTTATTCTGGGTGTATAAAAGCAGGCATGTGATGGGAGGTCATCCCTGTTACCTCTCCTAAGTTTAAGGAAATGTGAAACAGCCAGACAGGTGTTTTTTCTAACTGGCCAAAAGAATAAAAAAAATGAAAACTCTACTCTGCTATCAAATCCAATGAAGACTAAAAAACCCAAAATCTCAACTTAAAGCATTATAGAAACACCAATGCAAAGAACACATTGTTACTTTCAGTTCAGCAATATCACTTCCTAGAGAATTTTGTAGAAATATTTTAGACAAAATGAATAGCAACCTGCATGTATTTTATTTTCAAGTAAAGACCACTTAAAATTAACCAAGTTTAGGAAAATCCACATTTCTGTTGCAAAGCCTAAACCTACATTTATGCTTATCCAAAATAAGATACTGTGAAGTTCAACAATACCAATCATTCTAACTTTTGAATATATGTCATAACTTTGCCAATATTATTGTTTATATGATCTCTGTAGAAATTAAATTAAATTGTGTTTACTGTATAAATTAAATTAAATTGTGTTTAATCTCCATTTTCTATCTCCCAAAGAATTGAAATTCATGGCTTTCTTCTTCTATATATTATATTCTTCCCATTTCTCTGTGGAAATAAAAAATCTTGATGTTATACAGCCTTCTCAATGTTCTAATATAGTGATTACTTCTCTGCAGGAAAGTTTTTTAAATCCTACAATTTTGTTGTCTTGGAGACTCTATCAAATCTGTCAGAGTCTTTAACAGAAAAGCTTTAGTAGCAATATATATCACTGAAACAAAATCATTCTCAGATAGACATTTTAATTTACTGAATCAGCCCATGCTATTATAGAAGAGTCAGAACAGAAAAAATAAATTGAATTAAATTTGTGTGATTTAATCTTTGATTTTGATCACTTACTATCAAGCCACTGTTACTCTGCCTTCTCTCTCTGTCGTGAAGTTTTCTGTAGAAAATCCCTCCTGGATTAAATTGAGTGCTCCAAACAATCATATCCCCTTGAAAATATGCATCCATTCCAGTTATCCTTGAATTGTGTTCAATATGTGATATTTGCTGATGAGCATCACTGTAGTTGAATGGATATGCAAAACCCAGGATGTCAGTGTCATTAGCAACATAGAGAACTTGATCTTCAGAGCCTAGGGATTATTATAATGAAACAAAAATAAGGTAAATGTCAACTAATGCAAAATCAGTGTGTTTTACTCAAGCAGCTTTTTGGTGCTCAGCTGATATAATTTCTGAGGTTAAAATTATTTTACGGTTGTTGAAGACTGAAGCAACACTTACACTCTGAGCAATAAATGCAACTCTTGATATTCTGATATCAAAATATCAACTTCACTGCTCACCAAGTGCACAGTGAGACACCCAGGACTACATTTTAAGGTCTATGTAATATTAGAGTTTAAATATTTTAAAGCAGTATACAAAAATACAGGATATTATGCATTCAGCCCATATGAATCCCATATTTTTATATGCCTGCTGTCTTAAGAGGGTCTTAAATGTATATATTAAAGGAACACAGAGCTGTCAATAAACATGGTTTTAAATTGCTCAATTGGAAATTGAGTGGAATGACTTTATCTTCAGTGAAGACTGTGAAGTTTTGACTGCAACAGAACCTGTGTCTTACATCTCCTCATTTCAGATATCCAGATACCATCTTGACCCACATGTTGTAAAGCATATTATTCATCAGAAAATGTTCTCTAATATCAATTCATTGTGTTTTGAGAAAGTTAAAATCTGCTTGATAATTTAAAATGCATTTGGATATTTTTTATTTCCACATTTATATTGCATTTATCCATAGAGAATCAATTTAAAATGTCTGCCCAATACACTTCCTCCTTATGAGAATGAAATATCAAATATTATTTGTTCCCTACCTCCTGATAAATGCAAGAACAAAGAGGAGGTTGGTTAAAGCACATATCAGTGAGGAAAGAAGAAGGCATGAACTGCATTACAATGGAAATGAAGCTTGTGGACAATTCATTTAGGATAATGATTCCCAGATTTTTATATTATAAGCCCTCAGAATTATGTCTGTGTTCCTATAATAACAAATCATTATCTTCAATTAGGAACCCTATTTTTTCCCATGTCATAATCTGATTTTTTTAGTAACAGGTAATGATGCCAAACCCTGAGAGAGTCCGCGTTATGTGTGAAATACTCATTAATATGATCTTCCCATGGCAAATTTGCTTCAAAAAATAAGGACAATCAATATAACAAATGACAGCACTGTCTCTTTTGATTTTTACAGACTTACCTTTTGCTATGCAACTGTTGTTCTTCTCCTTATAATTTTTCTCACATGCACATCTGTAAGAGCCCTTTAAATTTTGGCAGTGTTGGGAGCAGGTACCAAATACCATGCATTCATTGATATCTATGAAGAAAAAATTGTAATTTATATTCCTGTAGTTTAATACACTAATATTTAACATGTTCATACAACCATGGGAAAAAGCAGAGGAACAAAGGGAACTCATGAACATTTTCCTGGTGACCAGTGTGGCACCATACATATTAAGACTACATTTTCTAAGGAATTTCATTTTCTGTCTGTTTACCTTGATTTCACCTTTGTATTATGCATCTCCATTATTTAGCCATCTCAAAATATTCTCATATGCTAACCTCAACACCAGTGTTAAATAATCTACTAGACTTTTTAATGGATTTAAAAAAATCCATTTAGTCCTTAAATTATTTAATAGCCTGACTTGAACCTTTTGACTTTCTAACCACCTATGTTAAATCAGTTGTTCTTAACAACTAATGTTAAATCTTTGATAATCTCTCCAGGTAAAATGTATGAATCTATATTTTGTAAATACTTTCTGGTGGTTTTTTTTTGTTTTGTTCGTTGTTGATTTTTTTGTTGTTGTTGTTGTTGTTTTGGTTTTTTTGCTTATTTTTAAAATTTCTTAATCCCGTAGCTATCAAACAGCTTTTATTCTGTGGAAAAAGAAAAACCCCAAACATGATATGTATCTCATTCTCCAGCACAGAAAATTGACTTTTAATACTTCACAAAAAGGGAAGATGGAAAATATTTGTACCTTCACATTGTCTATTCCTCCTGTTCCTCTGAAATCCAGGTTTACACTGACACAAAAGGGATGATTTTGTTTGATTGCAGAATGCATCATCTCCACAAGGATTCACATTATCTTCACATGTATATTCAGCAATGTCTAAACATAAACAAAATGTCTAAAAAATCCCTGATATTAACACTTTGTTCAAAGTGTTATAAATTATATCTAATGGAACAACAACAAATAACAAATTCATCTTTCTGTTTAAAGAGCATCAGGTAAATTTTTAACAAATAAATGACTTTATAGTGTTTATCTACAGCTGCATGATTTAATGCATTATATTTTATGCAATGACTGTATTTAACTGAGACACATTTCCCATCAATAATTTAATACTAAATATTTTCTTGTTGCAAATATGTAGCATTACAATCAACTTGTATTTAAATTTTGTAAAGAACTCATAACTACACCAAAAAAGCTCCACAACTTGAATTGCTATCAAATTTGCCTTGCTGTTGTGGTACAGAATTCCATTCAATTTCAAGTAAGAGAAGGAACTACGTTAAGCTGAGTTCTGTATTGTTTAATAGGTCTTGCACAGATGAAAGTCTTGGTAAATTGTTTCTTTTCTGCTACAATCAAGAGAACAGATCTTGCCAGCCCAACTCACTGATTTTGCAGTCTTGCTCATCTGAGCCATCTCCACAGTCATCAAACCAGTCACACTGCAGCTCCATGGGAATGCACTTCTTGTCATTGCAAGCAAACTCATCTTTTTTACACGGCCTGGCTTTATACGTGATTTTATCTACATAATTACAGATTAATAAGAGAAAAAATAAATCAGTATTTAGGATTCTCAAGTTTTAGACACATACAAATGGGAATCACTGCCAGGCATTAAGCAACTGGAAATTATTTCAAGCTTAAATTCTTTTAGTTTCAAATTCTGCTCTGCTAACCTGCAGTTAAGACGTACTGAAGGACAAGCAGATCTGTGTAACAAAATTTGCCTTTAAGGTGTTTTGTCTGATCTGAATGCCCTGAAAGGTAATATCACCTACCACAGTGATCTTCATCCGAGTTATCTCCACAGTCATCAACCTCGTTGCAAATCTGCTCGGGCCGCAGACAAACCCTGTTGTTCCTACATCTGTAGGGCCTCGTTGGAGGGCAAGGAAACTTTACTGCACAGCAAAGAAAAGAAGCAGCTCTTACCCAGATGTTAACATATTTTTAATGACACATCAAAGCCAGATATGTGTTGGCATTCTAAGTTCTTAATTTAGAGATTTTGTGTGATAAGGGCGATTTATAACTTTTTTTTTTTTTGAGAACTAGTAAACATGGCAGAAAAATAGCAAAAGAAGGATGAAGTATGGTGATGCTCAATATCACATCATACAAGTAACTTTTTGTTCCCTCTGTGAGTTTCCTACAGAAAAGTTTCATTTCTCAAAAATAGAAAATATCAAATATCTGAAATTACATGAAAAGCAATAACAAAAGAAAACTATATCCCCATATTTCAAGCTTATCTTCTAAAAGCAAAACAAAATTTAAGACACATATGCCTTTGTGTGTCTTAAATGTCATTCTTGCTTTATTATACAAAAAACTCTGAAAAATATAATGCCATACCACACATTTCAGCAACTTCATCAGAGTTATCGCCACAGTCATCCTCACCATCACAAACCCAGAAATGTAGTTTGCAGAGGGAGTTGTTGCACAAAAATTCATCAGCTCTACATATATTTCCCCCTGGGAAGATGAAAAGACAACAGAAAAAAAAAAATAAAAAAAAGGCAGGAAAGCATAAAGATGAAAGAATGTCAGTTTTTGATAAAACCACTACAACCATTCATCACACACTATTTGCAGAGAGTAACAGAGGTAGCATAACTAAATTTACAGATCCCAAAGGAGCAGGCTGGAGAGGCTATGGAATACTCATTCAAAAATCTCTTCCTTGACCAAACAGCTCCTGTCCCTGACTGCCAGCTGGGAATTACCAAGCCAGTGACCAGCTGGGCGTGTTCCATTTGCATTTAGCCAGGAGATGTTCAAACCCCCTGTCTGCAACTTTCCTGGTGCTGCAGCCTCTCAGCAAAGGCCTGGCTGGTACATCAGGAATTTGGGCTACCAGAGAACGAGATAAACAGAATTAGGGCCAAATATGTGAAAAGACAGTTCAGTCCTGCCAGAGCTCACCCTCCGAGTGGTGGAAAAATCTCTCCTCCAACCCGTGCTTTCAAAAAAAAAGCTCAGAAGTCTCTGTTGTCTGGTCTCAAGGTTGTTTACTGCAAGTTATCTAAAAGATTTTCTCCTTGGGCTGCTGTGGTTTGCTCACAGCTCAGGCAGAGGCACACACACACCCTGACATCCTCTCTGACCCCGACTGCTTCTTCTCTCCCACCCAGGGCTGCTGCTCTCTTTTATATGGTACATTACGTGTTACATGTTTACAGTTTTTTCCCAATGCCTATTAACTATATTAAATGGTGATTTTCTACTCTAAACCAATCTGTGAGTGCCAACATCACCAAGAACATGGAGGTAAGGAAGAAGAGGGAGGACAGGACAGTCCCAGATCCCTCGATCTTAAAACCTCTGACCCCCATGTACAAAACCAAAACCCCCCTGTACAGCACTCAAAAATCCTTCCCTTTACTCTGTGACTTCTACTCTAATATCTAAACTTTTGTGACTTCTTGTTCTTCCTGCAAGGTTGATAAATCATCCCATGGCTCAAATCGAAAATCACAGCTGTTTCCAGCTGCCTGCCAGGGTCTCAAATGCTTCTGACCTGGGCCCAGAACACCCAAAAATGTCTGAGGGACATTTTGAGTTCCGACAAGTCCAGGTTTGGTTCACACCAATGTCTGATCCTCCACCTACTCCCACTCCACATTTTGAGTCACATTTTGGAAACAAAGTGATTGCAGCGCATCAGCCACGAGGCAGCACCTTCTTCTGAGGAGCAACAGGCTTGGCCAGGTGTGTAAAATCCCCACCACCTCTAAATGCTGTATCTGGGAAAGGTCCAGCCATGTAGGCACAGAACAGATATAATTAAGTGACTTCTGACAGGATCTTTCTTTCTGTAACTTCTGAAATGCCTCATCAGGATATTTATTGAACACAGAAAGCAGCAAGAATAAAATCTTCCATGTGTTCTGAATCATCTAACAGAAGGGAACCTAGGGTAAAGGGAAAATGGTTTAGGGCAGAGTGCTCTCAGGCTTTAAAAATTAGTTCAAGGTAGATTCAGTTTTAATGTATGTTGTGATAAGAAAGAATTTGTTTCTCAGTTATGACTAAATTTTATCACTACCAATCAACAAAGTTATGGAAAGTTCTTGCAATTAATTTCCTATAAAACACATTTTTTTGGTAACTAGATTTTCAGTTTCCTGAGAGGAGTATAAAATAAATAAAGCTGTATACCTGCAGAGCAGGAAACAATGAAATTTTATATGATAATGCCAAAACTCTCAGTGTGGCTTACCTCAATGCATTACACCCACTCTAAGAGCTAGATCAGGCTTCAGTGGCTTTTTACTCATTCATTCAATGCCCTGTTCACACCTCATTAAAATCAATAGAAGGCTTTCTTTTGCTGCAAAGGTTCAGAATGGCAAACTTTTTTCCCCAAAAAACTAATTTCCATGAAATGCCTATTGCATAAAAGGATGTTTGAACTCTCACACTGCTACCAGGTATTATTCACTCCCATGGCAAATATAACTTACGAGCACTAACAGAAATATCCTGTATAATTATCCAAGGAAAATATATAAAATTCAAGTACTCTTCATGATAAAAGGCATGAATCCAAATAATAGTGTGTGCAATCACAATATAACCATCATTCTAGTTGTTTAATAAGATTGAAGAGAGTTATTTTTGTAAACATGCACAGTGGGCCACAGATAAATATTATGGATATTATTTTAGAATGCTGTAGAATAAAGCTCCATTTGTGTTTGCTGTATTTCCAAAGATGAAAAAATTAGTTATCAGTAAAATAAACTGGCATTTCTTTCATGTGATTGCTCTGCCTGTCATAATTCCTTTATAAAATAGATTTCTGCAACAGAATCATAATTGTGACATAAATACAAAGTATGATAGCAATAACCAACTAGGAATAGGCTTCTTATTGTAATGTAAGCAATTTGCAGTTCACAGAAGCTCCATTATGATACCCAAAGAATAACGTGGACATCAGATAAAATAAGTGTGTTAATATTTACTTCCACTTCATTGAGTTTTAAAGAGATACAGTCCAGATATTTTAAAAGTAGTTTTAAAATGGACTAGATGGCTGGTTTTTATTTATTTATTTATTTGACTTTGTTATCTGTCTTCTTGCACCTAAACACCTCTGGAGTATTCTGCACATTCCCTGGATTTCCTGGTCTTTCTTTCAAACTTAATCATCCCCACACAATGCCACTTTTTTTTCTCTTCTCTTTAGTCTTAAGTATTGTGTAAAAACTTAAAACAAGGAACATTTGCTTTGTGTCTGATTATTATGACATATAACTCCATTATGCTTTGAATTTATGCACAGAACATGTGACTGTAGGTGGCTAACCCACAGAATTTTCCATTTTAAAGAAAAAGAAAAGAAAAATCCAGGAAAAAAAAACAAAAAAAGATGACAAAATGCCAATTAAAATTATTCTTTAGGAAAAAAACTCCTTTAATTTGATTAAGAGGAGGGGCTGCTGAGGAATGTGCAGCTCAAGGGCAGCCTGGGCTGCAGTGGCCACAGAATGGGGGAGTTGAAAACCCTTCAGGCTGCAAGGAGGGTGCAGAGCAAGCTCCCTACACTCCAGGGCTCCAGGACAGCACACCTGGGCTTCTCCAGGGTGTGCTTGGGAAAGCCCTGGAGGGAAGAGAGGCCCAGCAGAGCCTGGTTGGTATGCAAGCATCACCTCATCCCAGCCCAGGAGTGATGTGTCTCAGCAAAGAGGAAGTCAAAATGTGCCAGAAGGACTCTGTGGATGAACGAGTTTCACATGGAAAAACACAAAAAAGAAGGTGAAGCACTGGCACAGGTTGCTCAGAGAAACTCTGGATGCCCATCCCTGGAAGTATCCAAGGCTGGGTTGGATGGGGTTTGGAGCAGCCTGGGACAGTGGAAGGTGTCCCTGCCAATGGCTGAGGGCTGGAACTGGATGAATTTTAAGGTTTCTTCCAATCCAAAGTGTTCTGTTTTCTGAAATGAAACAGAAACCTGGGTTCTTAAGATGACTTATTTAGCAAATGTTCATTATATTGCACAGCTGTGTGATTTATTGTGCATGGCTTTGTAATTTACTGTGGCCTATAAAAGCTTAAATTAACCAGATTTACTGCTGATTTCCTTGATGAAAAAGAATATACTTCCAGTAACAATATGACCTTTTAATAACTGAGGAAGGAAACAGAAAGGAGGAACAAGTCATAAACAACCTAAGTTTTACTTATTCCTACAGATCACTTGTTAAGCTGCTGAAATGTCTCCATCAGAAGAGGTCACAGAACTTTCCTTTCTCCACTCATAATGGCCAAGGTACCACTAACTTGCAAAGTGTGTGTTCATAAAAAGCCCAGTAAACATTTTTGGAGAAGTGTCTCTTGCCTTGGTCACAGTTTTCTTCATCACTGCCATCCACACAGTCATGGATCCCATCACAAAGCCATCGCACGGGGATACAGTAGGCCTTGTTTCTGCACCGAAACTGATCTTCTTTACATTCTGCTACACAATCCATCTGTGGGAACACAGACATCAGCTATGGATTAATGACTGACAGCAACAACAACTTGGCCACGCTGCCAGGATGGAGCAAAACCTGATGGAAACCACCCCAGAACCACACTTGGGGTTGACTTTGAGAAAACAAATTTCTGCACTCCAAAACCTGTCCACAGAGCACAGAAACACACAATCATGGGACTAAGTTATCTGACAGCACTCAAAGGATGCAAGAAAACCCATATTTGCCCTTTCAGTGATTTTGAAACCTAAAAAATTTATAAAAAAAAAAATCAGGAAAAAGAAACAAATCACCAGAAATGTGTCAGGTACCTCATCAGATCCATCGGCACAGTCCAACTCCCCGTTGCATTTCAAGGATGCTGAAACGCAGCCTCCACTTGCACACACGTACTCACTTGAAGAGCAGGTTGGAGATGCTGGTTACAAACACATATTTAAGCATTAAGAAAAATATAATTTATGAATAAACTGATTTTTAATGTAAAGTTTCCTTCTGGTTAATAGTGAGCCAACTTGTGTCTAAGCACTTTGTTAAACTACAATAAAATATTTGACAAATCTGAATTATGGCATCCTACATAAATTGTATAAGTATACTGAAAAGATAGTTGTGTTTTTCACTTAGAAATTTAATTTTATTTTCTCCTTATGCTTAGTAACAAAGGCAACTACAAAAATGCATATATTCATAGAAGGAGTATATTTTAAAAATCGCATTCCCTAAAATGGGCTTAGATTTTAGCTAAATGTAACTAATTTGTAATTGAATAAGCTAAATTTTTAGGAAACCATCTCATCGGAAAGTATACATTATTACAATTAAAACACATAAATACTAAGCAGGATATTTTTATATAAAGGCGGATATTTTTTGTTGCACTGTAAATCAGGAGAGTTTTGTCATAGGCTTTTATCACTTACATTTATCTTACAAAAATATTAGGAAAGTTCCTGTAAAAATAAACAACTGTATTTTCCAAGAAAGCAAAAATAAAATAAAATAACAATAATTTAGTGGACAAAAATCTTTGCGTAAGGACTATTAAACATAGAATGAAGATCAAAGCAAAACATTTCCGGACACACCGAGATTTACTGATATTTTCAGAGCAGAATTTTATATGTTGAGCATTTATTAACAAATTACAATTCAAAATAATTGAGTTAAATATTCCCCAACAAGCTCCACACTGCAGAGTTGTACATAAGTTGGATTTTCGAAGCACCAGTAGGAAGACACAATGATACAAAGTCAAAAGGTGAAGTATTTCAGGTTTTTTTTGCATTTTGTTGCTGCTGCTAGTGCCCAAGAAATCATGATTTGATGATTTATATTCTTCCTTCACTCTGATTCATTCCTGACTTCATTTTGTGCTTCAGAATTAGTTAAAACAATACCTGGCTCACAATTTTTCTCATCATCCCCAAGCTTGCAGTCCTCGTGGCCATCACATTTCCATTTTGCCGAGATGCACTGGCCATTGGAGCACTGGAATTGGTCTCTAGAGCAGCCTGTTTCACAATACCTCTGGTACCAAAGAAACAACCAATAAACAAGATCAAGAATTTAATATAAACGTTGGTAAATATGCAGCTGGTGACAGAAGCTACAGCCTATAATCCTGCATGTTGTGAAATATGTAGTAATTAAAGTCTTGCAAAATGAAATATATTTGTGGGTATGATACAAAATGGTCGCTCACACCCTCTAAATACCTGGAAAACACCTGAGATCCAGCATTGACAGAAAAAGAGAAGGTAGAAGAGGGGATTAAAAAAAAAAAAAAAAGAACAGAAAACCAGCAAAGTATTATCCAGTGAGCTTCTGATACACAACAAACAGTCTTCATTGCTATCTCAAAAAACTCTCACAAATTAAACCAATCCTGTGTGTAAAAAAATGTTTTGCCAAGCAGGACACAAAGTAATTATAAGATGGGGAAAGTCTGAGATCACTGCTGGGACAAGAAAATGTAGAATACTCTTCAACTTTACTTGATTTATTTGTATGTTCTCTTTTTAGAATAATTACATCAGGAGGTTTGGTTTTAATTTAGTAATGATATTTGCATACAGGGATTCATGTGTGGAGTTCCCACTGTTGCCTTTCAGAAAATTTCTTATGCAGGAATCCATTCTCCAACAATTTAAAGCTACTAATTCTCTAAAGAAATACTTTTTCTGGAAGATGCCTACCTCATCTGAGCCATCTGCACAGTCATAGTCTCCATCACACCAGAATCTTGCTGAAACACAGTCTCCATTTGCACAAGGAAAATCTTTCAAAGTGCACGTTTGAGGCTCTGAAGAAAGAAAAGAAACAACCCTAGGTTTATTATAATTTCCTTTAAATATTTTTACCCATAAACCCCCCCAATCATTCAATTAATAAATATGAAAAACTCAAAACAATTAGCTTGCAAATGATAAGGAGTGGTTTTAAGTGGGATTTTATTCCAAATCTTTTAACTAAATTTCACTTACATATAGTAAGATAGTAATTAAAATACTTTAATTACTTTCATATATTTGGGTTCTACCAAATTTCTTTGCAAAATAACATGATGTTGAATATATATATTTTATGAATTCCCATACATGTATGTAATTAGAGGGTTTGTGAAATATGCACCAGAGACAAAAAATACATTTTGCATGTCAATATCCAATGAAATTAGAACTAAGCAGATTTCTGACTTTCCATCACACAGTAGCACATCATTTATCACGTATCTTTTAGAGTGTGTGTGCCAAGAGTCAGCTTCCCCCGTGCTCAGCATTCAGGGGAGTGGCAAATGGAACACAAAATTTGGTGTTTCAAATAAAATAAAATTTTTCACTACTGCTGACACAGAAACATTGGCAAGGGGGACCTCTGGGGGAGAGTCCCACAGGAGAACACCATGTGCTTTCCTCCTGAAAATGAGGACCACTCCAAAAGACATTTTTTTGGATGGTGGAGCATTAGACTAAACAAAGGTAGAAGGTATTGGGGATTTAGGAGAAGACAAACAAATCTCTATATGCAATTTAGATCTGCCAGTCAGAGGGCTTGGGGAAAAAAAGGACTTAAAAGGCAAACAAGGATTATTTGTGGGATTATTTCCACCACAGGAAACAATGCATTATGTAAATGATGTAAAATCAAGAATAAGGATTAACTGGTAAAATCTTTTCAGCAGAGATGGGAAACAATTGACAGTGACTGAATGAAAGGAGAAGGATGAAAAAAAAAGAGGACACAGAGCAGACAGCAGCAATGGACAGCAGGAATGGTCAGCAATAAATTGAGAAAAGCTGAAGGGTCCTTTTATGAGTTATGGAAGGTGCAAGCATGAATGCTTTTGTAAAATGCACCACAGTGATAAAGAAAAGCAAACACAAAAGTAGAGGACACAAACTGAGAAAAATTTGGTAAATACCAGCATGAAAATAATACCACACAAAAGTTACATGGATGTAACAAACTTGACTTCATGTGTTTTGGGGTTTGTTTTTTTCTGTTTCTTAGTTTTTTGTTGTTATTTTTTTTCCCAGGATTTATAAAAATCAAAAACTGTTACAGGAAAGGAATAGTTTTGATCAACTTTTCCACTGCCTTTTTCACTCTTTACTTCATAAAAAGATTCAAAATTACTCTGTTTGAAATTTTTTAAGAGAAATTTCATTTTTTTGGTAGGAACAAGTTGTAATTTGAAGTTGCAGGGAAGTAATTTTAAAAGCACATCTACAGCAATTGCATCAATTCTCCAGAAATGTTATATTTTAGCAAATAAAGGTTGGCATTTATGTGGACTCAGATTACATGCACACTACCTCAAATTTTATTTCAAAATGTACGTTTTAGAAAATATTTGACATTTGATTCTTTCTGTTTTCAACAAGCCAAGAAGGAGAATTTCGTGATATGATAAAATATATAAAGGAAATAATCAGTGGGAAAATAATTTGCATGCAAAAAACCGATTTGACATGTTTCTATATTGATTGGAAAAATACAAGCAAATACCTTTGCTATACTGCTAATAAATTATTCATAAGCAGAGATTTTATACTGGAAAAAATGTACACAAAGAGCTAAGTACTCAATTCTCTGTTTGCAGGAAATATTTCTTCTGCTGCTGGGATCCAGCTCTGTGATTTACATATGAACACAGAAAAGTACTTTTCCATCAGTGCTCAGATTGTTAGAAAGGAATGAGTATTAATACAAAACAATATTAAAGGAACAAGCATTAATGGACTTCTGTACAACCCATGAAGGACAACATTCCTTAGCTTCTTCTTTACCAAAGCACAAAACTCTTAAGAAAAGCATTTGGGATATAAATTTATCCCAGGACAAAATTAACTAATTTGTTTTCTTGGCAACTTGCAGAAGCAAAAAAAGAGCATTAGGAAGAACTTGTAGCAGCACAAATATTTTTACACTGATTGAATTCATGTCTTGCTACAACATTATTGTGTTTGCTTTGCCTCAATGGTTCAGTACCTTACACTTTCTTTAATCACATCAAATTAAAAAAAAAAAATTGGTGCCTTCCTTTTAGGTTAGATAGATAGAATATGATTAATTCCTATTGAATTTTCCTTTTTTGGAGTTTCCTGAAAAAGAAAACTGTATTTCTGTGGTAGTTTGTTTTTAAATATCCAAATAAACTCTGAAAGCAAATTCTCCCTCCAGACAGATATATCAGAAGAATTAAAAATGTATCCTACATTTCTTATTGCGGACCCATTACATACCAATATCCAAGCTAATAACTCTTATTTCACAGTGTTCAAAAACAGTAAAAATACAATAGACTGTAAGACAAATAATGACAAAAGCTCTTGTAAAGAGTTGTATCAGCTATGAAAAGTGCTTGACCTCCAACTGCTCAATAATCTGGTGAATTAAGAAAAAATATTACTATTAGTTTACCTTTATCAGTTAGCTACATATTGGATTTCTTACCCCTGAAAAAGAATCATAAACATTGTTCAGAGCTAAAGGGATAAGCATTTATTAACAAGGAATTTTGATCAAATAGTACCTGCTCATTACATGTTGAAATAAATAAAACCTGAATGGGTGTGAAAAATTATTAATGCTATATCATTGTGGCCAGTGAGACTTTGTTATGATATGACCAGACGAGTAAAGTTCTTGTATGTGAAGAAACTGTAGAGAAAAGTGTCTGCTTGAGTTGAATTTCTATAATTCAGTGAATTCATTCTTCATTCTTGAGAAACAACTCATTTTCTGATATAGTTCCCTGACAGCTTTTTGTATATTATATTCATGGATGCCACGAACAATTTATCTCACTGTGCAATGTAACTTATTTTGTCAAATGCTTTTAAAGTTCTAATTTCATATCTATTTGTTTCATTACACCTTATTCTGTAAGTGGCTTGATGGTCTATAAAAAATTTATACAACTATTTCAAAGAGCTCAACAGTATTATTTAGTGTCCCAGTGCTTCCAAGATTTTGGATTTTAAAACTATGCAAGCCTACTGTGTTTAATTTAAACAGTAGAATCTATAGCTAGAATTTAAGTATGCATCTGACAAGCAAAAGTAAATTTAAAAAAAACCCTAACACCTTTTTTACCTGGGTAGTGTCAATTTATTAATTCTGTCCATTACAATTAATTACAATTTTTTTTTTATCTTCAAGTCTAGAGAACAACCCAGAATTGAATGTATAATTTAGCTATTAATATGACACAAAGTTGGCTAACAGAATCATTTTTTTTCTTAGAAACTGCAGATTTTTTCTCTTATATTATTTGAACTTCTTGATATCACTTTGTAGCATGATGATCTGAACTTTAAGAGAGACAATTATTACTGCTGGGTCATACACATGGCTAATTCTAAATATGATACTCAACACTTATTTTGCCAACAGCAACATCATTTTGTGGAAGCTTTTGTTTTTTTCCTTTTTTTCCCCAAATTTTCGACAAACTGCCCAGTCCTGTAGATTAACACCATCACAGCAAAACTACCACTCTCAATTTGATTTCTACATGACAATAAAGACATAAAATAATTTCTTGCTACTGGTAGTACAGAAAACTGACACTAATAATCAATCCCTAAGTAAAATCTCCCACAAAGCTAAGAAAGCTTTTGTGTGCCAACCCCCCTGGGGTGCAACAACAAAAGGTCCTGAGTGATTATTGAGCCACATTTTCCTTTTTTAATGTAACACTTGCATATGAAAACCACAGCACTACTGCTTGCAGTAATTAAACTCACAACATTTTCAAGTGCAGGGAGTAATTACCAGGCAGACAAATCCACTTTAACCTCCCAAGCTGAATGAGACACTCTGTACCTAGGGACTCCACATCTTGGACTGCAGAAAGGGGCAGCAGCATTCACTCAGCATTAGAATGCCTAATTTATTAATCTTTTTAGATCATCACCTTGAAGATACTAAATACACACTCATGGTATACAATCAGGAATGTGTATTCAAGATTATGTACGAGAAAAAGTTATTAACTTTGTGAATTTCCGAGTAAAAAGGAAAAAACCACAGCAATTGTCAAGAGAAGGCACTTCAGAACTACTTAGGGAATGTTCCTCTTGAAATATTTTATAAAGACAGTAATTATTAGATAAAAGCATTACAAATTTTTCATTTCTTCCTGAGACCCAGATGGAAATTAACTCCCTCAAAGTCATATTGCACAGATTTATTAGGCCTTTGGGTTCCTCATGGGTAGGAGAGAACTGGGTAACTGAGCTATTTTGAATAACCACATCTACTTCTCAATGCAATTAAATACTAAAGAAATTGACTTCTCAATATGAAACAAGGCAAGTCATCTCAAGAATACAATGAATATAATGAGCAGGCCATGTTTGATCAAAATTCCTTGTTAACAAATGCTTATTACTTCACTTTTGAACAGTGTTTATGATTATTTGTTTGAAAATAAGAAATTTGGTATGTAACTAACTGTTAAGTATAAACTAATTGTAATATTTATAATTAATTCACCAGATTATTGACAGTTGAATGTCAGGCATTTTTTCATAGCTGATACAACTCTTTATAAGCAGAATTTGACCAGAATTTGAGAATTACAGCAAGGGACATTTTCAATTTTGGTCAGCTGATTTTCAGCAGATCAGAGGGTGTTGAATGAAAATATATGTGTTTTAAAAAAATTCAAAAGTTTTCTCTTGCACATTGCCAACCTGACTCTGTTCTAACATGGACCAAGGTAAAAGTTACTTACTGCAGTTTTCTTCATCAGAATTATCTCCACAATCATTCTGGCTGTCACATCTCCAGTGATCTGGAATGCAGTTGTTGTTTTTGCACTGGAACTCATGAGGTCCACAAGTTTTTTTATCTGTAATTCGGGTGAGTAATATTTACAGCATTGCAAACAAAGAGTCAAAATGAGAAAGACTCCCACTAAATGCATTATAAAGTTACTGGATACATATAAGGATGAGCAACAATAATACTTGAAGTTTTACTTTCGGGAATAATTTATTTCTCATAACATTCTTTAAACTTCTATTTATACATTCATGCCCTAATACCCTTCTATAAATTCATACCCTAATCTTAAATTTGATGAAATTAAAATATGCAGTGCATAAACCATCATATAAAGTTTAAAAAATATTAAATTGAGAAGGGGTCACATGAGAGGGTATTAGGACACTGAATCTCAAGAACTGAATTCACTTTTCCTTGTATTTATCTGTAAGATTGCCCTAAAAAAGACCAGGTCACAGTAAAACACTAAATATTGATTTGAAAAATGTGCAAAATATGTATTTCTCAAAACTTACTTTGACATATAATAATTTAGGACAGGAAATTTGCACTTTGATTTAAATTTTTACCTGCTGATGGATTGGATATTACTCATATGAGGTAAAACATTACAAAGCCTATAGTACTGAGCTGAGGGAAATTTCCTTCAGGTTTTATATTTTCAATGAGCTTTTCTATTTAAAGAGGAGCATTGGAAGCCTCTTAGAGATGCATGAACACCCTGAACTCCTCCAGAAGGTAGGAGCTGCCTCTGTGTTTTCTGTGAGCAGCTCTTGAATAATTTGTTCAGCTTCTAAGGACTGAGATGAAATGAAGAAAATTAAAAAGTTATCAGTGACATTTTCAGTGGGGGAGGGAAAAAAAAAAGTTTGCTTTGTAAAAGCCTCAATGACATATTTAAAATTACATGCCACTGTGCTATTGCATTAGAAAATGTTTAAATTTTCGTTAGGAAAAGTCAAAACATGTCAGAGCAGCTTCTCTCTACTCTCATGGCAACGCCAGGGCTGATAATGACTGACAAACAGCAGCTACAATCAACTCATTCCTCTGCTGCTGAACCACAAATTAGAGGTGTTAATTTGATGCTAGGGGCCAAAAGTTGCATTTTGTCTATTGTTTTAGCTGTGGCTCGGGAACCAGACTGATAAAACTACATTTGAGTACCAGGATTGGTGTTGCAGCTCAGTTGTGTGCACTCAAAAATCTGATCACTGCAATTCTGCCTTTTATGTCTGTTCTTTGTTCTCTGCCAATGTCACAATTGCAAGAAGTTTTCTCCCAAAGTATTTACTCCATGATATTTTTTTAATATTACAGTCTATGATACTTGCATCATAATATTTCAAATACTTGCACTGGCAAACAATTAAAAATATTTAATATTACAAAATGCAATAATATTCCTCCCACGCTTATCACACTCTTGTATTTTCATTCTGTAGCTCTGCAAAGGATGAAGTTCCAAACCTGAAATCCATCCTATGTTTATTAAAACACTTCCAGTAAAGTCTGCAATTTTCCACTAGAGTATTTGCCCACAAAATGAATTGTAGCACTAATGACAGATAACATCACAGCAACATATAAATACTCTATTTATCCCTCCACATTCAGTAGAAATACCAAGATTTAATCAGTAATACACAGAGCCAGAGATGACACCTATTCATTTCAGTTACCTGAATATGAAATATCTTTTCTTACTCTTTAATAAAGAATTATTTAGTTCTCAAGGATACTACATCCATTTTGTAGCATTTCCTTTCCTATACATTTGAAGAAAATCTAGATTTTTTAATTTATCCTTTCTTCACAAATCTGAAAACTTTATTTTTTCTCTGGGTTGAATGATCTCGTGTAGCATCTTACAGCTGACAATGTCTTACAAACCAGATTTGTCTTGTATTCTTGTATTCTTCTTCATATAAATGAGAACTGAGGGAAACACTGGGACACCAGGGATAGGATATAAAAAAGAGGAAAATTTGGGAAAGTTGTGTACGAATTATCTGATCTTTGAGAATGATGGATTAATTCATCTCAAAGGAAACAGTGCCTTCTTTATTGGGAATTGTGGAACCATGAAAAGCACACAGGGGCCCACACACATTTTGTCATCTCTGCCTTCAACACTAAATTCCTTTCTCATTTTTCTTAAAATGAGACCCCCCTTAAAGTGTGAAAGTTCAGACAGAAATGGTGCAAAGGCAAAGGAGCAAGCACTGATAATTACATTTTCATAATGGTCTCTTCAAATTGTTAAGAGATTCACTGACCTGCTGTAGCAGGAACAGCCCTTCCTTAGAAATTTGTGTGATCAGAGGGAGCTGCGAATGGTGCTGAACTGACCAGGATTTTATTTTAGAAATACTTCTAAATGAGCATGAGGAAAACAGGATGAAGGCTTAAATGGAGAAAAAAAACCAAAACAAGACAAAAAAGCCCATTTGCACCCTAAACACATTTTGATTCAAATATCAATCCCTGTGAATGAAACCACTAATTGTATGCATTGCTCTTTGGGGATTTTCAGTCCATACATTTTTCACATGTGTGCATTTGTGTGTGTGTGTCTGAATGGGATAAAATCCAAAATTAAAAGGAATTTGGTTTTGATTCAGGATCAGTTGGTTGTCCTAGAGCTTGGCAGGCTGGCACCCATGATGGCTACAGGAAATTATAAACCTGTTGAATGAAGTTTAAGATTATGCAATGCATCCTTCAAGTGCCTCAAAGAAAATATTCTTTATCATCAGGAAAAAAGCCTACTTTTTTACTTTCACAGCTGAAACTAAAATCAATATTTTAAAAAGTGAGAAGGAAGAAAGCAGTCATGCCAGTGTTGACACATCAGGAAATAAAGACCTGAAACACACAAAACCTTTAAAGACTATTATAAAATCACTTTCCAAGACCACATAGAGGTTTCTTCAATTTCTAACTCAAAATAGTCCATTTTAATGTAAAGTATCTAAGTTGTGAGCAAGGACTTTAATTGCCTGGACTGCTAGCACCAATGAACTTTATCTCTTGTTCTCTGAGAAACATCAGACACTCCCAAAGAAACCCACATTTCCTGATTCTACCTTCACTGTTGGAGTTGGAAAGCAACCACAGAAGAATAAATGCATTTACACTGCCTCTAGAAATGTACTCAGTGTAATATCTCCAATAACACACAGCAGCAGAAGTTGACTAAGCAAAATACATATGGACATGCAGCACTCAAGCAAAAAGAGATTCTTTTACACAAGTTTTGAACTGCAGACATTTTAGAAATGAACTCCAAACAATAACAAATTAGTGTTACATCAACATATGTAGATCCTTTTTATACTCATTCATGTATTTCATAGAATTTAATTCTATCAAACTTTGCACATAAAAATAACTATCTTTAACTTGAAAAATAAAATGCAGAAGACCAAGCTGTGTTGAAACTACTGCCATTGTAAGGTCACTTAACCATATTTCAAATGTTAAAAATATGGAAAACTTCAAAATATGATTAAACACACCCTGTTCTTGTCAAGGCTTAGCTGTTCCATGTGTACTCAACCATGTTTGGCACAGAAATTGTGACTATGGATAAATTATTCTGTCTCCTCCAACACAAAAAACAAGAGGAATGTATGCAGCCAGGAGATTAAAAATAAAGATGTGTGTGTTTTATCAGGGAAGTGTGTGGTAAAGCTGTGGAAGACCTTGCTGCAGCATGTTTTGAAAACTTCACAAAGGCAAATGATGAATTATGGTATACAGAGGCATATTTGACTGAAAATATCTCTGATTCTCCAGTTGTTAGAGGATGGAAGAGTATCCCAGGGAAGGCTCAGTGTGGGCCTGCTTTGCTCAAATATTCCTGCCTAGAGACAGGACAAAAGTCAAGCTGAGTCTCAGAGATGAACCAACACCTCCAGCTGGATATGTTGTGATTTGAAGAACCTTTTGAGCTTGGGACTGCACACATTGCTTCTCTATACTTTTTAGCCATTTGAGTAATTTTTGTTCTGTCTATTGTAAAATTATGGCTCAGAGTGAAGTATTTATTCTAAACACGATTTTTCATATTTACTGTCAGTATTATTTCTTTTAAAAAAAGAAAAAAAATTGTGACTTGAGGATATTACTAGAGGAAATATCTGACAACCATTTATGTCACATCAGTTGGGTGTGCACAGGCCAGGCAAAATGTGAAACCACAGTTTGGAAACTTGGAATGCTGTCCCAGTTGGAAAGCCACAGCATGTTGGAGATCCAGGTGATGTGGAATGGTGGAGGAGAAAGGAGCTGTGACATAGATCAGATAGTGAGGAGTGCAGGGCTGCTTCAATAACAGCCCAGAAATGGAGATGGAGTTTCCATCTTCTTTGCATTCACTGTTTCTTCAAGACAAATTATTCCTTGCACTGTAAACTTCTCACCACTTGACAGGAGTAATTATTTTCCCCATCCTGGCCATGCAAAAGATGGTCTTGGATTTTCAGTGCTGAGAAAGTTCATTTTCCCAGGCATATTTGCCATCTTCAGCATTTTTTATATGCTCATGTGTCGATTATTTGAAAAATATCCATGAAAAAGCAGCTCAGTGCTTTGTCCTTGACTGTAGCCTGTGGTTGTGTTACTCTGTTGTCCCAGAGATAAACCTGTCCAGGCACAGGTGTTTCATCAAACCATTCACTGATGTGTGGATGAATAATGGTGAGAGCTTTAAATGTTCTATATTTGTCTTGTTCTCCTCCACCTCAGACCATTTTTCTGTATTTTCCTTATAGACCAGTCTTGGAAGTTTCACAGTGTTTCTGCACATGTTTGTTGACATGGTTAGTGTGTGTCTTGCATTCACATCCATCTTCAGGGAATTTCCAGCAGTACTGATCCACTTACTCTGCCTCTGATTGTCTGTAATCCATTTCCCAGGCAGAATATTTGTATTTATTATTTTCTCTAATTACAACAGTAAGAGCTGACTCATAACTCCCTGGAGCTCACAGAGAGAAGTTGGCCAGGTCAAGTTAGAAACTGCTCTGAACCTATCTATACCATCAGTCTTAACTACCAGGATTTGCAAATTATTGTATTTTCACTATTTATGAACTTCAGCAGCAATTAAGTGCAGACTGAACTGATAGAAACTGGACAACTATATTTAAAAATAATGAATATCACCTTATCCTATGACAGCCACTACATTCTGTGCCACTTCCATGACTCTAAATGCCAAATGAGAGCCTCATTTGCAGCTCCTGCCAATAAAAAGTTGCACAATAGGAATTTTATGAACTACTCATACAGAGATTGCCATTCAGTAAGATCTGGATGAGTCATAGAGGTTCCAGATAGGTATTATAAACACTGAAAGAGGATGTAAAAAGTGGGAAGATTATTTCCTTTCGCTAAAAAAATGTCAAGCCACAGAAAGAGAGATGCAGAACCACTGGCATACTCACCACAGTTTGCTTCATCTGACCCATCTGCACAATCTGGGTCTTCATCACACACCCACAGCTTGGAAATGCAGTGTTTGGTTGTTTTACACTGGAAGTGGTCTGGAGAACAACTGTTTTCAGCTTTAAATAAAAGAATTCCAAATCAAAGTTAGAAATTTCTGCTAATATTCAAAATACGTGTTTTAAAGAAAAAAAATATTAAGGATTCAAGAATCAGAAATTGGATATCTCTAGCATCATTTGTGTAATATCTGTAAGAAAAAAACATTCAGGTTTATACTGTTTATAGTTTTGTCATTTTCTTATATTTATTTTTTATTATTTTATTATTTTATATAAACATTAAGGCAAAAGAAATATAATGAACAAAGTGTATATTGCGAATATTCTCTTAACAGCTAATAGACTTACCATGGAGAGAATCAAATCACTTTAGCAAAAATAAGACGAGCGTTTTACATTACCTTTCTGAAATGACAGTTATAAATTCTGAGAGTCAGTTTATAAGACTAAGGCAGCTCTGGATGCTTTGATCAAAAACAGAATTAAAATTATGTATGATTTTTGTGAAATTCTGTGCTCTGTTAAATTGGGCAAATGTTGAGAAAAGTTTGACAAATATTTCACTTTATCAGTTTAGAACAACAATTTTGAATGAATCCTGAAGCAATAAAAAGATGCAAAGATGCAGCTGAGCTCTCAGTCCTATTCTTTAAGGATGGTTTAAGAGTTTAACTGCATTAACCTCAGAACAGCCATTTAAAAACAACACAGATCCTCAGTGCACACATGATTCTAGATGTTCTTTAGAAATACACACTCCAAATGATTTTAAACTGAATTGACCATAGGAGAAAACCAGGAAACATTTGATAAGGTTTTCCCACATGTATGTATGCCCCACCTTTACCTAAGGAATTCTGTAGCACCTTTAAAATCTTTCTTACCCATGTTGAAAAGCAATTTGCTCCCTGATATTACTATTCTTGCTTTTTGGGTTTGCCAAGATGAAAAATTTTAGCTTTGCTAAAAGTTGGTGTATTATTTCTTTCAGTGTCACATTTCCATAGACTTGAGTCATGTTCCTAACTGTACCACAACAAATAATTCTGATCCTCAGCTAGGACCCATCACCAGGGGATTTCACAGGGCTTTACAAGAAACTCCAGCACAATGACCTTCATTGTACATATGGAAAGACTTCAGTATGAAATGTGACTTTGAAAAGGTCACCTGGTAAGCAAAAGAGAACAGTGGAAGACCTAAAAGAAAAAAAAAAAAAGTATTTTATGGATCCCAGACTGGTGACATTAGAGTGAGAGAGAATCTCACCTGTTACTTGTCTTGTGCAAGGAGCCCAAGTCAATGTGAACTCCCAGTCCCTGAGCTGTAGACTCTGCGGCTCTGATTTAACTTCTGCCAGCTACACCTCAAGGCTTTTGGAAGCCTTCCATGTACCATGTGAAGTTCTTTCCAAGGGGGGAAAAAAGTAATCTCCCTTATCTTTCACAGGAGCTTTCCTGATCCCTCTTAATCAGTTTTTAAAGAAAGCCAACATGCAAACCAACACAAAATGCTTTCTACAAAACTTGTATTTACATCTCCCTTGAGTAGTTTGGAAGGCAGCCATCAAACATGACCATCCACAAAGCCTTTCTATCCTTAGCAACCCTTCTCCCCTTGCAGAAGGATTTGTTCTTTGCAGAAATGCAGCACATGCAAACCTTGAGAAAGCTGATCCAGAACAAGCAGCTCAGATCAGCAACAGATCTGAGCAGCGAAATCAGTAAAACACAGAGCTACATTTCAAGGCAGCCCCATCAGACACAAACTTATTCAACAAATTTCCATTGTAAATCTAAAAACATTTTCTCCACTTATAGCTAAGAAATGCAAAGTGAAAATAAATGTGTGAAAAGTAAGTTGCACTAAAAGCTGAGTTGCAGTAAATGGAAATCCAGTTACATAGATAAATGAATGAAATCCCCAGAGAAAGGGGAACAGAAAAGGTAAAAATAATCAATGAAACAACAAGAATGTAAAGGAGCTTTGGATCCACAGCTTTTCCTAAAAAAGACTGAAAAACATCTTTTTCCATTGAAATGTATTGCTGCAAGGCATAGCAGATGAAAGCTTAGGAATATGAGTCATTTGTGAGGTGGTTCAGAGTCAAATACATGTTTCAACCTCAGTCAAAAACCCAATTAAATGCCTGAAATTGTTTGTACCTCTCTCTTCTCTGCAATGACTTTAAAATTGCTGTTAATAAATTACATTTTAGTTTGCTCTTTTGTACATGAAGCATTACACACCAGTCCTGTGAATTAACTGTTTGCATGTTCTCAAATTGTTTTATATAGAGGACATTTACAGTGTTTTTACTCCAGTTCCCTGTTTAAAACCAGCTACAGAGCAAAGTTCTCTAAGCACAACTTACGACAGTCTCTTTCATCTTCTTCATCACCACAGTCATCCTGGCCATTGCACCTCAGATTTATTGGGATACACTTCTGGTTCTTTGTGCACTTGAATTGCCCTGACAGACACACGTGTGTGTCTGTAAATTAAAAGAAAATTAAAAGACCAAGTTAAAATGATTAAAAGTTGAAAAGGTTCAAAAGTTCAAAGGTAGATGAAGAAAAATGCTGTTTGTTGGCAGCGTGTGAAACATGACATTTAAAGCAGTTTGGCCTGTTTCTGAAGCCTGCAGTGTATACAAGCACCTACCACAGTTCAGTTCATCAGAGTTGTCCCCACAGTCGTTCTCTCCATCGCAGATAAAGGCTGGGAGAGCACAAAGCCCAGTTCCACACTGGAAACGTCCTGGCTGACATCTGAATTCAGCTGGGAAAAGACAAAACTGCTTATGAATACTACCAGAGCAATGGTTAAAGTCTCACTATTGCTGTTCTTACCCCATGGACTAATCCAATATACCCATAAACTTGTATTTCCTTTATAATCTCAGTCTGAGTATATATTAGTCATTAAAGGCTACACATATGATTGCAAGACTAATTTCAAAGTCTGATATCTTTAATTTGTGCAGCTCTAGTTACAGTGCTAATGACACAGAGTGAAAACCCCCTGCAGGTTGAAGCTTACCAAAGGCTCAACAGAGATGTGCAATTTTGGATCTAAACACTTGAGTTCAAGTCTGCTTTTAAGAAGCCCCCTATCCCACTATAATTTTATTTCCCAATGAAGGAATTGTTCCTTCTCCAGCCACTGTCATTAGAAATAATGAGCAATTATGTACCTCTATAGTAATATTACATATAAGTACAGAGTAGCTTAAAATAAAAACTGATGTGGAATAATTACATATGGTAAAATTTGCTTCAGAGGCCTCTTTAGCAGGAGAAGAGAACTAATTATCAAATTGTAAAACTAAAGGTGAGGGATTTCAATACAAAAGAAATCAAATTAACTGTCAATTAACCAGAAGATTGTAGAATACATTGAACATTTTTTTCAAATATAAGCTTAAGGGAGGGAAGCGAGGATCACAAGGAAAACATTGTCATTGCTCAGAAAACTGCAATGAAGAATAAATAATGTGTATCTAAATGTCTACAATCGCAGCCAAACACAAGCAAATGAGATTAGAATCCCACATTTTTATTACACAGGAAAAAGAAAACCAAATAAACCTGTCAGAAGTATGTATTCACGCAAAGATTTCCACAACCTCAAAGCCACAGCTTCAAAATTAAAATCTTTAGTGAAAACATAACTGAGATGAAGTAAAGGTTTGAAAGATGAAAAATATGTATGATTTTCCAAACACCTTAATAGGCTCAGAGACCAAGGAGCATGAAGTTGTGCTGCAAACAGAAATGTCCACAAAAATCCTTTTCCTAAACTGATTTATAAAGTGTTCTATTTGGTTTGGGCCCTGCTGAGAGAGCCGGCGCGCACTCACGGCACTCGGCGGGCTCGTCGGAGCCGTCCCCGCAGTCATCCACCGTGTCGCACTTCCACCAGAACGGGATGCACTTGTCGGTCTTGCAACGGAACTGCAGAGAGGAAAGGCCAGCAGGAATAAAAGAGTTCATGCTGACATTAATTAATTTGTTTACTTATTTATTTATAAGCAGGAATGGCGCGGTTTATGAAAACCAGCTCTGCTGTGAGACAGGGGCTTCGAAATTTAACTCAAGGTAGAAATCAGTTTTGGATTGAGCTGGAGTCTGCTGTTTAAACTTGTTTAGTCTGTTAACTTCTTGTGCTTGCAAAAGAGAGACAGAGATTCTATACAGAGAAAACAAAGGTGATTCAAAGCTACTTGGAAAAGAATACAAGCATCCAAGCTGAAGAGAGATTAAGAGGGGCCTGACCAACCTTGGGGCTAAAGCAGACAGAAAAACTGAATCTGGGTTACAAGCACCACATTACATGACTGAAGAATTGCGCAGGCTCATAAAAATTGATAAGACAGTTTAATCCATATGCATATGTCTTTTATGCATATGCAACAGGCTAGAGAGATAAAATAGAGTCAGGAATTTTCGGAGGTGCCCGTATCCTTTAAAGGAAGCAATCCCATGTGTGCCCAACGCTAAAATAAATCATACCAATTTTACAACTTTTACAAGTTGTGTGGAGTGTTTTCTTCAGCAAATCAGCTGCTTGAGGCATTGATACATCAATAATTTTCTGGCTGTTAATTTTACAAAACTTGTGTTTTAAATTTTGGGGTTTTTTATTTGGAGATGTTTGGCACTGAGGTTGCCAAAGTGATAAAAATCACTGTAGTTTCAATGATTGTTATGCTGGCTTACAATGCCCCAGCACAAACTGCTCATTACATTTTGCTGTATTCTGTGATTTCATTCTTGAAGGTCTTAATCAAAGCAAACACTTCAATTCTCACTTTTTGCAGACTGTTGAAGCAGACAACATTTTTTCAGATAAACCCAAACACTCACAGTTGAAAAGTGTCTTAATGTGTGGTGCTGTGTACAGTATTGCTTACATTGTTTGAATTAAATGAAAAAATCAAATGTAAAGCCTTCCAGACTTTCAAAAGGATAAAACATCTGTAGAAAAAAAAAAGAAAAATCTTTTGTGGGAAGCCTGTGCATTTACACTCTACTCAGGTGAGTAGAGTACTTTGTTCTGACTGAAAGAGGAATGCAAACAAAAAGAAATGGTAAAAACTGATGTAATTTTCTATGAGGCTCATTTCAGGGACAGAAATCTGGGTAGATTATCAGCCAGCTTTTAAGAAATGTTGGTTTTCCTACCTGGTGTCTCTGTGAACACAGAAAGGAAAGAAACCAAAATATTTAGAAAGGCAAGATATTTAATTTTCTGTCTCTGGGCAGCTTTTTTTCACATTTTAAAAATCACTGATTATTCAATAAATCTGTATTTAAATGATATATTAAATTTAGTGAGAAAATACTTGCATTCCTTTCTAATCTGAGGAGACAAAACCCTGCAAAATCAGGGATCAAGGCCATATAGGTCTTAAATGGATGATTTTTTGGTGTTCAAGAGTCTAATGGGATTTGTATTAAAAAATTTCTCATGCCAGATTGGCCATCATGGGGTGGTCTGGAGAGGCAAGGTCAGTTTATGGACCATCCAACTCCTTCCCATCAGAAATACCAAAGGTGGCTGTGGTGTCAAAAATTATGACATTGTAGGAGCAGCTCTGATCTGACAGCATAATCTGAAAATCTTAAGGAGAGACAAAATTTTGCCACTGATCTCTGCATCTGATGCCATCAGACTGATGAGTTATCAAAGAGTAAACAGATTGCAAACCTGGAAAAAAATTATGAATAACCAATGCCAACCTCTAACTTCCTGTCTGAAGCTGCCTCTTTCACATAATTCTGCTCTTCACTGTGGAATCCACAAGTGATAACATATTGCTCCTTTAGTGTCCAAGATGTGATGCTATTTCTTCAATTCATATTACCACTGAATTAATTAGACTGGAATGGAGCCATTCAGTGAACTATTAGTATATAAATTCATTGTGGAATAAGCTACTAGTATCACTTAAAGGAATTTTTTGAAGTGTCTATTTTTTTAAGCTAAATTTGAGGAACTAAATAAGGGGCAAAATTCTAAAATTGGGAATTTTTAGAAGTGATTTGCATCTGAAGAAAACAGAGAAAGCAAGGCCTCTTACATAAAATTATTATTTGAGTGAAACTGTACCTCTTCTATTTAGATGGCTACTGCTTCCTAAAAATTAGGAGTAAAACTATTTTCCTTAATGTTGGAAATTATTTTCACACATCATGATATAGAACATTGTAACAAGTCATTAGCACACCTCAAATAAAAAGGAACTATTAGAAAATCAGACTATTAAAAATATTTTAAAAGCCATATGTACTATAGCAATCAACCATTTAATTGTCTGGTTAGAACAATCCAAAGGCTTTTATCAAAGTGGTTCTCTTATATGAAAATCAGAATATTCTACTTATTTACCTTACATTTTAAGAAAAAAGTAATAAATGCTTCTTTTAAGTAACAGGGAATGCAGTTTGGTGCTTTAATTGATGAAATTTTTTCCATTTTACATATTGGATTATTTTAAACACAAGTCTATCATTTTCCAATCTTTCTAACTAGACTGAGCTTGTCTTTTTTT
Source organism: Lonchura striata (assembly GCF_050655825.1). Classification (NCBI taxonomy): domain Eukaryota; kingdom Metazoa; phylum Chordata; class Aves; order Passeriformes; family Estrildidae; genus Lonchura; species Lonchura striata. The sequence continues at coordinate 5,301,320 of NC_140709.1, read as the reverse complement.
AATGCAAAATTCATTCATGCATCCCAAATCACTGTTATACACACTTTGTATTTGATATTTCAGACAAATATTTTTTTCAGGGCTATTTTTATGGGTTTAGCAGCTGTATTTGTTCTGGTGACTGGCAGGAGCACCAACATTTGAAAGTGAACGAGTCCTGCATTCTCTGGAGAAAAAGCCACTTGCAAGTGTTTCCCTCTAACAACCTTGTTGACGAAACGCTCTGCGGAATCTCGTCCAACTGGGATTCCTGCTTCAGATGCATTTGCAGAGGGCTTTGGCCACAAACCATGGCAGGCAGGGCACTGAGGGGAGGGGACACCTGACCAGGCCATGGTGGGAAGTGGGCTCATGGGAATTAGTAGAGTGCTAATTAATAGTGTGCACATTAATAGTGTGCTAATACAACCATCACTGACCATTTGGTCAAGTTTCCAGTTCTCCCTCTCCCTTGGTTCAGGACTTTTTTCTTATTAGGTCATGTTCTGAGCTCACCCTCCTGACTGGACCTTGTGCCCCTATACCTGGCTGCCCAAGGGGTTTTTGGAATCTATCTCTGTTCCCTGCACCCCATTTGCTATTTTCCTTATTAAAGTTTTTATTTTCCAGGCTAGATCCATCGCTCCCGTTGCTCTTCCATTAGCCACTCCTCCTGGCAGGGAGATCACTGCGAGCTTTCAAGCTCACAACGCTCCAAGTGCCCCTCTGAGTGTTGATCTGCCCCATTGCCTGGGTGAGGCCATCATTCCCTGTCCCAGCAGGAGCAGAGCAATCCCTCCAGGCTGTACCTGGCTGGCGGTGCAGTTGGACAGGCACGTCCTGTTGTCGGCGGCCAGGTAGAAGTTGGTGGGGCAGGCACAGGAGTGCAGCTTGTCAGGGGCCAGCAGGCACAGGTGGCTGCAGCCACCGTTGTTCAGCGTGCACACGTGTCTGGACACTGTGGACAGAAGAAGGGAGGGAGATCAGAGCCTCTTATCTCAGCACGCTTTGGGGTATCTGCTTTATGGAGGAAGAAAAATGGTGTGCCATGTTCTGTCTTTACAGTGCAATGTATCAGATCAAAAACCCACAGAGGCAAGCTCTTCCTGCTGCCTTTAAGCTATTCTCTGTTGTATGCAAAAATGAATTATTACTGTGGTTGTAAGTTCAATACTGAAAGAATGAGAGGAAGAAAAAAACCTCTTTTTTTTTTATAATGTGAGAAAAATTAGCTTATCTAGGTCAATTGCCAAATAGCATTCAGTTACAATTCAAATACAGTGATATCAGCAGATAAGACAGAATTATACCACTCACATTCTTTGACATTCCCTTGTCTAGCAGTATTCTTCTGCAATATTAACACTTTTCAAAGAACTGGGTTAGAAGTTTTCATAACACACTGTTCCCCTCTTAAAAAATGGTAACTTGTACTGCAATGCAACTTAACAGTTCTTTACTTTCAGTCAGTACTTAGGTTAATTTTTAATCACATAAATTATCTCTCTACTTGAGCAAGTTTTGTTACATGTATTTAATACTGGATGTGCTTAAAACATTATATAAGATTTATATTTAGAAATGACCATGTGAAAAATTCCACAATTTGAAACAGAACAGCAACAACAAGCATGGCTACTCAGTCAAACACTGGCATGTGCTGCTTGGAAAGCAGAGGCAGGATAATTACCATCAGGCTGCCTGTAGGAATGATACACCTGGATGTCTGTGATGGTGTGCCACGAGTTAATCAGGGAGAGCCTGTCCGAGCCAGAGGTCTTGTGGGCACGGCTGAGGGATTTGGTTTTCCCATCTGTCCAGTAGATGTAATCTTCAAACAATGTCAGTGCAATCACCCCTGGGATGTCTTGATTAGGGACTGGAAGGAGAGATGCTCAGATTAATGTTCACCCTTAGGAAACAGTTAAAATATTCCCCACTGCACAGGCTGGCAGAACAACTGCTATGGAATGTCCTGAGGATAATTATGGTAACAGCACTCCAGCACCAGAGGGTCCTTTATTACAGTTACAATGAAAGTGGATGGAGGACAAGTTCTACTTGCTTAGAATTGGTTGTCCCAGTCAGTGTTAAGGAAATAAAACAACTTCTGTTCAAAAAAACACCTCCAGATTTTAAATTAAAGGCACGTCAAACTTTAAAGTAGTAAGCAAAAAATATAACTTTCCCTGCTCTTTGCATAAGCAATATAAATTGGCTCTTTTACTGTAATAAAAGTTATTAGAGAACATCCAGAACATAACATATACATCTCCTGATGGTCTCTGTTTAATATCCTTTCATACAATTAATAGCATTTTATTTCATCAAAATATACTGACAAAAAAGACAGGAAAAATTTTAAAAAATGGTATTAAAAAACCCATTGCAGTAAGAGGGAATATTGATAATTTCTAGCATCACCAACCACACAATAAAGAAAAAATAAGCCCATAGCTACAGTATCACAAAATTATGAGCCAACATTATTTGGAAAAGGATGGAAGGACAAAAGGGAGAAAAAGCTTTGAAGCATTCTTTATCCTTCAGTATGCTCCTTAACCTGAAGTATTTGTTCTTGGTAAACAGTAACTCAATGCCACCTTTCTTTTCTCCTCCTTTAAACGTCAATAGTAGTAATCATAGATGTCACAGGAGAACATCTGACCAGAATAATTAATTTGTAAATGATAATCTTTTGTTACTGAATCACTTAATTACTGTTAGAGGTGAAAATGCAGAGCACAGCAATTGACTGTCATGTTTAACCAGCACATCTTTAACACCTTTACCCTGTTTTCTGCATCTTTTTTACCTGAAAACTGTTGACATAGAGTAGGCAAATCTCGAATTCCCGTTGGAAAATTTCACAGCTCATTGAGATCTGATGACTGGCACTGAGTATATGGAACAAGAACTTAGAAAATTCAATTTTCTATCCAGTAGTCCTCCCTGTACTGAACTCCAGTGTAGGGCATGTTGCCCTCTGGTCAAGGAGACCTTGCTGCTTGGACCTGAAATTATTTTCCCTTCTTATATGTCTCCCTGAACCACTGAAATAAGAATATGATATTTTTGAAAGAGTTTCATAGCATTTCTGAGAAATCAGTGGAAGTCCAAAGAAATCCTGGCAATTTTAATCTTAATTCTCATTACAGGGACAACTTTGCCACAGCTCCATACACGGTACAGTACAAGAAGAGCTCTTATAATTTCTGTGATTTGTAGAGTCCCACTGTGTAATGTTCCCAATGAGAAATACAAACTAGGCTGACAGGAGAAGCAGGATGTGACATCAAAAGCTTCTGCCCTGCATGGTGCCCCAAAATTTTCCATAAAAATAATTATTTTATTTGTTGCTTCAATTCTGAGACAGTATCGGTTCATATACTTTACGATCCTTGCTTCTACTTCTGACACCAAATTAAAGATGTCAAAAGTCCTACTCCAGTCTCTCTAAAGACAAAAAATGCCCTATTTTCTGTCAGTTTTCTCTTTTTCTTATCAAAGTTAAGATAAAAATCAGAATAAAAGGGCATATAAAAGCATTAACATACATGAAGATATTTACATAGAAAAAATTAATTTGATTTCATCATCTTTATTATTCCCCATCAATGAAAAATACACATAATAGTCATCTTTATTTTGGATATTGAGAAGGCAAACCCCATAGCCTAAGAAAAGATAGATGAATAAATGCTTATTCTTTGGTTTTGTGGATGTTTGTGGGTGGCCAGACAATTTATCCTGCCTTCATTGGATTAGACATACATCAAAATCCAGATGAAACTTTATATTCATGAGCTAAAGAAGATTCAGATTACCATACACTGCCTGAATTGGTCCATCACACTGCATTAACAGGGAAGACAAGTGAAGTGTGTGGCACAAAATATTAAATATTACAGTTAGAACACTGCATAGAAGAAAATTGTTCATTGACTCAAGTACAATTTTATTTTATAAAAAAAACAAAAAAAACCAAATTCTGCAACTACCAGATTTAAAAGCTTAACTCTTTCAAACTTCTTAAAATTAACCCACCTTACCAGGAACAATGCAACAAATATTAGACTCTCTTCTTTTCATGTTCTTTAAAAGAAGAATGATAAAATAGATTTGTTTCTAAAAACTGGATTTCCTATTTTACCATTTATAAATTTGGACTGTCAATGACATAACACTCACAGATTCAGGTTGCAGTTTGTCCTGTCACTATTTTTATTTCTGAGCAACTCTGTAATTTTAATGGGCTTCTGCATTAACTTTTCATTAGGTCATAATCAACACAAACTTGCACCATTAAAAGCTGTAAAAGCTAAATGTATTCTGTTGTGAAACATAGAGAAAGTTATTAAAAAATCAATTAAGAAAGCAATGAATAGTACAGATATATGCAAATGAAAATCCATTTAACGTAAAACAGAATATAACTACAGAATCACTGGAAAATATTTCTTACAAAAATTCCACATTGACCATAAAAAGATAAAATTCTTATAAAAGAAGAATTAATTACATAACAGAAAAACTTCTAATATTTATTGTAAGCTGACCATAAAACTCATTGTATTTTCATGTAGAAAATAAACCTGTAAAGCCTTTGAGAGTTTTCTGAAAACAGGCATTGAGTGGCTACCAATTCTGACTTACATTGCTGTTTAAGGAATAGTTCTATCATAGCTGAATACAATTTTTTTGCATTTTAGCATGTTATAAGCAAGGAAACATCAGAACTGTTGGTATGTAAGAGGTTCTAGAATTTATAGTTCACATCAACCAAACAAAAATGAACAGAAAACAGGTCATTTTCCATCTGATTATCTCATGGAGCAGTAAAATGCTCCATAATGCTCTTTATTCTTTGCCTCTGAGGATATCAGTGTTTCACACTTTCCAAAATTGCAGGTAGAGAATATTAATTTTTTTAGAAATGTATGGAGTAGTAGAAATACCCACTTCCTTTTTACACTCTTTCCTGTAACTCCAAAAAAGTTTTAGATGATTGGTCTCATTATAAGTGACATACTAATACTGTATGTCTAATACTAATTAACCCTATTTGATATTAATGATTAACCCTACAGCAAGTTCTGTGGTGTGAATCAGTTTTTAACAGGAGAGGAAGACTCATTGCTCCTCTTTCCTTGGCAAGCACTGCAAAACCAGATTATTTTGTATGAATTTAAAGTAAAGGCAGGTTAGTCATAACAAAGCACCTCTGTTTCCTCTGCATCAGCTATTTGAAAGCATTTCATCTCATTGCAAGCCCATTAGTAAGAAAGGAACATATTCTGTTAAAGCTAAAAAATGTACTTTTGTGATTCCTTTCTCCACCACAACCTCCTCCTCTCAGAGCTGGGCAAGTTCCTTGCAATTCCTCCTCTCCTTACACACCTGCTGCCAACTCTGATTCTCTGGTGGTGTTTCATTTTACCCATAAATCATGGATTTTCTGACACTAAATACTAATCCCAAACAGACCAACCAGGTAGATGAGAAAAGGGGCAAGAGAGGAGGCAGAGAGGAGAAGGAATGCACAGGCCTTCCAGAAAGCTGCAGAAAATAGGAAGAAAAAACTCAGGCAGGTAATAAAAGGGAAAAATGAGGAGGCTTGTAACAGATCAGAAATGGTAGGAAATAAAAATTCTTAGATACTTGAAGACAAAAATGACAATATATATAACATAAGGGAGAAAAAGTGCTGCATGAACTTAAGAGAAAAGCCACAGGAGATTATGTGATTTATGTGATTATGTTGACACATGAAAACTATGACAGACTTATATATCTGTGTCTCTCTCTCCCCTACTTACAGATGTTTTATGAATTTTGATCCAAGAATATAAATTCATAGGCTGTAAGTCATATTTGTGATACAAATGTTTACTTTTCTCTGAAAAGTGAACCCTGCATCCCTTATATTTTCTGAGCACATTTACTTAAGCATAAAAAAATGTTCATTTTATTTCAGGAATGAAAATCATTCCATCTAGGATTCCTGAGCTACAAAAGCTCAGGAATGAGGCATACAGAAGTGAAGCCCAGCTCCTTTGGCTCTTATTGAAACACAAGTTTTTCCAAAAGTAAGAGCAAATACAATAACTCAAATAATAATAATAATGGTCTCGTTGGCAGGTGGCAAAATCAATGTACCAAGAAAAAGTGTCCTTTAAAGGACAAATGTTGACAACTTCTAAGAGAAAAACAAAACCAAAATTATCAGTGTCCTATCATTTCCAGGGGATGGTTGATAATTTCCAAGACAGAAAGGGATGTGTCCCTTCCCTTTCCAAAAACAGGGGATTGCCATCTTGCCCTGTCCTTGTGCAAAATCTACAAAAACAGAAGAGTTGAAAGATTCCTGTTAGGCTCTTCCCAAGAATTCACCCTGTTAGAATTCCAGTGCTGGGAAGCAATTGCTAAAAGTAATTAATTGTTGTTAAGCAACAATTTAAATTACTTTCTAGCTCCCTGTGGCATTAGAGCAGTTTGTTTTAGAATTTTGGCATCCAAACACAGAAAATTTACATGGGTGACCAAACCTAAAAAAACAAGCTACACTATTTTGAATTCCACTCCCTGAAAATCAAGTTCAGAAACTTGATTTTCTGAACTGCAATAAAACAGAAATAAAAAGCCTACTGACACCTCAATCTAAATGGAACCAGTGGTAATCTCCTAGGAGGGGTTACAAACCCTCCAAAGACAAATTGCATCAAGGAAGAACAACATTTAATAAGAAAATAGCAATTAAACCTACAAAACCAAATAAACCTGGAGATTGCTGATCTCTTCTGCAGCAATTCCTGGCCCCCACTTGCCAAGTGAACTCCCTTGTAGCTGTTTCTGTCTCGTTTTACATTCAACTTTGAGCCTCTCTGAGACACAGTCAATACTTTTTTATTTCCTATACTGCTTATTCCTGATGCTTGCTTCCTTTGGTAAAGAATTTGAAGCACTTAGTCCATAAAATTAATAATGAATAATGACAATAAGATTATCTCTATTAAGCTTGTGACAGTGTGTCGTTCTGACAGATATAATTAAATTTAAGTATATTACATTACATTATATATTACATTAAAATACTGTATTTTCAAGATATTTTACAATCGTTATTACATTTATGAAATTGACACTTGGTTTAGAAACCTAAACCTGTCAAACTCAATGAACAATGAAAAAAAAAATAATGCAATATATAGATTAACCTCATATAAAAAACTATATATATAAATATGTAGTTTTTTATAAATAAGAATATATATAGTTATACATATCTATCTCTATATATATATTATATATAGTTTTCGGATGCTATTACTCATATCTTTAGTAACATGTCCATTCATAAATATTTCTTTCTGCAAAATTAATATATACATTGCACATCCAGATTGTGCTCAGTATGGAAGATAAAAGTCTCAGCATTCAGTGGTGGGATATCTTGTCAGTATAATAATGTAGCTGTAACAATGAAAACTGAGAATATTTCAGTACAACAAGCTTGCACAAAACTTGTTACACATCCCCAAACTGCTATCACTGAAGAAGCAGGAAATTTAGCCTTAAATCTAAACATCTTAAAGTACTAATGTGTTTGAGATATTAAAGTTCATGATTAGATATAGCAACACCACGGGAATAGATGCATAAATTTTTCAAAATCTGTCTATAAAACCAATTGACAAAAACTAGGAATGAAATATTTTATTGTCCCACTTTAAAATGTTTTATTACCTTTTTTAATTCACTGTGAGCAGTTGTTTATATGCCAGTTACCCCACGGCAGTACAGAGCAGTAATAAATTACTCTCAATTATACACAAGTCACTATTTGAGTAGAACAACTGTGTGTGCTGGTGAGTTTTAAAGGTTTTTTAATTATTTTTTCAGATTTACAGAGATCCTTTACCCGCCTGCCAGCCCCTCACCTTAGACTCCTGTCTTGCTGGTTTTCATATCCATTCCCAGTGACCCCCAAGCTATTCCTTCTTTTATCTTTCCCTCTCCTGCCACCATCCAACTGTGAGGACATAAACCACTGGGATACTTTGGTTTATCTCATTTGTCTTCTACTGAAACCATAGGAACTGCTCAACACTGCAGCTCCCTTGATCAAAATCCTCCCCTTTTCCATTGTGTTGATTGGAGCAGGGAGAAAACAGAAAATCTGTGGTTTATGTTCTCTGTCCTGATTGCCCCCCGACAGAACCAACTGCATGGAAAGCAATGCCCATCCTTTAAAATTTGTGATAGCACAAGTCCAGCTCATGGAGAAGTTTCAAGTATAATGAACTATTTTCAGAAGTTTATAACCTAATTCGAGCATATTTCACAAAGCCAGCAGAATGTACAGAACCCAAACTTTTGGCAACCTTTGATGCCTCAGGTTTTAGCTTTTATATTTTTCAGATTCTGCGCTCCTGTAGTGTGTGGGTTTGGACTTCATATTAGAGGATAGTAAGCTCTCTTCACAGAATAGGTAGACAAATCAATTCCTTCTCTAGCTGGGACAAGGACAAATTATCCAAATCTCAGGCCCAAAAGCACAAACAATGTGGGCTGAAGAGAGTAAAAAACAGAAGGATGAGGCTTCATAACCTAAAGCAGTAAGTGGAGAACTAACTTCAATATGCAAATAGAGCAGAACTTATGAAAATGAGAGACCCTGTGTCCAGTCATGCATTTTGTGACCGTTTTGATTTATCTTGGGTTCAGCCCTGGCTGGGCTCTTGTGCTGCCCAAGGTGGATCCATTGAGGCCTTCTAATAAATCCCTACTTCATCCTTTAACTCTGTCTAGACTCTGTTCTAGATCAGCCTTCACAGGGCATCACCTTCCAAACTGGAGACTGAGCAACCTTAGAGTAGAGTAACTGTTTGAACTGCCTTTAATATAGGTGAATCTGAACAATTTTTCCTGAATATTACCCTTTAAAAGAGCAGGAACACAATGAAATAATTAGATTTGGGAACATATATGGATTGGAGAATTTTATAGGAAGAATTATTAAAAGTAAATTGAGAAGTCAATAATTGAGAGGAAGCAATTATCAGCTTGTGCCATCAGATGTGGTTACAATGAATAATTCTATAGACTCTTCAAAGGTTGGGAAAAAACTGTTGCCATATCAGAGCTACTTCTCATCTGCTTTGAGAAACAAACCCTCTTTCAAGCTTCTCTAATTTCTGAGCTATGAGAATTTCCATTATAAATCTAGAAGGAATTGGTTACTGTAATCTTTTAGATCACTTCTACAATAGGGCAATTTTATAAACAATTGGGCGTATTCTCTTTCAAAACTCTGTGGCAGACCTCAGAATTAGACACAAATATTCATTTTCTACCTGCAAACTCCTTGCAATGAGCAGCTTTTGAAATCACAGGCACTAAAAATGAAAGTGGTTGTAATCTCCAAGCCCCTTGTTCTTGTTACTTCAAAACTTGCAGTCTCTCCAATTCTGAGAATTGCAAACATTCAGACAGAAGCTGTCTCAAGAACAGGGTGTTTTTTCAAATTGAGTTACTCCAGGAAAGTTATTCTCTGTTAATGATATTACACATAAACAAGTAATTTAATAATAATAATTTAATTAAAGTGCAACACTTTTCCATTGCTAATTTCCATGCCTCTGTCAAATGAAGGAATGAAGTGCTCAACTTTTTGTTTTTACTGTATAAACTAACAATTTGACACAGTTTAAGGCCTAAACTCTGAGAAGTTTCTGTGTTTCCTAAATTGGACCGTCAGATTTCCCTTTTATAGTTTAATTACACTGAAATGCTCATCTTCAAAGAGAAATGGGAGAATGCAGGCAGCTCTGGGATTTAGGAGCCCTGAAAGTTGGGAAAACCTGCATGGAGCAACCAGATACCCAGGGAACTGTGAAGCCTGCATCTCTTCTGGGAAGTGGGAACAGAAAGCAGTTAAGTCTGACAAATTCTTAAATTTTTTATTTATTTATTTTTAAAAGCTCGTATAAGTAAACCAGCTTAGTGCTTAGCCAGATTAATGCTTCAATACTTGCTTAATCATTTACAATATATAACATTTGTGAATGCTGCAGTGCTGAATTGGCTAAGCTCTAAAGACAGTTTATATAACCAAGCATTAAACTTCAAACAGCTCAGCAAGGTCATTGCTGCCCCAGCGCCAAGAAGAGCTCCCAAGCACTCTAAGATTTCTGGCCTAGTTAGCATGTTTTCAAAATTTTTACTAGCAGTCTCTTGGCAATTATAAAAGACAATTTTATTGAAATGCAGAGGAACTTTACAAGAGAAAAGCAGCAGGTGTTCTCCTCAAAAGGTTTTAAGGTTCAGAAGTAACAAACAATTTAAAAGCCCCATACTTGCTGAAGAAATGTTAACACCAAGATCTAAATGCATGTAAACTCTCATTGCATGTAATGAACACTCCCTGGTGTCAATAATTAGACTAAGATTGTTGTGTTTATCCTAAATTATCTGATGTGGAGCACAGAACACTGCACACTGTCTCACACCATCCCTTAATGATATTAAATCCACTAATTCTGATGAGTTACTAATTTTCTGGGTCTTTTGAAATCTCTGTGCCATTTTCTGATACATTTCATAACAGAAAAATTAAAATCAAAAAATAATAATCTCAGGAAAACACCTCAGAGCAAGACAGCCTTATCCTCAGAGGTCACAGAAACAGGTGAGAAAATGATTAGTTTGCCATTAGGAGCACTTCCAATTGCATCACTAACAACATTTCTGTTCAGACTTTTTCCTGCCCTCTATGAAAATGTATTTTGTGGTCACCACATCTGTGCCTTTATCCTTCTCCATTCAAAAACACAAAGGATAAGAGCAAACTCAACCACCTCCCCCTTAGTTAACTTTGACAATAAAAAATGTCCAAAATGACAAAGGAAAACAGACCATGAAATCCATGTAAAAAACATGCCTTCAAGGAACACAGTTATCACAAGAGATAAAACCTAATCTTTTCCATTTAAGTGCTTATCAGTGTGGATTACAGATATCAGAAGGCCAAGGGGAATGACAGTTCCAAATACTGAATTTGAACACTGAGCTTCCCCTATTAAAATAATTATTTTACAATGGCTAATTTTCATTATCCAGAATATTTCTAGTCTTGTGCTGAATCACAAAGAAATTAACTTTTTTTTTGGTTGGTTGTTCCAGGAGAAAGCAGGGAGAAAGGGAAAAGACTGATTAAAGGCAAATTGATCATTATGTGTGAACTCTGCAAAACTGTCAAAGCTCCCCTTGGAGCACCCACGGGGCTGTTTCATCTGTTTCAGACACCAAGAATTCTATCCCTGTTTTGTTAAATCCACAGAAACTTTTCTACAACTTCATTTTGATTTGTTAATGATGTTCTAAGCGAAACTCCTGACAGCAGAAAGCGACAAGAGGCATTAGGTGTGGGCAGGCAGGAGAGGAGCCAGACAAGGCCACAAAGATGATCCAAGGATTGGGAAGCTTCCATGAGAGCAAAGGCTGGGAGAACTGGGTTTGTTCACTCTTTAGAAAAGACCCTCATCACCACATTCCAGCCTTTAAAGAGGCTGCAAAGAAATGGAGACTCCTTTTTCACATGGAAAAGGTGAGGGGTGATGGGAACAGGTTACTCTTGGGAAGATTCCAACTGGAGATAAAAGGAAAAATTTTCACAATGAGAATATTGGAATATTGTCCCAAGAAAATGGTGGATTGGACCATTGGACCACCCATAAGATGCAGATGGGCATGGCTGTGGGTCATCTAGACCGTGCTTTTCCCAGCGAAGATTGGACTAAGTGATCCATGAGGTTGGACTAGGTGATCTGTGAGGTGTCTTCCAACCTCATCCTTTACAATGATTGACTGAGGAAAAAATCTGCTTTCACGTCATTAAAATACCTCAGGATCTTTCTCCCAAAGCTCAATTCTTATGGCTCGAATATTTATACACCATCTGGACTTCAAAGAGACCTGTCCTCAAAAGCAGCACAGTACCAGCTTTACACAAAGTCACTATTGCTTTTGGAGCTTGCCTCAGATACTTCACTGGTTCCAAATCTGGATAAATTTGCTGTGGCATTGTGACAAATTTCCTTCTTCTCCAGGATCAGGCATCCTCAGAAGAAGACATTAACTCTGCAGATATAAAACAGTTGAAACTGATTTTATCCAGTTGTGCAGGAACTCCACAGGTTGGAGACCAAGGCAATGGACATTGAAGATGCTCTGGCTGGATTTTTGCAGCTGTGTCCTGAATTTACTGACAGGAGGATGTTTCTGGGGAAAGAAAAATTCTCAAACTCTCAGGCTTAAAGGGAAGACTGTGAAAAGTTTGACCAGTGCAGTCAGTTTAGGTATAAGAGTGACACATTGGCTACTCTTTACTTCTTTCCTTTGAAAGATCCAGAAAGAAGAGAAAGAGGATAATTTTATGAGAACAAAAATCAGGATAGCAGCACAGAGAATGACATCAAGAGGAGTAGGGAGCTTTGCTTCCTCTGTCAGAAGAGCAGATTGTCAGCAGGAATCCAGCTCAGGGCTATGTCTGAGCGAGGGCTGTTTAGGTGAGCAGGTTACAAGTGACTGGTGTTCATCCCAAAAATAACACATGGACATTATGCTGAGATTAATGGGAGTGTTTACAGCTCTCGTAGCTACTGCTAGAGTCTCTCCAATCTACCATCTCAGACAACTGCCATTGAATTATTCATGATGTATTTATAACCTACAATTCATGAATGTAAGGGCTAGAAAACTTGTTTTGCACTCCGCCTTTTTTTTTTTTTTTTTTTTTTTTTTTTTTTTTTTTCATAGTGAAGCTTTGATCTGAAAATAAAGTAGTCATTTCATCAGTTGTGGTTTGGAGGGGACCTGGAGGCACCCACTATGAGATAAAGCCCTAAAAGAGCCCAAATCCATAAAATTTTACCAGCAGTACAGCAGTGCTGAGGTTTGGGTAAAGTATGAGGAAGGAGTTCAGGTAACAATTTAATCTCAAATAAAACCCTCAAAAATACTTAGTAGACTGATACTATTTCATATATTTGAATTAAAATGTAAGATCTTTAATTACAAAATTTGTAATATGAGAACAATTCATCATAGTGTAGAATTTTTGTTTTTTGAAGACTTTACAGATAAATGACACAAGCTTTTTAATTATCTGTCAGGTGAGAAGCAAAACACAGGGACAAAGATTAGTTCATTACATAAGTATTTCAAAAGTTATTATTTCACCCATCTACCAGGAAAACCCCAAATTACATTTGAAATCCTGGTCTCATGCTGAGCAGACTAATGGCTTTTCCAGGCTTTCTGAAGTGGGAGAAAAGGCTGATTTTATCCCCCTATTCTGACACATGGCACACAGGATCTCTCCCTTCTACTTTTAGTCACTTTGTAACTTAATCAAAAACATGTCTATATATGCCAGAGTATAAAATTGAAAGGCTGCCTCAGATTACTGTGTGTATTCCTAGAGCTTCCTTTTCTATTTGACATTTTTCCCACAAACACATAGTACTGCATGTTTAAAAGCTATTCATATCCATAACAGAGAACAAAAATGAAAAGCAGATTTTAAAATATCGATAAAAGGAAAAAAAAAATCTCAAAAAAGGTTGGAAAAAGATTTTAAAGGACAGTTTTTACATAACTGTGCATAACATGGAAAGCAGCAAAATAAAAAAAAAATAAAAAGTGAAGAGTTGACCAACCTTTATGTCTGTGAGATCCATCCATGTCAGAAAACTCAATGTGATTCTCATCAGCCCAGTACAGTCTGTGGTTGACGTAGTCTATGGTGAGAGCCATGGGCCTGGATATTTGAGTTTCTATAACCACAGCTTGCCTGGATCCATCCATCCCAACACGGCCAATGTGAGGGGACTCACAGCAATCGATCCAGTACAGGTATCTGTGACACAAAACACAGCAGCTGAGTAACAGTGATGCCTCAGCTTTTAGCTTTTATATTTTTCAGGTTCTGTGCTACCTCTGTGGGTCTGGGCTTCATAGAGTAGGGAGACAAAACAATTCCTTCTCTAGCTGGGGACCAAGGACAAATGATCCAAATTTCAGGCCCAAGATCATAAACAATGTAAACTGAAGAGTGAAAACCAAGAAGGATGGGACTTCATAACCTAAAGCTATAACTGGACAATTAACTCCAGTATGTAAATGGACCAAAACTTATAAACTTGTGACTGGCCATTCAATGTTGTGACCATTTTGGCTTCATCTGGGGGGTAGCCCTGGCTGAGCTCTTGTGCTGCCCAAACTAGATCTATTGAAACCTGCTAATAAATCCCTAATTTATTCTTTAGCTCTGTCTAGTCTCTGTTCTAGGTCAGCCTTCACAAGGCACCAGCAGCAATAAGTGACCAGAGAAGCTGTGGCTGCTCCATCCCTGGAAGTGTCCAAGACCAGGTTTGATGGGGCTTTGAGCAACCTGGGATAGTGAATGGCATCCCTGCCCATCTTGGGGGTTTGAAACTGGATGATCTTTAGGTCTCTTCTAAACCAAACCAATCTATGACTCAATGCTTAACTTATTTATTTGATCTCAGGAATAAATCAATAATTACTCTACAAATTTCCCCCATCCAAATAAATCTTTGCATTTTTCTGGACCTATCTGTAAATAGGTGTGCTGAATGTAAAGGGTTTGAATAGGAATCCTCATGCTAGGTGTGATTTTATTAAATTGATTATGGACTAGCAAAATGTGCATTTAAATGGCTTAGTCTTGATACCTTAGAATTTGAAGCACCACCCAAACTGGACTTTGTGAATCTTACATCCGGCAATAATGGCATAATTAATAAATTTATCAGAAATATGGTATTACATCTACTTCTTTTTTTTGACACATATGACAAAACTTTGCTGTTATGCAACCAAATAATGCAAATTGAATTGCTTCAAGAAGTACTTGCTCCAAAACATTAAAACAGAGGGTTTAAAAGTGGGTGAAACACTGAAAGAGACTGTTGGAAAGCTGAGCAGCAGTTTTTCCCTCGACATGCCATTTAACCACAATTCAGAGCATGTTTGCCATAAAGAAAGAAAAATCCCATTATTGAGTACATGGATGCATGTGGCTGCTGTTGTGTGCCATTACTCAGAACCTCAGGACAGATCTTTCCAGCTGGGAAGCTGATTCTTCTCTACAGGCTTTGGACAGGCCTTCCAAAACCCAGATGCAGCTCATATTCTTAATAACCACCTGGAAGAGAATTTGTGTGCAGGAGGAAATGATGGCCCCAAGAACAGTTACAGGTATCCTACAACACACAGGTGCAATATGCTGGCACCCAGCCTGCTCCACACAAGCAGCAGAGAGAGGGAACTTTCTCTCTCCAACAGAAAATGTTTTCTTTGGAAACAACTGCATGGCAGCAGCAGGATAATTCACTAAGCATTTCTCATTTGTGAGGGAAAAAAAGCCCCAAGATACAAGCAACACTGTTTCAAATTATAACTCTGAATTTGAGGTTTTATTTCCAGTAAAACTCTGTATTAAAATAAATGTTATTTATGATATGCTGAATAAAGCTTATATTCAGCAATAAAAATTGTAAAAAACAGCTTTGGAAACCTGTCTATACACAGACCAAAAAAACCCCAGTAAGTTATTATATCTATTCATTTATATATCTAAGCCTTCCTGAAAGACTGGGAGTCTCTGTGCCAACTTTGTAGAGTGATTTTTGTATACTCAGGGATGCCCAGGCAACCACAGAAAGATCCCATGTATTCATCCCTTGAAAACATTAAACCAAGGTCTTCATCCTCCCTTCCCAATTTTACAGTGAAGAAAGGGTACAGTTACAAGAAAATCAAATTTTAATTCTAAGAAATAGTAGAAAATAGATTTTATCTGTATAAAAATTAGTAAACTAGATAGGTTATATTTTTTATGCAAAGAAAAACTGTGTTTCTTTCTTTAGGTAGAGTCCAGATCAACACAACTTTCTTCTATCACCAAATATTAGATTAAAAAAACCCCAAAACAATAAACAACAAAGTATTATTTCCTATTTTTAGAATAAAAATTATTTTAATATCAAATCAGAATTAAGTAGGAAGTACTGAAAATTGACTGCTTCTTACCCAGCTTGAGGATCTAGGGACAGATCTCTGGGAAACTTCACTCTCTTGCTCACAAGGACAGTTGGGTACAAGCCATTGAGTTTAGACACCTCAATAATTCTCTTTTCAGTGTCAGACCAGTAGAGATTCTTCCCAATCCAATCAACAGCCAGGGCATTGGGAACAGCTGTATTGTGAACTACCTGGAAAAGCAAAAATTATATTAGTTATTTATCTAAATAACTGGGAAAAGGAACAATAATCTGAGAACTACTGCTGCCAGGATATTGAGAGACTGGATATTTCATACAGGGACATAAAGCATGTAAAAACTGGGTATTATTCACTGCTAAACACTGACACTTCTCAGGTAATGACACTTCTTAAGTAGCTACAACAATGTGACACTTTCCTCCTAGTGAGGGAGAATGGAGCATGCTATGATATTGTAAAGAGGAAATTACCAACTTCTCTACATTATGCATGAACTTTTAAAAACTCTTGATCTTTCATTTTTCATCTTAAATACCTAGTGTTCTGTTAATGTAAAAAGAAAAAAAAAATCAAACAAAACCAAACTTTTCTCCCTTTCACTGTTCTATCTTTTGTTCCACAGAAAGGAGTGATGTGGCTGCTCTCCCCACAGCGTGCCCTTGGGCACATCTGCTTCTCATCCCCCCATTTCTCTCAGCAGTCCCCATCAGTGTCTCCTTCATTTTAATGTCACAGTAGTGCCATATGTCATCGTGACACAGAGACAATGAGGCACTCAGACTTACTGGCTGGAAAGGAAATATTGGGCTCTATTTCCAACATTCATGTGGCAGAAGAATGAGGGACTTCCCAAGAATTAGTTGCATTTCAAAAGGATGACATTGTTAACCTAAGCAGTTTAGTCACCTACTGGAAAGCCTACAGACTACTGACAGGGATGTGTTATTCTCAGGGGTTTCGATGACTTGGATAATTCTGGAACTTGAACAAATTCTTCTAGATATATGTGGTTACAAATCTCATCATGACAGCATGAGTCAGTCTGGCTTGTCTGTGAGTACTTCATGTCAAGTGTTCAGTAATATTTGAATATTCACAATCATTTGAGTCCAGTTTCTCCTAGGCTTGAAAATTCTGTTCCTGAGAAGATCTATCCTGACCTGATGTCTACTCCTGATTAAGTTCTGATTAGGTCTGTGCAGCTAGAACTTCAAGAAAAAAAACCCACAAATCAGAAAGCAATACTTGAAAATTTATGAGATTTCTTAAGCACTAATAATGGTTTTATTACTGTGGTGAACATTCTAATTTACTGTTATCTTCATCACTAACAGTATGTGCACCAGAGTATAAACTTCATGTATAAACCTGTATTATATATAAGTGAATGTGCTAGTTTTAAATTTATTTACCATCTGAGGACATGGAAAAGCTTTCAAGATAAGAAGGGATATGGTGAGATGCTTTAAATCAACTTTGCAGTTATGAATATGTAAAAGCACCTTCTCAGGCTGTTACATAATTTATCACCTTATAAATTCTTTTTAGAAAGTTAAATTCCAGGATACACCGCCTTTTTAATGGAATAAGAGGTTTTATTTTCTAAAGCCTCCACATTATCAGCTTCACCAGTTTATAAATGTGTAATTGAAGCAACTGCTGCACTGGCCCAAGGGACCTTTAATGCAGAAATGGAAAACTCTGAAAACTTAGGTAGTGGTTTAGCTGTCTAAACACCTCACTAGAGCATCAACCAAACTAATGAGTCTCTCTTTCTGATGAGTTTTCCTTGGGAGAGTCACTTCAACCTGTCCCAGCCACTGAGATCACCAGCGTGGCACTTCCTGTGCATGGTCCAGGTTTGACTTCATTTCCCACTAACATTTGGGAATGTAAACTCTCCATAAAACACTGTGTTAACAGCTGAACACAGCCATGTGGAAAAGCTGTCATTTCAATTTTGCAAGTATCTCCTCCATGAGCAGAGGCAGAAGAAAAATGAGATGCCATCAGGCTTCCCAGAGCTGGTGTGCTGAAGAAATGCCATCTCCTGCAAGGGGAATCCGAGGCAATACATCAAATAGCATCACTTACACTGAGAGCAGATCTATTTATAGCAAAGAATAACACAACAAGTGGGAAGATATTAAAATGAGAGATTCATCAGGGGAGAAACCATAAAAACTATCTCGTGAAAAAACAACGCCATTAAAATATGTATACAGGTTTGCTAGATAAAAAATAATAAGCCCTGCATTTAAATAAAGAAATAAATATAATAATTTCATTTGAAATAATTGTTAATTATGTCAGCTTTAAGTATGTCCTACGGCAAGCTAATAAAAAAATCAAAGAATCACAAAAATTTGGCTCTGCATAAAAGGTTACTGACAGACTATTAGAGAGTTATAGTATATAATTCTTGCTAATTTTTTTCACCTTATTTTTAGCTTTCAGAGGCCAAATCTGGGCCAAGTTTTTTAGAGAAAAACATGTTTTTGTATGAAATTTAAATGGACTTATTTTTATGATTATTGCTTTGAATATATCATCCTATATGAGCAAAATTGCAATTGACATACTTGTACAAATTGCAAACTGATTGAAAAATGAAATATCCTCATCCTAAACAAAATGTCTTCATCCTAATTTTCTTCTAGTGGTTGGTATTTTTCTTAAAAAATAAAATTATTAATGAATCAGTAGAAAGATTTTTTAAAAAATAGTGTTCTACCTGGCTATTAGAACATTTTTAACTGGGAAAATTTCCTTGTTTTTGAAATGGAGAAGATTAGAAATAAAGAGTCTGAGTAATCCCCAGCCCTCATATAATATTGAATCATCCAGAAGGGACAGAAGCTGAGGAGGATGCTTTGGAAACGGTTTAAAGACAATAAATATGATTCAAGGATTTAATGAATTTTGAACCCCACACTTGACAGTCTTCCATTTTTTTCCCCACACAAGTAAAACTTCTGTTTTTACTTTTACCCCAATGCAATAAGACTGCCAGAAGTGCTCATCACTTGCTTTTTTTTCTTTTTAAGAACAATTATTTTGGTGTGAAGGATGCAAGCAAGGTTCACTGAAGCCAGTGAGTTTCAAACCCTGACTCACATAAGGAGCAAAGCTTTGAGAAACTCCTTCCTCTGAGAAGGAAAAACAAAAATCTTTTCTCTCTTCATGTTTACTGGTGTGCAGAGAGGCAACAAAATTCATAGGGTATGTTGCTGCTCATTTAAGTCCCTGTTTCAGAAGGCCAGACATAATAGAATAAACAAAGAATTCCTTACTGCTTATCACCAGTTCTGGGAAAATGTTCACAAAAGTCAACAAATGTGCTTAATAGTGGATTTGTGAACTTAATCCACTACAGAGGCAGAACAGACAGGCTGTGCAGAAATGGGAGTGCACTTTTACCCTTCACAGCAAAGACACTGAGTTATTTTAATTATCAGTGTAGTGGAGGTGAAACAAAAACAAACTGAAGATCACAGGAAATGTTATATAGGAAGAAATAAGGCACCAGTGTATTTACACAGCTTACACCTAATTATAGCTCTTTTCTTTGGCATGCTGGAAGCCACATGGAACTGCCAATTCAGTAAACTGTCAGATTTGTTATAAGGAATTTATCTCCTAAATACAGTTCTCCTTGCCCCTATCTTTAGTTCAAATAAGATACAAATGCAATTAAATTTTACTAGGACTTGCTAGCCCATGCTGCGTTTGTATTCAGACACCAAAGTCTCATAATCTGGGTTAAATGTATGAAGGAGCATTTCCCAAAGCACTCAAAAAATTTAATTCTAGTGGTGACATTATTAATCCTCAATTACCTTGATGTCACTTCCATTTAAAGACATTCTGTTTATGCGACTGCCATTTGGTCTGCTGGAATCAATCCAATAAATGAACTCTTCTCTGTAGTCAAAGTCTATTGCAATCACATTGTTCAGCCCCTAAAAACAGGAAAAAAAAAGTCCATTTATTCAAATGTTTGAACACAAACTGCTGGATAGCATTCAGAATGCAAAACATATTTAATATTCCTAATGCTTTATTTTACTGTCTGCATATTTCTGAAGCACTTCCCTCTCTTTTCCATACATTACTTGTAAACAAAGACTGTAACAGAAATAAATATGGTGACAAATCGAATCACTTCAAAAAATGCAGATGATACATGAAACTAAGTGAGGCTCCTGTGTTTTTCTATACTCTTATTTAAATGAAGTTCAGCAGTAAATACTTCTAACTTTTGCTCAGTTTCACTGCTGATTACTACGTTTGGCCTTTCTTTGGCAAACTAGATGGGAGAATCAGAAACAGTATAATGTTTATGACATTTAAATAATGAAAAAACTTTCCTTAGTAATATAAATGAATCAGGAATTCAAAATGGTGGTGGTGCAAAAAGACATTTATGTTAATTCCTGAATGAGGAGGTTTTGACTTAGATGCTATATTATAGGTACTCTATATACATGTATTTATAGATATGTGTGTGTGTGGATATAGAAAGTGTGAAAGCTGGAGATCCAGCAGGCACCTGGGAATCTCCTGTGGCTCCAATTACAAAGCCAACACGTTTAAGAGAGAGTGGTGATTATATCTGAGGTACTCCAACACGCTGGGAGGAGCAATCATACAATAATGGCTTTTCATCCCAAATGGCAGATAAGGAAGAAGGAGGTTGCATTCAGATGATGCCTCTTATTTCCTTATCTGCTCCATAACCTGCTGAATGTTCTGATATGTAGTGAAATCACAATTATTCTTAATATGCCAGGTTGTTGTTATCAATGAAATATGGAGCAGCAGCGGTGAAAGGGACGGATGTGGTCTGTATTCCCTCTATAAATTCAAGGTCAGTTAATCAATTCCCTTATCAGCCCAATGGCATCCTGTTCTCAGGTAGATCAGCAGCCTCCCTGTTTAGTGTAATTCATTGCTGGGAAGGGGTGTGCTGGACCAGCCAGCTCCAAAGTAAACAACTAAGCACAACAATATTTAATATTTAATCATACAGAAACTGATACATGGCTTATCCTCCATCTACTGCTATGTAATTACTGCAAATCTATCTTTTGATCATAATGTAGAGGAAAAGAGTAGTTAGGCTGCACAAATCATCATGAAAAAAAGCCTGAAACAATTCAATGTAGGAAGACCACTCTCATTTTTCAAAAGTATCACATACATGCAGACATTTTTCACAAAACCAGCTGCAGCTCTGTAACTGGGCTGCAAAACACTATTCCTGTCTCTTTTCCTCCCGTTAGTATAATTGCATCTACAGAGAAACCCCCACCCAAAATTCTTAACCTAGGAGACAACAGGTCAATGAAAACAAAATATTATTTAACACAATTTTATAACATTTTATAAATCAAAGTCGGCAATTTGTAAAAAATATGGCCTTATCTCTAAATATTCCACAACACTGTAACAGTTTCCTAAGGATCAAGACTAATACAGAGAATTGACTGCCTGCATATCTTTGGTTTCAATGTTTTATTTTGGTTAATTTAATTGCAATTTTTATCAGAACATCAACTGCAGGTAAAGAATTATGTATGTCTGTAACAGTTTTCTGTCCAGACATAATTTCCTCTTTATCATATACATATCTCACTTAAGCCCTCCTATCATAATTCTTTGTCATTTCACAAGAAATTTGCTTTTTAGAAGGAATAGGGAAGATTTCAAATGGCATCAGCTGCCTTAGTCTCTCATCATAAACCTGTGGGTTTGTTTCTATTACACACAGCACACAATATATCCTTGGCTGTGATTTGTGTTCCCTTGGTGCCCCACTTAAAAACATAGAGATAAAAATCACAAATAATGGGGAGGAAGATTATCTACTCTGCTTATCGAAACCCTGAGGATTTTGATGACTAGGAGTAAAGGAAATGGAAAGCAAAGACAATACATGAGACATAATTCAAACAGTTGTATGGTTTATGTGATTTGGAAAAAAAAATAGAAAATAAAGAAAAAGAAAATAGAGGAAAAAGCTGGCACATAACTCAGAAAAGACTGAAGGAGCTCCTATTTGCAGCTCCTTTACTCTGAGTTTATATGAACTATTAGAATGGTAATCACAGACCAAATACACAGAGAGAAGGGTGGGTTTGCTCCTCTGCCAGAGCCACTCTGGTGTTTGCCATCACCTGGTAGATGTGCAGGAAAGAGCCAAATCCATCATGGCACTACAAGGACACAAAGATGTCCTTATGAGGGACACAGCCCCCCTGTTCTGCTGGTAAAGAACAGGCTTTGGCATCAAATGCTGTTATTTCAGGAGCAAAGACCAGTGGGTTCAACAGCAGAGGTGTTTGTCAGCCCAGTGCATGAATGGAACGTGGAAAACATATTTTGTTCAGTGGCTGGAGCTGCTTGGGCTCTAATGTCCATTGAGTTCAGGACCTGTCAGCACCACCCACGAAGAAAATCTCCTGTGGCTCCCCTCTTTTCACAGGCATCTATGAACAGCTACACCAGCAAAAGAGGAGAGAGGCAGTGAGATGCAAATGAGAGGGAATCAGAAGGATTTCAGAACAGACAGACTTTCACAATGTTCTAAGCTTAAATAAAGGCAATGTTTCATTCAAGATGGTTAATTTAATAATTACTGTTGTGAAGACCTGTGCACCTCTCTTGTGACATTTAGGTGCACAGCATAGTGACACAAGAAGTTACAAAAAGCCTGATTATATTGATGGGGAGTAAATAATTTCCTAGTCTTACTACAATTGATCCATTAGTATTCAAGGAAATCGATATTTTTATTAAAACATTTTGGAAATCTAATCTATGGCAAATAACTACACTTAGGTGAAGCACAGAAGGACAGCAGACTGCTAAAAATGGCAGCTCTGTATTTACTGGGTGACATTCTATTTTTGTGGTTTTTCACTTTTTCTTTTCTCTGTCATAATATTTTTGAGTAATTACTTTAAAAATTAGCTTTACACAAAGATAAGAGTTCACATTTGTAATACCATAAATATTGGGATTGCCTGTCTGAAAATAGATTTAGATTATGGCAGTAAGCAGCCCCAGTAGTACATGGCCAAATAGGTGGGGATTTGTTTTTTTTTTTTAACTCTATTAGACAAATTGCACAAAACATATTGTGATGGAAGAGGATCACAAATAACATATTTTTTTAGTACATCAGAATGACTGACAAAACAACTGCCTGAGCTTTAATAATGTCAAATCCAGAAAAAAATAGTCAATTAAAAGTATTATAATAACTCTGAAGATACTGCAGTTGTTCTGTGGTGCACACAATGCCAATTATAGGATGATGTTTCTGTCAGTTGCAAACTTTAGCAAATAATAAAAGTATTGAGTTAAACTTAGAGCATGGTACTATGGTTATACCTGTTTCAACAAAGTGTAGTTGGATCCATCAGTGCTAATTTTTCTTATTTCATGATGATCAGCCAGAATTAAGAAAGGTTCCTCATCTAAACCCCGGGAGAAAGAATATATTAGACTAGCTTTTACGTTAATTTATGGAAAATCAGGAATACAATGCTGAAATACAGATGGCTTGAAAAATAAATGTTACATGCTCTGATCAATGTTATGGATGAAAGAAATATTTAAAACATTCAAATGCTCCAAGAAAGATCAATGATGCAGTATAAAAATGAACAAAGCAATCAATTAGTATATCTTTCAATGCAATTTAATTATTTTGCCTTTGTAATATGGGAACCATACTGTATTTTATCCTAATTTAATGTCAGAGATTAAATGGGAAATATATTTCATTCCATATGTTTTAATTTCAACATTTCCTTTCAATTTAAGACTGACTACTAATTATGGTTGCAAACCAAGCATGTTTTGACCATTGCTTTTTGAGATTTCATTAGTCTGAATGATACAGCGAGAAAGAAACAGCTACTCATAAAAACCTTGATTTTTTTGAGTTTGAACTGAAGCCAGATTTGACTTTGTGTAACCCTGGCTTTCTAGTTTATAAAAAAATATTTACTTTCAGATACTCATTCATGACATTACTGAAACATCTCTGACACTGACATACATAATTCTAAAAATATTTTCTAAGGCTGTGTTTATTTTAGCTCTATTGAGAGACACCTCGACTAAAATTAAAAAAAAAAAGATCACTAGTGATAATTAAAAATGTATTAAAGGCTTTGCATCTACTTCTCTTGCACTCTAGAATGTAATGTGTTGTCCAGCCTACTCTGCTCCTGTACTGAACACACTGGTATATTATAACAGAGTTTGCATTTGCTATTTTTTCTTGCTCCTCCTTTTCAATGAGGAAGTTTGATGTATATTCTAATATCCTAAAGGTGATGAAATCTTATCCTAACCATGCTATTATCATCTGACTCAGAAGCAGTGATGTATTTTAACTTTTTTAATACTTTTTCTAATAAAGTTAATTATTCACACTTTCAAAAACCACTGCATCTATTTATCACAAATGAGCTGAGGAAAATACAGACTAAAAATATAACTTATTATTGCATTCAGACACAGTCACATTGCTATTTTATATTGAAAAGAAAGCAGATTCAAAGTAACCCTGTTTTTATCTTGCATATAAAGGCAACATAGACCTTGGGGCTAATTTTTTTCCACAAATTATTTAAATACAGCTGAGGATTATAAAAGCATTAAACAGTAATACCTGAAAGGGATTTGCAGCCATTTGGGTTATCAGGCTGTGTTTCATACCCTTCTGCACACAAGCATTTGTAGGTTCCATAAGTATTGATGCATTGCTGGCTACAGGGAAATCCAGATGAACATTCATCAATATCTACACACGTTTTGCCATCATCCTTCAGGAGGAATCCAGGCCAGCATTTGCACTGGGAAAGAAAACCAAATACATTCATTTTTAATCCTGTTTATCACCTGTGTGTACTTGCTTCTGAATATGTTAGCATCATAAACTTTTTATGCATCTCATTTTTTCAAATAACATCTTAATTACTTTGCTGCTTGTATGGTTTACAGGAGGCATATCTAATTTTCTTTTCAGATATTACTGATGTGATCCTAAGCACCATATAAAAAAAAACAAACAAAAAAAACCCAAAAAAAACCAAAAAAAACAACCACCCAAACAAAACCCTGTGGAATGACTAATTATTCTTTCTACTTTAACTGAAGAAAAAGTAAAGCACACCTTTTCAAAACTATAGAAAGGATTTTTTCTTGAAAATAATGATGGATGGACCTTTGGAGTTCTTAATTTTCAATGATACATCTGTTTTTTGCTAAAGATAGACAGTTTTTAACTATTTTCCCTGGAATCATTGATACCACCTAGCAATCTATGTAACCAGCACAGGAAATGTGAATGAGAACTCTTGAGGCCAATCAGAAGATGGATGTGGACAATTCTTGTGGGTCCCTTCTAACTCAGAATATTCTCTGATCCTGGCAAGTTTATCACATGCAATGGGAAAGGTGCACAATACAACTGGGCAGAGGGGTTCTGAAATAGGGGTAGAAATTTTATCTACAGAATATTTCCTCTCATGTTCCCTCCTACATTATCTGTTTCTCTCTGCAGAGATCCAGGGCGTGCTTTCTCCACCACTTCAACAACTCTTGGGTCTCTGTCTCAACCCTCACCCTTCCAGAGGGTTGAATTCCAAGCTGCACAGATTTTATTTAGTTCTCAGTGGGCCAATGTTCAGCTGAAAAGATGAAACTTTGGGAGTGCAGTTAGGGTTACTTCAGAGTTAAAACCCTGGAAAAAGTCTTTCTTCTATTTTTAGCTGCTATTTACAGGCTACTGCAGGCTGTTCCTCTCTACTTGTCAAGGCCAAAGAGCAGATTCAAAAAACAGCCTCACATGCAGACAATGAACAGTTTTATTCTGTTACTAAGGTGATATAACTTTGTTTAAATGTTTCTGTAAGAGTCTCTGTCTTGAGGAAAGAAAAAAACAAAACAAAACAACAAACTGGAGAAAACCGCTATTTCTGCTGCTCATTCCTATACATTGTAAAATTTTTACTCATTGATTTTCAGTGCTCTGTATAGACCAGTACGATTTGTGGTATTTAAAGCATTGAATGGTCTTTTTCATAGCTTTAAAAATATGTACATTTTTAAAATACAATTGGCAATTCTTTGCTTACAGGAAATGAAAATTAGAATGTTCTTATTTTGACACATAACCTACTTCACTACAAAGAGATACCATACAGTGGGGCTTTTTTATAATCATGCAGTAGTTAAGCAGTTCAGACTAAAACCTCACATTATATTAAATCATATTTTGCAATTATTCACCTTGTATCCAACAGGAAGGTCCTGACAATCTTGGGAACAGCCACTGACTTTTTTACTGAGGCATTCATTAATGTGGCAGCTTTTCTCATCAGACCCATCACTGCAATCTTCTTTGTTATCACAAACCTCACTCTGAGGAATGCACTTGCCATTTTTGCACATAAAAAAAGAGCTGTTACATGACTGCTCTGGAAAACAAAAAATAACACACAACTTGGTGTCATCTCTTAATATTTTTTCATGGATCAGCTGCTGTGTGCATGCAAAAGGAAAAATATTGTGTAACAATTGAATATTTATAATTTATTGATAGCTTTATAATAACTTTTCAGTGTCTTTGGAGATTATTCCTCTCCTGGAAAAATGAGTGAAGGCATCAACTTATTAATCCCTCCTACATATTTGTTTTCATATAATGAAGAACCCTCTACATAATCTCTGCACAAAACACAGTTCTTTTTTCCAAAAGTTAAAAAAAACCCCATGAGTTCCACCCTCTGTGGATGCTGAGGGGTTTAGGAGCACAACTGCCTGAATTCCAAAGCATTCCTTGTCTAATGACCTGCAAATATGTTCTTCCCTCTTTGGCAAAACTCCAATACGACATTTCAGCTACATTCAGATCCTTCAAATAACAATTGGAACATTTAAATAAATATAAGGTAGGTGTGCTGCCTCACCTCACAGCAGATGCATGTTTTCCATCAAAATTGGAATAAAGAACCAGGCTACAGTGCAATGAAATGCTAAGGTCTAGACAGAAGAATTGGTCTTTCAGAAAGCCACAGAACAGAACAACAAATGCAGACCAGGACTAATTTCCCTCTCAAAAATCAGTCAGACCTCATCAAATTTATCAATCTAAGCAGGAAATATCAATAAGAACTATAGTATAATTTATAATTTTTACTGGGAGCAACTTTACATCTCCTTTGATATGAACTCCTTCTGTGTGATGAATATCTGGAACACAGTAACATTATAAGCACAAGCTAGAAACTTTGGAAATTACAATAGTAATATCATCATCTTTTAGCATCAGCAGGAGTTATGCACTAAGGAAGTGTCTGCTATTTTATTCCATAGGAACTGGTGGCTTGGACTTTGTGAAGTGAAGTTTAGGATGCTCAGAACATTTTCTCCTTTCAAGACATGAGCAAAATCACCACGAAGGCACTGGAAATTTAAGCTATGAGGTTTTTCTGACTTAGGACTCTAAAGAAAGTTCACCCGTGCTCAAAAAATCACAAACCTGAACTTTTGCACTTGGCATTGATAGGTGCTTCATCAGAGTGGTCTGGGCAGTCAAAGTCCCCGTCACATTGCCACTGGGAGTTCAGCAGGCAGCGCCCATCAGCACAGGTGAACTCCCCAGGACGGCAGCGACGATACCCTACAAAAACACACACCACTCACCTCATGTTTGCTCCCACTGTTTCAACACAAAACTCTGCATTTTTGAAGCAACACAACAAAAGTTATTTTTTGCTCCATTTAGAGGTGCAGAGTGTTGTGCTCATACACCAGCAAAGAGAGAAATCAGCATAAAGAAATCTGTAATATACAGACATTTTCTAGCTATTTTCTGTTGTGGTTCTCATTTCTGGAGGAAATTTAAGAGTAAATAACCAATATTGATTGTAACAGCACACAACTAGACATGATAATCACCAATTTGTCATGTTGAAGGAGATATTTGCTCTGTATTTTCCATAAATATTATTTATATAGATTAATGTTTCTGAGTATGGCCCAGATATATTGAATAGACACTCAGAATATATATATATATATATATATAAAATATAAGAAACCTAAATTCATGTGAATGATGAAAATTAAATATTCACATATGGTTATAGTTGATATAATTTAAATGCAGTGATAATCATGACAGCTGTGTTTGATTCTTTGATAGGAAAAAAACATATATGGAGACAATGACAAAAATACATATAATAGAGATAAACTTACTAAACAAGAAATTCTAGGGCATACTTTTAAAATTCTCCTAAATATTATTAGCAATCAACTCTAAGACTCTATGGAAAATAATTTGTCACTGCAGTCCCAGATCCAAGTTAATTCCAAGCTGTATTAATTAAAGAATAATTTACAAGTGAGAATTAAAACAATAAAAAAAGAAGAAGAGCTTTATTTTTCAGTAATGCCTTAGAGTAGCAGACTCTGAAGAATGCCTTACAGTTAGCAGTGTGAAATTATTTTATTTACTTTATTTTTTTATACTTGCCACATTCCAGG
This sequence comes from Lonchura striata, assembly GCF_050655825.1. Lineage (NCBI taxonomy): Eukaryota > Metazoa > Chordata > Aves > Passeriformes > Estrildidae > Lonchura > Lonchura striata. The sequence goes on along the minus strand of NC_140709.1, from coordinate 5,272,676 downwards.
GATTCATCTGATCCATCTCCACAGTCGTCATCGTGGTCACAAACAAACTGTTTGGGAATGCAGACTTTGTTATGGCACATGAAAGCATTCTCATCACAAGTGTTATTGGGAGCTAAGGAAAATACAGCACATAAAAAAAAGAAAAAAGAAAGAAATTGAGAACAATCAGATAAACAGACGATTTTCTTACACAAAGATGAAATGAGAAGTGAATTTGAGGGAATTCAATGGAAATAACCATAACTTTTTAGTCAGATAAGAAGCATCACACAATTCAATACCAGAAAAAGCTAGTCATCACAAAGAAAGCTACAGAAGTAAAGATAGCTAAAATCTTCTGTAATCCAAGAATGAAAAGCTTCAAAAGTCGATGCTGTCTATGACTAAACTAAGGTCTGGCTCTGAAGAAAAGAACATTTGGGAAGAAGAGATGTCCTTATATTGGTCTGCTCCTGAGCAAATGCTCTTTGAAGTCCACAAACACTCCAAATATACAGAATATATTATGTACAATTTTTATGCATTAATTAAAAAAAAACCCTTCAATGAAACTATTACTGAATTCCTGACACTGTTCATGGAAATGTGTCTCAGGTAGACAGGAAGTAACATTTTATAGGGATCTGAACAATTAGCCAGAATAAACTGATGACAAAACTTGCATCTTCCTTCTTGATGCATAACCTCATTGACATGAGCAGCATTTTCTTCAGGAGGAGCAATAAAACTGCAGAGTCCCTGAGGTGCTGACTTTCACCAGGAAACACTGCAAAGAGCCTGTGACGTACAACACATCCTGACCTCCAGCTGGCTGCCTCGGCGTGAAGCCGTGGAGGATCCTCTCCATGTGCTCACACGTGGGTCAGCACTCTTCACCAGCACAGTGGACATTGAAACAACATGAAATAGCATGGGAATGACGGGGTTTTTTGACATACAAACCTACCACAGCCCGCTGTGGAGAGCTCGTCGCTCCCGTTGGGACAGTCGCGCTCCCCGTCACAGAGCCAGTGCTGGGGCACGCAGGCGTGGGAGCCCAGGCAGCTGAAGGTGTCTGCAGCACACGTCACTGAGCCTGGGGACACATGGCAAGGGAGCCCTCAGCACCGAACCATCCCAAATCCCCCTCTGGAATACCCTAGCCCATGTTTGTATGGTGACTGGTCATGATTAAAGGGGTTTATTTTAACATCTCGGCGATCATTTCATTCTTCACATTATGATAAATCTGCTGGCTGGGGTTGTCTGTTTTACAGTCAAATTTTCACAGAATTTACAGAATCATTAGATTGGAAGAGACCTTCAAGATCATTCAGTCCAACCCAGCCCAAACACCTCAAATAAACCCTGGCACCCAGTGCCACATCCAATTTTTTAAACACATCCAGGGGTGGTGACTCCACCACCTTCCAGGGCAGGCCATTCCAGAACTTTATTACCCCTTCTGTGAAAAACTTCTTCCTAATATCCAACCCATATTTCCCTTGGTGAAGCTTGAGGCTGTGTCCTGTGGTTCTGTCAGTGCTGCCTGGAGAAAGAGCCCAACCCCACCTGAGCACAGCCAATTTCAGGGAGTTGTAGTGATAAGGTCACCCCTGAGTCTCCTTTCTCCAGGCTGAACACCCCTAACTTTTGGCCATCTGCTGTTTCTTCCATTCTTTTCATTAATTCATTCTCTTAAATTTCCCATGCTTCATGGAAACTCTCCAGCAGAGGCTACTTTTGCTTATTTAAACTCATTTGCCACTTTTTGATATTTCTGGAATTGAACTTCAAGTTAAAAAAATACTGATGTTTCTAAGACTGAAAAATCTGACGTAATTTTGATCTCTTTTCTCCTTGAAATTCATATCTGACTACTGTTCCTAAGAAGAAATTCAGCCTTAACTCCCCCTTTGTCATACCCAGAGCAGATTTTTCTCACTTTGAGAGAAGTTAAGTGTCCTAAAAAATTAATATTTTACCATATTATAACAGTATAAGTTCTACCTCCACCCCTTTCATTTGCTGGCATGTCATTTTTGATTAAGCAACTACTTCAGCAAACCAGATTTTTTCTCTGTCTATTTAACACTTCTGGTTATCAACAATATTTTAATGTGATTACACACACTGGAAATATGGAATAAATAATGTTTGTTGAATGGACTTTAAGTAAAAGTATTTTTGAAAAGGAATATATCTTTAAATGGTAAAAGCTGAATTTTTAAAAAGAAACTTAAAATAGAGAGAACGACAGAACTGATTTATAAATATCACCAAATTGTGACAGCGTGACTTGACACAATGTGATTTTCTTTGGAAAAGAATTCAATAACACATTTCCAGTCCATTAAACCCTAGAATAAACACAACATTTTCAATTACTTATGCACCTTGAAGAGTTTGGGAATTTGAGAGGAATATCATCCAGTAGAAAAAAAACCACCTAAACCAAAAATGCAATAACTTTAGCATCTTTGAGCACCTGACACTCAAATGTAAAATTCAAATGGGGTTTTACACCAAGGACAGGAACTGGAGAACAGACTGGCTGTCCTTTTACCCAGCTGGTTTGCCATTAATAACTTTACTGTTTGTGATGCCTTAAGTTTCAGCTTTCATATTTTTAAGATTGTGTACTGCTTTAGTGTGTGACTCTGAACTTCATAAAAAGTGTTAGTAAGTTCTCTTCACAGCTTAGACAAAACAATCCTTTTCCAGCCTGAGAGCCAAGGACACCATTGCAGCTTCAGGTTCAAAAAGTGTAAACACCAGTGAATTGAGGAGAGCAAACTGGGAGGATGGGACTGAATCACCTGGAGCTGTAATTGTACAATTGACCCTAATATGTCAAAACTTATAAAAGTGTGAAATCTTGTGACCGGTCGTCCATTTTTGTAATCATTTTGGGTAGAGCCTTGGCCAGGCTCTTGCACTGCCCAGGGTGTATCCTTTGAAGGACTTTTAATAAATACCTACTTCATTCTTTTAACTCTGTCTAGCCTCTCCTCCAGGTCAGCCTCTTTAGCCATCAAGAGAATTAGACAAATCTGATAGTGCCCATAAAAAATACCCTATCTGCTGGTTGGAGAGGGCTGAGAGAGGAGATCCCTCACACCCTTTGGAGATTCTGTCCTTGTTCCCTTCCCAGCCTCTCCTTTGGAGCACGTGATCTGTCACTATAGGACACGTGAAAGCACAATGCGAGCTGCTGCTATTGAAAAGGTGAAAAAGAGGAAGTTTATTTTCTGACTCCAGCATTTATACTTTTCCAAAAGTGACAGTGGATTGGAGGGTGAATGTGCCACCTCTCCAACGACATTGGACAAATTACTAGCACATCAAATTTCTCCGCCTCTGTGGAAGAATGATTGTTTACAGAAAGTTGTGTGAGAAAGTTCTCTACAAGAATGTAAACTCAGAAGGCTTTAGAAAATCTTAAGAATCAGGGCAACAGTGATCACCCTCATTAAGCATGATCTGACCCAACCCAGAGCTGAAAAGATCCAACTCACCACAGACAGCATCGCTCTCATCTAAACCATCTCCGCAGTCGTCCTCTCCATCGCAGGTCCACTGCTTGGAGATGCACTTGTTTGCAGAGCAAGCAAACTGATTCCAGGAGCAGGACGAGTCTGGGGATGACACCAGGCCCTGCATTTGTTAGGTTCACAACATCACTGCATTCCCTGCTGTTTCAAGCACAGTTCAGGATTTTTTGCACTGCTCCTTTCTCTCCTCCTGGTTTCCATGTGTTAAAACACTCCAACTCTATACAATCCCAGTCTTGTTATTCAGTATTTTATCAGTTTGTCCAAGGGTTTTCATTCACCAACACATCATAAAAAATAAACAGTGACATATTCCAAAAGACATTCCAGTATTTTCAGTTATTTTGTAAGTGGGATGAGGATAAACACTTTAAAAAACTCAAGCCTAGTTTGCATATTTAACAGATGCTACAACTACAGTGAACTGCTCTGTTTGGGTAGTAAGACAGAGAAGGCACAGTTCAAATTTTCCAACCCAGCCTTCCTCCTGAAATTCCAGAAGTTAATATGATGCTCTTTTAAAGATGGAGCTCTTTTATCTCACAAGAAAAATGTCTGTGTGTTTGCTTTATCCCATTTACACTTTTCTATAAATTGAAAATAAGAGCTTCTACATTTTAAAATCAGACTGAAAAACTGTCCTAAATCCATGCTATTCTTTCCTGAAAAAAATCAGGTATTGCATTTTCCCCAGGGTTCTTTCTTTAAGAATAAAGTTTATTTTGTTGCAACTGATTTTGATGACAACAAAATTTAATATTAACATTAAAAAGAATTTTAGGTAAGAAATCTGAATTTAAAGGAGAACACTGTAACAGGTATCCCAAAATGGGCAAGAGCAATTAATAGGGAAAAAGCATTGACTTAACCCCCTTCCCTTTTGCCCTCAAAAATCAGCTAATTAAGTTTACATTATTGTACATAATGTACATAACACCTAGAAATGTAAACACCAATTTGTTCTTGAGAAATGTGGCCAACATAAAAGATTCTGATTGCCACAGAGCACAGCACTTCCTAATTTCAAAGTTATGAGATAAAAATATACAATGTAAACTGCAAATCAAATATGGAAGCATGTCAGTGGGAACTGGGTCATGAACAGAGTAATTTAAAATGTTCAGTCATGGTAAGAAGTAAAAAAAAAAAAAACACCAAAAACTGGAAAAAAAAACCAAAAAAACAAAAACAAACCAAAATTCAGGTTTTATTTAAAAAGGGAATAGAAAAATGTGACACTGCTTTCTGGTAGAATTTCAATACAAAAATAATCCATTCAAGTAATCCATACAAATTGAAAAGTCCAACTCTCACTAGGAGTAAAACCAACCTGCTTTGTGTCTCAGTTAGGTAAAATTTAAGAATCTGAAAAGATCTGAGCCAGAACAGACCCTTAACCTAGTACACAGCTCATGTTCTATTTTATTTACATAGCTTTTGTCATTACTTTAAACAATTATATCTGTGTGGCCTCTGATGCAAAGCAATGCCTTCTTTGAGGTTTGGGTATTTCCTGCTGGGCTCCAGATACTGACTCAAATTCAGTATATCTGTAAAACTCTTCTAATGAGGAGATGTGAAGAATTAATAAAATTATTAAATATTAAAGTAATAGAAAACCCTGTATATAAATATATCCTTAAGAGAGAAAAAATAAATTAAAGGGCTTTCATTCAGGCATGAAATAGAATTTAAGGTATTGGCAGTATGAAGTATTAAAGCTGAATCTTAAAACATAGCATTAAATACATTTTTATAGAATCTCTGAGATGTAAATGCACACTTCTTTGTTTCCAAAGTGCATTAGTGACTAGAGGGATACAAATAAGACAAAATGCTCACCACAGTGCAATTCATCTACTCCGTCCTCACAGTCTTTCTGCCCATCACAAAGCCAGGTGGTCAGAATACATCTTCCACTAGGACAACCAAAATAATTTTCTTCACATGTGGGTTTGTTTTGAACTGTGATAAAATAAAGAATGTAATGTAAAATGGTCTCTACTAGTATGATTAGGAGCCTAATACATTTCTGCTAAATTTCTGAATACTGATGGACAAAGTGTTCATGTCTAAAAATGGAAAAAATATTGTGATTATAAAAAAAAAAAAGTGATAGATAAGTAGTTTAGTGAATAAGTAGTTTAGTAAGCAGAAATGGTTATTTTTTATTTTTTTAGAGAAAAATCAGAGCACAGCTTCAAACTAAATCAAAAGGTTTAGAGAGGAAAGTAGTTTAGTTTACAGGTTTTGAGGTCAGGCAGGTCAGCATTGCTTGTTGTTTTACACCAGCTGAAGAAATTGCCCTTCTGAACTTTCTGCTGCCATTTACAAGATAATTTAATTGTGGCAGTATTTTTGTCACCAGGAGAAGCCACAAATCTCATGCATGCTCTGACTAACAGGAGCTACACCAGTGATGCTGGAGCCAGAGGTTTAGACTTGGTCAGAAATTAAAGTTTTCCTCTGTCTTTTTAATTTTGTTGAGTCAGAAAGTAATTTAAAATTTGCGTTTTATGAATGATTAAGAAACCAGGTGTGAGGAAAGAAAACATGCCACATGTAGAGTTTCATGATGCAAGCAGAAATATTAGTCTAATCACAGCTTAATTTCAAAATCTTAAGCAAGGTCCTGGGAAAACCCAGGATGGAATTCCAAGCACTGGAGACCACTGAAACTCTCTGCCATGGTTTTCATTATTCTCTCAGTGCACTGGATTTGTTTTCAGTCTCTTCTCTTTTGAAAGGAAAGGTAAAGTAAACATTTATGGTTTCTACAGCTGTATGAATGAAAAAAAAAACCAATAAAGACTAAAGAAAGTGGAACATCTGTGATGACTTGGTAGATATTAAGGATTCCCTAAGCATAGCTACCTACCATGAATATTTTGCTGTAATTTTCTGTAAGAACAGTGACACTGAACCAAACTGCTAATGGGAATTGCAATATTCATAACAGAAACAACACTCAAAAACTTAATGTGCCAGAGCTGGTCAGTTTTGAATGAAATGGCAAAGGAAATCACATGTAGGCTGAGTGGGAATGGTATTGCTTCCAAGTAAAGGGAGGAATGATCCAGGCAATTAGTCACACATTAAAATGATGGAACATTTTGGCACTCATTTGGAATTCAGAAAGAAGTAATACAAATAAATGGACAATGGAATAAAATGCACATTAGTGTACTTATGCAACATTAGTTTACCGAAGCTGTAGCACACTGCTTTCAACATTTTCCTTGTTATGGAAAAAAATCCCTTTCTTTGTCTAAAAATACAGCAAATTAAGCCATTTTGACCTTAAAGAAGTGTTATAAACAATAAATTCTACATAATTAAGGGAAAATCTAGAAAATGTAGAGAATAGAATGGAAACTCTAAGTTAATATGCATCTATTTTATAGGACTGATGGAAGTTCTTAATGACAGGTTGGCTGACAGTACTGCTGAAGTCCCAGATTCCTCTGGATCCTGGTAATATTTTTGTGAATAAATTTGGCACAATGTATATGAGAATTCTAATAGAGACTTCTGGTGACACAACAGGATTATCACATAGAAAAAGAGAATATTAAATTGAAATAATCATATTATGTCCACTACTATGCAAAAATTGGATGGCATTGAACAAGATAGAATTAGAAGTTTTAATTTTACAAATGAATAAAATTTATTATTTAGTAAATATTTAGTTTTATTTAACACTCATTCTTAGAAGAAGGAGAGTTACTGGTCAACAGGAGGTTAATTTCCCTCTAGAATTAATAAATTAAAAAATAAATACAAATTTTAAGTTTTCATTTTGTTCTTAGTATTATCAAACTCAAATGAGGGGTTCTGAATAAAAATGGAGGAAACACCTAAATGACCTCCTTCATTAGTTAAAAATTGAATATTATGAATAATTCATTGGTTAACATTAAATAGAACCCCAGTCCTGTGTCCAGGGCTCAAGTTGTCATGATCCCTTTCTCCTGGCTGCTATCACAAAAGTAATAACCCTGGATTCTCCCCTTGCAGCCTATTCCAAGGACCTCCAGCAAATAAAAGAGAAAGTAAAATGAGTCAGCAAGAAAAGAAATACCACCCACTAAAGCAGTAACTAATACAAGTTCCTGAGTGTTTATGTCAATGTTTGATGTGCTTGACAATTTAAGGACTCATGTTTTACTTAAATAAAAATGATAAATGGCAGGCCTAACCTGGAGGAAAGAGAAAGCTAGACATTACAGTTTGCTTCAGGAAAAAAAAAAGTCAGTATTCATTGTAATAATTTGCATAATCCTAGGAAACAGTAAATAAAGGTGAATAAACTACATTCAGCATTGCAATAATCTCCATGTTAAATAAATCAGTATTGACCAAATAAACATTTTGCAACACAATGAGAAACACTCTCCCTCCGCATATAGGACTTTTTTTCTTTGTTTAAAAGGCATATTAATGTTTTGAGTTTGGTTTTTAAATTTTTTTACAGTTACCTGGGCATTTTAATTCATCTGTATAATCTCCGCAGTCATTAGACCCATCACAAATCCATTCTGGCAGTATACAGAGGGAAGTTGAATTACAGCTGATAAATCCTGAAGATTTTATCCCAAGTTTATAGAAGTAAGCACAGTTTGTATTATCTGGAAAGAGACAGAAAATTACCACACACCTGACACAGCCTCAACATTTAATTTTCACGTTGGGCTCGAGGAGCCCACGCAGGTGTTGGAATCCCAAGCAGCAACACCCAGGAATGAACTGCTCCATAACAAGGAATAATCAGGGAGCAGCTGCTGGGAGGGAGCACGAACACAAACTCACTGCAGTTCTTTTCATCCGAGGCATCTGCACAGTCGATGACCTGGTTGCACTGAGCTGATTTCCCGACGCAAACCCCATCTGCACAGCGGAATTCTGCCGGGGCGCACGCCGAGTCTGCAACATATGGTTATAGAGGATGTAAATTTGTGTGCTAAACACACTCTTCAGATGCACATCAGACACATGATGATGCTTAAGCCTTCTGCCTTTTGGAATGAGGCATTCAGAACACACTGTGCCTTCCAGCAGACATATGATTTGGAGTTTATTATACCTTCCAAGTTGCTAATATTTTAATTTATTTTTTTAGCCTAAGAATATGTCTAGGTAATTCAATTCATTTTGGGATTATCAATCGTCCTGGTTTTGCACAATTGCAGATTTCCCTTGGTGGCTGCTATTTGTGAAAAAATTGAGAGCTACAAGAGAACTGTTTTTTTTCTTGTGGAGAAGTCTCCATAACGTTAACAAGAGGGACTTGTCTCCCTAAATGAACTGAAGGAAAGACTTTTCTACAAGTGGTAAACTTACTGAAATTTTAGGTTTTTTTCTTTACATTGCCAGTGGGAAAGAAAAGTTTGTGGGGGAAGGAGAAGTGTTCTGAAGGTTTTGTTCTGATTCTTATTACTTTTTCTTTTAGTAACTATTAATATTTTATTTTCTTTATACCTTTTTAAAGTTTTGAGCCTGATTTGCCTTTCTTCTAACCCTACCTCACAGCAGGAAATGAGTGCATTGGTGATTGGCCAGCACTGAACCCACCACACTCATTGGTTGGCCGAAAATCTCAAAATTGGCAAAATCTCAAATTAGCGAACCAAACCATTACATGAAATTGGTGTTTCCTCCTGGTTTCAAACTGAAACTTCCCCATCATCATTTGAGGGAGGAAGAAGCATTTTCAGGATAGCCCATGAATTTCTCAGATTTATTTCTTCTAAGACCAGCTTGGGGTTCTTGCCTATTGTTTTTCCCTCTACTTATATTTAGATAAATGGTTAAAAATAATTTGGTAACTTCAAAAAATCCTTGTTACTACAGGTATTTAGCTTTTAGTTATAAATCTTTTGGGATAATATCCCTGCCAACCTTTCTGAATTGTAACTAAGGATTTGTGTGGTTGGCTTGCTGGTCTATATGCACTGGCTGTTGCATGGATAAAAATATTCATGTTAAAAGATATAAATCAAAAAACAGTTCTGATATGAAGAGGAGAACAATTCTAGGAAGCTTTTCAAAGGCCACGCACACTACCATGCATCTGAGAAGCAGAGAAATAAAGCATTTCCTCCTTCAGAGAAGAAGCACATGCAGAGGAGAAATCATCATCTTTCAATCTGTCTGAGGTACTGTTATCTCTCATTACTTCACAGAGATACAGCACCTGTATTTTATACATATAAAACATAAAATATTATATGCATAATGCGTATGTATATTTTATATTTTATAGCCAAAACCACTCTCCTTCTAGAAGACTGTAGGTGTAAACCAAAATCAGCCTTTGCATCAACCCCATCATATGATTAAATCAAACGTTATTTTCCAGCTACTCCTATTTGCATAATGAGTATTTACAAAGCAATATTCCGAAATCGCCTTGGAAATAAAATGCAATTTACCTTTGCAGTCAAATTCATCAGAGTTGTCACCACAGTCATTGGCACCATCACAGACTTTGTCACTGGGAACACAGCGGCGATTGGAGCACGGCTTGAAGCCCTTCCGACAGCCTCTGTTTTCTGGGAAGTTAAATACCAGCTCATGATTGGATTGACACCTCATGAAAACAGCCTCACCCTCAATCTAAACAAACGTTCCAGAACAATATTTTAATTGATATGCATTCCAAGCTACAGGAAAAAAAACTTCAGAAATTGTTCATCGATTTTGCAGCATAACTTGGACTGATAAAAGGATAAAGAGTAATAAAGGAAAGAATGATGAGAAAAAATGACCAGAAAAAAATGAAAAGGGTGGCCTAATTCCCAGCTTTCATTACCTTGGTACAAAATGCCCATGTACTTTAAATGCATTTGTTTTGACAAACTTGTTTGGGGAGAATGTTTGCATGTGGCATCACAGAGACTGAAGTATACCAAATTTGGCCTAAACCAAAACAGGAATAAATGGAGAACAAAATAATAACAAATATTAGCAGAGAGGTTTTAGGATTTCTGAGCACCAATAACAACAGCGTTCTGCTCAAGAACACTATTGAAGACTGTAGGAATTTTACATATAATGATATGTTTTAAAATTCAGGACTGATTTACTAAAGCGCTAATTATTGAAGAAGTCACAATAATAATGTTCACTGCATTTGTTAATCAAAATAATGAGTTCATTATTTTGATTAACTAATCAAAATAAAGTTCTTTATCAGATTCAGAAAGCAACACCCTGTATATGACCTAGTGCATGAAAGGACCCCAGTTCTTTCTGTTTTTTTCTCCAATGTGTAGAAAAATATTTGGGACAGTTGATTTAAATGAGGCAAGGTGTTCATTGTCACACTGCAAATTAAAAGAATGTCCTTCATAAAATTATGTGGCAAATCCATGGAAAGAGAAATTGCTGGTTCTCAGAATCACAGAATCATGTAATGGGTTTGAAGGGACCTTAAAAATCATCTCCTTCCACCCCACCCCACACCTTTCACTGTCCCAGGCTGCTCCAAGCCCCATCCAGTCTGGCCTTGGACACTTCCAGGGATGAGGCAGCCACAGCTGCTCTGGGTAACAAATCTTGTATTTATCAATCTATAAATTTAATAACTAGCATTTCTATATTTTACATTATGTACAATAGGGTATCTACCAACTTTAAAAAGTAGTTAGCCATGTTTTCTTTTATTTTTATTCTAGACAGAAACATGAGAACATTTGAGATGCTTTTTATTAAATATGTCAGTTGATATATGGAGAATGGAAGAAAAAACTTTTTTCCATGGTAATTTTTTCCATGTCATGTCAAGGTTTTCTTAATGTGTGTTGACATTTTCTTCCTAGGCATCGTGGCCGAGCAGTTGGTATGAACAAGAGGAAAAATCAAAGCATGTATAACACCAAAATTACAACAGGAAGGTGAAAGATCTGGAAATACCCACCACAGTAGAAAAGTTTCTCATCAGATTTGTCCTTACAGTGAGCAATGCCATCACAAGTAAGCTGATAATCAATGCATTCACCATTCCCACATTCAAACTCTGAATAGATGTTGCAAGTAGAATTTTTACCTAAAAATAAACCACATTAACATTTAATTTTTAAAAGCTTTTGCAGCTAGTGAAAATGAGAAAACATGCTGTCTGCATTTCAATTTTGACCTACATGAATTTTGAATTTACGGTTTTGAGTACAAAACAGTAAAACACACCATAGCATCAGAACTTTAAAGCTTCTACAAAGAGAACCTGTAAAAGAAAATACATTGACAAATATCCATGAAAGAACATGTAGTGAAACTATTCACAAGCACTCATTCTGATAAGATAAGAACTGTGGAACTACTGTGCTCCGCTTCCTTCTACTCACCTGTGCCTTCCCAACCCCCAGCTTGAATTACACAGTGTAAACCCCAAGGCAGAAAACCTGTTGCTTCCATTTTACTTTTTTATTTTATTCCCAAAAACCCTCCCCTTCTCATCTAGTGGATGTTTTATATATTATTTGAGAAGACAACCAGGTGCACGTTTAAAATTTTTCCTCTTTTACTTAAGAAAGAAAAACATTCCACAAATTAGACACAACGATTTGGTCATGAACTTCAGGATAAGTCATACATTTGCTTCATGAGCATGGTTCTAACCAAAAATATCAAAGTGAAGAGAAGCGAGGAGCATTTAGGACAACTCAGTAAGAAGAACAATGGGGAAAATATATTCAGTTCTTATGCTTCTTTCTTGTTTCCATTATAATCACTTCAGCACAAATTCAGGAAGAACCAATGTCTGCTATATGCAATAGCCAAGCCAATATAAATTGAAAGTATTTCTTGATTTGATTGATACATGTAGAAAAAGTGCTGAAACAGATCCTGAACAAGGTGAGATCTGATCCTGAATATGATTTATTTAGTCCTTTACATTTGAAGTATTTTTATCTCTTTTCCTTCAATTTCCTAGTATTGTAAGAACTTATGGTGAATAATTACCAATTACATTTTTAATTCATCTAGTTCAGCATCTTAGACTGCAATCTTTAGAAAAAAATGAAAAGAATTAAAGTATATATAGTATAACCTGCCCGCAGTTTGAGTCTAACTGGACACCCTTGTAGAGATTGCTTCAAAATCCGTCTTACAGAAACAAAGAATTTTTAATGCCTTTCAAATGGTTTCTTTGATGACAAGTAAGTAGTCAGAGTAGTCATTACCCATATCATCATCACTCCCTCTTAGAATTTCACTGAAGCTTTGTCTCAAGACTCTTGACTGGCACTAAGTTATACAGCCTAATTATACTGTGAAAGGACAGTTAATTCCTTTTCTCAGCTGGAATTGCTAACTTTCAATTTTATTGAGTATCACTTGCAATTCTGTTATGAAGAAAGGAACTTTTGATCTCAAAGCTAAACTCTAGTCTGTCTTGTTTCCATCCTTTCTGTGCTACTCTACCCCATCATTTAATGTCTTTTTTTTTCCTGATTGCTCAGATCAACATTTCCTGCAAAAACTCTACAGAACAATTTAGAAGATTAAATCTTATTTCATGTCATAGATGACAATTTAAACATGGTTTTACCTAAGAACAATTTTAAGAGTTGTGATGCATTTGGAAAATAGAAATGCCATATAAAATAAATGCCATAAAATAAATTGTTAGGCATGTGAATAAATCTGCTGAACCTCTCTCACTTCCACTGCCAATCACTGGTTTGCCAACACAGAGATAGGTGAGAAATTACTTTAATTAAGGTTCAACTTCAGTAGCTTATCCCACATAACCCTAGGGAAGGATACATACAGATATTTCTATCTCAGCAGTAATTGTGATAAATACATAAATATCCTATTAATAAGAAACAGTATCCCACTACCATAATAGGAGTTTAAGGAGAGTATGAACACTTTTTAATTCCCAAAAGACAAAAGAGTTAAAAGCCTGGTTTGTGCTGAATTGCCAGATCAATTTTTTCAGTATACAGAAGAAATAAAATTAATGGCTTGGGCCAACTGTCCTATGAAAGCCAAGTGCGTCACAGCACAGAAAAGCATCATGTCAGCCACCATTACTTACTCACACATCTGTTATCATCTATCAGGACTCTGTCCCCTCTGCACGAGCAGTTCACTCGTCCATCAGGCGTCAGAATGCACAAATCATGGCAGCCTCCATTCATTTGTGCACAGGGAGATAATTCACCTGGAAGACAAATGACAAGAGATGAACTCTTATTTTATTAAATTTTCTTCAATGGCCAATGTCTTTGAGAGAGCAGAAGTCACCATATCTCAGATTCATGGGCAATTGATTCAGGTTTTATCGGTCAGATGAAAATGTCAGCATCTCTCAGATGCTGGCATGCTAAAGATAAACAAACACCTGGAAAAATAATAATTTTAAAAACCTGCAACTTTCAAAACTGCAGAAATTTGACAGGGAAGTATTTAACTGCTATCCTCTGAGCTCAGCACCCATAGCAAGGCATTCTGAATAATGCTTATTTACTTGGTGTCCTGGGTTGTAAGATATGCATGTATTCTATTTGGCTTCTCTTAGAGGTGGGGAATTTCTCTTCTGCTCATTGGGCAGTTTTCTTTATCTCTTCCACAATCAATCTTCTCTCCAGGAGATATCTTCTGTTCATGGGCCATTAATTATTAATTATCTTCTGTTCATGGCCAGTGAGTGTCCCTGCATGAGGTGATAAAGTTACATCATCCCACTGGGAGATGCTCCACTCAGGGGGAGGAGCTGACCATTCCTACCTGGATATAATCTGAGATCTGGAACACCACAGCAGCCTTTGCCCACTTCATTCCCAGAGGAGCAGCTTTCTTCCCACTGCATTCCCAGAGGAAGACCAGGCCCATCTACACCACCTCTGGAGCTTCAGAGGAAAACCACTCTCCTACAGATTTCTCCTCCAGCAGAAGCACAGCTGGCACTGCAGGAGGGCTGCAGCCACCATGGAATGGAACTGCTGCCACCACCCTGACCCACAGGGTGTCAGGTCATATTCTGAGTCTATCAGTGGTTTTGTTTGTTTGTATTGTTTTTTGGTTTTTTTGGTTTCTACTATTGTATTTGTATTTAAATTTTCCTAGTAAAGAACTGTTATTCCTATTCTCATATCTTTGCCTGAGAGCCTCTTAATTTCAAAATTATAAGAATTTGGAGGGAGGGGGTACACATTTTCCATTTCAAGGAAGGCTTCTGTCTTCTTTAGCAGACACCTGTCTTTTCAAACGAAGACACTTGGGAAAAGGTTGTACCCCATCTTTTATTAAAAGAGAATTTATGAAACACCATATAAACTTTTCACTCAGCTAAAACTAAGTAAAATCCCTGAAATGAATGATATTGCCATTAAGAAAATTGCTTTGTAGCTTACAGCTGTTGGTGTCGTTGGCAACAGCGATGATTCCCATGGGCTGGTGCGGGATGTCGGAGCGGAGAACTTTGGTGTCTCCTCCCGTGTATTTGCTGGAACGCAGGATAGCTCTCCTCACTCCATCTGACCAGAAGATGTACTCGTCATACACAGCCAGGCTGAGGAAGGTGCCTGGGCCAGACTTGACAATGACCTAAAATGCAAAAGTGCAGAACAGGAACAAGAGAGGAAGTGCTGTCACTGAATGAGAGGATTTTAAAGTGCAAACTGTGACTACCATCACGTTAGGCAAAACACTTAATACTTTTATAGCTGCAGCACCTGGGGAAATGAGATAACAGCACTTAAAATGTGTTAAAAGGATGCCACAGGCATCCAAATTTCAGAAAACAAGACATCTGTTCCTTAATTTAAAAAATCACAGTTTATCTAAATGTACCTGCAAAAATACCTACTCAACACTTTACCTGCTTAATAGCTCCAACAGAAAAGAGAAGATGTTTTCAGCATGGCTGAAAGTCTAAAAATTCAATCTTTAGGAATCAAAGTTTTTCAGTCTTTAGGAACTGAAGAGCTTTAGAACTGAAGAGCACTCACCACCACATAATCACATTAGAAACTTGACCCTAGACAATAAATGTTTCATGTTTCCCAATTTAGGAAAAAAAAAATCTCACCACAGTAATAACTAATTTAAAACCTAGAAGGAAAAATGAATTGAGGGTCACTATATAATGAGGTTTGAAAAAAAATTCTAGAAATACAATGAATTTGATCCTAATCCAAACCATGGCTCCTGTAAAATATTTGCATTTGTTATTTCTTTCCATATATTAGAATTAAAAATTTCACATGACCAGTTTCCCTTCTGAAGAATCTGAAGAATTTATACCATTTTTTTATTTGAAAGTTTAATTTTGGCTGAACAGAATTACTGGAAGGGAGTTAACATTTCTCTATTAGATAATGGACATAAATAACACTCTTACTATTTTTATTGAATTGTGTTCTAGGTTTCTATGTAAAAAAATACTAAGTTAGGTATAAATATAAAGTGGGAACAGTTCTCACCCAGGTTATGAAAAAAATAAAAACCCTGTGTCTATGTGCTACTTATCATAGGGAAATTGGGACAAAACTAGAAAAATAATATCCTTTAACATATCTACTTAGATGATCATGGTTTTCCATCTGCTTTATGTGCTTTATCCCCTTTCCCAGAGGGAGTCTAGAACGATGAGATTTCATGGAAATCTCCATGAATCAGCAATCCTTTGTGCTTGCAAGGGGATGCTGTGTGACAGCTCTTTAAAAAAGGCTGGAATGAGAACGGAATAGTAATAGTCAATCCCATATTTAATTATTAAAAAATTCATTGTGAGTGTGTAGGAAGTCTTTCTCTCCATATAACAAATGCACCTACTATACAGGCCATCCAAATTTCATTTTGTGAAACAAAAGCCCCCAGTTTTGATACTGAAACTGTGCCTTGGAGACTAAGAAGGTGCTCCAATTCTGCAGGATTCAATACCAAGGGATGCTCCAAGTTTGTTCCCACCTGTGCCAGTTCAGGGAACGTCAACAACCTGCTAACATAAATAATTCTAGTCCTGTGCACAGGAGCATTCCTGTCCATGTTTAAATTCACTTATACAGACAGAATGTCAAAATTGCTTACATTAATCAGATAATTATAACAAATTCTGCTTCATTATGCACATCATGTATTTCTTCATATTTTAAAAAGAGTTGGACAGCAAATCATTTTACCCAGGAAAGATTTTTTTCCCCATGATAAAAATCCCAAAAAAACAACTTTTCTCTACCCAACATTTTTGCAGAATGAAAAGATAAATGAGAATAAATTAATGGTAAAAGATTTCCTCTCTAATTGTGCACATTTCCACTAAGACACTTTTCCACTTTTCATAAGACACTCTTAAAACCTTTCACTATTCATATCCAGACATTTCAAGGGAATAAAAAAATTAAAATCATGTATGTTTCTGAAAGGACTTTCAGAAATCTGGCCATGTAGATTTTGCAGCCCCATATTCTTCTCTGTGATAGTGTGAAACTGAACCAGTTGGAACAATTGTTAAAACCAGGACAAATGCACTGTCCTGCTCAGCTTTTTGTGCTGGGGAGCACTGTCCTAATTTACCTCAGATTGTAACAATAGAATGTAAATTCACCACAGAGCTGATCATTGCTGTTTGGCCTTGGGAGAGCCTAGATCCAAATGCAGTGTCACAAAACCAAATGTTTTTTCACTATTGCTCATTGTATTTCATTTCCTGGAGTCACTGTATTATGCCACAGCCCTACCCAAGGACATTGGTTTTATTCAAGCAGCCAAAATAAAGGCTTCATATTTCTATCAGCTTTTGGCCACCTTTATAGCCCTTTGAAATTCTAACTTATATAATAACACTAAGGTTGTGACCATTTTTTATTTCTATTTCTATTTTTTTATTTTTAATTTTAAAGGATAAATTTATACTAAAACTTGCAACAACCCAAATACAATTTTAAAACTTTAAGGAATAATGAAAAGACATCCCTACCATCCCTTCCACCTGCAAGAGTGGAAGTCAGACACATCCAAGAGCACATGCCATGTTTTAATACTAAATGATACCAAAGTTCAGTTACAGAAGCTATTTCAAGTTCTAAGTAACAGATGAAAATTTTTCTCTTATTTCTCTGGTTTTTAATAAATGCACTGCCAAACCTAAAGCCTGCACTTCTGCTGTAGACTTAAGCTATCTGAAAAAATCAGAACACCAACTGTGGAACTTCTTGAATTGTGTTAATACAGAAATTCAACAGAATAAAAACAAACATCCTAGAAACTGGAAGTTACAATTACTGGCAGGTTGCATTTACATGAAGGTTATAATTACCAGAAAAAAACTCTAAACTCATATTGATTTTAATTATCACACCTACAGGCCTACAAAAGTATAACTGAGAACAAAACATTCCATCCTGAATGTTAAAAAAATAACTGTTTACACGAAGTTAATAATGTTTCTAGTTTTTCCACACATAAAATGTTACAAAATATTTCACACTGAAGAAGAAAAGGAAAAATAAATCAAAGTAGCTCATGATTTATTAGAAAAATAAGTCCAAAACTTGAAATCAGCTTTATTTGCTGTTCACTCCATTTCTATGTTCATAACAAAAAAATTTTGTTATTAAAGCACTAAGCAGCTAAAACCAGGTGTGGCCATAATATTAAATCCAAATATGGGCAGGAGAAAAAAATGGAAGAAAATGGGAAATAATAATAATGATAACAACAACAACAACAACAACAATAATAATAATAATAATTATTTTTTTTTTTTTTTTTTTTTTTTTAATCAGAAGATCTGGCAGAACAGAATAAAGAAAAGTTAAAATCCAACCCCCAAAAACTTCATATCTTCTAAGTAATAAGAAGGAACAATAGTAACAAAAAAATCTTCCAAACTTGAAAGAGTACTCCTGAAATCAAATACTGGTATTAAAATATCAGCTCAACTCAAAAATCAATAAACCTTTACAATCCACTTTAAAGAGTCAGTTCAATATTGCTAAATGATTTTCTACTAATTCATTGTACTAGATTATTGTGGTGAACAGAATGAAGAAAGAAGCTGGTATCTGGAAGGAAATTCATCACATTCCCATTAGCCTTTCATGTACTGCTACCCAATTTCTACCCTTGTTAACCTAACTGAAAGCAGAGAGCAATGAAGCAGAGACGCTGGGGAAAGGGTAATCTGTCTAAACAATTTCTGACAGGTGGTTGAGGACTGAAACACCCCGAAGAATCTGAGATTACCAGAAGAGTGGACCAATCATTTCTTGCACTGATGTCAGAGAAATCCAGGATCTCATCCAGCTGAACAGCACATGAGCAAAGTAAAACAGCTGCCTTGGAAATATTATTTTTCACTGGGTTAATAATAGAGTTAACAGGCTGGATTCTGGCATTGCTTGTGTCAGTAAAAATGCATCTACAGCGTGGTCAGCCACTCTGCTGAAGGGCTGCTAGAGGCCAAGCAGCCTGCTGGGCTTTTCCTTCTGCCATAACAATCCTCATCCAAGCAAGGCAGAAGAGTGAGAACCCACATCAGTGCTTTTGACAACAGAATCAGCTAATTATCCCACAACAGGTCAATTGGTGTAACACACCAGAGCTCCCAAAAACCCTTCAGAAGAGCGTGCTGGACTCAGATCATTGTGTTCAGGAGATTTTTTTTTTTACTGCAATGGAGAAGAAGAGATAAATTGTCAGAAAGCCAAACCAAGAGGCAAGGTACTCAGAAAAACTGGAAGTTTCAATGTTGAAAAATCACTGAGAAAACTCAATGATCCTTTTCTTCTTGCTGCTGCAAAGTGAAAGCCAAAAACCTGATTAAAAAATAGTATTTTAGTAATGGTTTCTGTAACTAAGTGGCATCATGTCCTACTTCATGTCTGTGATGCCTATTTTGTGACGTCTTCTGCAAAGATGAAGTTAAACTGTTTAATCACAACCTACTAATTACCTTGTACTTCTGTTTTGTGTTAACAAGTATGTATGTATATATAGTATATATAACAAGTATATATATGTCAGAGAGTGAAAATTTCAGAATCCATTTGGCTGGTTTGCCAGGTTTCTGATACAGTTGCTGGATCTGAAAGCATTAGTTAGTTAGCTGTGGTCATTTTTCATAGAAGGAAAACAAAAGGAAAAAGCACATGCCTATCTATGCTGACTGTGCTTCAGTTCTGCTCTTACAAGCTTGACTCTCCTATTTCATTCTGAAAAAAATTGTCTAAAAATTGTGTGGGGAACTTCTGGATAACATTCCAAACAGCCATATAATTTTCATTTAAGATGAAAAAAAATATTTCAAAGCTCATATATTGCATCTGAAGCAGTTTTAAAAACTTAATAGTTATCAAAGGGAGATGATGCACACTCTCTTGTAAAGCTGGGAATTGAATACAAGCCAGAACATGCCCCTCATTCATTATATCCTGAACTTTGGGAGGTACAAAATCCCTGAAATGAAGATTTCATGAAATACGAGAAATGTAGGGCTAAAGATGTAACAAATGCACAAGCACAGATAACTGTCTTCAGCACATTCCTTGTAAAAGATCTGCTTGAACTGAAACTAAGGGAGTTTTCAAGGACCAAATTATATTATGATGAAAGACTAGAGAGAGTCAGCATCTAGGAGAGACTAGGAGAATAGGAGAGCAATTCAATATCTGAAAATGTATAGTTAGAAAATATTGAAATAAGAATAATAAATAAAATATTGAAATAAAACATATAAATAAGATTTGACTAACACTCAATCATTACACAAAAGAAATTTTGAGCAAACTGAGCATTATTTGTATTTCAACAGTGTTAAAATTCTAATATGCAACTAATATTAGAGGAAAATTGGGCAATTATTAATCATTCTGTAACAATTTAACTTTGAAGATGAATGAAAACAAACCTACAATGAGTATGCACAGGATTTTTGTTTTACTTACATATCTTTGTGATCCATCGTATTCACACCTCTCGATTTTTCCCAAGCTGCCATCTGAAAAGTAAAGTTTCTCTGCCCTGTGATCAATGGTGAGTCCATTTGGTGTCAGGATATCAGTGCTAATGATAACCTGGGCATTTTTGCCTGAGAGGGTGGATCTCATGATGCTTGGGAGCTGCTCATTCCAGTTAGTCCAAAACATTAAGCTGTATTAAAATCAAAATAACAAACAAAACCATAAAACCATAAGATACATTTTATAATTTAATTTTCTACATAATGAACAACAGATAAAAAAATTGCCTTCATAACTCTGAATGGCATCTATAAATAATTGTGATAATCAATAGTAAATAAGAAAATGCAACAGCCTATAAATAAATTATATATATAAATTGTAGCAGTTTTGAAGTTCATTAATTTGTATAGGAGTACATTAATTTGTATAGGAGCACAATTTTCTTCTCTTACAGATCTGTTCAATCCTGTTCCATACTAATTTACCATTGGAGAGAGATACAAGCTGTGTAATGATATAAACTTAATTCAGCTAATGTGTGTATTAGTAATATTTAACAGTGAAATTAATCTGCAGCTTCTCCCATGTTAGAGCTGTAATAGAGACCCAAGGACTGGTGTGCAGAGAGTTGATAATGGGAAGAAAAGGACCTTAATGTGCTCTACAGGAGGCTCAGTCAGCCCCTTGTTGCTGTTAGCAATGACAGAAAATGTTATGGACCGGGCTGCTGATGGAATTCTAATCCATGGACTGACAGAACCTGCCCCTCCTCTCACTACAATCTCCATCAGAGCTTTGGGGTTTATTGGTGGTACCTTGATAATTGCATTTTACAATACAGCATAAATTCTTGATTGCATTAACAGGACATGAAATCACACATGGAAATATGCTCCAGTATTCATGCAGCTTTGTACATTCAGCTAACACAACTTAAGAGTAGAATTTAATATGGCAGAAATGTTCCCCAATTTCCCCAAAAGACAGAGACAGTTACAAGAAGTAGAAAAAGCAGGTTGCCTTTCTCCTAGAATTAGCAGAGAAAATTTAAAGTACCTCAAATGTGTAAGACATTGAAGTAAAAATAAAAATCCTCTCACACAGTATTTTTGAGAGTGGCAGGAAGGAACTAAATTAGACTTCTTTGCATTATTTTGTCCATTGTTACATATTTTTATACAACACTGATTTCTGTGATAAACACATGGGCCTCTATGCTGCACACAAGAAACTCAGACTTCTTTTTTTAAGTGCTTAAATTAATTTTGCATTTTTTTTTAAACTTAAGCAGTAAGAGTGATGATGCCTTGTGAAGCCTGACCTATGCCTGACCTCAGTCTAAAAGGCTGAGCTAAAAATAAACTAGGGACTCATTAGAAGGGCTCAATGCATCCACCTTGGGCAGCACAAGAGCCCAGCCAGGGCTGCACCCAAGATGAACCAAAATGGTCACCAAATGGGCAGTTCAGTCACGGGGTCTCTCAGTTTTATAAGTTCTGCTCCATTTGCATATAGCCCAATTCCAGCTTTAGCTTATAAAGTCCCATCCTTCTTGTTTTTCTCTCTTCAGTCCACGTTGTTTGTGCTCTTGGGCCTGAGATGTGGATCATTTGTCCTTGGTCCCCCCAGCTAGAGAAGGAATTGCTTTGTCTCCCTACTCTGTGAAGAGAGCTTCCCACCCCTTAAAACAAAGCTCAGAACTACACACTAAAGCAGCACAGAATATGAAAAACATAAAAGCTAAAACCTGAGGGATCTGTGACACATCTGAGAAAACAACCACTCAATAATTTGTGTTTAGCTCACTCTTAAGAAAAGCAGCTTGACCTTTTTTTACATTCCATGAAAATGCAATGATTATTTGATCTGAAGCATAAGAACATACAAAATATTGAATCTTACTTCTGCAACTTTTTTATAAGAGCAAGACAACAAAAGATACCAACAATAGAACATGTTATCATTTGCATCCTAAATGGGGACATCTAATCAACCTTTGTAGGGCTCGGCAATGTTGGCTGACTAAAAGAAAGAAGTGTTGCTTGACAGAAGGCAAGAATTAGGATTTGGAGGAGAGATGTAACACCTACTTTTGGCACTCATCCAGGGCCAGCACGTGGGGATGGTCGTCCTCAGCCATGGTGATGACGGCCTCGCGGTTGAACGCCCCGCGGCGCCGCTGGTCCACGCTGTGCCTGGTGATGGAGGACGTGGTGGAGCTGGTCCAGTACAGAGTGTCCCAAGCTCTGTGATAAGCCAGGCCCTCCACCGACCCGACATCTGCAAGATACCGTGACAGACAGAGCACATCAAACTCCTGCTAACGGGTTGGTTTTGTATTTCCTCAGAGCTGATCCTGCAGACTCGCAGGGTTCCGTTATTTCAGCTTATTGTTATTTTTATCATTTCTTCTGTTTATTTTTATTGTAATCAAAATCTTATAATTATCATTAATTTAAATTAAAACAACATAGAGGGCAAGACCACTGTTAATAACACTTTACTATATTTATCAATTCTAACAATCATTAAACCACTACATTTTTAAACACATATTACCACTACAGTGGCCCCAGATAACAGTTCAGAAATGACAGACATTTATTCAAGACAATAATTACTTAGTCTCATCTTCAAATATCATTTAAACCAGGTCTTGGCATTTTTTCAATAGTCACTTGTATTATTTAGTACCATCTCTCAATGTATTTTGTAGCACTGACATGCTGCACTAATAGGGAT
Organism: Lonchura striata; assembly: GCF_050655825.1. Classification (NCBI taxonomy): domain Eukaryota; kingdom Metazoa; phylum Chordata; class Aves; order Passeriformes; family Estrildidae; genus Lonchura; species Lonchura striata. Next base: position 5,249,479 of record NC_140709.1, on the reverse strand, counting down.
CAAAGTACCCTGTTGTTAACAACTGTATTGGCTTTTGCTAAACACCTGAAAATTACTGGAAAAATACCAACTCTGAAGGCCTCAGCATCAATATATAATTTTAATAAGCCATGACACCACACTCATTCATTCAACAGAAAAAACCTGTAAGCTAGGAAAAAAAAGATATTAATAAGCAACTAAAACATATATTTAATGCCCTGAAAAGATAAATTGTATTTAATCCCAATATATAAAACTGACAGACTGTGAGAAATAGGAATAATTATTTCCTACCACTATTTGTGAATTACTACAGAAATATGTATGTTGATAACTTCACTTATTATTTTGCCAGAAACAAATATTTTTAGACCAGAAGGGTCATGCAGCTTATTAATGAGCTACAGAAGGCAAAAATCTAGAAATATTAACATTATATTATGTTGGCTATTACAATTTACATTCAGCTTGCTGAAAGATGAAATTTTTACTATGCAGTTCATATATACAGAACAAAAAGTCACAACAAGATGTCGATCATTTTGAAAGGGTAAATACTGAATCAAAATTTCAAGGCCAATAAATCAAAACTATGAGGCCAATAATGATGCATCAGTTTTTTATATTTTTCTTGTTAAAGCATTTGGCCATTTTGTGACATATTTGTGGATAAGTAACAATGACTTGTGTTCAAAAAGAAACAACAGGAAAAATAAATGAGATGCAACTCCTTAAAGGGAGATGAACATGTGGAAAAAATAGTTTGCCCACTTATGAAACAAACCCCATGTACCTTCAGCTCATCTACAAGTAACTGAAAATACTGAAATATAGCGAAGGTTTTAGAAATCACTCCACTGAAATTCAAAAACAGCTCTTTCAAATATCGTAACAGAGATTTGCATTAAAATTATATGCTGAATCCAAATTCAAAACTACATACAATTCCCTAAACTAAAACAAATGTTCTTAGATATATAATTTAACTATTAGGTTTCTCTGTGTGGAATCATAACTTGGTCTTAATAGTCCTTATAGGTCCCTTCCAACTTGGATATTCTGTGATTCTATTAAAAAATTACAGAGGTATTGACATTTTCTGACCAATTCTACGCTGCTTTTGTAATGAACAAACCATCAAACTATTTATTGCTCTTCATTTGTAAGATGACAGAAAAATAAGAAATCATTTTCCTGGTGTAACCTCTTGAATTTCTATCAATTTTATCTTTGTTTCTGGTCTGTGTCTGTCAAGAAATTTGAGAGCAAACTGATTACAGAACATAGTCCAAAACTTTTCTGTAGCAGACAGGAAGTAATGATGTTGTTCCTGTCACAGCGAGATGTAATCAACTAAAACACAGCTACAGGGATGAAAGTGCTCTTCAATACCAGATTTCTTGTTTTATGAGTAATTTATGTACTAAAGAGGAAAAACTCAATTTTCCCATGGGTATCAGGAAGCAAAGTTCCCCCTTCTTACATCATACTGCAGTTCCACATTTAGGCCTGTGAATGGTGACAGAAGGTGGTTTCATTTCAAGTTACTGTTTATAAAATTATTATTTATAAATTTTTAGATAACAACTACATGGAAGGTTATAGCATGTATAGAGACAAGCAAACATTTAGCACACAGATGAAAAATGTGTTAATAAATTATCTAAAATGTTCAGTTTTGCAAAAAAACCTTTGTCCTACAAATTGCTTCATACATAATTGAAAAAGAAAAACTCATAGTAAAAAAATATGCTCTTACAAAAAAAATCACAGGAATTCAACTGCTACAAAATAAGAAAAAAAATTAAAAAGAAAACTAACTGCTGCAAGCACACACCAAGTTCATTTTCTAAACTCTACCAAGAGCATTCATTCTGAAGGATTTACATCAGGCACTCTTTTATTTGCTAATAAACTTAGTTTTATCATGTTCTGTACTTATGGAATTGACAACTCAACCCACATAGAAGTGACTCATTTATTAGCTTTAGAAATCTATAAATAATAAGTGGTTTTAAAGCCAAGGGCACAAGATTTAGAGAGTGATACAACTTTTAGATAAAGTCTTGCAATGGATAACACAAGTAACTTTGTTCTTGCTAGCATGTGGTGTGAGCTGGATATGCCGGAAGTGTACTTTTTTGCAAATTCATATTTTTCTAGGTTAAATTTGTTTGTTTATTGGGTTTTCGCTGTTTTGGTTTGGTTTTTGTTTGTTTAGTTGTTGATGACTCTCCAAATTCCTGCAAATCATTTTATCAGTGATAAAACACTTACTAAGGACAGATTTATCCTAGAAATGGTCCTCTAGATTTTAGGCTGCTCCTTAAAACATTTCAGCAACTTCTATTTCTAAAGACAGGACACTGGAGAAGATTTCTACGTCATGTTATATCAGATTGCATGGATATTATTTTATATTTACTTGTTTCATACTCCTTTAAAGAATATTCTAGAGCAATTTTTCCTTAAATTTAATTTATCATTATATACTCAGCTACTAGAAAATACCTCAGAAATACGTACTCATCCTCTCTGGTGCTACAGTTGGGGGATTTTGTCCCAAGGTTGAAAATTAGCAATTTGTTTACTCTAAACTTCATATTTCTGTAGCATCATATAATATTCTGAATTGGTAAAGCATAAAGAAACTGGAAATGAAAAGAATCCCATTTGTTTCACTGACATATTGAATTAAAACACTGATGGCATTAGATGCCTACAGCACTGATTAAATTTATTCTAGCCATGAAGCAACAGTTTATGATTTTCACATGAATAGCATACTTAAATGAAAAGAACATTAATACAATATGATATTAATATACAAATACTCACATTATTCACCTACCACTGACGTTCTGAATTAAATCAGTAATGGGGTGTATAACTGATTAAATATCTACACAAGAGAATGCAACAGCCTATGATTTACAAAGGCAATGGCAGAGTGATCACATCATTACGTTGCCAAATGCCATCTATCACTTTTACTGAAGTTAACGAAGATGGATTGAATCCTGCAGATGAGATGCAGCCTATAAATACTGCCATGCTGATCTTCATCTGACTTTCTCGGGGAACAGACAAGCAACAAATCAATAACTGAAGAACTCAGAATATGCTCCCCTATTATTGCAACCAGAAAATAAAAATACTAAAGGGCAAAGTTTAAATTACCCAATAATAGTTGAGTTTGCTTATATATATACATATACACACACACAAATTCTCCATTTCCTAGATTTTTACCTCTTATCTTCTGTTTTGAAACCATCTAGAAAGTTTACAGTCAAAATTTTTCCTGTTGCACCACTTCAATTACCTTGTTCCTTTAATTTCCTTTCAATCAAATCCTTTTCTTTAACAACGATGCAAAGCAAGAACAACTGTCAACATCATCAATTTCTTAACACTGAAAAGCCTTTAAAGTAATAAAATTGAGCGTAAACAGCACTTTGCTATCAGAACACTGGCTTTAACAATCAGTATTCATTCTCTGACTCAGTTTTGCAGTTTCCCTTTCAGGGCTCAGGCTGTGGATTGCTCCAGCAGGCTGGTCGCAGGAGGGGGCCGTGGTTTCTGTCACTCTGGTTGTGTAGGATTATGGTGACAGGTAACAGGTGGCCACTGTTTGATCTGGGCTGAAAGCAAAGCCTCGGGAGCAACAAGGCACCTGAAGGAAAATGTTTATTTTCATATCTCTCCCTGACTGCACCATCAGAACTTCACATAATTCTCACCATCACTTTGCTCCTCTAGTACCAGAAAGCCTTTTGCTAAACAATAGCTCTAAGACAGAACTAAGTTTATTATAAACTGCAATAACCAATTATGACATTCTTCTATTTAGCCTGAGAATATAATTTAGTTTCAGAGTAGACATAAAGTTTGCTAAAATTATACCAAAAATGAGCAAATATCTGTACCATTTTTCTCTGTCTTGAAAAAATAAAGCCATGCTATAAGCTACCCCACGTAAAAGATGTTTAAATGCAATAAGACAGCATGAACAAAGGCTTTGAGTTCTTCAAGGTAACACATAGCTTAAGTCCAAGATACTACAAACATCTCCATGGATGCGACCCTATTACTCCTTCACACTTCCTGAGGCAGTATTGGAAAGAATGACCATTTGGTGGGAATGATTTAAAGAAATATAAGACCATTCTAAAAGCAGAAAATTCCCTCACTCTTTTTATTGTTTCTTGTTTGTTTGTTTTTTGTGTAAAGTGTAATACTGAAATCTCATATCTAGCAAAATATTTGGTATCTGCCAAAACAACTCAACAGATTTTTATGACAAAATCTATACCCACCTCCAATTATTTTTTTCCAGACAAGGGATATAGCTTTTCCACAAATGTTCCCTGATTATTTACCAAGGAAAACCACAAGAGACATGCAAACCTGCAATACTCTGTGCTTTGTTATCTGAGATATAACTTACTCCTTTACTAAATTTAGGCATTGTCTTAGGGTCAGCAGGAATAATGTAGCAAAGGACTAATGATACATCAAAAACTTAAGAAAATACAGGGAACTCAACAATTTGGGAAGCCAATTGTATTTTGGAACCCTCCAAGAATGTTGCTATAAATCATTACTAGTTAGCAAATGTTATGATAACTTCAGTGTAGTTAAACATATCCATATAAAAGAAGATTTAAAAGCAGAAAGAGATCTGGAATGGAAAGTTAACACAAAGATGGAAATGTTTTACTAGATTATTAAAAATCTCAACAAGTTTCATGGACAAAATTTTTTCCTAATTACAGGCGCTCACATTATCTTTTTATGCATTACATGTGCACTCTAAAAAATTCCCAATACTCTTCACCCTTACCACCTTCAGAAAAATATCACAACTACCCTGATAAGTTTTCTAATAAATATGTATAATCACACACTTTTATTGTTGCTCTTAAAAAAGAGATATTTGAGGCATCAATGACAGACTAGCCTAGTAAAGCCTCATAATCTAATAATATTTTCTAGATCCCATTACCTTTCAGAAAAAAACCCAATAAAATTAAAGGTATGTTCCTCTGCAGTTTTTCCTGCCAATTCACCAAAGTTTTACATTTTATGCAACTAAATCACATCTGCTGATGGAAAAAAAATAGGAACTGTGTACATCAATATAAATTTAAGGGTAATGCATAAAGTTGAATAAGTCACAAACATTATTAATTCCTTATGAACAATCTTAAGTGCAAGAAGCAAGAACATCTTTAAATGCAATAGGCAGGAGCACCTTTCCTCCGTTATGAGGCTGGCGATGCTCAGGACATACCAAGTGTGAGCTCCCATCATGAATATGTTTCAGAGTTTCACACCAGGAATACCTAAACCAAACATGAAAAGTGCAGGAATAGACATTTCTAAAATAAAATTCAAAAATATTTAATATAAAATTAGTCAACTTCATTTACCTATAACAGCAACCATAGATTTTACCCAATGATCTTAGTTGAGTGGGAGATATCCCTGCCCTGGCCGTGTCTTGGAACAAGATGATCTTAAAGGTCCCTTCCAACCAAAACATTCTATGATTGTCTGATTCTCTAATATGCAGCAACATGCATAAAAAAAATTACATTGACAAACCAGACACTGTTTTCCTCTAACAATGTTTGCATTGTAATAATAAAGATTATCTTTTACTATTTAAATAGCTCAGATTAAACAACAGCCTCTCACTTTCCCTCCTTTAAAAATGAAAAAATAACTGGACCTCTATTCCAACAAACACTGTTATCATGAATCCCATTCACTTATGAAATGAAAAACAGCAATATTCAAGTATTTATTTTTAACAGATTAAAAAGTTCTTTCCTGGAGAAAAAAGCTCCAAAACTAAAGGGATCTCATACAATGTACAAAATATAAAGCTCTGTAAGAGAAATGGGAACATAAATGCCTTTTTGACAGTTAAATTGGGCCCATTTAGTTGGGAAGAATAGCAGCACACATTGGAACATCTTTAAAAGATTCAGACTGTAAAAAGCCTTAAAATACATCACAGGACCTGACACTTTACGTTAGCAGTGAAAAGATTTTTACGTTCCTTGGACATGAGCGCCTCAGGTTCAAAACAGGAGAGTTTTTTTCACAAAACATTTCCTTTTTGTTCTGTGAAAGACACTACACTGGCAAAATGTCTCAGTGCCATTGTTTACACAGGTGGGAGAAAAAACAGCTCATTGACTGTATGTCATCTTAATACTTTTCTTTCTTTCTCATTTGATTTTTTTTGTTTTTCCTTACCTCCACCTTTTTTCTGTAATTTTTAACTTGTTTGTTGGTCTCTTGTCTACTGTTTATATTATCCCTGTATAAACCTATTGGAACTCTGCTTTTCTACAGATACATTGAGGCAGGCTTTGGTTAGTGAATATATTACTTCAAACTTCTCCCTGTGATAAATAAATAAATTTTAAAAAACACAGACTAGAAACTGAAACTTTAACTTCTAAAAAGGCTTCTTGGTATAAACATAAGCTTTGAAACAACATATATCAGCCAAAAGATCATTTGTGGCAAACCAGAGGCAAGAACAAGGTTCTTGCTTTTAAAAAGTGGGAATAAGAGAGATGAACCTGATAAAGTTACTTAGGAAAAAAAAAAAAGAAATAGAAAGCCACTGCTGATTGACCCAAGGAGTTTGAAGATATGAAAGAATCCCCCTCAAAAAACCCTCTACATTGCACCAATAATGCAACTGTTAGGGCAAGGCACTGTGCACATCCTGGACTGCTTTATTGTTGTTGTTGTCATTGTTTCTTCCTGCTGAAGACAGGACCCCACCAGGTACAGGAATCTTTGTGAGTTTTGAATCTGTTTTTAGTGAACCGGAACAAGTTAGATAAAGTTGTTTATACGCTGTAAATCTACGTTCCCTGAGCTGAAAACCTGTTAGCTAATGGGTTGTTTATGAGTTGCAAATCTGTTCAGTGAGGTGAAAATTTGTCAGATAATGGCTTGTTTATGAATTCTAAATCAATATTCAGTGAGTCGGAACTATGTTAGATAATAGCTTGTGTATGGGTTGTAAATCTGTTTTCAGTGAACTGGAAACATGTTAGATAATGGGTTGTTTCTGGGTAGTAAATCTGTTCTCAGTGAGCTAAAAACATGTTAGATAATGGGTTGCTCGTGAGTTGTAAATCTGTTTTTAGTAAGCTGGAAACCTGTTTTACAAAGAGCTCTATGAGTCTTAAGTGGTTTTAGTGTGCAGAAAAGTTCACGGATCTATTAGATTTGAGCAGCACATCTGTTTTCAGGGAGGGAGAGATCCAACTGCAAATAGATTCTTTATGAGCAGATTTACATTCAAGGAATGAAAAATCTGGGAAAACAGTGTCTTGGATGTATCATGCCCTATTTTCTCTACTAAAGTCAATTACTGAGTAAAGGTTTGCACTATTTGTAGTCTTCAACTTAATGAAGCAGAAAAAGAGTGCAGAAGTGATATAACCACACTAGGTGCTTCCAATGGGATTTTGAATATCTTCCTAATAAAGGAAAACTTCCTACAGATCTATTCAAGTAAATTTAGAGGAAAAAATAGCAAAATTAATGTCAAATTAGTTATTTTTCAATCCTGAAATGAAAAATTGTTAAAATTTCTCAGCAGGATTCAATTTAATACTTTTTAGATCAGAGAGTCTTAACGTGGAAATACAACAATTTTAGAATTTTTCATCTTCCAGTGAATGGAGTTACTGGTGTCAACCAATCTTACCACTGCTTTTCTCCTTACAGGTGGAGATTGAACAAATACCTCCACTATATCAAGCAGCTTCATGAACTGTCTGCAAATTACAGTGAGAGAAAAATCACGTGCAGACTGTGGGATGGAAGGCTACAAAAACACCAGCTGAAAAAGAATGACTCAAACTGAAGAGGTTTAAAACACATGAAAAGATAGCAATAAACATATTCATGTATGTTATATCCCTTCTCACTTAGAAATAAGCATTTTTACAGAAGTATTTCTACAAAACGCCATAGTTCACATGCACATCCCAAGCATGTACAGTGAAGGCTTTTACAAGGATACAAAATTTCATCTGACATTCAATTATTCAGAGTGCTGACTCTGCTATAAAAAATGAAATCTGGCATATTAAGCTACAAGTAGAAACACTTCCTAACAATTTCTTCAAACTATAATTCCCAGCTATGCTTTATGAAATGTCTTTAGCTCTTGTAGAGCAACCTATTATGAAGTAATGAGGAATACTTTATCGTTCCTTTAAAAACCAATTTCTATCTGCATTAGTGCTTCACCAGTATTTATTTCTCCTCTTTGTCTGTTTTAAATGTTTAAAATACCAGTGACTTTTCATATAATACTTTTAATGTCCTCTTACAAAACAAGAGTTAAAATTGTGCTTCCATGTCATCACTGCACATTTCTGTCTCCCATGCAGCTAAGCTCAACTCTGAATCCCTTGGTGCTTTTCTGAGAGTAATGGGAACATCCTGACAACATTGCTTAGTTTATCTTTAACATCTCTCAATACAGATGTCATAAATTCCTTTAAGATATCCACACATAGGAAATCAATGGAAAAAAACCTAAATACCTTGTATCATATATAACCACAGAATGGTTTGTGTTGGAAGAGACCTTAAAAGATCATCTCCTTCCACACCCTGCCATGGGCAGAGACACCTTTCACTATCCTAGGCTGCTAAATGAATAACTACAAATGAATGTGGTTTGTTGCATATTTTAGAAAAAAACTAAATAGAACAGAAAAGAAAGAGAGCAGAAGTGTTTCCACTTAACACTTTGGTCATGTATATTAATGATGCTTAGTATTAAGGATGTATTGTTTATCTATTCACATTCAGGTTTTCCTCAAATTCAGATTTTCCCATTACTAACCTGGTACCTTCTTACATACACCGCATATTACTGTTGTGCCAGACTTGGTTGATAAAGATTTTATTGCCAGATATTGAGATTTTATTGTGACCTCAGATGTAAAATATGGTTTGTCTAATCTTGAAGATTTTGGTGAAGATACTGGCAGAAATTTCTTGATAATAGTGCTGAGCTTCAAGTTTCAAAGGCTAGAAAGGCTAGATTGGAATTTGCCTCTGATTATCAATGAGCACAAATCCCTTTCTTGGGCTTCACTTCAAGAAGGGTGAATCAACTGAACACACTGACCAAAGTCTCAATATTTTATACTGAGAAATGGTTACAACAGAGACTTCACCCTCACTAACTAGAAAAATAAACAACCAAATAGTGTCATTTCCAAGCAACACACAGTGAGGTTTTGTTTCAACAGTAAACCTAAAATCACAGTAATATCAATTAAGCATTACCAGCATCACTTCTGTTTCCCAGTAATATACGTCACATCTTATAAGCCCATTTTAAAGCAAATTATTTTGAAGTGGCTAATGTTTAAATATATCTTACAGGGATGAAATATAAGAATTAATTTTGGCAAAATTTCATTGAATTTTTTACTCTATAAAGCCAAGTGATCACCAACTTTTCACCCAAGTCATTTTATTGAAATAAAACCGGCATATTGGGAAATACGGTGGTTATTTTTTTACTTACTTTCAATTAGCACTTTCCTGCCTGCCCAGTTGTCTTTAATAACTTGGATGTTTCCATAGTGAGCATCACTGAAGAATATGCGATTGGTGCCCCTTCCCTTCAGGCTGTAGTCGAAGGCCAGCGCGATCACGTTTTTGAAGTACTCTGGGTTTTCGTAGGGCATCACTGGAGAATTCAGGTTGGTCTCATCTGAAAGGTGGATGCTTTTTAATATTGTCCTTCCCGAGTAGAGCAGGTAACCCTCGTGCCTGAGGCAGCTGATCCCGTCCTCTGCCAGGTACCCGTGAGCGCAGGCGCAAGTTCTCCGCGCGTTGCCGCGGTAAAGGCAGAGCTGGTGGCATCCGCCGTTGTTCTTGGCACACACGTTGGTACCTGGGAAAAAGCATAATACATCCTGTCTGTTATAGATTAAAATATACTTAATTAACTTAAATAGAAATTAATTTTTATGTGTTCTGGGAACTCTCCTCTTAAAAATTATTTGGGCTATGTTGATGAGGAAAACAAAAGGCCAAAAGAGAAAATAATGCAACTTTAACCACACCGAGAGATAATTTTAAAGAATACAATTAATGAGCAAATAATGTTTATTAGGAAATACAGTTAATGTCCTTTTCAATTCACAACAGCACATATTTTATGAATAGAAAAAGATAAGATGGGTTATTCCTCCAAAACCAGCTGAAGACTTAGAAAATGTTTCAAGTCCTTTGAGCTTTAATTTTTTTTTAAAACACCTGTTACTGGCAAAAAGTCAAATTTAGCTACCATCAGAATACAGTACTACTTTAAGATATTATCTACCAAGTTAAATATGCCTGTATTGACTGGTTAAAAACTGTGTGTATCGAGTTCCTTGTTTTTAATGAAGACGTTTCCCAACATTTTGTTCTAATTTAATTCCAAACCTGACTTCAAAACTTACTCCCTGACAATTGCACACCATTAAGGAATCACTGTCAAATTAGTAACCACACTTGTTGCAAGTAACATTTAAAATAACAATAATCATCAATAATTGGGAGCTATTTGTCTTTCTTTTTTATTTTGGACTATCTATGAACTACTATTATAGCTAGTTGAGATAATTCAGTTTCTGTTTCTGACAGCCCTTTCCACCTAACTACTCAGCTTTTTTAGTATAGTAATTTTCCCATTTCTGAAAGTTTTCTGCATAATGAAGGTGAATAAAACATTTTAATAGAACGTTTTGATGTTCAAAACTGTAATTGTTGGGAAGATGTAGTACCTGAAAGTGCTCTTGATTGAATTCTTTAACTGATACATTTCAAGCTGAAAATCCTTTTAAGAAAAAATCATGGCAAATGAGAGATAACTTGTTCTTTTTAAAGAGGAAATATTTAATTTTGTTCTCCTAGGAAAAATTCGATGAGCAAGTCCTCTGGAGTTATGTAAAACATGGGGAGATTTCATTTGCTTAAAAGGTACTTTAAAAGTTTTATTAGGCTAGAAAAGTTAATATCTGTTTGGAAGGATAAGAGGAAAAAAAAGAAAATATATAAAATAGATCCTCAAGCTTCTGAAATCTCTTGGAAAACTTCAATGCTTCCATGGTTCACCAGCTGTAAGCATCTTTTAAAATGGCCAGTTCTTAAGCCAGAGTAGTCAGGCCATGTCCTTGCACACCTGTAAAATTGCACTGAAGGGTGGGAATCTTTGCAAGTCCCACTGCAGGACGGAGTCATCAGAAAGGGTAAAACAGGTGTTTGAAAAAAAAGCGTCAATCACAATCAGCACAGCTCATCAGGGTGTTTGGGTTATTTTGTTTGGTTGTTTCCTTTTTTTTTTTTTTTTTTGTTTTGTTTTGTTTCGGGGTTGTTTTAATAACAAAAGTCAGGGAACTAATTACATTGGTTTTTCTAAATACTTAACTACTTCTAGTTCAATAAACTTAAATATATATATATATATATATAATAGTGTGTGAGAGAAAAACATTCCAAAAACATTTTTCACCTGTATTTTCCCTTTTGTCCTTCTGGCTCACTGACATCCCCTCCCAATGACATTAATCATTTGTACCCTAGTAAAATTTGAAAAATGTATTAAAAAGTCATTCAGGTATGTTTTTCAAACTAACATCAGTAGATTTTAGCCTCAGAAACCATTTCACTTGATCCTTATGTGATCAAGTCTATAAATCCATCAATCAAAATTACACATAAAGAAGCATTGCTTTATCCCACTCTATTTTCCTAATTCTATAATATAAAGCCCTTCCAAGCCAGCAGACATTAACAATTTCTAGCCTAGTTGAAAGAAACAGATTTTGGTGTGGATTTATTTTTATCCACAAAATATGATGCTCTGAAATGGCATGCAGAAATTATTAGTAAAATGATTATACATAGATGTTTGCAAATTATTTTTTCTCAAAAATATTTAATTTTTTAAAGAATTTTATTAATTTGTAAATATGTTTCCTTTCGAAATGCAGATTTATTTAGCATGTCATATTTAACTCAGTTATTTGGAGAGATTTACATAGCAGAAACATAATCTTTGGATCTATAATGCTGCGATTAAAGCAAATTTTGAGTGCTACCAACACTAGAAATACATTTGTATTAAAAACCTTATATATAATGGTCTTATCATTATTTTTTTCCTCTCTTTTTGAGTAAATTTCTAGAAAATTTTGTCTGGATTACCTGGTAGCAGTTTTTTTCTGAGGAAACCATCATTATTTTTGGTAGATATCTAACAAATTTTCCTCAGTAAAACCAATTTTTCAAGGTCTTGTCAAAACCAGAATTTTAGAAGTAGAAAGACAGTTAAATAGCAAGATTGTTCTTAGTCAGGTAGTGGATAATAAAGTTTAACCATCAGTACTATAAATCACAGCGAGTTAATGTTAACTTTTGTCTCTTGAGTTTGTTAAACTAATTGAATATAAAGGAAATCTGATTATTTACAAGGTCTCTTTCTACAGAAGGAACAAAAAAAAAAAAAGAAAAAAAGAGTCTCAAACCCAAGTGATGTCAGAAAAAAATATTGAGACACAGAGGATGGGAAGTTCTAATACAAAAAAATTCTGGTATGCTTTCCAATAGAAATCTGAAACTCCTGAAATTACTGCTCTGTAAAGCACATGTCAAGGTCTCTCAATCTTAAGAGTTCAACTTCTCTCAATAAGAAAAACAAAACAAAAACCATCAAACCTGGAATGATAGGAAGTGTTTTGGTTTTAGGTTTTCTCTTTGAAACACTGAAGAATTTTAGTAGGATTTTTACTATATGTCTTCTTTAGTACATTAATTTTAGGTTTTTTTTTAAAAAAATACTTCAAGAGTAAAAAGTGGTGATAAAATCATTGATTACTGAATTTTTGGTATGCTTTAATATACAGAAAAAGTAGCAGGTGATATTAAAACAATCAATAGCATCCTTAAGAACAGCCAACCTTTCTCTCGTGCTCTATTAAAGATTTTCACTTCCTTCAGGTTTATTCCAAGGCCAGTCCTCATGGTCACAGCATCCGTGGCCTCATTCTTGTGGCCTCTTCTAATAGAGCCATTTGCATGTGCTCTGCCAAAAAAGTTGAAGATGTCTCATCAACAATCCTCAACTAATTCACACCAAACAAATGACTGAAGAGCAGTGGAGAGTTCACTTAACAGGAGGTGGAGAAGCCTGTTCTTATCTATGCACTGAGGCACTTTTCATTTTTCGGAACTCCCTCTCCTTGGAAATTGCGCGGGATTCCGCGATCCCGCCTGCGACCTTGCTAAGGAACGGCTAATCCTACAAAGGTGAGGCACCTGGCACCAAAACAACGTTTTGAGATTTAAAATACTTATGAAAAATAAATTACCTGTCAGACCAGTAGATGTAAGCTCCGAACACAGCAACTGAAAACATATCCACATTGCTCCCTGACAGCACAATCTCCCGACTCCCTCCACTCTCAAGGTCAATTCTTTCTATCTTGTCGGTACGAGCATCACACCAATACAATTTATTTTCCTAAAGATTAATTTCAAAGGAAACGTCAACAGGCTTGTCCAAGCATTTAATTAAGAGTTATTAAGATTACATCAAGGTGGAACACCAGTTGGCTTTAATGAAACATAACAAATACTGCATGTTTTAAGGTATGCTGGAAGACAGAAGAACCAACCTCATAATCGATGGAAATCCCGTTAGGCCATGCAATCCCCAGGCTCACAAGGACGACCTTCTCAGAGCCATCCAAGTGTGCTCTGCCTATGCAAGGGCTCTGTCCCCACTCTGTCCAAAATAAATACCTAGAATGTTGTAGAAATCACCAATTAAAATTGCAAACAAAATGAACTATTACCATTAAATTGATACCAAAAGAAAACCATATGGTACTCAGGTCTCTAAATAGTCTTAAGAAGTTAAATGTATCATAATACTTATTTATTGGACACTTTATAAGGATATTGTTTACAAACTATATATATATGAAGAAATCCTTAAAACTGTATTCTGTGAATCCATGTACCATTCTGTTTCTTAAAGAATTCAGCTTTGTGCTTGAGAAAATAAAAAGCAAGTTAAAAAATAAAAATAAATTCTGGAACAGAGGCTCTTGCATCTAATCACTAACAAATGCTGGGATAATACAAGGAATACCTAATTTAAAAATGTTTTAGATATGAAGTTGTGAGAAACACTGTGAGAAATGGTAGAGAAATGGGACCTTATTTGAGAAGAAAATATTTTTCAAATTCTGCCAAATGCTTCATGGGAACAATCTGAATCTTACTTACCTAATCTCATGTTCCTGAATACTCATTTCCACAGTTGCATCATTAATTTTGGACAAGATGCTTTAACAAATTTCTACCTTGATAAACTTCTCAGTCTGTTGCTTTAAATATAACAAAATGAGGCCAAAAACTCTACACAGAGCACTTCCTTTATGAACAGTAACCTTAAAGACTACAAAATCTTCTGGGCACTACTGAACAGTTCTCCTCTGTGTCTGGTGACATCATTACAGGAGTCTGTGGTTAGGCAGCTGTATTTGACTATATGACTACAGAAATATCAAATAATGAGGAATAATAATGTGATAAGGGTGAAAAAAATATGAATCCTATAATTTGCTCATCAAGTTCAGCTTCTGAAACAACCCACTTTGGCTCTCATTGTAGAGCTTCCGGGCTTCAGGAAAAATGAATCTGTTCTCATAGCTCTTGATATAACAAATTTATACCATTTAACCAATTATTTTAACCATTTATACCAATGATAAAACACATGAAGACTAGGAAACAGAACCGCAACATGAGTTAAATTAAAAATATGTTGAGGAATGCCAAAATAGGCAGTATTAATCAGCTGAATTTTAACAATCACTGCATAAGTTTAATGCAATTTTAACCAGATCATTAACTGCACCTCAAAACAGAACTGAAATTGCTTTCAGATGTCTGGTCAGAGGTCAGAGAGTGATTTGAGACTTTCTTAATACAGGATATGAACTAAATGTTGACAATAGGAAAACGTATACTCAAACATTCCTTAAACCAAACCACAATTAGCTCATTAAATGAATCTAAAATCCTCCAAAGAAAATCATAAACAGGTGCCAAAAAATATTATATGAATAAATATACCTGACAGGGGACAAAGACACCCTTTTATAGGGCTACATGTTCCTCACCGTTTCCTCAGTGACAATAAATAATGTCACCAACCAACTGAATGCTGCTTGCTTCCCATCTTGGCATAACTGGCAGATTCAACGAGCTCTAATAACTGCTATTTTCTTCTCTATTCTTACAGCTGTCAACTCCAGCTTCCAGACAAATGCAGAATGTGAAGTCAGGGCAAGGGGAGGGAAGAACACCTTTGAAAGTTTTACCTCAAAAAGCAGAAAAGATTTTACAAAAATGCAAAGGGCAAAAGGACCTTAATCTTTGCACAGAAAAGCAGCCCTGTACTTCCCTAGCAAAACGCTGTGCTTCTCCTGGAGGAACTGAGTGGAGACATCTCAAGTTATCACAATATAATAAAACAATTTGAGATTTTCTTCCATTGTAGAAGATACACTGTTCTACCAGACACATAAAACAGTAGTCTGTGCTCATCTAATTCTCCTTAAGTATCCTAAACAACTCTCATGCCATGGGGAGGGAGACCTTCTACTAGGCCAGGTTACTCAGAGCCCTGCTCAGCCTGGCCTGTAACAATTCCAGGGATGGGGATTCTACAAGGAGTTCTGGAGGTGGAAGGGATGGATGGTGCAATCCCTGTTTTTGTCAATGATGCAGGGTAGTTCTTGCCCTCAAAAACCAGCTGGGTGAACATAGATGTTGCTTTTGCCAGCTGTTACTGTCCAATCAACAACCTTCATCTCATGTGACTTTCAGCTACCCTGGCCACTCTCCTTGGTTGTTGCAGAGGGATGTTACACAATCCTGGAGTTTATAACTACCAAGGATTACACTGCTCTGTGATTTCATCATGAAGTCCCTCATCAGCTGATGTGGCTTCCTTGGATTTGCTGGACATTTCAGATCGAGGCGTGCTTCCAAGCAACGCTTAACCTTCAGGGGAAACGGCTTCCGTAGAAAACCAAAGCTGTTTTGCAGAGAACTTCCAGAATGCTGTGAATGCAGAGAGCAAGGCAGAAGCTCTGTGTACATTAGGAATAACATGTTACCCTTTCTCTGGGTGTACCGCGATAGAGCGTGGCTGGTCCAGCCCCTGCGAGATCACCACGTAGCGGAAGGAGCCGTTCAGCCGCGCCACCTCGATCAGGTTGAAACCATGGTCTGTCCAGTATATGTTCCCTGGAAAAAATACCCTGAAGTCACTGCAGGAAGGAGAGGCTACTTGAAAAGTGTTTCAGTCAGAACCAGAAACCAACTGCTATATTTTCATTTCCACAGGTGCTATATTTGTAATTTATAGCACTAGCCAGCCTTTCTACAGCATAAACCGGTACTGAAACGGTTCACCTAGAAAGTAACATCCTATATATATATATATAATAATTCTATATCTATATATTAATATTTTTATATATATAAGTAATTTCTAGACATTTACAATACTAGAAATTAGAGCTGAAAGGAATCAAAGTTATTTAACCTTGGGGTGAAGATGTAAGCCTGTACTCTCAGAAATGATGACACTTGTTGCAGTAAGGTAGAAAAATCAGAGAAAGGCCTCATAAAATCAAGCCTGCTCTCCTGGAATCAGTGGCTGGCCTTGTGAAAGCTAGCATTTGGTAAGTTCCCATGTGACAGCAATTCTGTTGTGAGTACTTCATTAGTATAACAATCTATTCCTGGGTAAAAAACAGCTTGCACCTGTATAAACTGTTTTTGTACCTTTAGATAGAAAAATGAAAACCATCTTTCACAAACAACTTCCCTGCAGGTATACAGTGAGAGTTTGAGTGACCACTCAATACAGAATAACTTGTTACTAGCCAATAAAAATAATTAGCAAGAAAACTACTGACCAATTGGAGTCCCACACAAAACTGTAAAACTGTATTGAAAGTAGTTAGGTCTTTTTCTACCATGAAGAAAATGGAGTCCCATGTGGTTTATTGCCCATGCAGACACATCCTGGAGCAGATTCAGACCCACCTGCTATCCAGTCCACTGCAATGCCTTCAACTCGCCCCAGACCATTTGTGACAATGTCTTCTTTCCAGGTTTGGTCTCGCTTAGCTCTGCTGATCTTGTTGAAACCCATGTCTGTCCAATAGATTGTATCATTTCCTATAAAAACACAATGATTCTCAGATTAATTCACTTATTTCAGTCCAAGTTTCTGCATTAGCACTGTAAATATTACCACTTGTAGCTTTAACGTCTATTAAGTATCAAAATTACCAGCTTTAATTCCTCATTCCTCTGCCTTTTCTTAAGTTTTATTTAAAATAATTCTATCAAAATTCTAATTTGTTTAGCACATATAGCATAATAGGGCTATGACAGGAAGCTACTACCTCTGTTAAAAATCACAACAAATTACCTTTTCCCTAATGGAATAAATGCCTCAAAAACCTACTATTTTGTTTGTCACCATTCCAAAATATTGAGGAGTCTGAAAAGCTACAGTGTAAAACTGCTTATACAGATTTTCCTTCAGTAATCAGACACATTGAATTTTAACAGTGTGAGGAGAAAATAACTAGAGAAATAAAAAATGACATTTGAGAGTGATATGCTGACAAAAGAATAAAAAATATATTCCATTCACAAGTCAGTTTTTATTTTAATTGTCCTGACAAGCTTCCACTAACAGTCTTTTTGTTTGGTATTTCAAGATATCTCAGCTGTCTTTCCAGGCTTTCTGCTGCAGTGATTGTTCATAAAGTGGAAAAAAGGGACAACTTGACCATTTAAACTCAACAGCCAGATGGAGAATTTGAAGTGGCCCAAGCATAGATACAAACTTCCCTCAGTGGCACAAAATAACCTCAAAAAAGAGGTGGGGCAAACAAAGTGACAACTCCCCTCAAGCAGAATTATTTCTATTTTTACTGACAGGGTTCTGCAAATAAGCTGCAACCAACATCCTGCTTGCAAAGTAATGAGCTGATGATGACACCTGAGTAAGATGCTTTGCAGAGAGATATTAAATAATATTTGCTCCTTCATTATTTTTTTCATACTTTGTAAATCTGTTTTTAATTCCATAACAGTGTGAGTGTATTTGTAGAATATATATTTCTATACAGAGCATAGAAATGTTACCTATATAAATAGATATAAACATTTTGTATCTACATATAAACACATGTATCTATATATATGTATGTGTGTGTGAATATGTGTGTAGATTGAGAGATTAATTTATGAAATAAGGTGACCAAACAATATTGGTATGCTCAAAAATCTTACTCTACCACCAATTAAACAAATGACAATTCTGACTTCAAGTATGCAAAACAAATATGAGAGCCATGCATTTTGATACTTGTTTGCTAATTAGAATTTAGTTAGAAGTATCAAAACACAAGGAGAAAAGAGGTGTATGCATCTTTTAGATTGTTCATCTCTGCAAAAACATTGTCATTAGACTTTTAATTATGATATGCTATTCTACTAGCATATGTAAATACATTTTATCTACTTTGCATACATAAATTACTGAGATAACAGCAAAATCTGAGAATCCTTCTCAATTAAGAGTGAAATGAAAGCACCACTCACTAAATGGAAAACAAAAAACCAATATGAAATCTCAAATTACCTCCACTTGCTTTCTGAGTCATATTTGAAATGTGTAAGGTTTAGAAATGGATTTATACAATTGAATGTAAGGTATCAAAATAAGAAAAACAGATGCTTTTGAAGCTGAAATGCAGTTGAAAGCTGTAACCTTTTTATAACACTCTATCCCCTTGTGATTTCACTGCTGCACACCATTTACATTTATCTTTGGAATGCATTTGTCACTGCCAAATCTAGTCATGTTCCCTGAACTGTGACTTCATCAAGCCAAGCTGGAGAATCTCACTTAATTTCATCCAGCCTCAAATTTCATTTTTCCAAAAAGTCAAAAATCTCATTCTTCCAAAATATTCTTTTGATATTTATTAGCTAAATCCACATAGTTGTAAGATATGCTAGCTCTCTAAAGCTAGCATATCTTACAACTAAGATAAATAAATTGCTAAACCAAAAAACATGAGATGCAAAATAGCCAATAAAAACAATAAAAGTCAATAAAATGTTGTTACTTTAAATGGGAAAGTTCAAATTTTAATCTTCAGTGTTAGATGTAAGAATTTTGTGAAGTTTTCCATAATTTAAATTTTAAAAAAAAGAAATCTGTAGAAAACCTGATTGCATTGCCTTAGTAGTCTCTGTCATGAATATGTGTGGTCATTTCTCTCTGTCCTGTCTCTTTCCAGGAACAGATTAAATCTCTGTGACAGAGTCTTTCCCATCTAAGCTGTGTGCCCAAAGGCACTGGCTTTAAAGTGATTTTTATGTATCTAGAGACTTTAACTGAGCTATACCCATGATGTGAAAAAAACTCTGAACATCAGCTGCCACTGAATTGAAAGCAAAATATGCAAATATGAGGGTGCTGTAAAATGTTGAGAGAACTTGAAATTTTGCTAGGCAGAGATGCAAGAGCATCAGTAAAGAAGCAGGTTGAAAAATGTGAAGATGTAATAAATTTAACTTCCAACATGATAAAAAAAGTTTAGTGATATTTGTGTGATGAAGTAGTCCAACAGAGTCAACAGAAATAGGTCAGATTTCAATACTAAGACAAATATTAACATACAATTTAAAAAAAATTAGGATCTTTCAATGCCAAATTCCCAGGCAGAATTTATGTCAAAATAAAAACAACAGAGTATGACAAAATAATTTTATGTTGCAAGAAGGTTATTGTCTGTATTTATATAATATAGGGAACTTAAGATTTTATTTCTAGACTGCCATTTTGTAAACTTGATGGGTAAAAAATGAGTCTTGAAGGAAGGCTGATGAGTTAAAAATACAGAGACAGGATATTTTCCAGGTCACTACTTGGTCACAAATTATTTATTTTCTAAAAATTAATCAAAACTTGCTAACATGTTTGATGATATCCAACCACCACTGGGCGATGTATCTAATCACTTTCAGAATCTGATCTGCAATTTTTCCCGAGCTTTTTTCACATGCATGCAAAGCTAAACCCTCCTAGTTTCATAGGAAATTTGTGAATCTGTGTAAATTAAAAACTATTTCTGTATATACAGTGTACTCCAGGTGGAAATTCCTGCTCTTCAGGCAGTCAGATCTCCTTCCAGAAGGAAGAGACAGATCTAGAATTGGCTTGAGCCTTGCAGGAACGTGGCTGAGCTGGGCTGGACAGGGAGAAAACACTCCCCACTCAGCTGTCAAAGCCACCTCTAGGTACAGCACCACCCAGGACTAAGAAAATTCCATGGAAAAAGTGTCGTAGCAGGAACAAGCCTATTTACACTTTCTCTAAAACCACCAGTTTCTTACTCAAGTTCTCAATGATGACTCCACAAAAGAGAGCAGCTGCTGCTGCCAGAACAATTAGCATGTGCACAATATTTCCTATTTACTGTAAATATTAAAGGTAGTGCTTAACTCTGTAACATGATGCATTTCCAGTTCCTTTAAACACAGCTGTAACTTCTTAGAAGGCTTGAGAACATGGGATTACTTCAATTATGAGAAGAATTTACAATTTTAACCATACATACAACAAATTTTACATTCTATTTACCTGCATGGAAGTCTATGCCCACAGCAAATGAAGCTCCAGATATAGGCATTAAAGCATCCATTTTATCATTCGGATCAAGAGGAATTCCTCTAATTCCCTCATGAACAGAGTACATGAGAAATGATTCAATACCTGAGGGAAAGATAAAGCAGCCAATGAGAGCAAAGTGGGAACTTTCCAAATAACCAAAATTAGAGGAGCTAACATACATTAGACAACATTTTCCACAAGTGCTCCACAGTTTTTCAGTGTGACAACTTTAGCTGTTTGAAAAGATATCTGTGAGTCATTACAGTGCATTTCTAATATAAATTACAAATGTGGTCCTATCAAGAGAAGGGAATCACAGTCCATGTCAAACGCCACCTTATAATCAGATAATTAGCAGAAATGAACATTAAAATTTAAGAAAAAAATTGGTTTGAATGATGAGAAATTTAAGAATATTTTCAGTGCACACCTGTGCTTTCTGAACATATTCAGAAATAGTTTTGGTGATGCATTTTAAAGGTCTACTCTTCTGTTATATTAATCAAATTCCAAAAGCAACTATTTCTGTTAAGTAGGAATAAATTCTACCATGTAGAGTACTTCTTATATAGTAATTCTAGGGAATTACTTTATCCTAATAAAGTTATAAATAATACTGAATTTATAAAACTGTAAGACACCTTGACCATAAGGTTGTTTTTCATTATTGAGGCAAAGGGTAAGACTTGAGCTGTGAGCTATGTTCTGACTTCTGCCAACTTAAAAAATAAAAAGATTCAAGGAAAAAAAATTGATTTTATTTTATATTAAGAGCAATACAACAGGATGAGATACCCAACCATTCAGATACTTGTAACCTGTAACTTAATGATAAGTTATATAACCTTGAATACATATTTATGAATTATGTTTCATATGGTCTGCTTTTCTGACCACATTAAAAAAAAATAATTTACCACAGAAATTTATTTATTCAAATAAATTAATGAAAACCTAAATTTAATTATGTCCTTATCACAACAGATATTTCTTTGTTACTGCTTCAATCAAGCATACTAAGTATAGTTACTTAACTATGACTAAAATGACTAAAGGAAGTTTATTTACTCTTTGCAAAGTTCCCCTGGACCTCAAGCTGGTTAAATTAAATGCTAAAGCCATTTTACCTTTGCAGGCCATGCGGTTTTTTTGGAGGTTGTAGCCTACTGTGCACACACAAGTTCTGGTGGTTTCTGATGTTGGCAAACAAAGCTGGGAGCATCCCCCATTGTTTAACTGACAGGAATTGCTGCCTATGGCATGATAGGAGAAGAGAAATCAAAACTTGAGCAATGCAACCCTGGCTAAAAAGTGTTGTTGTCAGTATATTATTATTATTTCCAATTTTTTTGTTCAGATAACCTATTTGAAAAATTGAGATATGCATAAAAGATTTCATCAATTCATATACCTTTCCATGCTTCACTCATGCATTAACTTCTGCATATTCATGCAGAATTTCAACCCCATAATTTCTTAGGGGAAATTATGTTTCCCCTTGGAACATAAATAATTCTGTTTCCTGAAAAATCTGCCTATTTTAAAGTAAAAGCATATGAAAAACCTGAACATTCTATGTTGAGTTAATGATGAAATCTCACTGACATTAGTGTATCTTAATCTAGACCATGAACAAATCATTGGTTATATCTTATTCATTCATCAAATATTATATTACCCTTGTTATGAACAAGCGATTTTTGGTATATTTAAGACATGCTCCAAAGTGATTTCACAAATCCATGCTCCTAACTGCCTAATTATTACAATATTTAAGTAATAGATTAATATATTTTAATAATATTTATAATAGGCATTATACACAGTAAACAAAACACATCTCAGAAATTTGAACCTTCATAAGAAAAACTGAAATTCACTAAGACAGTCAAGGAATTAATTGATTACAAGTTATTATTCTCTTCACATTGGGAGAACCAGATGAGAAAAGATAAAAACATACTGTGCACTCTAAAAATTGGTTAAACATTCTTCAACTGTGACTTACCCTGCTGTGCTGCTTTATCATACACTTTCATATGAACAACTCCTGCAGTTTTGTTTCGCAGGACAGTTGGGTTTCTTCCATCTTTTTTATTACAGGTGCCAATCTGAGCCAAGTTCTGGTCTGCCCACCAAAGCTTTTTGTCTGTAAAATTTAGTTTCAGAAATTAGGAGGATCACTATCAAACTGTATGTGGTTGAGACCTAAGGTGGGAAAAAGCTTTTGAGGTTAATTCTGAGATCAGTTTTTAAGGGAAATCACCTAAAGAGGTTATGGAGAAAATCTGAAGGAATTGTGTTATTAAGATTCTGCAGACAAGAAAGCAGTTTTCACCAGTTTTACTTTTGCTGAGACAACTGCTGATTTAAGGCTACCTGTGTAGAAAAATGCCTCATTTTTCATATATATGTGGAAATTCTAGTGTTACCCTAGGGAAGAAATTCATTTTCACAAGCAAACAAAATTGCTTGAAATATTAAACAAAATAATTTATTAAAAAAAGTTATAATCAGTTATTAAGAAAGCCTGAAAAATTTGAAAAGCAGGCATAGCCTACCAAAGTTTCAGAATTACAAATTTAACAGCTTTGATTTCAAACTTCAGTAACTAATGGCTGAAGACTCTATCCAATCTTCTGATTATCCCTGTCATGAATCCTCACTCCTTGAGTCCACACAGATGAATGATGAGATGGGCTTAGAGTTCTTCATTTCAGCCAGAAAAGATAATTACTGTAGAGGAACCAAAAGTAAACCCTGCAAGTGAAAACCTTTAAACCTCAGGAACACTGCCTTCCCAACAAATATCGTGTATTAACTTCACTTCATTCTCTTTTCAGCTAAAAGAATTTTTGCCTATCCTGCAGTTTTAATATTTAAATAACAAATTTATAGAGCCACACAGCTGGGTAATTTGTGATAGAAAGCGCAGATCTAAAAAATAATTTCCACTGTGATAACTGTAAAAAGTTAGAGCACAAAATAAAATATCTAGAAAAAATCCAAGGCATAGTCTCCACAAGTATATGGCAAGACCAGAATCTGTGTAATGAAAAATATTCTAAATATCAAGATTTGGAGACACAAATGGAACTCTCTATTTAAACTTGGATAAGATTTAAAGAAGTCCTATAATTTTATGCATTGACTAGTCAGTCTAAAATTAATCCATATATGAAATATTGGGAATTGGAATTGTTTTTTTTTTTCCTGTTAGATAATGACCCAAAGGTTAGGTGAACTTTTTCAATGAAATGTTTGTATGTGGAAGAGTTTATATGAGGAAGAGTTTTTATTCTTCACATCCTCCATGTGACCAAAAATCAGAAAAGGCCATTAAATAATTTTGGTTAATTTAACTAAATTAACTAATTTAAGTGATGACTGGTGTTTTGTGCATAGTGACATGAACTTAGCTGTTTTACATATACAAACTCATTTATAAAAAATGAGTTGCTTTTTAACACTGGGGTACAGGAAGAAAGAAAATTACACATGGTTTTGTGGTGATTTCATCCTTTAGTTCAAGTAATTAAATGGTTTAACCATTTCTTTAATATTTTGTGAGAAATCTCAACTTTGGCTATGATTTCAACAACCTCCCCAAACCTGTCTTTGGCTGACCTGCCTGTCTCCTTAGGAAAGGAAAGAAACAAAAATTTGAAATAACCAACTTGTTTTACCAAGAGATGAACACATGGCACGTACTTAATCAAGAAGTTTAATTACCAGTGATAATCTGCACCACAAACATTTTCATTTCTCCCTTTTGGTAATAAGCCCAGATTTTTGAAGGAGACAAATAAAAGTAGGGGGATTTAAATGAGGAAGGTCATACTAATCCTGACCTAGTATAGTTTAAAATAAAGGTAAAAAATACAATAAAATACAATAAAAAATACAAAAAACCCACCAATCTAAAAATCCACACCAAAATGCCCAAAAATACATTACAAAAATTCTTAAGTACAGACATATTGAAGTCAAACCTCTTATGACTACCTGGCCAAAAACTTGCCAGTTATGTCCTAAAACCTAGAGAAACAAATGTTTGAATTCTTCAGAAACTGCTAGGTGACCAACAATAACCACTGCAGTTGCAAATTAAAAACAAAACAAAACAATTACACATCTATTTTTAACCATAATTCAAAGTTAAATTTGGAATATTTGTCTCTGCATTACTGATATTCTGTCATCAGCTAACTCATCTATGATGTCTAGTATTCAGGAAAAACTATTTCTATATTAATTTCAAAATATAGTAGGTGATTTTACAAAAAAACCACTTCAGCGTAAAGACAACTTGCTTTCACACACTAGGGAAGAAAAAATGCTGTTTTGGACCTTTAAACATCAAACTAAAGTGATTTATTTGCTTGGTTATGCTAACAAGAATGTTGCTTGATCGCTAATTACAATCTTGTTGCTGAAACAGGGTTATAATATATATTAAAGTTGTTGTATTTTTCCATTCTGTTGGGTAATTAACATTAAGCACTGTAACATATTGGGAAAGAGCAACTTCAAATGCCAAAAATTGCTACCCTAGGTTTGTGGACAGTCCTTTGGAGACTTCAAGTAGTACTCTGAATGAACATTTTGATGGGCCATTAGTTTTCATTAATGGTGGTTTGAGTATTTATGGAAGACAACTATGTACTGCACTTAGAACTGGGCAAATTGCCTAGATATATTTCATGTATTAATACTAACGTAATGAATGGTGTTATGGCAATTAGAAGACTGATGACTTGGAAAATTAAGGTGTATGTGTTTGAAGTCCCCTGATCTGAGCAGCCCCTTTCACTTTGCAAACACATCTAGCAAAGTCACAGCCTTCTGAGCTACTAGGAAAGCATTCTGGTGTTTGTCAGTTTTGAAACTTTATTTAGGATGAAACAAAAATCAAATAACCAATATATCATCTAATGCACAATGAAAGTAAACAGGAGCATGGATATATTTTGGTAATATTAACCTATGTTTTCTGTCTAAAATGAAATACTATAATTGTTACTTTCTGTTTTGATGGCTTTATAATACAACTTGATGGCTATATTTATATAAAGTTTTTGTTCAAAAGATGTTCTTCGAATATCTGCATGCCCATTGAAAAGCTATTATGCATATTTGATTTTGTTGTATTGCTGATTGAGTTTTTTTTATTATGAACTTGAACAGAAACAGCACTTACACATAAAATCATTCACTACATGGAGTTAGTCTATTTTATACTAAAAAAGACCAAATGCACAACAAATTATATCCTCATTATACAATCTACATTATATTCCTATTTTGTAGAGACATGAGCTGAATTTTGTGGTTTTGTGTAAATTGTATTTCTGCGAGGACACGATACAAAATCCAACCAAATGCCTCCACCAAAACTGCTGACAGAAGCCTTCAGTGTGCCTTTCTTCTCAGCTACAGACTCACAGTAACCAATCAATACTTTCCTAGTTTCTCATTCAGAGTCATTTGTCATTCAAGAAACAACACACCAGTTTGGAAACACA
The DNA here is from genome assembly GCF_050655825.1 of Lonchura striata. Taxonomy (NCBI): domain Eukaryota; kingdom Metazoa; phylum Chordata; class Aves; order Passeriformes; family Estrildidae; genus Lonchura; species Lonchura striata. Next base: position 5,223,130 of record NC_140709.1, on the reverse strand, counting down.
TGAGCTATTGCTGCGAGCTCCTCTGCAACTCAGATCATGTGAAATAATGACTCTGCTCACCAACCCCAAAATACAGCTCTCACATCAAAGAAGAATTTCTAACCAGTTTCAATACCAGTCAAGGACCATATTTACTATGCAACTTGGAAAGCAGGAAATGAGACTTTATGCAGAATTCCAAATACATCTTTATCATTTGATCCCACTCAAAACAATGTCTACCAGGAAAATGTCTAAAATCAGATATTGAATGGTAAATTAAACTCAAACCTTAAGACAAATATAGCAAGTATTTTATTAATGTTGAAAAGAATTTTGCTGTACTGTATAAGACAGTCAGAGGTTCTTTCACATGGAACATGCTGAATATCAGAACAGGGGATCTATTTGTTATCAACTTATAAATTGTGCCAGCGGCAGGTATTGAAAATTATGTAGGGCACAGGGTGCTGTTAATCAGATAAACTTCTAAATTACTAAGAAAACCAGCAGAGGTCTTTGAAGGAAATAAAATGTCAAGTTTACATAGTAACAGAAGATAATTGCTCCCACAACCAGTTGGAAGTACTAGACAAAGCATTCGTGTGGTTTTGACTGATAAAGTAATTAAAAATGGCTGATGTTGCATGCACTGACATCTCACAGAGTGAATATGGATTTAAAGAAAAAGTGGTAAGAGGAGGAAAGCATGTAGGACTTCATAGATTTACAGCATTTTTTTTTTTTTTGTAATACAGAATGGCTTGGCAACAGCAATATTTTTTTTTGTATGCTTAAAGGCATGGAAAAAATAGCCATTTTGTACATATCAAATGGAATATTATTTTCATCCCATCTATATCATGCTCAAAAAGATTTAGCAAAAGCAGGCACCAAAAGACTAGGAATTTTGCTCAGCATATTGAAAAAGAAAGATGACTGACACTGCTGAGTAGAAAACCAATAAATGAACGACCCAAAATTCAGAAAGATGTGAATTATATATTGTTCCTATTCCCCTCAAGGATAAATCTGACAGTTACCTTGACACCAGCTTGTTTGCTAACATTATTTTTTATGTCTTATTACATTCTATAAGCTTCCACTAAAGAATGCAATGGCAGGAAAATGTTAAACAGAGACTGGAAAGGACTAAACAACAGCAAACATCTGAAACAGAAGGGATAACCTCCAAATGGTTTCCAACAGCTGAACTTCAATGCTGAAATAGAGGAATTGGAAGCAATAAAAACAATCTGGAGATTGAGGGGTCATGCTAAAGGAGAAGCCTCATTGCTGGTGAAGCTCTGAACCACTCCATAAATTGTATTACAAAGCAAACCAAATACTGACTTCACTAGTAGTGTCTATTGAGTTCAAATCATAGAACACAACCACGGAGTGCCTAACTGCTTCTCTTTTCCAATACTGAAACTAAGAGAATCAAAGATCAAGAAACTCCAGCTATCAGAACAGTACAGAGATTACCAAGGCAAACTAAAGAAGTCTTGGTTGGGCCAAGCCTCTCCCAGTCGTCACCTTTTTTATATCCCTGAAAAATCTGCTGGAATGTGGAGGGTAAGATACAGCAAAACCCTCTGGGAACTGTCAGATCTGTGTTTTCTGTGCAAAATTCTGTCCAGACATGGGGTGGAAGGCCTTAGCTCTTGACACAGGCTGTGGGATTCTCTTTGGGTGTCTCTGAGGTCACACTTTCTCACAAGGAGATTGATGGCTTGGGAAGATGTTTCCCAAACAGCTAAAGAAATTTTCAAAATTGACAGCTGAGGTGTTTGAAGAGACATCACTGATGTAGTAAAATTCCTGATTTTTTTCTCCTCCGGTGCACCTAGCCTTGGCAGGGAATGGGTGCATGGCAACCAGGGCTGTCTCAGACCACCTTACCCATGCCCTCCATCTGCTGAGGTGCTCTCCACTGTTCCCTTGTTTCATCTCCTCAGTCCAGTAAAGGTCCTGGTGATCAACGAGTGATCAACTCTGTGACCTGGGGACACAGCTGTGCAAAGGGAGTTTCAAAATACCAAACTCCAACTCCTTTTTCTGCTCATTGGAAACATAACCCAAAAATATGACAAGATCATACTAGAAAATGTACCAATAAAGAAATTTAGCTGTGCAAAACACTGTTTTTAGCTGGGAAGACACTAAATGAAAAAGACAGAATAATGCAAAAGAAAGTTGAAGATTACAGAACTCTCCAGCACTGAGCAGAAATTAAATTCTACAAAACAGTTAAGGGTTTGGGCATAGGTATCACCTCTCTCTTCAGTCACTGATGAATTCAAATGGTACAAAAAAAAGATATCTCAGTATATTCACAGAGGAGAAATACTTCATCCATTCTTTATCATGCTTACCGTGTTCTAGATACGAGCAGTTAAAAAAATTAAGGAATAGGAGCAAAAATGATGCAATAAACATTGCAATTACTGTGATTCACCTGCTAAAACCTCTGATTAAACTTGTAGACAAGCAGATCAGCAGGGGTAGTACATTTTCATGCACTATCACATTAAATCTTTCATTGGAACAAATTAGTCATTCTTCTTTAATTATATATTATTAGTTATGAGCATTTATCAGTTAGAGTTCTATTATCTTGCTTCATATGGCATTGGATTTTCTGTTCTGACCCACTTTACATGCACAAAAGCCTGCTTGTAAGAAGCTGATGCACATCCACTCACTCTTTAGGAAAATAAATGCCATTTATATTACCACAGTATGTTCCCCAGTATGGAAACTTACAGAAGAAATGAATACAGGAACTTTTTTCATGTTTTTCAATCAGCACATACAATACTGTGATAAAATTGTATCTGCTTGTACATTTTCTCCAGCAGATTTTTATGGGGAATCCCACTACAACACCAAGATGCAGTTTAGCACAACTATGACTCTAAAACCCCAAAGCAAAGCAAACAGAAAGCCCCAAACTCTTTGTAAGTTTTGTTCACCATTTTTGACTAGTAAGAATTGTCATCGCCCATAAAAACCAAGCATCCCAAACTATGAATATTAGAGGTACATGTGATAAAACCTACACAGCAGATATTCTTCCATCTCCAGATGTGCAAAAATTCAATTACTTTCATGCACCCTTCTCTACATGGCAGCTGTAAACTCTATTTCCTGTCCCAGGGGGATCATCACTGTTGTAGCTTCTGTGACTGGCAGGGGAAGATCTGACAGCCCCACCAGCTCAGTGACAGCATGAACAAAAACCCTTTACACCTCCTGGTAAAGACTTTCAACAGCTCCCCAGAGTAAGGGTCATTTATTCAGTCTACTTACAGTCACAATCCAATCAATGAAAAACAATTTGTCCAAATGAACATTCATAATTCCTTCTGACACCAAACCTGCTCGTCTTTAGGAATGCACATATGAAAGCATGACACCTCCAAAAGATACTGACAGCATTTAGAGTTCAGTACTGGCCAAATGGGTGTTTAAGAAATCAAATTTAGTAATTGCCACTTTAAATATGACATAATTTACACCATGTGCAAAAATATCATTAAATCTTGTTTCATTTTCACTGGCACACAATCTATATGTACATAATTATTATTTGATTAGTCAATCAAATAAAATATTTAATAACAGAAAAATAATAAAATAGTAAAAATAAGAAAATTATAACAATAATAAGAGAATATTAAGATATTTAAAATATATTAAATATAAAAATTAATAATATAAAAATATTTCATAAAAAAACTGGCTGTTGATAACTCACTCATCCCCACAAAAGTTTGTTTATCAATTGAACTTTTTTTTTTTAATATCCAAGATAAATATAACTGATTTTTAAGTGAACCAGAATAGAGGTCAGTAATTTGTAGGAAACATGGAAAGCTCTAATATCATCTCTAAAAAAGCAGAAGCATAAGCATAAATTCTGACTCAAACTGGAATTTCTTACTACACTCTGTCCCAGCTACAGCAAGAACCAAGAGCTGAAGGTGCATATGAGAAAAAGTCAATGAAGAAATATTTTTATAATATTCAGTGATCAGCAATTAGCCAATTTTTTTTTTTAATTTTTCCTTATGCTACTGTTCTTTTGATTTTTCTGATGTTTTTGAACATTCTAAAAATCTCATATTTATGTAATGTAACAAATAGAATACTTTTTCTTTCAATCAATTTAATACATGGAATATGAGCAGACAGCTGAAAATCCAAATCCTCAATCATCAATTCATAATCCAAAAAGTCTTCTCAAAGTGCCAGGCAATGCAGCAAACCAGGAATATTCTGATATAAGTAGGAGGAATTGAGAAGAGGAAACACATAACGGATAATTCTGGATGCATGACAGCTCCTTCCCCTTTTACATGTGACTGTAGTAAATATAAGCTATCAATTTGTTACCTTCATTCCATATATATATATATGTATATATTCAAGTCTACATTTAGAAATATCCTTGTAATAGAGATTGCAAACTGTTCAACTGAACATAAAGAACTTTTCATGGGCAACACAGGCTGACTTGTGAATGTATTATTTACATAAAACCAACAATAACTTCCCTAAGTTTTTATATTTCATTATTAATTCACTTTGAATAATTAAAAAAAATAGTATCACTGGACTTACCCATAATAGTTAAAGCTGTGGCTTTTGTTAACTCTTCTTTCATTGATTCAATTATTTCAAGATTACCACCATCCAAATTGCATCTACTTATGGTTCCATTTCCTGAACTGATCCAGTAAAGCTTGTTCTCCCCATAATCTATTGATAAACCTGTAATTAATGCATTCAACTTTAACTGTGGCTTTAATGGATTATATACATTTATTGTTAAGCTGTTTTCATTATGAAAGTACATTTAAGAAATATATACACACACGCACAATTATGTTATCTAGTCACTCATCTACTTACATGTATAAAAAAAATAAGAGAAAACTGAACTTGGTCATTTCCAACAAAAAAAAAAAAAATCAGACTTCTGGAAAGATTAGTGTCGTTTATTTCTTTCAGCAGTTACCAAAATCAATGACTGACTGATGAAAGAGCATTATCTGGCACTGAAGAATTACTTGAATACGCTGAGGTCCTAAGCAAGGTTATTAGCAACTTGTAAATGCAAACCAGAATCCATCATTTATATTTTAAAATTATGAATACACAGAGACTTGGTAAACAAGGTACTTTTTGTGATTCAGAACTATAAAAAGTCTGTTCTCTCCCTGCTTAGGGTGATGAAATACCAAAATCTAATCCAAACTCCTGATAAATTTATAGTATTACTTTTCATTTTGATTCATAGTGAACTGACCTCATAATCAGTTCTTTGGAGTTTGAAGCAAGAGAACTGTCAACATAAAGATACTTGCAAAATAAGCTCCTAAATGAATAAAGTATAGAGTTTTCTGAAAGTAAGGGTAAAGAACTAGGAGATAATGCATTTCAGACTTCTGTAATCCTTTAAAAATGTTCAAAAAGTGGTAGCAGGAGATTTTCCACAGTGAAATATTCTTGGCATAACAATACCCGCCATAACAATTTGCTTCGCTGCTCCAGCTTTCCCAGAACCCGTGCGAAGTACCCAGCAACAAGTTGCCAAAAAATAGTGTATTTCACTGCATGGGTCAAGCTCTGGATATTGCACTATAGTCTTTTTCATCCTGTGGAAAGCTGTTTTGGAAACCCTGATGGGAGAGCAGTGCCGTGAGCTGCAGCCCTCACAGCTGCCATCGTGTCACTATTTCTTCATGCACATTGGACATGGCAGGCCAAAAAGTGTCTGCTTTCTGAGCTTCTAAAAAACACCTTCCCAGTCCCTTTGCACGGGCTGATCTTTCCTTCCACCTCTCTGCAAGGGTTTCAGCCAGGAGGAAACATCAGATGCTGGGGAGAGGATGTGGAGCAGTGCCTTCAGGAGTCTCATCTCACAGTGTCACATCCTCACGTTGTACAACCAGCTTCCCTCCAAGCACAGGGAATCCTGGAGACAGGCACAGCACAGGGAATTCCCAGCACAGGGAATTTCCTGGGAATATCAGTGTGGGTTAACAAGGAATACACCAGCAGGAAGGTGTCCCCTGCTCTGAGATGTGCAGCTTTGGGATCTGCCGCAGTTCCTGCCCATAGATTGCACCTGGGTGGGATCTGTTTGTGAGGCACTGCCAATGCCAGCTCAGCAGCAATTACTGTCCTGTCCTGTCTGCTTTTATACTTCAAATATCCAGCTGCTGTTTCTTCACACAGGCACTCCAACTACACAGCAGCAACTGCCATGAAAAAATTCCTGTCTCCTTCTACACAAGTCTAGCTCATTGTTCTCCCCAAAATACTTTCCACCTATTACCAACCTTTGCAAAACCACATTATTTCTAAAGTAGGCAGAGCAGGTTGAATTCGATTTTTTTCAGGAATTGCCCTGTTTTACCAATGAAAACAAGTGGTTTATTATTAAGCATCAGCAATATTCATGATGAGTTCAAGTGTAGGTGACTGGCTTGAACTTTATGAGCAGCTAAAGTAAATCTGAGCATCAGGATTGGACAATATTGCTCTCAGGGAATTCAAACGAGCAAATGATTTGCCCAACAAAGTACAAAATTAAGCATGAATTCTGAATTCCTAAGAATACAGATTGCTGGCACTACAATGGCCAGTTTCTATATCAACAAATATATGTGTTAGCACTGGAAACTTTTAGAACTGCAGAATGGACCAGCAAACCATAAGTAGTTTGTACCAGTTAAGATAAACATAAATGACACCATCTATCTTCCTAAAACTATCAGTTCCCAAAATTTCCAAACTAAAAATACTCTTGGTAATAGAAAATACTGTAATTGAAAAATTTTCTCCTTGTTTTGATGGAACTCAAAAAGTAAAATTAAATCCATCATTTTAATTCAGGTCACAGATTGGAAAATTCCCTTATTTTTCAAATTCTGAAATTTTGCATCAAGAGAATTAAACATCCCATCAGTTACCAGAATATCCAGCTCTAATAAAATGGATATTTGTCTTTTTCAGCAATCTATCTGCGAACTCCCCAAACATTCAAAATTAGCACTGCATGAACTGGAGCTTCACTTACAGAAAAAGACAGTTTTCTCAGTGCACAAATGAAATATTAAATTAAGGTTTTACTAAATCTTTAGAAGGGTTTTGTTGTTCTTAGCATGGGACTGTCTTATGTTAATGGTAAAAAAACATTTAAACCATCGAAACTGGCAATTTGCATATATTTTAATTCAGTTTGATACTGGAAACCCTAAGCATTGCAATTTAGGACCTTGAGACCTCCGATCACAAAATATTCAGAGCAAAGTTTTGCACACAGCTGTCCTTAATATTGTTCTAATGGTCTTAAAAGTGCTTGTTCTTCACCTTAAAATTAGTGGATTTGCCACTCTTTTCTCTCTAGATAAAAATGTAAAATAGGTAATTTTCTCTTCAAGTGGATAGACAGATAATCTTATCAACAATAAAACAGTTACCAAGTAATTTACACAAAATTAATTGACTTTAGGGTGTAAAATGCATGTAATGTTGCTCTTATGCCAAATTTATTGAATTCTTAAATCACTTTCACTTCACTTGCTTGCATTTCGTTGTAAAAAAATAAATGTTTTAAAATCACTTTATTGGTGGTCCATTAACAAGGCAGCAACAATTGACATAACTACTTTAAGTCTCTAAAGAATGAAATTATCTACCAAAAGAGACTTGAATAAAACCAAAAAATACACATAGAAAGAGCTTTTTTCCTTTTTTTTTTTTTAATGCAATAATTTATCATCAGCTATGTGAATCCCCAAATGCTAAAACTGAGGCTGTCATAATATGAAATGCATGCTTAAACTATGGCTTTTTTCTCTGTGTGAAAAGGTGAAGGCCAGTTTATATTTTGATTATGCAGCTGAGAATCTGGTGAGGAAGGATCCACATTTGTACTCAAAGCATCCTCTCACATATATCCCATGACTTATTCAAACCGTGACCTCCACATTTTTGTAACCATGATAGAAATATGGGGAAATAGGGATGGGCTCTCCTTCAGTCTACTATAGTCCTATAAGTCAATAATACTCCACCAAATCAGTGGATTTCAGTTAGAACAGGCCAAAAACAGCTTAAATTGTGAAACACAACAGTAACACGAGTGTTTTTCATATCTTTATGTCTGTTCTTATCACTGTAAATGAAAAAAATCATTGTACATTTAAATAGAAATTCAAGATAATGTCCATAACAAATCACTCTCCGTTAAAAAAGAAACAGGAAAAAAGGTATTTACCAACAGGATCTTTTTGATTCTGAAAGAGTATTTTGCTGTTGCTGCCATCCATGTTTGCCATGTTGATTGTGTTGCCATCCGTCCAGTACAGCTTCCTGAAGAAGAGAATTTACATATTTACAATATTGCTTTGTGCACACAGTGTTTCTAATGAGTCAGCAGTGAAAACATTCACCAGTTTAGGAGACAAAGTGCACAACTAATAGCCACATGATTTAATCAGCAGCTTTCTAAAGGAAGCATTCAGTCAAGATATTTTCAGTAAAATTTTTAAAATTCATGCTTTTAGGTTGGAAAGAAAGCAGAATGGCCAAACAAAATATAAATGAAGAGCCACCTTCTAATGAGCTTTAGTGCAATTTGTTTATCACAGCCATGGATACCTTACCCTTTTACTGGGTGAACTGCAAGACACTGGGGTTTGTCAATTCCATGGATGATTGAGGTTTTCAAGGAACCATCCAAATGAGCCACATTAATTTGTGTTTCATCAAATTCTGAGCTAATCCAATATAAATTACGGGATATCCAATCCACTGCAAGACCTCTGATACTCTGAATATCTGCAAAAAGAGAAAGCAGGTTGTTTGATTACCTTTCTAGATTGTTGTCAGTGTTAGGGTTAAAAAAAATATTCTACAGTTTGTTAACAATATTGTGTAATATTCTGTTCAGATGGATTTATTAACTAGTTGGCAAGAACTAATAATTTTAATTTTTCTTCCTGTGCCTGATACACTAAGAACATTAAAAACTCACTGAATATTCACAGCATGAAACCTATTGTCCCAAAAAATTAATCAGAGATGCTGAACTTCTGCATTATGTTTTTCTACTTCAGAAAGCATTTACTGCTCAGTGGCATTCTAAAACAATGCTATGCTGAAATTTAAAAGCCTCCTTCCTTCTTCAGCTCCACAAAGGCTCAGTACAGAGGATCTGGATTAAAAGCACTGGTCTATAGCATAGTCCTGTAGCTCTTGAGTACTCGTGTCACTGGGGAGGTTTACTGGTTTTACTCTTGAAGGCTTCAAAAGTAAAAAAGGAATAAAGGCAGGAGCCTTCTTCGATATGACAAAACATCTGTCAGCCAATGGGAAGCATTCTTTATTTTGTTTTCCTGGTATTCACAGCTTCTACTTCTCATATTAAGTTGTTGTTTTTTATAAGATACACAAGACTTTGTTCACTTTTACCCTTCTGATTCCCTTCCCCATGAAGGAGCAGCTGTGGGGGGCTGAGGGTCACAGCACCAGAATGATGATCTTCCTTAGCAAGGTATGTAAAGAAATGTCAATCTGTGTTAAAATCTGCCTGAAATACTGGGTGTAAAGTCACTGCTCCATCTCTAGGTCCCAACACACCCCTCTGCCCTGGGTTAATACTGGTTGGCACCTTTGTGGAGAAGGAAGCAGGCCAAGGGTGATTCAGTGATTCATTATAATTCATCATTTATACACATCTCCTGTCAACTCAACATGGTAATTTGCCCTGACAGGATTATTGCCCTTGACAAACTGACATGGAAGTGGCTGAGGACTGGTTTGCAGGTCCAAAAGGCTGAGCAGTGATTGGGCATTAGGAAGTCTGCCAACCTCATAGAATGCAGTGAAGGACACCAAACACACAGTCCTTGACCCATTTTAAATTGCTCTCCCCTGCCCTTCTGAATTTTTTGTTTTGTTGTTTTCTTGTTTTTTTTTTTTTTTTTTTTTTCTTGTAGGATCTAGAAAATAATAATTTTAGACTCTTAAAAAGATTAAAGTATGACTTGGCATCTTTGTGGCACTGGCATAAGACTTCAGCCAACGAGAATCCCACCAGGACATTCTTACAAAGTTTCTTATGTTCTTATAAGAAGTATAAAAATATAACTGTAAGCAAATGAGATAGTTTACACATAATAAATAGTCTTTACAATGTTTTGATGTGCCAGAACATTGTAATTTTCTCAAACTTATTTTACAAATGTTACACCTGGAACAAAAAGTAAATCAAAACAAAACAAACCAAGCCACAGAAAACTCTACAACAGAAGCTACCATAATAAAAGGAATATGAAAAAATATAATATTTCTTTTGATTTCATTAAGTTCCTTGACAAGTTCAGTGGTTTTTTGATAATAAACAACACTTTTATTCTACTACTTTTTGAAAAAAATGCCAGCAACAAGTCCCTCTGTTGGGCACCTGAATTCCTAATATAAAGATCTCTAGGAGGCATTCTAAACCTTGTTCTCTTTACTGGGACTGAAAAACATATCTGATAGTTAATAAAGTTGTCTCTGAAATAGCAGGGGAAAATAAAAAGTAGCCACACAAAAATAAATGAAATCACAGTCTAGAAAATGGGGAAATTGCCATATTTGTCCAAACATTTCCCAAAATGTGCCAACACAGAAGTAATTTCTTCTAAAATGACACAAGGGGCAGAGCTTGAACTATTTATTTTCTGAAGTCCCCAGATAACCAAGAATCAAGTGTATGGTTTATTTGTTCTCCAAGTCAGAAAAGGTCTGCTCTTACATAACTCAGCTATTTCTTTTCTCTTCTTCCCCACCAAACATTCCTTAACTCTTGGGGAACCAGAGTTAGCAAAATTTGCTTTCACATAATCGGTTTTTCCGATTTTCAAGCAGGTAACTACATTACAAAGTAGAACAAAGAGTGCTTCCAGGAGGGGAGCTGACAGTGGTTGGAAACAAAAAAAAAATGTTACCAAGGACAAAAAATGGTTTTCACTTCAGTACCAGGGCTACTTGAACTTTCTGAATATAGACTTTATATTCATTAAGGTTCTATACTTATGTACATATTCTGTACAGAAAAAAAAAAAACAAAAAATACACCCAAAACAAACCAAAACAAAATTACCAGTCTACCATGTTGTGGATTCACCAGTGGTCCCAAAGCTGAGAGATTTACATGGACTAGAAAAAGAAAATAACCCTGACAGAGCCAATTTCATTGCTAGGTCAACATAGATAGCCAAAGGACACAGGAAATTCCTCAGTGCAAAGCTGTGTCAGGATACTGTGCTTCTGCTTTTTTTCTTTATTCTTTTTACCTTCAAGTCATTCATTTCTTTATTTTTTTTACTACACATTTCAATCTTGTACAAAATCAATGCAAAATTACATCTCAATTTGTTTACATAAAATTGAATTATCAATCAATAAAGTGAACCAGTATCCTAAAGCAAATTCTGCTTGCTTATTGTTTAGATCAATTATCCAATACCAGGGCAAGGTACACATATTAAGAACCTGCATGCTCCTATTTTAGCATGCTCGTTTCCCTAGAAGGAATTATTTTTACTTCAGTGCTGTGCTGCTTACCTCTTGAAATAATGGTTTCTAAGCCAGTCCCGTTGATGAAGGCACGTTTGATGGTCTGTGTTTTCACATCAGTCCAGTACAAACGTTCCTCAACAGCATCAAAGTCTATGACTGTCACATCATCGATGTCAGGAACTGTGAAGGCTGTGATGAAGTTGAAATATGGGTTCTCTATGTCCACCCCTCTTATTTCTGAACGCCTTGCATAAAGAAGAAACTTCTTTCTTTCTGTTAGAAAAAGGGAAAATGTCATTCTTCATCCTCTTCACAACATCTCTAACAGAAATCGAAGGCATTCATTTGAGTGCACTTTACAAATGTGTAGATGACATTTATATATGTGATTAAACATCTCCAGAAAACCTGCAGACTAGTGACACTTGAGAAATAATGTTATAGAGCATAAAAATCACAGAAAAAATATAAGAATTTTGTATATTGGACATTATTGCCACGCCTCTAAATCAATATGGTTTTAGGAGTGTGAAATAAAAAAGTTTAAATCTTTATTTTAAACATTTCACCCTCTTTAGTCCACTCAAACAAATCCTTATTATTTCACCTGCACATTGTGACAGATATTAACATTTGGTATCTAAGGGTATCAGATTCTCTGTAATAGGAAAGTGTTGCCAACAGCAAATGTGTGTGTGTGAAAAGAAAAGAGCTGGAACAAAAAAGGGCAAATTGGTTATTCTAATTCACACCTTCACTAGGGAAAAAGGATGATAAATTAAAAGCAAAAGCAAAGCAGAGCTCTCTTTTTAATCTCAAAACTCGGAATAGTTGGAGCAACCACCTGTAAATGAACAGTAAAAGTAACTTTTACTGCAATATCCGTGACATGCCCAAATATTATTTTCTTTTCTATTTCTTGAATGTTATTAATCAAGAGTAAAAAGTATTATTTACTACAAGGTTTTATAGATAATACACACAGTTATTTGACATTTCAAGGGCTTTTAGAGATTAAAAGTGTGTATTGCAATTTTTTTTATAAAACTCCCCTGCAAGCATGCACTTCTAATATTTACTCTTTGTTTTTTAATCCTTGAAAAAGAAACTAAGACAACTCTAGAGCAGGTAGGGATTTAAGCTATTAAGCATCTTTTTGTTATTCAGCTTACCGGACTGGGAATGTTGGGATGATGCACTTTTCAGTATAAAGCTTTCTGTTTTGCAGAGATAAATTTTATGAACACATCACACACACCCCAGCAGCACAAAGGAACAGCTGTGGCAGCAAATATCAAAGCCCCACAGACCTCAACTATTAGAACAAGTCATTGATTCTCAAAAAGCAGCTTCTCCTTTAAAATTCACCATTAAAAAGCACTGTAGAGATTTTATTTTTAACATTAATTTGCCCATTGATTCTAAAATCAATGCAATTGCCAGGCTGTGGAAGGAAAACTTACCATAACATGTTTTTTTGTCTGAAGACAGTTTCATCAGGTGTGGACAGGCACAGGCAGCACTTCTGTTGTGATTGATCAGACACATGTGAGAGCAGGGACCCCTGCCCTCATTAGCAGCACATGGGTTGGGAGCTAAAACAAAATCATGGAAACACACAACATGTAAAAACACTTGTTCAAAACAAGGCTTGTCAAACAGTTGGGAGAAGGGAAAAATTCTGTCTGAAGACAAACCCAGCCTAAGTGATTAGCTCAGCTTGTTCTCTAACAATTTTTATAGACTAATATTCAACTCTAGTGCAATTTGATTTCATTACTGGAATATTAGTTGGAAATCTAACACAGAAATAGAATATGAAAAGGAAAAAAAAAAACAAAAAAAACACCCCAAAAAAACACAGCAAATTATTTCTTCTCTTCTCAAGGAAAAATTCTCCTAAGTGTAGGTTTTCTGAAACTGCTTTAAAGAGCTGGAAGAAAGCTGACCAGAGAGGACCCCCTTAGCTTTACAAAACCTGGAAATGGTTCTTATCATCTTTATTCCTTGTTATAAACCCCAAAGGTCCAGAGCACTGCTGAAGAGACATTTCAAGAAGAAACAGAAAGTAATGTTGACTCTTCCTTTTGTAAGAAAAAAACCCTTTGAAAATTAACATTGATGAAAAGGGATTGACTGACTCAAAGGCAAACTTATAATTAACAAAACCAATTAGTGTAGAATATATTCCTCTAATATTGTGCTAGGCTGCAGTACAAGTAATTAGATAACCATAGTGATCTAATGTATGAATTTCCTTAAAAAATAAATTTACCTCAAGCTCAAGCACTAAAATTTGAATACCAGCTTTTCTTCATTGAACTTTTTTTTTTTCCACCAGTGCATGCTTCCTTAAATTTATCCAGGAGTTCCTGAATCCTTTAACTACGTACTTGTCTAACCCATACCGTGGGAATAAAGAAGCTTTCAAAATCTTGAATAAATAGGATAATTGCAATTGTAGCCATTATTCTATTAAAAAAAAACAAAAACAAAACAACAAAATACCCCCTCCCTCCCAAAAAAAAACCAACAAACAAGCCAGGCTTTTAATATTTTCTATATTTTAATATTTTCTATAGAATCATCCCATTTGCCCCTTTTAAGCACTGGCAGCACTGGAGGCCACTCAGCCTTTCCCAGGAAATGAAAAAGAGGAATGTTTATTTAACATCACTGTTCTTGTATCAATAGGAACCCAGAGAAAATCTGGGGAGATCTCTTGTAACAAGGTCACAACTTCACGTGGAAGAAAAAAAAAGTTGCAGAAAAAACACTGAATTATCAAGGCTCAGGGAGCCTTTCCAATTATTAATAAACTATTAGTAGAGAGAAGTCATCTATCCCTATGAAGTACACATCAGGAAAAAAACACAACTTGGAGTTTTGAAAATATTGTGAAGGAGATCATAGAATCATTTATGCTGTGAAGGGATATCAGGACACCAGCTAGAGATTCAACCTCCTGCAAATTTTTTGGCATTTTTTATCACAGGTGCTGCAAGACAGTAAAAATCTAGTCCTGTGTTTTGCAGAGAAGCATTTCCTTTCATTTATTTGCCAATACAGAGCATTTATTTCTGTGGAATTTCAACCTTTCTGTATGTATACAACTATCTCTGACAAGGATTCACTTTTGGCCTAAGAATAATTAATCCCTGTATTGTCTTTCAAGGCAAATAGTGCTTTATGGAATGGAATATATGGAATCTAAAAAGAGGAACAGACAGAAGAAAAAATAAAAGGCATGTTTGTTAATGATTTTAAAGAGAGTGTTGTAGTTCAAGTGTGCTCCAAGCACCCAGTGCAATTTGTGTACTGTTCACATCACAGCTCCCTCCATATTGCACAGAGCACAAAATTGGTAGGAAAAGAAATGTTATAAAGCAGATGTGTTTGTTTCCACATGAATGCACCACTCTAGGAGCAAAGTACCATGATCTAAACATTACTTCTAGCAGTACATATTTATATATTCCTTTCATATTCATACTGATTTAATGGAATAACAGCTAAGCCTGCTCTTTATTTCCTAATAAAAACTAATTCTCCTAAGGGCACATTGTTATTGCTCTGACTTTCAAAAATTTGGCTTTTTTTTATTTTCTTGTGCTCATTCTAACACTTCTATTTCTATTTTCAATAACCTCATAAGCATTTGTTACTCACCTATTCCATGCCATTTATGATTTCACAGACTGCCACCATACAGAAGCCTGTCTATAAATGGAATTTCCAGCAGCATCAGCCAACCTGTCCCCAGAGCAAAACCTGTCCCATACTCTTGATCAGCCTGTCAGGCTTTCTTGATGTGCTGGATATGATCTGTATACAGTATTCCAGCTATGGGAGTGATATGGATTTATACAGCATCACAGTTCACTACCTGTACTGCTTTATTCCTTTCCTAATCATTTCCACCAATCTATTTCCCTTTTGATCACAGCAAGCCACAGATCTGACATTTTCCCTGTCTGGCCAGCCTTTTTCATTATTTGATTGATTGCCAGTGCTGATGGCTTGTCAGTCTGTTTGTCTCACAGTGCTGTGCACAGGTGTACACATGTCAGGGTTGTCACATTGCTTCCTGGCTGCTCTCTAAAACTTCATTGAAACAAAATGTTTATTTTTCTTGACCAGTAACCCTTAAAAACAACCTCCTCAGACATTCCATCACCAGCTGACAAATTAAAACTTACTCTGACAACCTCTCAATATGCATTTCCTATGGCCAACTTATCCCCTGCATTAACTTCATGCTGGGCTTGTCCCTCTGCAGCACCAGATTTCAGCAAGACAAAGTTTGATCTTGCACTTTAACAGAGCACAGAATGTTTGAATTCTGCCTAAACCTTCAAATAGTCACATCAAAAGGTGCTTTCAAATTGCTGACAATCGATTCCCACTCATATTTAAAACCAGTTACAGATCAAATCCTCTGCTCACTGTTGATACTTCCAATAGAATTGCTTTTCCTAAGGCCAAAGTACTCACCCAAGTTAAATCTTTATACTGCCTGATTATATCTGGTTATTTTAATCTTTAAAATTTACAGATTAGGACTGATCAGATGTGCAAGTTCTAAAGTAAATATTTATTTCCTCTAATCACTCTTTTTCAGTTTTTAAGAATTCATTTCAAGAATTAGTCAGTTCATATTCACCACAAAACTAAATAAACAGGAATACTCTAAGAAAGAAGCACAATTCTTGAAAGAGCTCAGAAAAACATATGTTATTATATATATAAAACATATATACTATAAATATAACTAAAATAATTATATATATATTGTATTATTTATAATACATATACCAAACTTTCTGCTAGTTTTGAAGTAAAAAGAACATATACAAGTTTGAGATAAGATCTCAAAGTAATAATTTTTTTTAGTTCTTCTCATCTTAAGCTACATTTCTGTAAGAGTTTATTATTTTAAACAGCTGGCAGTCTGGGCCCCAGTAGAATATTGTAACAAAACAGTGCTATGAAGTTAAATGTTCTTCATTTTATTAATTACAAAAGAGCCCAGTGGTACAAATATACTATGTTTATTATTGTACTGTTTGTCATGATTTCAAGATAAAAAATTAATCTGCAGAAAGAAATATAATGCCATAGCCATGTTTGGCTTTTAATTTTAATTCAAATTAATACCTTGGAAAAATGGAAAAAAAAAAAAAAAGGAGAAATGTGAGAAATTCACAGCTTTGTGTTTTCAAGACGTGATCCTTCCACTGCTCTGTATTTACTTCTCTTATCCCCATCCTCAGTAGTGCACTGCTACAACTTATTGTGGCTAAAATAAAACTTGTTCTTTGCAACAGGTAGATTTTTAAAAGATAGTGATAGTTGAAATTTTTTTTTAAATCTTCCTAGAAATGCTATTTGCCATCTTAACAGCATTCCTGACACAGCTTTGATTCTGGGAAGACAAGTGGGGCTCAAGCTCACATTCCTGAGAATATTCTGCATTAGGAGAGAAGTTTCCCCAATAATCCCCTGTGGTTTGCTGACAGCTGAACTTATCATCCATACAAACATCTCACTTTAACTTTGCTACCTTAAATTAGCATCTGTCCTAGATTGACTCAAATAAAATGGCTTTAGGCTAGGAGAGTTTATTTAGCTCTGCTCTACTTCATTTCAATTAAAATAACTTCCTTGATATATGTATTAAAAGCTAATAAACTTTCACCCACATAGATGATGCAGATGGAGACGAAAATGCAAAATGTTCATCCTGCAGTTCTCTACTCATACTGGCAATTTGCAGTGTAAATCTACTCCTAATTTTATTTTAGGATTATAACCTGCACACTTTCTTGTTCATTTATTGCAAAATAGCTACAAATTTAAAGGAAAATTTAACAAGTAATCAGGCAGTATCATAATTTCTTTAGCTCAACTAAAAAGGTATTGCAGATTTGAAGAAAAAAATTGCTCCTGCTGGAAGACAATAATTTAGAGCAAATGCAGAATGCCAAACATAAATCAGAAATCCAGTGTTTTCTACATCATAAATTAAAAGCTGGAATTACACAACATGATCCTTGAACTTCTTGATTTTGGCAAAAAATAACTGAAGACTTTTCTACAGCTTTTAATTGCCTGAGGTTCGAGATATCTGTGACTGTGGAATATTGCCTGGTGTCTCTCTGGGCTACAGAATCCCTCTGAAGATGCTGTCTGGACCCAGTCCAAACAGAAATGAGTTCTTTTTCTGAGAGCAAGAAAAGGCAAATACCAACTTTACTGCTACTCTAAAGACATCAAATATGGAACACACTTCCTCAAATCTTAAAGTTATGAGCCATTAAATTAAAAGGAAAAAAATTGCCAAATTAAAGAAGTTAAAAGAAAATTGTCAAAAAACCCCAAACAAACAAAAGCACCCAAAAACCTGAAACAAAAGGAAAAACAAGAAAAAATACTTATTTGAAAGGTGTGTGCAAAGATGAATATTTACTCCACCCCTATTTTAACTGCCTGAGCACACATATTATCTTCAGCAGAAGTCAGACAGCTTTTAAGAAAGTACTCTGCCCCAAAATGTAAATTCTGAAGAATAAGGGAAATAAGTGGCTTATTTCAGAGAGTGATGAAGTCCAAGAGACTTGACATCCACTGAAAACCTGTAACATATATCTTCAATATACATTCTTTATTATTTTAAAATAAAAGCATCATTTATTTTATTTAAAAAAAAAAAAAAGAAAAATGAATCCTGACAATTTCTGTCACATACTGAGAGGCCAAAGTTGTCACCACTCTTTGACACTTCCAGCAATGAGTGGCATTCATTGTTTTTCCTTTATTCCATGTGAGACCATTCCTCAAATCTTTTGCCTTCTACTGTACAGTAGAATTTTCCTTGCTGGTACTCAATTACATTAGAGCCTTCACCATAGTTTCCTGTGTATAACTAATGCAGAACTGGGCTCCAATACATTTACACAGCCATCCAAAATTGTCAGGATTTGAAGTTTTCAAATGAAGATTGCTCACAACCTACTAACATAGAAGTCTTAGTTCCTTACTGAGAACTACAAACCCTGGATGAGGAGAAAAACAACATATAATTTCTCAGTATTAAAAAATAAGATAAATTCTAAAATAGTATTGTATTAACATCAACTTCTTGCCAGGAAAGGTGAAATTTATCCAGAGAACATGGAAGATTCCGTAAATAATTGGTGGTCATCATCTAGTGGTATTTTTCACTTTCCAATATTTATCTATAAAATATTCACTGTCTTTTGTTACATCTCACAACAAAAATCCATAAAAACTTCTGCCACCTGGGTTGTGTACTTTTGACTTCATCTAGTGCCGAATACAACAGTTCAAGACAAAATAATACACAGATATTTATGTATAAAAAGAATACTCATTTCCCCCCTCAGTAATAAATTATTCTATAAATATTCACCTTGTGGCTGACGACTTGGATGATAAATCTGGAGATCAAATGGCTGAGCACTTGTTTTTTGTATTACACTGACATTTTGGCCAGTCCATTTATTGGCTTTGGCGAGGGTATTGGTCCTCCAATCTGTCCAATAAACTTCACTCCCATACAAAGAAACAGCAAAAGGGTGAGAAAGATACTCGTGACCCCGTATAATCTCTATCATGCTGGTTCCATCATACAATGCAGAATAAATGGCATCCGATCTACAAGACAACCCCAAATTTAAGATTATGTAAAAATAAAATAAAAATCACACAACCATTATGACATTGGACAAAAAAAACTTACTTTGTAAGAGTGGTAAGACCAAAACATTTTTGCAGTACAATCATTAACTTTATAGATTATTAATTAACTTAGACATATGAAATGTTTGTATAATGCTTTAATTTATCTCAATGCTGTGAAAAATACAACAGAAAATTCAGTTTTCTTTCAGATGAGCTTTAAAAAATAATGATCTAACTTGGCCTTGCATGGATGAGTGTCAGGAAGGACACATGGAAAGGCACAGAGAGCCAGGACTGGGGGTGATCCCACAGCTGGCAGGGCAATTAAATCAATGTACATATTGTACGTGTGCCTGCCCAGGGCTCTTCATGTCCAGAATTAATGTCCATAACTACATTCCACTCAGCCTGCAGTTCACATTTCTGCATGGAGGAAGGAGGATTTCTCAGTGACAACAAGGATGCTGTGAGCACTTTACCTGGCATCTGTCCACACTATCCTTTTTTCAAAGTGATCCACAGTGAGGCCGTTGGGCCAGGCTCCAGTGTCCATGTCCTTGTAAATGATTTTCCTCTCTGCTCCACTCATGGAAGCAGACTCAATGCGAGGGAAATTGGCATCCCAGTCTGTCCAAAACAGAATTCTGGTGAGAGGAAAAGGAAAAGAAAGCGGGATAGAAGAAAATATTAAAGCATGAAGAAAACAATCTGAAATGGTTTATGAGACAACAGTTGGAAAAAAGGTTCAACCGTTTACATACTTTAAATGAAAGGATTAAACACAGATCAATTTGGGTCTCCATATAAATTCTTAAGGGTAACATGGAGACAATATTTCCTTATTAGTTAGAGCCACTATGAAAATAAAGAACTTTTAAAGAAAAAAACTAAGGGTTTAGTAGCATTCCATTTTCTATGTCCATTTATATTGTGGCAGCTTGCCTTCCTTCTATAATTAGAAACCCAGCTCATTAACAGAAATTATAATGAGAGCCTTTGAAAGCAATCCAAGGATAAGAAGGATGGGGAGGGGAGATTGGGAAGGAAGGTGATTTGAGGTAGCAGGGATCGAGGAACAGGCTAAACAAGAGATTTTCAGCTACTCTTAAGAGTGTTTTAATGAAAACCTCTGGATTTTGGTATGTCACTAATGAATGTTATACAGATTAAACTAAGAAAACTTCAAAGACAGGTTTTATTATTGTCTCTCAGTTTTATGCCATCTCTAATGTTTTTCTAATAAAGAGAACTTTCATTGTTATAACCAAAGAAGTGTCTTGTTAAATAACAGAAGCAGCATCGCCAAGAAGACAGAAATAAACTCTAACTGTTCTTAAATTACTGCATTTTCAACAGCGCACAGACTTGTTAAAGGAAAATTATACTTTTGATAGGAAAGCTTGTGGTTAGTTGTAAAGAGTTAATTGCAAAGAGCCAGACTGCAACAGAACTTCTGGCAAGTATTTCCCACTAAAAGACCTTCAGCCTGAGCTGCCAGGGAGGTTCACAGGGGATGTGTTTATCTACAGATGGTTATTTTGTTATATTTATCTGCAGATGTTTATTTTGCACACATCTGTATGGGTGTGGACTGAGAACACCTGCTCAGCCCCACTGCAGGCTGGAGTGCAGCTCTGCCTCCACTAAGAAATGGGATTTGTGCACTCCTAACACAACCCTTTTCCTTGAATTACCAGTGTTTATTCATATTTATTTGTGAAAGGATTGAGGAGCTATTCCTATCTATGTTTAAAGATTTTTTTCTCTTTCCTGACTTCTAACATAATGTAGCATCAATTCCTTCTAGTTCTTCAAAAGGCAAATTAAGCCTTCAGTTTCAAGAAGAGTGGTGATTTGATTTTTTTTCCCATCCCAAACATTTAAGTTGAGCAACTTCTCTGCCAATTTTTCTGCCAACAGGATGCCTCTTTTTAAAGATCTTTATAGATAAGCAATGCACTCTGTAAATAAGCTTTCTAACAGCTCAGTTGAGAGGGAAAAAGCCTTAATCATTAAGGCATGTACATCCTAATTCACACTTTGGAGCCCAGAATTGGGGACCTTTATCAATCTTTATTTTTTTATTCACAGCTTTGCTTCTGAGAGAAATATTCAGTGAAGACACAGACTGCAGCAAATTCCTAAACAAAATTAAATATCATTACTTTGAAAACAGATCAGTTGTGTTATATCTGGCCACATTTTATTTGTGGTTGGTGGCTTGTCACTTTTGCTGTGTTTTTCTGAATGTTTTTGTTTGTTTTGGGTTTTTTCCCCTTTCTGAAAGTGCAATAATATTGGGGAGAGGATGGAGCTATTGAATATACATAATATTCTGGTTTTCAGCATACCCTAATGAATAAGTATAAAAAATACTGACAGGAGCTGGCAAGCATTATCTCCACTTTAGAGATGAAAGCCAAACACAAAAGGTGGCATTTACCTCATTCAGCCAGTAGACTTCCAGTAACATCTAAGCTGTATTTTTGTAGTCCCACCAAAAAAAACAAACAAAAAAAAAAATCAAAACAAAAACAAAATCCCCTCCCCAAAAAAGAAATCCAACAAAAAAATCCCCAAAGACAAAAAGTCAAAACAAAAAACCAAAAAAAGGTCTCTAAGTGAGAGTCATCTAAATCTGTCCATTAACACACAAAAAAGTTAGACCAAACATTCCAGTTATCATCCACAGTAAAAACAAACAAAAAAAAAGAAATTAAACAACAACGTGTCAAGGCACGTAATTTACCAACAAAAAGATCCCTGTGTTCTCTGACTTACAGTTTTTTAATCCTTTTCACTTAGAAAAAGCACACTAATAATGGATTCTTTATCATTCCAAATCGACTTTCAAGAACTATCAAAGATAAGTTAAACATTATAACTCACAGCAAAGAAGGAAATGAAACAAACATCACATTAAAATATTTTTAAAATAATTTGCAACGAGGAAAAACAATGCTTTTGTAATTTACAATTACCCATATCTGGGATCCAAAGCAATAGCCCTCGGGTGCTCCATTGCTCCAGCTATTAACGTTGTCCTCAAAGTGCCATCGAGTTTTGCTACTTCAATTTGGTCCAAATTGCTGTCTATCCAGTAAATGTTTCCTGCTATCCAATCCACAGTCAGACCTTCAGGAGTGGCCAGGCCATGCTGCACCACAACCTCAATGGCACTAACACCTGACAGAAAAAAGAAAAAAATAAGAAACAAAACAAAACAAAACAAAAAAACATAAAAACAAACAAAAAGAAAAGAGTAAAAAAGATTCTTAAAGAACTGATGTAGACACTGGTAGAACTGACATGGACATACAAGTTCATCAGATGTTTTTAAAGTGAATTTTGGTACATATGGGGTTTGCCTTTTAAATGAAAGCACTGGAACATACCCTTCAACAATGAACATTTTGTAGAATCTCTTTTGTATGTGTTATGAGATTATGTTGAGGTATGGACCAGCATTATTTCACCAGAACAAAGAAAAAGTCTTTCTGGATGCTATAAAATTTTGAAGCAGAATATTTCACTTAGTGAGAGGAGATAACTTATCAGACATCTGATAAATTTTTACAATTTTTTAATAAGGTGAAGATAAGCTTCTAAAAAAAAAAAGGAAAAAAAAAAGAAATAAATCAATATTGCACTCATTGAACCAGGGAGAAACACCAGTTCCTTGCATTTGCCATTTTCTTGCCTTTAGAGCATACTGCAAAAGGAAACTTTGATAACAAAAGTCTTTTATCTGCCTGGAAATGAAGTACAGCCTTGATATAGCCCTGGTGAAAGGCAGAATGCCATCATAAATTCTGTTTCTGTGTATGGCAGCTCGGTTACAACTGACCAGGTCTCACACCCTGTAATACAGGTGTTTTCACTGTTAAGGAAATAAAGATTCAACCCTTACCTCCAGTATCAGAGAGCTTGCCTCTGTAAATTTTGTCCTCCACCACATCTGTCCAGTACAGTAAACTCTGACTGAAATGAAAATCCAGGGCTATTGTGTTTCTTAAACCAGGCACTAAGAGGCTGTAGTCACGCTTGTGAAGATCAATTTTTCTGATCTCGTGTCGAATAGAAAAAATTATGAAAGCCTCAAATGGATCTGGAAGACGAAGATTAAACATTTCAAAGGAATAATAAAAGAGATATTGCTACAAATTGATATAAATGACAAGTTGGAAGGTGAACAACAGAATTCTTTATCGGGAGAAAGAGATGATTAAAACAATTCATCTTTTGATAAGGAGTCTTTCAATTACTTTTCCAGTCCAACAGACTTCTTAATTCTCCCTTCTAGCATTATCTTTGATCCCAACTAGAGATATCAGACATTAAATTTGGGGATATCAGACTCAACTGTTGAAGTGAATTTTGTAGCTCTAGCATTATGAGCCTATAATTAGAGCTTTAAAAAGTCACATTATCAAATTTAAAATCTACTTCTTAAAAGTTTCAGAAAAATGAAACCAGTAAAATATACATTGTTTCAGTAGCCAATCAGCTGAAACCATGTACTAACACATAAAGCACCTTTTGAATATACAGGGTACCTTGTGTTTTCAACTGAAGTGCATAAAAAAACCCTTTATGTCAAACTAAGAAGCAGGAAAAGGAACATCTGATGTCATGTCATCACAAATCCAGCTACCAATGACTTTCTTCTTCCACTGTTAATGAATTAATGCTACATGATTTGTGCCAGTGAGTCGATATAAAATTGCATAAAAATATCTGTAAATATGATCACCATTGGTCAACCATACTATTAAACTGGTTTTTTCTTTTATTATAGTTCTTACATAGATTAGAAAAGATTTTTCAAACAAGTAGCTGTTTAATAAAAAAAACAAGGAAGACAAAAAATTGGATTCTGTGCATTGTTGAACCAACTCAGTATATCCACTTTGATACAGATATTTTTTCACAGCAAGCCTTTTCTGTGGGGAATCAGTTGTTCCCCACAAAAGACTCCGAGTTCCTTCTCCTAGAGTGAAACACAGAAAATACTGGGATGTTTGCTTTCAGTACAATTCAACTTATTTATGTAAAAGATTATTGGCAGTTTATGGCAATAGACAATACTCCTGCTTCTCAAGGCTCCTGAAAATACCCAGTTTCTCTCTTCTCATTCACTTGAACACTTCACTGCTCACTTGCTCCTGCAGCTCCCTCTTCTCCTGATGCCCATGGGGCACACACATATTAAATTATCTGTGATAATTTAGGCTAATCAAGCACCCCAGCAGAGTGATGTTTTTGGAAACCCTTGTTCACAACCTGCCTTGAACCTTCCAAATGACCCTCCTATCTGTTAAAGCAATGCATGACTTTCTGCAAAGCAACATTTTCAAAGCTCTGCAATGGTTAAATAATGTAGTACAAAACAGGATCACTGACATTAGGAGCTGTTTCACAAGCACCAGCTATCTGAACTTGAGACACACTTTAATTCTAATAAATTGGCAGATGTTATGCAGGAATTTACTGATCTGTGGCGTTTTGGGCAATTCCAATGCATAGGAACACATAATACTCACTAGCAGCTTTTTTTTTTTTTATTTTGCATTTCTCAGCAATTAACACCACAGTGGGAGAAAAAGAAACCTAATAAATCTGTGCTATGATACATTTTTTTTTTCATTAAAATAGAGGAGGTACACTTTAAGATAAATAACCTACAGTGTAAATTATCTTTATGAAAAGGATTAAAGTTCAATGGGATCTTGACAAGATTTACAATGAAATAAACATGACAAAACCCTAAGCTTGGCTAACAGCCTGCAAAACTGTATCCTCCTCTGAGCACAGCTCTTGAAGAGTGTGAATCAGTACAGAAACACAAGAGGAAATGAGAAGCTGTTCCAAGAGGTCTAAAAATCATGGCCTGCAAGGGAAGAATGAACAATCTGGAACTGCTTAGTCTGAAAAAAATGGAATAGGAAGATGAGTGGAAGCACATAAAATTCCTTTAACTCATAAAAGGCTTCTGAATTGAAAATAGGAAAAAATCCTGTTTTCTGTATAAATAACAAGTAGGGCAAGGATTAAAGGCTTAAACTGGACCAGGAAGACTCAAAGACCAGAAAAACAAAAAAGTCTTCAGGAGAGTGAGTCAACAGAACATTTTACCCCTGGGAAACTTGGAGTGTAGCACTGAAGGTGTCCTGAAGGTCTTGGAAAGCAGATAAACAGCAGCAGTATTAGCTGGGCTTTGATCTTCCTTCCAACCTGATCACTCAATGGCTCTATAGAACCAGCTACATTACAGGCAATTGGGATTTTCAGGCTCAATCAAATAAATTTTTTAAAAATATGCTTCTACCACCTGATAAACCCAAAATTTGATGTTATTTTCCTGATTAATCTTCTAGAAATTGAGAGCAAATACTTTTTATTATGCAAATTGATTAAAAGGATTTCTGTAAATCAATACAATGGTTATTGATTACATTCTTTAAAACTTTCAGGAAAAATATCGGTTATCAATCTGTTGAGAAAAATCATACATTTCTGTACTTTGTGATTTCATAAATGCCTCAATTTTTTTTTTTTTTTTTTTTTTACCACAAAGGTTAGGATATAAAATATATGAGGCAAACAAAGTATAAGCGACATGAAAAGCAGTAAAAAAAATCTCTGGTAGAAGAAAACTGCCCACACAGTGCCATCAAAAAGACTCTATAAAGAATAATGCCTAACATTTTTCAGTGGGTTAAATTTAAAATTCTTTCTTAGAAAAATTTCTAATTGTATCTAATTGTTTGATTGAAGCTCACTGTAACAATAACAGCACAGCAAACAATCTCCACTGTGCTTTTATGAAAATTACCTCAAAGAAAAACACTAACTCAATAAAGATGCTGAAAAGAAACCTTAATTAAAAGCTTGGCTAAGCTCAGAGAAGATTGGACTATTCCCCTCTCCATTTTAGTATTTAAAGGTATCTGGAAATTATAACAAAATTGAGTTTCAAACCAGCCAAGACAGATCAGACACACCATCTACTATTAAAAAAATTAAAAATATATATATATATTAAGAGATATAACAGTTTCCACTGCTTAGGAAAGGCTGACCATCAATTTTAAACTAACTATTTCTGACCTCATCTAACATTTATTATACCAAAGTCTGAAAGGTTGAATATAAACATGAAATTTAAATATATTTTAAGAACAGTTGGGGTTTTTTTCTGAATGCTTATTATCACTTAAAAGAGCAAGTGCAATATATCAGCACAGTTTACTTTGAAATGTGTTTTAAGAGAAACCAGGAACACGAGTATGAAAACATATAATTTGTATTGACTTTCCATCTGAATAATGGAGCTCTGTAACACACTCTTAGTTCAATCAATACAAATTTAAATCGAAAGGAAACATTTAAAGTTTGGGAAGTCACTAATGTCACAATGCCGGAACAGCAACAAGCAAACGAGATGAAAACAAGAGACGTGGAAAGTGCAGAAACTCTGGAGGAGAAAAAGAAAACATTTAAAACCCTCAAGAAGTAACAGCATAAGCAGAAATGAGATACAACAGAGGAAACTAAGAAAGGCTTGGAAAAACAACCTGGGAAAGAGAATAACTGCTCAATTCAAGCATTTAACTTCTATATACTTATTATTCTGTAACTCATTATATTTCACTGGCAATTCATTAGATTCCCCTGACAAGCACACTTTTGATACTGAAATGTAATCAGGAAAAGAAGTTAGAGTCATATAATTCCTGCATTTTCAGCACTCATGTTCCCCTTCTAATGGGCTCACAAATAAACCAATTTTACCATATTCTGAAAACGTGTTGCATACTAACTTTACATGTAATTGCTGTGTGCTTGTGAAATTTTTCTTATAGATAGGAAAATGCTATTTCAGATAGAGAAAAAAAAGGGTAAAGGGGCAATGTTCTCATTTTCTTCTAAGTAATTGATTTTTTCTTCTGGAAAACAGACTACAAGTTACTGTTCTAACAGAATACACAGCTTGTTCAAAGCACCTCAAATCACTATGGCTATTCTAAGAATGACTTTATAACAATTGAAATTGTTGAAACGGTAGTTTGGCATTTGGGGGACAGCTTGCCTTCATAAGGTCACTTTGCACTTTATTTGTAAGAGTGTAATATAAAAGTTTTTCTTAATTCTAAGTTCATTCAAGATCTCATGCTCAGAGACTTAGATGATGTGGACATTTTGAGTCTCACAGATCCACAAAATAAACCAAAATTGTTCTCACTTTCCTAAAATGCCCCTCGCACAGTCAGCAACTGAAGTGTCAGAGGATCTGTCCTCCAGAGAACTTCCCATGCCTTTTGAATTAAATAAACTGAAAAGAGCCAGGATGATTTGTGCCTCTAAAAGCACATGCCATATTTAATATGGAATAATTTTATCACAGCTTTGATGGCATTAGGGTAGCATCATTACAGTTTATACAGGATCATTTTTCTTTGTATCAGCTGACATCACAGGTCTCAGATCATATATTTAGTATTACATTCTTTGAAAAAAAAACTGGAGAAATCAATTTGTAACTTCAGATTCTCACCAACACCAGTAAACATTAAGCAGAAATATCCCATGGGCCTAAGAAACCTGAGAAACTGGAGTCTCACTTTTCTTATTTTATACCACAAGTGAGTATACTTCTCTTTTTTTCCCCATTTAGTTTCCAAATTTTGGTCATTTCTACCCGATTTAGTTTAAAGTTTGTTTCAGGCTTTCCTCATATTAGTTACTAACACTGTCTTAAATTCCTTTAACCTCTCCTTTCTCTAACCCAATAAGAATGCACTTTTTTCCAGTTACTGGAAGTGTCCACAATGTAGCAAATCAGATTGATCAAAAATCATTGAGAATTAGACCAAAGCACTGACATAAAGCAAGAACTTTAACAGCAATCACTGCAGAGTAAAAGTAAATAAATAATATCCTAATCATATTTACAGAACTGAGAAATATCCAAATAAGCAAAAGAGAATGTGGAAGACATTTCTGTTCAGAGTTGCTAAAACTCTATGAAAGAATAGAGATAATATAGAATAAAATTGCAAACTCAAGATTATTTTTAAGTGCCTAACAGGGAGGTAAAGATGTGATAATAGTTTCTATTGCACATGTATGTTTCTGTTTTACACACAACACTGCACCTGAAAAACATACTCCTAACACAGTTTCCAAATGATGCCCCAGTACTTATTAAGAGTGACCAATGAGGGGAATAAATTCCTCTCTCCTGTTTTGGCTCATGTTGGTTTTCACCTTGATTAGTGAGCTGAGCAGGCTCTTACTGCTGTCAAAAAAGAAGGGCCAGAATGCCTAAGGGGAAAAAACATCTTGAATATTGAATGCTAACAGGCAGCATATAATTGCACATTCAAAATTAACCTTCTGAACCCTTAACCAATTCTGATCAATGTAATGATCAATCAATTTCTTAAAAATACATAGTAAATTCCCCATATAGAATGCAAAATTGTGTTGATACATATATGCCCATGTATATATATGTATATATTAACTGAACATGAAAAACTGCATACAACTTCAACCAGTTTCAGAATTATACCATATTAACATTCCCAGAAACATCTGGTATTAGCATTCGTAGATTAGCAATAGCCTAATATTTCAATACCCCTTTGTACATCAAGAATAGGGACAGTTTTAATCCTTAATTTATTCCTTTAATCCTTAGATTGCAATCAACCCCACATTTGGACAACCCCAGCATGCATTTCATATATTAAAAAAAAGTGAAAGAAGCTCTCAGTAAATTGCTATCGCAGCTATTAACATCCTGAATATTGAATATGCATCGAATTTCAACTTACCAGTACTAACACAACTCTCTCCATCCTTACTGAGCTTCCAGCCTTCGTAACATGAGCACTTGACAGTATTTTTATGCTGTTCACAAACTTGGCTACACTTGAGGTGCTTGGTGCAGTAATCCATAATCTCACAAGTTTTGTTGTCTGTAGTAAGATTGAATCCTGCAGGGCAGGAGCACACAATTCTTCCTCCAGGAACCACAGAACACTGATGGCTACATCCACCATTGTTAAGTGAACATTCGTCTGAAATAACATAGAAAACCAATAATTAAGGGCTGCAAAAGTTGTCAAGTATAGAAAAATCAATTAAAACACCTACAAAAGCCTCCAAGATGGGCAACTAAAAATTTATATTTCTAAAACAAGTTTCTGTAGTTGTTTATGAAGTTATCTGACGTTCAACCATTCATCTGGTAGCTTTAGTGAACCCTTCAAGGGTTTAGCATAGCTCCGTGTCCAAGGGGTGATCCTCAGGAGTCAGTGCTGGGATTGACACTGTTGAACACCTTTATCAATGACATGCACAGTGGGATTGAGGGCACTCTCAGCAAGTTTCTGATCAGACAGAGTTGTGTGAGTGATGCAGCAGGGAAAAGATGCCATCCAGAAGGACCCTGCCAGGCTTGAAAGGTGGGGCCTGTGCCACCTGAATGTTGATGTCCAGCCAGGCCAAATACCAAGACCTGCACTGAGTCAGGGTGATCACAAGCACAAATACAGGCTGGGAAAGTAATGGATTGAGACCAGCCCTGAGGGGGAGGAAGGGGAGGTGTAAGTGGATAAGAAGCACAACATGACCTGGAAATGTGAGCCTGCAGCCCAGAAAGCCACATGTGTCTTGGACTGCATCAAATAAAGCTGTACCTCAAAAGGAGGAGATTCTTCCCCTCTCTTTTTGTGAGAGGACTGAATCCCACCTGAAGGACTGAATCCAGCTCTGGGGCCCCCAGCATGAGGAGGATGGGGATATTTTGGGGCAAGTGCAAGGAAAGACATGAAAATGACCTGAGGGCTGGAGCAGTTCTGCTCTGTAAACAGGCTGAGAGCTGGGAGTGTTCAGCCTGGAGAAGAGAAGGCTCCAGGGAGACCTTAGAGTCCTTTTTAGAGTTTAAAGTGGCTCTAAGAGAGCTGAAGAGGGACTTTGGACAAGGACCTGCAGTTACAGGACAAGGAGGAGTGGCTTCAAATTGACAGAAGACAAGTTAGATTTGACCCTGGGAAGAAATTTTTGACTTTGAGAGTGATGAGGCCCTGCCACAGGATGCCCAGAGAAGCTGTGGCTGCCCCATCCCTGGAAATGTCCAAGGCCAGGTTGAAAGGGCCTTGGAGTAAGCTGGTCTACCAGAAGTATCCCTGCCTGGGCAGGAGGTTGGAACAAGAAGACATTTAAGGTGCTTTCCAAGTCAAACCATTCTATGGTGAGAACTCAAGCTTCTGTAGTTGGAGAGAACTGAAAATGAGCTGAAGTCCTTTCCTACACATTGATGACCTTTAAACTATTTACCTCCAGCAATGTTTCAAGGGGCTTGAAAACGAAAGACTTGTCTCCTTTGACTTATTTGAAGAAAGCTAAAACTTCAAGCATAAACTCAGTGTGACTAAACTAAACTAAAATCCTCACAGAGGCTCCAGCGCTAAAATTTCAGTATGAGAACCTTTTCCTCAACAGGAGGTATTGCAACAGCCAGTATCATGAGCAATCAGAAAAAGGTGTCTAAAAAGTACCACAAAGATCGCCTTCATCAGATCCATCAGGACAATCTCTTCTCCCATTGCAGAGCTTCTCAGGCTGTAGGCAGATGGAGGTATCATTAGCACAAGGGTATTTTGGTGGTCCACACAAATAGCCCTCGCAATTATCCTCATCAGACTGATCCTCACAATCAATATCGCCATCACACAGCCACGCTTTGCTAATGCATCTCCCTTGGGGAAAAGAGACAATAAACACAGGAAATCAGACTGGAAGCAAACTTTAGGAGGGAAAAAAAAACCTTCAAAACAATGTACAGATTTCTCTTTCTTATTGTTATTTTTTTTTTCTATTAATATGTTTTTCCACTTTGATGAGCAGAAAGAAACCAACTTGCACTTATACTCTGAAGCATCGTTCACAGCACTTTTGACAATCTAATTTTCCAAGCAACACCAGCCCTACTTATTTGTGTGCTTCACAACAGGGCAAATAGGCAGAACACAACCACAAAATCTGTTAAATACACCAAATGATATTAACATTTTCTAATTATTTTTAAATTTTTCTTTTCTTAATCTCTCTTCTTTTATCTTCTACTGCAACAACTCTTCATGGAAAGAATGTTTCAATATATGATTTCTAATTAGCATGGGTTTGGAAAGCAAAATCTTTCTAGGAAGTAGACACAACCCATTCCCCAGTGATGTCAGATAAATGATCAGCTTTTAGGCAAAATAACTACAGCAGACGAAATTTCTTAAATTACTTCATTTTTGTCAAATCGGTGTTCAGATCATGTCTCAAATGGGAGAAAAGGAATTTGTGATGACCATCAGTGTTAAAGAGGCAAGAAAACCTCTTGATTAGAAAAAGGGTTTTAATCTTTAAAATCATGGAAGTATTAAATTAGAATCAACAAAAGGAGGGATTTAAATGAAAAGAGCCAAGACTGTGAATGCTGACACTTACAGGTGTGTGTGTGTGCTCCTGTCCCAACCTATTTTTCTACTCACTACCTACAGCCACGAGGGTTTAGCTGTAAATTTTGATAACACTAAGCCTGAACAGAAATGTTATACACTTTATTTTCCAATTAACAAACAGATAACAGAGAGAACCACAGGTAATGAAGCTGATCTACATTTTTTTTTTTTTTCCATGAATTAATTATTAAGAGAAAAAATCAATTGGAATGGGAAGGAAGATCCTGGGAATGTTTAGTTCCATTAACAGCAATTCTGGTGGATGCCCAGGCACTGACTGGCAAAGCCTGAGACTTCTAAGTTCAAACCTGCTCAGCATGAACTGACACAACTTTCTGTTCACCCTTCCCAGCTTATACAATAACAGATTTCAGTTTTAGGACACATTTGTTGAAGATTGGTTTAATGCACTTGGTTTGACATTTTAGTCTTTTTTTTCATGCAAAAAATGCTGATGTCCTCACAGAAAGTCAAGGGGATAAAAGACAGTGAAACAAGAAGACTGAAAAAAACCATGATTCTGCAGCACTCACAAAGCAAATGTGAGACTGTTTTCACTTTTGGTAAAGAAAAGCAAGAAGTGAAACTTCAGGATCATACTACACTGAATGTGAGGTTTAAACAACAGAACATCATATTGCCAGTGCAAAATCAGCTTGAAAACAAACAGGGGGGAGTGGTAATTAGAATAAAAAGCTTCCACCATGGTCTTTATTGGCCAAAATCCCAAATATGAAAAGACAGAACTGCACAGACACAAGGAAACAAAAATGTATGCATGATATGTATGCAGCTTACCATTGCATGCAATCACAAGTGTTTCAAAAAGTGTTCCTATTCTTTATTATCCTGAATGATCATTGATTTTATATATTACTATAACACAGCAGTAGAATGCAAGCTAATGGAAAATACCAACATGAACCAAACCAACCATAACCCAAAGTAAATTGAAGTTGCTTCCAGTAGTGCTCCTAATCTGTTATTTTAATCTTTAATGCATTCAAATGTTTACAGAGAAAATCAGTTTCCCTGCCTTTCTTGTACCTTAGTGAAGATATGTTTTATAATGAAAGACTCATCTTTCATTATGATAGATATGACATGTCCTTAAGTAGAATATACTTTCAAGGAATTAATCTTTGCCAAGATTCTTAAGAGATGGACTTAATGAAATATTATGACTGTCTTGAAATCATTACTTAAAATTCACTGAAGTATTTTTCCTTTATTGCCCCTTAGTGAAACTCACATTTCTGGTTTCCAGAAACCTTTTTAGTGAAAGTCCATCATAAATTAATTGCTTCAATAGCTGTATCTGCCCTTTTCCAAAGCTCTTTTGTGTAACACAGTCAAACAGAAGGCCTGAGCAGCAGCTTTGTGGGAAAGCCTGATCCAAATGCTTCTCCAATGTTTTTTATTTCCTACAAATGTTATCAACAGAATTAACTGTTTATAAACTACTTCAGTCTTCCTCAGGATACTGAACCCAGGAAGTTTTTTAGCTGAATACATCTTCAACTATAGAAAAACTACTTTGGTGGAGCATTAATTGCACTGTTTCCTCTTAGAGGCAATTCTTATTGCCTAAAGCTGTAATGTAACACCTTCCTAAATTATAGCATGGAGACTCAGTCTTGATCCCATCAACATTACAGAATGTTCTAACCCGACACATTTTAACAAAATGTTTTGATGATTAGTGATCTCACTTGTCCTGTAGAATACACATGGGACTTAGAGTGAATCACATTGCTTCAAAAATGTGGTCATTTCTCAATTTAAAGATTTTAGTATGAAGCAGATGTTTATAAGTGACTCCTGGATGAGATAGGAGGAAAAAAAAAGCCAAAAAAACAGGTCCTTATTTTCCATTCCAAACCAATACTACTTCTTTCCTCAAAATCTTTTTTCCCCTCTAATATATTATCACATATACGGGAGAAAAAAAAAAGGAAAGTATAAAAAAATTGTCCACAGAGTAGCATCAAAAATGGTGGGATACCATCAACTGCTACTTGAAAAAATAAAAAGAACAGTATGACAAATAAGTGTTACAGCTCAGATGTACTGCTTACTAAACTGAAACATTCATAGCTCTTTCACATTTTTCTTCACAGAAGTACTTTATTATGATCACTAGAGTAATTAGATGACATTTTAAGTGAGATTGCACAGATTCTGCTCTTGGTGCAGCACTGCTAGCTGAAAAGTAGGGAGATGGAATAAAAAGCATAAATTTATGTAGTACATAAAATTGAGCTGGAGTACATGCCTGTAATAATTTTTAGAGGACAGAATCAGAATTTAAAATAGAAAGTTGGAACTTCTGTACAATTGAAATTAACCTAGTCTAATTTAAAAGAAGCCTAATCTAATTTAAAACCAGAAGATAATTGGCTAGCAGCAGCCCAAGAGCAGTCAGTCTCAATCAGGTAATGACTGCCTCTCACATCCTAATGCTATGCAACCTCTAGTATATTTTTCATCACACATCACTAAAAACAAATATGGGATGGTTTTTAAAAATAATTAGGAAAACAGTTATGACTACTGGTAGCTCAAGTACCCTGTAGCATTTTGGCTGACTTTGGACACACCAGCTCAAGGTCTGCCCAGGCTGGACAGTTCCAGCAAGACCAAGAGAAATAATAAAGGTATAAATACATAAAACAGAAGTGGAAGATGTGCAAGGAGAGAAGAAAAGTATTTGTTTATTCAACAAATAATGCTTTTAGGGACCATTCAATTTCTAAGGGGGTCAGATGACTTGTTAGGAATAAAGTGTTCAACTACTGGAGGCAAATGACAAAAGGTCATCTCTGTAAGTTTTAGAATACACTCTGCCATACATCCTTAACTGAATATTGGAGAAGGATCTGGGTATGATAGGTTCTTGAGATCACCATCCCTGTAAGCAGAAAAATTCCATTTTGGCTGAATGCTGACAAAACCTGGTTTTTGTAGCTTGGCACTCATGCCTGTGACATCGTGACACATCAACCAAAGCCACAAAAGCCACAGTAAGGAAAGACCCTGCAGCTAATAATTACAGACATAAAATGGAAAGAAATAAGCAAAAATGGGCAGAACCATCTCACTATTACTCTTCTCACCAACTGCCCCTTCCCTCCTGGAGTACTGGCTGTTTCAGCTCCCTCCACACACACAGAGCCACCACATTCTGTATCAGATGTCACCACCCAGCAGTCTCTGAGGGGACAATTAGCCAGAACAGCTGCCACAAATGCCCAAGCCAGACAGCATTATTTCTTTACAATCATGCACAGAGAAAATTACACTTCTGAAACATTCCAGTAACTACTTCTCATAAACTCATATTACTCCTTTGTCCAAACCACATGGAACAAATGGAAAAGTAGCTAAACAAAAACTGGCTTTTGCTGTTTTTTGCTACATTGCATTAGTACATGCCTCCTCCAGAACAGCAGTTTTGCCCCTTCAGGAGGAAGGAATATTGCAAAATAGAAAATGATGACTCTCATAACTGCTTGCTCCAGTGGTATTTCCACACAACAAACAAGCATGATTGCATTTTCCTTAAAATCAAAGCCACATACCCTTGAAGTTAGCACATTTTTGATGAAAATTTTTGGTTTTGCTGTATTTCTATGTGACCACCAGAGAAGTCACCTTTGACCCTGTGAACTGAGACAGTGGCCTCCTTTAACCTGATTACAAACATAGGGAAGTGATATAATGAGGCAGCTTGGATTGTGGACTTTGAAATGGGGTTCTAGTTCTCTGCGGAAATAAACAACTCATTCAGACTATTGTGCTGAATTTAAATCCTTGCTATTTCCTATTATTATGGCACTGTATTTGGAAAATCTTAGCTTACTACCAAAAAGAGATTTCCATTCTCTGTAGATAAAATCATTCAAGACAAGTAAGAAACCAAAGACCAGCCTAAGAAACGAGCTCTCATAATTCTTCTTTGGCTACTTGGACTGGTGTTAGCTTCTCCCCATTTAGGCACTAGAAAATACACTTGCTCCTCATGCTGGTTATTTCCTGTATCAGGGTTTCCATCACTCACTTCCAGAAAACAAGCCACTCTGTTTGAAGTGAATAATCCATTTTTACTTATAGAAAGTGTTTCCATTTAACAGCTATCTATTCTACACATCTTTAGGAAAATGGTAAGAACACAAAAGGAAATTTTTTTTTACACAATTCAGCATTCCATATTTCTTTTTCAAGACATCATGATTTTTATAACTTTAAATCCAAGTAACAGCAAGATACTTTTGGACAGAGATTACACGACTCTGAGACATTTATTGTGCTTAGCTGCAACACAGGCATCAGAATGGGCTCTCCCTTCCTTCAATATTTGTAGTTGCCCAGTGGCAACAATATTCCTACTTCTTACAGATTTTAAATATGAAAGTTTTTTTAACCCTAATATTACACAAAGCTTTAATAGAAATCACAAAAATAAGAATACTGTGCTGACATATATTAATTTCTTCTTTAACTGGACTTTCCCCTAAAAAAAAGGTTTCATCTAAACATTATTGTTTATATCATTGCATAGCCTCATTCAGTGATTGCCACCTTCTTATCCCACCTTTTAGTGTGGTATACTGAGAGAAAAAAAACAAAACTGATTTCAAACACAAAGAATGTATTTTTCTTCCAATACTGCACTTCAAATTTCCAGTGTAGCTGTAATTCTTCACAGTATTCAAGGTACTTAATACCATTTCATTCAATTTATTTCTAGGGCCAGAAAGGGGAAATAGAAGAAAATGCCTGAACTTTGGAGTACTATTAAATGCTTTATTTAACTATTTGGTGTGATGTACTATCATGGAGAGTGGTTTCAGCTTTAAGTAATCTTAAAACTCATCCATTTCATACTGTAAATAAGAAAACAGGATGTGTAAATCAATATTATTTTCCTGGTAGGAATACAATGGGTAACCACACCTGATTATATTAAGCATTAGTTAAAGAGTAGATATGTGATGAAACAACACAAACTCACACAGACACACACAGAGTGAGTGAGAGGAAGATGCATCTGCAAGCCCCTACCTGTGCTCTTGCAGGAGAACTTGGTTTTCTCGTCACATGCCCGCAGAGTTCCATTGCAGCCTTTCTCATCGCTGCCATCCTCGCAGTCCTTCTCTCCATCGCAGCGCCACAGCTCAGGGACGCAGCTCCCGTCGGGGCTGCACTGAAATTCCCTCACACTGCACCTTCCAGGAGAGGGAGTTTCTTAGAAAAATAAGAATTACATTGAAGAATTTGCTTGTGTGAATTTTTTTATTCCATTTCAAGTCTACACTGGCTGAGAATACTCTTTCCAACCCAAGCCAAAATCAGAGTTCCCAAGTGTAACGCTCAAAATGCCCTGCTCCATCCTATAACTCATCACTCCAACACAAGCTTCAGACAAACTCTTTCTTATCCTCCTCACTTCCTTCACTCCCCCTCCAGCACATGCACAATACTGATTTTTATTTCATTTTTTCACATCTGTCAGATGGGAAGGAGTTTGGAGGTATAAGGAGGAGGAACAAGGCCAATGAAATTTCCCTGGTGTTGCATAAAGCCTGTGCTTAATCCTCAAGCTGCTTTCCCTCATCCTTCCTCCTTTTTTACCCAACAAGGTCCATCTCCTCATGCACAGAACCTGAAAGGTCCCACCTGTGCTCTAGCAGGGCCCCCACACCTGCCTGGTTTGTGCTGTCACTGCAGGAGCAGCTGGAGCTGATCCCAAATTCCACAGCAAAGGGGCTTCACTCAGTGCAGCCCTGCAATCAGTGCTGACTGCTTCAAACAATAATTACTGGGAGATTTTAAATATTCATCACATACATAATTCTCTAAGCATTTGCTTAGCTATGGCCATTTCAATTTTATTCTTGCTTTTCTTTTGCCAAGCTATTACAACTGTATTTCTATTATTTAATGACATATTAAAAACAATAACATGATCTTTA
This sequence comes from Lonchura striata, assembly GCF_050655825.1. Taxonomy (NCBI): domain Eukaryota; kingdom Metazoa; phylum Chordata; class Aves; order Passeriformes; family Estrildidae; genus Lonchura; species Lonchura striata. The sequence continues at coordinate 5,185,359 of NC_140709.1, read as the reverse complement.
AAGTAATGGCATACTTATACTTTCCTGCTTGTACCAAGAAGCATTATTTGAATCCATTCTTATAGCACTGTTTATAAATATACACTTTATTTAACATTACTTTATGGATTTTTTCCTTACATAATCAACATTCTTGCATTCTGCTGTAAAAGGTTAGAGCAAGGCTTTAAGTTTAAAATGGAAATGAACGGGGTAAAAGTGGGTTGTTCAGTTCCAGACTGATCATTTTGATTGAGATGGATAAAAATTACTTTTGTGAATATATAAAATTAATATGGCATTCTGAAAATTCATATATTTGTATGAGGTATCCAATTAGATTTAAAATATAAAGTTATGAAAAGGGACCAACAACATTGTGTACAATTACTTTGTTACAGAAAAAAAACATTAGGAAGAAAATATGAAAGATATTCCATCACTCTGATCTGATTATTTTTTATCATTTGCCATAAGCATCCTTCCTTTCTCTCCCGTCAAATAAATACAACATATGGCATTTAAATAGGGCTATAGTTTGTTAAAATGCTTTTATGTTAAAAACCCCACAAACTCAAAGATTTGCATCACATAAAATTGAGTGTATTACTGTTCCACTGCATGAAAAAAACCAGAAAATATTAACAACTTAAAGAATGCTTCTTACTGTCTCTTCACCTAGACAGCACACATCTCTGCAATAAGACAAACAACACATCTAACATAATTCACTGAAGTAAAACTGTAAAACTTATCTCTCTGTAATACCTGTTCTGTTTTCAAATGCATTCCTCTTCATGATACACTTCTGTGTTATCACATTGCACTTGACATATTTCCCATTCCAGCCTTTATGAAGGTTAAAAGCATCTCCTCTTTTTGCATTGGCTGAAGGTCAGGTATTTATAACAAATTATTCTCTGTGCTTATAACTATTAAAAACTTGGAACAAAAAAATAAAATGAAATAAAATCTAACCTTCCCTGCTGCAGTTTGTTTTGGTTTCGTCACTGAAATCTCCACAGTCATTGTCACCATCACATGCCCAGTGACCTGGGATACATCTGCCATTCTGACACCTGAACTGATCAGCAGAACACGAATGAACACAGCCCAGCTCATCACTGCCATCACCACAGTCATCATCTGCAAACAACATTTTAAAATATTTTAAAATATAAAATTTCTGAATAAAATATGTAAGGAGGGAAAATAATTTTGAAAAAGGCAAGAGAAAAAAAATCCATTAAATAAAGTAGCATGTTTTCTGTCCACAGGCATCAAATTATTTCTAACACACGTAATTCCTTAAATCTTATTTACCAACAGCACTCAACTCAGTAATTTTGGATCGTCCAACCCCTTACTCAGTTATTCAATCAGAGACACCAGCAAGCATGAGAAGCCTGTAGATTTTCTTAATTTCTTTAGCTGCGTGTGACTACACAGGCTTTCAAACACAGTTTATCTCTGTGATAACCTAAGATAGTTAATCACAGACACAAACAGCTTCATATAAACCAAAGTGAAAATCTAACAAATTTCAATATTATTAAACTTTATTTCCATGTGTTTACTAGAGTGCAAAGTGGAGAAAACACATAAATAATCATGGACTGCAGTGTCTCATTACTCTAATATTGTAGTCATTACAGCAGTCTTAAGCAATTCCTGTAATGTCATCATGCTTATCAAGGGAGGAAGAAGATAAATATGTTAGGTACACTCTAAAGGGTCTCCATGCACAGAAATTCATCAGCACACAGCGATAATTTCTGGAATTTGTCCATTTACAGATAAAAATTCCTGTCAGAAAAATAAAATTATAGAATGCTTTGGACCAACCCAATATTATTAGGACTGGAGCAACATTACTCCCACACCACAAGCTCTGAGGTTCAGTTTAACATTTAAGTATGTACTCTTCCAGCCAGAAGAACTAAACACATTGTAAAGTTTTGCTGGCCTTCACTCTTCAAGGATGCTATTTATTTAATTGAACTTGTCCACAAAAAGCAAAAAAATCAGATACCATGGTCACCAAAATCATGTTGTTTTCTAAGAACAGAAAATACTTTCATAAGCAATAGCTTTGCTTTCCTTTTTTTTTTTTTTTTTTTTTTGTAATGAATCATCATACTTCATTCCACATAATATAATATTTGTACCTATTACAGTACCCAATGCCTCATTCCTTATCTGAACCTTCAGTGTTGCAGATTTCTAGGTCATATCAGTAATTCTGAAATGCTTTATTTATTCTCTGACCACTTACAGGTCAATATGAGTCTCAGAAAAAAAGAACATCACAGCAATATTTATGTGATATCCCTCATACTCATTTCTGATATAGAGAACTTGACACTTGCCTGAATCACAGAGCCATTTGCTGCTAATGCATCTTCCATTTCTGCAGATAAACTGAGTTAGTGGCTCACAAGTTGGGAATTCTGTGAAAGTGTTCAAAAAGAAATAAAAGCTATTAAACAAAACATCCTCTTCAGTAGCATTCTATCACCTTCCTATATGCATAAAATACACAAGGGTGTGTAGCAAACATTTGCACCTTCCAGGTATTTGACCTGGAGAGAAGAAAAAAGTGAGACACCAAAAAGAAAAGATAAAATGGCTTCAAACTGTAAATACTGTCCAAACCCTACTTTTCACCAACATGAAATTCATTCCTCTGTGATAAATGATGTAGTCCTATAATCCCATCAGACCAAGGCTGGTTTTCCCACTATGCCAATATTTAAGACTAACCATAGCTTGATGACTGATACAAACTCTATTTTCCATGTGCTTATTTACAGAGGGGATCTCCAATTGCAGCAGCACTGCCAGGAAGAGGCAGGAAATGGAGCACTATAAAATGGGAAGGTTAAGTACCAAGCTAAAGAACAGCCAAGAAATAAAGTTACTCTACACTGGCATAATAAAATACAAAATTAAAATGTCAGCCTTCACAAGCAATTCCTCCCAGCATTCCAGTAAAGCAGTAGAAATCGGAGAAATTACTACTCACAAAGAATTATCTGTATTGATCACACATATTTGTTTCCATAATTATCTAATATGCTTCTGAATTGAGTAACTTAAATAGAGTCTGAATTTTTTCAGACTTCTTTTTCTTCTAAAGCCAGTGACAGAGGTAGATGTGTGAATTTATTATTAACCTGCTAAACACACTGAGAAATACTGAGGAGTTTTTTCTAAATTTTTAAACCATGCCAGACAAATATACGACTTTCTTAGAACAAGTGTTCAATGCCCATTTGGATGGAGTTCTGGCCTGGTGGGAGGCGTCCCTGGCCATGGCAAGGGGTTGGAAAAAAATTGTCTTTAAGGTTCTTTCCAACCCCAACCACCCTGTGATCCTACACAGCAATACATAATGTTCTGTGATTCTGCATCTGCAGACAGCTCATTGACCCTTGTGCTCTCAGACTCACAGCAGTTACCAGTGCCCTGCAAAACAAGTGACTATTAAAATCCTTAATTGTTTGGAAGCAGCTGATTAGAGAGAGCACACCCCTCTCTGCAGTATCTCAGCAAAGCAGCAGTCAGCACAGCTGCTGATACTCTCTCATAATAGAGCTAAGATTTTTTTTTTTTTAATGAAAAAATACAAGATCAAATATGCTTCTGTTGAGGCTTGAAACAGGCTGATTTTATTGACATCTAGAATTTGCAGAGGAAGCCCATGTGGAGAGGTATGTGGCAGAGATAAAGAACAATTTTTGAGGGTGACAGCATTTGATAATGGGCTGTAAATTAAAAAAGTCTTGATTGATCTGCATATTTGGTATTGTAGTTAAAAACTCATTAAATAGAAAATGCTGCATTTGCTTTGGGTTTATTTATCAACCAAACAAATTCTATTTGCCATTTCAACAATTGTATTATTATTTCATTTGACGAGAGATCCCTATATGTTTTATATGTTACAGAAGAGTTTTCCTTCCTCCCACAAAACAGAATTCCACTTACCACAGGATGTCATTTCATCAGTTCCATCTCCACAGTCATCCTCCCTGTCACACAGCCACGACGTTGGGATACACCGTCCATTCCCGCAAGAAAACTGATTAACCTGACAAGTTCTTGCTGTCAAGAAAAAACACTCCAAAAATACAAGGGAAATGGACTAGATCCATTAGGTTTCTTGGTGGGGGTCTGACTTTAGAAGCTGCAGGGTTGGAGGGCACCTCCTGGCCTGCTGCACCTTTCCCCTGCTCTGACTAAACATAATTCACCTCCTTTGATTGCAGAGAAAACTGAGGTCACCTGCAGGGCTGGGTTCTACCTCTGCTCTGTGGAATTCTTAGTGGTTTCTTCCTCAGAAAATAACATGAAATTCTGGATATAACTGTGAAAAACCAGGTGGTACGAAGAGAATTCATATGCACTAATGTTTGAAGTAAACAAAGATCAGGTCATAAAAATGCCCAAAATTTGGGATATTAACAACCTGTATTCCACACCATGAACAATGATCTTGTGAATTTTGTATTTACAAGGGAAAATGGGAATTAGCCTGTGTGTGATGGGCATTGGTCTCACTGTTCTTAGAATCCTTTGCAAACACTTGACTGCAATGATCCATTAAAGGAATCAATGCATGTCCTTCTCCTGAAGAAATAAGGATCACTAAAAGAATTTGTGCTATGTAGCTACAGAAATGACTTTGAAAGATGAATTGTAAAATGTCACTAAAAAGCTAACATAGAAAACTTCATTATGTATATTTTTGTTTATTTAAAATTTGAACCCATAACAATGCCAGAGATAGCAACACAGATTTTGATTCAAAATTTAAGCTTTTATAGTTCACCTCCATGTTATTCTACAATTAAAAAAAATGTCTGATATGTCAAAAACCCCAGTGGCTGAAAGAATATTTCTTAACTTGTTATTTTCAACTACCATTTTCCTTTTTCTTCAGAGAAGTAGCCCAAAACACAAAAGAGGAATTTAAGTTTAAAATATTTCAAAGTAATTTTTTTTAACATTAACTGTGTTTGCCACTGCAGGAATAAATGGAAAAAACAAGAATACAAAATTCGATCCATTGCCAACTGACACAGGGTTTAAAAAAAAGGTCCTAAATTAGAGTCTCACCCTGCAAGCAAATAGCTGGATACCAAAGAATACCAAGGCAGTAAGGCAACAGGAATAGTTTAATACACAGTGTGTGTTGTCTTGCACTGCACTTCAGTTCAAAACACTCATCAGCTTATTGATGGCTGGCATGTTGCATATTTGAGATTTAATGCTTGTTTAGAGTACTCTGACATCAAGCATTAAACGTCACTTCCACACAAGCAAAGGACAGATTTGGGAATTCCATGATTTACTATAGTGCAATCAGCAAACAATCCTCATCTTGCTATTTGCTTAAAACCCCACTCACCAGTTAATAACTCAGAAATGAAAAGAAGTTCAAGGCACCAAGTCGAAATTGAATAACTAATTATGCATAAACTAAATCAGCATAAAATAAAATTTACTGGTGACGTGGCACCCATCACAGCACATTAATAAAAATGTTCTAACTGCCAAAAAAGATTTGTACCTCAGAGTTTGTACCTGAGCATTGCTTTGACAGTTGACCCATATGGAGAGATGAAGAGCTGAATAACTTTGGAAAGCACAGCCAAGCACATGGATTAAGTAAAATATAATTTGCATTCCAGCCTTGTTGGCATCAAAATCTGAATTAATTTGAAACATCAATAATGAGATTATAAGTACCAGCTTGGTTCAGTTCAGTTCAAATCAGTCCTGGACTGCTCATGGAACTGAAGTTAGAGAACATTTGCACAGCCAAGTAAAATTTTTACCTGCACAAGTTTTATTTGATTCATCTTCGTTATTACCACAATCATTAGCTCCATCACAAAGCCACCTCTTGGGAATGCAGCGATTATTTTGGCACTTAAACTGATCATCAGGACAGCTGTGATTGACTGTGGAGAAAAAAAACAGTTTTTTTTTTTTTCCTAAGAAGATAACCTGAGAAAAACAGCTGTGAAATCTGTGAAAAGAACACATTAAATGCTGTTCCCTAGTGATGCATTTAGTGTGGTTATCCTGTATGTATAACTACCATGACATAAAGATTGCTCAGCAAACCTGTCAATTACAAACATTGCAGCACTTCAATCATAAATTAAATAGTGTCTAGTAAAGATGCCAATATGGGGATCCTCTTCTATTAGGTGATAGAGGATAGCAGCACCTTATAGAGTTGTTTCCTTAAAGAAACATGTTCTTAATCACATTTGGGCAGTGTGATGAGGTTTGCAAGCTAAAGTGCATATAAACAAAGGAAAACACCAAAGGGAACAGCTGCAAGCTGCTAAGTGCAGATCCAAAATATGATACCACAGTGAGCAGGGATTTGGGCAGGTCATAAAATGCTTCTAAAATGAGGCACATTACTGTCAATGGCCACATATAGATCTGCTGTTTACTCACCATGAAATTGTAGGTGTCAAAAAGTGAAATATGCAACACGGGATAAAACTAACAAAAAAAAAAATCTGGTATTCAGGAGTGAACAAGGTATCTCTCAAACATGGTTTTGCTGGCTACCAATTCTCATGGAAAGAATGAAGCTGAATGCACAGGATTTATGTAAATACTATTGGCCTGCTCTTGCAACTGTAGTAAGTGTTTATGTTCTGCTTCTTTCATGCTAATAACATCTATTATTAGCAGGTCTTGCTCATCTCGATCTAGACAAGAACAGTAAACTGCACACCATTCCAAACGCTGGTTAAAAATAATCTCCAGCTATTTTCCACCTACTCAGCCATTCACAGGCCCTTTTTTAAAGTTTAAAATACATCTGGAAACAAAGGGTATTTAAAATGAAAGGATGTCTTGCAGGCTTATCCTTGACATTTCTGTAGCTTTTATCTTTGACCTTTCTGCCTATTTTTTCAATTGAAGATGACACAGAGTTAGGGTGATATCAAAAGCACATGAACCCTGGTTTTGTGTGCAGGGTGCAGAAGCACAGGAAGTAGAGATTAATTAATAATCTGAGCAGAAAGATGTCCCAAATCTTGTACTTCCAAAGTTTGCAATGTGACTGGAGAACAAAACTGGGAGCATCCAAGCAATAAAATAATTTTTTTTCTAATTTGACTTTAATACTTGACAAATATATTGCTTTAAATGGTCGTTAAGCTTTTGCTCATATATATTTACTTGCATGTATTTTACTCATAATTGCAAATATTTCAAACTCATAAAGAACTATTGGAGTTACTATGGCAACTGCTGAGAAGAGATCAATGTTATCACACTGGCCATGTAAACCATATATCATATTCAGGTTTAAGACCAGGTTATTATTCAGTTTATATTTGCATAAATCCTCAGAGAATTACAAGCTTTGATCAATGAACTGGTCTTCCTTACACTAATTTAAAAGACAATAGAGTCAAATCTGCTGAAAGATTTTCCTTCTCACTGTCTTCATTAGCTGAGCTCCTTAATTAAGTGCAGGAAATGCTTGTTTCAAAACAAAATGATAGTAAGCACTACAAGTCAGAACTAGAAGAATATTTTTTTAAATATTACTGAAGTCAGCAATGACTACCACATAGAGCTACCAAAATACACAGATGCTGTAAAAAAAACCCCACAATGAAACAAAACAAATCCAAAACTGACAATTTAACAGCCATATGGCAAGAGGTCTAGGCATTACAGAGGATCACAAGATCAGTTTGTATCAGCAGAATCATGCCCATGTGAAGCAGGCAAGATTTACCCAAGAATGAATAAACAATCACCCTTCACAAACACATTCCTTCAGCCTAACCAGCTTCACAAAGACCTCAGCAGAAATACACACATCCAGTTTTGGTCATCCAACCCCTAGAATCACTTCAGAAAAGAGCAATGAAATCCAAAAAGCCTGCCATAATCCACTAGGGGAACAAAAGAAAAAAACAACAAAACACAACAGCAAAAAACTAACAAAAACTCAGAACAGTTTAAAGCTGTTTGGTTTCAAAGAGATGAGAAAGAGAGACTAGGAAAAGAGTTTTCAGACATATAGAACAATACTGCACAGCAGAAGAGTGTTCATATCTACAAGTGATTGGGAGAAACACTGTACTTTCATTTCAGTAAAGACTTCAGTAAAGGAGATTTGGTTTATAGAAATGATCTAAGGACAGAAATAGAAAGCATTGTGACAAACAGAGTAAGGAAGAGAATTCTCAGTGCTGCAACACTAATTTTAAAGTAGGCAACTTAAGAACCTTCCAGAAATGACAGGGACATAATTCGTATGTTTCTATTATTTTTCATTTCAACAGTGGAACTCCTCTACAGCTAAAAAATATATCTCTTGTAAAACTGTAACTTTGAAGACAACGTAGACAACATTTAATACTCCAAGTCATGTAGGGACTTGAGTTTTGGTTTTTTTTCTGTTTGGTTTTCTTGGGGAGTTTTGGGGAGGAGGGAGTTTATTCACTTTGTTGTTTTGATTACTTGTGGGTTTTTTTGGTTTTGTTTGATTTTTTTCCCTTTTTTCCTTGAGGATTTTTGGGTGTTTTTTTAAGGAATGCATTATACAATCTCAGAAATTTTCATGGTTGGAAGGGACCTGCTAAAATTGCCTGGTGTAATCCCCTACTTGAGCAGGGCCAGATAGAAAAAGTTTTTCAGGACCATGTCCATAGAAGTTACAAGCATCTCCACAGACAGAAACTCCACAATCAGTCTGGGCAATGTATTCCAGTGTCTGACAGTAAAAAAGTGTTATCTTTCAGATGTTCAGATAAAATTAATGCTTTTCAGTTTGTCCCATTATCTCTTGTCCTGCTAGTGACACTACCAAGAAAGCCGGGCTCCCTTTTTCCATTCTCTCCCATTGGGTGTTATTCTGTGACCCGTGTAAGAAATAGTGGAAAACAAAGCAAAAACCACCAATATTTAAAGAATCAGGAATGGCAATGCCAACCCCAAAAGATGACTGCTCTGGCACTGTGCTACCCAACGAGTGCAGCAGCGAGATTTGAAAGGGCTGTCATTACTGCGCACAGGAAAAGGAGGAAATGAAAGATTTGCAGGAACAGCTGCAGGGTGATCTCTTTAGTTGACTGCATGGTTTAGTTTGCAATCCTTGAAGTCAAGCATGGATTGTGGGGTACAGAAAAGTGCCTACGTACAGCAGATCTCCGAGTGCTCGTCGCTGCCGTCCAGGCAGTCGTCGTCGCCGTCACAGCGCCAGCGCTCCTGGATGCAGCGCTTGTTGCTGCACTGGAACTGCTCTGCCTTGCACAGCTGGGGCAGCACCTCTCCCTCTTTAACTGGAGAAAACATCCAACAAGAACATCTCTTTATCTGCTTGACACACCCAGAATGCAGTACTGCCCCTACATAAATACATATCACAGAGTTCACAAAATTCACAGAATGACCATGTTGGAAGAGACCTTCAGGATCATCAAATCCTGCCCAGCTCCAATACCTCAACTAAATCCTGGCACCCAGTGCCACATCCAGGCTTTGTTAAACACATCCAAGGATGGTGACTCTACCATCTCCCTGGGCAGTCCATTCCAGAACTTTATAACTCTTTCCATGAAGAAAGTTTTTCCTAATTATCCAACCTATATTTTTCTTGGTACAGCTTGAGGCTGTGTCCTGTGGTTCTGTCAGTGCTGCCTGGAGAAAGAGCCCAACCCCAGCTGAGCACAGCCACCTTTCAGGAGCTGTAGAGAGTGATGAGGTCACCCCTGAATCTCCTTTTCCCCAGGCTGAACACCTCCAGCTCCCTCAGCGGTTCCTCACAGGACTTGTGTTCCCAGCCCCTCACCACCCTTGTTGCCTGCTCTGGATGTGCTCCAGCATCTCAACATCCTTCCCAAACTCAGGGAAATATCAATTCTTGTTCTTGTACTTCAGAATGTTTTTACATAGACTCAGCATATCTGAGGTAATTCCACCTGAAGCCTGTGGTGGCACACACATCTGAGTGCATGGTTGAAGAATGAACTTTTAATAAATGGATAAATAAACTCTGCACAGAATGGCACTCAAACTTGTTTTTGAATTGGTGTGTCGATTACAGTGCAAAATACCAGTTTAAATATTGCAATACCTCATCAACAGCAGGCAGGATATATTCTGACAGACATTGGCCAAATTCTGGTGCACATTTAGAGATAGGAAATGATTACTAAAAAGCTGATTCTTGTATCCAAGCAACAACTCAAACATCTGCATTATGCACTGATACAGACTCGGCAGAGAAGAAAGGATAAAATTCTGCTGGGGTAGAGTTAAGTAGCAAGCTAGAAGCTTATTAATAAATCCAGGCAGATGTTCTCCTCAATATCAGATTCAGAATGCTTCATGTGTAAATGCCACACGTGAGTCCAGGACCCTCTGAGGAATACTAGAGTCCTTGGAAAGAGCCAGGCAGTGATGTGTGCTGGAAAAAATCAGGAAATTCCAATTTCAAAGTCTCTAACTTCTCTTCCTAGTACCTACATTCCATCTCACCAATGAGGAGTCACCATTCCAGTTACTTCTGCTAAAAAGAAAATATAGCTTTTTTTTTTTTAAACAAAAGTGATGGCTCTGCCTGGTCATTGTGGGCTCGATAATGTTTATCATGTTATGAAATAATCCTATGCTTTACTTATCTCTACTAAACTTATTGCCAGAGACTAATGTAAAATGTTACAATTAATTTCAAGAAATACATCAATGACATTTAAAAAAGCCAGAGGAAATTTTTAGAAAGTTACAAACAAGTCTAACATTTTAAAAAAGAGATACCTGTAGTACCTTGCAAGTTATTATTTTAATTGAAATCCCCACCTTTTATTAGAACAACTTTATCCTTGTTTGAATAAAGATATATAAAGAAAAGATGAAAGACAGCAACATTTGCACAGTCTGTGTCAAAAGCTATCCTACATAAATACATCTCCTTGATGTATTTTATGAACAGCTTCATCATGAACATTTCAATGTTCAGATTTCCTATTAAGATACTTAGTGGAATAATCTGAAAACTTTTCATATATATTTAATACACTTATGTTATGGATCCATTTTTAATTATTTCAGTGAACTATTTAAGTACCTTATCATATCAGATATGCTGAAATATTTTCCAATGCATTTTATCCTTAAATAGTGTACTTAATAATCTGTTTTCTTTGGAAAAGCTTTTATATTCTGTAAACTAGAATATTTACTCAAGTAATATTTCCTTGTCTTATAGACTCTCTAGGAGGTCACACTTTCTGGTTTTATTTTCAGGTCTGACTTGATCCCTTAACAGCAGCATCAACTCAGATATTCTGTAAGAATCTTACTCATGCAGGTTGTACTGTTTTCCTCCAAAAGCTGATTATCAGCACAGGCACAAACTCTGCCTCCAGGAATGGCCAAACAAAGAGTGCTGCAGCCTCCATTATTAACACGACAGGCATTATCACCTGGGAAAAGAAATAAAAAACAACTTTAAAACTAACAGCCACGCTAGGACTAAACAATGGGGGTTTTAGTTGCCTTTTTTCTTTTTTTCCTTTGGGAACATAAACAGATGAAGAATTTTTTTGCAATTACTTTCCTCTTGTGTTGGGAGCACATTAATCTCATATTTTGGTTACTGTAGGTTATAATATTTAAACATAATTAGTTACAGGTTCCAATGCTCTCTAATAATAATAAAATAATACTAATAACAGTAATTATACCACAAAAAGCTGCACCGTCAGCTCACAGCATTTTATCTGCCTGTTTTATGAAGGGAACAAATACTGCAAAATATTTGGCACAGCTACATGCCCGCAGTGACTTCAAGGAATCAAACAGCAGATAAAGGAATGTTCTGAAGTTAATAGATGTCTGTACACATTAAAACAATGTGCCTACAAATGCAGATTAGGAAAAAAAGAGAGAAAAAACAAAAGTATAAAGAGATTTATGGCAGATGGAATACAGGCAAATATTCCACTACTCTTTTCTAAGCACATCTGCCATTGCTGTGCTTTGCTTTTCCATGTTATTGTTCCTTCCCCAAGCTGTTCCCATGAAAACACTGACAGCTGTCAGGTGTTTCACCATTCACCAAGAGCTGCTGCATCCTCACCACCTCATTCCTGAGGCAACCAGGCTTCAGTCACTGAGAGCCCAAAAATGTCCCAATTTCTGTTGGTGTCACTTTGGTCATGCCCTGATTGCTTAAATCTGCACTGCTGGGGACACCCAGCTTCCCGTGAGCAAAACTTCGTGTGTGCTTGAACCTTTAAATTAAAACTATGATTTTTTCATCTTCCTGTTCTAGCAAAAAGCAGCTCCTACTTTTAAAGGTGTAGAACATATTTATCAGCTTTCCTCTCCTCGAAGCTCCTCACTTCACTTTTCATAGAATATATAATATTCAATTCTCATGGAGCTATGAACATGGATATTAAACTGTCCCATCAAAGCCAGTCCTGCAGGGAAATCTCTTTAAATTGTCAAATGAACATCAGATAATGAACAAATAATTTTAGATTTTGCAAATTCTTATATTTTAAGATGTACCTTAATATGTCTTACAATTTTGAGCACGTTTAATAACCTTTTTCTATAGTTTTTCTGATCCACCATACACAACATTTCTTAGAAGAAAATGTGTCAACAGTCCATTAAAGCCCCACTAAATTTTTAAATAAAATTGTGCAAAGTGATTAATAGAGAATGATGTGAAAGGCCATTGTGGGACTTGTACTTTCACTGGACAGGGTGTGAGTGAGATGACAAGAACACAGCTGTATAACCAGGGAAAATGGGAATTCTCTGAGAAGTCTGAGGGCTTGATAACAATTTTAGAAAGAGCTTAAACTGGACACTTAATACACATTATTAGACCCTGACTTCAAGTCTGAGACTATCACCTAAACAGCTAAAAAAAAAATCAACTGTTACATCTATGCTCACCAAAAATGAAATATTATGAACAGAACATCAAAAATGTAAAAAATGTATTTGGGTCTAAATTTTGGAAAACCTCAGGTAAAACAAAGCCTCAGAAAGAGTAGCCTTGAAAGTCTCTCCATTTTCACAGGGCCATCATTGTATAAATCAAAGGATGTCAGTAGCACAAAGATTTAAAAAGTTCTCAGAAGCTGCCGAAATAAACAAACCAAAATACAATCTTCAAAAGTGACTCCAAAATTACATGGCACAAGTCAAAACATTTGGAGTGGTTTAATTAAAATGAAACTCATGTACATGAGTTTGTCAGCTCACTGAAAGAGAATAAACTTACAGAATAAAAGACTATTTCAGCCAAATATAGAAAACACATGATGATTCTGAAGCCAAATGAAAGCTGAAAATAAATACTATCGAAAATTAAATCACTAGATCAAAGTCGAATGGTCCGTCTTGAAGATGAAAAGTTCCTACTTAACCTCATAATTGGGATGACAAACTCCTGCACAGTGGGTTATGTGCTGAGTGATAAAAGAGGGGATGATGACAAGGAAACTAGAAGTACCAAGAGTTAAAGCAAAAAGATCCAAGATAAAAAGGTTTATAAAGTGCAGTCTTCAACCTGAAGGTGCAATGAGACCTTCAGTCCCATCAGTCTTGCTGAAGAGCCTCCTAGGCTTAAATGTCTCCCAAAACACAATTCAAGTAGGTTAAGCCTCTTCATTGAACAAGGTAGAACCTGTAAAGCTATCAAGTATTTGGGGAATTAAATTTCCTAGACTACAGTTCCTAACAGCTATTTTATATGGTTGCTCTTAAAGTAGTCCCAAGCTTTTCAAATACTTTCAAAGCTATTATCATATTTTTCATATTTTGACAGCTTTTAAAACAGTTGCTGCTGTGTCGATTGTACGTGAATAAATTAGGCAAATTCCATTTTAAATAGCTAAAAAATTAGTCCAGATCTAAACCAAAAATATAATTGCATTTCAGTCATTTTTCTCAGAAAATAAATGGAAACCACGCACATTTGTTTAATCTTTTCATGTAAGAGATACACTGAAGTACTTATTACATTTACAGCTTAGGAACCTAACCTCAAGTACTGTTAAATTGGGTAAGCCCACTCTTAGGATCATCCTCCTCACATGAGGAGCAGCAGCCTGGTGCTCGAGCTCTTCTTTGCAATCTGAGGAGTTAAAACAGTAGCTGACTTCAAAAGAGGATACTTTAACTGCTGTAAATGCACTTTGTCTGGAATTATTTACATGGAAGTAGCACTCCAGCCTTTCAATGAAGTGCAAATACCTGCAGGGTCATATTCTGAGTGTAAATCCAACTCCTATGATTAATATCCTTCATCTTCCCATATTTTATGACGTACAGAGACCCAAAGACAGCCTAAGAAAGTAAGGTGAGTTCTAAGCTCTGAAAGCAAGGGAAAAATAAAAATAAAAATATTAAAAAAAAAAAAAAAGTGCACTCCTCCTCAAGGGGATCATGCCTCGTGAGAGAGAGACAATGAAAAACACCTCTTCTTAAGGAGATCCCAAAATCTTCTTGTCCTTAACCAAAGCACAAAGCAAAGAAGGACTGGAACAGTATCCTGGAAAATCCCCCCTGATAAAAATGCCAGTCTGAACTGAACAATGCCTAAATGAAATGACATTTTCTGCTTGTGTGACAATACCAGCAGCATCAAAGCAGTCACCTCAAAAGATCACAGCCAAAAGTTTCTGAGGGATCTGTGCATAAACTTTAATATACAACCTGTCTATAAAGTGGTTTCCTGTGGTTTTCTCTGTACAACTATTCAGCCTTGAGCCTGCTCTTTTACAAGGAAAACATGCACACACTCACAAATAGTTTCTTTAAAAGAAATTTTTATGCTCCTTTGGGAGCAATGGCAAGATCAACCTCACTGAGCATGACAAAAAAGGAAGTTCTTAAAGGCTGTGGTTAGCTTACAAAATCCCAATTACAATTTCAAACAAAGAATATATTAACAAGCCAAAATTCCCTCCCTTAAGACTTTAGCTCATTCAGCAAAACTGCCTAAAAGGCAATACTTTCTCTCTCTGGTGTCAGCTTATTTGGAAGCTAACAGCAACTGCATCAAATGTCCCTTTTTTCTGAAAAATAAAGGAATTTTCTGAGTACCAAATAAAGCAGCAGTCATATTGAAAGCAAACACTGTATCTTCTATTAGCAGGCACAGCATTCTGAAATTTGGCCACCTTGAGGGTAGATTTGGGCCCAGATTTTGCCTTAAAAACACCAACCAAACAAAACCCACACTAAATACAAGAAAAAACCCAAACAAACTATACTTTTACATGTCTTTGAATGTCAGAGAGAGTCCCTGAAAAGCAGCTGTGTTAAGAGGAACACTGTTACAGCAACCCCAGCTTAGCACAGTGATACACAGACTAGCTTGGTTTAGGGAAAGGAAATGTAGATGCTACAGTATCAAAAAAGAGAAAATTTAACCAGTAAAAAAATAATCTTTTAAACAGTATTTTATCTGTATTAATTCCTGATGCTCATTTTTATGTTTGGTGGCAGACCAAACAAACAATCTGGTAATTAGAAATATGTTTTAACTAAAGCAAGCGAATAAATAATCAACAACTCATAGGAATGCTGCATGTAGGAAATGAAATGCAAAGTTTTCTTCAGTAAAACACATTTTTATGTTTACATGCAGAGTAGCAATTTTATTCTCTAAATTCCATCCATGCAAACCTATGGCTTTTATCTCATTTCTCTACTGATACAAGTAGCAACAACCATGGATTTTTCCACTAGTCTCAAACTACTTTTATGCTGTGAAGCATACAGTGTTGATTGTAGACCAAGATGGGGGAGCAAGTTAAAAACAAACAAACAAACAAACAAAAATACAGGCAGGATGTATGATATAATTTAAGAAAAGGCAAATGTAATAATGTATTTTATGTCTATGAGCCGATGCAGATATGTTACCCTCTGTAATTGATACTTGCACAGCATCTCTTGGTCACACAAGGAAAAAGGGAAATAAAGGCAGTGTGAACACAGAAGGAATTCAGATGGGAATAATGCTGTGATTCACTTTTTAGTATTTATGAGAGAATAAATTTCTACTTAAATGGACAGAAACTCTGGAGAGTAACTTTCTCATGCCATAACCCATATTTGTTTTTCTATTTTGTTCATCCAGTCACCTCAAAATGCTTGGGGACTCTAAGGAAAAACATCCTTTTACAACAGACCTCTGGAGAAACTAAGTACCTTGCTGTTTGCGTGGATCATAAATCTGGAGCCCAAACAAAGGTGGCCTCTCACTTCTCAACAGTGTCACATTCCTTGTTACCAAATCCAACTGGAAAATTGACCCATTCATGTAATCTGTCCAGTATATATAATTTCCATGATGTGACAGTCCAAAAGGATGATTCAAATCTTTTCCATTGTAGACTACCTGCAATTAATTAGTGGTAGGTGAGCATCAGCAAGGTTAAAAGAACCTTTAATTTTTCAGAGAAAGTAAAGCAGGAAATAGAAAAAACTGAGATCATTACTGTCCCAAACATAACAACCTATTGCAATAAAATGAAATAAAGAGTGCAAAGCCCTTCTGTGCAGCAGAACCAACACCTAACTTGAGAAAAAAAACTTCATATAAATTCACTTTAAGTGCCCCCCATGAGACAACACAGGAAGTGTTGCAGTCTCTCACCCTGGGAGGATTTGAACGATGTAGAAATGAGGTTTAGGGTCCTGTTTAGTGGTGAACTTGGCAGTGCTGGGTTAAAGGTTGGACTTGAAGACCTTAAGGCCTTTCCTAACACAAACAAATCTATGATCCTGTGATTTTATCCCAGCAGATTCAGTTTGGAGTCATTGGTCTCCTTCTTCTGGCTGGGATCCTTGCTTTAACCAAAAGGGTTTTTTCTACCTTACCTCTAGAGAGAAGGAAGCAGCTCCTCACATGCCCTACCTTGCCTATTTCTAGACAAAAACCCAAGAGAACAGGGAGCTAAAGACAACTAAAATACTCTTCTGAGGAGAGTGACAAATATCATCCCCTTTTGCCATTTAAATTTTCTCTTTTGACTTGGAATTCTTATAATGAAAACTCCTCATCTCTGAATTTATTTTGATCCAAATTCATAAATCAGTCAATAATTGGACAGCTATTAGTAGAATTAAGGACCCCCAATCCCCCAAAATCTTTACTGTAATAAAGAATTATAGATGTGATTGATCCTGTTAAATTTTGACCAAAATAACCTATAATTAAATACCAATGGTTAAGCATCAAAAACATGTATCTTATAATTATTTTCAGCTACATAAATTCAAGTAGTTATGCATTGTTGTACATCTCAGGATTATAGAAAACTCACTTTTCAGAAAAAAAAAAGAACCATTCTGTGACACACTTCAAAATAAAACCTGTAGATGTAGACACATGCTTCTTATTATTCACCCAGTCACTAATTTTATGAAGCAGATGGTAAAACTTCCCCAAACTATCAGACTCCATTTTGAGCCTTAACCATTCTCAATGTCTCTTACTTTGTGCTTGTTGCCTCTGCAAACCCACACAGAATGTCTACACAGACTTGTATCCAGCTAGTACAGGCATTAGTAACAGCCAGAGCAATCTCTCTCCATCTTTAACAGTATTTGCTGAGTGCTGCCCCTCTGAATATTTCTACAAATGCTCAAAAGAGGCAGAGATTCAGAAAAACCCATCCAGTGAAGTTGAAGGAAAAGCCTGTCTTTGGCAAAGCCAGAAAAAACATATTTTTCTACCAAAAAGCTGTTTGCAGCTTTATGGCCCAATCAAAATATAACTCATTGCCACGTAAGAAAAAATAGATTTAAAAAAAATTAAAAGCTGTTTTGGTGACACTTAGGACAGAAGAACATCCTAAGGTGTGTTTCAGCCTCTCAATCAAGACTGCCAGCACCGTTCCAGCAGAGGTGACACGGACACACCGCGGGTTCCAGACTTTAAAATCCTTGGGAAGCATTTTTAACGTAACACAATAAAACCGAGAGACAGAACACGCCTGTGGCAAACCAGCAGCATTTCTCTTTTACCTTTCTGTCAGTCCCATTCAAATAGATCCTTTCAATGTGATCATAATAGGCATCACACCAGTAGAGCACGTTGGCACGGTAGTCCAGAGTTAAACCATTTGGCCAGAGCATCTTTGATGTGACAAAAACCTGCCGGCTGTGGCCATCCATCCAGGCCTTCTCAATCCTCCCCACGCTGGCATCTATTTCATCTTCCTCCCAGTCTGTCCAATACATCCATCTAGGGAATTACACAAATGAGCATTCACATCCCATTTCAATCAGGTGCATTGTACCACAGGCTTTCAGCAGCAGCTCGTCCAAGCCAGAGCAATTTTGACTTTTTCATGTTTCTTTCCATTGCTGTTTCTGCAACACTATTTACTGTCCCTGACCACTGGATGCTGCTGAAGTGACACTTATGTTATTTTACTCATATTGCGATAAATTACACGAATACCAGAGGACTAACAGACAAAAACAAGTGAAAGAATTAAGACCTTATTTTTTCCCACCAGAATTATGGGGTTTCTTCATTTGTTGTTTTTTTAAACCATTACTTGTATTGACTTTGTCGAAAAACCTCATATTTTTACAGTGAGATGGTTCTGGCCAGGTCCAGTTTGCCTTTATGATGTAAATCTCCTTTTTATTACACTTAATTATATCAAAGCAGTTGCAACACAATAATTATTTGCTCTCTGGTTTTCAAGCTAAAGGATAACCTTGATGTTCTGTGAACTTCATTAATGCAGTTAAACCTCTCAGGAAACTGTAAGGTGCACTTTGTCCATCACAAAAAAGTTTAGAACAGTTGCTGTGAAAAGTTGAAAAAAAAGCCAGTAGGCAATTTGAACATAGTTTTATGGCTTATAGTGCAGCATTATAGATTTAAAAAATATAAATAAAAAATAAAATAACAATAAAAATAAAATAACAAAGTCTGAAAGACTTTTCAATATTACACTGGAAAAGTTAAAAAAAAAAATCTATTAACTCCTCTAAAATTATTGGCTCAGAAGAATTCTATGAGCCATCCTCTGCTGGAAACTACAGAATAAACCTTTCCTTATTGAATTATTCTGAATATCATATTCTATTACAGAATATGCCCTTTAAAACAGTGATTTTGATCATTTAAAATACACAACTCAAACCTGTACAAAAACAGAGGATAGCAAATATGCTAAGAAACACTACTTTTCTTTTTTTCTAATCTGTTTTTCCCTAAGAAAATGAGTTATTGGGAAGAAATACTTAGAAGCCTGTAAGCACTATGTGAATCATCTCAGAGTGTATCGCATACAGTCACATCAGCTCATAAATGGAAACATTTGCCAGACAGCAGATGTTACTTTTACTCAACTTAGGACTTCAATTAATAAGCATTAAAGAGAAAAAAAAAAAACATCATGCCACTCTTAAATCCTATTTGTTCATCATGATTTAATTGCTATTAATGTATCTCTATATAATGTATCTTTCCTTTCACTAAATTTATGGTTCTGAAATAACCTCTGTGATACTAACCCAGTTACCATTTAATTGGCATGTACTTTGAAGAGTAAAGTCCTGGAATTTAAATACTGAATTTACAAAGGAATGATACACTGAAGTGAAAAATTATTTTACCATCATATCTGTGTAAATTATATCAAATTTACTGAGCAAAAAATTTATTCAAATGTACTTTTGTGTATAAACATAATTTGATATTTATGAGAAACCTAGAAAATAAAAGAAAAAATTGCATTACACAAGTTTGAAGATATGCATATGCAGCTTTTTAGTTTATTTTTCATTTCTCTTGAATCACCTAATAGAAGGTTGTTTTGGGTTCTTTTAATGTTTTTGTAAACATGTGCAAAGGACATCAGTGTATTTTTGATCCACAAGCCTTACAAACTCCATTGCATGTTTGACTCTAACAGCACTGGGTTTAATCACAGAATAATAAACCCTTCACTTGCCCTGAGGCTCAGGTCAATATAGCACTTATTTTATTGTAAAATATGTTTTACAAATATTTACATGACTTCTCAACAGCAATTACTGAGCTTTTCCCCATTAACTTTTTGTCTGTCCTTATTCCATTTATCCTGTCACGAGCTAAAACTTGCTCGCAGTGACAGGCATTTATGTCAGTGTGCTTTAATTGTATCTCAAAATGCAGTTAATGCTCCAACACCGCTTAAATCAAGACTAAAATTTTGGAAACACAATTAAAAAGCCATAATAAATGCTATCCCTCAGGAAGAGCTTCCACGAGAAGTATAATCATGAAGGACATGCTATTTTATTAGAGAAGTGTTTTATATAATGGCTTTTTCCAGGCAATACATCTTCATACACTGCTTCCTGTGCCACGCATTTACTGAGCTGGAAAATTTAACAAAGTAATTGCAGGTGTGGTTATGGCCCATGGTCTCATTTTATGCCCTCACTATCTGACCTTAATAATTGTAGCCTTTCCACAGCCACTTCCACCCCTCAAAGGACAGAATCAAAAGGGAAAACCTAAAAGTGTAAATATTTTGTATAATAGGAACATAGCAATCCAGCCACATTGAATGATGTACCTACCTACATCATTCTGCAGTGATTTTTTAAGTAAATGACCATTTTACCACAGTAATATAATGTTGTTTTCTTTATTATGCAGCCTACTAAAATTAATTTAAGCTAATAAGTAATGAATAAGTACCTGTCTCAGTTTTGTAAACCAATGTGCAAAAGGATATGGTCATAATTGGCTCCAGAAATTGAGATTACAGAGAGAGAAACACAGGAGAGTATCTTAAAATTCACTTGATATTAAAAATTCATACATGACTTACACCTTCAATTTGTTTGAGAAAAAGGTGAGTCACATTCAGATTAACAGGACAGACAGGCAACAGTGACAGGCATACAAATTTTCTGAAGGCTTCAGGGCAGGCATGCTGGGCAGGAATTAGAGATGTTACAGACTCCTGAAGGATTACAGCTCACTACACCACTCCACAAACCTCACCCTGAGCAAACTGAATCCTGTATTCATGCCACAAAGACAACCATTGCAGAAAAATCAGTTTGCTTCCTACCCGTTGACAGGATCGACAACAATTCCCCTGGGGTGGGACATGTCTCCCTCCAACAATGTTTTCCTACTCTGAGCAGCTTTTTCCAGCCTGGCAACAGCAATGGTTTTCCTGTGGCCATCATTGGTCCAATAGAGATTATTTCCAATCCAGTCCACTGCTATGCCTTCCACATTATCAAGGTCTGTTGAGAGAAAGAGAACAGAAATTAGCGATTAATACTATTTATGTTCTATATATATTTATGTTCACTATTTATTTTGTGATACTCATGTCATATTTTTAAAATTGCTTTTTTCCCTTATCTACTGATGGTCCAAAGCAAATTACAGATATTTGGTACCAACAGAAGTACCAACTAAACCTTGTTAAATTTTTTAAACCAGTCACAGGTGTAGAGGTGACAATACATCCTGTGAGACAAATATATGAGAAAGTGATAAAAAAAAAAAAAAAAAAAAAAGTGGCATGAGCTAAGGAGTCTTGCAAGATGTGTTTTAACATTTTTATCTGTATTTCTGATACACCTGAACACCACTGCACTTTTGGGAACCTATTTTTCCTTGTGGTTTAAGAAGCTAGAGGGAAGCAAAGGTGTCAGAAGGAGCTCTCTGGGACATGAAACAACAGAATGATGACATTTCTAACCCAGCAACCACCTGGTCTGACAAGAATCACCCAAAGCACAGAAGAACTCAGGCAGTGTCTGAGAGCAGCTCAGCCACGTTCCCCAGGCTGATGGACACTGCCAGTTTTATTTTTCATTTCTCAGTGCCTTTCTACATTCTTTTGAAAACACAATGTCAGAGGCAGCTGAAAGTTCCTGAAAGAGGAGAGTGGCCTTTGGTCTTGGAGTGGTCAAGGAGGTTGAGAAAAGTGCTAAGAATGGAAGAGAAAAGAAGAGAGGATTTAACCAAGGACCTGGAGCCCAAGGCCCAGGGAAAATAAAAAAACACAAAATTGCTGAACAGAACAAGCAACACAGAGATACTTGAGCTGGGCAAGAAACGTCCTATAGATCTCTGAGGGGACTCAGCAGATTTTACTTGTCAAGAAGCCACTGGCATGGGTAAAATCAAGTTTGAGAACAAGGACTGATTTGTTCAAAACCCATTCTATTTTTATCCTGTCTGACATAGGCAAATTTGAGCTAAACACAGTTTTTATACTATAATCTCAGATTTTTATATTAAATAATCTCTTAAAGAAAACTATTTTGATTATTTTATTTTTTTTGCTTCTTTGGGAGTCAAAACAGTCCAAATATGGGCTGTACTTGTATCAACAGCAAAACTGTTAGATTAGAATGTTGGACACCTCCTAAAATTTACAAGACTTTTGCTCCACATCTATTCAGCTTCATATAATACTGTCCCTGAGCTACCTTGCCTTCTGCAGGAATTTTGGGGCAAATGTGATTCTAAACTAAATACAATCTAAGTCTAAAAAAACCCTCACGGTAACTAGATACTAAATACATCAGAAAATTGGGGTTGTTTTTTTAAGGAGATTTCTACAGCACGATCCTATAGAGATGACTTTAATCAGTTTTGTGTATTTTATTTCACTAAAATATTTAAATACATTAATTACTCCTCACATCAAATAGTAAACAGGAAGAAAACAATAATCATTCTGCCTTTCTTGTCTTGATTTAACTACAGGAATTCAGTCTTTCTGCAGTAAAGCCCTTTCAGCATAAAAGGGATGAGGCAATAAAATACCCTTGTGATCATTCTCCACTTTCTAATTGAAAAGTTAACATTTATAATTCTATAATTTCTACTAGAATTTTACTACCAACACTAATATGAGAGCTCCAAACACATTGAATGTAATGGGAGGTTTTCAAAAACAGTTCTAAAAGCAGCAGTTTTCCACACTGCTTTTCAGAATGAAACAGAGAACAGGCACAACATGTAATTTGGTACAGAATGGCCAAGTTCACCAATGTCATGTGTAATAAATAGTGGCTCAAATGCTAGATGAACATAAAACCTGGTGGGAAAATAATTCTTCCATATACCAGCCATCTGAACAGCTTCCAAAGAGCTTTACAGATTACTGTGGCCTTGTTTAAGCAACAGGTTGACCATCTTTAATAATATTTACAAGTAAATGTTATAAGAATTTTAAGGTCACAGCAACACCTCCCAAAAAAAACCATTAGGGGCACAAAGACAAGCAAAAAACCCTGAGCTTGTATTCATATTAAGTTCACTGAGCAGTGTTTAGCTCCATTTAAAAATATCTGTGGTTTTTAAAAACACAGACATTAAAATTGTCTGTATTTTTTTCCCAATTTTTAAAGTAAAAGACTGATTTTAAATGCAAGTTTGAAAGGTTAATTATAATTCTTGTTGCTGGTGGAAGTACAGTACTGCTGCAGCTGTGCCACCAGCTCTAAGCCAGGCTGTGCTGGGGGGCTGTCAAATTGTTATCAACACTACCCAGCAGTTTGCTTCCTAAAGTGAAGAAACAGAAATCACAGCTGAAACTATATGGGAAATCAAGCTCCAGCAGTGTGAGGTGCTCAGTGATCTCAGTTCCCAGTCAACAGCTGGAGGATCAGGCTCTCGTGTAGACAAACTGTAATTATCTGAGCTGCAATGCTGTCTGAACAAGTGCATACATTCTCAAAAAAACCTGATAGTTACCAAAAAAAGGCAACTTCTAATCTGAGAAGTGGCACCTACCACAGCTAGAAGCCCTTAGCAGCATGCTGCTCAGAGCAAATATTAAACCACCTCCTGACACACCTGATTTTCTGTAGTAGCCTTCCACCAAGGAATGATTTAATCTGTCCCTGCTGAGTTTGTGAGAGTTAACAAGAATAAGAGCTGAGGTGTTATGGCTGGGGGCCATATTAATTTTTTAAATCATGAAAAATACATTAACAAATGTTCTTTGAACATACTTTTAAAGTTATGAAACTACACTAAGTTAGAACTAATAATGTAAGCTCCTGGGGAAGAAGGGAGGGGACAATGACAGTGACATGTTTTTGTCTTTGCAAATAATAGAATAACCAATAATAAATCATCAGATAATCCACAGCTCTTTCAGTATTGGATTAATATTTTTGCTATGTTGTACTTATAAAGAATAGACACTGCACCTAAACATTATTTATAGGAATATCACCAATTTTCTGTTTGTTATACAAAGTTTATTCATGTTTGGGTAGATCAATCCCAACCTGTGTGACCCCAGCCTGTCTGACCCCAAACTGTCTGCCACCTTTCAGCCAGGATGCTTCCTGCTGCTCCTTTATAATGCTTTAATTTACATATTTCCTGCTCCTTCCTCTACTGCACATTTGAACTACTAAATTTTCAAATGAAATGCACAGTTAGGAAAGGAAAGTCAGCAATGGAAGACGTGAGATGTACACTATCCATTCCCGTGCTGGCAATGAAATGAAGAATTACCAGACTGACAGCTGAGTATTTGTTATTTTCTGAGACAAATGCCCTTTATTAACCATTCACCAGAGCAGGGTAAAAAGCCTGTCACTATTCCTTGCAACTGAAGACATCTTTGTGCAGACTCTGAGGAGAGACCTTACACTAAAAGAGCATCATATCACTGCACAGAGGAGATGGCTGCTCAGAAGTGTGGATTAAAACATGCCTTATGAATGACAGGGAGTGAACATCCCTCTGCTGAAACAATGGTATTTTAGAGACTTTCACTGTCCTGAGCTCCCATTCACAAGTAAAGATATTAAACTCTCTGAAGACTAAGATGAATATTTATTCTTCTTGGATTGAGGACCAGAAAATAATTACTGTAGAATGAATTTCAGCTGAGGCAGTTCCTACCTCCTGCTGAAGCAGTATTTCAGAGAAGGATCCATAAAGGAAAACAAAATAGTGATTGACAAACTGGAAGGTTTTTTTTCACCACAACAACATTTGGTGTGATGAGATATGATTCTAGACCAGGGAGATTCAGTGTAGTGGGAGATGTGAAAACGAAAGACTTGCTGGCATTTTCTCTTATTGCTATAATAAATGTTACAAGCATCTTAATTAAGGTTCTAATAAATGTTTAGGTCTAACTGTTGCTTCCACATTCACAATAGAAAATGCATCAGGAAAGACAATGCTTTTTTCCTAATGAGTTTTCAAGCACTACAGACAGTCTCATTCTGCCAAACAAGTTGAATAAGCTCCAAAATCCACAGTGTGATGCAGGCTGGAGCACAGGAGTCCTATAAAGTCTGCAAGGATTTGGGATGGCTCAACAAATATCCAGCTACAGGAAGGAAAAAGTGGTGAAATAGGAATTATTCACCAGTGGTGAGCTTAAATGGACAAAGTAAGAATTCACAAGAGAGTGACTTAACCAAAATTTACATTTCTGCCTTCAGGAAAAAAAAAACCAAAAACAAACAAAAAACAGGAAGCTGTAAAAAACCATCTCCAATCCTGTTCAAGGTCAAATTTGTGTCCGTTTTCTATGGGAGATCCAAAAAACCTTTAAATTATCTGTAAATGTCAGTTCAGCTTCTCGGTAGTGAGCATCTCTGAACGTCACCACCACTGAGCATCACCCACCGTCTTTGAGGATTGTTTCTCTCTCTGTGCCATCAATTTTCTGCCGTCCAATCAGGAAACTGGTGGTGTCAGCAAAGTAAATGTAATTGCTTTCAGCGTGGAAGTCCAGAGCACGAGGGTTGACCAGGTTCTCTATGGGGATCATGTACTCATCAGACATTTTGGTATTCAGGTCCATTCCCCGGATTATTCCCGGCCGTCCCTTCCCATAAAAGAGAAACAATTCATTCTTTGGTCCTGCAAAAGAAAGATTACCAACATAAACAATTGATGCTGCTTAATCTTCTTCACAGTGCATAATGTCCCTGTTAATTAACTGGCATAATTAGTGGGGAGCAGGAGCCTTACTTGACACCAAAAATTAAACTTCCATATATTCTGAAGGTATCTAGATTAAACAAACAAACAAACAAACAAAAAACCCAAGAAAAATAGCTAATCACATTATCTGATTCAAAACACAAGTTACTTCTTACATAATTAAATGTAAGAGCTGCTTACATCTAATTATTTTTTTTGTGTAAAAGTTCACCCTGAAAAAGCAGTTGTCAATTACAGAATAACTTTTCATCTGCTGTGAAGTGGACATACATAGCTCTGTAGACATTTAATTTTACAATTCATTAGGATCTATCAAGGTAGATACACCACAACTGAAGTAGTCTCAAAATCTAACAACACTAGGACGCCAGCATATACAAAATGCTTTTTTTCCACCTAAAGTTTCTCAGAATCAAACAAGAAAAAAGATTAATTTTTTTTTAAGATTGAAAGGAATAAAACAGATCAACGTACTTTGTTATTTCCAGCTGAGGTAGAAAATACAGATAACAAAAGTTCATATTTCTAAAATTTTTACAATTTAAATAATTAAGGTGATTACAAACAACTGAAGCTTAGCAAAGTTATTTTCTTCCCTTAAAGGTACTTATCCTTAGAGCTTATTGCTACCAATATACCTCTTGAAATTCTCTATATGTTTTTTCCTGCTGGCTCTCAGGGTTTTTTGATGGAATTGTTAGTGAAAACTGTATCAGGTTTGACTGAGGTCAAATGAATTCATCCCCCAGCATCCATCAGAGTATCTAACTGCATGTCTTTTATATCTGAACTAAATCAACACTGACTGAAAAGCCAGGTAAAAACCAGGCATTCCCCAAAAGTCCTGCTGGCTGTAGGTGACCAGCAGATTGTGCACATGTAACGTTAGGTATAACCACAGTGCACAAATCAGATTTGTTTTCACAAATATTTGAGAAAAACCTTGCCTTGTTCACATGAATGTTCTGCTTTTGTGCTCCAAGGTGATTGTATGGGTGGAAATTGTACCAGTACCTGTGTGCTGTGGAAATCCATGGCATATAAATAAAGAGTGAGGCTGATTAGTGTAAAACTTGTGATAATTTTAGTATTCTTTGAGCATCCCAGCTTTAACCTGTCACTCCTGTGAACTAAGCCAAATCAAATAACTTTAAGGGAATGAAACGAGTATGTGAACAAGGCATCAGGTACATGTAAAAAGTGTGTAATATTATATAGTGGAAAACTTAGAGTTTAAGCTTTTAGAATATAGTAATAGATAGTAAGATATAGTAGATAGTAAGATAGTAAAATAGAAGTTTTAGGAAAGAAGTTAGGGTTTTTTCCCTTTTTTTAAAATGAGTTTAAGTAGCATTGTAATTAAAAAATTATAATTAAATTATAATAAAAATTACAAATAATAATTGAAATTAAATAAAAGGTCTCTATTATAGTTATATAATATATAATATATATATATATAGATGTATGGAGATATAGATATATAGATATTATATATAGATAGAATATATATCTATAGATATAATATATAGATAGAATATATATCTATATATAATATATAGATAGAATATATATCTATATATAGATATAATATATATAATAATATAGCTATAATAGACATATATAATATATCTATATATTATATATAGATATATAATATTATATCGTTATATAAGTAACTATTTATTAGGTTAAAAGTAAAAAAAATGTGTTATTTTTTACTTAGTTTGTCTTTTAAAAATTTTATTAAAAAATAAAGCTCTATTTTTAGTTTGTTAGAGCATTCTAAAAATCACAGTTTGCGAGACGATAATATAGATAATATTCAATAAACATTTGAATTCAAACAAACAATACTGCCTCACACAAATTTAACTTTAAACAAACTTCGCCCCAGAGCAGCCCGTATGATTAGGGGACACCCAGCAGCACCCCTGGGTGATTCCTGGCTGGCAGAGCGTGGTGCTGTCACGTACTTTTGCACGACCTGCCGTCAGCGGCCAGGATGAAGCCGGTCCTGCAGCGACAGGTCCTTGCTTTGTGGCTGCTGCTGAGCAGGCAGATGTGGGAGCATCCCCCCGGCGTCCCAGACGGGTCCGGCTCACACGCGTGGCTCCTGACTGCAGCCAAGGAAAAAAGCTCAGGTCACTGAATTACATCAGCATGGACAGAGGTCAGACAGAGGGAAAATACAAAGGAAGGGGATTTGTGTCACGAGAAATCTAACTCCAGAATATTACCGCTGAAAAGGTGTTTTTTTAAAGATGATCTCCAAGCCAGGCTAATAATGCCCCGTGCCCGTGGCTGTGTGCAATCAGCCCACGGTGAATGAGCTCCTGCACAGCATTTGCTGGGCAGTGCTTCCCTGGGGGAGCTGGCACTTCTCCCCTTTTCCATTTGGTGCTCGGGTTCATGTGGGTGGTTGGGGTTTTCTGAGGACAGAGTGCATCCCCTGCCCACACAGTCTGGTATTCCTTCTACTCCATTCACAGCACTGTCACTGTAGGATACGTGAAAGCACGACACAAGCCACTGCTATTCTAAGGTGAAAAGGGGAGAATTTACTTTTTGACTTTACTATTTATACTTTTTCAAAGGTGACAGTGGATCGGAGAGTGAAGGTGCTACCTCTCCAATGATATTGAACAAACTGCTAGTACATCAAGTTTCTCCACCCCTATGAAGGAATGCAAAACAATAGGTTGTTTACAGAAAATTGTGTGAGAAAGTTCTCTAACAGAATATAAATTCAGAAGGCTTTAAAAAAATCTTAAAAATCAAAGTAACACAGCACCTTTCTGGGCAGACACATGTGCTGAAACTAAGGAATAGAACAAGCCTTCTAGAATTCTTCCATTTTATAGAATCACAGAATGGTTTGGGTGGGAAGGGGCCTTAGAGCCCATTTTATTCCAACCCCCTGCCATTGGCAGGGACACCTCCCACTAAACCAGGATGTTCCAAGCCCCATCCAATCTTGCCTTGAACACTTCCTGGGATGGGGTGCAGATTTGTACAGCTGGGATATAAATCCAGCTGAAGTCAAATAATTCCTTATCCTTGAATGCATATTTCCAAATGCATGGCTCTATATTAGCAGCCTAATTTTGTTATTATTTTTTTTTACTGTTTAAGGCAGTATCTACTGGGCTATCTTACATTTTCTAAGCTGACTTAAACCAGAAGAAAAGAGTATTCTAGTTCAAAAAATGTTTCATTCTTCCTACTTTACCTCAAGCTTTTCAGGTTTGTTTCTTTTAAAATAAAGCAATCAAGTGGTTTAGGGTCGATAAGGTTAAAGGTAATACAGAAACTCCACCAAGCTGAGACAGCTGTTATAGAGAATCTTGACAAGGAGCAAACATGTCCATTCAAAACTAAAGGAGTAGTGGAGTAATCACAGGATGTAATAAAAGATTACACTGTGCTCATGTCTCTCCTCTACTCAACCTCTCTGACTCCCTCAGGAGTACGAGAGGGATGATAATAGCAAAGAAAGAGTCTTTACAGCCTCCTTCAGACATTGACATCTGCAAATCAATGTCCTCAGCTCCAGGGTGAAAATTAGTTCACCCACTCTACATCAATTTAGAGTTTGTTGCCACTTCAGAAACTTCTTCAGAAGCAGCCATTCTGTTTAGAAACATCGACGTTGAGAATTGATGTGTTGGCTTTTCTGTCTAAGCAGTCATGGCAATGATTTATTGTTATCAGCCATGCCAAAAACATTCTCATAAAGCATCATGGTAAATATTCTGGATCTTGCTATCTTTGCACTAATTTCCCAGAACTCCCACTGATGTTCTGTATGCAAAAAAGATGTGAACAGATTACAGTCATACAGGACTACAGACCTCAGAAATTGATGTTTTACCAAAAAATCCCGAGATAAAAAACAGTTATTTCATTCTAGATGAAAATGAAGATTTCTTTCACAGATGGCAAAGCTGATATTCACACAAAGCAAGGACACCCTGCCAGCATTTCCCTCTCACCAGGGCTGTGCTGGCAGCTCAGCTGCCCACACCTCTGTGCCTTTTTGGCAGCCCCAAAGACAGGAGCTCACCTGAGATGTGGGTTCTGTCTGAAAAACCCTCCCAGAGATATCAGGAATCTCTGAGGTCTGAGACCAGAGCATGTGGACAACACTGGACATCCAACAAGCCTGAAGGTGTTAAACTCTCAGAATGCTGAGGGTCAGAACGTGCAGAGCAGGGCTCTCGGGCAGTTCTCCAAACTGAATTGTCTGGAAAGGGCTGAGTTGGAGCTTAGAGACACGGGAAGAGTGGAACAACCACACAAAACTCAAGGAACAGAAAGATGCGTCAAAAGGACAAATTTTAATTCCATCTTCAGATACTATTTTCTGGTAGGACCTTTCGAACTGCACAACCACTTATTATCTGGTTTTGTGCTTTCTAGAGAGAGGAAATTTGATCTTACCTGCTGCTTGAGTTCTCTTCTGGTACACACGGATCTCTTTAGCATTGTCCAGCCTAGCAAGAGCCTGAACATCAGTGCCATTGTATCTGTCTATTCGTAATATGCTGAGGTTGTCTGAATTAATTGTATATAAATAGTTTTCAAACACTGCCAAACCACTAAGATGCCTAATCTGGAAAAGAAACAAATGGTATCATTATTTTAACTCAATATTTGAGGCATATCTATGGGTTGTAAATGTCAAACACTGCTGTGGATTGTATGTGATAAACTGCACAAAAGGCTTTCTGAGTACTTGTAAATAATAATCACAAAATACACTAAAAGTATAGTTCACATTCTTGTAGTCTGAAATTTATAATTAGAAAAGCTTTTAGAAGAAAGGTAGAAAATTAAGTTATTTAGCAATCTAAATTCCTTTACTCTACAAATTGCCCAGTTTCTCTGTTTTTTAAATTAAAATCTACATTCATGAAGTGCAACAGGTACATTAGTATTAACTAATGATCATTAACTAACAGTAACTAAGATAAATTAACTATTATTAACTAATAAATACAGCATACTCAGAAATTTAAAACACAGTTCATAGGTGGAAGTGATCCACTGTTTACAATTATTTTATGGTCAAATCAGGGCAAATGGTGCAAGATATACCTGATGAATATTTTCTTGAGTACATGAGACATAAACAAATTCTCTCAGCTCTGTTGTGTTCCCTTTGTATCTCCAAATATAGTAGTGGCCACTTGTTAGTGCTTGTTTATGAAAAAGTGAATTCTAAAATTGTGATAATCTTTGATGGGTCTGTGTACATTGATTAAAAATTACATAATAGCTGGTAGTTAGACAATCACAGCTCAAACACAGTGTCAATAATTTAGAGGCTGAGCTTGATTTATAGATTTAGAAAATGTAAAATATCTCACTGGCAATTTTGAAAACTGAACAAATAAAAGAAAAATTTTTTGGCAGACATTCAGATAGTCACAGGTTGAATATCTTATTACTTTAATCATTCAATTGCTCACCAAAAAGTATTTACTTATCTCATTCACTCCCAATTTCAGAGATACATTAACCAAAAACCAACCCAAACAAAAAAACCTTGTTATGCATCAAGTAATTCAGTCATTCTGGAAATTATACCACAGCTGCCCAAGTCTTGCCATTGTATTCTGTCCTCACCCAGAAAAAAGAATAATAATTGACATCATTGCAAGCATTTGATTAAGACCCAATAGAAATTCAACGCAATTATAGTAAGATGAAAAAGAAAACAGCTTTGAAAATAAAGCCACATCTGTACCAAACTGTGGAATTCTTCCCTGAATTATAATTCTTTCTTCCCTGTTTCCATTTCCACTCAGTTTAAATCTTTATCATGTAACTTCCATGAGGGATTTTCTTTATTAAAACTATTAAAAGTATGTGGCTCATTTTGCAATGGTTTTTATAATTTAATTATGATCTAATTATTTGTATTTATTTTTTAATTTTTTAGGTTTTCTACATCTCATGAAGCTTTCCAGCAATATCCTGTACATGAGTGGAAACATTACTGGCTTTTCCTTTTAAAGCCACCCAGGTTGTCAATCACAGAATCCAGTTTTGTTTGGAAATCACATCTTTGACATGTTTGTACTTACACAATAAACTTTAGTCCCTAATAATTTTTGGGAACAGTTTCGTGGTCTGCTGTTTCCTTGGATTAATGAGGAGTAATTTGATGAAACAGTCATTCTAGGTCATGGCATATGCAGCACAAAACATACTGAAACTACCAATTCTTCATTTGAGTAGAAAGACAATCAGTACCATTTGTGACAATAGTGAGAAATCAAACTTTTTAATCCCCTTCACCCAGATCAAAAATCAGAGATCTCATTTTTTAGCTAGTTAGGAGAAGAATCCCTCTGAACTTGATAAAGTATCCTCTTTTTCATCTACATTTCAGAAAGAAGAGGAAGAACAAGCATCTCTCCTATGACACAGGTACAGCTCAGTTAGGAGCCTGTTAAAAGTATTTGTTAATGATTTCTGAAAATTATTTTAGCTTTTTAAATATCTACTTCAAAATGGTACTTAGAAAAACAAAAACAAAACCAAAAATCCCCAAAGTTTTCAAGACCTCTCGTTCCAGAGCTGGTTAAAGACAGGGGATAGATTGGCAAAAATAGGAAGGTTTTTGCCAAACCACCACTTAGACTGCTTTTTGTCACATTTCTGCCTATTTTTAGTTAACAGACTAACCAGCTGCATCTTGCTAAACACTGATTACTTGAAAGCAACAAATGACAGAAGAACAGGTAAAATGTTTATTCTGCTTACACATTTTTACATCCCCTGTTTAATCTCAGGCAGAAATATACACAAACCGGGTGCCCACACCTGGTAGTTCAGGGAGTGACCAGAACAGTTTGGTTTTTGCTGATTTTCCCTGGATTTATATAAAACTCACAACTCTTCCACTCTCCAGGCTAATGGACTGAAATGTTCCTGCTCTAAAACTCACACTCAGAGTTTGTATTTATGACTCTGAACATTGGGATCAGCTGTGAAAACCATCATTGCCACCAACAAAAATAAGATTTAAGGGTGTCCAGATTAGTCTGAATGGGTGAACAGCTTTTGCTATTCAATTTCACATTATTGTGCCTGTTAGTCTCTCCTTCCTGAGTGGGTAAGGACATCTTGTCATTAATGATTTATCTCCCTGCACCTTTCCACCTCTGATTTTCCCTCCTGAAGTCTTTAACAACAGTGACTTACAGGGTGCATTGTTAATGAGACACTGCATGGAAATATTCATGGGTTGCAAAATTGCTAAATTGCAGATTAACCAAAGCATGTAGATGGATCTTTTAAATTATAACACATGAGAACTAAAAAGGAAAAAAACTATGAAATTCCTGTAGCTGCTAGCACTATGTGCATTCATTTATTGATATCAGTACTTTTTACTGATTTGCAAATAATACCTACTTGTCTGCCTTTAGTTATTGTTTGCCTCCTTCTCCCCTGATAGTCAACAACTTCCACAGTCTCCAGGTATATGTCAAGCCAGTACACATATTTATTGATAAGGTCTAGTGCCAGAGCAGTTGGTTGTTCAATTTTGGAGTCTACTATCCACGTCCTGTTCGTTCCATCCATGTCACATCTCTCCACCTTGGCAGCATTCCCGTAGTCTGTAAAGAAAAGTTTGCTGTTGAAAGAAAATAAGATGTTGTAAGTTTTAAAGAGTGTGAGCAGAGTGCAAAGCTGGTGCTGGCTCTGGAAAAAGGAAGTTTTCATTCTTTGTCATTTCAATTTCCTATATACCCCATACTGATAATTATTTTTTTTAAATTCACCATATCTTCTAACAAATTAAAAATTACACAGGATTATCTTTCATATGTAAAGCACAGAAGTTCTAAATGCATTTCGTTACAAAACAGATGCACCATGTAACACTGTAAAATTACAAGCTTAAATTCATTTTTTAACTATTATTTGTAGAAAATAGTTACAGGCAACTGTGACAAAGGCACAAAGCACTCAGGTTGTCTGGAGAATACAAGCTATTGCACACAAGCTATAACAAATACAGGGATCCCCACTGTCAGATATTCTAACATCTATTTCTGAAGGAGCTCCTTTAGTCTGTAGTACATTTGTCTCCACCCTTGGTGTTCAGCTTCAAAATGCTTCCACAAATCCAGTGAGTCATTCCATTCAGGAATAATGGGAAACCATCAAAGACTTACAACTGCTGCTAAAACTCCCTAACCCAATGCTTGATTAGCATCCACTGGGTTTAGCAAATCAATTTTGATTAACCTGACAATATTTTAACAGGATTACCTGTTTGTGAGAACAAATTACACTTGCAGGCTGAAGACCACCTTGCCGTGCCTTTAACATTCTGTAAAGAATAATCTGATTCCAGGCTGAATGTTACTAAAACCACTTTGAGAACCAGGATTTCATTATCCAAATGAAGTGAATTATCTCCTATTTATTACCACTTATGGGAATAACTTTGGATCAATAGCACATAAGACTTCAGATATCTTTATGTGACAGAGCAGTAATTTATAGTAGTAATTTATAGTAATTTATAACCTCTCATAAAAATCCAGTGTTAGGCTATTTGCTGAACAGCAGAATGAAACCCATATCCTTTATTTTCAGTCTTCAAATAAATAAGAATATATTTTAGAGGTAAAGTGTTTCAAGTGCAAAACTTAAAAATAAAATGTAAAAAAAGCCAACAACACAACAACTTTTTAAAAAAGTAAAGGCATTAGAATCATCTATAGTCTATGTGCAGGAGCTGTCAAATGCCAAAATGAATTGATCTCAGAATCATAAAATACAGCTGGAGGAGGATTTGAAAGGTCATGTAGTCCATCACCAGGCCATAAGGCAGAATAAACTTTACCTATAACATTCCTGAGGGATAACTCCATTCCTGACAGGGATTTCTATTAATCAAAATAATTCTGAATTCCTGTCCTGTCTTTCATTGTCATTCTTTATCCCAGCTGTACTCTAAGAGTACATTTAAAAACACAGACTTAACATCCAGGTCTATATAAATCAAAATGTCCATAGCACGGAATATTTGCAAAGTAAAAATCATGCCTGAAAAGCAAAAGTAATGTGGAATGAAAACATAAATAAAAAAAGTGTTTATATAGCAGTATATATGCTTATTTATGTATGCATTCATATAATCAGAAATAACAAGGCCAACACCTGTATATATTTAAAATAAGTTGTTAAAACGTTACATGTACTCCAGACAACAATCTGTACTTCTGGGGATTTGATTTATGTTATTTAATGCAACTTTGTGCCTCAAGATTCAATAATTCAAATAAAGCTCACTTTGGAATCATAGAACCAACTGGGCTTGCTGTGATCAGACATTCACATATAAATAAATATATAAACATACAGATGTATGTAAATACATATCCAGACAGAGCACAGCAGTTACAAACACCTGAAGTTTGACTTCACACTGGCGCTACTGCACAGTGTTCAGTTTTAATAATAATTTAACATTTCTACAGATTAAATTAAAAGTTAAAAAAAATAACTATTAGCCTTTTACAACAAGATCATCTATGTAGATCAGACAAGAAATACAATGTTTGTATGTAATGTAAATACCAGATTCAGTAAGTAATATCTAAGAATTAAGAATATTTAAGAATTTAAGAGGTTGCTCCACCTTTGTGGAATATGGGGTCATTTCTTTTTTCCCCTCAATATCTGTCTTATAATAACATCATTTATGCAAGTTATCATGACTTCATGTGTAAGTGACACTCTTTTTACTCTAAAAATCACTATTCTCTCTGAGACTGACAACAATGAAACTTTATAATTAAAGGAAGAGGCAACAGATAGAACAAGAAAGTAGTTCCCTAAGTGCTGTTGCATGATCAAAGTGCTCTGAAAATTAAATTAAGAAAATTAAATGCTTTACTGTGTAATCTTTAAATGCAATTCTGTATTTAATGACTAATGCAGATTTTTAGAGAGAGGTTGAAAGCAGAACTGCATTTCTAACACAGGAAGTTGACCCACAATTACACTGTATTGCCTTTGCCTTGGGAGCTCTAAAAGATGCACTGTACAGCATTTATTTCAGCTCAAGGCTAATTTTTGTGCTCACAAATGGTGCTGGGTTTGCCTCTCCATTTTCAGCAAAGGGCAAGGAAATCTTTTATCCATTCCCAGAGCAAATTTGGGAGCAAAACTGACCGAGGGCAGGTCCCTGCAGAGCCCAGCTCAGAGCACCGGGGCTGGCAGAGAGCTGAGTCCATCACAGCCTTCATTTCCTGACACTGCCAACCAGGCTAATTGATTGCTAATTGTGGCTGCTGCAACAGTGAAAATGTTGGCACTAAACTGAATTTTATTAAGGCAGGTTATCTTTTGAAAGCTATAGAATTTGTGGAAATTCTGAATCCTGCCTTGAGTTAAACAACAAAAAGGGGAACTCTTCATCAGTTCCTGGTGTTTTGCAGGCATTTAAAATCAAAAGTATTCAGTTGTTTTGACTCTTCCAAAATGATTTCACTGTGGTCCCAGCAGTTAGGACTCTACATCTAATAACTAATGGTGATATCTGAATTACACAGACTGATTTCTGCAGCAGTTTATTTGGCTTATTTTCACCTGTCCTCCTCTCCAGAGCTATTTCTAGATGGAAATCAAATTCTTTCCCTCTGCCCAGCAGCTAGAGATAAGCAAGGCAAGGCAGACTCTCATAAGACAGGCTCTTTCTGCTGCCCTCCTGTGCAGTTATTCCAATTTTAGGTCAGTGATTGAACAAGCATGGCCAGCTCTGGGTTTGCTGCTCCAGACAGAGTTCACCGGGGTCTGCACAACAGCCCAGCAACCTCTCTGCACCAGCTGGAGATTCAGCCACCCCTGGATGACATTTGCTATTTTCACAGCTCTATTACACTGCTGATTTAAACTCTCCCTCTATTCCACACGCCCTCCTCAGTCTAACAATTTAGTCTTAAAAAGTAACTTTTCCAGACAGTTTGGTTCCAGCTAGGAGTAAAAACACAGGCACTATGCTGCCCATATCTGAGCAGTGACAATCTCCAGCCTTTTAAAATAATCCTCCCTGACAAACCCACTGATTAAAAAGAGCAATAAATGTTACCAAATAGAGCTAATTCCAGATGAAAAGACTGTAACCATGAGACAAAAGTGACAGTGAACTTCCCAGTCCCTGCTCTCACCCCAGGGGTCACAGATTCATCTTTCCTTCATTATCAAGCCTCAAAAATAAGTAAGGAGGGCCTCAAAAGGGCTGTTTTTCTTTCTTTACAGAGACATCTGTAGGATAGTTACTGCCTTAGCTCAGCCAAATCCCTTATCACCACCGGTTTTGTCCAGAACCTTTTCTCTCCTCTCTTCCTTTTGTTTTCCAAGCTTTCAGTCACCTCGTTCATAATCCACCTATTTAATTAACTGAGAAATAATTGTTTCCACCTATTTAATTAGCTGAGAAAGAATTGTTTTCCTTGTAAAGCTACATTTGGGCACTTGCATAACTGAAAACTGCTAATTTCTAATGCACCTACGATACCAAACACTGTACAGCAAAATCAGAGTTTAGGGGACAAAAATACACAATTGTAGAGCTCCTTGACAAAAAATAATGGAATATTATAGAAAGTATGTTTAGAAAAAGAGGATGCTTTCTTAGGCAAAGTTATTGCTATGGACAAGACCTAACTACAATAAAGTAATTCCTAGCACATCTCAACAGGAACTATGAACAGAAAGGACAGGGTTTAATTTTCAGAAATTACACTGAGAGAGTCATTTTCAAGACAGAAGGCAACTAAAGATATTCAGTTTATCTTAGCAAAATGAACAAGTCACAAAAGGTTAGAGGCTTTTTTACCAATTTAGGAGCAGGGTTATTCTGTGGGAAAGAAGTTTGAATTGGAATTAAGAGAAATTTAATTGGTTTCAAACATAATGAGAACAGCACTGGCATTGAGTGGCACCACCAATTTATTGTAGGACAAATAAAATAACTAAAATTGTGGAGACTGTGGTGAACAAGGAACTTTCTTCAGAGGAGGTGATCAAAACAGCTAATTAAAAGGACTGTGTGAAAACACCCTTGGGGTTCTCCTACAGCCTATGCTGAGGTGACCCACTGACTGGATTCTCAGAAGGGGCTGCCACACAGTCCTGTATCTGATTTCTACTACATTTTTTAAAAATTTGAATGTGATTCGATTTAGTTTACATCACATTTAATTAATAACAAGCTTTACAGCATGGTCCAGGAGCATTTTTAACTTGGATGATGTTTAGGTTGGTTTCTGGGTTCAGCAGTTTTCATTTTCATCCACTTCTAAAGCAAAAGAAATCAGCCACCCTCAGATTTGGCCCATTTTTGGTAATAAATCATCCATGGCCCAGGCAGATTTTAGGAACTTGAAGAGCACAGTTTGCTAGAACACACACACACATATTGAAAGCAATTCTCAGGTTTGGGGCAAAGTGAATTTTTTCCCCAGAGGAGGAACTGAAATACCACTGGATTTGGGTATTTGGGTTTCTCCTTCCTCTTCTTGCTTCTTTCCAGCACAATGCAGCATCTATCACCTGGAGCTTCATTTCCCACACTATTTTGGGGGGTTAGAAACTCTGGCTCTCCAGAAAAGTGCCTTTTTTTTTTTTTTTTTTTTTTTTTAAACTGATATTGGAAGGAAATATCGAGTGGATGTTTTTGTGCTGCATGGGAGTGAAATTCTATTAAAGTTCCTCTGTGATTTCTGCACTGTAAAGGAGGACATACGTTCCAAATGTTCCTGGCATTTTGGAAATCTAGCTCTGAGTGCCTGTGAGTAAAATAATAATGGCTTCTTCTCCTGGAGAGCTGCAAATTTAGTGGCAGGCAGGAAGCAGCACAGGGTCGAGCTGCAGATTAAAGTAAAACCCAGTCAGAGAACTCATTCTCACCAGGCAGAGCCCAGCTCCACTCACTGCTTGCTGCACAACAACAGGCAAAAATCAGCAAAACTCAGCCCCCAGGGGGGACATTTGTGATGAAATACACTTCTCTTTACAGGGAACTCGCCAATTCAAACAAAAATTTTCTTATTTGAAGACACAGTGGTGGAGGCCTGAGCAGCAAATAGGGAAAGTAGCTGAGAATTTGGGGGTGGATTAAAAACAGAGCCAATCTGGTTCACTGCTAAAAACAGAAGTTATCATATTTGTTTGTTTATTTGTTTATTTTTAAACTGTCCATCATCCATATCTATAAAATCATGCCTGTTAGAAAGCTAAATTGGTTTGCCATCAACAGGTCTCCCCAGCCCCCCATTTCTTTACAGACACAGAAATGTGAATTTTCAGGTGTTATAAAGTGAATGTAATTTGCTAAGTCAGGATGGTTGTTTAGTATATTTTCATGACTGTACACCACAATTGTTTTAGCAATTCTGCATGTTATTCTTCAAGTTTGATCCCTTCCACTCCAGAGGGTATAAAAGCCTTTGCTTTGTCTTAGGGATGTCAATCAAATATACATAAAGTTCATAATAATCCTTAAAAGTGTTTGCCCCTCCTTTTTCCACCCAAATATGCTTTTTCTGCAGGGTGAGGGTGCGATGCTTGTCCTGTGCACTCATCTGCCATCTCTGGGTCGAGCAGGAATGATGTAGCACAGAATTATGCACACCTGAGATTCTCTAATGGTGTTTTGTCACAGCTGCAATTTTCTCACACAAGCTCTACTCCATCCTATGCAGAGGAATATGTAAAATATGTAAATATGCAATAAACCAATATCAATCCTACCATATTCTATTTCTTGCTCCATTTATGAGTAGTTGTGGCTGTACACGCTCAAAAAAGCACATCTGGACTATAACAGCAATAAATCAAACACACAGAGAAATGGAAGTTCAGCTCCCAGGTTTTGCTTGTGGATAAAATTGCACAGAAAGTTTGTTCTACACTCTCAGCACAAGAGTTGTCTGTTTTTTCTTTTTTTCCATATCAAGACTACAGCAATGGGATGCACGCTTGGAAAAGTGCATCCCTTAGAATACATCAAATTTATACCTGCTTAAACCTGCTTTCTGTCTACATACAATTCAATATCTTTTCATTAAAATAATCTAATTACCTTGAGTAATTTTGTGCACAAAGTAATTTTCTGAATAAAAAGCATGCTCTCTGAATTTTCAGAATTTATTCCCAATAAAAAATTTTAGTAAGTAAATCAAATATTACCTTTTCAGCCACATTTTTTTTTCCATAACTAGATGCCAAGTTTTAATAACTGTCAGTTTGAAATGAAAGACACATTGCAGATGTATTCCTGGATTCATTAAGGGTCCTGAACATCAGTATTTATTTGTCAGATTATTGCACTTTATCTGAAAATTTAAGGTTTGAGACTTAAATCAGATGCAGAGAGTTGGAATTAAGAGTCCTTTCAGACTAAATGTGCTTCCCCATGTGTAACTACAAGCTCATCAATTAGAATAGAAATAAAGAAACATTGATTATTCACATTTGATCACAAACCAGCTGTGCCAAATCAATGTGCTGATCCACTGAAAAAATTCATTTTAGAAACAAAAGTGCCATGTTACATGGCTTTATATCAACATTTAAATAGACTTTAAATGTGACATCTAAACAATACCATGAAGTCTCCATCATAGTTTTAAAAAGTAGATATAAACCCTCCCTAAAGTAAAAAAAAAAAAAAAAAAAAAAATTAGCAGACTTTATATAGTTATAAAATATATGTTTACATTCAAACCACACACTGATGCTAGAGATAATGAAATCTGGAACATGATGATGAATAGTGCTTGGATTATCTTGAGTATTTATTTTTGAGGATAAGATGGCTCATTTCCACTCCTTTACCAGATGTACAAGATGCAGGGAAATAATTTTGCCATAGAAAATTAAAATTCTCTTTCTTTATTGGCAATTCAGGCTCTGATATATTTGTTAGCCTTGAAACTCAACTTGAGATAGGTATTTTAATGTGCAATTTTTGATTATTCTGCTTTGAATGATTTCTGGAGCATCAAAATGGTGCCATGTGACCTTTTATACTCTTTACATGCACTCTTTTATGTACAGAGCAGAATACACACATTCATACTCTGATTTTCAGATTTCCTTACTATTGTACCAAAGCTCTTTCACAGAAGAAATAGATGCAGCACTTTTCCTGAAGGTATTTAATTTTCACAAGATATTATTACATGCAGTCAGACTATTGCTTTTTCCACTTAATAAATAACCTTTTCCCTTAGTTGAAAAGTGACAATATCAAAAATTACTTTGAAAATAGGATTTTTTTGGGGAGCGAGGGGGGAAGTTTCCATTAATTGTTCAGTGATTGTTGGGCAATAAAGGTAGAAATGAAGATGATCCCTGAAATTGTGTTTGACTTGCAGCCTGAGGAGCTTCAGGCTAAAGCAGTGTGGACTTTGGAGAGTTTAAATTTTGCTCTAGAGCTGCTTAAGCTCAGGCTCAAAATCAGGAGAGCACCAGCAGCAAGTCCTTGTTTAAAAATGACTGTGTGGACACAGGAGGCCATCATTTCCCAAACACAGCCCCACTTCTGCAGGGCCTTTTCCATCCCAGGATTTGAGACGTGCCCTTTTCATCCCAGCCTGAGAAGTGATGCTTGCACGGAGCATTTGGCATGAGGAAATGTGGAAAATGGGCCCACCTCGTGTGTCAGGGATTTCAAATCTTGTTTTCCACACCACCAGCATCAATCACAGTGCAGGATGCTTTGTCTTCAACTCTGTGATTTCTGTCAACCAACTTTTTTTTTCACTTAGTGACAAGCAGTGAGAAAGGAAACATTTTTGCAATATTAATTTCTTTTAAATGTATTATTAATGAGAAAAAAATAAATTAAAACGGTTCTTCCACCATGGTATTTGATGACCTATACCAGATTAAATGTCAGTAATAGCTGGCATTTGAGAACCTGTCTCATCCATCTTATGCAGAAAATGCTACAATCATCATCATTATGTAGGATTACATTGAATTAA
The DNA here is from genome assembly GCF_050655825.1 of Lonchura striata. Lineage (NCBI taxonomy): Eukaryota > Metazoa > Chordata > Aves > Passeriformes > Estrildidae > Lonchura > Lonchura striata. The sequence continues at coordinate 5,143,347 of NC_140709.1, read as the reverse complement.
TCAAAAATCCACAGTTTGCAAGCTTTAGGAATCTCAGGGCTCCTTCCCAGGCAGACCTGCAGAAAGGCCAGGATTACATTGAGACTTTAGATCCCAAAGGCTTCAGGCTCTGAAAACTGATGATTTTAAGTTATGATGACTTAGCAGTCAAAAAAAGGGATGGAGATCCTTTTTTTTTTCCTTTCCAGCAAATTCAAGGAAGGCTGTATCAGTGTCTGTTAAATGCAATGATGCCTCAAACTCTGAAAATCCCAGCACTGCACACAGCTGGAAGCTGGCAGGTTTGCTGTGGGAGCTGCTGCTGGATGCTGGGTTATTCTTTCCTTCTCATCTGAGGTGTGCTTTGGGTTTTTGTTTGTGTGGGTTTTTTTGTTTTTGTTTTGTTTTTATTTTTGTTGTTGTTGTTGGTTTGTTGGTTTTGGTTTTTTGGTTGGTTGGGGGTTTTTTTGTTTGCTTGTTTTTTGTTTGGTTTATTTGTCATTTTTGTTTGTTTGTTTTCTGTTTTTCTCTGCATGCTGTGGGAAGCAGTGGTGCTGGTACATCCCTCAGTGCCCCTGTTCTCAAAGCTCTCAGGTTAAATTTAAGTCATTAAATATCATCAATGTCATCAAAGCTGAAGATGATTGTGGGTAAAGAAACAGGCAAAGCTGTAAAAAAAATCTATTCTGACAAAAAAATTCTGAAATTTATATTTCAAATACATTATATAAATTCTAATTTGTGTAAAAAATTACTTCAAATTAAGTTTATGGATGTTAATGATCTTACCTTATGCCAAAGAGGAGCAAAACCATTTAATATTTGATCTCCACAAGCAAACACTTCTAACACAATAAATCCTTGAGCCGGTTTAAATTGTGCCAGTGGCTATTTATCACAGTGTAGAACAGAAAATAGACAGCTTGTGCTTGGCAGCAATGGACAGAACTGATCTGTATCCTGCCTTTCCTTTGGGGTAATGCAGTAAACTTTGCAGAATTATTAGTAATTAAATTATTCCAATTCAATTGATGATTCCAGTGGTGAACACCAATGAGAAATACTCAAGAAAAAAATATACCTAGCCAAATTATAACTGCACAATATGAAATAAGACCAAGATTCTCATCCAAAACTTTGATGCTCCTGTTTAGGAATTTCTGTTCTTTAATGTTTGTGGGGTTTTTTAGCAAAGCAACGAGTTCTGAAATTAATATTAGAACTTATATCTATAATTTCTGATGTTTCAAGTATTTTTCAATGTTTGAAATATTTCAATACTCAAATATATTTCTGAATTTCAAATATTTTCTGCTGCAGAGGTTGGTTTGGATGCTGCTGCTCCACACCAGCTCAGTGATGGCACATCTCTGTGCAGGACTCAGAGCTACAAATATTCCTACTACAAATTCCTCCATGGAGAATTATTTAATGTCAGCAACAAGTGAATTACCTGCTCCCATGTTCCATCCTGGCATTTGACAGTAAGAAAAATAGGTAGTTTTGCTTCCTCAGTAACTACTGATTAAATTAGTCATTTTTTCCCCAAAAATGTACTTGCAAATTAAAATTATATTTAAGAAAAAAAAAACCAAACAGAAGTCTTGTCTAAAACAAAGATCATATGCAACAAATTATCAAGTTAGTAGAAAGGAAAAGCAAAGCAGGATTTTTACCGAACTGTAATATTTGAAATTAAGTTGGAAGTATTGTATTTGCATTATTGTATCTCTTGTGAGATCACACACTCTTTAAATCTTCATGATATTTTTTCTTAAGGCACTACAAAAGAGAACTTAATTTCAGTTCAGTGTCAACAAAATTGGTTTTATTCCACCATGGAGAAGGCTCTTGTGCTTTTACTGTTGTTAATTTATTCTTGATCTGTTAACCTTTAATTTACAGCAGCAAGGCCTAGTGGGAAGGCAGAATTATTTATGATACCACTAGTAATTAGTGCCTAATTACTAGAACTAATATGAAGCTGCTAGAAAGCTGTGCATATATTCAGGATTTAAAGTCAACGAGTGCAGATTTGTAACACAAATATATAAACAATAGAAATATTTCCATGTTGACTTCCAAAGGTCCCCCAACTAAAGCCCATCGATGATCTGCCACATTATTTAAAAAGTTTCTACTTTGGCAAAAAAGTTATACAAATAATTGCCAAAAGGAGTTCCTCATTTTGGGTCTAGCTAGGAAACATTTTCACAGACTTTTCCTGAAAGATTTACTGAGTGCCAAGAAGACTACAAAGACAAAAAAGTTTCAGTATGTGGTGGTATGTAATGATACGGACATACTGACTGGAGTGTTCCAGTAAATTGCTGGAGGTTCTGTATTTTAATGCTCAAGGTGATAAATATTCATATATTTATTTATTTCAGTCATTGGTTTGAAATTTCCCTTTTCATTCGAGCGGATCATTCTAATAATCCTTATTTACTCAACTATCTGCTGTGCTACTTTCCACACGAAGCTGTGTCATTTGAAGAGCAGTGAAAACCTGTGCTGGCATGACAAAGTACTTTATAGAAAAGCCATATGTGTAATACACTCGCTGTGCTTGTTACAGAGTTGTGAACATAAGTAATGAATTAAAAAAGAGGCTGCAAGAAGCAACGTGGGAATTGTGGGATTAAAGAGGCTGTCAGCTGATCCAGAGGCACAGCATCCACTTCTGCTCCAAACACATTTATATACATATATATATAGATAGATAGATATAGATATAGATTTATTTAAGCAGTTGGAAAAATGTGGTAGCAAAAAAATTATGCTTTGTTTACAAAAATGATGAAAGGATTAGCCGAAATCAAACAAATGGAGATAGAAATAAAATAAATTCCCTGCCTCCTCACAGAGAATCCACAAAACCATGGGGAAAATTGATCACGATATTCAACAACAAAATAAATATTATTTCAGAGGATTATTGGGTTATCTATCTATCTATTCATATCAATCAGGCATTTTCTGCTAGGAGATTTTGACTCCTCCTTGTTCTCTGGGGATAAAAGCATGGGGCTGTAGCATGTTCAGCATGGAAAGAATTCCAGAAAGTCACAAATCATAAATGATTAACAGAACAGAAAAATAAAGGGCACTTTAGCACTTCCCCTGCTGCCCTGCTCCACTCTTTCCTGGGCTGTCCATGTTTCAAGGAATGGGACACACAGGACCACCCCACCCCACATTTTCCTCTGCAACATGCAACAAATCCATGCCTTTATTTATTTTTTTCCATTTCCTTATTCAGGGAAGGAATTTCACAAGCAATTTTGAAACCAGCAAACAAATCTACTTCCTGATTATTCTTCTGCAACACCAGAAATGTAGAGATGTATTGGCAGCCCTGGTTCCAAGCAGAATGAGGAGAAAAAGGGGGGATTTTTACACCCCAGTGATAGCTGCACACTCCATCTCTGTAATAAAGTTTCAAATGCCAACCTACCTCACACAGAATTAGCTAGGAAGACAATTTCTGAAAATTACTAAAATGGAAAAAAAATTGAAGAAAGACTTGCAGGAAAAATAAAATAAAAATACTTTTCTGGCCAAGTATAGGACTAAATTAATGTGCAAAGCAGTTAGGTTATGCCAGCATGAACAGATAGCTGACTACCTCACCGATTTTATTATCAATTCCAAGACAATTTCAGAACTCAAAGAAGTAAGTTATGGCTGATGTCATTAATACTATATGAAAAATGGAATTCTAACATATTTATGATTCCTGCCACTCAGTCTCACAGGCTTTTGGTCGCATCACTAAATCACTTTTTCCTTGCTCAAAGCAGCACTGCTCCCCAACTCTCCAGGCCACCAGGCACACAGTGGTGAGTACAACTGCATTTTAGAGCTGCTTATTTGTTTTATTAATTCACTAATTATCTCGTTTTAGGAGAAGAAGAAACAATATCAACCCCAATGCAAATGCTGAGTACCTGATATCTCATGTACTGAGGGACAGCAGGAGAGGAGGTGAAGCTGCACAAGGAAGGCAGCTGCATGTGCAACCCAAGAGGTATTGATGGAAATACTTTTATTAAAGCAGCTGATGCAGTCTGAGGAGAAGATTCCCTCTGCAGCAGACAGCCTGAAAGCAGACCACAGTGTGCCTACCTGTCAGGAAGGCTTTACTTCTTTATTTTAAGACAAAACTGATATACACTGACATGAGCGAGAGTGGATCAGCAAACAGCCTGGTGGGGTTTGGAGGGGAGCAGGGCACTGCCTGTTTGCTTGCCTGATTATAAGATAAAAACAATACTCTACAGGCACCACTAATGAAACATATTTTTTACATTCTTTTTCTCTGATGCCAGCAATATAATTAATACTTACTTTGCAATATAAGTGAATTTACTCTAATCAGCCTGAGGTGAAGGGAACACAGATTAACTTGGGGTTTTCTTCCCCTCCCTTTTGCTTCAACATAATTGTCCTCCTCTGACACATCCCCAGTGAATCCTCTCACAACCTCCAGCACTTTATAATCACTCACACTCCTCACTGCCCTCTGGGGAGAGGCAGCAGATAGCTGGGTTGGGACACAGCCACCACCTGCTGCAGAGCAGTCATTTCCTTTCTTGCCTTATTGAAAGATCTGCTCCTGGTCTTTTCACATCTGATTCCAAAGGAGGGAAGACTGAAGAGCAGTAAGGACACTACTTTATATTCCTTAAGAGCTGTTCCTGTGTTCAGCAAGCAGTAATTGCTTGATTCAACCTGCTCTTGATGGTACCTGGCAAGGGAGGTGCTCACTTGTCAGAGCATAATGGGGAGACAGCAGCGGGGACAATCAGCACAGCAGATCAGATGGTGCCCAAATCCCTGTGAAACCTACACCAATAAAAAAGATTAACCCCTGGGATTCAGTGCTTTTTGGAAATCTTAATTGCTTCCCAAGTCACTGAGATCCAGTCCCCATCCCTGTGAAGTCAGACAAGGTCTCACCACACAAGTGATGAACCCCAAAAACTCTGAACACAGAAGCACCACTCAATTATAAATCAAAACTCCATCTTTTCTCCTATTATTTGGTTACTTTTTTGTTTCTTTTTTTTTTGTTTTCTTCTTCTTAATTAAACTAGTAATTGAGGCTGTGCTATGAGCTGAACTCAATTAAATAAGTCAGGGTATGTTCAACATATGCTCCCAAAACTCTGCCACTCAAAGCCCAGGCTGGAACATCTAATCTACAAGCATCAGACAGCTGTAAAGAGGAAATAAATTGCTATATCATGCTATTGAACATGTCTAGGAAAAGGCATCACTCTCCTCAGTATCTAAATAACAGCTGAAAATCTAAGGACAATTCCAAAGTTGAGGAAAAATTAAATCAAAAAAGTGTTTACTGGAGAGAGTGGGGCATTTATTTGGTTTATTGGTTAATTACTCTGCATTAAGGATTTTGCTTTAATATTTTATCAAGCACAGTGATTTCAGCATCACATGAAGTTTTCTGGGGGGTGTATCAGATGAAGCAGAGTTCACCAGATACCCCAAGGGTTGGGAAAAATCTGTGGCTGACTTGATGAGTTCTTCAAATCTCCATGTACTTCTACATCAGAGAACCCAGCCCAACATTTCCTTCTGAAACTTTTCTATTACTATTTAAAAGAGAAGAGAGAGCAAAGTCAATAAAACAGGTTATGACAATAACCTTCTCTAATGACAATTATTTATTTACACAATGAAAAAGAGCTTCAAATAGATAATATTTGGTGGCTAAACACGTGTCTGGTGTGTTGGAGCAGTGGAGATACTTGAATTTGGAAGTACCAGACATTATATGATGGTCTCCTGTGGCCATTTCCCTTTTCATGGTAACTGTGAAAGTTCCCAGGTTCACTTCAAAACAGAACAGAAAATCTTTTGCAGGACAGAAAAAGATCTCCCTATCACCTCAACTTCTGAAATATTAAGGGATAAAAATGATTCAGCTTTCTTTAAATGAAGAAAAAAAATTCCAATAAATTCTGATGTTAGAAATCCCAGATATCAGGTTATACCTTGCAGAAAATGCTCTCTTCATACTTAGGAGTAGCCTAAACTGAAGGAAGCAGCTCAGAAGGGCAGTAGCTGTTGTGTTTATTTTGTGTTTTCCTAATCTGTTAAGGATATCCAGCTATCCTCATATCCAGAAACAGATAAGCTGGTTCAAATCAATGCTCAGAATATTTTAAACTGCACACTGCCATCATATATCTATGAAAACACCAGCTATTTTTAGCAATAAATAACTGGACATGAAGCTCTTCCATTGTCATAAGAGATCACTGGTCATCACGAGATGTTCATTAATCTTTGTTTCAATTTGAATGGGAACATATTCTGTTTGAAGAATATTAATATTTCCACAGAAATGGAAGCCATGAGAGCAGAATACACACGTGCTTTATTAGCAGCTGTTTTTCAAATGCTTTCTCTAATGCCACATAACAAAGTCAGTGATCCAAGAGAGCTAAGAAATTCACAGGGTAAAAAGACTGAAAAGGATGATATTATTAAGCCTCTTTTCAGGTTTTCCTAATAGAAATCCAGTCACTAATCAGTCATTCGTAACAAATACTCATTAATTGTCATCCTTCTCAAAGCACTCAGCAACAGGATGGTATTTTAGAGGTGGGGAGGTTGAAATGTAGAGCAGTGAGCTCACAGAACTGACAAGTATAAAAACAGGAAGAAAAAAGAGTGTTTTTTTTTTAGCTCTCACACCTGTGCCTTCCCCAGCTGTTTATAGCTGGGTCTTTACTGAGCGTTGAGCAGGCGGCGTGCCCGGAGCTTAAACACATCACGGGAGACAGAGATGGATTGGCACCTCCTTGTTTGCCAGGTACAGTAAATATTTGCTTTCATTTCACAAGCCCTGCATTGACATCAAATAATTTATAACTCTATTGAGTATAAACCTCAAAATAAGCTCATTTGGCTCATGCAGTATTAAGCTGATGTGCTGCAGAAGAAGAGAAGGACTCTCTGTGCCTGTGACACACCCCAAGAATTTAGAAACATAAAGTGCTCAGTTCTGCCTTCTTCTAAACACATGTCTAGAAAAATTGATAAAAACTGTATTTTGGTAAGGTTTTATCAAAGCCTCATCTACATTTCTGGTCAAGGTTTTAGGAGTTTGTCTGCCACAGGCAATAGCACAGAGCCACAGTGGCAGCTGCTGTAATTAAGGCAAGATGCTCGATTTTACCAAACATTGATGCAGTTTCCTTGGTTTTACCTTTTCCCAGACACATTTCTGTACAAAGGATTCTCTCCAAGGGACATAGACTTGACAGCTGAACGGCCTTGTGCTCAGAAGCCCTTGCTTTAATTTTTGGTGAGACCCTGTTTGTTCTTGCATGCAGGAGGCAAAGTTCAGTTTCCAAGAACATGCACTTGCTATGAGAGAAAGATGCATGGGCTCTGTGGGTTATCCCACAAAACACAGTCCCATCACTGGTTACAGTAAATTTTCCAATCAAAAGATTAATATTCTAGTTTAAATACTAATAATAGATGGAACACAGTTTCTCAAGAGTATTGAACAATTGTACAACAAAGTTAAAAACTGAGATTGTCCCACTTGCACAAATCTTTTAAATATTGAAATTTCTTTATATTCTTTCTTTATATCTGTGACCAGAATAAAAGAAGACCAGTCTACTTTTTTCTTTTTGTCCCCTAAATTCCCACCTTTTCTTCAAGTCTCTTTATCCATCTATTTTCACACTACTACTTAAGCTCCTTAACTAGATATTTATCCTCACCTCCCTGTTTTAGAGCACTGCCCCTTCTTGACTGGAAGCCATGAAGGCTGAGCAGTCTCAGATGTCTCCATGTGGAAAATAAAAGGTTTAATTAATCCAGCTTGTTTTTGAGATCTTAGATTTTGGAAATAAGGAGTAATTGAATATCCTTGAAAAGAGCTCATGGTGCATGTAGATAAATACACTGTATTTAAAGCACAGAATGAATTTTAAAATGCATATAATGACTTGAAATAGTTCTTCATTGCTGTCACAAAACTGTTTGAATTTTTTTTCTTTAATCTGTCATGATTGTAGCTATAAACCCAGTGATGGAAAATAAGCATTTTCATTTGATTAAACATTTTGAAGCAGCACTGAGTTTGGGGAACACTCGCTTGAAGCACAAAATGAGAAGTAAAATGACACCATGAAAGGTAAATGCCACCAATCTTATGATTAAAAATACAATTAGGGAAGACTTAAAACTAATTCTGTGTGATGATATTCTTTTTTTTTTTTTTTTTTTTCCTTTAAACTGTACCACATGTGCAAATATGCAACACAGACAACTTCACCTAGAGAGGCCAGGCCATGGGCAGCCAGTGACCTCTGACAGCAGCTCTGCAAAAACCTCCTGGTGCCAACAGAGCTGTGGCATGACCTTTGCTTTATTTATTATGAGGGGGGAATGGTGTTAGAAAATAGGAGTTAAAAATCACATAAATCAGAACTGGTATAACCTTCTAAGCCATGTCTGAAATCAGCAGCAACACAGGAAGGAAATTTTCACAGTATTTTTTAAGGATTTTTAACTTGTTTTTTTTTTTTTGTTTGTTTGTTTTCATTTGTCTTCATTTTTTTTTCAATTAAAGGAATGAAGTAATTCCAGCTGGCTAATTTTTCATGAGACATTCTACTTAGGAAAATAATATATATCCACACACAAGGTAAAATATGTATCTGCAGGAAATCAGAATGGTCAATCAGATTCACTTCCCAGATTCACCTTCCTTCAGCATCTTTCCTTATTCACCCCAATTTTATAGCAGAATTCTTGTCAAAGTACTTTCCAACACCAAGTTCTTCAGAGAACCTGAAATTCAGAGACCAGTTTGCCTGATAATCAGTTTAGAGAATGGGGGGAGCAGAAAATCCAGACCATGGACATCCCCCAAAACCTGAGGGAGAGCTCAGCATCCCCAGTGTGAGCCTGTTCAGCACTTGAGTGGCTTGGACCTGATGGTACTGGGTTTAAATGATCATCTTTGCTTTCATAGAGATGGAAAAAATATGGAACAATATTAAAAATGGAAAATATTATAAATATTTTATATAAATATTAAAAATATGGAAAAATATGGAAAGCACCAGGCTGAGCTCAGCACTGCACAGAAAACACCATTAGGGCTGGACTGAGTGCCAGCACTACCCTGGCTGAAGGGGCTGCTGAGCACCCTGAGAGCCAATTCACCTTCCCTTCTCTTCCAGAATTCACAGGGAATGGCACTTCCCTGCATGCAGCTTCCCCGAAAATATCTGCTCCAGCATGGCAGCATGGTGCTGGTTTCAGGAGTCAGGTGCATTGGTGTAAAAAGGGCTGGGGCAGTTCTCATTTCACTCATTTTGGTTGCAAACAAGCAGTGACTGAGCAGAGTTAAGTGCAATTTCTTTCCTTCACATCCCTCCCAGCCCAAATCGAAACATCTTTCCCCAGAGGTTTGGCACTGACAGTGACAGTCATTACTCCTAATACTGAAAAACACTATCATCTCCAAAACCTGTAAGATCTGTGCTTAGAAAAGATAGATTCTGCAATCTTCATCTCAGGGTTTTCTTACCATTTGCAGAAATCCATACTACACTGCAGTGGCAAAAGCTTCCTATCAACACCTGTGGATTTCAAACTGCAAATTAGGAGCTCTATTTCTCTGCAGTACCACAACAGCAAAATAAAGCACCAGCAGGACACCAGATGTGAAATGGTAGAGTTTGTCTCGTCAAGAAAAAATTGGGTCCCATCCAAGAGAAAAGGAAAATCAAAGCTTCTACAATTTGTGTAATTCTGCTCTATGAGAAGGAGCCCATTCATGGCCCCTATTTTCTCTTTACCTAAACAAAAGCAGGTTGCTTAAATTAAAATGTAATTCAGCCATAGACAGTTAACAAATGGAGATTTGTGTCACAGCACTGGAGCAGTTATTTTCCCACCACAAAAATATATTCCCTTCATTTTCCTTTGGCTGTTCGGATAGGTGTACATTTAGGAACACATAATCTGTCTGTGTGACTGTATGTAGGAAGACATTGAGTAAAAATGTCATTTAAATAGCATCAGAGCTGCTTTTGAGCTTCTTGGAAGACAGAAAATGTTACCTGGGATTATTTAATACATGCACATTTTGTAACTGCACGTAATTACTTACCTGACAGTAAGACAGAACCTACAACTTCATAAACATAGGAAAGTTGCTGTCATAGCTCTTCTATCACCACTATTTCTCCTTCAGCAGATAGAAAATAGCTAAATTATCTTTCTCATCCATGGCAAACCTAATATGAGTTCTCAAACCCACCTCATGCTGAGGAGAAAATACTGCTCAGGTGCCCCTGGTTATTATTAGCTGTCATATTTTTTATTCTAAGAGGTCTGTAAGACTTCATTATCTGATTTTACAGTGGTACTTTGCTGCTAACGAGTAAAACCAAGTAAAGAAGCACAAAGAAATGGAATTGTGCACTCGGGGAGGTGCAGAGTGGCCATCCTGGAGCTGCTTCTCCAGAGCAGCCAAGGTTCAAACTGCGGCCAGCTCACCCTAACACCTGTAAATCAAAACCAAACCTGTGCCCTGGGAAGCATCCACAGATTGCAGGAATTTATAGCAATGTGCAGGATCACAGCTTTTCTTTTCTCTAATGCCTCTACCTGTCTGCAACAACCTAATGAGGTTCTTCATGCCGAAGCTTTCTTAGCTTTGTTCCTCCTTTCCTTTTTCTCTTCTTATTTTTTCCCCAAATAAGTTTGTCCACTCTTGGCATACTTTCATCCCCTCTCACCCAATTTGCTCCTTTTGCACTTTGAATTGTATCTGCTTGTCTGACCTCAGATTATTTTTACTGCCCTTTCTACAAACTGGCATTTCATATTGTCTTTTCCATGTCTGTCCATACTCATTTAAAGCACTAAATTGTACTTTCCCTTCTACAGCTTTCCAATGTGATTCGAAATTGAAGAGAGAAGGAATAGCCTCAAGACATTCAAACCCATCTATTTAAACTTGATCACAGAGAAGGCTCTGTAACTGTGAAGTTCACATCTTTTTTTATGGTCTCTTTTCCCCTGGAACACCTATGCAGAGAAATATCATGGCAGAATAAAAAACTCATCATTAAGCCCCAGTGTGTGTGTATATGGAGGCAAGCCAAAACATAAATAGATATTTGGCTTTTGGCAAGATAGTATTTGGCATTTAATGCATCAAGCAGTAATCTGCATTGTATTTATTCATCTGAGCATTTAAGGTGCATTTGAATGTGAGAGTGATAAATAGGAAGGAGTTACACAAACAGCAATCAAACAGTGTGCTATTCTAGGCCTTGGAATTACTAAAATGAAAATACAAAGAGAACAGTATGGGTGGTGTTTCTATAAAGGATGCTTTAGCTAATACCTCTAAGGGTTTATTTGCAGGTGCAATTCTTTTTCTCCCAGTGGAAAGCTGCACCTCTGAGGCAGCTCTCCCAAAATCTTATTTATGTGTGGTACAATAGTCTATGTATGACAATACTCTTCCCATTCAGCTTTTACAAACCCTCAAATGCAATCCAAAAATTTCCGAAGCTGGCTGGTAACAAGCCAGTTCAACCATCACAGAACCCCACAGATAGGCACTGACTCAGGCAAAATTGTTGTGATTGTAGCTCATATTTATTTTTGGAGTGTTATACTGTCATTTATCTGTGGCCCTGCCTCAGTAACTGGATTTCAGCTTTGTGTCACTCCCCATGGCTCCAGGTGTATTAATTGCCAGATATTTACATGTTGTTTGTCATGTGTTTATCTCATTACCTTCAGGGGACAGATGCTGAACAGCTGCTGAGGTGGACAATCGTTTGTATTGTAAGAAAATAGGTTTGAATTCTGCCTGGATCTTTAATCCTTATCTTTCTGCAGTATAACATTTGCCATTTAATATATTAGAGGATAATCCATGTTGCATTTGCTTCCAAATACAAGTTTGTGCTACTTGGAACAATAAACTCCAGGAACTTCTTTTCTGCAACTTTCTCAATCAGTTGCAGGGGCTGAAAGTAAAATTTTCTGGAGATTTTTGGCTTTCTCTAGCTTATTATGCATTGCAGTCAATGCTACAATCACTTTTCCATACATTTATTTGAATGAAAATGCCCAAACTTGTTTGTGTGCAACTTTTTAAGAAGTGGAGGTTGGAGCCACTGAGGCAAAAGGAAAAGAAGTGTCGATACACAAATCAGCACTGTATTTCTCTAATGAGAAAGAAAATAAACTGCCAGCTGATTGAAATCCCAGTTTGTCCTTGCTGGTGCCAATGGCACCTGCATTTCTGGAACTCAGAGCTTTACTTCACAGGAGGCTAAAAGTCAGACCTGCAGGAATGGAGCAGCTGCTGGCTGCTCCTTGGGGTGTCAGACATGGATAAATTCAAATGTCCACAAGACACTTCCACTGCCTCCATGGCAATTTTGCCCCACAAGGCAACTGCCCTGATGTCAGTGGCTTCAATAGAGCTGAGGTACTTTGGGCTGTGACTTCTCCCACCCTCCTGCAACCCTGTTACCCAGTGAGTGTGTTAGGGCTGAGGAACACATCCTAAACCAAACACCACAACATGCACCCACTCCATTGTTAAAGTGATATAACCACTGAGCAGAGTTTACAAGAAATGAAGAAAAGCATATTTGAGAGCAGCACACTGTGAGAGATGATTGGAGCTTGCCTGTGAGTGCCTGCAGGAAGGACGTGAGCACTTTGCTGTTGCTATTTTTAATTGTATTCTTGCTATCCTGGAATGCAAGCAAAACTCTGCATTAAAATATGAACATTTCATCTGCAGCATCACCTGCTGCTTTCATCTGTTAATGCTGATGCCTTCAAGGTGATATAGCTCATTGGTCTTTGGGCAATAAAATACCCCAAAACATTCAGCAGTAACAATCTCACAGAGGGCCAAAGCACCATCTGGCAGAGCCCAGAAAGTGCCAGGGGGCACAGGAGGCACCAAGGAGACCTGCACTGGCAGCAGGCACAGAGCACTCGCTGCTCAGAAGCCCTTGCTTTAATTTTTGGTGAGACCCTGTTGGCTTTTGCATGCAGGAGGCAAAGTTCAGTTTCCAAGAACATGCACTTGCTATGAGAGAAAGATGCATGGGCTCTGCGGGTTATCCCACAAAACACAGTCCCATCACTGGTTGCAGTAAATATTAATCAAAATATTAAATTCTAGTTTAGATACTAACAATAGATGGAGCACAGTTTCTCAAGAGTGTTGAACACTTGTACCATAAAGCTAAAGACTGAGATTGTCCCACTTGCATAAAGTTTCTTTTTTAACTACTGAAATTTCTTTATATTCTTTCTTTATATCTGTGACCAGGTTGTCCCCTAAATTTCTACCTTTTCTTTAAGTCTCTTTATCCATCTATTTTTCACACTACTACTTAAGCTCCTTAACTAGATATTTATCTTCACCTCCTTGTTTTAGACCACTGCCCCTTGACTGGAAGCCATGAAGGCTGAGCAGTCTCAGATGTCCCCATGTGGGAAATAAAAGGTTTAATTCATGCCCTGTAAATGGTCCATGATGTTAATTACAATTACATGTTCACTGCAGAACTTTATGGCTTACATGGACAGATGGATAGAGACTTGATTAACAAGCAATGGACTAAATGGATGCATTTCTGAGGCTGATGGTTCTCAAAACTAATAATGGGGTTTAGTAAAGTACTATTTCCTGTTATTATCTGGCAAGAGGGAAGCAGATCATACACAGCCATATCTAAGGAGTAATTGGGATGAAAGACATGAATATCCTTATTGAGCTCTGTGTGGGGGTATTTACAGCAATAAATCTCCTGTCAGAAAGCTTTTGCATTTGATCTCTCAGCATCTGTACTTCTGCTACAACAGTCTTGTCCTGTGTGGGGGGTCTTTTTTTGGTTTTTCTTCCCTTTTTTACAGAAGAGTCACAAACCAGCTTACACATTATTGTGCTGAGAGGCAGCTGCTGCCAACTTCACCCTCCTCTAAGTCGTGCAGCATTGAGGTGATGACAGAGAGGAGTTCACACTCCCACACTGGCAGCTGTGTCCCTCTGTACCTTCCAGGGTCACTTTAAAAAATGGAAGTGGAAACACGGTAGAAATATTTTTCTGAAATTCTGCTGGGTATCAGAAAACTATCTTTTAGAATAATGAACATTGTGTTACAGAATAAAGGTCACATCTTGCTTTGAATAGCACTAAAAAGAAAGTGATGGCAAGGAATATGGGGAAGGGAATTGGCTATCCCACTGTCCCAGCTGAAATAGGATGCACTTGAGTAGGATCTATAGGAAAAGCTGCCTGTATAGTGGGATTTCAACAGAAGCTGAACCATCCCAACAGCTTCCCCTGTGCAAAATCCCCCTTTTATAATCCCACTTTATAATGATTAATGACTCATCTACACAGATACAAGACAGGGAGAACCTGGGTCCACAAGAGCTCTTTAGGAAAGGGTCTAAAAGGTGAGGTAGTGACAGCTGGAAAGGCACAGAAAGAGCAGGAGCAGAAGAACATGTAGCAGGAAGAGGAAAATCCAAATAATTAAATCACTTTTACCAAGGTAAACAAGGTAACACCTGACCAGAATCTAGATCCACATCAATTTTGTCACAGTGCCAAGGAAAAATCTCCAGAAAAATAGCAAGTGTTACACTAAAGTGTTCCAACAGGAAATAAACTTTCCAACTTCCATCAGTTTTCCGGGAAAATGGAGACCAAATAGAGAGCATATAGAGTGCAGGAATTAAAAAATTAAAAGTTTAGATGAAAAAGGTGTCAGTGGTGGGGAATGCATAAAAAAATTAAATTGCAAGAAGGGAGTTTTCTTAGTCTAGATTGAAAGAAGTATCTGCTCGTTGTCCTGAAGTAGCTAAAAAGTCACTGCAAGAAGAAGCAAATAAACTGTTCTGCATGCCAGCTCACAGGATAATTAGAGACAATAATCTTAAATTGACAGAGGCAAAGACATATAGTTCATGCAATCTCCTCTCTGAATATTGTGGATTATGAAATTTAAACAAAACCTGTTTGTAGAATGTCACAGGCTCATTTATTCTGCCTTCAAAGAATGTGATAAAATAAGCAACCTCTCAACCTCTTCCTCTAATCTCTACTCCTTTTCCATACAAACTGGGCAAGGTAGAGCAGGTATGGATCTATGTAACTTATCTCCAGGCTGTGAGATAAGTAAGAACAAGACAAAAATAAAAATGCACATAAAAAATGTTACAAGTACAAACCCAAGCATTACAATTCCTGCATTCCCTTAAATTTTCCTGTGATATGAGCAATCAGAATTCTCTGATTACATCCATGCTGGTTATTATTTCAAAACACCCTCCTTGTGCTCTGAGGAGTGACTGCTGCTTCCTTACATAAGTGCTGCCTCACATCCTTCCACAGAGATGCATTTTGTTCAACTCCTGCTCAGAATGCAAAGCTGCTCATTTCCAAACAGGCACTTACCAGTGTTCACACCTCTGTCTCTGACTGCTTCCCAGACATTAATGAATTCTTCTTCACAAAAATCTTCCCAAGCTTAAATGAAGCGAACCTTCCACGGAATTTAAACCACAATTTCAAGCCTACCTGGTAATTATGACTGCTCAGCTTAAGCTTGATGCTGCAGAGCCTGATTCTGCCTGTGACACTGAGACATTTCCAAAACCTCATCCCAAATCACAGGCATTTCAACACAGCCAAAACTTCTGCCTGAGGACACAGGTGGCTCATAAAATATTATGTTTATATATATATATATGTGTAATTATATTGAAATACATAAGCAGAAGTGTCTTGTAGAATACCAGGCAAAAATAATTCACCAGAAAAAGACAGGAACCCTCTCCTAAAGTCTTGAAAATCACACAGACATAATATGTATTGTGTAAGCAGCCTCACTTCAGCAGTCTCAGCTGTTCCCTGAATTGGGTAAGACCTGTGGGCATTCAAACCTTTCAAAGTGAAGCTGCCAGCATATTGAAAGTTTAAGCACGCGTGCAAATTCCAATATTAAGATTTCACTTTTGAAAATGTTAGAATAGACATCAAGTTTTCTGAAGTGACAGCTGCATGCACCAAAGTATTGTGATCTACGAAAGTATTACTGCATTCAGAAAGCTCTCCGTGACAGTAACAGAACAGTAATTTAACAAAGAGATTCATACATAAAAACAAACAAATAAATCCTTGAACTTTCAGAAGATGCAATGTTTTCACATCAGTAAAGCATGTCAGACACTCAGGAATCCAAACAAGAGCTTGGCTTGGTGTAGTCAACCGAGTTCTGTTCCAATTTAAATATTTTGGTTAGAGGTCTGATTTTCTGTTGAAGGCAGTGTAATCCCTGTTGGGAACGCAGTTTGCTTTTTCTCCTCTCCTTCTGCTCAGCCCCAGGAGCTGTGCCAGCAGAAAGCACAGAGCATTTCTGTTCTGCTGGAGGAGAGCAGCCAAGAGGTGGTGCTGTGCAATCCCTGGCTCTGGTGAAGCCTGACAGCAAAACCATGTATTTGTAAAACTTGCAAAGCTCCCAGACTGCAAGCAGTGGTTTCTCAGCATGTAAAAAAGACACTGAGGTTCAAATACCCTACTATTAATCAGGTATTTTCATTTCATATCTGTTGAATAAAGATGCCTGTGTGTTTTGGTTTGGGGTTTGTCGATTTGCTGTCAAATCCTAATGAATAAAAACGATCTAAACAAAACTGAAGCAGGGTCAATGAGATTATTTTTTAAATCAATGGCCTATTCCTAGATTTCCCTGTGCTAAAGTTTTGCCTCCTCAGTGAGCTAATTACCCATTGATTCAAAGTAAACAAGTTTTCAAGTGCCAGCCTGGACACTGCCCAAAGTCCTAAATTCTGCTCCTTGGAAACACCAAGACTGAGGCCAACTGCAAATTTGAACCAAGGTTTTTTGTTTGTGTGTGAAAATGAACCAGCTAACTCAAACTAACTGGTAATGTGCAAACTTCAAAAAGTTTAGAAGTTTCTAACTTCTAAAGAGGGAATTAATTTCAGCGCCAGGAGAGAGCCAGTCCTCCCACACTTTGAGGACTTTTGCTGGAGTTTTCAGGATGGTGAAGCAGAAATTGATTCTCCTTCCACTTGTTGGCTGACACAGTTGTGTTTCAACAGATAACTTTGGACAGCTTATTTAACAGCTCTGTGGCTGATCAAACACAGCAAAGAAATTGTGTCAGCACCTCCAAAGAAAAGCTGCTCCTCACCCCCAGTGTCCACAACCTTCTACCCAAGGCAGCAATTTGCCTTCTCAACCACCACAATTAAACTTACAATTTAACCACTCAAATCAAGGCAATTCCTAAAAAGCAAGGCATGTGTTCCAGGAAAAATTTTGGTATCAAAATCACTTTCGAACCCAATTTTCAGTTTCATTTGCAGCAAATCCCTGAAGAGAAAAAAACAAAACTTCCTAGAATTTATGTTTTGACCCATTTTCCTTACAATCTCTCAAATTCCTTCAAGTGGAGAAACAAAACAAAGGGTTACTTTGGTAATGATTCAGCCATGCTTTTGAAACAGCAGCACTGAAACATTAGTAAATAGAATTATTGACATTTATTCTTCTAGCACACCATTCTTTGACATTATAAGCTTACAGACCTGCACACATATACATCCTGATGTGAAAAGCAAGGCTGAACCTTGAATCCCTTCCAGACAGACAGTCCCAAGTTTCCCTAGTGACAGAAACTCAAACTTCGACAGCAGTTAAATGCTAAGGTTGCCTCAGGCTTGAATTTTTTTTCCTCTATTTACCTGTATCTGCTAATTAAAATTATTTTTCCTGTATTCCTTCCTATCATTCTATAATTGAAATTTACCTTGCTATTCTACCAGCCTTTTATGGGAATAGTATGGATTTTCGTTCCTAGAATAGGTTACCATAGTCCCTGCAAGTTTTACACAGGCCATGAGGTTTTTACACTTTTCATTTCCTATCAATATCTTCAGATTTCCTCCAGCTTTTCTCTGTCTTCCACCAAAAGTGGTCGTGTTGCAGCTGAGTTCCAGCAAGGCATGTTCACACTACTGAGCACAGCACTGAGGCCACTGACATGCAAGAAAACTCGGGAAAAAAATAAAATTGGAAAATCAATATATATTTTAAAAATAGCCATCCATGTAATCAGGCCTGAGAAAACAGCAGTTCCATCAGGATGGTATCATCATATTGCTGATTAATTAACTGAATTGACTGAATTCATCATTTTTGTTACTCTGGGTGGTTCTGGTTAATCCAGAGCAAGAGTGATGGACTCAATGATCCTATTGGGTCCCTTCCAGCTCAGAATATTCCGTGATTTAGTGGTTTTATGCTTCAAACATGGCATCTACACAGACAGTTATTTATCTTGTGGGAAGAAGGGAAAAAATGGCATGGCAATAGCTGATTAGAAAATTCAAGGTTTGCACAACTTTTCACTACTGCAATACTAAGACTCAGTTAAAAACCACAAGAAATATGTGGGCTGCAGTAGGAAAACAGATTTGGAAAACTTTATAACACAATAATACACTATCTGTTTTAAACATGACCTTTTTGCTCCTGTTTTAATTTTAGAGGGGAAAAAAGACTCTATCAATATCTATTATATACACATGGATACTTTTTAGTCTAGAATAATACAAGTACATGTACAAAAAAAAAAAAAAAGGTCCTAAGCAGTTATATTATCAGTTCTGCTCTTCCACTCATGCAATGTTCTAGTTCATATCAGAACCTGTCTTCAAAATAAATGACCTTACAGAAGCTGGTTAGATAATAAGACAATCAGGTAATAAAATTAAAATAAAAAATAAAAGGAGACTTCAAATGGACATGAACATAATGTCCATGCATTATGGAGCCTTAAACTCCCATTTATATTCTCATTCAGAAGCAAAGTGGCCTCAATTCTCTTCAGCTTAATTGCTTTCAACTTGAAGAAAATCACTGATAGGGTGACTTAAATCATGTAGCTTTTTCCTGGACATCTGAGTTATTAAAAAAAAAAAAAAAAAAAAAAAAAACCAAAAAAAAACCAGCAAAGACATTCAAGACTTCTATTCCAAGGAGAATAATGTGTTCATTTCTGGGTATCCTTCACAAAAAAAGAAAAACAAAACAAAAATGAAAAACCACAAAAAACCCAAACAACAACTTCAAATTCATAGATCTATGGTAATTTCAGTGAAAGAAGAACATTTTGAGCAGAAGCTAAATTAGTGAAGGGCTGAGGGTGAGGGATGTGAGGACAGGCAGCAGAGGCAGGACTCCAATCCCACAGGGAGGTGAGAAGCTCATGGGAGGAGGTGTTGGATCAGCTGTGATGCCCCCAGGCAATGCAGCTCAGAGTTTGATTTGTGCTCAGAATTTATTTATTCCTGTGCTCAGCCTGGTTTGCTGAGCCACTGCTGATGTTTAGGGCCTAAAAGCAGCGGGCAGAGCTGGTTTGGGTATGAAGATGCTGTGGTTTGCCAGCTCAGCTCCCCAGGAGAACCTGAGCCCCTGAGAGGCACCACACTCCTTCGAGCTCCTCTGCACCAAATTCGGGATAATTGAAGAAAAGTTTTACTGACTTACAAGCTATTTTTTTTTTTTTAATTTTTCTTTTTACAAACCACAGCTGTCTTGTAATTCCACAAATATTTTTGTGTTCCCACTGATTTTTTTTTCTTTTCATACTTTCTGACACTACTCAAGTGTTGTAGCCATATATGAAATCCATTACTGGGCACATGCTGCATAAGTAAAAAGGCTCACTTTAGTTCATGCTTCACCAGTATTGCTCTAGTTAGCTTTTTATTCTCCAGGCAGTATTGTTATAATACCAAGACTCAGAACATCAGTTCTGAACTATTCTAATAACATTGCCAATGTTCACTTTCCAGCTCTTTCACAAAGGATTATTTTCAAGAAATACATCCCTTGTCACTGCTATCAGTACTTTTTTTTCTCTGAATGCAACTTTTTTTGGGTACCAAATACAGCCCACCTTCAGGATATATACAGAATATTGGATATTAATTATACTCATCCATCTTTATTTTCAGCAATGTTTGATTAATGAAAAAGTATGCACAATAGCAAACACACATCATTATTTGAGAACATGCATATACCAAATCTGTTCAAACCTATTCTATTTTTATTGTTTTGATTATATTTGTCACTTCAGTCCAGACCAATTAATTACCTGACATTGCTGATGAGTTCCTTTTTAATGCACTTTGGTCACATGCTTAGTATTTTAATTCCTTTAGATGTGTCAGTGACTCCGAGTCCTTTTCCACTGAATTAGCTGACTTTTTTATACAAGCTCACATTTTAGCATGCTCAAAAATCAAATTTTATTTATTTATTTTATAATTTACTGTCAAAAAGAACCAACTTCTCCTATCTTCTGTTTGCACATGAATGCACAATTGTTGTATCACCTTATTTTGGGAAGGAGAGCAGACATGACAATACCCCTTGATTCTTTTTCTTACCAGGAGCAGCACCCACAAGGCTTCCCATTGAACAGACCTGTGCTGCTGCACTGGAATTTGTAGTTTCAAGGGACAAAAGATCCAGGTGGAAATGCAAAGCTGAAAGAGTTTTCAGTCTCAGTTTATTTACAACAATTAAAAGATGGAATAGCACTGAACTGGAAGCAGTTTTGTAAAACCTGAGATCAGACAAAAAAAACATTTTTTCATAATTTTCTAGCAAGTATTTGAGCTAAAGGGATTAAAAAAAAAGTGAAAATCATTTTAAAAGGTGGTTTTGGGGTTTTTTTGGTCTGATTAGGTATCTTTGCTTCTCTCATCTTATTTTGGCTCCTCTATTATACCATCTCAAATTGTTCACAGCCTGAAAGAGGTGTGGAGGGGGAGGATGAGCAACAAAATATGAATTCTTAATGAAAACTTTTATCTTATGATTAGTTACTACAAAGCTTTTAGTGCTTTTTAGTTTGAGTTTTTTTTTTTTTTTTGTTGGTTAGGGTTTTTTTAATGATTTTTTAAAGATTCCCTTTCAGGCCATTTTTAAAAGTTTTTTGAAGAGAGTGGGTCTTATATGTATCTTACAGTTCTTTGAAAATCTTTGTGATAAGAAAAGGAACTAAGCTCTTTTAATAATGTCATGTTATTAAACCACTAATGATTTGGCTGTTTAAAAGTGAGCTTTAATGATTAGAACTCCCCTCTTTGATCAGCAGAAAATGGTGACTAATCTGATAGGGGAAAAAAAAAATTAAGACTCAGAGTCTCTCCTAAGCCTAGTGGCTGCCATAAAAGCTCAAAGGCAAGAGAGTAAAAAGAGAATAAAACAGGCAGCAGACAATAAGTGCAGATGTTTTATTTTTACCCTGAAATACTCTCCTCTCTAAATAAAAATGAAGGAAGAAAAAAATGTATACTTTGACCTTCCCTCCCTTTTTGAATTTTTACTCTTCCTCCATTGCAAGAATTTTCAGCTCCTCACTGATACCTCCAGGCAAATATGAGCCGAATGCAAACTGTTCATTTTGCCTAATACAAATAACATTTGTGGTTTATTTTTTTTTTTTTAAGACATAAGTACAGAAAGAGAATAAAAACAAAATTACTGTCAATAAATTTGTTTCAGAAAGGTCTCTCTCCATCCCTCACCAGCTGATTTGCTCTTTGCTGGCTGTTGCAGATTTACTAATGCAGAATTTCAGGGCTGGCTTTGGGTTCTGTCCCATCAAGCATTCCATCAGATACCTCACTCATCTTCTGTCCAAAATCCCACCAAGTAGGACAGCTCTTACTGCCTTACATGTCTGCCCATGATATCAAACAGGGTAAAAACTCTTTCTATTTATGCCTTCAATCTCTTAGACTCATTAAGTGCTGTTTTCTATCCTCTGGGATGGCTTTTCCATCTCCTGAGCATTTTCTCTAATAAGGAAAACTTTTCATTCAATGATGTGTAAAACTTCCCATTCCCTTCAATTTTTAGTGAAAAGTGCCTGGTGGACCTTGCATTGCATTTTGGTCTGGCCAAGTAAAGCAAACATCCCAGGAGGATGATCACACACAGCTTGAGAAAGAACATTTCCAACAGCATCTAAACACCCTGATCACAACACGGCTCACACAACCAACCCCAGCTTCCTCCTCTTACCTCTACCAGATTTCAGAGGTAAAATAAATTCAAAATTAAAACAACAAACAGGCAGAATTAACTATATTTTATGATTTTTCTTCTATATCTCTTAAATATGATATTTTAAAGCTGCTGTCCAACTCTGTTCTTATACAGAAGGCTGAATTTCAAAATATCTTCTTACTCCCTTGCTTCCTCCTGTCTTCTGAAATTTTAGATTGAGGAAAATTTCCCTACTGTGTCTCAGAAAATGACACTATGTATTTTTAATTATCATTCTTATTTTCATACTGTGGCTTTGATTTGGGCCACAGAAGAAATCTGTGCTTAGCATCTTCAGAATCAGAGAGGCAGTTCACCGAATAATATTTTTATATTTTTTCATCAGAAAAAGCTTCTGAGATGATGAAGTAGACAAATTCAGCTGTTAATTCTTCACTTGTTTCCCTCATTCCCCTTTGTTAATCCCAGAGGTACCAACTGATTGCTATTACAGACTTAAAATGCAACAAAGTTTTTTTCTTTTTGTTGTTGTGCATTGTTTGTTTTTTCCTGACTCACTAACATTACCAATAAATGGTACATAACACCATAACACATTAATTGCTGTTGTTCTTCAATCATCATGACACAATCTCTTTTTTTGAATGCATTCACAAACGTTGTGTGGAAGAAATAAGCAGAGCCTGTGGGGTTTTTTTTTTTTTTTTTGTATTTCTACACCATAGCAGAAAGAAAAGCCGATTAAAAGATTTATTCAAATATTTACATGA
This sequence comes from Lonchura striata, assembly GCF_050655825.1. Lineage (NCBI taxonomy): Eukaryota > Metazoa > Chordata > Aves > Passeriformes > Estrildidae > Lonchura > Lonchura striata. Next base: position 5,120,420 of record NC_140709.1, on the reverse strand, counting down.
CACACACTGTTGCAGTATTAAAATGTGATCTCTTGTTCCTTTTACAAATCTCTTTAAATGTCTTTTTTCCCCTTTGTTCCTAATACAACTTTTAAATGGCAGCCACAAGTTTCAATGACTCCAGCAATGACTCAATTGTTCATCCCCTCTGGTTCTTCTCTTCCTCCTCCTCCCCCTCAATCCACCATCTCTTTTATGGCCTCCAGTGTGTCCTGGCAGCCCAGAAATCCACCCAGGTCCTGGCTGCATCATAGGAAGGGTGGACAGGTCAAGGTGAGACCCCACCTGCCTCCAGCCCTGGGATCCCCAACTCAGGAAGGACCTGGAGCTGCTGGAGCAGCTCCTGGGGAGGTCACAAAGATGCTCCAGGACTGGAGCCCCTCTGCTCTGGAGCCAGGCTGGGAGAGCTGGGGGTGTTCAGTGTGGAAGTGGGAAGGTTTGGGAGACCTCAGAGCCCCTTGCAGAGCCTGAAGGGGCTCCAGGAGAGCTGGAGAGGGACTGGGGACAAGGGATGGAGGGACAGGACACAGGGAATGGCTTCAAACTGAAGGAGGGTCAGATGGGATATGGGGAACAGATTTGTCCCTGTGAGGAGATGAGACCCCAGTACAGGTGCCCAGAGAAGCTGTGGCTGCCCCTGGATCCCTGGAAGTGTCCAAGGCCAGGTTGGACGGGGTAGGGACCAACCTGGGATGGCAAAGGTGTCCCTGCCATGGCAGGGAGTGAAACTGGCTGAGTTTAAGGTCTTTTCCAACCCAAACTATTCTGGAATTCTGTGATGATTCCATGGAGGTTCATGTAGGAGGTGTCTAAACCATTTGCTTACTCCCATTACTGCTCCACACTGTTCCACATGTTCTTCCACACTCCAGGCTTGCTCTGCACATCCTTTGTGCAATGTCACCCCATGTAACCTCCAGTCACACATCTCCTTATGTCTGAACAGTTCTGTCAGTGGATGCTACATTAATACCCTCCACTTTTCAAACCTCCTCTTAAAGTTCATCTTTTCCCACAAGCTTGGGAAATAAAATAGAAATTTATGGCTGGCACCCCAAAAGGCCTCACAGCCATTGGTACAAGCTGCACAATTCTGGAACCAGGAGTAGCCCCAAGGTTCCAACCTCATCTGCTCTTCCTGTCCTTTCCCCATTTTCTGGCATTCCTAAAGAAATCAGAAAATGGGTATGAGGAGACATTAAGACACCCTGGTATTTATATTATCCATATATATCAGCTGTCTGAACAGTATGACCAGGACTGAAGTGTTGGGAGGGAACTGCAGCACATCCTCCTGCTCCAAGGCATTTTTGCTCTGCAAAATGGTGCAGTACATTCTCCATGGCCATTGTGGTGCAGTGGAAGGCAACAATTTACCTTGAACACTGAATACAACCAAGTAGACATATTTACAAATAAATATAATTAATAAATATGAATATATACACAATTAGCATTTAATAATATTAATTCCTAATGTTTCTGAATGCATTCAAATATCACATAGCTTGAACAACAGGCATATTATGCTTTTTATTAAATACAAAGGAATGTAGAGCCATAAACAGAATTAAAATACTCTGTGTAGAGCCTTTTAGCTGGTTGTGGCAGAACTGGGAGAGAAACTAAATCTGATATATCCTCTCTTGTGAGTTTTAAATGTGCTACCTTCCCCATCATCCATGTCTGGTGATCAAAGTCTCATGAATATGCCAATGGAATACTGGCTGGAATACTCTGAAAAACCATTCCCCATGAGTACAGCAGACCTGAACTGAGGATCTCAGCTAAACCCATTCTAACCCAGCCTGTATTTGTTTCATGTTGACAGTCAGCAGCACTATCATCAATTTTACACCAATTTCATGGACCAGCAAAAGTAATTGCTTCTGTTCCTTGACCACAGAAGAAAAGAAGTCCTGTATTAAAATTTATCAAAGCTATCAACTGCAGACATATGGAGCCAAACATCTTAGTTCAAAGGCATTTGATAGATAATATATTATTGTAAAACAATTTATTCTCCCTCTCTGTTGCCAATTGCCACTATATTTCCTCCTCTCCTTGTCCCAGGTTTTCCTTCAATCCATGTTTCACTGCTGTGTCTGGGCTCTGAATTGCTCCCAGTAATCAGTGAGACACATTCTCTGTCCCTGGAAATGCTCTCCTCAACACAGGTCTGATACTTTTACTGTGCTACTCTTAATTGATAATTAGTTAATGAAAGATATGAGTACCAGCATTGCAAAACCCCTAAATGAGTAAGTTACCAGCTCGCTGGGGGAAGCAGGTATTTTTCTGGTGGTTGTACATGAGATTTAGTCTGGAATAACCAGAACATCAAACACAGTTCAGATTGATAAAGTGCTGAAATCCTGCCAAAGTAAAGTGCTTGAAAGAGAAACATAAACGTGGCTCTTCAAGAGCTGTATGAATAGCAGAATCTTTTTGTCCTCTCAATTTCAAATTCAGTTTTATGAGAATAAACTTCTATGAAAAGTTCTTTCACTCCCTGTGTGATGTAAAAGCAGCTTAGTAGCTCAAATTCCATTGCAAGCTCATAGGAGAATAAATCAAACCATCACCACTAAACATTTAACCGAACTTGCAGGCACAGAGATGTAAAATTAACCACACTCAGAAAAGGTATTCTTGAGTGCAGTGAAGGGAACCATTTGGAATGAGCAATGCACCATGCCTTGGTTGTTTTATGGATAAAAGCAGAATTTCTGGTTCACAACTAAACTCCTAACACACAGATGTGAACATGCAAGAATAACAGGGCTTGACCCTGTGCTACTACAGGAAGTTTATCACAGATATAAAGGTTGGGATCACACTCTGGATTTCTCAGCATTGGAAATGGTCCCCTCTGTGTGAGCAGCAGCTCATTCAGAGCTCAACTTGCACTTTAGGTTTTAGGATGGACGCTTTTGTGATTTTTTAAATAAAATAAACCCACTGAGTTATCAAGACAGCAGTACCACCCTAAAACTCTGACACCAAAATAAGTCACAACTACCAGGAAAGGGTTAGAAGAAAAAAAGGACAGACAACAAAAGACAAAAGAAAGGATCAGGAGATTATTTTAAATAACCAGAATGCTCCTGCGTTATCTGTTTGCATTCTGGATCAAAACCCAATCGAAAACTAACATAACTAATACATACATTGAGGTTGAGCAGTTAAAATATATGTTAGGTATCCAATTAACAGGACAACATACATCAGATAATTAATAAAAATAAAAAAATAAAAACAGTAATAACTGCTGAACTGCAAAACATGCACTCTGATAAACTTTTCCACCACAAAATAAATGGAGATTGCTTAATAAGGATCAAGTGTAAAATTTCATGGTCACTTGTGGCCTTTCCAGCACTTCCCTCTCCCCACACCAGCCACTCTCCACCTTGCACAAGGCACTGACAGGAATGGTTTGTAGCCAGCTGACAACACCTCAAGTCTCTCATTTTTCTGTCCCTCCTCACAAAACCAAGGCTTGGGCACAATTCCTTCATCCCTGACAGATAAGATCAGCTAATGGCAAGTTTTGGATTCATCCAGTAAATCCAGCAAAGAAAATACAATAAAGGCATAGAAAAAAAAGCTGCTGTCAGCAATTTGAATGCTTCGAGTTCTTTTGGATCAGAACTTGCAGAAAATCAATTTCTACATGAATTTTTATTTTTCTTTTAAAACAACTCTGCAGTCAGATCGAGTCAAGCTTACCATCTGCTGCAGAGAGGAGTACAGCTATACTCAAGATCACATTATCAAACTTCTTTGTAAATTTTACATGCAAGCTGTTCCTGTCAGAATTGAAGTCATTGTGATAATGCTTCTTAATATTCGTTCAGGCTTTAAATAAAGACTGACAAAAGTCCACATATGGATGACAAGCTGTTCTACTGTAAATATTTTTGTATTGGTTAAGAAGGGGCTTATGGCAGTTTAGGATATATTCCATCAGGGATTTTGGTTTGAACTACTTATTGACTAATAAAACCAAGATAAAATCCTGGTTCAAAACCATTACAAAATTTAGTTATAAATTATTTTTTCCTATTCCTACTCCTATTTATTTATGCTTTTACATCATTATTGTTTAAAAACTTTTCCCAGAAGGTAGATGTTATAAAATGGAATACATTTAATACTCTGTATTTTAAGCAAGGCTTAATTCCCAATTGGCACTGAAGGATTAATTTCCAATTGGCACCCAATTGCCAATTTGTGGAACAGAAAATGGTAATTTTACCATTACAGTTGATCCCCTTAAAGCACAGTGAAAATTCTTCCACTTTTTTTAATGTAAATAAACTTGGTAAACTCATTTCCAATACTCCTGTAAATGAGGGGATACAGCATAAAAATCCTTCAAAAATTCCTTTTCCACATTCTTTACTAAAAACACAACTTACAGAAAAGCAAACACAGAAGCAAATGTTATGACAAGTAGGGATCAGATTGCTTTCTCAGTTTTGATTCCATTTTGAGAAGTCACAAGGCACACGCTGCAATAATTATTGCAATTAACACAGTTAACTATTTGCTCCAAGTTTATTACACGTTATTGCTTTAGTGTAGCACTATACAAGCAACTTAATACAGCAAAGAAAAACAGTTTTTAAAACATGTGCATGGAACAGATATGTGATGTGCAGTCAGAGACTCCTGTGAAATAAATCCTAGTGCAAAGAAAGAAGCTTACCCTGATGTTGGATCAACAGCAATGGCCCTGGGGTTGCTCAGGTCCAGCTCGATGAGGGTCACACACACTGAGCCATTCTGGCTGCAGACAAAGATCCTGTCACTGACGTGATCCACAAAGTAAAAATTCCCCGTGATCCAGTCCATGGCTATTTGCTGCACATCTGCCAAAAAAATTAAAAAATAAAAAGGAAAAAAGAAAGAAAAAGGAGCTCAGGAGTGCAGTTTCAATCCAAATAAGCGACTGCTGGCTGCTCTGCCAGCAGATGCTTCACTCACTTAAAGAGCTCCAGCTGCTTTGCATCTATTAAAGGGTTTCTAATAAGGAATCCAATGCTCAATACACAAATAGCGGTTGGGAGAATTTTTTTCCTTTTAAGTACAGACATCTGATTGCAACCACAGTGATACACATTTGTTTTGAGCTCTGTTAAATATTTTTAAGTCTGCCATTGTGATTTTTTTATAGTCTCCTCAGAAGCAGCACCACTGAATGATGGTGCACCTGTGAAACAGCTGAAACACTGCTGGTACCAGGTTGCTGGGGGAAGGCAGCTCTGAGGCCACTCACATTCTGGATTTAGTGTTCTAGGATGTCTGCCAGACCCTGGGGATGGGACGTTGGTATAAGCTAAAAGAGTTAGTTGGTTATTTTTGAAGGTGGCTAAAAGCAGATCAGAAATATTCAACAGAAATTAAAAAAAAAAAAAAAAAAAAAAAGTGATATGCACGTCTAAAACCACCCTATCTATTCATTCATTTTAATTTAAAATACTTATTTCTCGTAGTTCTGGGCTATCTGGATGCTGCCAGATTTCTGAAAGTAGCCACAATAAGTAGCATTGAAGTAAATTTTCTGTGATAATATAGGGACATTCACTAACAACCAAGTTTTCCTTCTCAGGACACTGTGTGAACTTTACAGAGCCCTAACACAGCTGCTCACTCTGTTCTTTTCTTTGTGGGATCCTGGAACCACACTCTTTAAGTGCCTTATAAATCCTCCATTTTTCTTATAAATCAGCTGACCTGCCCATACACCATCTTACTGTTACAGTAAGGAAAAGTACAGAGAAATGCAGAGAACATAACATTATCAATGTTATTTAACTAAGATTTCTTTTTTTCCTCTTCTTATTGAAAGTATTGACACTCTGTAGGAAAGAATTAGTTAGTCTTTAATAAAGAATACTGCAATTAATAGAAAAATATAGCCTGTTAAATGTTTTCAATGATCAATATAAATGATTTTTGATTTAAAAATGCTTATTCTATTACAGTGCTTTCAAAATAGTGCTAACGTAAGCTGAGATTCTGTCATGATGAGAGAACCCAGATGTGAAAAAATAGCATTACACAGAGAAGCTGTTGTTTTTTTTGGTTTTTTTTTTTTTTTTGACTTTTAGTGTTCTGTATGCTTATAATCCTTCAGATAGGGGATTTTTAGGTTTGCTTTCCACAATCAAAAAAAAAAAAAAAAATCCTGCCCCTATCACATCCATACTGCACTGGAGAGCAGTGAGTAAACTTGATTGAACAAAAATTGTATTCATTGAGTTTTTGATGATAATTCAGGGCTTATGAGCCTCATACTTAAAACAGACATGGAAGCTCATTTATTGTCCTTCAAAGGGCAGGTAACTTAAATAAGATTTACTCAGTGGAATACCAGGAACACCAACTGTATCTCACCTCAGCCACCCCATTACACAGTTCACTGCTGTCTTCTGTCTCTCCCATTCCTGCCCTTCCACTACTCATTTCCCTTTTAATTCAAAGTGAATATTGTGCCTGATAGGTCCTATTACCAAGATCTGCTGAGCCAGAATAAAGAAATGCTCCATTTAGCCCAATATCCAAACTGCAGAGGAGGCCAGTGTCAGATATGTGAGTATTGATATATTTCAGACAATAGGAAGAAAAGACTTTTTTTTTTTCTCCTCTGTTTTTCCAAGCAAAATATAGGACATGCTTTTAAAAATACCAGAAGAAAACTGTGTGCCTCTGGAAATCAGTAATGGTCAAAGCATTTTCAATGTGCCTTCTTACCATTTTCTGAAGTTAGATTCATGGAATGAAAAATTTATGGTTTACTGATTCAGGAAGACTTTTGAAAATTGCAGATAAGATTCTATGCAACAGAAGCCTTTCAGAAAATATCATTTAAATGGGACAAAAGGCACAAAAGGGATCCAATTTCAAACATTTGTAGAAATAAAACTAGTAATTAAATTCCTTCAATGAGAGCTCTAGAAGATTGCTGTACACTGGGAAGTGGATGAAAAGGAACAAGGTTAAGTAGCAACCTGTTGGAGGAGGGTTTTTTTTTCTTATTGTGTGAAAAATGTACCTATTTTGAGATAAAAGTGATATATACATGAAAGGCACATCGCATACAGGTTATTGCATTTGTTAACATAACAGTACTTACAGTCATAAACAGATATAACAGTTATTTGCTCTGTTCTTTCCTTAGGTTTTGGTAACACATCACAAGAAATTTCACCAAAGAGCTTGAACTTTATGGAAACCAAGAATAATTCCTTCAAGGTCATAGTAGGGATAAGTATTTGCATTACGTAGTTAAAACTGACCTCAACATTCCAGGAAGACTGAGACATCCAGAAGCAATACCACACCATAAACTTTGTGTCAAACAGCATTGGTAGCTGTGACCACTTATTTATCCAAGTTCCCTGCCCAGCAGGATTTGGGAAGGGCATGGAGCTCCCAGCAGCACAGGCTGTTGGAGAAGTTTAGGCTCATTCCAACTGCATTCCTTGTAAAGCTGCTCTTTCCAGAGCATGCCATGCTTCATGACTTTTATCACAGAATTTCCAGAACAAGCAACACAATAATTCACAGTAATTTTCTTCAGAAGAACAGACTGCCAGAGAGATGTCCTGAATCAAGGGTTTAAAGAAACTGAAAGAGTTAAAAGTTTATCTAGATTTACTTAGAGGGGGATAGAAAATTAAGAGTATAGCAAGAAGAAATAAGGGATAGTTCATTATTAGCAGATGGAATAGTTAAGGCTAAGATATAAATCATGTATTTGTCTTCACTGTGTTTAAAGAAGCAGGATAGGATGCTGATCTGATTGTGAAAGAGGACCATGGGGCTGCAATTGGGCCCTGAAACTTGACCTATAGCCAAGGGGTCCAAAGCCTGCCAACAAGGCAAAGTAAAGGGTCACTTTGACCAAGAAGAGCATTGACCCATCTCAGAACCCACTGACCCATTTCAGAACCCACTGACCCATTTGAAGTGAAAGACTGCACAAGCATGAAGGAACTTTGGACTCATTTAAATACATTTCAATATGAAACAAGGGTAAGTGGGGTTAGGTGATGAATATGTATTAGAGGTTTTGGGAATTATATTAATATGTAATATGACTTTTTTAGATCAATAGAGAGCCAGAGCCTCTGATTCTTTGCACATGCCTTTGGAAATTATTTCACTTGTGCCTGGTCTGTAAAAAAGACACCACTTTTCAGCTTTAAGTGGTTGAAGAGTCATCTGTCCATGCTTCTTCCTGCTATGCAAAGAACACTTCCCTCCAAACCAGCTCATCACTGTCCTTAGCAATTCACGTGGGCTCATTTGGCATTTGTGTGTTGGAGGCACCATTGATCTGCTCTGGGGTTTGTCTCTGTTCTGTGCCCCCTGTGTTGGACACATCCACCTTCTCACAGCAGAAGTTTGTAAGAAATTGTCCAGGTCCACTCCCCCACCAAATTAAATTCTACATGAGAAGTCCCCTTAGTTGCAGATTAAGGGTTTTAATCTCCATGGCTTGGAGGTTGGCTGGAGCTGCTGTGAATGGCTCCCCAGCTGTCACACCAGTTACACGCCCTGTAAACCACTGAGGTGAGGCTCTGGTTCAACTGGGGACTCGTAAAATATAGATAAAAATTTTGTACTCAAGAAGTTACTGAATTCATTTCATGCCTACTTCTGGATTCATATATAAGCCCCGCTATGTGCAGATGTCTGGTCCACTCGCATCTTTAAAGTAATTAATCTTTTTTTCTTTCATTTGCAAGGCTTCAGAAGCCTCTAAAAGGAAATGTTTCCCCTTGAAAACACACATATTTATTCTGAGCAATCCTCTCTATAGTTCTGAGAGCTTTTCCTATATTAATAAAAGTTTCCTTGGAGCATTTCTGCCAAATGTGATCATCTTTCCTTTATTACTTTCTAAAAACTAGGATTTCCTCTCAAGGACTTCATAAAGAATAGTTAAGACAGCATATAGGCTAAATTCTGCTCTACTTAATGACATTATGTAGACTGTGGGCACAGCAAAAGTGTGTCTGGAAATGAACTTTTCCTATGTCTTTTAAACACACAGACATTATTAGACCTTTAGAGAAAATAATAATTTCATATAAGAGTGACTAAATCTTCAAAGGGTCCTGGAAATACATGTCTTATGGCCAACCTATAGTTTATGGAAATCAGAGAAAAATAAAATGGCTCTCTTCTTTCACTTTGATTTTCCAACATATATCTTGTATGAATTATTACATTTATTTCCATTTCAAATCCAGACTAGCACAAGACTTCAGATCTTCAGAAGAGAATTCACAAGTGACATCCTTGTATTTCTGTTACTGCTACAATCAGGGATTCTACCTAATATATCTATTAAAATCAGTGTTATATTAATATATTTTGTTTTTCCCAGATGTAGAAACAAAAATTAGCAAGCTTTTTCCTGTTAAAAGCTTCAGTATAAACATTCCTTGTTTTTAATGTATGAACTGATTGGAGCAAACCACTCAGTGGAATACTTGTTTTTGAGAAACTTCTGAATGAAATTTTTCTCCATATATTTCTTGTCAATGATGAAAGTGATAGACAATTTCTCACTATTTTAAGGGAAAGAACTTAGCTTCTACTGCCTTATATAGTCAATTTTTTCTTAGTCTGGACATTACTGCAATGGAAACTTCTTCATATCTGCAGATATAAATCAGTATTGAATTCATATTTAGATTTTCCCCATATTAATATATATTTTAAATATATATATATATTTGAAAGTGCTTAAAACAATATTTGTTTTTCACACAGAAATGCTGGGTTGTTTTTTAGGTATTTTTTTATTTTCCTTGTTTTTCCTTTATTTTGTTGTTTTTCTTTTTCTTTTGCAAAAATTCATCTTAAAGGAAGAATTAGTTTTATTATTTTAAATTATTATTTTTTTTCTATAACCCCTATATCTCCTTTCTGAATGCAATGTCCAAACTGGCACAGCCAGACTTAGTATAATTTATTATCTAGTTAGAAAGAAAAAAAGTGATAAAATTATGTATTTATCAGGGAACAAACAAACTTTATTGCAAAGATAAGCAGAAAGTCACTTGGGGATACTTTTTGCCTCCACTGAGTAAAAAGCCAAGTTTGGAACAAGACAAGGAGTACCAAGTCTTTTTTTTTTTTTTTTTCCTCCAATAGCCAGTGATGGTGAGAGCAGGTAAGAAGTGTTAAAACACATAAATGACAAGCTGTGAAACCCTGCAGCAGCACTGCCTTTGCTGTGCCACTCTTTTGACATTAATGTTCCTAATTAGCAGCCCAGACAGCCTTGTACTGACACTGTGCCTTGGGAAAGTGAAGCTGAAATGGGTTTTCCCTGTGCCTCTTACACTACCAAGAATTTGCCATAATTCTGTCTGTAATGCAACTTAAAAATATGATTTTTATTAAAGATGTCACCATTCAATAAGTCAGACACAGTGGTGTCTCAGCTTTTAACAGCCATGTCCAGAGTGATTATTACATAAGTTGAAAAATCAAGTGAAGAATATCCATCCATCTTTTTCAAATCACTCAACCTCAAATACCTGATTCCTCTGAATTAAATCAGCCTTCAGAGATACTCTTTGTTAGAAGCACAATGCAGAACCTAAAATGCACTAAATTTAAATAAGCACTTTAAAGCATCTAGAATTCAAGTTCCTCAAAAGAAGAGAAAGCTTTTCCTTTTCTTTGTGGAGTAAAAGTATTTCAATTTCAATCAATTTGGTTACTGACAAAAATATCATTGGCATTCTTTCAAACTTGGAGCATAATATACTGCATTAAAAACCTATAAATGTGAACACTGAGAAAATAGCATTTTCTCCAAGCTAAAGAATTTTCAAAAATATAATAATCTAAATATTATGAATACTTAATGAAAGCATCCTGATGGCTCAGAAAGACACAAAGTCTCTCAGCGATGTGGTCCATTCAGGCACTCTGAAATTCAGGCATTCAGCTTCCCAGCAGGTGCAGAAAAGAAAAATTCTGGGCATTTGTTGAGGAGCTGGAACAGATTGTGGCCGCCCCATCCCCAGAAGTGTCCAAGGCAAGGATGGACAGGGCTTGGGACCTGGGACAGTGGATTGAGATGATCCTGGAGGTCTCATTTAACCCAAAGCATTCTGTGATTGCATGATTCTACACAGGCTGAGGTGGAATATTGGGCAGGTACTGAGAGAGAAATGTGAAAGTGTGGCTTTAATAAACTTCTTTCTTCTACTGAGAATCCAAAAAAACCCAATATCAACAACAATGACAACAACAATAACCAGCAATATCCTCCTCTAACAAATTCCTTTACATAGCACTCGGTGGAAATGTGATGATGCCCCAGATATGTTTGTGCCTTTTCCAGGAATTTTACAGCAAGGCAGCAAAATCTGGTCCTAAATTCTTAAGCATCTTTCTTCTCTTACTTTTGTTATAGAATGATTCTATCAGGAAATGCATTGAGCTTCTGGAACAAGCCAGATCTGCATCACAGAGCTGGCTGCAATGCCAGCAGGTTAAAGGAGCAAGGAGAAAGTGTGAAACAATTAAATCAGGGCCTTGTGAGGGGCCCTATCTTTTAATCCTGACTCTTAAGATTTTTACAGAGGGTGAATTTTCTGACATCAAGCTCATGTCAGAAATAAGTAAGAATAGCTAAAACCCATAACATTCCTAATTTCTGCATTGCTGAGTCTCAAACACATTGCCCAGTGATTGCAAACCTGCAATGAGGTCCCAGTGGCCCATGTACATGCTGAACAATAAAGACAGATTTATAGAGGTACACAGCTATAACAGTCTTCTATTTTTTTTCTTTTTAGCTGCACATTCAACAGCTTCTTATAAATCTAGTGAGACTGTAAATCAAACCCAGTTATTTACTTCAAAGCAGTTAAGTCACCCACTGCTAAAATTAAAGCATAATTCAGCTGCAACAGGCATCCCATCAAACACGTGGCCTGAGAGCTGCTGTGGGGACACGGCGTGGCTGTGACATTCCCTTCCTCCAGCACTCCCCAGGACTGCCCCCTGCATGGGTTATGAACCCCATAAACCTTCATCACACAACAATAAAGCCACTTTAAACGTTTTTGCACAGACAGGCTAAGCAGCAGGTGATTACAATGCAAAGTGATGCCAATAAATGTATGGAATTACTTCCACAATGCAAAGTATTTAAGGGAAATGACTTCCAGAGAAAGTTTGAACAGTTTAACAGCAGAGGTAAGCAACAGTGCCTTAAGAAATGCTTTTTGGGGAATAATTGAGAAGTGAATTATGTCTGATAACTCTTAAAAAATGGGTTAGGTAACTCAGGAAAGGAAACTCTGTACTTTTTTTTGTAGAAGGCAACATTTGTCAGAGAACACCCATTCACAGGATCCAGATATGCTGCAGGTTCTTGCAGGCCTAATTTTGTAGGATAATTTCATCTGGTACTCTAGTTGCTCTTAGCAATACGTGGTGTAGACAATATGAAATGCAGGACATGCCATGACCCACTGGTGTAAATCAATCCCAAAAGACATTATTACACTCAGTTTTAACCAGAAGGTAATACTGTTTTAATTGACCACTTATCGACCATATTTAATTTTGTTAAGCAGATGGATTCACATTGGACAAAAAAGTCTTTGTCTTCATCTCAAACATATTAGAGGAAAAGGAGAAAAACAGTTGCAACAAAGAAACAAACAAGCCACATCACAAAAAAGAAAAAAAAAAAAGAAAAAAAAGAACAAAAAATCCCAAAAATTCCCAACTTTATTGCTAAAATAAATAATAAATAATTAAGGACTGCATATGGAGTGCATTTTAAATCCAACTTGAGAATTACAACTTAGACAATATTTTAGACATCCTAAAAATATTCTTACTATTAAAAAATATGACCTGCATGGTTAGCAAACATATACCTCATTTCTTCACACAGTATTATGGAAATAAAAACCTATCATGTACTTTACTAGATAAAAAGCCTTTTTTTTAGGCTTGCCAAGGAAAGAAAAAAAAAAAATGCTTCCTATATTAAGGACACTGATCTATTTTCTTAATCTTTTCCTCTCCCTCTAGCAGAGGGATCATCACACCATGCCATCAGCAGGCTGGCACTCCTGCCAGACTCTGAAACCACTGCTCAGCACCTACAAAAGTCATCTGAGAAAAACAAACAACATCCTTCCTGCCTATCAGTGCTGCAACAGACAATAATAAATACATCCCATGCAAACATTACCTCATCCTCCCTTTCTCCCTCTCTGTCCTTTTCTTTTTTTCACTTTTTCTTCATTCATTATATATTTGAAATATCAAAAAAGTAACCTTTGAGAAAGCTCTTATTCATTATATGTGACCTGACCAACAAAACAGACAACTGCCCAGGTTTAAAATATTGACATTGCTACTGCACTTAAAAATAATAATAAAAAAATTCCTTGTTAACTCATTTCCAACAATGCAAGAAATAAAAATAAAACATGGCTTTAGATTTACACATAAATTATTTTTCTATCCATTTTCAACCAGACATCAAGACACGGCTCTTTTGTTGTTGTTTATTTATTTCTCTCATCACCCCAATAGTGCTGCTATTGGCCTACCTGAGCATTATCTTAAACCAGAATGGCACCATAGATCCCATTAAAAGTCTCATAGATCACTCACACAGCCACTGCTCCCAGAAATATGACTCCAACTCAGTGTGCTTATATGTCAAAACCTGACCTTTGCTTTCAGAAGGATTCCAGCCCTTCCCTTCCCCTGCCCATGTGTGACTCAGATTCAAAGAAAGAAAAATAATTTCTAGCTAGGCAGAAGCCTGGGAAAGAGCTGGAGAAAAATGTAAATAATTCTTTATCTCTCTTGTTATTCACATTGTTTATAGTTAAGTTCTATCACTATGTGTCAAGCACTTTGCACCAATGGTTTGAGTTGTTTTCACTTCAGGACCAATGGAATGGTCCTCACGAAGCTCTGTATAAAAGAGCGGGGTATTTTAAATAAATCAGAGTTTTACTCTCAGCAGCCTTCTGGTCTGGGTCTTCTCATTCCTGTCCTGCCTCGACAGCGACATGTCCACTCTAGGAAGATGTGAGCCCATCATCCCTCCTCTCCACAGCCCCTCAAGTCCCAGGTACCTTCTGCCAATCACTCCCACCTTGTCTACCCCTAGCATTGCAGGTTTTAAACCCCACAGTGTCTCTTATTCTCTGTTATTCACAGAATCACTGGGTTGGAAGAGACCTTCAAGATCATTGAGCCCAACCCAGCCCCAACACCTCAACTCAACCCTGGCACCCAGTGCCACATCCAGGATTTGTTAAACACACCAGGGATGGTGACTCCACCACCTCCCCAGGCAGATCATTCCAGTACTTTATCACCCTTTCTGTGAGAAACTTTTTCCTAATATCCAATCTCTATTTCCCTTGACATATTCTACATGTAAAGAAGAACAGACAAAAACATAGCACATTGCCTTTCTTCCTAAATTGCTGTCCCTTTCATGTAAATAATAAAAACAAATGGTCCCAAACCTTGCGGAGAAGTGCAGAGGAGAGACATGAATCTGCACTGCACCCTCCCAGGTTTCCCTTGTCCTAGCAATAATTTTTACCCATGGAATATTTCCTAGCCTGATGTGAGCTGAGTTCTGTGCTGAGGGATCCCAAAGGCAGCACAGGCTGTGCTGTGACGCTGAGTGCAGCAGGGGCAGAGCCCCGGGTGCTCCTCAGACCCTCCAGCCTGCAGCAGCTCTGCTCTGCAGAATGTGGATCACAGAGCATTCACAGGCTCTCATAAAATACATTTTCTATTATTTCATCTTAGTTGAGTTGCCTTTTCTCAGTGGATTTCTTCCTGAAGGTAATGGAGGGGTTATGACTGTTTAAAACAAATTTCAGTTCTGCAACTAGTTGTACAGACTCAGTGACACAATATAATCTCTGAAGAGCCTTAAAAAGAAAATACATATTTTCAGGATATGCACAACTAGAAGGGAAAAGGCACTAAGAGAAAAGGCACTAATCTTTTATAACATGTTATACTTATCTCCTTATATATCAATAGAAAAAAACTCTCCCTGATTAAAAATATGATAATGCATTTAAGTTAAAGAGCAATAAATGACATTCAAGACAAGTCCAAAATTGCCAAAAAGAGTGAGTGAGCTCGGAACTGTCAGTTGTGGCACAGATCCCCACACACTCCTCAATCAGCTCATTATTTTTGCTCACACAATGTGACAGAAATGTAATGGAATTACACATACACAGAGAGCCCAAACTTTGTCCCCAGCTCAGAACTGTCACAGTGAGTGCCTGGCCCAGCACACTGAGTGGCAGCTGCTGGGTGACATGCTGATGACACTCAGGGCATCAATTTTATGCAAGTAAAGTGACCCTTTGCAGATCCTGTCCTTATCATTTCATTGCTTACAATGAACAAAGAAAATCAGATTTTGCCTTTAGCAAAAGTGATCTACTTCGGATAGAACATTTGTTGCATGTAATTTGTCAGTTTTATAAATATGCTTCACTCAACTATTAAAAATGTACAAGTAAAAACAAGATTTATTTTTTAACTCAGCTGACAAATTGTGAAAAGGACAAACTTTTTTGTTACATTTTATTTATTTCCATGATGCTGAAACAGTTCATAATGTTTTCAGCATTTCAAGTTTACTCCAAATCTGAAGTCACAAGAAAGTTCTAAATCAAATTTGCTTCTTTCCAATTAGAAACCCACAATTTTATGTATTGAGAACAAAACCAATATTTCCTATGGTCTGGAGATATTACTTGTTGAGCCAGTCATTGCTTCTTCCAGCCAAAGAAGTTAAAAACTGAAAAAAGTAATCCTATGCTAAATCCCCACAATCAGATGATGGTTTTAATTTGTCATGTCTATCACAATCTAAATAATAATCACACTATTGCAAAATATGCAATTCATCTTTTTGTAAGGGCTCCTGATAAAGTGATAAGGAAAGAACAAGTCCTTTATTTATTCTGACACACACACTTTTTGGCGTGTCTGCCAAAAACTCCAGCCCAGCACAGAAATACCCAGGCTGCTGTGAGTACAGAAAGCAGATTAGGCAAGAGCTTAAGGTGCTGTAGCAGCTGGTTTTAATTTTATCACATATGTAGCTTCTATTTCAGATTTGCTTCCATTAATGCAGTTATTCATTGTTATTCCTTTCTGAAAAGCATGCTCTCTATTTACCCTTTTTCCTTTCAGTAGAACAAAGCATCAGATCAAAACCCGAGTTTCAAAACAGCAATTTCCAGAGGCTACAAGTTTGATCAGGAGTTGCATGTTTGTGATTTTAGTCTATGAATCTTGTCATTGCATAAGACATACAGACAGACCTTTTTCTCTTTTATTTTTCTTTTGCTGCTGTTTCCCCAGGATGCACAGCAGGTGGAATGTGGTTCAGCTGTGCCATTCCCTGGGGGTCACTTCCCTGCAGACTCAGATCTCTGTGCAGCACAGAGAATTCCTAACCCTGCTCAAGCCCATTGCTGACTGTTCCCTCATGGCTTTAGCCACTGACAAATCTCTCTCTGGGATGGACTTTGGTCTGCAATTGCTCAGGTGCTTCCTTTTTATACCTGAACATGGTTCCAGTTATGATGCTGGATGTAAACAAACCGTATTTTGGAGTTTATAGTTTTTATGTCCCCTTTGCTCCTATAAAGGCAAAAGTACTTTCAAAGAAGACACAGACTTTTTAAAGTTTCCTGTAATGTTGGTCAGGAAAAGTCTTCTGGATGCAGAAGAACTCATTTAATGACACAACCCAAACTGCATTATAAAATGAAAAAAAGCCCAAAACCAAGAATTCTTGACTTCTTCACTTGACTTTAGTAGAGTGTTTTAGGACTATAATGAAGTCTGAATTAAATATTTGCATTAATAAATAAATATCTGTGTGGCAAATTTGCTGTCAATTAGTCTAAATGAAGCAAACTTGGTTAGCAATCTATTTGAGTTGCATTTACAAAGATATTTTACCACTCAAGAAGACAACCACTGGCTAAATCATAAAAGATGTGAAATTTATAGGCACAGTAGAAAAGTACCAGTGGAAAGCGAAAAAAGTTATGCACATGTAATTAGCATATTGAAATATACTGAAATATTAATAATTTCTTTATTGCCATTAAGAAAGTCTCCACAAGTGCATTTGAAGCCTCAATTCCATAAATAACTTTACTGAAATGGGCAGCTTAAAAGTGTTTGTCTCTTATTAATCTCCTATATATCTCCCCAGTGGAAGAAAGGCAGAAGACAAGCTCCTATGGATACTGAGAAAATGTGGAATAATTCCAAGAACAGTTCCAGTGGCTACTGAGTAAAGAACAAAATAAAGCCAACGTGGTGCATGTGAATGTTAAAGTTCTATGGAAAAATGTGAGTCCAATCCCATAAAAGATGCAATAATTAATGCCACTTTTCAGGAAAAAATAAATTACTTGTGAATATGTTTTTGTTTAACCAATACTTCACTACTGTTGTATATGAAGATATAAGTGCCATTGTAAAATATTCACTACAAAACTGTAATTTGCATTAGGAAAAACCTAGTTATCTACATATTACATCTCTATAGTCCCCAGAATTATTTTGTTCACCCTTAAAGGCCCTGTTAACAAAAGCAAAATGCTACTGTTTTACCAGAAACATAATAATTCAATTTAACAGTGATGAAGAGTCCCTCAGAATTATGAGTGATAAAGATAAATTTACGTGGTTGCTGGTACTTCGGCAGAAAGTCCTTTTTTCTTTACAAAACCCTCCTGCTGCTGTGGGAGTTTGCTTACTTGCTCTTGTATTTCCTCCCTGGTGCAAGAGCTTTTCTACCCAGAATGGGTTGGGATGTAAAGAAGATATGAAATCATCCAGTCATACCCTACTTTAGGATAACAACAATTCTGGAATTAAGAAGAAAGTCCAAAAATTGTGAGCTAATAAATTGAGAAAACAGGGAAAAGGGAATGTGACAACTCAACACTGACAATTTTTTGTCTCTTTGCAGAGAGAGCATTCAGGGGACTCATCCAGGCAGAGTCTAAGAGTTTAGAGAAGGGGAAAAAATACAAAACAAAACAAAATCAATCAAAAATTTGCACTGAGAAATGCCATTGAGATAAGGCTTTTTATTTCCTGTGCTCAGTCTGAGATGTAACTGTCCAGGATATAACTACTGAAGAATAAATAAAGAAGAATAAATACCATGCCAGCTTTGCTAGGAACAGAAGACAGACCCAGGGTTTTGACCAATGTCAATGCAAGATCAATTGTGGAAGCTGGATGAGTAACAAAGCTTGAAAAATAGTAACATCACATCCCTGAACAGCTGAAAAAATCCATTTGTGGCAATTAACAGTCAGTTAATAAGTTGCTGTGGTGTCAAAAAGGATTAAGTGCAGATCACTTAGCTTTGGAGGGAAATGCCACCAGGTCAGGCTCTCTGCCATGGGAGCTTGTGCCTCAAAGTGACACAACACAATGTTGTGGTGACAATGCTCAAACCAGTAGAGCAATTCTCAAGCCAGATGAAGTCTGTACCCAAAAGATGCAGCAAAAGCAGATAAATCCATCACAACTAATATTTAGAACCCCCTGAAGAAGGAAGACCCTCTTAGGGTTTCAGCTATACAGGTTATATCTTAACTTCTGTGCAAACACTATCAAGAATTGATGTATAGACTTGATTATATTAATATTATTCATTAAATATATATATATATAATAAATATGCAGTACACAGCACAAAGGATGATACCCAAGTGATTGTGCTTGCTGGAGCAGAAAGGTTGATTGAAGAGATATGACCTAGCCTTATCCTTCCACTTACCCTGACAACCATCAAAAAGGCTGTGCAGAAACAATAATCAGCAAAGACAAGGAGTAAAGAGAGGAGCACACTGGTCAAAGGATGTTTCTGTACAGGCCTAAGTCTCTAAAGGAATCTTACAAGGGATAGAAAAACTCTCTGAAAAAGAACAATTATCAGATAGCACCATTTCCTGCACTAAATAAAAATTCATGGTTCTGTCTAGACCACTTAAGAATGAGATGTTGACACTATTAAAAAAAAAAAAAAAAAAAAATTAAAACCTAAAGCCAAAAAGCAAGAAATCCCACCTTTGGACAAAGCAAGAAAGTCCATTATCCTAAAACCAGCATTTGATCAGTCCTCTCAGAAATGCAAGGACAGCAATGCAAGATCAGCCAGAGCTTGAGAAGTCCTCACACAGGAAAAGTATTGTGTGATACTCCCTTAGGAACTCTTCTCACTCCCATTTGGGCCCCATGACTGATTCAGGTGCTCTGAACACAACTAAGGAACGATGTGAGGTATAAAAGACCTTTGAGATGAAACCTTCTCCTTTCTGTGCATCTTGGAGGCACATGGGCTGTCTATCACAGGAGGAAAAGCAAACCCACATTCTACAACAGTGTGACAGCTCCTAGTGCCTGTCTGGAGGCAAGTTTGGGGCAGACTATGTAGGAATAAACACATTCCCCCAGATCTTCTCAGTTTTGCTCCTGGCAGAGTAAGCCAAACTTTGCTCTGATTTGCCATGAATATTCATGGCAATTCACAGGAATTGCTGACAGGAACATCATCTCCAGTTCTTGGTGTTTCCTTCAGTGACTGAGCCTCGTCAATGCCAAGGGAAATGACTGCAGCCACTCTGAACACAGCAGTGCTTATGGATAATCACTGCTGAGAAGTGATTTAGGTCAGGAGGTGGGGGAGCCATTAGGGGGACCAAAATCAGGGAAGGAAACAGTAATGTACCCAAACAGACACTCCTGGATTGTGATCAAATTCCCTGGGCTTGCTGCCTGATGTTCTTCACTGCTCTCACATCGAGAAAGTGGGAGATCCCAAAAGCCAGCCTGGATTGTGCCCAGCAGGTCAAGTAGAAGGTTCTGGGTCTTACAAACAGAGATGCAAATCCCGCACCCTCTAGAGACTCCAGGCCCTCCATAACCACTCCCTGCTCCCAGCCTTGGCAGGTAAAAACTGAATTACTACAGAAGAAACAAGATGTTTCTTCTAATCCAGAGTGGTCCTGTCCAAACACAGCTGCCAAGAGGAAAGTCTGTGGCCCTTCCCAGGTGAGGTGTAATCAATTGTGGGCACAAAGCACAGGTGGCAAAGCTGAACACAGGCACTGCAGCATTGCTTGTGGTGTGCTGAGATAACAGAGTGCCAAGAAAACCTGAATCAAATGTCAGCCGAGCAGAAAATATCATGCATCATCATTGAAGCATCATCCCAGAAGAGATTTTGTTATATTCTGTAGAAGAATAGCAGCTAAAGCCCAGGTTGTGCTGCCTAGTGCTGGTTTGTAGAGCATGAAAGGTGCTTGTAATGATGAAGACACAAAATGCCTCCTAAAATGAGGAAGAAGGAGATTCTTGCATCCAGAGGATGCTGCTCTCGCCACCTCTCAGCTCACACACACAAAAGCATTCATGTAAGATTGCACATCATGGTTTTGAAAGGGCAGAAAATTCAGAGATTTTCCACATTCATGCCATTAGAAAGAACTTTTGTTAGTTTGGGCCTAGAGATATCAGTTAAAATAAATGATTGGTTCTGGAAGTCTCACTGTACTCACTGAAGTAGGCTGTGAGGGGTCAAGGAGCACCCCTGTTACTATGGACAGAGGCTGCACAAGCCTCCCTTACAGAAGAATCACCTCTGAAAGCCCATTTGGCTGCAGTACTGTCTGCATAAATCTTTCCCAAGTGAAAAATTTCCAGCTTCTCTTCCAAAAACTTCTTGGTCTTTAAAAGACAAAGAAGAAACAACATGATAATGCCTGGCCTTGGCTCAGAACAAAATGTCTGTGCTGGTACTGCTGTGCCTGCAGAAAGCTGCCCTTATGTGAGGGGGCAAAACTACCAAACAAGCCCTGAGATAATAAATATTGAGTGAAATTAGCCTGATTACTAAGCACAAGAGGCATCTCTGGAGATGCACTCTGCTCTCCAGAGCTAAGAAACACCCAAGGGCAGGATCAGCCTCCCCTCAGCCCTTCTCCCTCTGCAGAGTGAGATGCTGACCAAGCTCCCCAGTGCTTCAAAGATCTGATTCCTCCCTCTGGGACTCATCCTCCCCAAAGTGGAGTCACGTTGGACTCTTCTGAGGATGAATGGCAGAAACTAAAGGACTATAATTTCCTTTCTTTTGTGAATCCAAAGCTTATGTTCAGTACTTGGAGCTGGTGCTGTATGACCCATCATGAAAACGAAGTCATTTTCATAGTCTCTGCTTTCCTAGATGGGGACTTTCATCTTTAAAGATGATCTATAGTCTTTGTTCCTAACTACAAGACTTACTTGCCTTCACTGAAGAAAACACTTTGAATAAATGTACTTCAAGCAGTCCCAATCACTTTGTATAACTGATTTTCTAGCACATTTTGTGTCAAATGCAGATTTATTTTTCCACTAACGAAATGATTAGAAGATAAGAATAAAAAAGATAAATTTCACAAACACTGCTAAAAAAACCTTTTATGTTTGGGGTTTCTTTTCCCCTAGTACTTTTAGAAATAACCAATTTCACAGAAACACAAAAGAAAGCTTCCTATGAACAACAGAATGTACAATTTTATGTGAATCACCCCATGGCCCTGACCATTTATTTGGCTTGAGCTGGCAGAGAATGCAATTACACTGGAAAATATTTTCCTTGACAGAGTTACAAAATTAATTTGCCTCATCAGGTGTAGTGCTGTATGATGAAGAGAAACAGCAGAAATGACCTGACAGGTAACAGACGGTGGAGCGAAGAAAAAGGAGAATTTAAAATTAAAACTCAATTTTGCAGCAGCTACAAGATTATCTGGTAGAGCAACATGAGATTCCTGCCATGTCCTGGCAGGAATAACTCCAGGGTGTCTAGAAGATCCTAATTAGGTGGACAGAAGCAGGTTTCATGCTGCTCCTTCCTCTGAGGAGACATGCCCAGACCATGGGGATTGATGCAGCTCCACTGAGCAGCACAGCAGAAGTGCCTGTGGATGTGTGTGCTTGGCAAAAACACTCCCACAGCTACATCTGTGAGAGTCTGTCAGTCAGAGCTCCCAGAAAAGTTGTTTTATTGAAGTCCCTAAGCCCTATTTCCCAAAACAAAATCAAAGAGTCAAAGCAAGCCTCTGCAGTGAGTTCATGTCCAAGGGAATTATTCTTCTTCATCGAAATAAGACTGAATGATTACCATGAAGTTTGAGAAGAATATTATAGATCACGGGCTATCTGGTGCTGGCATTATGAAGAATGAGCAGCTCATTAATTGCAGCACTGTTTTCATTTCAAACCCATGGCAGGGCCTTGATTTTGCAAACAGATGCAGTGATGCAGATCTGGCCAGCACAGGACCAGAAATTCTCTGGACATGTAGGGAACAGAGGGGCAGGAACACAGGGGAAGGGGTGGAAGGCTCAGGTCCACTCTGATGGTGCAAACATCATGACAGAACACACACACAGAGTTCAAAAAAAAGCTCATTCTGCCCAGGACTGTGGTTAATTTGCTTTTTCTTTCTAAAAGGAAAACAAAATATCAATGGCTAAGTGAATTGAAAATGCACAATGAAATACTACCACCATGATTTTTGGAGTACTTTGATAGCTAAAGTATAAAAAAGCCTCTAAAATACACTTAAAACCTCTGAAAAAAAAAAAAAAAAAAAAAAAAAAAAAAAAGCAACTGTATAGAACAAAGAAGACAAAGAAAAATTTAAAAATCTACACATAAATATATTTATACCTAGGATAAAAGTGTTCACTAAAAGTAGAATACTCACAATGAGTGGTGAATAAAAAGATACCCAAAATCCAAACCCTATTTTTGGAGTGATTTTTTAAAATTCAATTTACTATTCTAATATATATAAAATCAATAAAATAGGTTAAAAAAAAAAAAAAAC
Source organism: Lonchura striata (assembly GCF_050655825.1). Classification (NCBI taxonomy): domain Eukaryota; kingdom Metazoa; phylum Chordata; class Aves; order Passeriformes; family Estrildidae; genus Lonchura; species Lonchura striata. Next base: position 5,097,439 of record NC_140709.1, on the reverse strand, counting down.
CACCTTATCCTGCATACCTAAGACCAGCTATCTTTATAGTCTAAAGCACAATCTCAATGAAGAATTTATCACTTTTGCACCTCTAAGAGTTGCAATCAAATTTGTGCTTTAAATATTCCTGAGCTCATGGTCAGAGGGTTTGAAATCCTTTCAGAGATATTCTTTGATGCACATCTCACCTTAAAAGGATTTTCCCAAAGCTTAGATCAAATTTTAGACCGTCTCTATGAGAGAGGAAGAAAATATCTTTTTTTTTTTTCTTTTTTTTTCATTCCCTGCATGATATTTTGCAGGCTGTTCACATGTTAATGCTGATGCCTTGAGAGCCTACCTGGAACAGAGGCTGGACAGAGTGAAAGGAATAAAGTAGGGATTTATTAAAAGGCTTTCAAGGATACACCTTGGGCAGTGCAAGAGCCTGGCCAAGGCTACACTCAAGATGGACTCTGAGTCATGAATTTTCACACTTTTATAAATTTTGGTCAATTTTTCCATATTAGGGTCAATTTTCCAATTACAGCTCCAGGTGATTCAGTCCCATACTCCCAGTTTGCTCTCCTCAATTTGCTGGTGTTTACACTTTTTGGACATTTTTTGCAATGGTGTCCTTGGTTCTCAGGCTGGAAAAGGATTGTTTTGTCTAACTAAGCTGTGAAGAGGATTTACTAAAACTTTATCTGAGGTCCAGAGTTATAATAATGCAGTAAAGAATCTGGATAATATGAAAGCTAAAACTTAAGGCATTAGTGTGTGTGTGTGGATGAACACCTTCCTCATAAGTGAACTGTCCCACAGATTGAAAAGCTGACTGAGGAATAATGCTGTAATGCAAAGGCTAATTCAGTGTCATGACTTCAAGGATTTTTAAATTTATTTTCTTAATTTTAAAAAAACAGAGGCAGCACTTTATTTCCAGTAAGTCCAGAAATATTTTGGTATTTTTAAGAACTAACATACCTATGATAATTTGTGTGCTAAATATAATTCCATCTCATTGTTAGTATTGTCCCAGCAGCAAAGAATTACTCTTGAGCTTTATGTAGCACTATTTTGCCAGAGAAAAAAAGCCTTTTACATTTCTTCTTCTATTGCACTGTTGATTTTGTAACTCCCACACGTTATAGTTACTCCATAAAACCACACATCTTAAAAACCTTTGCATAGATACAAACACTGCAGCTCAGGCTGAATACAGGAGTGAAAAACCATAAAATGACTTCAGTGTGAGCTGCAATATTTAAAGAACTTTTTCAGCTGCAAGCCAAAAACACTTCTGCAAGCCTCTTTTTGTCAGGACACACACCAGGGCTGTGCCAAACCACTGCCAGATACTCACTGTGCAGGTTCTGGGCGATGCTCACTGTCCACTCCTGTGGTGAGGTCCCAGTTTTGGGGATGCTGCAGCACTTGAGCTGGCTGGAGAGGTCTCGGGACTCAACCCAGCACAGGCTGTCCTCCCCGTGGCTGCAGTCCAGGGTCACCACTGCAGATCCCTTCACTGGGCTCCAGGCTGACACCCTGCTGCCATTGAGGTACAAAACCTCAATCATTTCAGGGCTTGCAATCAGGAGGAGAGGAGGGCTATCAGCAGGCTCTGAAAACAAAGTGAGGAGAGTTTAAAGGATTAACGGGCTGTATATTTCATATTTATCTTTTTTTGGGTTTAATGTAGTTTTTAATGTTCTTACCTGCTTGTTTTAAGATATGCAATAAATTTGTTTTGGTTTTATTTTCATAACTATCATATATTCCCAATTATTAGTCTATTTTATCCTGCTGTTCACATCATTAAAGAAAATTAATTACCCCAGCCCCACAGCCTCTGTTTAATTCCAAGTATCATTATTGCAAAATTTTTCATGCCTAAATCATAAAATGAAATACAACTTATGCAAATTATCTCTAGCCAGATTACTGGCATTTCAAAAAAAAATAGGGCCAGGAAAAACTGCAGAACTCATGAGGACACATGAAATTGGAAAATGTTTTTCATATGAGAGTCTATAAAATAGGACAAAACCTGAGGAGTGGGTGCTGCTCAACGTTATAACCAACCTGACAATAAATCCAGTGCAGTGAAACCTTAAAGGATAGAAACCCTGCAGCTTCAGGTACACGTGAAAAAAAATTGTGTTGCCACATCAGGAGCTCTCACTCCAATGTAAACTGCTTGTTTTCAAAGGAATACATCAATGTTTGAATACTGCTTTGACATGCACCACTTTCTATCAATATTCCATCTAATGGAGTTCTCAAATTTTCACTAAGCAGTTCCAGATGTCTAAATGGTGAAAAAAAAATTGCATAAATAGAAGGATTTGACAAATGGTACTTCATCAGCAGGTCTGATTAAAGAGAAGAAATATTTCAGTGAGTACAGTGTTCAGTGGTCTCTCTCAAAGCCACAGCAATAGGTGTTCTCTTCTTTGGCAATATCTGCTTTATTTAAACATCTTGAGGCTCTCTTTTTTAAAAAAAAAATATATTTTGTCATGTAAAAAACTTTATTTCTATAAAGCTTCAGTGTATATTCTTTTGAATTTGGATTTAATTTACACCTTATTTATTCTTTCTCATCCCGTAATGTATATTCTCTCTTGTTACACATCTTGTCCCTCTCCAGTAAATCCCACATTAACATTTGTAAATCCACACTTCTGCAGTGTTACTTTTGGAACTTACTGCCTGTCCTCATCATCCCCACATTCACTTCCATCCATCCATCAGTCAGATCCAAGCATTATTTCCTCTTTGAATTTCAGAAGACATCCAAGAACTGCAGGGATTGAATTTTTTTGCAAAGCAATCCTTTGTGGTGTAAGCCATGAGTGAAGTTCTTGAGTTTTGTTTGTTTTTTCCTTTTCAAAAGATGAGGTGGTGGGGGGTTTCTCAGTAAATAATTTTCATTTGAAATCTGCCAGGTAGGTCCTTTTGCAGTCAGTGCCTGTAAATCTCTTTCCCCCAGTTCTTAGCAACTTTTGCTACCCTTGAGGAAAGGCAGATTTGGGAACTTCTGTCCCTGTCACCCACTCACCCCAGACTGGTACAAAAGGAGAGTTTCCATCTGCCTCCCGCTGAGCCTGGGGATTTATTTTTACATCCAACAGCTCTGTGCTCCGCTTCTGTCTCCCCACAAAATAACACCATTGCCTACTTCTGGATTCAATCACTCTTTCCCCAGCTACCAGCAGTGTGGTAAGACCTTTATTATGGTTTTTGCTCTTATTCTGTGTGTTAAGCCGGATATTTCCACAGCCTGCAATATCCAAAGCCTCAAAGAGAAGGCAGCTCACAGGAGCTGTTTGCAGTTCCAAAGCCACCAGGTGCTTTAGGGCTGTGAGAGAGAACCGGATCTTTTCTTTGAACCGACCTCTTGAAAACTCTAACAAGGATTTAATACCTCACTAAACTCCAGAGAAAGGCTGTATTTTGGTATTAGGCTCTAAGACATAAAGGAATTCTTAAAAGGAATTTGCTTCAAACCTCTTGAGCAGCAGCTGTAATCAAACCTGGCTGCAGACAAAGGTGCTGTAAGGACCTGTGGCATTGCCAAGAGGTTCTGCTCAGCAGGCACCATTACACATTAAAAATACAGAAACTAGATTACTGGGCTTGAAATTGTATTTTTTAAAGCATAAATACATTAAATAATTCAATGGAATAAAGCAGTTAATCATGGTTTTGCACAGTAAGGTAGATTACCTGCTTTTTCAGTGTTACTCAGATAAAGGCTGATTTCATAATTTTAAAAATATCATATATTGATAAAAAACTGTACAAAATATCAAAATTTCATATGAAAATATATAAATCAAGTTACTTTATAGCATAATGCAGATGAAAAACAGGACATACTAAAAATATCATGTCCTCAATCTCACAAAACCTTCTTGTCCATTCCTGAAGAACAGATTCTACACAGTTTAAAAGTTTTAGTGGACAGATTAGAATGAGTTCCAGTGAGCTGACAGCAGCTTTTCAAACAAGTGGACTTCATCCATGTTATCTTTTTCACAAGTTTGTTTTTTTTTATCTTCTTTTTTCTTTTTTTTTTTTTTTTTTTTCCTTTTACAGGAAAGATAAGAAGTGAATAGCTCTTTAATCCAGGGAAGTTTTATGATTCATCAGTCTTGACTAAAATGAAGGCATCCTCCTTTGAATTATGCTTAAGATAGAGTAGTGGAAAAGATGAAAGACTTGCATTTCCCTCCTACCGGATCTTGTCTAAAATACAGATCAATAAGTAATGCCACAACAAATCAGAAATGAGAGTGTTTTGCACTGCCAAAATTCTTCTCATCTGAAAAAAAAAAACCTCATAAATGCCAACATTTCCTATTTTTTCCACCACAACGATATGAAAGGCATAAACCCCAGAATTCAGTCTTTACAAACAGCTTCAACCTCCTTTTCCTGGGGTGTACATTGTAAATCATAGGGACTTTGCTGTCACCAATATGTGTATTGTATAAAAATCTGAAGAAATACTGAGAAGTCTAATTTTTTTTACATTATTTTTGATGTTTAACCATAATGTTCCTCACAAATGTTTTCTTTCCAAAGTCTGAGAATTTAATTTGGTGAGATTTTACAAGAAAATTTTGTTCTCAAATCAGTTAAACAGGGCTGATTTTTTTTTTTTTAAGCTAGAATTCATTTTTTTCTTTAGTCATTATCAGTTCATCCCATTTCATCTACATGACAAATGACAGCATTTCTCTCTTGATTGGCTTTGGATATATAAAATATATAATGAATTTTTGTAAAACAGATGAATTTCTTTTCCTCATCCAGACATTCCCAATTCTGTAATTTTCTTTCCTTAAATACTCTTCTCATCACACAAAGACTTTACAATTTAGGCATAAAAATGTGGTAAACAAGTTTTTAAATTCAGTAAACCACAAAAAGTGTGGTTTGTTTTATTTTTAATTCAGAAGAAACCATTAACTGCCTCTTTATTCATAAAAGAAAATATGCTTAAAAAGTCTGGAAAAAACCCACAATGAGCCCCCAGCTGTTTTGATACCTATTTTAACATCCTTCCCAAAGGGAATGTGCAGCTAAAAGCTTTCAGCTCCAGAGTTATTTAACTGTGCTGTGGAAGAAAATGCAGAATTTAATGAGGGAGAGACCTCGCCACCTTCCCAGCTGAATGTTTGGTGCGTGAAGGGCAGCAAAGAGCAGATTTTGGGGAATTCTCTGCTAATTGTGCCACCCCACACTGCAGAGATGGTTCAGAGGGGACAAGCTCTGAGACCACCCAGCAGCTGATGGACCTGTGGGGTCACCACCCTGTCCCCAACCCAGGTTCCTGCAGGTACCAACAAGTGTCACCTGCTCTGCACCTCGTGGGAAAAATAGCAAAGGTAAGAAGATTTCTAGAAACCTGTGAAAGCAGGTCTCTGAAACAGAAAGAGTAAAAAACTTACAGCTAGTTGGAAAGTCTGAAAGTAGGAAACTTAGAGTAGCACAGTGCCGGAGCTCACCTAGGTCAGGGGTGGCTCCGTGTGGTGGAAAAGTCTCTCCTCCAGCCCGAGCTTCCAAAGAAAACTCAGTCTCTTGTTGTTCAGTCTCAAGGCAGTCTATTGCAAGTTTTCTAAAAGATTTTCTCTTTGAGCTGCTGTGGTTTGCTCACAGCTCAGGCAGAGGCACACACACACCCTGACATCCTCTCTGACCCCGACTGCTTCTTCTCTCCCCGCCCAGGGCTGCTGCTCTCTTTTATATGGGACATTACGTGTTACATGGTTACAGTTTTTCCCCAATGCCTATTACCTATATTAAATGGTGATTTTCTCTTTTATATGGTACATTACGTGTTACATGTTTACAGTTTGTCCCCAATGCCTATTACCTATATTAAATGGTGATTTTCTATCTTTTATATGGTACATTACGTGTTACATGTTTACAGTTTTTCCCCAATGCTATTACCTATATTAAATGGTGCCTTTCTACTCTAAACCAATCTGTGAGTGCCAACATCACCAAGAACATGGAGATAAGGAAGAAGAAAGAGGGAGGACAGGGCAGGCCCAAATCCCTCCATCTTAAAACCTCTGACCCCCATGTACAAAACCAAAACCCCCCTGTACAGCACTCAAAAATCCTTCCCTCTGTTTGTAACTACTTCTACTATAATATCTAAATTTTTCTGACTTCTTGTTCTTCCTACAAGGTTGGTAAATCATTCCATGGTCCAAAAACAAAATCACAGCTGTTTCCAGCTGCCTGCCAGGGCCTCAAATGCTTCTGACCTGGGCCTGGAACCTCCAAAAATGTCTGAGGGACATTTTGAGTTCCGACAGCACAGCAAGCAAGGACATGAAACAATAGTTTGAGTTTTAGGCTTGGCTAAGACAGACCTCAGGACTACAGAAGAATATGCTTAGCAAGAGAGTAGAAGGTTTTAAGCTTAATAATGGAATATTGTGTATTGTTAATAGAAGGCATACAAGAAAGTATTGTGTGAAGCAGGTGCACGTGTGCTTTTAGTGACTGGCTAGAACAGTGATCAGTAAGCTTTAGCAATGTGCTATTGGCTAGAAAGTTTTTAAAATGCTCTGTAACAAAGAAACGTAGGTGACAGATATTGGCACGTTATTGTAAATCCAGCCCAGGGAGTTTCTGGTATTTAATGTTTGTCACATCCCACTGAGGGCAGAGCCCCACACGCTGCCCTGCAGGACAGAGCTGGGCAGGGCTGCAGAACATGTTAGAGATAAACAGAATAAACAACCTGGAAACCAGCACAGACCAATTATGGCTTCTGCTTTGGCAGGGGGCTGAGAGACAGAGACTTTCTACAATCTCAGAATCATCAATACACAGATTCCAACAAAGGGACATATCCCAAACCATTTGTGCAAAGCTCCAATGAACCCCTCAGTGTTCAGAAACCTCCCAGCTCATTCCCAGAGCCTGCTGGGCTTTTTGGTGTTCTGGGTTGTGCCATATCCAGGATCTCAGCATGGATGGAAATTCAAATTCAGAGCAGATCTGCTGTTCTTAACGTTGGAAGCTCCACAGAAAGCCCAGCCTGCACCTCTAGTGCTGCTTCTTATCTCCCACAGCTTTTACACCCAGGGCTGAAGCTCAGCTCTCTTCTTCATCTGTTTGACAACTGCTATTACCAAATGTAGACAAAGCACAGAGGCTGCACTTTTTCCATCCATATTTGCTTTAGGTTCTTTAAGGACAAAAGTTGATAGGTTTTCTAAGTGCTGGGTTTTCTTTTATCCTTAGACACCTGCTTTTTTTTTTTTTTCTTGGATCCTGTTCTTTGATCCAAAGCTACCTTTTTTTCCAAAGAAAAAATAAAGTAATGGGGAACACTCATTTCTGTGCAGCACCATGACCCTGGTTTGTCTTGTCCTACAGGGATTTTTTTGACTAATGAGTAGTGATTCCATTTTGAGGAATACTAAAAATGTGAAAACGTCTGTCAGATAAACATGATAAAGTAGCAAAAAATACAGAGAAGTTCCTTATTAAAAATTAATTTGTTTCATCTTGACATCAACAGCTAACTACAACACACATCAACTACAACACTTAGTATTCTGTGTAAAAAAAGGGAAACTAAAAGGGTAATCTCAAGCCCAGTACTGACACCATGAGGATTTCCTGATCTAGAATTGCATTATTGATTTTCATGTGGAGAAAGTGGAGAAAGAAGATTAACAAATGATTTCTACTTTTCATAGGCTTTCTTATCTTGCAAGACTTCGGGGTCTTTTTTAAAAAATATCCATGTATGGATCAAGAAAAAACAGTGTAAGCAGGAAAAAACTAACTCTTAGTGCTGATCAAGGAAGGACACATTTAGTAATGGCCTTTAGGTGAGGAAGCCTCAAAACTATCGCTAGACCTTTCTATTTCCTGATAGTAAAATAGCTACAAAAAGGAATCCTTAAAAATATATACAATAAACGTGACTTCATACTCAGCTGCAAATGCTTCAGTATTGAGGATGTTGAAGAATTCCTTAAGGAACTTTTTTTGTGTTTTAATATAAAAGCATTGTTAATTCATTATGCTGAATAAGAAAACACTGTGTACTATATTGCCTCATTAAGCACAATTGACTAATTTCCTCAAATACCCAATCCACTATAAGTAATGAAAACATGCACTAAGCAACAAAAAGCCTCATGTGAATATGTATATCAGGAAATTCACCTCTTGGGATGATGCAAGGACAAAGCAATCTCATGTCTTTTTTCATCCTAAGGGTACAATTACCTCATGATCATTTCCCCTGTCTCCATTGTCTTCCCAGAGTAAACAGCCTTTTTTGTTTGTGTGAGGAAAATCTTTGATTTATTTATGAACAGGGAAACTGGGAACTCTTCTAATCTTGGCTGAATTGAGTATTTTTCTTTAATTAATAATATCCAGATAATAACTTTTGATATTTCCCTTGGAGTATTGTCTTAATAAGTGAAAAGTTTTCTTTCTAAGCTTGTTGTGCAGCTCTTTGTAGTAGAGCGAAGGAAAGTTTATCTCACCTGTGTTCATCTCTGTCTTTTCACATGAATCCTCCAGGAGTAAACATATTTTCAGGAAGATAAAAAGATGTTAAAACTTACTATTTTTGGCCTTGCAGGACTTGTTATCGGGCTGAAGCACATAACCCTCCACACAGCTGCAAGTGTAGGATCCATCTGTATTTACACACATCTGGCTGCAGCTTCCATACATGTCACATTCATTCACATCTAAAGGGACATGAACAACATCTAGTTTAGGAATTAGGAAAAAAAAAAAGAAATTCAATAAAACTGAGAATTCTAAGAGATGTTTAAGTCATGAATCATTTTGGTGGGAGGCTTGATGCTTTCCCCTTCTCAAACCATGAATTTATGAGGAGTGTTTGGCTGTTGAAATCACTCAAGTAGCCAGAAAGAAGGGTAGGAGTTTTCAAGTTCAATAGCTCTTAATTTTGAAAGATAAAACCTTCATTATTTCAAGTAGTCTCCAATGCCTACATCATGTTAGGGAGACATTTGGGTCCTTGTTAGCAATAGAGATCACTGGTTATCAGGGTTGATGAATGGAGCAACATTTCAGGAGAGGAAGTAATTGATTACTCTTCTCAACCTATTTATGCTGGCAATGTCTTACAGTTCCTTAAATGAGCTGTCACCACTTCTCCATTAAACCACCATCCAACATCAAAAACTATATACTCCTCTAATAAATATAAAGAACATTTTTCTCAGCTAGGGTGTATAAGGATAATACCATAAAATCAAGATAAGCTATTTAACAGTGGTTGAGGGTTTAAGTAATAAATTGACATTCTAAGAAACCCTCTGTTTAAATTATTTCCTGAGATATATTTTTAATCACAAAACATGACAACCATAGAGAGAAAGAATTAATAATAAATTATATTTATGAAGAATCTGGCTCACTACTTTTAGTTGGAGAGAGGAGTGATTGGTAGTGAGAACATCCATAGGGCCATAGAACTCCAGGATTATTATTAATAGAGAAAAAATAAAGCAAGAAAGAAACACCTGATAGAGAATGAAGAAGTCATATATTTCAAAAATAGAAGAGGACAGTCTACAATTTGTCTACATTTTCAGTCTACAATTAATGACTCCAAAATAATGTTCCCAGCTAAGTTGTAGGACCTTGGGAGGGTTCATTTATCAAATTCTAATCTGGGTGTGACTTTATGGCTGGGATGTGAAACAGTACAGGTTTTAGAGGCTCTCCTGGTGAGGGAGTGTGGAGAGAGCAGCTCCCACAGCTGAGCTGCAGCTCCAGAACTGCTCCAGTCCAGCTGAGCTGTGGGAAACTGCAGAGGCAAGATGTCACTTAAAGCAATATTGTTTGAAGCAGGTAGAACTGTACTTTTAGTGATTGGCTAGAAAGTTTTTAACAAATCCTTGGCTGCTGGCAGTCCGTGAGCTGTTACCATCTTCCAATTGTCTCAGTCACTTAACGAGCTGATAATACAGTACAGCTCAAAGAGCATATCCTAACAGTCCTGTTCTATTTGTGAAAAACCCCAACACACTGATCCTTCAGTAACCTCAGGGGAGCTGCTGCTGGGGCACAGGAGCTTTAGAGAGTCAGGAGGGAGGCCCTGACCCTCATTTTAGGGTCACCCTTTCCCATTCCCTGCCCCAAAACCATGGTTGCCCCTGACCAACGCCTTAGAAGAAGGATGAGGAAGTGACACTGGAAGCTGTGCTGGTTGTCCACCAGCTCCCTGAGAGCCAGCAGGGAGCCATGGAGACACCTGGGTGATGATGTTACACTGAATTTCTTGTTTACCTGTGCAGCTTCTCCCGTCGCTGCTCGTTTCGTATCCATCCCTGCAGTAGCAGCGGGTGCCGTTCCTGGTGATGGCACATCTGTGCTGGCAATTCATCTGCTGGCACCTGGGGAGCAGCTCTGGCAATGGTAACACAGCAAGATGTTACTAAATATTTCTGTTATTCCTAAATCTCGAACTTTAGAAACATTGAAATATGTTTAAGTGCATGTCTCAGGAAGGAAACACCATGTACATTAGCTGGAAATATATCACACACAAAAGAGCTTGTTATGAAAACTGCATGTCAGCAAGTTAAACACTGGAAATCAACATTTCATTTTTATCAAGAGTTTCCCACAAGTTTATTACTGAGGTGTACTGTTGCTCTGCCTAAACATCCATTTTTTGCATATTAGTCATAACTATTGTTGGGAAAAAGACCAAACCAAGCCAGAAACAATCCTGAAATTGTAATAGTTATAAAAAACTCAGATTATGAGATATGTTTCAACACCTGTGTCTTTATTATTCCTCATACCAATTGATTTTCAAACTTTTAAAAGCTTGTTTATGTTTAATGATGCACAAAGAAAATTCACACCAAACAGTGAGGATAATTCTGCCTCAATAACTTAACATTGGACATGTAATGCTGGATAAACCTGTGGAGATTATACATGTCATTACTGCAGAAATTCTTCATAGAATCTGCTTAAATACACACCATCAGCACAAGGCAGGATGCAAACAAACTGTAGAAATCTTGTAGAAATACAGACTCCAATGTTTTCCAGTGTGAAACAGCACAAAAATCAAACAAAAACTGTTCCAACCCTTCCCAGCCTCAAGCTGTGTGTAGTGTTTCAATAATTTTGCTGATCAAAAAAACCTCACTATTTTAATGAGCAACACCTTCCCCCCCCCAGGAAAATGCAAAAAAAAAAAAAAATTGAGAAACCCAGCTTAAGGAGGTGCTCTGAGGGCATTTTTCAAAACTATGCAGATGAGTCAGAAAATAACCTGAAAATGGACAGAGAAATTTCTGCTACAGGGCTGGCTTTAAGTAACTGAGTATGACCTAAGGAAAAAGAGAAATCTGTATTCTAATATGTGAACAGTTTTAATCCATCTGATCATTATTCATCAAGTTCTACTTGGGAGTAGAATGAATATGAAGAAGAGTCTCTATCAGCATCTGAGCCCTGGAGCTTCCATTCCAGAGCGACTGCCGCTGTCAAAATAAAGGTGAAAATTTGGGAGAAAAGTGGATGTGGCTGGCACACAAAGTCATTACTTATTCTAAAAAGAATGTGGTTTCACACAATTTTCTCAGGGCATTCCCTAGAACTCTGTGCCACATCATATACAGACTGCCCAGAGGTCCATAAAGCACACACTGCCTAAATCTGCCCATTTTCCCAATGGTTTTTGGTATTTCTGTTTCTTGGGCCCCTCTGATAGATAGATAGATAATAATATTTTTTGGCTGTAGCTGGCTTTGTTGGTTTCCTGTTCCTAGTCCAGTCCTTAAATCTGCTACACCTTTCCAAGAACAAGTCCCACATAGGTAAACTGGAGAACTTCCCTAAAATGGTTCTGCACACTGAGATGGAGAGCTGTTGATTTAATATGTCTATCTGAACAAAATCAACATATACACCTCATTTTCTATACAAACATGGATCAGCCATCCTTTATCACCTATAATTTTCTTCCTCCAATATTTGTCTGATGCTGCACAGCCAGGAGCTCCTACTGGGTGAGAACTGTTTGACTCACAAACAGGACTTGGTTTGTTTTCACTCTTTCCTTAATGGATGCAGACAGGCAGCACCTTGAACCAGAACAGAGCTGCACACAGACAGGAAAGCTGGAGAACAGTGACAGTAAATTGGGAAGTGAAGTCCATTTGGGGAAAATTAAAAACAAAACCAAAAACAACCCAACAAAAATATCCTAAGCAATGACAACAAGCATGTACCTGCTCACTTTTTTTCACAAAAAGTTGTATTTCATTAATTTTAAATTATTGCTGTATCATGTGAGTGGCTTTTAACAGAAAAAAAGGTTGCATTTTCCTAACAAAACCATTAAAGAATCACTGTTAGCTGCCATCAGTTTCTGACTTCAGACTGACATTTTCCCCTCCTCCTCTAAATTATATATCAGATAATTTCAAATGCATTTTAGTTTTTTATTGTGACAGACACTTTTTGGCCCCAGAAATTTTTGCTCTGTTGCTGATCTGCTAACCCTGCCAGGGGAACCCATAAGTGAAAAAGCAAAAAAATACAATAACAATTGGGGGTAAAAAAAGATAGAGTATAACCAAAGTTATAAAAAAAGAATATAACACTTTCAAATAAAAGGGACATACAATGATCATTTGGTCACACTGCCTGAGCCCTTCAGGACTGACCAAGAGTTAGGGCATGTTATTAATGCCTCTACCTGATACCTTTAATAAATAAAACATTAAACACTAAAACAGGAAATGTATTTTCTACTTTACTAGCTGGTTTGTAATAGCTGCAATACTGATCCTGAAAACCTTTGGAAGAAAACAGAGTTTGACTGCCTCTGGCAATGTTTGAAATATTGAAGGACAAGCTATGGAAGACCGTGTATACATTTAAGGCTTGGTTAGATTTGTAAGAGGTTTCCTGGGAAGTGAGGAGGCAAAGAAAAATCATGAAGCAGAACACTGATATTTTTAAAGCTCCAGATAGGACATTTAAAGAGATAAAAGGCAGGGACTGTCATTTCTTGTCTTTTCTAAAATTCTGCACCCACTTTGATCTCCCTTTCTCAGTGAGAACTGGTTTACAAAGTACACAGGCAGTGAAGAATGAGCATCACTGAGCTTTCCACTTTCATCACAGCTACAGAAACTTCTGCATTTGTCAAAGCCTGGTATTTCTGCTGCAAGATTTAAAGGAAGGAGCTGCACTGAAGGAAACAACAAGAGAGAGCTTTACAGCTCTCTGGCAGAGCCACAGTTCAAGACGAGGAGCTGCAGAGCAAGACATGAGATTTGCAGAAATATGAGGTAGCAGAGGCAGCTGTGAGTGTCTTTAGGATGATCTATTTTCCCCAGACCCAGGGAGTTGTGACAATTCATCCAACTCTGATTTAGGTCATTTTGTACAGCGTTTTCTTTCTTCCGTGGGACACACGAAGGGCAGCATTTTTTACTTCCCTACATCTCCATGAACTCTCTGAAGTTGTGAGCCAGGTTTGCCACAAAAGCCACCCCATTTTCTCAAAGATACCCATGCCAATCTTATGCTTCCTGACTTTCATGCTGCTCTAACTCCCAGGTCCCACAGGAGAGCATCAATCAGGCAAAGACGCTGCTGATCTCACCTCCCCTAAAGTGATACACCTTTGACAGTGACTCAGAGGAGCTGTAAGCTTCCCAGACAAACTGCTCCCACAGGAATTCACCATAATAAAATCCTGCCTTCATTTGTTCCTTCTGTGTTCAATGAAACACATTGCTTATCACACTTCATTCAAGATGAATGCTATAAGGAACTAACTTCTCCTGAATGGCTTTTTAATGAAAGGTTTTAGCAATTGATCTGACTATCCTTTTTGTCAGTTCCTCCTGAGCTGACATGAGGTTCACAAAGGGTTCACACCAGGTTCTCATACTCAGATTGGCTGTTTCTACAAGGGGGAAAAGAAGCCCAGCTTACAGTTTCTTAATACCATATTTATTTATTTGGGGACTATTGGGGGTTGCCAAAAAAAAACCAAAAAAACAAAAAAAACAAAAAAAAAAACCCGACAAAAAAACCCAACAGATTTAGTGATGTATCTGTTTGTTACAGCACATGTCACAGCTGAGGTGGCCACAATACAGAGCATCACCATACAATTTCAGAAGGAAATTATTCCTGAACCTCCTGCATGATATTAAAGCGTTTTGGCTGCAATGGGTTCCAAATTATGTTTCCTATGTACTTCTGTAATATATAAATCCTGGCCTGCTTTTACTGTAATGACAATATGTAACGGAGAGTACTGACAACAGTTAAGTACTCTGTGAATTAAAATTTACTATGTATGTTGATAAATGTTGATAAACATCAAAATACAGATCTGGTGCAAATAAAAGGAACTGGCTGAAGTTTACATGTTGAAAGTGCCAGACAATACACCAGGGGCATAAAAGCAGAGCTCCTGTCGTCAGTTCAGGACTTCCCAATTTGAAACAACAAAGGATCCTTGTCACACAGTTCATCAGAGAGTGACCAGGAGCTACCAGAGCAATGCTGCCTGGGAAAAAGGGAAAAGCATCACTGAGAGCACTGGGAGAAGTGTTTCCCATAGAGGAGTGTTGATGTCAGGGCCCAGGATGCTCCTGAGTGCTTCCCTTCCAGGAGGCAGCTGTGCTACCCCTGCACAAGGAGAATAAACTCAGCTTTAAGCAGAACCACAGCCTGAGGGATTAGCAGGGGAATGAAGAGCTGCAACCTGATGGGGAGACTGGAAATTTTCATCTTGATTGGTGCCAGGGGATGAAAATGAAGAGGAATTAGGACTGCTGTCTGTGAATATATCAGAGGATCAACAGCAGCAAAAGAGACAATTTAAACTAAAGGGCTATTGGCAGATGTACAAATGAGTATAAATTGCCCATTAATAAATTCTGGCTGAAAATGAGAAGGTTCTTAGCTATTACCATAATCAGGTTCTGGAACTCCTCTTTGAGTGGGAAGAGCAGGGACAGGAAATAAGTGCTTGCTTTTGACATGGATCATGACAGACCAAGGAAAAGCAGCGTATGGACAGGCCCCTGAAATACCAGAAACCATTTAAGTGACCCAGGAGGTTCCTTCACTGTGTTCCTCAAGCAGCCTGCTAAACCACAACTTTTCATTATGGAGATAAGATTTTTTTTTTCCTTTTTGTCTTGGGTCTGAAATATACCCAAAGGAAAACTTGCAGGAGCTTGTTACGCAACTATTTCTTCTAATTGAACTCCATGCATTTTTTTTTTTTTTTTTTCTCTTTTAAATAGTCAAGTTCTTTTCGGTACCTTTGTGTTTCATAAATTTACTTGATCTTATCTCTGTTTTATTCAGTTTTTGTGATTCAATATTCATACTCTGATGTCTAGACTATTCTTATCACACATATGCCATAAGCCTTATTTTTCTTTTCTGGCTTATGTTTTGAGTTCTTGAATAACAATCCTTTCACAAATTAGTCTTTGTTGTAATCTACTGTAAGTTTTTTGTTTGTTTGTTATTGTTGATGCTAGAAAGACAATATAAAGCTCCGTGGATTGCTTCTCTGGCAGAAAAGGGTGGCTTGATTGATAGAATTCAACTGCTAAACTGAAATAATACAGCATGTTTTATCTTATATTTGTTGGTCATGTTATTAGTTTTTAATATCTTACCATAAAAGAAAAAAACACAACTGTAAATGAACTTTGTCAGACACCTTAGCCCATAACTCTTTTATGGTAGATGCAACACAGAAAAAGAGACATGAAAATCAGAGATCATGACCTTACAGCCCTGCTGTGGGTGACCTCTGCCAAACTCAGCAGAAAAGAACAAGGATAAAAAAATTAAAATGTTGGAGTTTATTAGCTGCTAGGAAAAAAAAATCTTAAAAATTTATTTAAAAATTAAAATATTTAAAATAAATATAATATTTTAAAAATATTTTAAATAAATATAATAAAAATTAATTTGGATCTATTAAAGACTCAGCCATTTACAGTTGCAGTCTGTAGCCAGCCCCAGCTGCCCTGCCCCAGGATCCATCAGGCAATGCAGGATTTCTGTACAATTCAAAGACAGGGTAATCAGACTCCAGAATGACAAGTTAAAACTCTGCATCCTGAGCTCTGACAGCAAGCCAAAGCAAATTCCAAGTCCTGGGTAAGCCTGCAAGCCTTTTTCTTCACACTGCTGGGATGTCTAAGTTAGGACTGCTGGTAGGTAATTCCATGAGCTCAAACTCCTGAGGGCAGAATCTCTTCCTAAGGCTGAAATGTTACAATAATATTTTTAAGAGAGGGAGAGAAATGATGCTTGAGGATGGTGCTTTGTCCTGGGTACCAGGCTGCTCTTAATTTTTCCACAAAATATTTACTGGATAAAATATATAGCAGATTGCTGTATTTCTACCCTTTTTCATTACTATAATCATCAGGCAACTGAGCCTTTTTCCCAGCAGAAAACATTTGATGCAGCAACTGGTGCATCCTGTGGAGGAAAGGATGATGGGCTGGGATGTCTGAACACCCCTGAGGCTCAGAAAACACCTGGGCAGTCGTGGTACCCCCTCCTAAACAACAGCTGTCGTGTAAAGGCTGAGCACCTCATTTTGTCAAGTTAGTTATAATTTATTTGTAAAAAAGTCCTTAATGCCCTGTGTCAGAGCTCAGCCACAGCTGCAGGAGAACCTTGGCCTGTAGCAACAAGTGATGCAGGAAGTTTTACTTGGAAAAAGCAGCTCAAGGCAAGCATGGTGCATTGTGCTTCACAATTTCACCTGATGTAGCTCAACCCGCTATTGTATCTTTCCCCACATCGCTGTCTCTCTGTTGGCAATCAGTCGCTGAACAACTTAATTTGTTATTTTAAATAGACATTACAGCGTGTTTGTCTCTTTTATGATTACAGGAAAATTACATATCTTGTTTAATCTGCTTGTCAGTCTGCACACAACCAGAAGTGTCTCACTGTGATTATTGTTCACTGAAAATGGGCATGTCTTGCTGAGTAAGTTCAGGCTGCTTCTGAGTAACAAGATATTACTTAGAAAAGACAAATTTTTTTCTTTTCTCTTTTTTTTTTTCCCACTGTCATTTACAACATATCAGAGAGAAGAAGAAATGTTGCAGAAAAAAAAAATAAATAATATGTTTCCATAACATTCAGCAGTTCTTTTCAGAGTATAACTATCTTAAAAATATTACTGAACAGTATCTCCCTACCCACTTCATGGATAAATTTATTTTTCAAGGATGTACTATTGAAATTTCTGCCTGCCTAAATCTTGACCTACAATATTTGGCTCAGCTTCAAAACAATTTGTTTTATGTGGTGCTCTTCAACCATAGCATCACACAACACTTTTAAAGATGAGATCAGCAGGTAGGAGGCATGTAGAGAAATATTGGCTTCACCCGTGGAAATGGCTCATTATCCTGACCTTTTGCTGTTTTAGTTATACCTTGGCTGCCATACACAAGCATAAGCTAAAGCAAAGTTCATATGGGAAAAAACAAACTGGGTAAATGATTTCATGACTGAAGAAAGTAATTTATCTGTTTCTTAACCTGGATACAAGATATAAATTTAAAAGGATAACTGTGAGAAGAATACACATTTATTTAACTTTATATAAACCCATTTACAGTTTTAGGCATATTCAATGCCATTCAATATACCGATTTTCATGGTATTGAGTACATGTTCATTTAGGTACAGATAATAATCTTTATGGGTGTCTAATGAGATAGGAAGCCTGACAATACTGCACGTGTAAAAAGGTCAAAGATGAAAGCAGGGAGTGATGAAGTCAGTGAATGGCAGAATGCACAAACTACTGAGAGCTCCAGAAGTCAGCAGGAGCAGATCGCCTTGGGCTTTTTAGTCTGGACTTAGCTGTATGAAATGCATCTCCAGAATTAGCTCACAATTTCTCAGCCTGGTAAGCAAATTGCAGTTCAGTGCCTGAGGAATGCTTGGACCCCAGAGCAGCAATCTGCTGGCAGGAGCAGAGCAGGCTCTGCTGGGGAAATGCTCAGGAATGTTTTGTGGCAGTGAAGGATGTTAGGAAGCCTCTCAGGAGGAGCTCTGGAAATCTAAATAATGCTGGAGACTGTCCCTGATTGTCTCTTCTGTGTGTCCCCTCACTAGGCACACAATTCCACCCAGCTCATCTGCTCACTGGATGACAAGGACTTCTAAGTGGGAAAAGTGTGATTTCCTGTGGTTTTATACATGTTTTCTAGCTTTATTGATGGGAAGCCAGCTCACAGTGCAGCATCATCAATGCTCAGTGTCCCTCTTAATTCTCTCCCAGAGGACTGAACCATCTCACCCCCTCATGAGCATCAGCTCACCCAAAAACAACGCTTTGGTTTTTTCATTGGTGCATTTGTGGGCATGGCCCAGTCCAGTGGCCCAAAGGATCAGCTGAAAATCTCTGATGTGCCTCAAATGAATAGACCCCAGCATGGCCATGCCCATTCCCTTCATGTGGCACACCAAGATGTTTCAGTCCTCTTCTGGAACAACAATTTTTAAAGGTAAATAACAAGTTTAGACTCTCTTTGTTGTGTTGTCTCATCTATATGGTGCAACAGAGCTAGGGATGGTGCGGAATTTTTAAAACATTGCAGAGAGGCTTAAAAATTATTAATTTTCTTTTACTGGTACTTGAGGAGGAAGGAGGTGAAGAAAAAAGGTGGGGGGGGAAAAACAGCTGGCAACTTTATTTACTTTGCTTGGTTCATTGTTATGTGGAAAAACATAATTAAATCATTCTGAAATCACAAAAGACACCTATAATAGCTTTTTCCAACGCCCAATTTCATGCCTCTTCATGGAAGTAGTACCTCAGAAATTGCTTCTCTTCGTGAACACAACTACACTTGACAGATAAAATCCTCAAAAAATTGCCAAGCAGAAACCTCAGGCTCAGGAGGCAGAGCCTTTCTGGAAACTCAGCCAAGGACTTGGAATCAATTACAAAAATAGCAGCAGGTTCCAGAGAACCAACATGAGATTCAGTCAGTGAACATTGTTTATGTGCAGTGAAGGGTAACAGAAAGTACTTTAAGTTAGAAGCAAAATTAAAAACTGGTAGCAAGGAAAAATTTTGCTGGGGAAATAAAATTCTTATTCAACTGTTGACTTTTTATTCCAAGGAGAGACAGACATACACACTCCTGGACTCTGGCAGGGGCTACAAAATGTGATACACTCCCTCACAAGCAGATGTTCAGTCAGTTAAAGAGGGTGAATATTTAATTTTTTCCCTGCAGCAAGCAGGGTGGGATTCAAGTTGACTTTTGGAGTGTGCTTGTCCCATTGGAAGTGAACCAATTCGTGACAAATTCTACTTTAAGTTGTATATTGCTGCTGGTGCCTGAAGCCACTCCCAATTGCCAGCTCTCAAGGCACTGCTGGCAGTGTTTTCCTGAGCATTTTCACCCGCAGGTGTCACCACCATTTTACACAGGATAACACCATTCTGTATTTTTTTTCATTGTAAGTTCTCCAGCTGTTGTTTCAGGATTTTTTTTTTTTTTTTTTTTTTTTTTGCAAAGCATTTCAAGTCTCTAGACCCCAAAATAAAACCCTTCCCTTTTCCCATCCTATAAATCAAAGAACTGGTGAACAGAAAACTCCAGTGATGAATCATTGCTACCATCATCAAAGCTGCCAACTGTAGCTTTTATGATCAAGTACAGTTATATTTTTATGTAGCTGCACGTACCTTTGCATGTAAAGGAAAAGAAAAATGCAGTTTTTCACAGGAGATGTCATTTACACATTTTATTAGTGGCCATAATGTAAATAAAGGCAATCCCTGGAACCTGCCCCTTGCTTCATTCTCTGGGCCACAAGCAGAAAAGACTGGGAAAAAAAGTTAATAAAACATGATGGCTTTCAGTGCCAATTTTAGCACTCCAGAGCCTGAGATTATGGGAGGGGAGGCACAGCTGCAAAGGATAACTCTGAAAATGAGAGACTCAGGTGATGTGCTTTGGAGGCTGGAGGGCACCACAAAGATCAGCCTTATTTCCAGCTCTGAGAATAAATATGGAATTACCAAGGTATTTACACGAGGGCTTCATGTGTTACTTCAACAGTCAGCTACTACATTCTGGCATGTAAAAAGTTAGCCTGGCTCTTCCCTGGCTTCCCAAGGGAGAAAAGAGCAAAAGGAGAGCAAAACAATAAACATCTCTTTCTACCTTTTCTTCTTCCTAGAATCTTTTTCTAAATCTGCTGATTATTTCAGAGAACAGTCCAGCTGTGCCAAGGGCTTGGCTTAGGACAGTGAATACAGTTTTGGTGTGGATCACTGCTTCTTTCAAATGTTACGTTGAGATATTCTCTCCATAAAGTACAGAAAACTGCTAGCATAATGTAGCTTCTCACAATTTCTTCAGCTAGAAACTCAGGAGATGGAAGTAACTCCAGTTACTCTTGGCTCTTTCCAGGTTTGGCAGAGAATCTCATTATTTCCTCCTTAAAGAGCTATAAAGCTGCACCCATAAAGAGTTATGTAGGAAAAGCACCTACATCCAAATTATTAAGTTAATTAACAAATTCATCACCTTAGCTTTTAATTGTTGCTATTTTTTACATCTCAGATTGATTTTTTTGCAAGATTAGGACTACTTGGAAATAAATTTTTTCAGTGTGACAGCGTGCCACTAAGACTACTCCAATACAGTTATCTCTGTTTTTTACATAAGTAAAATCAAGATTTACAGTTAACAGTTATAAATAACTATTTGCAATAATTTTTTCAGACACAAATATTGTCAAATACCTTTGATTATGTATATATCTTCATTATATTATGTTTATTAAATATTGAATAAATATTTAATATATAGAATATAATGTAATATTTTGTCATATATAATTAAAGGTATTCTTAAAAGACCTAAGTTAGAGGGCTCTCCTAACTTTTAACACCAGAAGATAATGATCTTACTGTTTGGATAAATGTAGAAGAGATTCATTTACTCTGTAAAGTTTTTTTACAGGAAACAGCTTTCACATGCTGTAAACTTCGTGTGTCATTTGAAGAACTTTCAAAGAGAGTTGTGTTTTACCCTCATCAACCATGGGTTTGAAATTGGCCAAAATGCCTCATTTTTATTTTCTCTTGTGCAGTCTTGACCAGATCAAAGAACAAGAAGCAAAACTCCCTCCTGAATCGTGGCTGAGTGTTGGTGAGTTCCTGGTTATGCAGTCAGAGAATTCCAGAGCAGCTTTTATCACTAAATGCCACAAAACTTTCCCTGGAAGAGCTCCCTGAGTGCAGGAAGACTTATCCAGATGTGGAACATCTTCAGCCAGGATTATGAATTCTCTTTTGCTTGACTTGGTAGCAGAACTTCTCCGAGGATGCTCAGACTGCAAAGAGACTTTTTCTCCACTGAAAGAAGTACTCTCAGCATTTCTAGAAAATTCCATCACACTGGGAGTTGGAACAGCCATTCAAAAAAATGCAGAGATAAAAAAAATCATCCTTTTTCCCCCTGAAAAGTGATACTAAAACAAAAACAGGGTGCAAACATCTTGTCTACAATATTTTGTATTATTGCTACTGGACTTGTGCCTAGAACACGGTACTGCTTACATGGTTTTGATAGCTACATCCTCATGTGTGAAGACACACACTGAATACATTTATGGAACATCACTGAAACAAATTTAGGGCTTAATTATCTTCTTGTTATTCCAGCAAAAGCTTAAGCATACCCAAAGTTAAAGATGAAATTGGAATAGCCAAGAAAATACAAAAAGAAAAAATAAAAAAAAGAAGGATATAATTTATTTATTTACTGACTTTTAATAAAAGCCATTAAATACCTGAATATCAGAAAAAGCATAAAATCTGAATAGAGGATTACTGTGAAATTAAAGGACCAGTTAAAGAACGAATGAGTTTGAATGGTTTCAGCATAATTAAATTCTTCAAGAAGAAAACAGAAATTGAAATTTAAGTTGGGAGAGAATTTGTAGCAACAGCAACATTTAAATGTGCACGCTTCACCTTTTCTAACAACCAAAATATAATAAATGTACTTGAATTTAGGAAAAAAGTCTTGCTTTATTCTGCAAAGTCTGTTAGCATTTATTTTTTAATTTTTTTTTTTTTTTGCCCTGTTTGGACATGCCTTTTTGATATCTCTCAAGTTTTTAATTTTGCTCCATGCTCCTCATTGTCCTTCCCTCCACCAACTACCAAATGTTCTCCATTCTGAATACATTCAATTATTCTCCAAAAAGCAGCATTTTCTACTTCTCCCAAACTTCTTCACTGCTCTCAGTCCAGCATACAAAATAAAGGACATCAGTAACCAAAAGCTTTTCTTTCAACTGCCTCTAAAAGACAGGGCACGTCCAATTAAAAGAAAAATACACAATACTTGCATGACTGTGAAAAACAATTTCACTACCACATTTAAAAGAGGAGAGGTTTCAGAAGGCAAAACTGCTATTTTGCAGCATTTTTCCTTTCTTGTTTCTTTTGATGAGGTTGTAGAAAAAGTCAGATTAGAAAATCCACTATTAAAGTCTCCTCACTGTTACCTGACTGCACCTGTACAATTAATCAAAACTAGTTAATATGCATTAAATCTGATGGGTTGTTTTTTGTTTCATGGTTTAATGACTACTGTGAGTGCTGCTGGCCTCCCTGTGGCAGCTGTGGGACCACATCCCTTCTGGCCAGGTTACACAGTTCCATCCTTCCATCTATATGAAGCTTTGCAAATGCCACAGTTTCCATGAGTTTAATCAGACTTTTTTTTTCCTGTGTGTTTGTGGCTGTGGCATTTCAGAGCGATGAGGAGACAGCAATTCCCATTTCCTGCCACAGCTTTTTCACAGTCCTTCCACACATCCTTCCCCAGACTGAGAAGGACAAATCCAGCAGCCTTCAGTGGTTAAATGTCAGTTCACAAGCAGCTGTGGTGATTTCTTTAGTGTGGTGTTAGTAGCTGTTGTACATGTATTTATTTTAACATGAGACAGAAAATTGGTTCTGTGGTTGAATAGAAAAAGTTACTGGTTTGCTACTCCAGTTTTGGTGCTAACTTGCTTTTTCAGCTCTGCCATTTTTCCCTTTCCTAAACTGATCCATTTTCAGAAGCATACAATGGGAATCACCTGGTAAGAGACCCTCATTTTCAGAGTTCCGGAGATCACAAGAGGAATCTGCATTAGGCACTGTGGTAAGCGCATTATTTGTTTTCTCAAGATTTTTTATAGAGGAGCACAGAGGAAAAAAGAGAAAACAATTTCTATTTTTACTCCTTGTTTTCCCATGTAAAATGTGTTTAGAGAATTGTTTACCTAAAGTAATTACTTAATTAAATTATAGTAAGAATAATTTAAGCCTAATAACCAATCAAATCCACCTGTATCTAGACTCTCAAGAGAAAGTCACAAATTGTGAGTTAGATATAGTAATTTTAAAAAGTAAGTATGTAGTTTTAATATATCCTTTAAATAATATATTAATGTATTATAGTATTGTTATAACAAAAAAAATCATTGAACCTTCTAAAGTCAAACATCATCATTTCCTCCCACCAAATTCACCTACACTTACAATAAGGCACAAACCCACAGAGGGTTGTTTTCTTCTTTCTACAATTAACCTCATTGTGGCATAGCAAGGCTTTTATAGTTTTAATAGCACAACTTAAAGTAATACTTAAAATATCTGGAGAAAATTCTCCACCTGTGTCCCACAAAGCCACCCCCTAAGGACCTGTTCCAAAGTGATGCCATTATTATCCTCCTCTGTACCCCAGAGGTAACTCCAGATCTGTGGTGCTGCACCCTGTGAAAGCAGCAGATCCAGCTTTAATGAGATGAATGTTGAATTTACATAAATCCAGCCATACATATTTAACACACAGCTCCAGAACTCCTTCCCAAGCCTCGGTGTCTCGTGCACAGTCAGCCTGATGTAGCCTGCAACATCCAAGGAATCCTGAGGCAGAGCACAACCCAGAGAAGTCTGTATCCTCACAGTCACATCCAGTTGCAAGTGATGTCCTTTAAGTGGCTGATGAATGGACATTATTATAAAGATGTCTACAAGACAAGTCTATTGGAGGATCCTGAATAAAATAAAGACTTCAAATACCATTAAAGTTAATGAATTAGGTCAAGGCAGGTAATTTATCACCTGTCTGAATTGGAATCCAATCTGTGGCATCCTTTAAAAAAAGACACATTCAAATGAGGTGGTGTTCTCAGGGAAGTTCATAGTGAAGATAATCATAATTTAAATGAGAAAATGCCTGCATAGGTTTTTTTTTACAAAGCCTGACAAGGGATTCTGTGCAAAAGCAGAGTGGCAAGCAAAAGCAAATTTCCTCAAATTAATTTGACCTTGATGAAAGGCACATATTTTTATCAATCAGACTTAACAAATATTGACTTTAGGCATTAACTGAAGATATACATAAACATTCAGGTTGTTGAAACAGTTGTCAAGTTCATTTTCCTTCTGAAATCACAGTTTGCTGCTGAAGATCAAACTGAACTTAACCTCTTGAGGAAACCTGTGGTGCCTCATCAAGCAAGAGTCGCGTGGATTGGTCTTCTCTGTCTGTCAGCTGCTAAAAAAAGATTTGTGAGCCAGGCAGGCTGAAACCTGGAGCCAGAGTGCTGGCTAGGATACACACAGATATGGCTCTTGGTACAGCTAGAGCCACGCTGGGCCCTGTGCCACAGCCCATCCTCGTTCAGCACCAGCAGCTGGAGGCTGTGAGGACACTTCTGCTTGTGGGTCCCCTTCACCGTGAGATCTCACTTCCATGGGAGGGGCAGCAAAGCAGCTTGCTTCAAGGAGCATGATTTATGGGTCACCAAGCAGAGGACTTGCCTAAGAAAAGGCTAGCACACAGTCACTGCTTAGTTTTGCACAAATCTGAAAGATGAAAAAAGCATTTTAATGGTACTTTGTATTCTCTGCTCTTCTTTGAGGAGGGAGGGGAAGAGAGAATCTGGTGTACAATGGTGCTGTCTTCTTTCAAGTCACTCTAACAGAATCTAAATGAAGAATCAACCCTCATCCTGGGAGAAACAAGATTCCCAATACATCTCCCAGTACCTGGGCAGTCACGGAGCAGGTACAAGGTCTGTCCTGCCAGGCAGGGCACGAGCTCTGGGCTGAGGCTGCAGGAAACACTCCCTGCTCGAGAGCACCAACAGCTCTCCCCTCCTCTGAGCCCAAAACCTTCTCTGAATGTCAGAATCTGTGTATTGATGATTCTGAGATTGTAGAAAGTCTCTGTCTTTCAGCCCCCTGCCAAAGCAGAAGCCATAATTGGTCTGTGCTGTTTCCAGGTTGTTTATTCTGTTTATCTCTCACACATTCTGCTGCCCTGCCCAGCTCTGTCCTGCAGGGCAGCGTGTGGGGCTCTGCCCTCAGTGGGATGTTACAAACATTAAATACCAGAAACTCCCCGGGCTGGATTTACAAGAATGTGCCAATATCTGTCACCTACGTTGGACAGTGTGTCCCCAGCCTGAACCAACAGAAAAATGCCAACACCACAGTGAGACATGGAGGGCATGAAGAAGGAGAAAAAGGACAAGACACACCCAATTTCCTCCAGCTTGTCCCCTTTGAACCCCTTATCTAGAATCCTAAAATTTTACTTTTGCACCCATGCCACACTTAATTATTACTTATATCAAACACTCAGAGCTTGTAATTCATCCTGTAAGATTGAAAACTCTTTTCCATGGACAGAGATCACAGCCAGTGTCTCTGGGGGCTCTGGCCAGGGGGGTTCCTGACCCCTGCCAGGGTCCCAGACCTTCCAGGGCAGCCAGAGGCAAGCTCTGAATTCCCACATCTGAACTGTCAGGTTTCCTGGGAGAAGGCAAGAGCAGGAACCACAGCAGTAGCCAAGCATTTGCAAAAATTTCATAAGGTGAGCACGAGACTGGACTTGAGTACAAAAAGGCTTTTTCTGCACCACAGTATTCAGGCATCTATTTTGTGTCATATCCAGCCTTCACCAAACACCTTGAGGCATTTCATGGCTATGTTGACATTTCAGTTATGCTGCATTTAAACAGATTTTGTTGTGCTGAGTCTTATGTCTTGCTAAGATATTTCCCCTTCTAAATATAGAGTTATAGAGTTATTTACTAAGGTAAATTCTGACAGGGAACGTACCAAGGAAGCAGCAAAGAAGAAAGTCATAGTATTTGCCTCCCCTTTTTAAAAATTCTCTCTGTTTCTCCATTTTTCATCTGTTCCATGACTGGAGGCTGTGCACAGGGAGCACTGCAAAGACAGAAGCAGAGCTCCATAAGGAATCTTCAGAACGGATTTCGCATGAGGAATAGCAAAAGAAAGTTTCTTTCCTCCTAGAACTGGCTGTAAAATGAGCTGGAGATCAGCCTACCTGCTGGAGTGGCCAAAAAGGGTCCAGGCCAACATAAGAAATCTGTGAACAGCCTGGGAATGAAAGGCTGTAAGTAACTCAGGGAGCCACTCAGCCAACCAAGTGCGCCAATACTTTTCCCTCAAATATTCCTGAAGCTTATAGGAAGCAATAGAAGCAAAGAACTGGCAGATAAAAATTGCCTCCATAATTTAGCAGCCTGTCTGTAATGACTGACTTCTCCACGAGCCCTGGAAACGTCAAAGCCTCTGCTAGCAGAGTTTGGAGAGCTCCCTTAAACGCTCTTGCACAGCGAGCCCCTGGAACCCGCGGCTTCCTGAACCACGGAACAGCCTCGCACTCTTTGAAGAAAGAAGAAAAACTAAGAGTCAGTTAAGTTTCATCACTGTCTCCTCTTCCACCTATTCCTGGCTCAGGAAAGTGACAGTTGGTTATTCCAGACTAGCTAGGTATAAAGGTTGTTTTTTTTTTTTTCCCCCAGCACAGGCTGTGCCTCTCTGCTGCCTTAGCTGTTCTGCAAGTGACAAATGGTACAGAGCCTGAATATTTCCCTACATGTATATTTAAGATTTGTACTAACTGCTGTTTACCCAGAGAAAGTAATGGCTTTGAATCCTGATGAAAATTATAGCAGATTCTGGCCAAGTTTTTTACAGAATCTGGTTTTATGAGAAAGAATAAAACAAGTGTGCAGAGCTCTTCAGCAAGTTATACTGCTCACTTTTTCTCATGTGCCTAGAAATATTTGAGGCAGTGTGAAGGTGATCTCTGGAGGATATATCCAATACCCACTGTTACCCTTACAATCCCATGCTGAAACATCATTGCCAAAAATAGCCTCCTAAAGGTGACACTTCTATAAAAGATGTCACAAGCTGCAGCAAGAGGCTCAGGAATATATAAGTTATCTTTACAGTGCTACTGCACATGCATTTCATGCATTTTCCATTTCCTATTTGATATACCTTCTCCTATTTTATAGGATGTTTTTAGGTTTGGAGCTTATTTCCAATACATCTTTGTACGTTTACAAGGCAAAGAAAGCGGCTATTAAAAAAAAAAAAAAAAAGAGAAAAAAAAAGGAAAAAAAAAAAAAACAACCAAACCAAACCAAACAACCATCCCCCATAATTTAATAAAAGAAGCAAAAATAAAACCATTCCCCACACAAATTCAAAAGAAACAAGTAATGAACAGATACTTGTGCGAAGATTTTAATCTGTGTGTTCACTTTTTAAAACTGTGTGTTCACTTTTTGAAAGCATCAACACCATCACATGATTTTTTACTGTAATATTTCCTAAAAACTCACTTTTCTCTACAGGGACCACTTATTTTTACATTGCCTTGTCCTTCTCAGCACGGCTGAGGCTTCAGACCTGATTCAGATTTTGAGGAATAATATCTGTCTACCAGTAAAATCCAATGGAATATTTACATAGAAAATGCTTATTATTATTCAGGTGACATAAAGGCTGTTGTGGGACCTAGAAGTGATGCTAATTTTAGGTCATATTTCCAACTGCAGTGAGCAGCTTCTTTTATTTTATATTTTATTCCACTTTCACTTGCTCTAGTTGTCACTGCAGTAGGTGATTCAGGTACAGGATGCAGATGAGCTGCAGGATATTAGCTGCTGGTATAAGAAATATTTCTACAGTTTTACTACAATGCTTCAGACTCATTTCACATGCACAACCATTATGATAAAATATGAGGGGAAAAACAACCCTGAATGGTTAAATTAATAAAAAAGGAATTGTGTAAATGAGGTAGTGTGAGAATATCCCACCTCCTACCTTCTTTGTAGGGAGAGAAATACAAATTTTTAATAGTTTTTAGTACAGCTAAAAGGAAAACTAACATTTTTTTTAAAGCTTGAAAAATTAGTCAAGAAATAGAAATTTTAACTTTCCTCCAAACACAATTTGCTCTATTATTCAAACAAAACTATGATCCTACTAGAAGTCCCCCTCAATCAAAATGGTTGTGTTTTTTTTTTTTTGGTTTTTTTTTTTTTTGAGATAGGAAACATTTATTAAAAACAAAGAAAGAGACAACATCAAATGATGTAAGTTTTTCATATCAAATGATATAACAGCTACACTGATGTATGTTTAGGGTGGTTAATAGAGGCTACCTTTGGGGGAAAAACCCAAATTCACAACCTAAGGATGTGAATCCTACAAGTAGGATTCATACACATCCTCTTGATCCTGATAAATAAAATGAAAGATAATCAAGTGTTTTTTTTTGTGACATGGCTGGTTTGCAAACAAGATGTTCAGATTGTTCTGAGGGGATGCAGGCAGTGCAGTGACAGAGGGAAAACATCCCACTGATTGTGCAAGTGGATATATCTTTATACTCTGCTGAAACGCTATGGTATTAAAACCATACCTGTTCACTCTGAGGTCAGACTGCTTCTATATGAGGTTCATGTGCTTTACAACCTGGGGGTGGATGTGATCAGTTATCCCCTGTCCCAAAATGAACACAGGGGAATTCTACCACTTTCCCTTCATCAGGATCCTGGAAGAACATGTAAGGTTTGGGCTCCCACAATATTTTACAGAAAAGGCACACATTCCTACAGCTCTCTCCTCTTGGCAGAGCAATTCTTGTCTTCACAAAGCACAGCAAGTCTTGTGACTGCTACACAGGCATGGAAATAGAGGCTAAAGAATTATATGTTCTTTACTACTACTCCTAATACGTCTACACTACATTGCTACTATCATCTGTGACTGCACTATTGTGATCCACCCAGTAAGGAAGGAGAACTTGGCTGACCTTTGGGATTTACCCTAAAATATTTAAATATTAAATATCATAGTAATTTTGCTTCTAGGAGTAAGGAAAAAATGAGAAGGAAAGTAGATTTCCTTGCAAGAATGAGCTAAGGTATCAAGCAGAGATGTGCCAAAATTCACGCTTCACCTCTTAAAAGCAAACCCAGGTCTTTATTCCAATATAAATGAGAAAAAAAATGGGATTATACTTGGATGAAAGGAGTGGTAACAAGACTCCCAATTAAAATCATACCAGCAAAATCCAGCAATGCATCTACCAGTAAGAAATCCAATTGTTCTGCAGCCCCTGGCTGCCTACCAGGCTCAGCTGTAAGAAAAATACAACTACATCCAAACTATTTCCAAAAATTTGTATGGAGAACTTCTAAGGGACCCACATTACTTTTCCTAACTTTTTACAATGTAACATGTTCTCTGAAGTGCCTTTATTAGTGCATTCAGGGTTTTAATAAATTGAGAGACTATCCAAGATCAGAGATCTACTTCCTTTCAAGCAGCACCTCCAAAAACCCTTCCAACATTCAGAAGTTCAAACCGAATGCTGAGTATCACAGTGTGCTCTTCCTGACCTGAATATTTCAAATTCGGTTTTCTAATGAAAATCTCCCATCAAACACTTTTTTTTTTTTTTATTGACAATGGTGCTCTCCTTGGAACAAAGAGAACGACACCTCGAGAATAAGAAATGTGTATCTGCAACCCCTCCATATTTTACCGGTGACAAAAGTTCTCTGACTTCATGCTTCCTCCATACAAAAAAAGCCTACAGGGAAAGCTGTGCCATTAAAATCATAGGAGAATCAAGAGTGCACTAAGAGCCCATTATTGCTGCTAATGAGGCTGATACCGCTGCGTCGAGTTGCTCTTTGGCGGCTGCTGCTCCACAATTGAGGCAGCCTGATGGACTCAGAGCCGATTGTCAAACACCCAGAAGGCGGCACAGGGAGGTCACGGGTCTGTGCAGCAGCAGACACGTGGGGAAAGCCAGGAGAAGGAAGATTGTTTGGAAAATGGGGAGTATGCAAATGCCTCGTCTTTACCGTAGCAGTCTGACAGAGGAAAGCTCTGCTGTTAAACCCCAGGATGGCTCCTGTGCTCCACCCAGGTCTCTGTAGCCTATTCCAGCCTTCCTCAGCCACTGCAGTGGAGCAGGAGGATGACTTAAAGGAGCTTTCCGTGTGCCACCACTTCCCATGAAGATCCTGGCACAACCACATCCACATCCACCCAACCTCTGCAGCTCCCAGCTCAGCGTAAAACCGTGCGCTATAAAACACCACAACCATAACTCCACGTTTTCAGATGGCACCATTTGTTACAGGGTGGGTGTCTGCTGCCTGTTTTATCTCCTGCAGATGGAAAATCTGTGGTCGCTCTTGAAAACGTTTCGGAGAAATTCAAGGAACTCGCTACCAACTGCCAGGGTAGAGCAGCTCCCATAAATTCCTGCGTGGTGACGCAAGGACAGCGGTGCTCGGTGAGGGGAAGCAGGGCTCTCACAAGCAGCAGGTGACTGGCTGTGCTCACAAACAGCACACACAAAGCAAATTAACCAGCAGAGGCATAACCACGTGGGGAAGGACACACTGAGCTCAGTATTCCTGTTGGCACTGGTGGAGTAAGACAGGACAAGTACGGCTGTGTCAGGAAGGTTGGTTGTTGATGCCTCGGGGTTCCGATGCTTGAGGTCACCCCGAGATCACAAAGAGTCTTTTCTTAACCCGACACAGCCAAACAAGGAGTCTGGATTGCTTCGGATCACGTTCTCAAGGTTGTTTACTTTTTCTTATTTATAGCATTCTTTCTCTTACCTCTGGCTAGCAAGGAGGCCATGGCTTTCTGCTCTGCCCTCTCGGGTGGTGTTTAACTTTTATATCAAAAGTTAGTATAGTCTGTTTACAATAATGTGCCAGTATCTAACATCTATGTTGGACAGTTTGTCTCTACCTTAAACCAATAGAAAAGTGTCACCATCACACCAAGACATAGAGGACGAGAAGAAGTAGAAGAAGGCTAGGACATGCCCAAATTCCTTCATCTTGTACACCTGAATAATTTCTAAAAATCCCCAAATTCTACTTTTTCACCCTGTGTCAATTCACCTATTACACTACTCAAACCCTCGTGACTTGCAATTCCTCATACACAGTTGGCAGTTTTTTCCATGGGCTAAAATCAAAGCCACAGGTGTTTTTTGACTTCATGCCAAGGTCTGTGAGCCCCCTGCCAGGGTCTTGAGACAACCAGGGCAGCCAGAAGGATGACCTGGACTCCAACAGTCAATGAACTAATAAAATGGATTATTGTATCATACATACTACAAAAATTATTTAAACTATTTAAACCCAAAGCATGACTCAAAGCTGGAAAAAAAGAATCCATAAATGTCTAAGTCCATATTAAAGATACTGATGTTTCCCATGATTCCAAAAATCACTTCACCTCCGCTTTTATTTTCCACAATTAATGGACCTATAGACATTGATAAGCAAGTATTTATTAGCTAAGGTTACAACTTATTCCATATTTAAAGGAATTGCCTTCAGATTAAATTATTTCATTTCATTCTTTGGAGACAGAGACAGCAAATATAAAAGGTTGATGTTGATAAAAATCTGTGGAAAAGCAACTGAAAACTGGAAAAAAACAACTAGTAGAACACCAAAAATCCCAAGTTAAGAGACCTGGTAAGGTGACAATTACAGCTGAAAAATAAAAAAGCTAATGTATTTCCATGATCTCCTATCTCTTGCAAGAATTACTGTATCCCTCGATACAATCTCTTTTTTTCTTGCTTTAATGAAATGCCATTCAAAAGCCCTTCGAGAAGAACAACTGGTAGCAGCTGCAATATTCTTTAGATTTTTAAAAAGAGATGAGATGACCTGATTGAAAAATGCTGGTCAGTAACAATAGCTTTGTCCCATCTTTCTTTTTTTTATTTTTTTTCCCCCAAAGGAGAAAAGTGCTCCCTGACTGAGAAGAGTGGGCACAAAGTGTGTTCTCCTAATCACTCAGAGGTAACAGGTCCCAGCTGAGCTCTACCAGGCAACAAGCTTTCTATTTTCTTTCAAAGAAAAGGGAGGTAGACCTCATTTAGAGAATTTAGAAGTTGGATGATTTTTTTATTCCCTCTTGTGAATAGAAATGGCTGCAAAATAGGCTGACTAATGCTGCAGTGGCTCTTCAGAGCCATATTGGGTTTACTGGGCAAAAAAGAAGAACTTGGTGCCTCTTCTGCAGAAAATGAATGTGGGGACAACCAGGGGCTCTTCTCAAATTGGTCGGTACTCCTAATTCTACAGTCAGTATTAGTAAACCTGAATTTTGATCGATTTAAAGTAGTTTCTAATGAATCATCAATTTTTCTTTCAGAACAGATGAGAGATATAGTTCTATCCCTGTTTCAAATACTCTAATCAGTAAGGGAAAAAAAAAAAGCCAATGGATAATTTGGGCTGTATTCCCTTGACCCTGACAAGGAATGACACAGAACACAGAGCCTGGGGTTAATTTGGATTTCATAATTTAATGACTGGGCCTGTCAATCAGAGAGGAAATGTGTTAATAAAATCAACTCAAGTGCTAGGGGGATTAGGACTCCTTTCTCTGTGTGGGACTGCGGTGGCCAAAGGTTATCAAGGAGAATATTAAAACCAGGAGATGCTGATAAAACAGCTTAGCATGTTCAGCAGCTGCTGCACAAACACAATAATCATTTCCACACTGAGCACAGAATCAATACAGAGAATTACCTCCAAATGCCTCCCAGTTTGTTCTCAATGTCACCAGGGAAGGTCTCAGAAATGCCAGAGTCACCATCCACCACCACCCACTCCCTGCCCTCACCAATGTTTTCTGTCTCTGAAAACTCTGTTTGCCATTCTGCTCTCCTTCAGCTGCACTTCATCTGCCTGGTCCATCCTGTCCATCCCCAGTGTGAACAGCAGCAGAATTATTTAGTTCTCAGGCTGCTCCATCACAAAAAAGGAGACAGAAATTTTGTCCAGAAGACTTTCAAAATAACTTAGTCAACCATCTTCTCTCTCACAGACACACCCCTTAAAATTAATAAAGAAAATCTGTGGCCAGTTTCTACTCCTTTCTCCAGCTGTCCATTTTTTATTTTTTTTTTCAAAATTTTTCTTTCCAGGAAATAATTTGATTTTTTTTTAACTTTTTAAGCTTCAGTGCTTTGCACTTACTAACAAAACTTCTGGATCTGCTTGTGATTTTGTCTTTTATTTTTGAGTATCTTTAACTACCATATCATCTTAGCTCTTAAAGAATTTATGTATTTTTATGCACTTTTTCAAATTAATATCCTACACTTAAGAATTCTACTATTATCAGTGTTCTGTGCATCCCAAAGCAAAGCATCAAGAGCCAACAAGTCAAGCAAATAAGAACAGTAATTAAAGAATTAATCTATTTTACTTTTCATTTGAAGTAAACTAAAGCAAAATTAATGTGGTAAAGAATTCCAGCGGAGTGTTGGGTGAGCAAATTCTACTTAAGTAAGTTAAAGAAATAAGAAAATGAGATGTTAAAACAGAATGAGCAATTGAGTGGAAAACCACTGGGTAGGTACAAAAATAAAAGAAATGGAGAAGGTTAAAATACCTGGACAGGGATAATGTGCTTATATCTAACACTTTGGTAGCAGAACTATTATAATCCATATTTCATCCTTAAGGAAAAAATAACGCCAAACCTCTCACCCATTCCACGCTATGCTGCAATATTTAATTGCCAAGTCTAAACTCTTTGCAACAACTCATTCCTTAAGATTAGAGGTAAAAGAAAAAATAAATAAAACCTCAAATCTATTGTATCAGCTGGCATGATATCACGTTTATTTTTAAAAAATAGTTATAAACCTCTTGTAAAAACATTTAAGAATACTGATTAAGTCTCTTAATATAACCATATTTTTAAAATTGTTGTAGATTTTTGCTCTCCTACATCTGAATCATGCTGCAAACAATCCATGTGCAGGAAAGAACATCAAGAAAATACTAATTCCAGAAATCTAGTGTGAAGAACAAGAGCAGCTGCAGAAATAATGTAAGTTCTGATGCTTAAGTTTCAATATGCTTTTAAAAGATGGAGAATATGTTCACTTGCTGAACATCATTTATTGAACTCTAGGATCACATTGTAAGAGCTACAAAGGATAGTAATTATTATTGAAGATACAATAGTGGTCCTGAAATAGGACTAGAGATAGGGAGGGAGAGAGAGACTGCTCAGTCTGGGAAGATCTAGTACACAATTTGAGTTCTAGTGTGAAAACTACTGTTTGGTGACTCCTCAGCCAATCCCATGCAAACCAGCTGTTAAAGCAATGTTTATTGTTGGCATAAATCTGCTTTTCCACACCTCTGTATGACTGAGTTTCTAAATCAGAGGCTTAAGAAGTACAATTTCTCAGCCAGCAGCTTCCCTTTGTTAGGAAGTGTTCAGGCTCCTGAACTTTTACTGATTTTCAGAGCTCTGCATGGTACAGGCTCACAAATCAAGTCAGACTGCCTGGATTTTCAAAACAGCTATAATTTAAATATTATTTTAGGAGATCAAGATTTATACTTGAGTGTGGTTTTGTTTTTGCTTTTTTTTCCCCTCACAGAACACCCTGTCCTTCATGGCTGGAATGGAAAAAAGACATTGACCATCTAGCTGGACTACTCTTATAACCCTAAAAAATAAGAGACTGGGCAAGCATATGGAAAGAGGCTGAGACAGAGGTGGATTAGGACTGGAAAGAAAGGAGATTTAGAGGACAAAAAGGACAATTTTAATAGTCAGGAAAAAATACAGCAGGCAGAGGAGGCAGTTTATACATGCAATCAGAGCCCTTTGGTGTGCTGATACCTGCCCGTGTCTCCTGATAACTTGAGCACATCATCAAAAATCCTCTCAGGAACCTCCATCCGTGGGATTTTGAAGTCTGGGGCAGTGGCAGAGCTCTGTGTGACAGATGTGATCCTCTGGGAGGACCAACAAAGGTGCTGAGCTCACCTGGAAAGCAAATTCCAGCACAGCCAGCGTTCCTGCAGAACGGCTCTTCTCTGTACCTCCCTGAGGAGTGCCACTGCTCCTGATGAGAACTCTCACAGCCCTCATTCCAAGCTGCTGTTGTTTTGTTTTTTTTCCCTGGTATTTCAGGATTTTTTTCCCTGGTATTTCAGGAATACCAAATGCCAAGTATTTTCCTGCCTCTAACTATGTTTTTCTGCACGTTTCTTTGTTTCTTCATTTGGCTCGTGGTGCAACTGGCTCTAGCCTAGACTCAAGCCTTGTTTTTCTAACAACTTCTTTAGTTTTGATTTGTTTTCCTGAAGACTAAGACTTCCTTAAATATGAACATCCATATTTCACACAACATGAATTCCTGGAACAAATAAAAATACCTGCCCACGAAGATGAGATGAGATGGGTGCTGTGACCCAGCTTTTACCAGGAAATGCTGCTGCCTCTACAAGTTCTCCTTGGTCATGGGATTCCAAACCAAGAAGCCTAAAACAATAAATACTATTTTAAATTATTTTTATTTAATATTTTATGTTAGCTTTTTTGTAAAGATTTGTGTTTAATTGGTATCAAAGCTTAAAAACCACACAGAAATATTCTTTAAAACACTAATAAATACTTCCAAAGGTTGGACTAAACAGTCTTAGAGGTATTCCCCAACCTTAGTAATTTTACTATTCTATACCACATCACATTAGAATTGTTTTTACTATATATTTAGCTTATTTTTTCCTTGTAGTAAAATATTTTCCCAGCTGATGTCACTGAAATAATTGTCATCTACTAAGATAAGTATCCTTTGTTCTGAGATAGTATTTTTGGGTTTAGTTTCAATATTTATGCTGGCCACAAGTTGAGAGATCCTAGCAATAAAAGCTCAGGTACTGTGGTGATTTGTGCAGGAGCCTCACCAGCACAAAATATATTTTCCCATAAAAGAATATTATAACTTATTATCTACATTTCTCTAAATTTTAGATTTTCTTTGGGCAAGGAACACTTTGAAAAAAATAATTCTGTGGAGTAAATATTTTAAAATGTGTAATGTGCACTAACTACCCTGTGGCTACTCAACATAGACATAAGCTTATTATATAAATTATTGGTTTTTTGGCAGTAACTCAGGGCAGAAATCCTTTTTACTGTAATTTATCCATTTTCTTGTTGATGCATGAATAACTCAAATTCTCTTATGCTGAAAATAGAGAATATAGTAGAGATGCACCTCTATTAAAAAAAGCAGCAGGTATTTTTTCTTGACTGTATTGAATGTAGGTAGGGGGCAGGTTTAACATATAATCAGAATCCTCTTTTACAGTCTTGGATTTTATAACAGACTCCCTTTTGAAGTTGGTACTCTCTGATGAGGCATATTGGATCTACCAAAAATTGAAGTATGAAGTGTTAATTAACAGAGGTGATGCTAATGAAATATAAATATTCTAGCAGCACAACGATAAAGAAAATTACTTCCAGATAATTCTTGGATCATGCTTGCCAGTACCACATTAAATTGTGCTATACTTTAAAATTGCCCTTTTGCTTGTCTTCATGTCTGATAGTAGCTTAATTAGTGTCTTACACCCAGTGAAAAAAACATAATATGTTATCCTTTTCTTAATTCTCTTTTGTGAAATGTTACTTGCATTAAAGTTCCTTTCTAGTTTGGTGTTTGCAGCCTGGAAACAAAATTTTGGCCCAAACTCCAAATGGTTGGGACTGAAAATAAATGAGGAAAACAGGAAGAAGCACAACCAGAAGAAAAACTATCAGGAAAGGACACAAAGTGCACATTTCTCCTCTTCTTTCTTCCATTCACACAAAAACCTGTTCTGACATTAAAAGAAATCATTGCAAAAAAGCAAAGGGTCCTTGTTACTTCTGAGGTGTGAGCCTGTCTAAATTTGGGACAAATGAGCAAGTTGAAGACATTTCAATTTCATTTCAAAAGGACTAAGGACACTCTTTAAAAAGGACTTCTCTTATTTGAAAAAATTCTCTACTTTGCTAAAAAATATAAAAATTTATACATAATTTTGGTTTTCACTCGGTACATAAGAAGCAGTGAAAAGTAAAGCTACTTCAGCAAGTTCCCTTTTCCATCTGCTGGAATTTATGCCAGTATTTTACAATCTAAAGGAAGTTTAAAATATACCATTAATGGGTATTTCATTTTCAAGTGGAAATGGTGGAAGACTCATCAAACTTACACTCCCGGGAGCAATCCTGAACTAAAACAGGGATGGCCAGAAGACACAATATAAATATTTCAACTCTAATTTCTTAGAATAATTTATAAATACCTCTATGAGTTGCTCACAGTAATTGTTAAGAGTTCTTTATAAATTAGCTCAGCAGCACCATGGCAATAACAAGCCAGTAAAAGAATTCTCTATCCTTAGATGCAAACCCAGAAATTAAGTTTTATGCTTAATAATAATTAGTGGGGAACTAAAGGATCTCACCCTGCTTGGTCAAAAATGGTCACTATCACTTTGAGTTAATGAATATTTATTTACCTCTGTACTGGTTCCAGTAGATTACAGAATGAAAACAAAAAAAAAACAAAAAAAAAACCAACCAGAATATTTGATCATTTTCAGTTTTTAATTGAATATTCATTTTGCATTTTGTCCAACTCTTTGGCAGATATACTAAATCAAAATTCCTTCTGGAGTTCTACTGAGTGTGCTTAATTGATAACACCAGCTAATTAAATTTACAACTTCTATGCATATTAATTCTTAATTTTTATTTTGGCACTCTGAAATTCCATCAAGCTCCTGTTAATAAAGGATGCAAATATGGGTATGTATCTGTTTCTGTTGCTTAGCGTACATGTGGCATTTCAAAGCACAGAATTTAGAACCTATAATAAAATGGACACCTTTTGAACTCACTTGGAGTATAAAAGACAACCTCAAAAAGCCAGACTTTTCTGAACCTGTGGTGATCAAAGCTGTATTTTACTTAGGAAAGATAATTATTCAAATATCTTTTAGATGAAGATATATATTCTCATAGATCAAAAGCCTTAGGGATATGTTTTAATGTACAATATCCACCTTAGGGCTTCCTTGCCCTACACAATTCACAGAACATACAATGCAGTGATGGCTGCTGTCTTGATTGACCCAACTAAACTCACTCAAAACATTTTGGGACTTTGATTTTAAATCTTTGTATATCATGATTCAGAAAAAAAACTTCCCAATCTGTGGATTTGTGCTTAGAATGGACTCACAGGTGGTTGAATTAGTTTTCCCTTATTGATCTGAGGCTTCTTGAGCACAGAAGAATTCAATGAAGAGGGCCACATCTGTATGGCTATAATTGTCACAATCACTCTCATTTTGCAGCCACAGCTCTGATTGCACAATTTCTGTTGGATAAAAATAAAACTTTTTTTCTTTTCTCCTTCTTTCAAAAGCTCATGCGTATTTGATATCAGCATCATCTCACAGCATCTTGAAGGAAAGTAACAAAGACCAGAAAGGACAAGGAACTCTTGGGTTTAGGACTCCCTCCCACTGGTGCTGTGCATTTGGCCACCCACCAGTACATTCCAAATCTGGGATTATATTACTCACACAAGAAACACATATTTGACAGTAGTTTAGGAAAAAAAAAAAAAAAAAAAGAATTGTAGTGAGTGGGAGATTCATTTTTCTTTGGAATATTTTCCTCTTTGATTTATCTTCCTATTTCAAAAGATATTTTTTGGGCATGAAAAAAAAGTAACATAACTACTACGGCATCCCAAAGCAAAGAGATGTTTTCAAAACTGATTTAGACCATTTAATTCAATGAACTACTTTATCTGAAGTCAGAGAAAAGTGACTTTGACAACCAATAATAAAATTTGGATCTTTCAGTATGTTGTGTTAATAAGACTTGAACTTGATGGATGAGTTTTGCTGACCTCACCGTAAACCTTTTACATTATGGGGATGTCATAAACAACACTCAGCAAATGTGCTCATTGGAGAGAGGAATGAATGTGGATATATTGGCTCCTATTGGCACATCATTGCTTTGTTAGATTTCACTTTTATTTTTGAAATCCTGATGCACTTCAGGTCACTGATAATAACCAGAAGTCATTCCCAAAGGATTTCTCACAGTGTAACCCCAGTGAACTCATGCTGCTGTCTATTATCCACTCCAGATGTGTGCCACTAAATAAGCTGAGATTTATAGCCCTTGGGAGTAGTTAGTAAGTGGAAAGTAAAAACAAATAAACCGTGTCGTTTTCTGTAAGATAAATTATATCTAATTGAAGGAAGACTTTCATTACGGCCAAGATTCTCAAAGAATATGGCAAAACATAAAACTGTTTGTCAAAAAAGCTGTTTCCTTCCTTGGAAAGGATGAGGCCCACCCTCTGTCATCTCCTGAATTAGGCAGTAGCACTACATTGTAGTTCAACTCCTGCTGCCAAAATTCACTCCTTCACTGGGGAAACCAAGTGACAACAAGGAAAAAGGACAAGGAGGAGCAGAAGGAGCAGGAGGATGAGGAGGATTTTCCTCTGTCTCAGAGTGAGCTGCTGCCAGCTCCTCTGGAATTTCCACTCCCCCAGCTCCATCTGTCAGGTGGGGCAGTCCCAAGCCTTAAACACAAAGGCTGATGAAGGCTGTGGGTTCTGCAGCTCTGAAGAAGTGCAGGACATTTATTGTGGATCTCTCCTGTGCCTGGCCTGGTTGGAATTACTGATTGCATACTAGGAGCTGATAGACAACAAACATCACGGCCATGGGGTGGCCATGGAGGAAAAAGTTGTGGTCATGGAGGAAAAAACATAAAAGTTCTCAAAATGGATGAAAGAAGTTCATAAAATTAGGTGGGGAAAGGAGATCCAGATGCAACACTGTGGGAGATGCTTATCTTCCCAAAACAAAGGGCACACACTCCTTGTCTCCCCACCAGCTCTTTTTCTAATATTTTCCCCAAACAATGACTCCTGGCTCCTGGCAGAGATTGGATCCTTGGCCAGCTGGACCTTTGCAGAGAAGTTATTTTGGGGTCAGAATTAAAAGGAAAAGTTTCTCCCATTGCCTTCTAATCCCCCTTACATTTACCTTTCTCTGTTACAGTACATAAAGCTATTGAATTAGCCAATAAAGGCCAAGTATTAAAGCTATTATTTCTGCTCTTCTGAAGTTACACTTGAGAATAGAAGGCTTGGAAGAAGTTCTGCTTGATCCTTAGGGGGAGAAAAGGCTTATTTATAAAAAGGAACAGATGTAGCTAGATGAAAAGAAGCCAACCATACCACTTAAAAAAAAAAATAAAAAAGGAAAGAAAAGGGAGAGTAATCCTTCACTCAGCAAAAAAAAAAAAAAAGAATACTTGCAATATGTGAAGATGCTATTAAAATGCTTCTTTTAATAGCATTCTATTATGCTTCTGAAATTTTCAACCTAAAAAAAATATTTTACTCATAAGTAAACTAAATTTTTTGGGGAAAAAAAAATCCTAAAATCACCTGGGCACAAGTTTTTAGAGAATCATGAATGTAGAATATTTCTTCTAGTTTTATTGATAAATGTGTCTTTTCTTCTTAATATTATATTCATTAAATGAGCTTCAAAAGTCTCAGTTTATATTCAAAATCATTTATTCTGCACCTGATAATTTGCACTAGCAGGCCAAGGTAGTGCATGGAATTCCCTGCTGTGTCCTTAAAATGTATGCCTGAGAAGAATTTAGGCTAAATTCAAATGGTGGGCAAGACAACAGAATGGCACATGGGTGACAAATGGTCACCCCTCCTGCCCTCTGGGCACGTTTACAGCCTGATTTGGAACCACATTTCTTTTTGCACCAGGCTGTACAAATACCATGGCATGGCAGCACATTTCCTAACAAGAGCCTTGTGGCTTATAAACCTTAACATATGAGGTTATTTTAATTCCTTCATCTAAAAGCAATTCTCCCAGGTGGCTTCTAAAGGCTGAGATAACTTATATTTGTGTGACAGAGAAGCAGAGAGGAAGAACAATATTTTAGTGATGATTTGAAAAAGTCATCAGTGAGCTGCAATTTGTATTCTAACGAACGTGAACTGCGTTGTTGCCATCCCTTAAAATAACTTATCAACCAGCCAAAATTATCCTAACTCTGGTCTCTTAAATTCTACCACACATCCACAGTAAGTGGAGCTCAATGGGCCTCATCTAACACTATTTTTGCTAACAATTTGGTGAGCAGCGTGGAATTTATTCACAGCAGTATCACCACAGACTGTGCTGGAGGAAATTCATGGTGTTAAGGATTAAAACCCAATGACAATAATTACTATGGGTATGGGGTTAGTGTTTGCAAACTGCTTTTTGTATTTATCTCCTTGCAGGAATAATTAGGCTTGTTCTTGGAAAGAATGAATAAAAGCCAAAAAGGATATAAGCATAAATGCATGAATAGCTGTGGGTTGACATTAGGAGGAACAGAACAGCTATGTTCAATTGATTTTTAATAAACAAAGCATGTTGTGTGGAAAAAAATAGAAGAAATTTGAATGGCAGGACCAAAGG
Organism: Lonchura striata; assembly: GCF_050655825.1. NCBI lineage: Eukaryota > Metazoa > Chordata > Aves > Passeriformes > Estrildidae > Lonchura > Lonchura striata. Next base: position 5,055,613 of record NC_140709.1, on the reverse strand, counting down.
GTTGAGAAAAAAGCCTCTTCCATTGCTTATTCCAGGATGCTCAACTGCACCAAATGTTACCTATGCTACATTCAGTGAAAGTGAAAATCCATTTCCCTACATTGAACACCAAAATGCCTTTGAGAAGTTTAGAGTTGATTTTTGTTGTGGTTTTTTTTTTTTTTTTTTTTACTTTTACTTTGGTTTGGTTTTTTTTCGCTTTTTTTTTTTTTAAGTAATAAAACAGAAGAACATTTAGGACACTTGACTAGGACAGTAATGTTACTGTAAGTATCCAATGATAAATCTCTTCAAAAATAAACAACCAAAACCTTGGCTGAAGCCATAACCCTTCTGAGCCTTTTTAATCAGAAGGCTCCAAAGGATGTTATTAACACAAGCTTTACATGTTTTTGTTCAACAATTATGCAGAATTTCATGTTTTTCTTTTGCATATTTACAATTTAGAATTTATCTGGGTGCTGGAGGTTGTTTTCCTCTCATCACACAAGTACAGTATCAACAGCTACACCCAAGGGAATAATTCCTTCAGCAGGAAAGTCCAGGCCTATCCATTTTCTGTAAGAGCTGAATGGGAATGACTACTCAAAGTAATAGATTTTAAAATGTTTTCTGAGATAAAGCAAAAGAACTCCAGCACTTTTTTATTTTTTTCATTGTGATAGGAAACAGGAAGGCAGCAATACTTCAGTATGTAATTCCATTTACACACAGATCTGAATGCAGACTTGAGACTCCTTTGTGCAATTCAGGGCTCTGGAATTGTCACATTGGGTGTATCTCACTAAAGCCTTGTATTACAGATTGCAAATGCAGAGCAGTTGTTAAGTTCCCATCCCTGGGGAAAGTGCAGGCACTGCAGATTTGGAGTGCTCTGTCTGCAGGAGAGAGAGAACAGCCAGAAGCTCTGTGCATCAGCTTTTCTCCTGGCCAAGGAAAAAGTGACCTTGTTCCTGTCCTTCTTAGCAGGTCTGAAAGACATGCAGGAAACTGCATGAGAAGCAGGCAGCAGCAGAGGAGAGGAAGGGGATATCTCACCCCTTGGGGCTGCAACACAAAGACTGTAAACAAATGCATGTCTACCTTTCAGTATGCTTTTTTTCCTCGTATTTTTTTCATATTCACCTTCTCTCTCCTGCCTTTGCTCCCAGGCAGGCTGTTCCTGTCTATCACCCTGCCACGGGACCAGGTGGCACTGACACGTAGGAGAAAGCAGCAGCAGCACTGATAAAGGATGCAGGAGCCACAGGGATAATTTGGTGTGGTGCTGGAAGGAGGAGCAGCACAACAACTGGCACCCAGCTCCTCTGTGCCCATCAGCAGGTGCAGAAAGAGCCATGGAACCAAACCCTGGGAATGCAGGGGCTGGCTGTAAAATAATCTGTCAAAGGGCAGGAAGGCTGGGCAGACTTCAGCCTGCTGCTCTGGTTGTGTTCCTCTGGTGGGACTGAGCTGGTGCATGCTCATACACACACAAAGTGCCCAGAGATGTACTGTGAGGTCCTGTTTTATATCTTGCACTGATCTCTGCATGGTGTAAATCCAGCCTTGCCTGCATCCAAGTGTCCCCGAGCCCTGCAGAGATGCTTGCTCCTGTCCCCAGCCCTGCAGAGATGCTCCTGTCCTCTCTAATAACACAGCTCCCAGAGCAAATGCTGTGTGTCTCATCAGCTCCAAAATCATGAGGCATTTAGAAAAATATGCAAGGGAAATGCTGGGTTTTGACATGATAATCTTTTCATGGCAAAACCACTGGACATTCATTTTTGTTCATGTATAATTCAGAGTGGGAATTCAACCTGAAAGGAACACATTGTGTGTGCAGTTAGGCACTCACAGTAATGAAGAATTTAGGAATAATGTTAAAAATGAGGAGAGTATTGCTCTTCAGAACACAGCTACACTTTTCAAGTGTTTTTCCACTTGAGCAGACAGTTTACAGCTCTTGAAGCTGTTGGACTATTTCAACTAAGCAAATGGCTGACTTTTTAAAGATATTATATTCTGACAAGATTTGTGCAAATCAAGAGCTTGGCATATGAGAAACTTATTTCCTGCCTTTATTACCAGGGAAGCTGTGAACAACCTCTCCCTGGTCTGCCCCATGACTTTGGCAATCACCTCACACACTTTGTGTAAATGACCCCCAGGGCAGTACTTTTGGGATACCCCACACAGGGCTGCCCACTGGGGTGAAGTGTGGGGGACAAGGGTGAGCTTGGGGGCACTGCAGGGAGGGAGACTGGAGAGAAGGATAGCAGCAGAGTCAGGAATGTCTGAGTTAGCTTAGGAAGGGGAAAGGGACACTCATGGCTTTAAAGCAACATGGCTTTTCTGGGGGAAGGATGAAGATGCAAGATACTATTTAGTTTTTTAATGTATTTTATGATTATGAAAGAACTCTTTCTTTTTTTTTATTCTCTTGGTTCTTGGTGATTATGGATATTTTTCCTTTATGATTCACTATGTCCTTGGTCTTTGCATTGTTTCCAGTAGTTGAATCCTTCTTTTCTCCCTTTCCAGAAGGCTGCTGCATTCTTGCCTTTGAAAACAGCAGCATCTCTTCTTACTGATTCCTGCCTTTAATGCCTCCAATCCTCCTACAGTGCCTTGATTCACATCTTACATTCCTCTCTCTGGTTTTCAGAGTTCTAGCCCCACATTCGCTTTCAATTCCTATTGTTTTCCTATCTTGTGCAATGACCAGATCCATAATTTCCCTGCCTCTTCCACTGTGTCTTATTCTCATTTCTGTTCTGTGCTCTGTAGCATGAAAGGCACAGAGCCCCTGCTCTCTTTGTGGAAAAGCAGTTTACAGGCACCTCCAGGACTTTCCCTGCCATCAAACTTCTTGAACGGCCTGCAGCCGATTTTCAGCTGATTTTACAAACGGCTTGAGGTGTTCAAGAGAATACAATTCCCCTCAGCCTGAATGGCTTAGAATCAGATATTTCTCCTCTATACCAAAAAGGCAAATGTGTATTTGATGTCTCTGACGGCTGCCTTTGTTCAGGGATCTATATGTCTGCTGCTAGACTGTTGTGGCATGATAAAAAAAAACCTAAGAAGCACAAAAACATTACCTGTATTTCAGCTGACAGCACATATATCTCAGTATTAACCATGAGCACATAAAGAATATCAGCTTGTTTTATGAGCAGGCTCTGCTGCAATTGCAGTAATAGACCCGGTGCTATTAAGGAGTGACAGTTTGTTGTGTTTGCATTACACTGTCAGGTTCCAGGCTCGCACAGACCTCACTCGGCTGCCTCTGCAGCGATGAGCACGAGGAGCAGAGCAGAAAGATTAACTGCAAATCAACCTGGAGGAGCTACACAGGTGAGGCAAAGTTTGTAGCAGGGTAATGGCTCTGTGCTTCTCAGGAAGAGACAAGCTGTGAAGGGGAAAGGGTTGTTTCCCAGCCCCTGATGACATCAGGAATGTCAGGTTTAGCACACAAGCTTTTAACTTGCACATACTCCAGCGGGATGTGATGAATCTATTGTAAATGCAGGTGAACCCAATGGGAAGGAATGATGATAGTAGGCTGAATTATTTCTTTATTATAACTATGCTAAAATAAATCATATATAAAAATATACTATATAAAAGGAGCATACTACATACTACTCTCTCTATCTCTAACTCTCTCACAACTTATGACCCTCTCTGAGCCCAGCCCCAGGTGGGTTGGATTGGCCATCAGCTCAACCAATCCTCACCAGAATCCAACCAAGCAATCACTCTAGGTAAATAATTCTCCAAACACATTCCACATAGGGAAAACAAGGAGCAGAAATAGAAATTGTTTTCTCTTTCATTTCTCTCTGTGCACCTCTATGAAAATCCTGAGAGGGAGAGAAATGTGTCTGCCACATGAAGCTCAATTAATACTTGCAAAATGTTTGAAAATGAAATGCTAAGAATTAACCTTGCTATCATAAAAATCAGTGACAATTATGGTAAAATCCTGTTTCTCAGCTGTTGATAATTTCTCCCATAGATTCGCTTTTAGAAAAGAGCTATAATCATATCTTGCTTGTGATACTCTATTATCCAGCTACCAGCTCCCTTTTAACAAAATCTTCTTACAAATGGTTCTGGTTTTCCCTATTTAAAGTTGTTAATTTTTATCCCTCTTTTATGTTGTATTGCACAAATCCAAACCCCAATTAAAAGAAAAAAAATAATGGTGTTGACAGATTACTATCAGAATTTTTCAAGGAAAAAAAAAATCCTTAGAAATGACTACAAAGTGCAAGCATTGTTTACAATTAAAATGCAAATCCTAGGCTTTTAAGCTGAAACTCAGAACATTAATTCTGTACAACAGAAGCTGGTCAAAACGATATTACATTTCGTTTATCACTTGACATAGACAAGGAATCTGGTAGTCAAGTCCTTCTCTCTCAGATGTATGAAGCTTTCTGCTGAGATCTGACACCCATCAGGACGCCCCAGGAAAACTCATTGTACTGCTAGGAATGATTTATGGTGCACTGTGAGCACTGGTGTGTCATGTGGTGAGGTCTTGTTGGAATGCTGATGTATTTAAAGAGAAGTATCAGCACCTCTTAAACCCTGTGATAATGTATTAAACCTGTCCTGGTGGCCATCCAGGCTCAGCACTGCCAGCTGTAAGAACCAGCAGCTTTCCTCTCCGAGGAGCTGTTCAAAACACAGCCCTTCCCTCAGAGCTGACAGCTTCTGATCAATCCTGAGCATCCAAAACCACATCAAGGAAAGACTTTTTATACTTCCATCACCAAACAGAATAATCCCTCTGCCATTTAAACCAGTGTGCTTATTGCGAGTCCAAATCTTATTTAAACATTTCTTCTCTTACAATTGCCAATATTATGCGTCCTTAAACAATGAAGAATAAACAGTCCAGGTGTTGTGACTCTGCAGTGGTTTCTGACTTGATAATTAATGTATTAATTAACTCACAGAGCCTTAAATGTGGGGGGTATAATTATGGCAGCTAAAACTACACATGTAGCATTTTGTCCAACCTGTATTTCCGTGATGGTTTTAACCATAAAGAAGATGAAACAGAGTAACAAATTATAACAAAACATTCCAAATGGCCGTGCCCAACCAAATTTCCCTTTCCCAATTACCCACATCTCTGATATTTCATAAATAACTACAAACCAACATAAATATCCCTCTGATGCAGACAGGAAAATTACAGATTTCAGCCTCACTGCATAGCAGATATCAGAATACAGATCAGCAGAAACCTGCTGAACTGAAGCAAGAAAAGAGTTTTATTCAAAAGAGATGTTATATAGATGTTGAATGTAGTCTGAATCTCTATCTAGCTGATGTACAGGCCACAGAAATTGTCTGGAAAAAGCTTACAGCAGAGAGAGAGATAGGAAAGCAGCCCAGGTTTTGCTCACTTTCATTAGTATGACAATCAAGGAATGGGATAAGAAGCTTTTTTTGTTTTGTTTGAATTTAGAAATCAGACTGCTCCAGCCTATGTTTGAGTGTATATTTAGCAAAATTACATACAAAATTTGTCATCAAGTAGCTGAGAGAGATCCTCTCATGCATCCAAGGAGGCACAGAGGTTTCCACCCCAAGGAATTCAGGACAGGATCCGTGTGCCCTGCAGGGAAAAGCTGCTGCAGGCACAGACACCATCATCACCTGCAGGGCCAGCTGAGCAAAGGAATGGCTAATTGATGGGGAAGGTTTTTGGTTAATTATGATTGGGTTGTTCAGATCTTACACATTTTTAGTTAAGTAAACTTCTGCCTTGACAGATGGACAGTAGCCTGGTGTCTCTGGAAGCTCAAAGGGTTGAACTTCTGATGGAGGTTATAGGAGGGAGGAAATAATGTTCCCATCTGCAGCATTAAGCATCCCAGATCTGATACACAGCAGGGTCAAGAACATTTTTTATATGGATGAACTATTATTGGATGAGCTATTGAGCAGTATTTTCAAAACCCCCATAATTTGATGAAAATGAGTTTGACTCTACCATTAAGGTAGCTGATGAAAATGCCTTAGGTGCCAAAGGAGGGAATAAAGATATCAAAATGGGATTGGTTGGAAGAAAGAAAAAAGAGGTTACAGGCAGTGGATCTTGCAGTCACAGGGTAATAACAGTCATAGCTGAATATTTTTACTACTACTTTAAAAAGCAGTATCTTACATACTGACTATTAAAACTGAAAAAAAAACAACAAAAAAACAGAGTAAGGTAGTTTTACAGAAATAAAAAAAGAAGTCCTGAGTAAGAGGGATCTTCTATTGGATTTTTACTCTAGATTGTTAAAAATGGAACAAAATGGAGTGATTTTTTTTTTTTTTTCCACTGGTTGGTAGAGTGAAGTTCTCTTAACATTGAGGAAAAAAGTGAACCTTTCACTGGCTTTACCAGATGAGAAAGAGCTATGTGGTAACCATTTCCCTTTCTTGTTTAAGATCACCTCATCCAGGCAGCTTCAGTCTATCAGAACTCCTTTGAAAGGCCTTGGCAGCACACCCACAAAATTCACCAAAGTCCCCTTTGCCTTTCCAGTTGCTTTCAGTGGCTCCTGTTGTGCAGGATTTGACCACTCTGACATGAAATTCTTGGGGAAGTTACCACATATTCCTCCCTAAGAGCATCTGCAGCCTCAATTCCCACCACTTTTGATGCTACAGGAAACAGTGCAGTAACAGCCAGCAGTAGGAAAAGATGCTATGAAGCAGGAAGTTACATTGGGATTTCAATCCATAAGTATTCACATTTTAATTTATCATTTTAACAAATGCCCAGATATAACTGATTTTCTTAGCCAAGGGTATAGTCAGACAAATTACACAAAGCTGAAGGAACTGTTGTCATTTTTATGTTCAACAAACATGCAAGAAAAAGACCCTGTTCTAGGAGAAGCTACAGAAGGGAACATGGTCATTTGCTCTCTATTCTTACCTCCTGTAAAAACTATTTGTATTAAAGAATAAAACTTAATGACAAGTGTTCCACACATCCAAATCCAATTATTTTATTCTCTGATGACTGGGTTTTTTATGTATTTGTAAAAAAAAAAATGTGTGAGGTGAACTGTGATCTTTCTAAGATGCAGCAGGTCTGATTGCTGTGTTTCTACAAGGTGTAGCCAATACAGCATTAATTTAAGGCCACAGCAAATTAAATAATCTCATTATTGTCAGTCAGCTACAATATTTTATTTACTTGGACTTGACACTAATTATAGCAGAGCTTTTATAGTAAGAAATGTCTTCTGATACATTTATCAAGGACAAAATAACAAATATTGTAATAAGAGAGTAACTTTGGGTCAAATTATATTAATTTACTTTCATCTAAATCAAGATTAATTCTTTGGATTTCTACCATAATAATGAAACAAAAAATGTTCTCCTCTTTTATATTTTGATGTTGTGCTTCCTGAATGAAGCTGTGTCAAAGTCTTTTATGTGCCAGTTACATTTTTAATACAATAGTAACCATTCTCACCTTAAAATAACATGACCAAAAGCATTTCCATGAAACAATAGGGAAATCAAAGTTTGTTGTCAATGCTTCAAAATGCCTTTTGGGAATGGAATTTTTAAGCACAGCTTTTAGATGTGTAACAAAAATAACTTCTGCAATTGTTCGCAGCCCTCGGATTTTTAGCTGAGCATGCTCACAACAATCTGGCGTGGCTCAACCCCCTGCCAGAGCTCTCCTCAGCAGATGTTCACCAGGTGTGCTGAGATCCAGCATTTGGGGCAGATGCCTTCCAGAGTGAAGAATCTGATTCTTGACAGTGGCACAAGAGATCTTTTAATTTCCTGCATGTGGCAGCTCCCAAGGCAAACATCAGAACCCCTGAAGTGACGTTCGAACGCACCCTAGGAATGGGATGCCTGGGGGTTTAGAATGGGGAATTGAGCTAGCCTAAAATCTAAATAACCATGTTACAAACACAGAGATGTTGTTATTATTCCTATCAGTATTTTCAAAGTTTGCTGAAGACAGCTACAGTGGGGGTAAAGGAGATCTGCTCTTCCTGTTGGCTCTACTTTGGGTGCAGCTCATAGGGCAGAAGGTCCCTGTCCCTGCCACTAGTCCCTGTTCCAAAAAAAGGACTTTTTAAAAGGTGGCTGAGTCTGCCCCAGCTCTGAGCAGACCTTCCAGCAGTGCAGAATACAGCTGAATATCTTTCTTCTAAGGTATTTTGAGGGCATGGCCAGCCCTCCCTCCTCACCTGTCTGTGGGATTGAACTGACTATGCACAACCCAAACACTGCACATTCCAGCAGTGCCTGTTTGGAAATATATATCTTATCTTAATCCCCATTTGAAATGAATATGTGGTTACTGTACAAACCTGAAATTGGAAAGAATTGCTGAAGACTTCTGAATTACTGTGGCTGTAATGGCCATTGAATTGAGCTGTAAAAGCTGAAGACAAGGAAAGCAATGAAAAACGTAAAGTAAACACAAGATAACTTCCCTATTGACTGTCACTTGTGAGGCATATAGCTCAAAACATGAAAGACATGAGTCCACTAAAGTTTAAGTTTTTAAAATTCATTAAAACAGCATTATTTTGTTTCAATGCAAATCATACTAATGCAATAGAAAAGCAGATTTATTGAGGCACTTCAAGCCCTAGTTGTTGGTTGGGTTGGGTGTTTTTCCTATAGCACAGCACTCAGATATCTGATACAGGCTCAAAGCACAGGGATCTAAGGAGAAGGATTCCCCAAAATAAACTGAATTCTTATGCAAGACTTTGGACTTGAGCTCCATCTCATGTAGCATTTGATTTTTCTGTAGAAGTGCAGTTTTGCACACCCTGTTACAGAGAATATTTCATCTAGTTTTGTTTTTCTTTCTTGGTGATACGTTGGAAAACTGGAAAGCCTCATATCAGTGGCACGTGGTGTACTTAGAGAGCAGACATTAATTCAGACAGTAAGTGTCTAATCTGCATTTTATCAAAACAGAAAAAGAGAAGAAATCCTCCACCAACTCAGTTCCTCCTTCTGCTCCCAACCTTTCTTTCCTCTCCTGCTGCCCCTTCCAGACCTTTCTCAGCACCACTGGAATTAGTCCATCTGTATACACACCTTTGACAGACATAATCAGAGACTCTCCTCATTTGATTCTTATCAACTCCACAGGAAAAAATGTAAATCCTCACCAAATCTCATTAGGGACCAACCAATTACACTCACTTGAACTCCCAAGAAGAGATAGATAAATAATTAACAATTTACTAGATTATTTAAGATATAATTTTTACTCATAACAAGATTGCAAAGGGTTTTTAATTTATTTTTTTTTTATTCTTGCCTTTGGAAACACCCTGTGAACTATTTCTGTAAATAATTCTTTGTGTGCAGATTCTAGTTGTGTTTGAGTTTCTCTAGGGGATTTGTTACTCAGCACTTACAGGCTGAGATAATTGTCTGAAACCACAGATCCCATATTATGTTTCTATCATGTTTTTGCATGGCTGCAGTAAGTATAAAACTATAATTATTTCCTGATGTGAATAGTAAATAAGTGCATCTGAAGCAATTCTTCACTATTATTTTAAGAACTGAGTTTCTATAAGCATTCTTGTAGCTAAAACTCAAGATGGGCTTGTGAGCACCCCCATGTTCATCTGAACTACTGGAATTATGTGTGTGAGAGTGGTTTGCAATTTCTGCAATGCCATTGGAGAGCAAGATATGAAACAGATCCATCACTGCATTCACTGAGGCTTCCTTCTATTCTGGGGCTCTTCCAGCCTCAGGGGCAAGAGAGTCAAGCACCAGGCTCAGATCTGGAGTCTGAATGAAAGAAGAAAGGGGAAAATCTCAATAAGTGCAAAGCCAGAGCTGGGATGGGTAGGGAAGAACAAGGTGCTGTGTTAAGAACAGGAAAAGATATGGAGCTGACAAAAAATGAAAGCCAGCATCCCCTGATAACAATGTATGGAATATTTAATGGTTTAGTTCCAGACCTAAACAGCTCTCTCTATCAATAAAACATGCCACTCTCTGTTGCAGATATCATTCTTTTTATTTTTTTCACAAGTATTTAGTCTGTCCAGAAACCATGGAGAACAAAAAGGAAATAAAGATATGGTTATTCAGGCATATATAGGTAAGAAAATATCATGAACTGTCAATGAATGGATTTAACCCCTACTTAATTAACTCTATTTTTAATTATTAAATCAGCACAACTATAACAATATGAAAAAATAGGTGCCTGGAAATCATCCTTCTTTCCAGACTATGTAATTACAAATTCCACAATACTGAACTCATCCTATTGCTACTAAAAATATATATATTTATCTACTAATAGAAAATAGTTTGAATATAACTGAATGTTTGAATATAATTTCTAGATAAGTGAAATTGTGCAAAACTATTCACTCTTCAAAAGAATTAGGAAGATTTTCATGTACACGGCTCCTGCTAAAGACATGTGGAGGTGGACATTTTTTTTCATGCAGAAAAATACCAAGAAATAAAAAGATGTTCTAACAGATCAAAGAAAAAAACCAGTGAAATCCTTCTGGAGAATAAACAGTGTCAAGAAAGGAAACCTCAGCAATTTTTTTGTTTGTTTCTTCTAAGACAAGGATTTGTTTTTCCCTTATAGCTAAAATTAGAAGAGGGGAAAAATATCTGTTGTAAATATACATCAAGAATGAAACTCATTAAAAAAAAAAAAAATCTCTTGTTTTGAATCTTCCTCTCTAATTTCTTTGAAGAACTCCTTGTCTGCAGTCTACTTCTAGTGGAGTTAAATGCCAAATAATCCGAAAGTTAACTTCTTTGGTTCTGAGAATTCTCTGCTTGGGTCCTTGAATGCACAATAGGTCTTAGAATTAGCTGTGAATTCATTAGAAATGCTGATAAAAGCTGGAAAGCTCCTCCGTGGAACCAGGTAGCTGAAAATAATTTGAGATTTCCTTAAAACTCTGGTAGCTGCCACTATTCAGCCTGACAGGGCATGGACAGGAACATTTGGGAACAGGAATTTTACTGAGCATTATTTTGGGATTGTTTTTCTATTATTGAGAAAGAAGTAGAAAGACTGGTAAAACAGAGCAAAAAAAAATCTGCAAATAACCTGGGGCACAGCCAAGAAGGTTCTGTTTTCTGTCCTTAAAAACAAATAAAAAACAAAACAAAATTAAACAGGAAAGCTGCTGGGCTGAATGTTGGAGAGCTAAGGACATCATCTCTGTTGCAATTCCTGGTTGAGGGAAAAGAGCTTTGGATGTTCTCTGTGACTAAACAGGATTGTGTAAAAACCAAAATACAAATTAAGGAAAAAAAAACAACCCAAAAAAGCTTACAGCATCATTTTTTAAATTCCTACTGAAAAAAAAAAAAATCTTTAAAGATTCTGGATCCAGTTAACAATTTCAAAGAAAAAGGTGGAATATAAATGTTGCAATGGAATTCAGTTTCCAAGGGAAGTAGCAAGGGACTGGTCGTCCTGATGATCCGTGATGGGACAAAGAGTGCAGGTACTTTCATAGCTCGCAGATGTCTCAGAAAAAAAAAGAAAAATATGATTTAAAACAAAGGCTGGACACATAAAAATGAATTAAAGCTGTGTCTGAAAGGTTTCTAGAAAAGAGCAGAGGGATGTCTTGCTTTTGGAGATGAAACATCTGTTAAAGTAACAACCAGACTGTCTAGACAGATTATGAAGTCCATTTGTCTCACAATGGTAAGACAAATCAGGACAAAGTGACTAGTAATGCAATTACTACTGACAAAAATATTTTTCATTGTAAAAAGGTAGGGAAGGTAAGGGCTACTCTAATGGAAAAGAACTGCAGCAAGGACTTCAGCACCTGGGAGAGGGCTGAAAACACTGCAGAGAGGCTGTTTGGTAATGTATGGAATATTGACAGGAAAAAATACAGCCCAACTCTAGTTCCAGCAACCAACCAAAAGTGCCAAGAACTTAAAACTTCTATCAGTAATGTCACTCATTAATCCCAGTTTAGAGCCTGGTCTTTTTACAAGGTTTCATTCCAGTTATTTGCCAGGGACAGGTAAGGAACAGTTTAAAGGTAAAGAAAGATATAAAGAAGAAGCTCTATCCAGGCTGATAGAGGACCTTGGGAAAGTTGCCTCCTTGGCATAACACATTAATTACTTCTGGCACAAACCAGAAATGACCTGGTTTATAGCTCCTGTGAAATTTGTCATAGAACCTGCAGTGATAACCAGGAGAGGCAGAATCTAGCAGGACAGGGAAAGAGCTTTTCCCAATAGTCCCCAATATATCCTGATGTCCAAGATGTCCATAGGATAGAGGGTTCTCATCTGCTCCATGACACTCCTGAACAAATATCATCAACTTGTAAAATAAGAAAAACAAAAAGTAGTGAAAAAACAGAGGAGAGTGGCTGGGGGAGATGTATGTAGTCCCATATTGGCACAGTCACAAAATCTATCAGGGCTGTGTCCTCTTCCTGAAAATTGCCAGGAGCAAATTCTTAGGAAAATATACTACCAACAAGACATGTTCAGAGTCATCTTTCCTCTGGTTTATCTTCCCAGCAGCTGACAGCCAGAGGCCAGTGAGCAGCTCCAAGTGATGGCTGTGCCAGGTGTACTAGCTACTGATCAATAGCACTACCAGCAATGTGACTAATCTTTTTGATTATTTGTTTTTCCTTTTTTTTTTTTTAATTGTAGGGATAATTTAGCCATTTCCTGAGAACATAAAACATACGAAGGGAATAGCTACAAAACCCCATGCAGCATAAACAAATCCAGTTACACTGCAGACCCAGCACCAAATACAAAGCAAACATGAGCTGAAAGTGGCTTTCCTGTCGTGAGAACAAGAGGCAGCACAACTTGGAGGCAGGCAGCAGCCTGTAAGTGCTGTTTACCTCTGCACCTCTGTTTTCTTTGCTTACTGCAAAGTAATAATAATGTTAGTAATGCAATTATGTACAGCAATGGTAGATATTTGCTGAAATGTAATAGTTATCAGATCTGACACGCTGGGACAGCCCAAGGGAGTATTAGCTGCTAAAGTTCCTGTGGATATGGAGGAGAAATGTTGTACCTACCTATCACTGCCTGCTGAACATTTTAACTGGCAGAAAATGGTACAGAAGGAAGCACTGGAGCAAGCCTGAAGTAGAAGCCTTTGAGATAGAAGAGAGCGCAAGAAGGTGGAATTTCTCTACAAATGAGCAAGCCTGCCTTTCCAGTCTGGGACAGCCTTTGTACTGTACAACAATCAAAACTTAACTGGTCCAGCTAAACACTGAAACTGGAAAAAAAACACAGAAATATTTCTGTGAGACTCTACTTAATGTCTATTAATGACAGAACAAATCTCTCAGGCTAATTGCTAATTTAACAAAAGTGTGAGTGAGCCTTGGGTTTTAGAAGTTTTCACCCCAAAGTAGAACACCCCAAACTTCCCTCAATATACACTCCAAGAAAGCAGGCAATGCATGTTGATCTTAGTATTTTATGTATCTGATATTTCTGACCTATAATTACTGATGTACAAAGGTGTCCAATCTTTATTTGGTATCCAAGTGATTCATTTCTATTTATGCCACTCAGTATCAATGCTGCTTGTAATTCTAACTTGCATAATTTCTTACGCTTGCTTTATTCCCTGATCAACAACTTAAATAACCTTTGTGGGTTATCCAGTAACTTGTTTATATCAGCATTCCCACAGTTCGATCCACTTAGGTCAGGCAGGAAAAACTTCTAATTAATTATGTTCCTTGAGCATCTAAATTGCTCTGCTTGAATTTCTGCAAAGTTAAAAACCTCAATAGGGTCAACAGCCTTTTAAAGGATTCTTAAGTCATGAACATCCTGGATGAAACAGCAAGTTCAACCATTTATTCCTCCCCACATTAAAGGACAATATTGGCAGCTGGAAGTGGATCTGAAGGAGAGGGAGAGATTCTTGCAGAGAGAGCCAAGGCCTTGTAATTTAAAGTCATGGCTTTTGAACCTGGCCACACTTAGCAGGCTAATGGTGGTGACAGTGCATGACCTACCTCATCACTTTGTTTGTTATATTAGCCCATAGATTACTTTTCTATTGCATGCTACAACCTTTGGAATGTCTGAAAGATGTGTGAATAATTTGGCAAGACCCTGAGCTACCCTGTGAGCTGAAGCTGTGAGTGAGAATTCCCTCTCAATAAATGTAAAAAACAGATGCTGTGGAACTGTCTGTGGCCAGACACCAGCTGCACAGGGGTGACTCTACTCTTAAAAGCAACAACAAAGTTGTTTATTTATTACTCTCTTGGTTCAGATAAAATATTCACTATGTTCACTGAAAAAAAACGTGAATTTTAAAGTTTGCAAAGTTTTGGCATTATGACAATATCTGCCATGAAAATATATAAAGCTATTTTCAAAATCAAAACTCCCAGTAGAGCCAAGCACAAAAAAGTGCAATACTTTGCAACTCCACAATTAAGACAGATTCTCTAGATGTTTTTAACTGAACAATGAAGTCAGATGAATTATTTCAGCTTAGATCTGATTATCTTCTAAATCTCATCAAATTTGAAGATCTGTTGTAGATTTACACTGGGAAGCACTGCTGCTGTGTCATCTGGTTGGTGGCACAACAAGTAAATGAGTTATTTTAACTATTTTCATGAGTTATTCAGCAAGACGATGAATTCCCAACCTTTTTTTTCCAAAAAGACCATATTTGATAATTTTATAAAATATGCAGCAGTGGCTGAGTGCACTGAAATTCCCAGCACTGCTAGAAGTGTGAGCAGTAAAAACCTGCCAAATACAAACATGGTGAAAAGGTCAATTAAGAAAGGCTGGAATCTTAAAATGAAACAGGCAAAGGTGTTGTGTATTTGAAATGCAAATAAAAGGAGAAATAAAAAAGAAATAGTGCAGATGAAAATTTCTTACTGGTAAACACAGATTTTGATTTTTTTTTTTTCTCTAGGAGGACACAGTGGACCCTGCTAGAATTGAAATCCAGTGAGCACTTGCAATGTATGTATAATTCAGCAGGTAAAATGCTAACTGTTGAAAGCATTGAAATCCAATGGGTATGTTCCACTGGAATAAAGAGGAAAAAAATTTAACCTCATACACCTCCACTCACAGAGTTTAACTGTATTTCCCCTAGAATATGTTTTTAATACAGAAAAGCTCTCGAGAGAGTTCTGGTGTCTAAATCCTGCTTTGTAAAGAAGATCACATTTCATTTATATTGTGCACTCCTGAAAAATTATGGGCTCCTCGTACACAACATAAAGGTCAAGTCATTAGCCTGGAAAATTTCTGCATTCAGAGGTGGAGAGAGGAGCTGTCCAAGGCTTCTTATTCTCTGCTCAAAGGTCTGGCTTGGTATTTCATCAGATAGCTCAGAAATCTTCAGGCTGGCAATAGGTTCTCTTCAGCTTCATCATACAGTGCTCTCTAGAATATTATATATATATATATATATATATATATATATATATATATATATATATATATATATTTGATTCTCATTTTGTTTGCCCTGAGATGTTTCAGGCTGAGCACAGTTTCTATTCCAGCACCATGAGCATGCCTTTCTGTATTGCTTCTACTGACAGATATCTACATACAATGATTTTAACGTCAAGGGAATTATATGCAGGGTCATTGATGGCTTGCACCCTTTTTTCCCCTTAAAAAACCATACAATTTTGACCTACCAACAAACATTCCACTCTTATTTTCACTGGATTGCCTGAAAAATACAAAAGGAAAAATCCAAAAAACCAGAACAAAATAAAACAAAACAAAAAAACCACACAAAACCAAAACCAAAACAAAACTAACCACAACAACAACAACAAAAAAAAAAAAAACCAAAAAAAAAAACCAAACCAATTTTGGATGAACTGGCTCTGTCAGATAAAATATTATATCACTATCTGAGGAGATTTATGTGGCACAACAGATGGATGGGAACATATATCAGCTGTGAGATCCATGATGTATGTGTGCCATGTATTGTGACAAAAAAAAGGATGGGACAATAAAATACTAACAGATGTGGTCACTACAAAGCAAATTTTTTTGTTAAATGTTTAAGGAACACCACAGAGCAAAAGAATTAATCTTCATTCTTTATTTGCCAAAATCAGAAGCCAGCCAAGGCTTTGTGTTCTAGTCATTCAAATAACTTGTGCTGGCACCTGGTATTCAATTTATTTAGGGTCATTCCTTCATAGGAAATGACATGCATATATTCAAATATAAAGGAAAAAAACCTAACTTATTAGAGTTCTCTTCAACTCTCTATGCACAATAAACTGTGCATTCTTTGCTATTTTTACTAGTTCTTAAAAAAATCCTACTTTGTATTTCCTGCAGTCATCTATAGGGATAAATAAATAGCTTAAAGGAAAAAAAATTGTTTCTGATTTCTGTTTCTTCCTAGCTTGTGCTTTGAGAGAGATTTTTTTTTTTTTTTTTTTTTTTAATTTAGTTTCTTTAGCACTGATGACTCAGCTCCTGCATTTTCATTTTTTTCATTTGCAGTCAATACCTGGGGTTGGGGCTGGTCCTCAGCCTGGGCTGATCCTAAAACTGAAGCTTAAACACTTCACCAGTAGCTTAAAAGCATGAAGAAGCCAACAGTCTTGGATCAAGGGAACATTTTTTAGAGCAATCCTCTCAGGTTTTGGCCTCTCTGTCTCAGTGTTTTAAATATCTGGGGTTGGTTTTTTTCTAGAGGATTGTGAGGAAGAACAGAGAAGCCAACAAATCACTCAGGCTCACCAATTTGATGCTGCAGAATGCAGATATTTACATGATGCCTTTGTACCCTTGCTGTAGTTCCATTCCTGTTTTATTCTGAGAATTAATTTTTACTGCATCGTGATTACATCTCTGTGTACTCCCTTAATCTCACTGTGTAATTTGGAACATTGAAATTTCCTTTGAACAGGCTTCTCTCAACTGCTTAATGTCATTAGCAAACTTTATGATGTTACTGCATTGTTCTCCTTGGAATTAAAATGCAGGAAAAAAAAAAATCCCACATTGTCTGAAGGCACCCTTTTGGTCACTGACTTGCTTTAGAAAACCCATCTGTCTTCAATATCTTCATCCACTGAAAGTCCCTCCTGGTTCTACCCTTGATGCATTCACCAATTAAGTGTTTTGCAATGCTCTTTAACAAAATTTTCCAAGACATTTTTTTTATGGTTGTTATTGCTTGGGTTCTTTTCCCATTTACATAAATATTACTGCCTGAAAAAGACACTTCATGATGACCAGCTCACAGACCTCTTTAATATGTGCTGATTTCTAAGTTGTTAACAAGAGTCCTGTGTAATCCCCTCAGCAATTAATACAGCTACACACTCAGCAGAGGTGGGCTCCTGCTTGAATGAGTAAAAAGGAAGAATGTGGAATTGCTGAATTCCAATCCCAGTGCTCCAGGCTGGGATAACACCATTATAATGAGAAAATCTGAAACAACCACCAAGTTCTGCACTAATTTTGTAAATAACAGTTATTGCAGAAAATAGAGAAAAAAAGAGAGAGTAAGACATAAATCAATCTACAAACTACTGCTGAGTATTGTGTTGGATTCATGTCTAGGAGCTTTCCTATATCAGAATGTTGGAACAACCAGTGGGAGCTGCAGGGGTGGGACTGGACTTCCTCCAGAGACATCCCTGGTCCCAAACCACATCCCCCAGAGACATCCCACAGACTCTGAGCTGGTCCCAAACTACATCCCCTGAGCATGCTGAGATCACACATCTGTGCAAATCACTGCATCCTCACCCTGAGAGCAGAGTGACCCCTGCAAGGCACAGAGGGAGCTCCCTGCCCTTCACAGCCCTGCAGAGAACTCTGCAGGTAACTGTGCACGGGACATTGCTGCTCCTCCCTGGCTGAAGCTGAGCTGACTGATTCCCCAGGTTTGCTTGGTGTTTGAATACAACTTACTGCACAAATAAAGCATTGTATCACCATTTCAAATCACTGACCAGGCAGCCTAGCACATTTCAAATTTGCCATTCTCTCATTAAAAAGAATGCTTGATGAACATGAAGAATTTTATTGCAATAGATTTTTTTTTTAATTTGTTTTGTATTTTCAGTAAGTTAGCAAACACTGTGTTTCATCTTCTGGAACGTTTTAACAGCTCAGACTCAAAATGCCAAGCGTGTATGTATAATGGAAATGCTTACACACTTTTATTGTTGCCTTGTTAGCCGAGCCAATATGATAAAAGCAACTTCACATATCCTGTGATTTTGACCTGATTGTTTGTGTCAGCGAGCCTTGTAAGAGCAAGGGGGAGCACAGCGTGCTCTCCTGGTCTCTAAATGGCAACATGAATTGTGGTCATTAGAGCATTCATGACCTGGGTACAAAACAAGGCATCAGTGTAAGCACAGGCTGCAGGACCTGCAGGACACAGATAATTGCTCCTCCTGTAGGGATCAACTGCAGCAGTGCCTTGGGAGCTTCAGAGCTGGGGGATCTCTTCACTCTGAGCTCCAACACTGATACCTCTTAGAGTCTATTTACTTTCTAGAAAAGTAATTAATTGCTAATCCAAGGATAAAATAAGCATGATAACAGCAACTGAAAAAACAAAACAAAACCCCCCAAAAATGAGAAATTATAGTAGTTAAGAAAAGTTCTTTATCTGACCACTCCTAAAGCAAAACACATCTCAAATTATGCATTTTTCTCCTGAACAATATGCCTTATTTATTCCTGAATACACATCTGCATGTGAAACCTATAAACCTGTATATACATTTAAATGAAGCAACTGTTACTACATAACATTATTTCTATCACCAAATCCCCTGAGCAAACTGAAAACAAAGGAATTATAAAAATGTTGGGTCAGCCAAAAATATGTATTCTCAGATATTGATTTATTTATTTTTGACAGAACCACCTTTTCTCCAGCTATTTTATAGCTCAGAATTAATAAGGCATTTGGCCAATGGTGGATCTGACTTGGCTGCTGAGTGGTCCTGTCTGATGTCCAGGGAAGACCAAGAAGAGGCCATGTGAATGACATTTCCCCTTAGCAGCCTCTCACACTCCAAATATATTAATGTCAGAGATTTTTCTGCATTTGCTGTATAGCCCAAAACCTTCTGAGAATTCTTCTCACAATCTTCATACCCATTTTGTCCTTGCACCCATTAAAACTCCCATTTACAACATTCTTTGGAGAAGAATTTTAAAGGCTCCTTATCCAATGTGCTGGAGAAATACTTGTAGTGATTGGTCACCTGTCACCCATCAGCTTCCACTGATGCCCTGTACATTTTGTCATTGAAAAGACACACAGCAACAATCCGTATCCCTCTCACTCCTGCTTTTACAGATCCCTGAACTATTCCAACATGGACAATCATTTCTGAGGATGAGGAGTCTTAGCTTGCCCCACTAATCCTAAAAACATGTAACTCCATCATCCTTGTTCAATAAAACTTGCTGGCCTACACTCATTTCTCCCCAGTTTTGCAAAGTGGGAGAAGCAATCTCTCATTCCCCAGCTCCTTTGAGTGATACCCACCTTGTGGGAGATGAAAACAGGGATCCCACTTGCCTGACTTGGAATTACATCTCACCAGGACAAGTCTTGACTGGGATTTTCTACTTTACAAGTCAAATACATGTCTTACCCAAAAGATAAAAAGATAATTTCTCTAGAACTCAGTACTTATTCTCCAGAGATGCAAACCTAGGCTCCAGTTTGTCACTGAAGGATATCTCATATTAAAGTAATTTAGGATATATCAGCATCAATGGAGATTGAGAGCTGCCTACTCAAAATACTTTCCAGAATGATGATTGAGTCAGTTGTGTTAAAAAATTCAGGGAAAAGTTCACATTGACCCAAGCAGAGGGAGTTTGAAAGAGTGTCTAATGGTTTCTGATGAAATGATTTGAACCCTTAAGTTAAAGAAGGGGTTCTTCTCCCAAAATTCTGTTCATCTCAGCACAACATGTTCTGAAAATGGGATTAAAATTCACCACCACTTTCAAATGACTGTGTAAAACCTGAAATTTTAATTAAAAACCACCAAAACCACTCATTGAGTCCTAGTCTGTTACCAATCTCTGCTTTCCAGGAAAAAATGTACCTTTTTTTTTAAAAAAAAGAGCCACAGCAGACACATCCCTACAATGTTTTTGAGCTTTACAAACCCCAGGCACACGCAGAATTTCTCTCCGTGCTCTCTGTTCTCACACAGAGCACTTTGCAGGGCAGGAGATGCCAACAACACTGCCACAAGCTCTGATCAACACATCTCACCTGGTGCTCAGAAAAACAATGGCTTGCCAAAATTAGGTTTGGAATAAGGTGTGGCAAATGGAGGGGTGATCATGATATGCAATCATTACTGAGATGAGTCAATTGACATAAGAAAATGAAGAAATATTATTACCAAAAGAGATGGGATAAAATGGCTTCGCATGGACACAGATGCCCCCCCATTGCTTGGGTCTGGTTTTTCATTTTTCTCTTTTCCCCTGGTTGAGTTAGCAGCACACAACAAGTGCTTCTTTGTGGGGCAGAAGACACATGTACAAGTTTTAAGCTGTTTTTGTTTTTTCTGTTTCTGTTTATTTCCCTTTATCAATTCCATGTGGATGCAAATGGATGCTGCATGTCCCAGAGCTCAATGGGTGTTCCACGTTTGTCCAAAGGTACTCCCACCACCCCTGTAGTCAGTGAAGAACTTCCTTGTGTCATGCTTAGAAGATGATTTAGAAAAAAATATCTAAACTGCATGAACTACTTCATTTTCTTCCTTCTTGTTCTGCAGGGAAGAGTATTTTTACACTGATTTTGTAGCCATGAAGGGAAAAAAAAACATTCAAAATTTTATTTTGCTGCTCTTACAAAAACTTTTTCAAAATGTTAATTTGAATGCAAATTTATTTTAAAATAAATTTTAAAATTAAAAAAAAATAGCTCTAACAGCTTATTTTACTGCAAGTACTCTCCAGAGAGAAATGAGATCCCAATAACTCATTCTTAGAGTCCCTGTCCTGCAATGTTTCCAATGTCACAAAACATGGAAGGATTAAGATTATACATTATGTCTATCATATCACTGGGGGGAGGTTAAGACTTTTATTACAAATAAGTGTACAAGTTTTACTATAAACATTATTAAAAATCTATCTGGATAAGAAAAGAAGGGAAAATGTCATGGTTCAGGTCCATCTCTGTACATGGGGCTCTCACCAGTGATTTAAGGGAGCCGATGCAAGTTCATAGGAATCTTTCAAAAAGGAATTATTAATTGTGCCAGTGTGTGGTTACCCAGCTGTAATCACACCTCCCTTCCTACAGGGAGATGCAAAACCCTAAAACATCACATGGCTATTATTCCAATGAGTTGTTATTATTAGGACAAAAGTAAGTGTGAATCAGCTTATCTCAGTTGTGGAAGGTGCAGAGTGAAGGAAGACCAGCAGAAATACCAAATGTCTGAGGCTGTCACTAAGCAGGGTTGGGGACACGCAGATGTTTGTGCCAGCAGGATGCTCCAGGTGACACCGCTGTCGTTATGGCAGGGGTCACCAGATGGCACTGTTAAACATGCCAAGATTCAACCGATAAAGACTCATTCCAATTTTTTTTTTTTTTTTTTTTTTTTTTTTTTTTTTTTAAGATAAGCAATGTTTTAGTCTTAAAGAAAATGCTATTGTGTCGCTTCAGGGACACTGGAGGTAAATCTCTGATAAATAGTTGTTTTCCTGTTCATCTTGATCTGTCTATTTATAGTCAATCACAGGAAGAGTGATCTCCTGAGAGCTCTGGCTCAACTTCTGTGATGAGAGGCAACTCCATATGGGATGCTTCTGGCCTCTTTGTTTCCAAGGCCAACACAGGCAGTGTAAAATATATAATTATACAATATATATTTTTACACTTTTCCTCTGCATAATATTTTTTTAATCAATGCACAGCTAAACTATAAAGCCTAAGGAAAGGAAAGAAGACAGAATGCTATTTTATAATTCAAAGGAAATGTTTTTATTATTTTTCTTTGCATAAAGATCTAAATATGCAGAGCCTGATTTTTTTTATTTTTTTTCTCCATTTGAAAATAATCCACAAAGTTTTGATGTCCAGTACCATGTGTCAAGAAGGAGAAAACTACAATTCTCCATGGAAAGGGGAGGCAGGGAGAACTATATTCCTTAACAAAGATTTCCTCCTATTTTTTTTTTCATATGTACAAATCCAAAACATTTTTCTGGAGTGTCTATAGAGTCTTTTGTAAAAAGAGGAGAACATACTTTGACAGAAACTTCTTGGCAATACTTCATATTAATTGATACTTTATTCAGCAAGGAAAACCATCCTGATAATCTCTGAATATTACTCTGTCCTCTTGGGAAATTCACAGTCTTCCCAACAATGAAGACCACTGGAATTCCACCAACTTGTTAACCTGAAATCTTTATTTTGTAGCAAGGGAAGATATATTGATCAGCACTCTTGCACAGGACACATCGATCACACCTGTCTGCTTAGATCTAAGAGCAGTGGGGAGGAGTGGGGCTGTGTACAAACTTGCACACAAAATGATAAACAGCTAAACAGCACAGGCGTGTCTGACACAAATTTTATCACCTGGCTGGATGCTGAGGAGATTTATGGAGACAAGTTTTCTAACTGGCTGAAAAGACACATAAAATCTCACGAGCTGGTCACTTAGGCAAGGAAAGCTCTGAGGAATTTTGGCCCATGCTTTTATATTTAGTGAATTCTCTTGTCGCTTAACACGTTCATATAAATAATATTGCATTTTTAAAATTTTGACCTCGGGAGTGTAAAACTGTCAGCCTGTATAAATTGCTGTAATAATATATGACAGCGCAGTTTGGGCAAGTCAGCAAAACTGGGGTTAGAATTAACCCAGTGATTAATTTCATTGGCACCAATTGAAGAGAAAGTCAGCAATGCACTACTTTCACAGTGCCATAATCATAAGGAAGAGGAAGGACCTCTATCTACATGCTTTATGTGCTTTGAAATTTCAGATTATTTCCCTGTGAAGCAGAAGACTTCATGAAAAACCACTAAAATTCTTTTGGTTTTCATCTTTATCTGTAAAATCCAAATAAAAATATTGTCTGATGCCCTTTCAGCTGTGGCTTGAAACTGTGGTCTGGCTGTCATCTCTGTCCACCCAGAGCTGGTACCACTGAGAAGGATCCATTCAGCTTTTGGGTCTTTTAGGGTGTCACTATGTTTTTTTGCTGAGAGGAAAAACTGAGAGTCTCAAAGCCAAAACATAAAGCAAAAACCTTTTTGAAATCTTAAACAGCATCCTCAGAACATTTTACATTACTTTGTGCACTGTCAATGTCTCTAGACTATCCAATTAGTAAATAAATAGCTTTATCTTCATAACTATTGCATTGTGGAATCTGCTTTCTCTTTTTCATTTTAAATGGAGACACGTTTTAGGGAAAAAAAAAAGTGTATTTCCTTCTTCGTAAACTTAGATTTCCTTCAACATGTTGCTCCACCTACATTTCAAATTCTGTCAATAGTGTAAAGAAAAGTGGCAAATAAAATGAACTGAATATTACAGTAATAAATACAGACCATATAATGAACCTCCAACTCTGATCATCTCACTTAAATCCACTGATTTACACAAATTTCCAAGAGTTTTATTTAAAATCTGATAAAATTTAAAAATAATTGAGATCATTACAGATGTAATTTTTGTCCCATGGGGTTTTCCTCTGCATAATTTTTTTTTTTTTTTAATCAATGCACAGCTAAACTATAAAGCCTAAGGAAAGGAAAGAAGACAGAATGCTATTTTATAATTCAAAGGAAATGTTTTTTTTTTTTATTTTTCCCTGCATCCTAATTAAGTTAAATGACATAAAAATAACTAAAATGCACAAATTTTTGACCAGGGAATACTTGGCAAAACTGTAACATCTGTTAAAGCTGGGGAAATAAACTAAATTTAGTTTATATACCTATAATTGTCATTTAGGAGGAAAAAAATCACACAAAACCCATACATACAAAACAAAAAATAAAACAAACAAAATCCCAAAACTCCCTAAGCTAAAACCTGAGAAGCTCAAATGGAACATTTTTATGTAGAATATTTATTTTTTGCTTACTGCCCTATGTAATATTTTTTTATTACAGACAACAGTAATGGAAATCAAATTTAAATGAAGATTATGGTATGTGTCTCAGCCTTTCATCCACAACTAATGTTCATAAACCCAGTCTGATTTTTTAATATGAAATCTATGTTAAATACATATTTGCTGCCTTCCTTACATTAATTTACTGCTATTACTGGCTCTTGTCAACTTCCATTGTCAGAAATTTATTTCACAGAGAGAATTCCTGTGGGATTCTTGTAATACTAAGTGATGCTGGGCAGTGCTGTGGAAAAAACCTAAAACCTCCCCTTAAAACCAGCTCTGTGTATTGGATTTACAAATTCCTGGCTCAAGCAAGTCACTTTGAAGAGGACAAGAAACAGATGAAAGGGATGGCCAGGAGACAGACTGGCATTTCCTTGTGGTCTAAATAGGCAAATCTGCTTTGCAATCAACAGGAAAACATAAACCACTATTCTCTACAAAGTATTTTTCCTTGTGAAGAAATGTGTTATTCACCAAGGTTTGGCACTATGGCCAAGAAACTCCACGTGAGAATGGCTGGACAGTTGGCACCCAGTAGGCACCGCCTGGAAGTGTGAAAGCAGAACCTGGATCATGTCCAGCCCAAGGCTAGAGGTCATGGACTGGAAAAACCTCCTCGTTTTGTTAGACAAACTCAGAATAGACACTCTGGTCACAGCAGAGTTCTCTGCTCAAGAACACGGGCATGTTCCAAGGAGTGCTCTTGATAGTGCACTTCAATCCTGTGCCTTGCCCCCAGGAGTTTCCCTGAGCATGAGTAGCAGATTGCAAGTTTTTCCATGTATAAGGAAAACTGAAAGAGGTTTGATTTCCCTTCTAGAGTCCCAGCTTTGTAGTAAAACCTGTCAGAACTTGTAAGAGAAAAGACCCTGCAGCTTGCCCTTAGAGACAGCACATCTGATATGATGAGCAAGTGCCAGGGTGGACGCAAGGAAAAAGGAGCATCAATGGATTCTAATTCTGTGCAGGATGGAATATCAGAGCAGCACATTCCCCACGTGTTGTCCCCTTGGTGCTGCAGGGGTCAGCCCCAAGGTCACCCCTCCTGCTCAGGACAGACGCTGCCTTCCTGCTGGTTCCACTGCTCCACAGCCAGCAGCACGACTGTGTTGGTCACTCAGGGGCAAAGAGTGTGAAATATGGAATTGTCAACTTCTTTTTATGGAAGCAAACAGGCAGGAAGATTGAAAAAATCAACACAGAGATTCTCAGTTGTTTAACTGCTCTTCTGTAGGAACATAAGTGTCTCTGGGAGACTGAAATGCTTTTCTGGGTTGTCACGTCACCTTAAATTTTGGTGACTCGAGCATCCCAAATGATTTCCCTGAAGTACATAAAAAACCCAGCAGGAAATGTTGAAGTAGCTACTGAATGTCTTTGGATATTCAGCACAATTTAGACTCCATGAAATATAGATTTTTCAGTATACTTTGTCCACGGCAATAATGCACTGATGTATACAACAATACATTTGATAATTTGTGAGCACTGCTGTAAAAAAAGGAATAAAAAAGTCAGGAAATCTGAATGTGGTGGCTGTTTTCAATGCCTTGGCTGCTCTCTGCTACCTTTGTTACACAGCTCAGCACAGTGCAAGATCAAGGAGTCTGTTTCCACCTTCAGGCTGGGGTAGTTGGACTCTAGAAGGGTGCAGTTTCTTTAGGCAAGAATGTGAATTATTATCACAAACTACAAATCCCTCTTTTGTGGATTATTATTATTATTCTCCCCTAAATCCATACCAAGGAGTAGGTGGAGAATGCAGAAGGGACAAAAGCACAGACAGTGCAGTAATGAATAAAAATGTTATTTAAAAACTGTGTAAAAATGGCCTACTTTCATTTATTGTCTTCCTAATATGCAGAATTTGGCTTCTCTCATATTTATGCACTTTTGCTGATATAAACTTCTTTCCATTGAAACTGTACACACCTTTGTTGTACTGCTTCTAATGTGCAATTTATTTTGGCTATAATAATCCTCAGCATTAGGCTAAGTCAGAAAAACAAATAAAACCAACATAATGAAAGTAATTTCTTTTCTCTTTGATTCCCATGCATAAGATTTAAATGTGCTTTGGGAAAATGCACGAGGACTGAAGAGAATGTTCAGAAATCATTGAAGGGGAGGTGCAGCAACCTGAGAGTTCTCTGTGCTGAGCCTTCCTCCCTCCTGTGTGTGCCAAAGGCTGCCAGGAGGAGAACAGCAGCTCCTGCACCACACAAATCTTATGGCTGGGCACAGGAGCAATGCATCAGCCTCCTAAACATCAAAAGTTATGAGCAGCACATTAGGATTTCACAACTGTTTCCTAAAACCACTTCATACTACAGCTCCTTGGTGTGGGAGGTTATGCTTTTTTATTCCTCAATTTTGCTTCAAAGTGCCAAGCAGTTGTATTAACACATAAGAAAAGTATTCAGGTCAGTGCTGAACAGTAATAATCTTCCATGCAAAAGGATCATAAAGTAATTGTGAGCTATCTGAGAGTCATCCTCAAACTGAAATGCATCCATATCTGGGATGGAAGGAAGGGAATTTGTTACAGCAGCCCTGGTGCCAGTAGTAGCAGCTCAGGATAAAGTAAAATAAGGCAGTTAATAACAGTTCAGTCTGTGCAGGCCTCACAGAACAAGGACTCTATAGCCAAGAAAATGGAAGCAGCACACTGGGAGTTTGGGATAAAGCACCAGAGGAGCCAAGTGCTTCCCTAGCCTGAGCCATGGAGCTCTGGTTCTGTTTTGGACACCTTTGGAGCCCTTGTGGGACAGGCAGAGCAGTGCCAGGCCCAGCTCTGGTTACTCCAAGGTCTCTGGCATGACCATCCCTCTCCATTCCTCTCTCCCTCCTGGCATCTCACCTTTAGCATCTCCCCCTTTAGCCCACTGCCATCAAGGAGCTTTTTGGTGCCATTTCAACAACCGAGGCCACTGATGCCAGGTACCCAACTGCCCTCCATGCTGCACAGAACACCCTGCACAGCTTTTAGGATCCAAATTGTGTAACATGCACTGAATCTGACTCAGCTGCTATTGTATGAATAACTGAAGTGTTCCTAGACTACTTTTTGGATCTGCTTTGGCACATCAGCATTCCTACTTCTGCCATTACATGACTGAAATAAAGCAAAAACAAGCCCTGGAAAGAAGATAAAAGAAGAGCTATTAAAAGCAAACATTCCTCTTTCTCCATGCTGTTAATTTTCTCTTTAACAGATCACATTCCCAATGCTCCCTGAGCCAGGAGAGGGTCTCAGTGGTGGTGTATTTTGCAGAGCACTCAGCAGCAGCACACATAAAACCCTACCTATGTAGGACACAGCTGCTTGAAATTTCCATGCAGCTGCCAGATTTGTTTTTGTTTGGGAGTATTGTAAATGCAGGTGAACCCAGTGGGAAAAAAAATATGATGTCTGACTCAGTTCAGAAGGCTGAATGATTTCTTTTTTATAACTATGTTAAAATACATTAATATACTATATAAAGGAAGATACTAAAAGTACATACTACTTGCTCTAACTACCATATCTAACTCACTCCCAACTCGTGACCCTCTCTGAGAGCCCAGCCCCAGGTGAGTTGGATTGGCCATCAGCTCAACCAATCCTCACCAGAATCCAACCAAGCCACCACCCCAGGTAAACAATTCTCCAAACACATTCCACATAGGGAAAACAAGGAGCAGAAATAGAAATTGTTTTTCTCTCTGTGTACCTCTATGAAAAATCCTGAGAGAGAGAAACGTGGCTGCCACATGGGAGGATCTCCCTGCAGCACAGGTGGAGAAGGCAGTTAACTCACAATGATAATAATCATCCTCCATACAGGTCTGGAACTGTATCCAGATCTGTAGTGAGCTTTCAAGGCATGGAGTCAATGCCCTGGCCATTAGTGAGGGCACAGTGCAGGAGAGGCACAACC
Source organism: Lonchura striata (assembly GCF_050655825.1). Taxonomy (NCBI): domain Eukaryota; kingdom Metazoa; phylum Chordata; class Aves; order Passeriformes; family Estrildidae; genus Lonchura; species Lonchura striata. The sequence continues at coordinate 5,027,504 of NC_140709.1, read as the reverse complement.
CTCTGTTCCTGTTGGGGGTGGAGGCTCTCTCGAAGCCACTAAGCCCAGACAGAGCTGTCAGAACTATTTATTACCAGTTATTATCCTGCTGCAGTGCAGGACACACACCAAAGAGAAGCCACTGTTTGAAACCACTATTAACCTTGGTGAACAGGTGAGTTCTCTAATAATAAAAACGTGTTATCTTGGAGGCATCAGGGCAGGGAAGGACAGTCTCTCTCTTCTCCTCATCTCTCCTGTGATCCCAATAGGAATGATACAAAATCCCTCAGAGATGGAAGGTTTTGATATTTCTTTTTGCCTTTTTTTACTACACAGTCCCATTATCCCAAAGAAAAGATTATCACACAAGTGTTGCATCCATTATCTTATTAATTGTCATTATTGTAATGTTAGTTGTGGATAGAAGGATTGAATGGTTTGGTCTGGGTTTAGATACACATGATAATATATGAATGCTCAGGATATTTAATTTGCAGCTGAGGTGGAAGCCCTCTGAGGCAGACGTTACAGTATGTCTGGCTTCACAGAAGTGTAAAATATGAATAGTGGGTGAAAACTGTATCGATGCACCAGAGTAACCATGAACTATTCAGAATATTGGAATTCAAACACTTTGAAGTGCATTAAATTCCTGTTTTCTAAATGTTACATCAGCTTTTCACTATGTAGTGGGAACTAGGGCATAAAAAGTTCTCCCTTACCCTATGAATAGCTCTTCTATGGTATTAGTTTTGAAGTGCTCTAAAAAAAAGTAATCTTAAATTTTCAATCTATAGCACCAAATTAGGAGAAGAAAGGTGTAGCAGACATTTTGCAGTTACACAGAAGAAAATTCATTTTACTGGGAATAACTTCTGAGGCAATATTAGAAATATAAAAATATGCATATATACAACATATCTGGCTTATCAGTTTTAAAACAATATAGACTTCAACAGTCCCCAGACTGCAGTTTGGCTGAATTTATGACGGAGGAAATGCCTAATTCACCGTGCTCCTTGCCTACCAGACATGCTCCAGGTTGGATTGTCTCAATGTTTGGTCCTTTGCCAGCAGTCATGGGGCAACCACAGCAGAAAATCAGCTCAACCTAATTTGGATTTATGTTCTGTGCAGCTTCATTGGAAAACAAAAGTTTGGGTTGTTTTTAATTCTGGCCAAATGGCATCCACCACCCTTACACTGCAATTGCAGGAACAGAGGACAAAGAAGGTCAGAGAATAATGAAATTATGACTCAATGACAAAATAACAAGCAACAAATGAATGCATTGGCAAATCAAGCCCAACGACAGAACATTAGTCAAGCAACAACAAAATGATTAATAGATTTAAGTATTCCTGGTGATGATTAAAATACCTGAATCCTGTACTTATGGACTTGATCGTTCCCTGGCTGTGAGGAACAAAAGCCACGTGGCAATTGCCACCTTCTTAAAGGCACTGGTGCAGATTTAATGTGCTCAGACTGAAGTCCTTTGGCTTTAAAACCATGAGGAATGATTGCAACATTTTCTGGCACCTATCAATAAAAAAAATGGGTTTCTGGTGATATTAAAAGATGAAAATCACTTTATTTTACTTACTGACATCTCCTTTTTTGAAGTTAACTTTATGATTAAAATGAGAGCAGCCACTTTTTGTCACTGCTGAAAGATGGATGGATTAAAAGTGCATATCACCACTGCAAAGAGTCTCCAGATCTTCATCAATATAAATCCACAAAGCATTTGACTGTGCCAGGGAAACATATTCTCAAATTTTCATTCCACCAAGAGATTATGGGGACTTAAAAGGCAAATAGCCATTGATTCTTATTACACAAACTGCTAAAGCAAGGAGAAAAAGCAAACATTTAAACCATTCTTTTAAATCTCTTCCTTTACTTCTGCTCCTTCTCACTGAAGTGCTGAGCACTGTTGAATTTTTTGTGTTATGTTTTCCCCCTTGAACTTTCTTTCATTTTGCAGATCAATCAAAACCCTTAGAAACTATTTTTTTTTTTTCAGTGAGGCACAGGAGGCAGTGTTTCCCCTACTCTCAGCAGGGAATTTTGTCACTGAAGGGGCTGTTGAGTGTTCTGAACAGCCAGGGTGTTTGCATTCCACCCTAAAGCCGCTCACAACCTCATTGATCCCAGCTCCATGGAACAAGCACAGCTTTTCCCTTTTGCACACACTTCAGTGTGTGAGAATTGTCCCTGGGGTGATTAGCCATAATTATTTTTATTAGAAGGTAATCATTATTACCTCAGTGCCCAGGAGTTCAAACTACACAACCAGATCCCCTCTATCAAGTGAGGTATTGCTCTGTCACAGGAAACCTCCAATCCTTCAGCAGACAGCTCTAAAGGTAATTAGGAAGGGAAATTAGGAAATTACAGCCAATACCATGGCCAGTGCAAGGGGCAACTCCATCATGTGCCAAGGACTCCATTTCACATTAGACCTTTCCATGTTTCCAGAACATCCCTGAGTTTAAAGGTATCAAGTAGCCACAATTTTAAAAACAAATATAATTTTAAAAAAATATTTTTGGCAAGAATGTGAGTTAACATTATGAATTCTAAAAAGCTTCAAAACAGCTATAAGAGCTTTATCCTGCAGGTTTTGGATTGATCATCTTTTTTTTTTCTTTGAAAACATCCATATTTAGATGACCCTCTGAGAAGAGTAGAGAAGTTTTTGCACAATGTTCTGAAAGTAAATTACACTGCAGCTGGTGACACACATCTCTTTTTTAAAAAAGCATATAAGGATTGTGGTAAAAACAATTTTCATGCTGCTTTATAATGGCCTGGCTGTCTATTCCAGGCAACATTAGATGTGCTTTCAAAGCTTCTGACCAGCCCTGCTCATCCACCAGCTCCAGGTTATTTCCTGCCTGCTGGAAAATCTGTCCAGAGCACACAAAAGGAGAGAAAATTCTGCATTTGAACTCTGTGATTTCAGGAAGCACAGTGCTCTCCTTCTTCCTTGGGCATTTTCCTGCCTGGATCAACAGGTCTTTCATCTCAGCACCACCTTCACCTCCTCCACATCCAGAAAGTTCTTGATCAACTCTTATTTTCCTATATTCATCAATTACCTCTGCTTTTCACAGAAGAGTTTCCATTATAATATCAGAGGGACAATACAGCTCTCATACAAATGCAGGGACTTTTCAAATTTTAAATTAATTTTTTAAATGAAATATTATTTGTTCTTAATTTCTAATAATCATTTTACATTTTTATCACAATTTATAAAATCTAATTTTTCAAAATTCTAAACTCGAATTCAGTAATATATTATCTGACTTGTAAACTCCTCTATGTAGAGCATGGATTTAGTGGAGGTTTCTGCAACTCTTAAAATACATCAGCATAGGAACACAACAAAACCTATACTTATAATTAAATCAGGCAGAGTCCATGGTGTTTTGCTAAAGAACTAATATTAAATTGTTTTTAAAGCTCACCTTTGACTTTTTAATTTACAAATATTCTAGCCTTCTATACACAACAAAATTAAAATAATCTAGATTAATTTGTATTAAAAACTCCACAACTTGTTGTCTAAAGGCTATTAAGGAAAAAAAAAATCAATTATCATGTTATATTTTTGCCACACAATTTTTTTTCCCCCCAAAAAATGTCCTTTCTAACATCCATATGCAAGTAGAAGCAATGTTTAGCACTATAATCAACATTTCCGAGCTACCTGCCAGCAGAACTCACAGTGCTGAACATCAGCATTGTCAGCTCCTTGGAAACCTCAGGCATATTTTACATAGTCCAAACAAATTCTGGTCTCCATTTATAATCCTTGCATGCAGGGAGGGGAGCTCCTGAGCAGAAATTCAGGCTGGAATGTGCTTTACAGCTGAAGGAGATCACTGCCCAGCACGTTCTGTGCCCAGGGTCAGCACGGGATGGCTGAGCTGAGCTCACCTCTCCTTGAAGCAAATGCCACTCCCAGGGGTGAAACCAGAAATAGCAAAAAAATTCCAGCCAAAACCAAAGAAACACCCAGTAAATTCTATTTGAACTAATGTTTTCTGGTTTTACAGAGTCTCATTTGCTCAGACCCCAGCACCAAATGAAGCACGATATAAATTCTGGATAATGAAAACATTTACTAAACTGCCACAGCTTTTCTGTGCTCCTACCTCCAGAAACACCCTCAGCACAAGACAATAACAAATCTCTCCAAGAATTAGTCCCTAACAACAACTCTTTTTGAACAACTCTTTTATCTTTTTGAAGATAAACTATTCTGGAAGTCTAGAATCCCTAATCACACTCTTTGTCGAGCCCTAAATGCACAGCTGTGCCTTCATTAGGGGAAAAAGCCCTGTGTGAGCAGCACTTCTGCAGCTGAAGCCAGCAGCAAAACCCTGCAGATGTACCCTGAACCACAATTGTATTTCACTTGTATTTACTTTTAGCTGGGGGATGATTCTAACACAGCAGCAATTCCTACTGTTATTTGCAGTCCATCTATAGAAAAGAGCTTCCTGAATGGCCTTTTTAAGAAATATAAATCATGAGATTGCAAATTTCTGCATTTAACACAAAATTTATATCCCAAAAACTTGTCTGTTTTTTTTTTTTAATTGGAATGATTCATGTCTTTGCTGCAGTTTCCAGACATCAAGAAATTGGTGGACTTCAAAATAAAAAGTTTTCAAATGGCAGAAAGGCTGATTTTTATGGGGATCATGTGAGGACATCTTTTTTGCCTTTCATCTTTGGAGACCCAAACAGGACACGTGTGTAGGACCCAGGAACCTTTTCAGTCAGAGAGGGACCCTCCATGATCCCCATTTTCCTCCAGCTGAACTGCAACCCACGCCATGTCACTAAAAGCCACACTGCTATTTAAACCTGTTTTTTTCCCCCCTCCATTAAGCTCAAGAGAGAGAAATTACAGTTTGAAGAGCACAGTGCTTTGTCCTTTAATAGCACACATTGTGATCAACATACATTTGGTTTGGGTTTGTTTGGGTTATTTTTTTTTTCTCTTCACTAAAAATCAAAACATCCAGCTCCCATGGGAAGGGCAGGATGCATTCCCAGGTTTTCCTGAAGGGCTCACTTCACTTTTGTTTTGAACACAGGACATTCAAGTTTCCCACAAAACAGAAGTATGGGCCTCAAATTGTGTCCACTTAAATTTATAAGTAATTCACTGATTATTTTTTAACATAAATTGTGTCAGCTCATGGCAGAAAGCAGAACAGTTGTGCCTCACAGAAATATTTTTAGTGTCCATGTACGTTAAATGTGAGTCCTCAGGATGTCTGAATAATTTTGTTTTAATGTAACTGTGCTCATTTTTATAACATTTTGCAGAACAGACCTTGTTCCCATTCTTTTTTATCCTCCTGATGCCACTGTGTGCCATTAGTCCGAGAATGTAAAACTATGCTCATGTCTTTCCTGTAGAAACCTAAAAGTTACCTGCACATAAATATTTTGTGTAGTTCTGCTTCATTGTGTTTCAGTGGATTAAAAAAGCTCAACTTATTAAAAAGCAACCAAATGTTCTTCTACTTCAGTATTGTGAACTTTCTTTTTCTTTTTTATTTGTAAGCTGGACTCATCTCTGCTAAAATTCCAGGAGATGCACATCATTAAGAGAGGGAAAAAGTCAATTAAACAAGTAGCAGGTCCTCCATCTGATGCATGGTTTTGAAAGAAGCTATGAAATATGCAAGACCATTAGAAAAAAGAAAAACGCACCTTACACAGCAACTAATTGTGCTGAATTGCCTGCTGGTAATTAAACAGGGAATTTGTTAAAAAGACCATATTTGGTTCTTAATGAGTGAGGGTTTTGACCTTCTGTATAGTTGGGCTAAAAAATATGTTTGGGGCTTGAACCACTATGAATGATTCTTTTATTGCAAACACAGACATTTTCTCCCTTACTGATCTTGCTCTGGGAATGTGACATCAGCTGTTGTGGAATCTCACTGACACGAGTGTGAAAACCAAGCTGAAAAGTCAGAAAAGATTAATCTTTTGTTAGAATCATCATCTGGACTGCTGCTAATTTTTCCTCATTTTCAATCCTAGCGGCCAACGCTTCCTTGTAGAAAGTGAGCACTGGTATTAGTAATCCACCCCATGTACAAGATACCTTACCTTCCAAACAGCATTGCTGGTACTTTGCTGCATGTTAATTGGTTTTAAGAAGGTCTAGATTGACAGAAAATATTTTAGAATGATGCTAAATATAGTCTCAAAAAGTTTGATTCCATAGGATTTGTTTCACCAGGATATCCTACCCTTAGAAAGAGACACTCAGGGAGAAGCCAACGTAACTGCATCAGCCTTTTTCAATAGGTGAGTGTCAGGAAATATTGTTGATTTGCAGAGAGTGGGTCTGGTCACATCTTTAAATATGGCTTATTCTTCCCCAGATGGAACAGTCACCTTGAGGTTTGGTTTTATCTTTTTTTTTTTTTTTTTCTTCCCACCTGTAAATGCTTACAGCACCTAACTAAAAGGGATGGAAAAAAAAACCCAAACAACCCCCTTTTTTTTTTTGTTTGGTGTTTTTTGTTTTTGTTTTTGTTTTGTTTTGTTTGGATTTTCCCAGTCCAGAAGCCTAAACCCAAGGAAATGCTACCATTCATTCCAGTAGCACTCAAGTCTCATCATAACTAATTTTCTTTTTTTTTTTTTCCTTCCTTTACGCAATTCATACTCTGTCACCCAAGCACAGCAACAATGCTTTCAGCACACTCATTTTCACAGATAAAGTATTTTTAGGTTATGGAATCTCCTGGAAAACTCTTTATTTTCTTAATGGAGTCAATGCACTTGGAACACGTTGCTACTCTTTGATGGACATAGTTCCAGAGAATACTGATTTAAAGTAGTTCTGCTTGACAATCCCTTAAATAAAGTATTTTACTGAAACCTTGCTATTGACTGGGCTCTGTATTCCCCCTGTTTTCTGTTTTCACTTGATTGCTTCCAGGTATTTTTTTCCCCTGTTGCCTACAATTTTTAACTTATTCCGTTTCATCTCACAGTATTTTAATCTGTACATTTGTCATATAACTAAAATCATGAGCATTACTCTAGTGAGTTAAAGATTAAGTTACACTTTCATAGAATTTTGTGGAGAAAAGATGACTGGAATTTGAGAGGGTATAATGAATTCTGAAAATCAGTTTTTGTACGCTCTCTGCATGTTCTTGCTTCTGAGTGGAAGAGCAATAGTAATTTCTCAATGTGTCAAAGCAAACTTCACACCATTGAGTAGTATCAATCTCACTTAAAACTGCTGGTGACATCTTGACTTGTTTATCATAGTCTCAGCAATAATGGCAAATTTTAATTTTTAAACTATATTACACAGTCTGAGAATGACTTAGGCTTTCGGATTATACAGTTCCATGAGCTTAAAATTGAAAAATGCAAGTGGGCAATGGTAGGGAAGTAAAGCCCTTGTCTGGAAGAAAAGAATTATGGTTTCTCCTTGTTTCAGCTATGAATTGCAGTGTGTGAAAATGCAGAATTTGCTGTGCTCTGTGTGCAGGTGGTCAGGCAGGTGGATGCTGTGCAGAGGCATCTGCATTCCAGGTAGGAATATTCCTACCCCAGAATTTCCCACTTTGGTTAAGGACACACAGCCAAGTCTGAGATGGGAACAAGTGAGAGGCCAGAACTCACTCTGCAAATGCAAATGAACACTCCTGCAGCTTCAAGTGTCTCTACAATAAATGTTTAACTGTTTATGGCTCCTGGAAAAGAGCCCCGAGGAGCAAAAGTACCCCCTTCACAGAACAGATGTAGTTTCCTTATTTGTTTATTCACCTCGGGAAGATCAGGAGCTGGAAAAGTCAAATTCCCCCAGGCAAGGAGTGGAAGAACTTGAAACCAAGGCTTATAATGGAGCTTGGCTGAGGGCTCCTGGGGCAGAAAGCTGACAACTGCACTTCTGACAAATTATGTGATGTTAGCCCCAGAATTTGCTCTTTTCTTTCTTCTTCTCTGTCTCCAATTTGATACCATTCTGTAAATTCAGGCTGACATTATAAATTGCTCTAGGAGGACCAAAATCACGTTTTTCAGCACACATGCCTGTCACTTTTTTTTTTTTTTCTCACTTCAAACACCAGGTTGACCAATTATTTTAACACTGTTGAATGAAGCAATGAATAGGCAAATAATGTCACTGGAAAAAAGAGTACATGGAAATTTAATGACATGTTTTATTGATGGGCAGACGCCTCAGATTTTTTTTGTTCAGCAGATATCATTTTACAATTAGTTAATGTAAGAAATAGTAATTAAATTCTCACACTAGAGGTCTAAATGACATAGTTTATGTATATCCTGAAAAAAAAAAAAAAAAAAAGAGGAAAAAATGCCCAAAAGGAAAGTGGAAAAAAAAAATCATTATTCCTTCTAAATAAGATTTCAGGATGTCTAAGTTATCCCATCTCCTCAAATATAGGTGGTGATAGCTGGAGACAGACCCTGTGCTGTCGTTCTCCCTACGCCTCAAGGTTACCAGTGCTTCACAAGCATTTGGTGTCAGGTCCCAGTCTGTGCTCAGTGAAAAGCTCTCTCTGATGCCTGGATATTGAAAATACACTGAAGATTCACTCTGTGATGTGATCTAAAGGCAGCCAGGCAGCAGCTACACAGCTACAATTCCTGCTCACGGGCTGAGTTTAGGAGTGCCAGGGCTTTTTTTGCCATGCAAATGGTTCTGGAACTCCTCATACAGAGTTTATGCCCAGAGTATTTATGTTCATAAAAATCCTTTGAGATTTATTCATACAAAAAGCTTGTTGCATTTCTTACTCCTTAAGGAGTTTTATTAGATTATTTGTTTATGAACAGGGACAAATTAGCAGGTAACTCTACACACTAATCTACAGAAAGGTAATAAAACATCTTGAGTAAGACTGAAAAGGAGATGCTCATAGTATGAGTTTAAATGCTGTTTTCTCAAAAAAGAGCAGCCTCAAAACAGTAACAGCAAGCAACATCAACAGCAGGCAACAATAAATAACATTTAACCTAAATCTCTGGCCAGTAGAATAAAGATTTCTCAGATCATTCCTTCCTGAGCCACTGACTGTAGCTGCTTTCCTGGGATTTCTGCAGCCCTGCCCATGAACGAGTTAACAACCACTAATTTGCTCTCTTAACCACCATCATCTCATCTCAAATATAATAGATCAACATCTCTGCTACACTTTGTGCATTTTATTGGGCAACAGGATCATAGAAAACCTGAAATATTTGAGTAACAATCTTTACTCCTCTTTTTCATAATGTAGAACTCCATGGATTAACCATCCAACACTGCATTTGCTATTGCAAGCCGGGTTCTGTGCCCTGAAGAAAGCATGTGCATTTAAATGTGTGTGCTAAAAAAATCTGACCAAAATTTGTATTCAGGGAGGCCACACCTGACCAACACTTGGTTTCACCAGCAAGGAACAGCAGCCAACATTTTCTCTCACGAAAATGGACACTGCAACAGAAATGGAAATACTGGCTGGGAGCAGATTGCTCCTTCTTTGGACAAGATCAGAACACTCTCTACAAACCATGAACCAGTTCATGATCTGATGTCACACATTATCATCATAACTGGCCAAACATTTAAATCCTACACCTAATTTGTCACAGAGACAACGCTGATACCTTCACAACAGCTTTCCCATGTAAATTCTAGCCTAACTCCTCAGCAGCAGCCCATCAAGGTAGGATGAAATCACATCACTCAAATGTCTTCCACTGCTCATTCCCCCACCAGCCTCCCCTAATTTGCTTTGCTGCAAAAGGATTTTGTGATGGAAAATTATTAAATCACCAAGCCCATGACTTCTTTGTCTTGACAGTAGAATAGACTAAATGACCTTGGCTAATTTGAATGAGCCACATCATGCTCCATTGAGGCAAAAATATAAAAAAGACAGTAATATACAAGAAATTGGATATTTGGATGCTGAAATGAGGAGATCTCATAATACTAAACTATGCAAATTGGGACTTCAGCCAGACAAATATGTTCTTTACTAGCAGCTCTGTTCCAAAGTAAAAACACACAGGTTTTTGGGGTTTTTTTGTTTGTTTTTTTTACTGCCCCCAGTTTTTCCCTTTTCTGCCTCATAATCCAGGTGGAAACCTTGATGCAGAATGCAGAGTGGTGACAGTGGGAATCATTCCAAATGTTACCTGCTGGTTCCAGCAGCCCCACTGCTCCATCAGGAGCTCGGGGAGATTTCCTGGGGGTTCCAGGATTCAGTAACCTCCTGTGAGGCTTTGTACATCACAGCCTTAAAGGAGGAGTGATTTAAAACTTGTCAGAATAAATCAAATGAGTTCACAGGGAATTCTGATGCAGGTGAGCATTACTTCCAGAAAACTCTCATGAGAAAATAGAGGGACATTTATAACTCCTGACGGTTTTGGGGGGTTTTCGTTACCTTGTTACAAAACTACACTAGGGAAAAAAGAAAAAAAAAAGTAAGACTAGGATCCAAATGTAGGTCCATATCTCCCAGTTTTATAATTTTCTATCATTCTTGAAAGGTCTGAATTTTCCTTAAAATTCTGAAATTTGTATTTTCCCTCTGGCAAACACTATTTAAAATTTCCCAGTACTTCAGCTGTAGAAAGACCAGAACAAAACATGATTGAGTAATAGCAGCATTTATCTTCATCTTCTGATAACAATTCATTCAAAAAAACTAAATAGAAAAATAATACTCTGATTATAGGCTGCTAAAACAGAACAACTTTTGGCCAAAACTTCTCAATGTGTGTTCTGCAGTTTTTTAATACTAAATGATCCACAGTCTGCCTTTGAATATTTTATTGATTAGACACTTCAGAGATTACAGTTCAGATCAGTTAATAAAAATCTAAGTAATCTGAAGACTTGGAAGGATTCTATTTGCACTGGTATTTTTTGTAGTATTCTTTCAGCATTTTCTGGCTAAAAAGCTAAAATATTAGCATAGATATTCCAGGAGCTACTAAATAATAACTTAAGTTAGTTAATTAAAAAGGAAGATCTTCATATTCTGTACAAGTTTTAGTCTCCTATAGCACTAACTCAGACCAACACAATTTTGGCATGCCACTTTCAATTGCGTGCCATATACAGCACTGATATATAGATATACAGATATATAAAGCACTGATTTATAAAACTGTACATCTCCTGCAGCCCTATAAAATAACCCCCACCTTTACTAAGATTCATGGGATTGTGACTGGAATTCTCTAGAAATTATCTTAATAATTATATTTAATGCTTTACATACTCAAGGCCAGGTAACTACCCCATAACAGATATTTGCCTGAGTCATTCCTAAAACTTTCAGGAGGAAATAAAAACAAATAAGAAGAGGTATTTTAGCCTTCAAAAGACCTCAAAATCAGACTGGGACAAGCTGCAGCCACATGAGGCAGAGCCAGCCCCAGCCCCATACTGGGATGAACCCTATGAAGGAAAGACCTGGAACTAAAAAGTTCAGTTTGCAATAATTTGGCAGCTCCCTGGGGCAGGAGAGTTCTCAGCTCATTGCTCAGCTGAGCAGTAAAAGTGGCTGCAAATGCAGCTGAAATCAAGGCCTGGCTCTCCAAAGAAGCCTGACGAGGTGTGTCAAAAAAAAAAGAAGTTCAATTGCCAAGAGCAGATCTGGAGCAGTCTTCAGCTAGAACTACTCAAGCTTGGCTTTAGTTTTGGCACTGGTAAATTTTATCTGAGCCTTAGCAACTCTCCCAGGAGCTGATGGGTTTGAACTTCCCATTCAGCTGGGCTGGATCATGCTGCAATTGTTGGAATTTTAGAAAGCTGAACAGCCCCAGCATAAGCTTTATAGGAAAGGTTAATATATATTTTGATTTCTCCCTTATTCAACCTCTCTAAAGCATTCTTCAATTAGATAAAAAATGAAAAGGAATCCAAAATTACCAAATACAGATGTTTTATCACCATTATATGCTCTGAGGTTCAAATCCAGTGAATTATACACCCTTTTCTCCTCTGAAGGACATTGGAACACATAATGTGAAACAACCATGCATAATAAAACATTTTTTATTTCATATTGCCACAACCTCTCCTGAATTTATGCATTACATTCACCTGCAAAAATGCATATGTGCCTGAAATAAAAGATGATAATACAGGAATGTCATTGTATTTACTACTATTTCCTTGAAATTTCCTATTCATTACCATTTCACACTGGAGCAATGACCATATTTTCCCTTGCCAGGGAAAGGTGCAGGGCTGAATGCAACTCTAAAAGATCATTAATAATGAATTAATGTGAGAATGTTAAATTTAGAGAAAGAAATTAGAATAATTCCACTTACTGGGTGCTTATACTCCATTAGTTATTAGTGATTTCACCCCTTTGGAGTTACCTGTGCCCTGAAATGAGCTTTGCCCTGGTGATGCCCCCATATTTCAAACCATAAATGATTTTCCTGGTGCTTGGACTGTGACTTATTTACACAGCACTATCAGTGTCCCCAGCAAGAGATGATTTTAACCCAGCTCTGTGACCAGCTGGGCTCCTTACAATATTGAAAATTGCTGCTGCTTTCCTTGATCACAAATTTCACATGACCACTGTTAATTACAGCACAATTGATAATGCCACTCTTGTGAGTAACATAAATGAACCACATAACATAAATGAAAAGCTAATAGCTTGGCTGGATTTCTGAAGTAACTTTGCAACTTTTGGCCACGTAAATTAGTTCAAAATATGACTGTGTGTTCAAGACTCAGAAAGTAATGAGGAATGACTCATTTTTCTGATAAACACACACATATATATATATATATATATATATATATATATATATATATAGAGAGAGAGAGAGAGAGAGAGAGAGAGAGAGAGAGAGACAAAGAAAAAAAGAATAATTATAACTAATAACTATAAGGACCTCATACCAAATATTTGATATACAGGAATGCAACATAATGACACTTTAGTTGCAGCTGTTTGTCACAAACTACAGGATCATAATGTAAAATTATGGTTTTCTATATTCTTTGGCTCTGTTGACAGAAATGTGTCCACTGATATTTTCAGTTCTGCCCCTAATAAGAATGTAAAAATAAGGAAATGCCACAAAAATCAATATTAATGAGTTGCTAACCATTTCCTAAATGAGGAGGCACTGTGACACTTCATTATGTAGGTGTTCTGTGTGGTCAAGCAGAAATATTTATTTAGAATGTTTTACCAAATTCTATGGTGATTTATTAAAGCAGACATTATTTTTTCCACTGGGAAGCTTTCATATTCATGTATGACAATAAAGAAAGGAGTGGGAATCAACATGAACCTTACAAAGTGTATTTGAGCATAAGTTAAAAGGACATGGATATAGATTGGGCATTTCATGTGCTATCACATTCCAAAATACAGAACACGTGTACAATAGGAAAAGCAAACATATTTCATTGCCACTTATCTAGGATTATACTTTTAGTCTATATTTTTTTCTGATGTCACTAATCTTGTGGTTTAAAGACTTAAAATACAATAAAAAATATAAGACAGTTATAATAATTATTCAGCACTGGAGATTTTTAATCTTCTGTCTTTTAATCCAGAGTAATTTACAGAAAACCATGAAATATTCAGGAATGTAAATTTAAACAGAACTTAATGAGTCAATAATATTCTCTGAAAAGCAACTCACCTGCAAATTCAGAAAGTTTCAGTATAGGCCAAAAAGTGTTTTGCCCACTTTAACTTCTGGGGTTTTCTTTGGATGCTGGGCCCAGTGCTAAACCAAATATGCTGACACAAATTTTGATTTTGTGTAATGCTCACTGAACAAGGACTATAAAACAGTTGAGCCTTCAAGAAAAGAAATTATTCCTATCACTGTGAATAAGAATTTTCATATATTTTATGACAGCCTGTATCCTCACCTGGTTATATAAAAATAACTATTTGTAGTTTTGTGAAGTCAGCAGTATTGTACTGATTAATTCCAGACGGCAATTTTTTTTTTCTAATTTTAATTTCTTTTTTCCATGTGGCTTATTTTTGGTGTGGGCTTAGATTTCGCTCTGACAGCTCTGAAAATATGTCCACATGAAATTTTAAATTCTAATTTAACTTTCTGAACTCTACCATTAATTGTATCTTTTGCTGCATATTGTCATTTTGCATTGCAGCAGAAGTCCCAGCACCTGTCTCTGAGTTTCTGGTTTAGAAGATGAAATCTGTTGAACATCATCAACAATCATTCATCTGGAAATCTTCTTATTAAAAATAACTGATTCAAGAAATCCAAGATTTGGCCCTACAGCTATCCCCAGTGTAGACCTCAAAAAGTCATCTCAATTGAGCTAAGATATTAAATATTTGACCTTCACCAATTTCTATTTAAGATTTCTCATTGTCAAAATTTGGTGACTACATTATTACACAGTAGATTATTTGCATAAAACCCTCTTGAAACAAAGTCTTCCATGCAAAACAATGCTTATAGCAAATTTAATATATTTTTCAGTGGTTTTATTTCTCTTTTTTTGTTAAGCAGAAATTATAAGGAAAAGAAAATTCATCATGTCAAACATTGTTTGTGCTGCCCAACTTTTCCTCAGTAAAGTTTCCTCATCCTTCTTTTGACAGAAGAGTTTCCATCATAGTAACTAACGTAGGAAAAGTCTGAAAACCTCTGTGTATTTTTTTACTTGCATTTGGTTCACACAATATATATATATTTTTAATTAACTTGAAACACATTAAAATACGTTTCTATCAGCTCTCTTTTGATGATTTATATATATTCCCACACACATATATACCTGTATGTATTCCCAAGGAGTAAATTCTGGTTCTCTTTGAACTCAAAAAGGAAAATGCAGTGGAGGATTTGAGGTTAAAGCAATTTTCACTCACCCCTGCAATGAACTCCTTCGTCGTAGCCATCGGAGCAGTCGTAGACCCCGTTGCAGAGCTGGGACAAGTGGATGCATTTGTTGGTGCCAATGCAGCTGATGAAATTCAGGCTGCACTTGAAATCTGATTCCTCAGGACCTAAAGAACAGATGGAAAATTTCATACACATGTTTTTACATCCACCACAAGGCAAAGAAAGTTCTGCACCTTGTTTCCTTTTTTAAAGCCAGGGGCCACGCTCTGTGTATGAGTTCATTCTGAAGAATTTGTTCATTTGGCACATTTTAGGGCCTTGTTATCACACAAAAAGTCATAAAAAAATAATTTGTGCAATTACAAATCAGTGGCTCAGAGGATTATTTCGCAAAATACAGGTGTTTTGCAGTTGCTAAAACAAGCTTTGCAGACACTAAAAAGCACCATAAGATTTTCAATTGGCCTGTGAATATCCTATCAAGAGTCATATTAAGAGTAATAGGTACCAGTATTTACTTCCACTGTTGTACTATGCAGATAACTGTAGATATTTATGAAAATATATATAAATGTCACATCTTTGTGGCTGCATTAGATGAGAGAAACTGTGTCTTCACCCAGGAGACTGCCTCAGAAGCTGCACAGTCCAGCATGGAAGGAGGAGGATAATGATGCTGTGATTGCTCCCTTTGGGATACCACCCCAGCTGCAATCGTTCTCTCTGCCCCCTTTTCCCTGAAGTGTTTGGTTCAGGGAGTTTTGAGGGAGCTTAGGGACTCTTGAGAATAACTCTTGTTTATCTCTTAGAAATGGTTCTGACTGATAAATTTCCCATACTATAAAGACAGATTTTTAACACAGCAAAGAACATTTGGAGGTCGAAGGGTTTGGCTCAGTTAGAGGTTGAACCATAATTTATGCATTGTATGTCATTAGCTTCTTACAGACCAAAGGGGTGGAAATTTTTTGGGAAAACAACTTGAACCTCCTGGATTTCTTGTGTTGGAGCCTTGGGTTTGTGCTGAGCTCTGGCACCTTTTAACAGTCTTTTAGGGAAATCTATCCTTGGATGCACAGTGCTCAAGTGCAAGGTGCTTTCACCTCCCTCAAGGCACCAACTCCAGGAGGAAGGACAGAAATCACTGGCAGTAGCTGAAAGCTCTCTAATTAATAACTTGGAAAATCTCAGCTTTCTCAAGTCTTGTCTCTTGCAGTCAGCAGGACAAATCATTTGTGGGGAATCTACAGCTTCTATAACAAATGTGCTGAGATGCCTCTCAGCACAGACCATTAAATAAAAAAATTAAGATATAAAATTTGTCCCAATTAGAAAACCCCCAACAGCACAGGGCTCTCCTTCCCCAAGCAAAGCAGGAGCCCCTAACAGTGCCCAGGAAAAAGGGATGAAGTGCCCTGCTCCCTCCTCTGACCTCCCAGCTCCACCCCTGCACCCCTGAGGGACACCAGTGGCATCCTAGAGGAATTCCTGATTACAGGGACCCAACATGCTGGCTCTAGGGGTGGAAAGGTAATGCTTGTGGGGATGCATGTACCCTGTCTCAAAGGATTTGTGTGCTCCCAGGATGAAACACAAACTATCCTCACCATGCTCCAGGTTGAATACATGCAATTCAAATATAGAGGGATTAAAATGTTTCACAAAGAAAACAGATTCCCTGCATTTTTCAGTAAAATACATGAAGAACTTAACAACAGAACATCAAAATTTATCCTAGATGTCAGGATTTGCTGACTATGGTAAAGAGAAAGAGACAACGAGAGAGTTGGGTTTTAGGCATTTTATTCCTCATTTTTGACCCTGGAGGAAGGACACTTCATGCCATGAAGCACCCCAGGTACCTATGGTACCTACAGCCCCTCCAGGACTGGTTTGACTCTGCAGACCTTTCAAGGAAGAGCATAAATAAAGCAGCCCAAAGCTCAGGGTCAGGTAGGCCATATAAAACCACAAAGTTTCATTTGATTCCCCCCTTAGCTGCATCAGTACTTGAAAGCACCTGACACATAAATAAAGCAAACTAATTCTCTGATTTGCCAGTAGTAACTTGCTTATTCTTTGTGTTAGAGCATCTGTGATAGAATGCGAGGAGTGAAAAAGGTTTTTCTTCTAATACAGAGAACATGCTTTGAAAAAACAATTAGATCTGTGAAGCATGTCAACCATGGTACTTGAAATATTATAAACTTTAGATCACTAGAGGGTTTTCACACCTTAGCAAACAGAAAATTTTGGATCTGACCAAAGCTATACAAACATATTTACGTATATCCTAAATGTAATGAGTGAAAGAAGGAATCTCTGATTAACATTTAAACCTTTAATAGACTAGTCTGACACGTTCCTGTCTATCACATTTTTGATTTGATGCTACTTGCTTTTAAAATACAAGATTCTTCCAGAAAACAAACATTATGCAATCCTAAACATATTTTTTAACTCAAAATACTAATTGAGGGGCCTTCTAATGAAGATTTCTTTGATTGAGAACACAGGATGGGACACTGAAAAACACTCCAAGAAGTTTACTCAATTTGTTTTGGTTTTGAGAGAAACTTTGTGCGCCACTTGTGAAAGCAGAAGATTTGAAGTGATTCCTTTATTCATGTGATAAATTCATTTGTACTTTGACTTGTTACAAGCATCATGCTTTGGAAGGCAACTTGACTTAAAAATGAAGATGAGCTTCAGTCCCAAAAAGTCCTGTCTTATAGAAGCTTTGTGACTTCTTTTGTCTGCAAAAAAAAATCTAAACGGTAATAAGTTTCAACCATCAACACCAGTAGAATAGAACAGCAGGCCTCCCTGCCCACAATTTCTATGACCTCTATTGAAAAAACTAAAAAAAAATTAAAAAGGCAAATCAAGATGCATGTTGTGATGCCTTTGAAGAAGCACTTGCTTCTCCCACTGAATCCTTTCCAGCTGCTGCACTTTCTGAAATGTCTAATGCAAATAAAGAAGAGTAGCTTTTTATCTTGTTTACACCTCTTCACTCTCCCCTTAACAGACAGCCACTTCTGGCAGTGTTATCAAGTGAACTTCAGGAAAAGGAATTTAAAAGTGTTCTTCTTCAAAATAATCTCAGTGTATTTTACATCAGTGCAAGAATGCTGAGAATATAAAAGACTGATGGTGTCTTTTCTTCCCTTCAAAAGACATCATAATTCCTAGGTTTGCCAGTTGGTGGAAAAAATAGTCAAAACTACTGGCTGCAATTATGGTAATACAGCATCTCAATGTTTCAAACATTCATCCTGGGATGATGCTTGGAGGGCAAAGAAGATGCAAGCAGCTCAAGAGAGTCTGCTCAGGCAGCAGAATATCCAAGTGTTTCTGTGAGTAATTGTCTGGGAACAGATGGCTGAGGAATGGGGAAAGAGCTGAGCTGCAGAAGCTGAGCCAGGGCCACGGGGGAGCCCCCCAGGACTACGGGGGAGCCCCCAGGGCTGCAGGCAGGGCTGTCCCAGCCCCAGGGGAGGTGGTTGGGCACTGGGTGCTTCCCTAGGGACAGGGGTGATGGTCGGGATTGGTGAGGGTGCCAAGGCCAGGCACATTCCATTCCAGGTGCACAGATTATTGCTGCTTTCCCTCCATCTCCAGAAAACCTGTGCCCAGAGGAAGGCTGGAAACAGGAGAGAGATTAATTTTGGATCCAGACTGCTCTGGCTGTCAGATCACCCAGGAAAGCCATTTCTGATGTGGTCACACCAGGTCACACTCACTGGAGGGAAGCTGGATGGTGTTTTGGCAAAACCTGTGCAGGTCACAGGGAATCCAGCTCCAGCCCCTTCAGGGAAGGGACCCTCAGCTCAGGAGGGTTGGGAAGAGGTCAGGGAGTCCTTGTGATGTCCTCCAAGAGGAGACAATCACAAACTCTGGGTTTGCACTAAAGAAGCATCACGAGAAGCTATTAAAGGCCTCTGCCAGAGCCAGCAGAGACGTTTCACCACGGACATCTGTGAATTTCATCATAGGGCATCTGTGAATTTGGGCTTCATGAAAACTCTGCCTACCTCACCTCAGTCTGCTACTCTACATACTCTAATAAGGCTATACAAACTGGTTACTTCCACTATTTTTATTACCATATATACTATTGTTAATTAGCAAAAATTATCAATGAATTATGAAATTATTAATTATTATTTATTATTTCATTACATACATTTCCTTCTTCTGAAGAAAACATTCTCTTGGAGAAACATTCTCTCTGATCTATCATAAATTAAGGTACAACTTCACATACTAAGTTTAGGGGGGTTGCAAAGGGTATTTGCAAATTTCCATCTGCACTTGGGTGCACAACACAAATTCAAGGTACACAGGAAGTTATTGAATTACAGTAAAACATACACACCTATTTATTGGAGATTCAATTAGTGATGCTTTTATTTGACAACTGTTACCAAAAAAAGCATCAAAGCTGCTACTTCTGTGCTTATTTTTTCACCTTTGTCTCTCTCAACTATGTTTTTACTAAGTGCTTTCTCCTTGAACAAGTTGAGCAAGAAGTTGGAATTTTAAGCAAGAGACAAGGCAGCCGAAGGTGGTTCATCCTTTACATCACTGCATCCAATTTACCTCAAGACCAGCATTTTTTGAGCAGCTCTAATCCTGGGCTGTCCTCAGCCATGAGAACTAATTATACCAAACTGGGACATCTTCAAAGTTCCTGCTGGTGTTGTACATCAGCAACTTGCACACCCTTCCTGTCCTCCTAAGTGTCTCGTTGGAGAGAATCTTCTCCAACGTGAGTGGTTATCCTAACAAAACCTTATTCCACGGCCTTTGAATTCAATTATATCTTAAAGAAGAAGAATCAACACAAATTTTGGGATCTCTCTGGATAAATATGGGTTTAAATGAAAACACTATGGTAGATAAGAGTATGTGGCTTGTCAAACACAAATATAAAATTGTGAGGATTTTTCCCTCTCTGTTATTTTTTTCCAAAGCACTGCTGGTGAACCATTTCTACTGTGGCTCAGAGTGTGGAAGATGCCATTTAAATCTGCAGAGTTGATTTCAAAACTTTATTCTTTAAAATCAACTCTTGGCAGCAAAAAACAACCTGCAACATGAAGCCAAAGTAACATAAAATATCTGATACAATTTCAATTGTGAGTAGTCTTCTCACAGGTGGAGTTTTTGATTTATTTTCTACCCAGTTCATTATCAAAAACCAGAAATTTCAAAAGTGCTTATCTTTTACAAAACTTATTTTATTTTTTGGATTTTATTTTCCTTTTTTTAACTTAAATATTTGAACTCTCACAAGAGGTTAAATACTAGGTATTAATTTCTGTATTTATAAGTTCATGTAAGTGTAAATTAAACACATAGGGTATCTAATGGTATGACAACTGCTTTATAAAGTCAATTTTTACACAGACTAGAGGCACATTTCTAATACCAAGACTTTGAAACACTGGGATAAATTTATGAAAATCATTTAAAATCCTTACTCTGTGCCATCTTATATATATGCAAAGAAAGAATTTCATATTTAATAAGGATTTATGCTGCATAAGTAACCCCTTATCCATAGTTACTTTTATCTGTATGCTTCATTCAACCATGCAGACTGATAATTAATATAAATTTGAAGTCACCTTCAATCAAATCAGGTATTCAGCTGCCCATTGAAGGAGAATAATAAACATCTACAGCAGGATGTGGATAACTGAAAAGAAGAGGGAAGAAGGAGTATTGTGCTGTAACAGCACCAGAAGTGTAAACTCTGACCTCACAGACAAAGCATTTTATCTCCAAAATAACACTTCAAAAAAATGATAAAACCAGTGGCAACCAGTGGCTTTGTGAGTTGGCAAGTGAGCAAATGCAGCCCCAGCACACAAAAGTCATGGCTCATGACCAAAGCTAAGAGAGGAGTTAAGACTGTAGAAACCAACACCAAAACAAACAGAAACAAAAGAGAAAATGAAGAACTTCAGAAATCAGAAGATGCCTTTGAGTCACCACAGTCTGACCAGTGTTATCTGTGCTGGCTCCACTTGTCACACACCTGGTGACAAGTGTCTGCTCTTTACCTGGGGATGTCAACAGCTCCTTCTGCTCTGCACAGGCAGCAGAAAAACAGCTAACCCAGACAAATTCCCAAATCCAGTCAGAACAGCTATCCCAGCCAAACATCCCAAATCTAACCAAAACAGCCAACCCAGCCAAACATCCCAAATCCAACCAAAACAGCTAACCTCACCAAACATTCCCAAATCCCATCAGAGCAGCTACCCCAGCCAAACATTCCCAATCCCATCAAGGACTTGCATTGATCAGCCTAAGTCTCCCCTTGAATCCTGTGCTCAGTTTTGTGCTCCTCACCCACAATTGACTTTGAGGGGCTGGAGCGTGGCCAGAGAAGGGAACGGAGCTGGGAAGGGGCTGGAGCCCCTGGAGAGGCTGAGTGAGATAGGAAAGGGCTCAGCCTGGAGCAAAAGAGTAATAGGACAATAGGAAATGGAGTCAATTTGCACAAAGGGAGGTTTAGATTGGATATTGGGAAAAATTTCTGCCTCAAAAGGCACTGAGGTTGCCCAGGGCAGTGGTGGGGTCACCATCCCTCGAGATATTTAAAAGACAATGTGGTCCTTGGAAGCATGAGTTAGTGGTGAACACTAGTGGTGGTGGACTCAATAATCTTAGCAGGCTTTTCAGACCTAAATGATTCTGTGATATATAATTTGGTCAGTCAATAACACATAATAATAAAAATTAAATTTAAAAAATCTGCATTAAATTTCCCTTCCAAAGGACGGTTCCCAATTCTGTGCATTACAGCAGCCAAAACAGTTCAAGATGTTATCTGGCTGTAAAGCTTAACAAGGCTCACAGTGGCTCACAAAACTCCCATTGCTGGACTCCTGTGGCACCCTTAGCACCAGAATTGTGCACAAATGAACTCACAGGTGCAGCACACAGCATATAGATATTGGCTTTACAAGCATCACACTTTTAGAGCAATGCTCTACACTCCCCTTCTCATCTGTGTGGATTTGAACACGCCAGACAAGCAAACAGCAAGACAGTCTAAATCTAATATTACACAGCAACTTTGATTTTTAAAACACTTCATTTCAAACCTGTTTGCACAGTGGCACAATAAGGGCTCTGTCAGCTCTGTTTGAGATGCATTTTCAGCAAACATTTTCCCTCTGGCTCTGTTTCCTGCCCACTGCTTTCTGTGTGTCAGACACTTGCTCATCTTCACTGCACAGATGTAAATAATTAACAGAGCCACAGGACTCATCCTTTCTCCTGTAATGGAGCTGATGGCCACTGGAGACAGGGGGAAAGCTGAGCTGGGGGTTGCACAAAAGCTGATGGAGAGGAAAAAAGAAGTGGAGGAAACCCTTCTGCAACAGCTCAGCGCTGAATCATTATCCAAAAATCCCTCTGGCAGTCTCAGGCTGCAGTGGGGCTGGAGGCAGAGCATAGCCAAGAGCAGCCACCAGAATTGGGACCTGAATTAAATGTGCTTCCCACCTAACTTCAGTGCTGCCACTAAAGCTATGAAAGCCATGCAGGAATTCAGACTGATGATAGTAAAATCAGCTCATTAACAGCGAAGTCCATCCCTATTCCAAAATGATGTTGAATGTTTTGCATCCCCAAATTATCTCAAACTAGAAAATTCACCTAGCAAAGGGAGAAAAGATCACCTCCTCAGCCAGCCTCCATCTAACCATTCCAACCTACTACCTTTCAACAAGACTGGGGTATTTTTTCACTGAACCATTTCTAAGTAACATTTTCTAACATTGTCACAGAACCATTTTCTCTAAATGTAACCATTTCTGGATTAAATATTAGAAACAAAATGGGGTTTTTTCAGGTTTGGGGTTGTTTTGCAGGTTTTTTTTGTTTGTTTGTTTTTTTTGTTTGTTTTTGAAACAGCATTCAGAGTGATCAGTGAAATCCATGGCCACAACACTCAACCCCATTGCTCTGCAGCCTGTCTGGTTACAGAAATAAACAAAGAACAAGTGATGGCAAAGAGAAGAGGAGAGGAACCAAGACTATTGTAGCCTGGGGAATTCTAGTATTCATTCTCTTGATATGAGGAGCTCAATGTAATAAATAAATTAATAAACATATAGTGCTCAAACACTGCAACACTGTACCAGAATGAAAATTAAGTTCAGGAGAGAGAGTGACACAAACAACTAACTTTACAGAGAAACTGACAAGCACCTAAGGTACAAAATATGTTTGTACTTGCATTTTTTTCTGATGTCAGTGAAAATTATACATTTAGAGAATTGATGAGGTTGGAATGTCTACTGTTATTGTCAGCAGGGTTGCACCTCTATTCAAAACAACGTTTTCATTCCTATGGAACAGGTTAAAAAATTCAGTCTTTACTAAAGTCAAAATAAATATCCTCATTTTTGCCATTTTGCTCTAAATCAAATCCTTCTCTCTACTGCTTCATATGCACATATGACCCACTACCATACTAATATGGTACCTCACCTTTCCCATTCCCCATTCTAGAATAGCCTGGAATTGTGGGAATTGTGAATATAGATATAAGAAACACATCTTGAATAGTTTTTAGTCCTCTGATATGCCTTAAATATTCCTAAATTTCACCTTTCACCTTAGAATTTTCATTTCAAATTGCTGTAAATGAAAAGATGTAGTCTTGCAATATTAGACAGTATGGAAGATAAAAGATTATCTCACGCAAGCCATCAAAAAATCCCTCTTTGCAGTCAGGAAACACTAATCAAGATATTTATCTGTAGAGAATTCTGGCTGGGGCTTTGAAGCAAGAATGAAGAACTGACAAGAGAACACATCTAGCATGAATTTTTCTTAAAAATCAAATCTCCGTCTAGTCTTGCAAAGCTCAGTGTGGCAGTAGCTTTTTTTGATTGAAAACAACAATAAAACAATTCTTGCCATTACAATCTTCCATCACAATGGTCCAACATAATACAGTTATGTATCAATGCATTTTATATCTTGTTCAATGACCACAGCTTCAGCTTGAGCAATAAAACTTCCCAGAGATGAGAGAATTTGTGCTCTTTGCCGCAGACCCCAAAAATTAAAAACCTGATCCACACATTTACTAAGCTCTTGCATGTAGTATGTATCAGAATATAAAGGGAGGTCCTTGTATATAACAACATCAGCAAAGTCATTGCTAATTTATATCCCCTGGCTATTTTTAAGGAATGGCTTTGCAAACATTTGTCAGTGATGAGCAGAAAGAAAAAAAAAAAAAGTAATGCTCTTAGGAAGCAAAAATAATTAATATTCTTTGTACTTGCAGTGAAAAAAAGCTTTGCTAATGGATTTTTTGGTGATTTACTACAACACACCACAGCAATAATTTATGATCAATGAAGTAAAAAATGAATATATTCTCATGTAGATGGTCACTCCTCATTAGTTATAAGGGACCTATTTTTAATTTGGAGATTTTGATTTAATTAGTGTCACACATCTCGAGGCTGCTGTAAGGACTTGATGTCTGTGTGGCACAGCAGTGGGGTCTCACTGAGAAAATGGCACGAGGTGAACTAAAGTGTTAATTACCCAAACAATTAAAATACCCAACACCAGCAAGATTGTAACACATCAACCCTCATGTTATAGATGGTTACACAGCCACAGTGTATAAATGTCACTTGTAAATGTTCTTTATAAAGCAGTGCAGTCATGCAATGGAACAGTTGGATGCAGCAGCCACCCAAAGCTCTGCAGCACCCCAAACAGGCATTGTAAAAAGTCTATTTGACATTGTAAAAAGTCTATTTGACATTGTAAAAAGTCTATTTGACATTGTAAAATGTGTGCGTGACACATTTACACACATCACTCCTCTCTTGCCATCAAGTTCCAGCTCAGTTCTTCATTAGACTCAGAAACTGTATCCAAATAAGATCCCCTTATAAGAAGAATTTTAGTGGATCACAGCAATACAAACACACTTTGGGTTTCTCTGATGGATACCCAAAGCCTGAATCTTATGAACAGTTATTCACTCCCACACAACCTCAGAAATGTCCATGGACTGAGAAGGAATTTTCCAAGCTCACTTTTCCATTAGCAGAACTGGAATTCAAATACACAAACAGTTCTCAAGCCCTAAGTTACACAAAATTTCACATGGTTGGATGAAATTTGTAACATAACACATTTTTAAAAACAAGACAGGACTAGAACATGCGTTGATAATTTAACTCCTAACTTTAAATAGCAAAACACAAAGTTTTCATCTCATTTGTAATACTTTCAGACGTTTCAGTAGATGATGTTAGTATCAACATGCATGCTTTATTTATGACTTTGGGGTAAAAATTTACCATTAAAATGTTGTGTTCTATAATCACATGAAAAGTTAGCTTTGAGGGCCAACACTGTCTTAGTATTTGAGCTTTAAAAAAAATCTGTATTACTTATTCATTTTAAAGATTATCTTATGTATTTAATTCATCTTTAACACAAAAACTTAGAAATAGTTCTCATGCATTTTTAAACCAAGTTAGGCAGTTTCCAATCATAAATGTATTCATTTTTTTTGTACACAGACATATAAATTGCATCCAATTAATGTTAGTGTCTTACTTGTTTTTTCTTATGTAGTCATGCACTGAAAGGATGAGAACAAATTTCAATTGCTCTAAGTACAAAATAAAACACTATATAAGATTTAATCATTTTTGTTGGAGTTTACAGTGTATCAAAATGAGAAAAATGGCAGGACTTTGTGTTGTGCAGACACTGAGGGTCCTATTTGATTGAGTATTGGCCCATAACTATAAAGTGACCTGGAATTTCTTTCATTTGTAATAAAAAAATAACATATGTTGGTGTGTATATCACAGTAAAATTTCCATCTCTCACAACGTCCATGTGTTTTCCCTTCCTTAGTGATGAAAATAGGAGAACAACACCTCAGAATGCTGTGCTGGTCACAGGAAATGTTCCATTAATAATTCTTAGAGACTTCTAAAAGGCTTTGTAGTGTTATAGGTACTACAACTCAGAGAGAAAAAGAGTTTCACATGTTTACCAGCAAAAAAATCAAACAGCCTTCCCTGCTCATTTTTGTGCTCTTAGAATAATTCTGCAGAGGCAGTATTGGAGGTGATGCAGTCCTGGCTGTATCAGCTCCCCTACACAAAACCCAAAGTGCCTCCTGCTAACAGCAGACAAAGAGCCTGTGTCAGACACAGCTATGGTGGTTTTTAGCCCTTTCAAGGCAGATCTTCCCCCATTATTGAGCAACTATTAATTAAATTCATGGGGAAACCTCCAGCACATCCAGCTGCATTCCCTCTGAAAGAAGATTCTGCTGGAACCAAGGCCAGGAGCAGGAACACATCCAGATGTGATCCTGATCCCCCTGCCCAGCAGCTCCTGGAGCTTTCTGCAGGTGCAAAATTCAGAGAGCTGCAGAGCTCAGGGTGTGTCTGAGCTTTAAAATGTCTTCTGCTGTTCAATTCTGCATGATCATGTTTGAAACAGAAATTGGTATGGCACCACTAACAGAATGGTCCAGAACATTGGAATTTCCAGGACTCCATGCCTGGCTGCAGCAGAATCCTCACCAAGTGAAGAGGACTGGGGCATTAAGTCTGAAGAAGCAAGAGCAATTTCAAGTGAAATACAGAGAGAATGCATTAGGGTTAAATGTGTTATTTGCCTGCTGAGTTCTGCTCACCAGACATTTTCCCCCTCATCACCAACAGCTTCTCAGAGCTGAGCATGTAGATATTCACTGCTTGTTTATTTATTTACTGTTTGTAGATATTTACTGTTGCTAGGATATTTTAAGCTTTCCATCATGTCCTAGAAGAGCTGCACACTTCAGAGGACTCAAGAGTAAAGGAAATCCAGAAGTGCAGAGGCTTTGACAGAGACAGAGGGAAATGAATGAAAATTGCCAAAATGCTGGAAGGCAATAACCAAGACCACATTCAGCTTTCCATCTTTTACCATATCTGGCACCATCTTTCCTACAACTTATAATGCCAAAAATCTATTCTGTGATCTCAATCTTCTCTCCTCTTCTCTCTTCAAAAAATAGTGCTGCTAAGCCATGAGATCCCTCATTTCTGACTAAGGAAATCACTTCCATCATGGGGAGCTTCAGAGAGTGTTTACCAAGAAATCCAGCTTTTATTGGTACTCATCAAGGTCTAGCAGAGATGTGTGTGTCACAGAAAAAGCTTTAAAAATTATACTCCAAGATGAGAAAACATCCTTTTGGTTTATTAAGAAAAAATTAAATTAATCCACGTCCTTATTAAAATCCTGTGTATTGCTTAAATCTCAATTAAAAAAAAAAAACAAACAAACAAGAATAAACAAAAGCAACAAAACTTGTTATGAAATTATGAAATAAAATCAAACCTCTTCCATATAAATCTATGAAATGGTAATTACAATGGTAATTATATTACTTAGTAAAATTACCAAACATAGACATAGAAGAAAAAAACATTTTTGTTCTATATACACTATTTTTAGCAAATATTTTATGTACCTGAACTAGAAATTTATGGTAATAAACTAATTGTGAGGTAAAATTAGTGTGTTGAAGATAAAAATGAAGATATGCTTCTATTTTTAACAGGCATAAAAATCATTTTATGGAATGTATTTCCTCTCTTTCACAATAGGACTGGTGGTAGAAAGATTTCCAGATAATTGCAACAGAGTGTACTGAGCTGGACTGATGATTGCTGTTAAGACTATTTCCTACAATATTGGGCTTTAGCTGTCAAAACTCAAGATTTAAAACTATATTCAGGTGAATAGTTGTAATGTTTTCAAATATCAAAGCCAAGAAAGTGTCAAAATGGTTTATAAAGAAGATATATATTATGTTGGTTTTATATATTATATTCTAAACCTTAGAACATGCTACTTTGTCAAAATGAAAGTGGAGTTTCTGTCTAAAACTTTTTTTTACTGTCTTGTGCTGACACGCTGTGACTCAACACCTAAAGTTCAATATGGAAAAAAAAAAATATTCCAGGGCCTGTATTTAGCAAATATAAGAAATGTTCTTATATAGATTTGTTAAAAAAAACCCCAGATTTAGACAGAAAAAGCATATAATTATCCTTTTAATTGCATGATGGTTAAAAATAAATATAATCTTTTCTATTTTTGTTGAATATATAAGTGTTGACTAGAGAGGTGCTAACCTTCCCACTGATTTACCTGTAGCAAACAGACCTGGGCCATATTGGTATGGAAATTTCTGATATCAACTTGGTGTTTGCAAGTCCAACTTTGTAATGAGTCCTCCTGTTCCAGGAAAGGGATGACATGAATGACATCAAACTGATTATTTTTCTATTTTATATATAGAAAAGCCCTACAAAAAATTTAAGACATGGCTCCAAAATATTACCAATGACTCAGTATTCAGTAATTCTTGCTGAGAATCAGCAGTGCCTAAAAAAATGGACAGGCTCAGTGCAGCTGGGAATAAGTGCTGCAATTTAAGTATCTTTAGAGTAGGGACATTTATTGTTCACTTGAAATAGAAAGCAGAAATTTTCCAGAAAAGTGACAGTACATAACAGATATTGGTGAGGTATTGGTATAATTTTTTTTAAGTCTATAATGGTTGACTAAATAATGACAGAAATTCTATATTTGATAACTACAGAAGACACATGGGTGAGTCTGAGTGCTGCCAGGACCATTTACACCCTTTACAGACAAGTTCTAGGAGAAGTAACTCACTTATGTGAATATAATTTCAAGAAATTCCATTTGTGGTTAGTGAATCTATCTGCAGTGCTCTGGCATTTGCTGAAGCACAAAAGTCACTTTATTCTGATGAAAGCAGCTCAGAAATAAAAGACTGTAATATTCATATTGTACCTGAATGCATTCCTAAGGACTTTTAGGATACATATATTTAAAGGATTCAGTTTAGAGCCTGCTACACTGACAATGTTATCATATCAATCTACAAAGTTTGCCTTTGTGCTCTATACTTCAGGGCTAGAACCTAAAAAGTAAGAGAATTGTGCTCCTTTTCCTAGCACTGCTTAGTTTTCATCCGTGCTCAACTCCTATCAACCTTAGGCACCTTCCACAACAGCAGGATGTGATTTTAGTTATCACCCATTCACATTTTTTTAACATACAGCTTCTCACAAACCTCTTTATTTCTTTCCTAAGTAAAGAAGTCAATGCTGTCCACAGATATTTTGCTTAAAAAAATATATATATATTTTTCAAATATTAATTAATTAATTTTTCATCGCTTTATTACCTCTCACACCTTCAAAAAGTTCTGAGTGTAGATCCAGAGCTCATAAAGCATGTGGAGTGAAACTAGATCAAATTTGGACAACTAAATTCAGTGCTAAGACTGGGAAAGTCTCCTAAACTCAGTGAGTGAAATTAATTTTCAGTTCAAAGCACTTTGCTGTGCAGAAGCACCTTGAGGAGTTGGAAAGGGAGGTGTTTGCACAACACACAGGAGCATCGGGGAAGAGATGAGAACTCAGCTGCCACACACTAACTTCAAAATAATGAATTTCCCTTTATCATTAATTCCAGCTGGGATCACCTGGGCTTTGAGGGCTGGATCTGCATCGATGCTGGCTTTTATTGCTGCAAGAGGAGTCTGAATATTTGTTTTTTTATGGCAGGTTAAGGAGGCTGGAATGCAGAGTTGTCCTATTGTTCTTGCTGAAGATGGAGCAGTGCCTTGCCCCAGTCTCCTTTTCCAGACCTCTCCCATTGCTCCACAAACACCCTGCAGTGGTTTGCTCTGGGAAAATACCTCATTTTTAAGAACAAAGCCTCTAAGGATCCAGTGTTGTGCCCAAATATCCATTTTTACCTTGCTACTCTTGCTTAAAAAAAGGGAAAAATGTCAGGGCCTCTCTACAGTGAACCTTGCATTCGTCCTCTGACTAAAACCAGACACCAAAATCAATTGTGTTGGTTTTACTGTCATTAGTGATGGTGGAGGCACCCCTTCTGTCTGAGATTTTTCTGATGTCCTTCTAAGGAGATCAGTAGCTGGGATAACATTTTATTCCCCTTTTGCTGGTTCAAAAATGATGTTTCATTCTAGTGCCATTGAAATTTGTTTCAATTTTAAAAGTATGGAGGAATTTTTTCTTTATTTCTTCATCCTGATCTTTGACCCAGATGTCTCAGTTATAAAGAGTTTAAGTAAACAATAGAGTTGGAGAGAAGTATTTTAAATATATCTTTTATTCATGCCCTTTCTCACAGATGCTTTTTTTTCCCCCCTTTTTTTCCCATGCTAGAGATGATTAAAAAGGAGAAGTCTACACCATAAAGAATGGTCTCTGTCTCGGGACCTCTTAACTACAACAAATACATAAAAGGTGATGTTTCCCTTTCTCTCTGCTATTGTCCCTTGGATGCTTTCATGGGAAAAAAAAAAGTTTTATATATATATATATATATATATATATATATATATATATATCAATATGCTGTTTGGAGGACTTTCTCCCATTTTTGTTATCTCTGCCTCCTCCTGGCGGTCTTTGTTTTTTGAGTTTTTATTTTTTAAAAAATCCACTTTCAAGCATTTCTTTAGTCCTGATTCGTGTTCTGCTGTTCACATGCCTTTGCCTGGCAGCCACAGGCTTTACCCTGGTGCATTTATTTTATACATTAAAAGGAAAGTATTGAAGCTGAGATCACAATATCAAAGAATTTGCCCCATTTTTCCTAGCAAATTTATTGCCTGCTTCTCAGATCTGTTCCTTGGAATCTTATTCCTCAACTTTGCCTGTGTCAGGTTTGCTCCAAGGTAATAATCTCTTGTCAGAGGAGCAATACCAAGTGACCCTCCCAGGCTAGGAGCCAGTATCCAAATCCATTTCAAGGCCTTTCTTTTGCAGTTAAAGAGAAATAAATGCTTTTCCCACTTACTTTCATAAAACAACAGTTGTGAGGCTCCTTGCCCCAGGCAGGGGCTCATGTAAATATTAGTTTACAAAGTTTCTCCCCTTCACACTGCCTGAAGAACAGCTACAGAATCCATCAGTCAGCACTGACATCAAGGAGAAAATAAAATGAAAAATGGTATTAGTATGAACAACTCTGAATAGACAAAGAAATACTGCAAGCATAACCCAGGATCAGAGACAGAGAAAAATCACAAAATATTTTGGGTTGAAAGGGACCCTAAGGATTATTTCATTCCAACCCTCTTGCTGTGGGGAGGGATGACACCAAGAGACAAGAAATTAGGCAACAGACACATGCAGCAAATGGGGGGGGGGGGGGAAATATAAAAACAAAGCCAACCTCCTCAAGATCTACATCTGCTATAACATTTTTGTGCACTTTTTTTTTTTTTTTAAGTCCTACAGAGCTTGCTGAGAGGCATTGATTGATGAGTAGGAAAAAAGTTTCTTTCCTAATTTAAATGAGTTGAAAAAATAAGGTCTGATATATCTATATATTCAATGAATGTATTTATATGTCTACAAATAGATAAATGGATCATTTATTCACTTCCATGAAGGCACCTTTATATGTTGGGAGATAAACAAGAGGGAGATTTGTAGAGCTCCATAAAAATCCCAAAACCCTGTCAGTACTCACACTGTTTCCCTATGTATTTACTGGTGTGCAGACACAACCAGCTATCACCTGAAAGATTTTCAGTCAGAGGTCTAAGTGAACTTCTTTAGTTCTTTAGCTTTTAGAGAAATTGCCATGGTTTGTGAGAAAAAGAGCAAAGCCCTAGACTTAAGTGCCTCAAAGCAGAAACCCATTTTTAAGCTATTTAAAGTCTTGAGGCATTCTGAGTCCCCAAAAATCCATTGTTCTCAAGAAATTATTCAAAGTTTAAGTTTTGCATCTTCAAACTTAGTTCATCAGATTATTAGAATTCTGTACATCCACTGCCAGGATTTGAACTGGTTTAAAAGATGGATTTCAAGACAGGCACAGCTTTTTATTCATCACTGGGCTCCTGTTTTGGGGGGTTATGTTACTTGCTGCCTAATTGCTGTGCTGAACATCCTCCTCCCTGTTCCACACTTTGACTTTTACACAGTTTTGGGCAGTGTGCAGCGAGCTTTGCTTTCCCTGCCATGGGGATAATGGAATTCATGCTTGGCCTATTGTGCAGAGCTGCCAATTCTGCTCCTGCCTGGCTGTTTCATAGCATGACTTTTAATTCAGAGCAAATCTCTTCCTTTTCTGAACATGAACTGTGAATTATACAATTAATGTCCTTTTATAACTGAAGAAAGAAATCTAAATGTTAACTAAATACAATTTTCCTCTTGATGTGTATTCACAATGGTGGCTCAGTCTTCTTAGTCCACCAACCACACACTATTAATAGCCCTTTTTTATTTTTCTTCAGACCTATTTCATCCCACTTCTAAAACTCTATTTACTGCTAAGATTTCATTTTTTTCTGAGCACTTTTGCATCTTTGTTTTCACCAGCTTCAGTTAGTGCCTGTGCCACAGCAATTCCAGGGAGACTCTGCATTTTACCATCATTCTCTCATCTTCCAGAAAAGCAGATTTCCCAACAGAGCTCAATAAAAGCAAAGGAGATTTTTGTAACAAAATGTAGGCACACTTTGGAATGCCCCCTTTTGTCATTTATAGGATTGTATGAAGATTTTAACTTGTCCCCTTTTAGTGAGAATTTTCCTAGGTTTTCTGTTGCTAAAATTCATTAGTTGTATATATAATATATATATTAGCTGTATATATTCATTTGCTATAACTTTTTTTATTTCCAAGTAGAAATGCAAAAGGAAGAAGATTTTTTTTTTTTGTGAACACTGTCCACAAAATGCTGTAACCTAATTGAGCTGTCTCAACTGGAGCTGAAGGAACACATGAATTTCAGTTATCCATATCTTGGATGAACAGTCACTGGATTATT
Source organism: Lonchura striata (assembly GCF_050655825.1). Taxonomy (NCBI): domain Eukaryota; kingdom Metazoa; phylum Chordata; class Aves; order Passeriformes; family Estrildidae; genus Lonchura; species Lonchura striata. Next base: position 4,994,684 of record NC_140709.1, on the reverse strand, counting down.
CCATGCTTTCTGATTTCATAATTTGCTCAATAATATTTAATTAAAACTGATCATTCCCATGCACTGTAACTACTTAAAAATTCAGCAGTTCCTGTTCACCAAATTCCATATATTCCAACACATTAATGTAATTTCCTCCATTGCACCAGTTCATTTTTGTGAGACTATACCCAAAGTGCCTTCACTGCTCATTATTACAGTTTTAGGACAACCTTGGTAAGATCAGTAACTAAAATAATTTTGTTTTGCTTTGTATTTAATGGGCAAGCTGAGACTCCTTCAGCCTGTAGCTTGAATTGTTCAGCATTTCAGATCCCATCTGCGTGGTGCTGGACACATGCCACAGACAGATAAATACTCTTAGAAAGAGATGTGGTTGTTATTGCTTAATTCATCCTTTGGCTCTGTTTTATTTACTCTGCAAGTCTTTCCTGGTTTATAATCATATTTACTATCACTTGCAGGAAATCATCTTTTAATAAAGTTTGGAGGGTTTTTTTGTTTGTTTGGGGCTTTTTTTAGGGTTTTTCTTTGTTTGGTGTTTGGTTTTTTCAGTACAGCATCAAATGAACTTAAGAAAACAAATAATCAATTTCCATAAGGGCTTGGAACCTTTTACCTCCCATCACTTCTGATAAGAGCAGGTGCTGTTATCAGGTAGGCAACTTTCAAACCAAGAACAAGTGATGCTCCAAGAGTTATTCCAGCCTTGACAGACAAATCCAGCTCCTGACCCCTCATGGACACGTTACAACTCAGTGAAATGAAAAGCAATTTTCAATGGGGACAAATTGATTTTATGCCTGCATGAAAATTTGCCTGCCTTGGCAAAACTGCCTCATGGAGAAAGGAGCATTGTTTTTTCTTCCAAGTTTGGATAATTACTTAAAAGAAAAATAAGTTTTTCTGCTCTCTCTCAGCTGCTTGTTTTTCTTTTTTATGTTTGTTTTGGTGGTTTTTTTGATTTTTGTTTTGTTTTGTTTTGTTTTTTGGGGGGGGGTTTCTTGGTTTTGTGTTTTTGTTTTTTTTTTTTTAATGGAAGGGTATTTCTTCCAATCACAACCTGTTGGAAAGCCAAAGCACAGTCATGTGTGTGCACTCCCCCAGCTGGCAGTCAAATTCTCTTCAATTCCTGTTATGTCTTCTGAGAGTTTCCCAGTAGAAAGCTGCAGCTGATTAAAGCCCTGTGCAATTCTGCAGGCACTGTGCCTACTGTTGCTTTTCCTTTAACAGGAAATTGGTAAGAGCAAAATCCAGCAGCGTGGTGGTGCTGGGAAGTTGGGGCAATCTCAGACATCCCTCGAGCATGGCAAAGTTTGATCTTGCTCATCCTGGAAGGCAACAGTGCCCCACGTGTTCCAGAAATGGATTTATCACTTCTGATTCGTATAAGTGGCTCCAGTTCAGCCAAGCATGCCACCCTTCAAACCCACTTTTTTTTTTTTTTTTTTTTTGTGGCAAAGCTGTAATCACCAGTTCCACCCCTTAAATGAAAAATTTTTAAGCAAGGCTTCTTGTTTGCAGGCAGCATCGTCACAACAAGCTTGAAAAAATTCAAGTAGGAAATATGAATTTCTTTACAATTACTGATGCTGTGAAGGAATTGAATCCTTTACAAGCTGCTTTTCCAACTCCAATCTCACTTTTTCACTTAGATCTCCCTGTACCCTCTCAGAAGTGGTTTTGGTTGGTTGTTTTTTTTTTTTTTCTCTTCACATGAAGTGATTTACAGCTTATCTGTGTTTAACAACTGGGAGGACTGCCTGAGTGACCTGACATCAGTTTCCATCCAGTAGAGATGTCTCTGTCACCCCTGGCTTGGGGACAGCTGCTGCCATGCACAGACTCCAGTGATTGTCAGACCTGACTGGAATTGCTCCTTGGTAGAGCCTCAGTGAGCTGCTGAGCACAGGAGAACAAGTCCCTCAGCTCTGACATTTATTCCTTAGGCCAGCAAAACAATCAGGCTTTGACCTGTTTTGAGGCTTGATTTCAAGCCTAAACAACCCTGAATAAAGACAGTAAGGGGGGGGGGGGGGGGGGGGTGGAAACAAAAAAAAAACAAACAAACAAGCAGAAAATAAACACACACCAAAAAAAAAAAAAAGAAAGAGTAGAAAAACTTATTTTTGTTTTAAGTAATTTTCAAAACTTGGAAGACAAAACAATACTCAATTCTCCATGAGGCAGTTTTGCCAAGGCAGGCAAATTTTTATGCAGGCATAAAATCAATTTCTCCCCATTGAAAACTGCTTTTTGCCCTTCCCTCATCTAAACTTCACATCTTAACCAACAAAACAAATGATAAATAAAGGCAAACTAAAAAGGACAACACAAAACCAAATGAACTCTATAGATAAAGGGCATCTGATCAAACATCTTTCAGTTAAAATTATTCCAGATTCTGACAGGACTACGAGATTTGATTCTTACTGAGTTCATTAACCCAATTTTATCAAAAGCCATGTACATCTGACACAAAATGAGGAAGGCAAATGTTAATCCTTGCAAAATACGAAGTGTCAGGGCAGAGCAAGATGTCACAGTGGTCTTGAGGACATGGGCTGAGCCCTGTTCCCACTGGTTACACTGGTGGGAGGCTGGAGAAAGGCAGGTGCAGGTGGGATGTTGGGTTATTGTGGAAGGAAGGGAGAGCACAGGGTGGGTAAAGAAGCACACCCACCACTGATTTTGCTCTCTCTGCATTAGTTAAGGCATGAAGAAAGCATGTGAAAACACCATTTTACACTGACAGGGGCTTCAAAAAGAGAAAAGGCAAATGTCAGCAAAAAGATGGAATGTAATGTATGGGGGATCATTTTAAGGAGACAGAACGAACAGGAAGGCTGAAGAACAGTATTTACATCCAGAACATAAAAAAGCTTTGAGAGCACTGGGTTTGATAAGTGATTCAGTGGATGTAAGAGCAACAGCTGCTTTTATGCTGCTGACCCTTTAATGAAAAGCTAGCAACTTTTAGTGAGAGAAATCTTTTCTGTCACTAAATCACTCAGCCACTCCTCGTGTATTTATAACTGATTTTTTTTTTTGCTTTTGGAGAGACACACCTGATCTGAGTTCTTGGCAGAAAACAATCTTTAATCTCAACAAGACATTTAATCAAATTATGAAAGTCAAGAGCTGGGAGAAAAACAATAATAAAAATACCATCAGATATCCAAAAACATCAGAGTGAAGTAGCAAGTAGAAGACACAGCAACAAAATACCTCTCTGATGGCCTGATTAATTATTCTACTTATTCAGAACTATTTAAAAGTTCAAAATGACAACTTCCCTGTTTGAAACAACATGCACAACTGCTGGACAAATCATTCACATCCATGTGGAACACACACACTAGAGCTGAACACCTGTAGAACCACAGCACATTTGTCTTTAAATTAAATGCTGCTACTAAAAGCATATAAATAAAGGTACAATTAACTTTATTTTAATTCTTATGGAACACAACCTTTCTAAACTAACCTAATAAGGACAAATGGTGTAATATATTTATGATACTCACAGTCACCACTTGCTCCAAATAACATATTTACTGTACTATGCACCATGTAATTCCCTCCAGAAATGCATGTAATTATACAAATCATCCAGAAATATTAATGAAAAAAAGCGAAAGTTTGATTTCCATAAAATCTTCCAGTAAGGTGCAGATGGAAATTTCAACATGAGTTTTATTTCAGACCCTGAATTCCAGGAGGAGTTGTCAATATTGGTTGGTCCTTCTCATTTTTCTGAATTATATATTTAGCTTCATTTAACATAACCAATGAGGCTTTAATTTGGGAAACATCAGATGAGGGTTCCCAAGGGTGTGTTGATGGAGAGTATGTAAATTATTAAATTCAAGTAATCAAATAGAGAGGAAAAGCAAAAAAATGCCTGCTATATCATGTATAATTAACTGCATACTAAGAGCACACAAAAGACAACTTTGGGTAATTTGTTTATTAGGCTCATAATTGAATTTTTTCTTTTGTTTAGGGCTATTAATATTCTCTAACCTTTCTGTAAAACACCTGATATTCTTAATTCCAGACCTTCAAGTGGGTTGCTGAGAGGCTAATCCAGCTCACATCTATACAATTGCATGGAGATTTTGTGGCTATATTAGTTAATATTTGTTCTTTATTTATTTACAGCAATATAAATCACGAGTAAGTTGACAGAAATCAGGGCAATTAGAGGGCTATAAAATAGATGCAGGTACAGATGACCTACACCATTAAAACTGAGGCTCATTAAGGCTGCTTTTCAAGTAGGAAAAGTTGATGGATGACTGGGGGACTATTTCCCAGGAGCAAAGTATCCCAGAAATACAGAGCCTTTTATCTGGCTGTAATGAGCATATTTAGCCATTACTCAAAATCAGATTAATCATTAATGCAATGCACATGCCAGCACACAGCTCTTACTAGCCATTGACTATTTATGCATCCCATGGTGCTGCACAATTAGTTCCTGAATTTCAATGACATTCCTGCCCTGATCTGATCTATCTTCAATCAAACCACCTATAATATCAGGTAACAGGGGTGTTCCTGCCATTCCCTTTGCACAATTTTGTGAATAAAAGCATGATATTCTTATTGTGGCAAAGTGGAAAAATAAAAAAGGGCAAAAGGAGAAAATAAACAAAAAAATAATGGATTTTCTTGCAGCTTGGACCAGCATAAAACTTTTTGCAATATTTGTTTTGCTCTAATTGCTGATATACCATGACATTTTTACTTAAACAAAAGATCAAACCAAGGTTATTTGCAGTAATTAAAGCTGCAGGCTCCAAGCACAGACAGGATCAGAAAAAAAAAAAAAAAAGTGTGCTGCTGGAGGAATTCCTTCAAACTTCCCTGGGCTCTTGGCTGCTCCTTCAGTAGCTCCACAGGTGGAGAAAGCAGCCCAACATCCCCCAGTGTCTGAGCCTGGAGCGAGATTCTGTCCACTGTTATTCAGATTAACAAGAAAAGATGAAAAAAAAGAAGAAAAAAAACAACCCTCAAAAAAAAAAACCTCTATCCTCCTTGTACCCCCACTGCCATCCCTTCCACACAGATTTTGTAAAATCTTTTCTGTATGATAATCACAAAATAGCAGTAAATTAAGGAATTATGTACATTTGTATCAGTTCAACACAATCTCTCTCTATTTAAATGAAGGCAGTAGGGAAGGATCCAAAATTGCCAGAATATAATGAACTAGTTTTAAAAAAACTGCTAAATATGGTGAACTTCCAGGGGATTGGAAGATCACTTTCATTTACCTAGGAAGTGCACCATAGATGTTTTTTCTTTTCATTTAATAAAAGTGTAACATCATCTGTTTAATGAGACACTAACCAAAAGTAACAAGGTGCTATTTTCTAATGATATTTTCAAGTGAACACTGATTTTCAGTCTATACGCTCTCACATAATTTGTTTAACCACTTTTTCATACAGTTCATGTCACTGAAATCTAAGAAGGTTCTCTGTAGAGTATCCACAAAGTAATAGATAACTCAAATTTATATCCATGCACACAGTGACACTAGATTCATCAAAGTCTAACTTGCTTATTTTTCTTAATTCAAGTTAGAGACACTAAGACAGGAAGCTTTTTCTGACACTGGTAGCTGTCAAAAGCTTTCCTAAAAAAAGAACCTGGGAGACAGTGCTGCATTTAAATTTCCATCTGATTTCAAAACAAGATATTTTTCTGTCCTACTGGCAAATTACTTCAGAATACAATGGTGTAAAAGTGCCATTGTTTCAGCCTGATAAATGCTCTGCTCCCAGCTACTTTTTCCACTCCTGTACTTTGGCTTTAGTGTTTAGTTCCTCTTGCTTTTGCTAATATTCTCCCGGTTTGGTCCTCTACTCTTAGTTTTCATCTGGTTTTTGTTTAGCTTTGTTGTTTTTTGGCTTTTCCCCCCTCCTGTTATCTACTTTCTTCTTTAATATATATGACCAAGCAGATTTCCTCTCCCTAGTCCTGTTGCTTCTTAGTTTTTTCCCCTGAGTTTCTACAACAAAATTTTTAATCCAAGTCCTGTCAGTAGCTTGACCACTCAGTCTATTGAGGAACATACTTCAAGACTATTACTGCCCAGTTACAAATTCCATATTAAATTTAGCCAAAATGAACAAAGGGCTAAATGGAAAATTCTTCACAGGTAGGCCCTTGACTTACATGATAATCATTCATTCTATGGTTCAGTGTGAAAAAAACTCAAATAGGATTCAAAAACCTTGTCTTGAAGAAACTCTAAAAATTGCATCTGTCAGTATTCATCTCTCATTTTACAGCTTTTTTTCTCTCAAGCATCAATCTGAGTAGCATTTGGTTTCCACCAGTGTTTGCAGAAAGAAAAAACTTTTGCATCTTTTCAATGTTTTGTAAAAAAATTATTTGTTCAACAACTTTAAGATGCTCTTTATCTTCCCTCCATTTGCAACAGTGTGTGATTTCATAGGAATTAAAACTATTCACAGTTCATTACTCTGCCGACTAACAGCGTTAATTGGTCAAATAATTATTTGCTAAGAACAGTTCAGCCAATTATCTTGAAGTATGCTGCTGGGGGAGAGGGAGGGTATTTTGTCAAGAGGATGCAGCTGCCAAACACATTCTACATTATCATAAAATAATCTGTGTCTGGATAGGTTGAGGAACACTTTTTTTATAATGTTTTTTTGTTAAAAGGAATCTAAAGGAATCCCTATGCCAGCTCTTTCTTTTATCCAAATTTCACAATGACTTTTGATTTTAGAAATAGAAACAAAACCCAAAAAACTCCAAAAAACTTCTATGGGAGATAGTCCTACTAGGGTAGAAGAGGTAAGAGAAAAGATCTGTTTGTGTCCTTACAGCTGTAATTGCACCACAGCTCCACTGTCCATGGGAGAACAGAGAGATTCTCAGCAGCTGGTTACAACCAGAATTAAATTTCTTTAGAATAGGATCCATCTCTAGTAGCAACACATTATCTCTGCAGCTTTGTTTACTTCTCCCATTGATTTAGATCCCGAAGATAGGAGTTATTTCAGTGATAAACTTCTGAACAATGTAGGCACAGTATTTATCATCTTTTGTGCCATCTTTTCAAAAACTCATAAATCTTTTTATTACGAGCACAGCTTCAAAATGTTACTGATTTCCTGAGATGTGCCCCTCAGTGAATGTGTCACATTTCATGAGACAAGTAGAATATGAAAGTTTAGATTTAAAGAAAAGAAAAAAAAGCTCAATTTCTCAACTTTGAAAATATTAAGATCTTGTAAAGAAATAATGGGGGGAAACCAATCAGAAGAGTATATACCAATTTCAATTTCAAAAGACAATTTGCCAATCATTTACTCTACTCTGAGCTTCTGTGGGGAAGTTCTCCTAAATAACAATAATTTGACTGGCAAATTGTAGAGCTGCAAAAGCTCATCTTTGGCATCCCCATTAAAAGGCTTTCAGCTACTCCTTAGCTCACTGAATGTAGTTTTATTTTGTTTACTTGTTTGGCTGTAATTGCATGCAATTTGTAGTTGTGCCTTCCCTCTAATTACACATGCCACTTTTCCTAGTGAAAAAATGATGCAGCAACGTGGCAGTCTAAAGATATGTGTGGTGAAAATTGACAGATTTTCACTACTACATGTTTTTGATGTGTATAGGTGTCATGGAAAAGGATGAAGACCTAGCAGTGCACACAGATCAAAGCTGCTCAGTTTTGCAATGGAAATCTAAACATGCATTAAAATTCTTTTCATCTTAATGATCATAGTGTAATAAATACTTTGCTAAATGAAAACCCTTTCATTGTTTCTTATTTTTTTTCAGATAACTGTGTAGAATCACACCAGTATAATTAGCTGAAAGAGAGATATTTTGCAAATTTCTACAAGGTGCCCAGTGACATGAGGGTTATATAGTGCAGCATTTCACATGTTGTATTTCATTAATTTCTAAAAATAGGGCTAAAATACCCAAGTCTTTCAGTCACCAAATGGATACTTTTGATAATCCTTTCAGAAATAAATGGATGAACACTTTGTTTATACAGAAATGGGGATGAGTTATGTAGCAAAATTGTACAGTAATAGAAACAGATGTTAATGCAGTTCACTGAAATGAAAACATAATCCAGATTTTAATAATTCCAAACCTAAACAATCGAGAATTCGACCATGAACTAATATTACTGCAATTGTGGATGAGAAATTATGAGAAACTAGAAAAAATCCTCAGTGTCCTTCCCCCAGGAGATGAAGAGAAGACAACACCCTAAATGCCAGCTCATTAAAAGCATTTGGCTTCCACTAGGATCAAGGTTTATAAAAGACAAGTGAAGGAATAACACATCTCAAGCAAGTGGCCACACTGCCAACATTCCAGTCCCTTAGATAAATAGCTGCAATTTTAACAGCAGCACTCCTAAAGCTGCATAAAAAGGCATGTGCATGAAACCTGCTACCTACCAACAGTAGCCTAAATGCTCTCCTCCTCCAGTGCACTGGATATTTGGAAAACACGGATGAAAAAGCTGCTTCTGCTCACGAGTCACTGGCCACGTTCATGTGATGACAGCTAAATTACAGTTTATCTATCACGTCACAGTCACCCCTCTGTGTGTGTGGATATCTGGCTGCATGCAAAACACACTTCATTTCCCAAGGATAATGCACATGGGTTGAGCTTTCACATTTCACTCTCAAAATTGAAGAAATATTCATAGCATTTTTGCTGCTCCTTTGACAAGCAGTAACTTCCTCAACTATTGCAATTTGTGTACGTGCGTGGCCATGTTCTGACCAACTCAGCCAGCAGACTTCCTACTGTCCTCATTTTACAGATAAAGCACCTGGAACATGACACTACCATGGTGGAAGATAAACTTCAGATTTTTCATCTCAAATCTGCCCCTGCTGTTTCCACACTGTCTCCAATTTAGAGCCAGGCCTCAGTAGTCAGTCTCCCACACTTTGCCTTTTTTAAACAATTTTTTATGATCTTTTTAGTACTGCAATAATTGTAATATATGTGTGTGCAGATCATTGTGGGAAGTAAAACTATTAAGAAATTTTACTAAAATAAAGCATGTTAGGTGCTCGAGAAGCTTCACTGATGTGACTTTTATTGTTTTCCAATTTTATTAATGTATTTTATCCCTCCACACCCCAATTGTTATTCGGAGCAGACTTCTGTAATGCTATGCACAACTTTTTACTGTCTCCATCAGTAGCTGGAAATGCTCAGAATGGGTAAATATAAAAATGCAGATGAATTTCTAGGTGGTGCAAATCCATCAGTCTCCAACATTTCCATTGTCCAGTCATTTCTGTTGACTGAGTGGAGGGAAAGAATGAAAGAGCCAAACCTTGTTCCCTTGAGGAACAATCTCAATTTATTTCTTCATCAGAATTTCAACTGACCTCATAGAACAAAGCTATTTCTGATTCCTCTGTCATCAACTGAGAATGAGAACAGATGTGATGGACAGTGAGCATTTCTGGGGCAGGCAGGAGAGGAGAGCAGGAGTTTCCTGCTGGGCTCCATCCCACTTCCCATCCTGACCTTTACAACACCTGCTTGTGAGCTGGGCACAGTTACTATTTCAATACTCCTGCTCTTATTCAGGTAGTAATTTACTGACGAGCTGAAATGAAGTTCCCCCTAGTTTGGCACCCTAGTTTTTGACAGAGGGCAGCACCCCTGGTGCTGTTACTGCCAGCTGAGAGGGTTTGATGCCACCCAGAGCTGGGGCTGTGATCAGGAACTCCACCCTTGTGCCCGTGCATTATTTATGGCTGCTACCTCTGTGAAGTTGCGTTTTGCACTAATGAAAAACATTTCCTCTGAGTATCTACTCATCTATGATCTAAAAACTGGCAATATAAGAGAAAAATTTAAAAAAACCCTCATGAATGAAGCTACTCTTTAAATATATCCAAGTTTTTATCCCATTTTAGAATAGTCTAGTGAATCTACAAACAAGTTTTCTCCATCAGATCAGGAGTATTTGGTATTCTAACCTCAGCCACCTGTGGTGCCTTTCTCAAACCATTCATTTGCAGTTGTGGATTTGCAGCTTTCAGAGTCTCTAACCAACATCACAGAAGGATTTGGGTTAGAAGGCAACTCAAAGATCATCCATGCCACCTCCTGCCATGGGCAGAGACACTTTCCACCACCCCAGGTTGTCCCAGCCCTGTGCAACCTGGCCTTGGGCACTTCCAAGGTCAGCCCCAGCCTCACTGTGCCACCTGTGCCAGGGCCCCTGCCATGCTCACACTAAGGAATTTCTTCCTGATATATCATCTGGAATATTTGAAATCTGAATAATTGAGATAAAATTTGTGTGTTGCTTCTGTTCCACACCAACAAACCCACTGTGGTGGGGGTGAACATGTTCTACCTGCTGCAGATGGCCACACTCTACTGAAGATCCCCATTTAAAAATCAGTTTGCAACAATATCACAATGGTTTAGTCCCTGATTTTCCTCACATACAGATATATGCAGCTATGACTGTGGGAGTACCAATGGAAAACAGGAGTTGCTAGTACTGTATGTGATTTTCATTTACACTCAGTAATTCCTTAGAAGACTTATTATGTCAAAATAAAAGTGCTAGTATCATTTATATCCTTCTGAGAAATATATTACCTTATATATCAGGAAAACTAATTAGAACTAAGAACATTGTTTTCTGGTCCTTTCTGATCGTACACAACCTTTTTATTGGCACAGTGAATTGTCCCTGGTTGAAAGTGATGATTCCTTCAGAGCCAAACACTTAAATCTTTATTTAATAGTGGAGCAAGCCCTGAAGAAACAATATTCCCATATGTCAAAGTAGTGTATTTTTGAAAATACAACCTTCTGCAGAAACAGATTTCAATTACATTTCTTTCATGCTTAAAATACAGTTACCTCATTGACTAATTTTCCAGCTAGCATATAACTATGGAATGTATAATAATTTCAATATAAACCTAGCTGGCTATAACAAAAAAAAAATTACTTGAGAAATAAAACACTGCAAATGGTTGCTTAATTGACTCACAAATGTCACTAACTCCAACCATGTCACAGCAATAACAAGTTACTATGGAAACTAATGTATAAATTATGTTTTAGAATAATTAAAATGTGCATTACTTCAGCATTGCAGCATTTCATAGAGCCATGCAGAAACAAACCATCTTGCACAGAGGCATCCACAACCCCAAAACTGACTCCTGCACCTCATGGAAATGAGGAAGGATGCATTTTCTTGTTAATGAAGTACCTGAGACTAGAGCTAGCTACACTTGTTCTCTTTGAGAGGAGCCATCATCTGTGCTTTGTATCTCCATCAGGCACCAAACTAAATGTAGAATTCACAATCTGTGTACACTATTTCTGCTTCTTCCCAGGGAGACAAGGGCAAAGCAGAGAAAGGAAGAGACAATCGTGCTGGATGCTCTGAACATTAGTGATGGAAAAGAATTCTGAAGTGGCTCTAGGTGTAAATGCATCCTCCTGATCTGTGTCTTCACAGACAGCAGCAAAGTAATTCATTGTTTTCCCTCACATGTTAACACTGTGATAAGCAAATGAGAAAAAAAGAAAAGAAAAAAAGAAAAACATTCCAGCAAATTATTTTCCCCAAAGATCAAATCCTTTGTTCTGCAGAGCATGTCAGTGTATCTGAAGAGGGATCCATGAGAGGGGAGGGAGTTAATTGCCTTGTGAGTCCAATGCTCTGTTAATAGAAATTTCTTCTGAATAAATAATGTGGAAATAAGTATATTAAATAGCTCCACAAAACACACTGGCTCTACATAACGCCATTCCAGACAGCTTTGTGTTGTGAGAGCTGCTGGGTTAGAACACATTTCAGTGACAGAGAATCATCATTTGACACTCATTTGCAATTTCTCATTGCTGGGAATTTATCTCAGAAAGACAATATATCAAAACATCTTTTTTTTGGGTTTTTTTTTTTTTTTTTAGCTTAAACTAAGTTTACTAAGAAAACATTAAATTTTGCTGTTCAAAAGACAGTGCTACTCCACTGGTGCAAATGAGTTTGGAAAATTGGCTTCTAGACAGCAATGGGAAATATTCCTTAAAGGAAAGCCTAGCAGAACTTTCTTCTTCCTGCTGTCTTGGGGTCTGCACAACGTCACATTTTAACTGTTAAATATTGAATTTTCTTAATTTTCTTCCCCCCCATATAAGTTGATTATGGAAAACTTCATTTAGAGATGGATTGAGAGTTTCTAAGTGAGTTAAAATTCTGTTTCACTATATTCTAAATTTAATCATGAAGGCTAAATTTATATAGAACAATTCTTCAGAGGCAAGTCATTATCATAATGTGAGCTCAGTAAAAAGCCAGATTAAAAAAAATAGCTAAGGGAACCTTTTTTTTTTCCTCTTTATGTAAACAAATAACCACAATCCAAACATCCGCCAAAGTAAAATCAATGCAATGCACTACAAAAATTAAAGTATTTTTCTCAATTTCTTTTCTTTTTGAGGACTAATGAACAACCTACATTGATAGATCATATCCACATCCTTTAGTAGTAGGAGCAGTATTACAGCAATTAGTGGTTTATTAGTATTTACATAAAACAGAAGTTGGTAGAGACAAAATGAGACTTCCAATCATAGAAAACATGTGGAAATTGCATCAAAAAAAGAACTAACAAACATATGATAACATATTTAATAAGACACATAGAGGAAGCTAAAGAAAAGGACATAGAATTAGAATTGAAATAAAGTGTCTCTCACGTTTACATAAGCCTAATAAGAAGATGAGAAGCTTTTGGAAAAGAATAATGAATATAAGTTATACCTCCATGATAACCCTTTTTACTAGTGTCCCTTACCTAAATATCTTAAAATAACTGTGCCACCATGGGGTAAGAGAGAGGGTCATCCTGTGAATTAAAGAGTCTCTAAAAGATTAAAAGCTTATGGCAGAATTTGTATTTCCCTCCCCCTCCCCCAGAATAAATGTAGGTTATTTCAAGGATCAGGGCTCAGAGCTGTGCTATTCACCATTTAAGTAAATCATGTGGCAAGCTGGAAGGTTTGTACATAAGTTTGATGGAAAAGGCACAGACAACACAGACTGGTGATGAAATGGCAGATCCATCTAAATGGCAGCACAGAAGTAAAAATAACCCTACCTAGAGCATTAATAAACCCTAGATAAGACATTGCCACTCATACAAGACATCTAGTGTCGTGTCAGACAGTTCCCTAAAAGCATCAGCTTAATGCTCAGTAGCTCTCAAAAAGGCAAATAGAAAACTATTAAGAATATCTCAAAACCATCATCATGCCATTGTGTAAATTCATGATGCATATCTGGAATTTTCCATGCAGTCCCAGGCATCTCACCTCAAGAAAGCCTTAAGGCAGAACCATGAAAAAAAGAATAAATAAATAAATAAATAAAAATGTATACTTTACAGAAGTTTCTAAATAGGAAAAAAATAAACATGTAATGGAAAGGGAAAAAAAAAAAAAAAAACTACAAGTAGAGCAAAATTTTTCAGAACATTAAAAAAAACAGAAACAAAACCAGACAAAATAAAATACCAAATCATATGAGGACATTAAAAAAAAAAAAAAAGTGTTTCAAATAAACAAAAGAAGATAAATTTAAACAGAATCTTGTGAAACTACCATTTGAAATCATAGTTTTGCAACAGTTTTGAGGATTTGACTGAAGTCAATGTGTTCAAAAACGGGTCAGGGCAAAGTCTATCACTGCCAACCAGTTAGGATGGTGCAGGTACAAACCCTGGCTCAGGAGGGTTTTTCTTGGTCTTTAACCTATCAGTTAAAATCTGTGAAATATCCCAAGGTTGGATAAGTCTTCCTGTGTCTTGTATGCTTTATGTTTCCCTACTGGCCGTTTTCCAAAGGACTTTATTGAATTAGTTGGATTCTCCATCTTAGAAGTTTTTATGCTTCTGAATCCTTAAGCTTATTTATTGTTAATGCACACCTGATCCAATTAAACTTTTATTTAACTACTATTTTATTGGATAGGAGTTATCTAGCTGAAATACCTCTTTATAACATTTCATTACAAACTTATTTTGAAGTATCACACATTTTTTTTCCTTCCTTATTTTCTTTTTTTTTGTGGTTGCATTTTCACAGCTTTCCAAAAAAAAAAAAAAAAAAGTTATTTAAACAGCCAGACAACATTTAAACCAGTGTGAACCTCTTCACACAGAACTATTAGCTAACCCAGAGCTGAAAATTGGTTGAAAATTTGCTGTACTGCAGAAATTGAAAGACAACTCCATAGCAAAGGTCAAGGACTGAAATAAACAGGCAGAGATTCTGTCTGAGTCAGTGGACAGTAATATCTGAATTCTTTCTCTAAAACAACAACTTACCCAGCAAATTGCTAAATTGCTGCTGTTCAAGGCATGCAGGACTCAGAAAATACTCTGGGCCTGCAGTTTAAAAGATCTGTTCCTGCTCTGCCTCTGCTCCCCAGGCTTGGCTGTCCTCCTCCTCTGTGCCAGTGCTGGCACTTGTGGCATCCCAGACTGCACAGAAAGCTGGAGTGTGCCAAAATGATCCCAGGATGGAACAGCACAGCCTGCACAGATCAGCTCCCAGCACCAGAGTTATCCCAAATGATGGAAAATCACAGTCTGCAGACAAATCAGCTCCCAACACCAGAGTTATCCCAACTGATGGAGGAAAGGCACAATCTTCACAGATGAGTCCCAACACCCAGAGTTATCCCATGATGGAACAGCACAGGCTGCACAGATCAGCTCACTCTGCTCATAGGTAGATTTTAAGTGATGGAAGTGAAGGAAACAACAGAAACTGCTGCTGGAGGAGCCATATGCAAATAGTCTGATTCAATCTATTTTTATCATCATCGTCAACATTGTTATTCAGCATAAAACAAGAGCCAATACTTCCATAACATCTTATTTCCATTAAAAAGTCCTTACTACGAGGAAAAAGCAGGAGTTGTCCTAATCTTTTCAGAGGACATCTATTTCATCTATTCACTTCCCTCTACAAAGATCTTTTTCCAGAGAGATTTAAAATGCTTTCAGTCCCATGGATAAATAAAGACCTGCCAGCAGTACAAGGAGATTCTATTGGATTACCATTAGCAACATGTCCACCTACAGAAAAGTAATTGAATTGGTCAGTGAGCAGTTCTGCTTCCTGTGTGGTGGCATTAGGAAGGCACAGGAGAACTGGGAGAATGAGCTCTTGTTAAAAAAACATGTCAGGCTCTGTACTCTCAGCATTATTAGCAGACCAGATCTTGTAAAATCCCAGCTGTAAGGCAGTTAAGTGTGGTGAAACACTGGTAGTCTCCATGGAGAGCACCTCTGGAATGTTTCTGTGGGATGGGATGCACAGTTTGAGTTTGAGCTATAAAGCCCCATCCTGAAATGGGAGAAATGGCTCTTCCATCAGGACAAGCCATGGGACACCAGAGTGAACAACAACCTCTTAAGTCCATTTTTAATAGTTATTTTTAGACAAAAAACATCAACGCAGGAAGGCAATTAAGTAAGGTTGTGCCAATACTTTACCATATCATTTTAGCATTTCAAAACCTATGGTTGGTCTAAATTGTGAAAAATTAAGTGTTTTGAATGGTTACCCAGAACTGGCAAGTTGAAAAATTATTGTCAAAGTTATACTCAAACTCCTTCCTTTCAACATGGATATTCAGGATGGTATTTGAGAGGAGCACAAAGCCCATCACAGTCCCTGCCCAAGGTTCTGCTCTCCATGTTCAGAACAGTCAAACACACTCATTTTAGATCATTTCAACACAGTTCTTACACAGTATTTTGGGAAGTCCTTCTTCCCCTTCCCCTCTTCACCCAAAACTTCAAACTGACAGATCTCTGCAAAATATTTTGGCTGTACAAAGCCAACAAGCTCTACATGTAATATTTGCTGTTCACCAGCACCTTGTCATGTCAGAGAAACAGATGTTTCCCTGCTTCCCTTCTGACAAGTGTGCACAATGTGCACAAACCTCCATCTCCCCTCTTTGGCACCAGGCACACTGTCAGTCATGAGCACAAAATATTTCATCAACTCCAAACAAACCTCCCAGACACAAGCCAGGCTGAGAAATACCATGAGTGCCTCAAAAGGGGCTGCACTTCTTTCAGAAATAATCATCTCTCATCCCATCATTTTTCAATAGCTTAGATTTGGGATTTCTCTGCCAGTTCATGCGGCTTCCAGATTTCCTTTCACATCTGCTCAGAGCTGGAAATCCTACATGTAATGAATTTTATTCAGAATCTCCAGAGGGAATTTATGTAATCATTTAATTAAGGCTTCCTTTTGTTCAGTTGGCCAGCCTGGGTCAGGATCTTCTGGGATCCCAAACCCAGGCAGGATGACTTTGAATTACACTGATGGTGAACTACACCAGATTTTTATATCAATTTAAGGAAAAATGTCAAAAATTTTGAAAAATACTTTTGTTTTCAACAAAATATTTATTCAATAAACATCTGGAAATGCAGTTCATTGAGCCTGTGGCTAATTTATGGGAAGGTCCTTTGTGTTTCTCATGTTCAAAAGAATCTCCTATTAAGGGAGAAGATTTGGAAAGACAGAAATCTGCTTCCAGTGGAAGATTTTGAGCATTCCTCATACTTACTTCTAGCAAAGCACAAATTAAAATTTGCCTTATATTATATTTAACAGTTTTCCCCTCACCCCAAAAAGTGGTCATGAACCAAAGGACAGAGTTCTGAAAAAAAAAAAAAAAAAAAATACACTATGACTATGTAAGGCATAAGTGAATTTAGGAATATCGAACCAACAGTAGCTTCAGGTTTACAAGATATTTTATTCTGGGATTTACTCATATTCTTGTTTTATTATCCTGACTACCCTGAAGTTAGAATAATGCACACTAAACAATGAGGCAGTTAAAAATATCTATACAACAATAGCATGGCTGCCTTGAGGATGAGCTCTGCACACACCTAAGCACTGATTTACACCTCTTATTATCCAACCATATCAACAGTGAGGGAACTCTCCTCATTTTTATGAGCTCACAAAGGTAGCAGCAGAGAAGAAAAGCAATTTTAGGTGTGCTGAAAATCTAGACTTAAGACTATTGTCTAGGATTCTTTCAGAGACATATTTTAGTAAATTTAGCCCTTACAACAAAAATGAATTTGGCACAGAAATTCTAAGTCAACTCTATATTAAAATTAGCATTAACTTTCCTAATGCCAGTTTTTCCAGTTCTCCCTACACAATCGTCTGCTTTTTCCCTTTACCAAAAAGAGCCTCTCTTAATTCTACACCAAAACTGGGAATAAAACTCCATTTCATCTCCTCTCATATTCTCAATGTAGTTTTACCAGATACTTACAAAAAATTAAGATTTTTTTTTTTTTAACTGACGCATTTTAAACTCATTTTTGATTTAACAAATGAATATGTGAAGACCACTTCCTCAAGAAAGATCAACTGTAATGGCTTCTTTTCATTTGCATTATGAAATGCTGACAAAATTTCAGCCTTTTCTGTCCTATTTCATTATCCTTTCTCAGATTTTAACAACATATGCTTTGTCAGCACTCTTCATTTATAGCATATTGCTCTGTTCCCTACGACTGCTTTATCTTACTAAAAATAAAATTGGGAATTTGTCTTGCTTTACTTGGCTATGGGCTTGTTCTGTCTATCTTCCTTTCTTTCTCACCCTCCAAAAATCCACTTACTGTCATTCCTGTCTTGAGGCTTCTCAAATAATATCTATACCAGTAAGGTATATATTGCTCTTTCTTGACAGTTGATTCCTTAGTTTGATAAAGATTTCCCCAAGCTTACAAGCAGCACTAGAGCAGCCGAAATTTACTCACCTTTCTGTTTATGCAGGGATTTTTATAACACGTCTTTATCTAGAAATTCCCACTTCATTGCTACGAAGACAGAAATGTGACAAAAGTTGCATATTTACCCATATTACTGTGAGTGGAAATTTTGGCTGAAAGAAGTTTTGATTCCCTCACTGAGCAAAGCCCTGGGGTCCATAATTCTTGAAAGTTTTGGTGAACAGTGGCTCAAGTGACCTCACAAATACAGCACTGCCACCAGACTGGTGATATTCCTTCAGAGTGAAACAGAGAACTTCACTGCAGTCAGCTTGTTCACTCAGCTCTGTAATTAAGGCTAAAAAAGGTTTGGATTTTGCCCTCTGATGTGCCAAAATTGTTTAAACCAGAATTGAAAATACACCATTTGGTTATTGTTGTGTTGCTGCTGTTCCTGAGGTACCTTGTGCTACAGATATTTTTTCCAGGGCTCATGAATAAAGTCAACATCTTTGTTTTATCAATCAACTTCTAATCTCATCAAAACCAATACCAAGGTAGCTTGGTAGGATGTATTTTCCCTCAGCCAATGCTAATAGGCATTAATTACATTACATTCCTTACATTTTTATTAAGCAAGCCTTGCATTAAGCACTGCATTATTTTGCTGTGGATCAATACCAGGCTTGGTAACAGGCCAGCAATCACCAGGACCAGCAGTGACTCTTTATAATATCAACATGTTATCCTTCTGCTGGTATCTGTACCTTCCCAAGATGAATTATTTTAGTTATTACAAAGAACAATTCTACAAAACCAAGAAAAATGCAATTGCTGAAGTAACTTTAATTTGGTATTTTTTGGTATAAAACTGTAATACATTTTCAAGAAGCCTTGGGCATCTAGATATAAAAACCTTCAAGATCTTACATCACACATCCAAAACAATGAGGTCCAAAATTTTTCAAGCTTATGGTCAAGACCCATCAGGACAAGATAACATTCAGCCCTTTCACCTGTGAGGCTCATCATGTTGATGAGCTCTGATTATTTCAGGAAAAAGACAAAAAAAAGGCACCCCTTTTCCTACTGCTGTCCCCGCTGCTACCAGAACATTCCTCATGGGACATCCTGCTCCAGATCCTTCTGGAGCTGAGATTTTCATCCCTGATCCACACCTCCCTGGAGGATTCCCCACTCTTCTGCTGGCACGTATTGGGCAGCTCCATTAGTTTCTGCCAGCATGTTTTCTGTGGACTTTGTAGGCAGAAATTATTGATTAAAAACAATATGTTGAAGGTATTGATTAAGAAGATCCAGGGGGAAACTTGCTCTTGAAATTTCTTAAACTAGGTTTGTAAAGTTGCATTTATATATAATTTTTTAAAATATATATATATATATAAATACACAACCACATAGATATTTATATATTTAAAATTAAAGACCACACTGAAATAAAAATAGACATCCCTACAGAGCATTAAGAGTATTGGAAGTTCTGAAACAAATGAAATGTCATTTTATTTTCCTTCTACTTCTGGATATTGGATCATAGAATACACACCCATTTGCCATCTTAAAATAAATTACAGCAGAGATCAAGTATAGTTTATTCATCTCAATAAAAGAATCAGAATTGTGAAGCAAAAATGAAATAATGTGGATGTTCAGAAGAAAAGTTTTGACACTGCCAAAGAAAAAATGAAGAGCTTATATAAACTGACTGAAGGGAAGACAGCAGTGATACAGTTGGGAGCTAATAAAAGCTTTAAGTCTTGTAAAAGTTCATACTCTGGTCAAAAACACTGGATAGAAAATTGGTCTAATTATATTCATATCCCCTGTTGTTTTTCCTGAGAAATAAACAGTCTTCTACAAACTCTACAGCATTTTGAATCAACACAATATTTAATTGGTTTTCCCTAAAACATTCAAATCAGTGACATAATTACAATCGTTTTTATAATTTTTTTTTTTTACAAATATGGACTATGTTGCTTATGACATTCAACTCTATAGTGCCCAGCAGATTTCCTTTTTCTCTTTATAAAGCTTTTGAAACAGAAATGCTACAAAACCAGAGTACACAGTACCCAGAGGAGCAGTTTCTGTTCACTGCCTTTCTACTTCCCCACTGAAAGTAACCATGTTCTTAGGCTAATCTATGCCTAAATATTTTATTATTTCTTTTATTCATTGAAAAGAGCAGCAGAAGTGTATAATAACTCTAAACCACATCAAATAATGTTCTGCCCTGGCACAAAGAACACAGCATCTTTGAAACTTGTTTCCCAACTCTGCCTCAGAACATCTGAAAGAAGCATGAGGTGATGTAGAAGTCTCCCTGACACGTCTCCCAAAGTAAGAGAACTGCTCATCTTCTAAGAAATGCCCAGTGGTGTATCAAAAAGGAAAATTTTGTATTGTTTCCAAACCTTTTTATCCACACAATGTAACAATGACAACGAGCAGTTTGCATTGAAGTGAATAAGTGGCAGAGGAGTAATTCCAACACAAGTGAATCCTCTTCTACATGACTGTGCTCAATGCAGTTGTAAAACCCTAAATGCTTTTTACATTTCATTCACCACCTTAGCAAATACACATAAATAATGCACAACAAAAGATCACAACACAAGATTCTCCATGGAAACACTCTGTTTAATAGTTTGGGGGTTTTTCCTATTAATTTTAATGCATGATGACATAGCTGGTGTTATAGATGAGTAATCGAATAGCTGGCTCTCACAAGGGGTGAATACTAGGTGTATGTTAAGATGTATAATGATGTGATTGTAATGTGTCCTCCCACAGTCCTATTTCCCCTCCAGCTTGTAACAGCCTCAGCAGTCAGGGAATTTGGGGAAAACCAGTTTGTTGCCAGGAGGTGCAGCATAACAACCTGACCTCCAGCCAAGATGTAAAAAGTGATCTCCACCAGTGGATGGCAGAGAAAGAGTTAACTGACAAAACTTTGGGAGGGGCTGAGGGTATCAAAGGCAGAGCATCCATTTGGTAGATGAGCACACCACAGAGGCTCCCAGTGCTGCAATTTTCCTTGTTCAGTCCTTTGTTGTATTTTCTGCTAAGGTTTAATAAGCCTTTTTTAAAATTGTAAAAGTGAGGGTCGTTTCTCTGCAGCTGGTTTCTCACAGGGCACTTTGCTCATCTGAAGAAAGTGGAAGTCACGACCTGCACTGAATCATGGAATGGTTTGGGTTGGAAAGGACTCTAAAGATCATCTTACACCAATCCCTGCTATTGCCCAGGACTGTTCCACTAAACCAATGGTGTCAACCAGCTGCTTCCTTTTGACACATATATTCCCACCATATTCTGAAGAACTCAAAATTTGGCTTTACAAAACCACTAAGAACATTTTTATTTTGAATATTCTGACCAGCCTATTAAAGAGATTTAAAGAACATCTCTGGAGGCTCTGCAGCTGGAGATCTGCAAAGGCAAACCTTGTCTTTGTGCCTGATACAAACACATCAACAGTGACAAAATTCCATCTGGGCTTTCTGTTTTCTCAGTCTTTCCATTAAAGTTTCTATTTCTTCAAAAATATTTCCATTTGCCTACTGTCAAATAAACTGCTGCTGAGCCACGGGAATTCCAGGTATTTGTAGCTACCCAAACTGATTCATTAGTTCTCAGAATAGTGTGGTAGACAGCTCTAAAAATCACATTTTCATCAGATGAAGGTTGCCTGAGCTTCAGGGGGTAGTTATATATCTGAAATAAAATGTATTCTAAGGCACAGTTCCAGAAACTACAATAGAGAATTAGTTGAAAATTGCTGAAAAGTACAAATTAAATGGCTCTTTTGGTAACACGATTCTAGAAGTAAGATTGCATTATAGGAAGCATGTCACAGCTTGACTTTGGGTGGTTTTGATAACTCAAGAAAAGAGTTTTTAGATTATTACATTTCCTAAACATTGCTCCTCAAATCACAAACAATTTTTTTATTTATAGATATATATTTAAAACCCACGTGAGCTTTAATACAGTTTCTGTATTTTGCAGAATTCAGAGCTGGAGGAGAGAGGGCAAAGAGGAGACAGAGTACCAGAAAAAAAACCAAAACAAATCATGTTAAATAATGATGCTTCAGTGACAGAAAAACATAGAAAATTAATATGCCTTTTATCTGAATAAGCTCTGGAAAGAGGAAAAAGCTGTAATTTAAATTCCTTGCCTAATAATTATGTATGATTATAACCAGAAACAAGACTCGGATCAAGTTTTGTTGTTTTTGGTTTTTTGGTTTTTTTTCCCTTGACTCAGCCACCCTTTCTTTCCAAGGGGCAAAGTTTGGAGAGTCCCACTTGCAGGCTTGGTGGAAGCTCCACATGCAATGGAGCACTAAACAATCCAAAAGAAAAGTACATGCAAATTTTTGCCAGCAATTAGCAGGGTTTATGAGCTCACTCAGAATGTTATTCTGTGAATTGATGGAAAAAAACTGTTATTTCTTTCACGAGCAGTTGACATTTGTGAACAACAAGGCACCAGACCATCAGGTGGCTAATTTAAGCATTAACAGTCCTTGGCAGGAAAGACAGCCAGACTGCATGCAGGCATTTATGACAGCATTTCTAAATGTAGGTTTTGGTCTGTAATCCTATAAATGAACATTCTTTTGTGCAATATTTTGACAAATCAAGGGAAAAAATGCCAGGAAAAATCCAGCAGATAGCATGAGTCACACCTTTCCTAAGCCATTTCAGGCATCTGCTGCTATGGGACCATATGGGTAAAACAGAAGATGCAGGTACCTTTTCCAGTCACAAGTATTCTAAAGATAAACACATGGGTAGAAAATTGCTAAAAAAAATAAAAAAAAGAGAGAGACTGATTTAATTGTTTGTTAATATGATGTACTATGCTTGCAACAGCTTTTCTTTTATCACTGTTACAGTTAATTGTGATTCACTGTTGCTCTTGACACTCTGACATCCAAGTGCCAAAACCAAAAGTAAAACAATTTTAAATTTTAAAGTTGTGTTTTTTTTGGTTTTGAGGGTTTTGTTGTTGTGGTTTTTTTGTCTATTTTTTTTTTTTAATTGGGAGTGGGTGTATTTCTGTGTCAACACTAATCTCAGCTTTCACCCACATTTTAAATTTTGATCATTCTTCTACAGGTTTATTGTACTGTTAGGAAATGGATCAGATGAACAGAGTAGGGGCTGAAATTGTATTTATTTTCCCCATATCAGAAAATTGCTGAATGATGAATGTACAAATAGTTTTGACATCAGGGGTTGATGAATAATTACCTTCATTTGCATAAGACTTAATCATGGTTTGTTCTTTTGTTTTAGAGTAGAAGATGATTCCAAGACCTACCACCACAAAAAAAAAAAAAAAAAAAAAAAAAAAAAAACCAACAAAGTAAAAAAAGCCCACAGGCATTAAATGCTATAAATAGCATTTTCTTACCTCATGTGTTTCTAAAAATGGGTTCCAAAGTGCTGGCAGACCAATGAACAAAACCCTGGAGGCAGAATGGCCCCTGCTGGCACTGCCTATGCCCAGCTGCACTTCAGAGAGAGGTGCCACAACTAAAATCCCACCTTTTAACACAGATTTGTGAATCAAGGCAGAAACCTTGTCAGGGTAATTTATCTTCCTCATCCTGATCATAATTAAGATGTGAGAGTGCATGAATTGATAAAAATTATGATTTTTGCACTTCATTCATAGTGTGATTATCAGGTTAAGATTTGTAAAAGTACAGGTTACTTTTACTGTATTTTCCCATTTTGGGTACCAGAAAAAATTCAGGAGCAGACTGGTAGGTAATTTTTAAGCTGTTCTCAATGTGTGAGTGAACTTGAGCAACTTCCAAAGCCATGAGCATTCACAAATTTAAGGAAAGTGCAATTTTCAGGCTCCAAAAACTAGAGAGCAAAGTCTCTAATAATATGCCTTTTCTAATGAAAGATGGCATGTATTTTTTTTGTATATATATATATATATATATATATATATATATATATATGCATATACACATATATACCATAGAATGGCTGAGGTTGGAAAGGACCTTAAGGACCTTAAAAAAATGGTCCTTAAAAATCCTCTAATTCCAACCTCACTGCCATAGACAGGGACAATTTTCACAATTCCATGTTGCTCAGAGCACCATAGATATACATATAGGTAAAATTCAGTATATCAGAATTTCAGTTCCATTCAGCTTGGCTAAACTGACTACAGTAGGTGAATTGGACAGCAACATTTAAGGATTTTATCACAATTTTTTGAGGAATATCCAAGCCTTAGAATATTTTCTCACTTTGTTGTGGGTTTTATATGCATTTTTTGTTAAATAAGTTTTGATTTCTTTTGGATTTCACCTCTTTAGTTTGCATCCTTTCTTTTGGTCCTGCTGCAGGACTCTGTGCTGATTTGCATCCAGCAGGAATGTTAATAACACTGTCAAAGCTTTCACCTTCCTTCCCTCTTCTCTTCCTTCCATCCTGAAGATTTTTAATACAGTATTTCCTCTCCAACTCCCTTATCAGCAAACCATATGCAGAGCTAATCATGAAAGCTATGTTATCACCTCCTCTCCTCCAATGACATTTCTAACAGAAATCAGCTTTAAATCAATTACAGCATCAATCAACCTCCCTGCACTCCAAATTCAACAGGACCTTGTCTTTGAAAATATCCACTCCAAAGGAGGGTCTGACAGCATGCACAGCTGATTCCCTTCTTTCTCTCAGTGGCAATGTCTTTTTATCATAATGATAAGCAATGACACTTGAAATAAAAGTGCTGGAAATCTGAATATCACAGCCTGAACAATGTTAGTGTCTCAGGACATTTAAAATGAAAAAAGCTCAAATCAAAGCCTAATGCTGCCTGTTTTATCTTCTGTGCTTCTTCCTGTCAGGTGAAATAAAAGCACAAATCCACAGAATACACAAGGATTATGAAATCCTTCTGCTTTCCCTGAACACCCCTTGCTGGCCTGCACTGAAGGTAATTGCTCTTGAGTCAGAAACTGCTGAAAATAAAAGAAGCTGCAAAAAAAAAAAAAATTTGTAGGCATAACACAGAGGTGACAGGGCCTGCCTCAGAATGTGCTCTATTGCAATCCAGCATAGTCCCATTTGTCCTTCCATATCTGGCTTAAAAATGGGATTTATTATCTGTTACAAGTTTTTTTTCCAGATTGAGTACACAGATAATACTCCTCTACATTGAAATGTGCATTTATTTTCTATCTCTTAAGTTCGTATTTCACTGAAATTCTATTTCTGTATTTTTATCATTGGTTAAATGTGTATATCAACAAATAATTTTGACTGGCACCACACTCAGTGTCCCACCATACCAGTGCTAGCACCAGTCTGCCTTCAATTACAATCCCAATACTACAGACAATATTATTTGGCTTAATTATATTTTACATGACCATAGAAATATTTCAGACAACCTTCACAAGCTGCTGTAATGATATTCTACTTTGAGATGTCCATGTGCATAGCCCAACACTAAATTTTAAGCAGATTTGAAGACAAATGCAGTATTGTAGCGTCCTAACTTGTGTATGGAGGACTATTTTAGGTTGCTTTGCTTAAAAGTATCCCAGGCATACATGAATATGAATGCAAATGGGTTGGCTTTTTAAAAATCAAAATAAATCAAGAAATATGATGTTTCTTCATCTTTTTGTTTACTCCAGAGGAAGCAATCAAGATGCATTTTAAAAACTAAAGGATATTATAGCAAAATTGTTTTACTAGGTACAATTAGAAAATAATCTTATTTCCAATTGTCAGTGAGAAATATGTGCACTTACTAAAACATTAATTACAGATAATTTCATTATTACTTGGAATTAGTTTTTGGGGGGTTTATGAAACTTTTGTTTCTATTTAAGGCAGTTCACAAACTTCACTCTCATAGTGGTTAGAAAAATTATTTTTAGATATAAGCAAATAATAGTATGAATGCATTATTCAGTGAGTGCCTTTGACCAAATCAAATTCCCTACCTGAACTGAAGGCTTTGTAAAAGTTCTCCAACATTTTATTAGAACTATTTGTATATCTTTGATCTTCTTATTTCTCTCTGGGCTGAGTTGTAAGTGTCAAAATAAAAAGAATACAAAAAAATAAAGTCAAATCCAAAGTTAGAAGGGTCTACAGTGATCCTCAAGTTCAACTGCCCAACCACTTAAGGGATGACCAGAAGGTAAACTCTCTTTATTATTAAGGAAATAGTCCAAATCCCTCTTAAACATGGACAGAGATGTAGCAAATTCTCAGGTAATATTTCAGTGATGCTCCCAGAAAAAGAGGACCTTCCTTCTAAGGACTATCCAATTATATTAATTTTCTTCTGGAAATACAGCAAAAGAGTGGTAAGTTTTCTTGTTAAACCTTGTAAACAATTAGTGTGAAATAATAAAACTTTCTTATTAAATACTTTCAATTAATGTGGAATAAGAAAACTTTCTTACTAAAAAAGTTTTTATCTTTGGGATAAGAAATCAAACTTTGTATCATGGAATAACTATTTTTTCCCCCTTTATATATTCCTCTACACATACCACAAACTCCAGCAGTCATTTTTTTGTTCATTTAACAATCTACAGCAATTATTTGAAAGACTTTCTCCCTTGTTTTACCTCTGTGTACGTACACTGCCTCTGTAGGCACAAGCTCTGCCCAAGTCAGAGGCAGAGGTGATTATCCTGTAACAAGCAATGGATTTACCCAGAGATGGAAGATCTTACAAAGGGCATTATCTCCTTGGGAAAGGCTCCATTTCCTGGTCATTATCCCAGCAATCTTTCTCTTGTATTGCATTTAGCTATGTATTTATGGCAAATCAGCCAAGCCCAGATCTGTGTACCTACACTTAAGGATGTGTCCAAGCTTTTCTGTGCTCAGCACAGGCCACTGACCCCATCCAGCAGAGCACTCAGACATCTCTGCAGAAACATGAAAACACACACACACTGACACACTGCAACGTGCTTTGCCACCAGTTCTGCTTAAAAGCACATAAATTGCCTACAAAATACTTAAATCATTGCCATGCATGTAAAATACTCTTATTCTTGTTCAGTGTGATAAACCCCTCTGCCAGGAGTTAATAGTTTTGCTATATTCAGAGCTCTGCAAATAGACAAGTGCACAGAAGAAAGTAAAGTGTGAGTTACTCTGTGCTGATAGCAAATGTTGCAATTTTCCTCAATTTCTAGAGTCTGGTCCACAATGCAATCCTCAGTGGAATATGGTTAAACACTGAGCAGTTCAGTGTGTTTGTCACTCAGCCTCTTGGCTCTGCAAAAGCTGAAGAGAAATAGATAGGCCACTGGTGGGATTCACTCTGTGTGCCTGTGTTAGAGAGATAATTTGTCTGGACACAAAGAAAGACGTGCTGCCCTACACCAGAGACACTGACACTGATGTGATGGCATCCTGTAAGTCCTAACCCTCCCAATAAGTCCCAAGTTTTAAGAGAAAATACACAAAGGAGAGGAAAACAGGCACAACAAGGCCAGATTTTCCTGCTCTGCTGGGAGGCATCCCTGCCATGGAAGGGGTGGAACTGTGGGATCTGTGAGGTTCCTGCCAGCCCAAACCATTCCATGACCTTAAGATCCAGCTCACAGATTTGAATGACACCACAGAAATATCAGAATGACAGTATTGACCTTTTGGAATCTGCTGAAAGACAAAGATCTTGAGGAAGTCTATAGGTTGGGGGGTTTTCCCAGAATTTCCTAGGAAATGGATCAGAAATAGACTCTATACGCATATAATAGATTATGCTTTGCTCAAAGCTCCTAAGTTTGCAAGTGTTAGGATAATTCAAAGTACAATTACAAAATTACATAATTCAAAGTACAATTACAAAACATTTTCTTCAATCCCCACACAGTTTCTAATACTATGGACCGTTTGTTTTTTTCCTGAACTTGTTTCTTGGTAAATCAATAGATCTTAAAAATAAAAATGGTCTAAGGAATTTACTTTGAAAAATTACATCAGTAAGTTACAAAACACAAAAAAAAAACCCAACTTCAAGCACATAATTTTCTAAAAACTCTATTGGGAAGACAAAACTGCACTTAGTATGTGAGGTTATTGTATAGAAAGCCCTGGGGAATTCTGTATTTGCAGATCAGACAACATTTGAATGCTGCTTTAGGAAGTCTGGGTTTTGAGAGGCAGTTGTCGCCCAGAGGCTCTCTGATATTAACAGCAAATCACTCCTGATGGTGTGTTTTGAATCAGAAGTAAGAACATGGTTATGGCATTTTGATCTTGTGTTAAATATTCATGTAATAGCCACGAGGGTGAACAGTAACTATTCTCCAATGAAATCACTCTTTGGATACAGGTGTCAATATGAAAGAGCCAAAGATGAATCTTTTCTTTTGGATGCCATGAGAGCATGGACAGGATAGAGGAGTTCTTAAAACTCCCAACCCAGAGTCCCATGTTAAGCCTGGTTTGTGTTGCTCTGCCATGAACCAGAGCTAAGGTTTCAGTGTTTCTGAGTGTTAAAATACTGCTTTTATGTCCCATTTCTGTCTGTTTCAGCAACTACAGTGATCTAACACCATCGACTTTTTGAACCCTCTCGGGTTTTCTTTTTTAATATTGAATTAACATGGTGTTAGGTAGAAGGCAGAGATTTAAGAAGCTATGCCAAGTGATTCCATTATAACATTGTTGGGTTTTTTTCTTCCCTTCATCTTGTTTTGTTTTATATTTAAACCAAATAAACCCAGCCTTTGCTAAACAACAAGTAGAACACAATGGCCTTCACCCTGTTTGTCTGATATGGCTTCTTGATGAGATAAAGGCTGCTAATAAGGAAATTATTATACTGCATTTGTTCTAATTTTGGATATTAGTATCTTAGAGATGAAATTATTAGAAAACATAATGACCTGAATTGTAATTAAACCAAATATTGAAGGTGCTGTGCAATAATGAATGATTAATGATGACCCTGCTACCACTGGAGAGAGAGCAGACTGCCACCTAAAGCTCTTTATCTCCCTGTAATGGGGACATTTCCTTTCCCTTGATGTCCTCATAGAGGTTTAGCCTTTCTGACATTGTGGTTTGAGTCTAAACCCCACACAATGGCTAAAGAGAAGAGCAGATCTATCGAGCTTGTTCTGATATTCTCTTTCTACTGTTTATTCCCCCTGACAAGCATTTCAACCTTGACCAATGTCACTGCAAAACACCAACACACCTGAGCTGAGGAGAGAGAAAAGGTGAATAATAATGGGCTGGGGTGTGGATTATCCTGAATGTGATCCTGAGGCTCCTGGCAGCCTGGCACCACAGAGCAGTGACAGAGATCGGGCACCACTGGGCAGAGCACAGAGCAGGGCTGGGGATGCTCAGGTGTGCAGGAGGACAGGGACATCACCAGGAATGCTGATCTTCCAGCTGTCACCTGCTGACTTCTGAAGAGAACAACAACCAAAGCCTCAGAAATACCTGAGCAAGACCAAAAGGAATCTTTAAATACCTTCTAAGGTGATTTTAAAGAGAATTAAATACGAGGCTCTGCTCCTGGAACAGTTCATACCCCAAAGCTACCTTACTTCTATTTCATGCCAAATAAAAGCTTTATGAATCACATAATAAAATGTTATGGCTGCTGGCACAATTAATTAGAGATGGAGGACAGCACAACTTTCACCTCAAACAGAAGTGTCATATTAAAAGAAAGAAAGCTGTTAAAACACTATGACCACGACCATTGCAAACTGATTCAGTACAGAAATTAAGAGATGCTAAGAAAATATTAATTTAAAGGAGATAAGAACAATGTATCACTGCAATGTTTGTAAAACACCTGAAGATCATATTGAGAGGAGAGTGGATCAACACTTCAGATCACAAACATCGAATTTCTCTACTGCTACTTACAGCTGCAAAAAAAAGTGTGTCAGCATCTGTACATGGGCCAGTAAAGTCCATTTAGACATTTGGGAAAAGAAACTTTCACTGATGTCCAACTTCCTACATGATTCTGAATCTTCCTTCTAGACTTAGGCAATTATACTACTTCTAACATTTCAGAAACAAAAATAAATTCAAGAATTATTCAGGATTGCTCAAAACTGATTACCCTACTGAAGGATGAGTGCTCATGGAATGGAAACCCCACAGTGGGATGGAAACCCCATTTTATTTGTGGCTGGGCTCATGGAGCACCATCTTTACAATTTAGTGCATGAACTCCATACACTATATGCTGTGCTAACCTGCACTGTACAAAAGCCAGGAAGCACATTAAAAATAGAGTAAAGCAACAGTTTTGAATCAATCAGAATAAATGTGACATTTTTAGAGGATATACCTATATCACACATAGGTAACACCCTAAGTGTCTATTAACTACACCTTTAGTTCCATTCACATTGACAAAGTTTCAGAGTTGACTGCTTAACCTGAATAGAAAACCTGCAGTCCTCACTCTGAGTTCTACATCTCTGAAGTGGTAAGGATGGCTCATTCAGAAGAAATATAGCATTGCTCAGGTACAAAAGAAAATAAAAAGCTAACAGTGGTGAAAACATTCCTTCTGTTCACTAAACATGCTCAGTCACTTCTCCCAGAAGAGACATGGATATGGAGCCCAAGTTTTGGGATGAAGGGTTACCCTCCCCACATCCCACTCCTTTTACACAAATGAGCAGTCACCCTTTGCAGTAAATCACTGTGTGACTGCACAGTGACAGTGAGATGTCACTTGTAACCTCAGATGCCTGATTATGTCACTTAACAGAAACACTATTTTAGAAGTGTTTGTGCACACAGCGCAGCACAGCAGGAATTGGGATCCACTTTTGACAGAAGCAGCAATGTGACACAAGATTTCATTAATAATCTGCCTGCATGTGTCAGCTCTAATTTTTAAAAATGTCTATTTAGAAGACCTAGAGATTATATATAAGTATTTTGATCATAGTTAATTAATAAGCACATTGTTAAAGTTAGTTTCAGCCTTCTTAGGAGAGTTGCTCTTTGCTAAAGAATCCAGGAAACTTTCTGCAGAACAAGTTGTTAGTAAATAAGACTTTTCTTAGTCTTTGGTTCTGTTTGGGCTTTTTTTGTTATGATAGTTTGTATGGTTTGTTAGGCAGGAGTTCTGCTCGACTGGCTCGATGCAAATTGCAACACGGCTCGGCTGCAGAGCGCCACGCTTGTGTCTGCACCAAACCTGATTAACAGCAAACATCCACCAGGAGCTCTGCCTCTCACAAATGGAACTTAACTAGGTTGCCTTCTGTGATGTTTACCCACAGGGAATGAGGAAAAATTTGTATTCCTACTTAGAATTTCTTCCTCTTTGCATGTAAGAGGAAGCAAGTTTCCCCTAGGTATACATCCTTCTATGTTTATGAACAGATGTAGGAAGGAAGCATAGTTTATAGTATACTACTTTTAAATTGACTCATTTGTGATTTCATTAAAATGCAGAATAAATTTGATATCCCCAGGCAATATTTCCACAGAATTCTTTAGGTTAAGATTTCCTATTTCTCTAAAAACCAAAGGAGATTTTCTAAAGGCTTGCTGATTTTATATATCATTAAAAGTGCTGTTCAAAAAGGAAAGGAGAAAAGAACAAATTTTATCCCTCAATATTCATCATTACTTCTTAAAACAGCATACATTTCATGAAACTTAGAAACTCAGGGAGAAAGTTAGAGAGCCTCCACTTGTGGAGCACCTGTGAAAAATCCACACAGAGTAAATGTCTTTGCATATGTTACACTTTCGTATTCTCTGTCTTTTTCTATCTTTCTGCTAGTGTATTTATTCTGTATTAGATGAACATGATTTTTAGGCACTAAAAAATGAAAGACAGCTGTTGGTATGAAGTTACATAGAGCAAGAAACTACAATATTTTTGCCTTCATCTCAGGAGTCAGCATTCTCGTGCATTAATATTTCCTGAATTCTATGATCAATATAAAAAAAAGGTTCTATAGTCTAGCACTCTACATTCTATCTAACATTTATTCTTACAAACTACTTTGATAATGAAAAGTCAACTTTGGTGCGAAAAAAAAAATATTAATGCACTTCTGGTTAAATATTCATTAGGCCTAGAAAGCTTTTACCTTTAATGACATGTCTAAAAATGCCCTTAGTGACCCTATATGCCATCCTCAGACAATTTTGAGATTTGAAGATTTGGCACACACCGCGTGCATCTGAAATGCCAAGATGAAAAATCATTTCAAAATTTTGTCATGGGAGATTTAGTCACAACCAATTATAGTGAGGTTCTACACAGGCAGTAAAAGACAACCCCAGACCCGTGCTGCAGGTGATCAAGGGATATAATTCTTTGAAAAATACCCATTTCTGCAGTTGCAAGCACAGTAATTAACTGAGGAAGCGACAGGCAGATACTTTTGATAGAGTAACCAAGTCTCACTGCAGAGGGTTTGGAGTCCTTCACTGCCAGCTTGTGTTGGCCTCCTGATGTCACCTTTTCTGGCTCAACTCCTCCTGACTGGAGTATTCCTTACATTACAAAGCAGTGAAATGGTGGATACATGGATTGTAGTGGAAATTGTGCTCTCTTTTAAATTTGACTGTCTTATTAACAGCTGGATTTTTAGTTCAGTACTAGGAATCACTTAATAAATGTACAAATTGCAGCTTAGGCAGGAGACATTGTATATAGGTTATCTGAAATATTCCTCTGGTCAGTAAAGCCACAGGGCAAACAGCACAAAACAGAGTTTATTCTACTCTGCTTATGTTGAAGACATAATAGAAATGTATGGGGAAATAATTAAGAGAAAAGCACCTTTGTTTTTGCACAACATTCCCACCTTACAGATCCATCATTGCAGCTATTATTCTGTGAACAAGGAATGGAATCTAGTTTTGAAAGCTTAATTGAAATTCTTTGGCTTTGTGACAGAACCAGTTCAGATCTGTTTGCTTCAAATAATCTCACTGCTCCTTCAGAAGTTCCTGGACTCGAACAACAGCAGCAACATAAGTGATATAACAGATTCTACCACTAAAATCCTCTCTGAAATGAGGAGGTATTAACATGAATGCCACATTTCTTAGTCTCACGTTACTGTAACAAAAAAGTAGAATTATTTCCATTAATCATTTTTTGTTAGAATACACTGCTTATTTATAAAACAGCTATTTGAAAATCCTGAGCCTTTGGCTGCTGCAAACTATTCAGGAAGAGAAGAGGAACAAAGACTGAGGAATGAGGAAGATCATGAAACTGGGTCAGGGTTCAGTCCCGAATTAATGTGATCTGCTGGGACTCTTGAACTTTTCTGAAAATTGGAATTCAGGGGAAAACATGCAGCATAACCTAAGTATCTGTGACTGGCCTGAATTAGATTGCAAAAGCTGTAGGGACAGCCAGACAAACACTTTTCTCTCCTGCATAACCCAGGCAATGAGTGATGTAAAAGAAGGCAGCATTTCCCAAGTGGCCACCAGAAGGTAAGTGTTGTAACCCAGGCTTTTATTATTTCTGTCTGAACTGCTTATCTTCTGAAAAGGCATTTCTCTCAGAAAGAGATGAACACTTCATTGCAAAGTTAGCTGGAGAGGCAAATGTGGGATCCACTGGGAACCAAGGCTGGAAATGGAAGGCACTGCCACTAAGTAATAAGTCCTATTTACCACATTAGGGGATTTGCTTTCATTTTGGTTTTGTCCTAAACAACTGTAAGTGAGGGAAAAAAACAGGCACCAAAAATCTTAATTTACAAACAGCTGTGTACTCTGGACAGGGTAGGGGGAAATAGATGTTATTCCACTTGATTAGGTTAGAACTGCTCTGAGAACAATATAAATTGAGTAGAAAACAACTATGGGGTACAGAGTGATGCAGGGAATATCACTCTTCTCATGTCAGCTTCCAGTTTCAGCTCAAATCCATATATTCCTTCCCATTAATAAATGCATATCTTTACATCTTATCTACTTAACTGAATGCATTTAGCTCTTATGTAAATAAATCTTATACCAGGTATTTCAAGAGTTTAGAAGACTAAAATTGGCCAAACACACACTCTGGAACACATCTACAGATTTTAGTTTTACTCTGACCTTGCAAACATTGAAATTCTTGTGAAAAAAACACCTTTTTATGTCTTGTGAAAAAAACACCTTTTTATGTCTTGGACATTGCTCACTTCCAGCTCACAAAGGGCTAATTCAAGATTTGTTACTTTTGCAAGGTTTCAGCTCTGCCTAGCACCGCTGAAAGCATGTGAAGATTAAATTTGCCTGTCTAATAGGCAAATGCATATCAGGTTTGGTGAAGAATCCCATTCTGGCTGGAGACCAGACCTTCCCTGGGATGACACCTGAGACTGTGCTTTACATAAAGCAAGCCTTTAGAGGTGTGCAGCTATGAAGGAATCTGTCCTGTGCTGGTGGCAAAATGGGAAACAAAAATCAAAGAGAGAGGAAATAGCACTGCACTATTTTCTTGGGTGTATGGAACATGCCCTGTGGAAAAAAAGCAAAGGAACAGTAAAGAAAGTAGGTGCTAAAATGTAGGAAAATACAGTAAATGTGAATTTTTAGATGGCAAAATAAGGATATGAAGAATATAGATAGATGTACATCATGGGCAGGAGTAAGAACAGAATATGTGTACTCTTAACAACATCTTTTAATATTTGAATGAAGAAGTTCATAGGTCACTTAAGGGATAAAGGAATTTGGAAAATGCTTCCTTACTTCACAGAACCTTACAACACATCCCATGAAAGGCTGTACCACTTGTATTTAATAATCAGGCAAAGAATATATTTTCCCTTAATCTCTCTCTCTCTGAAACACTGAACATATTTCATAGACTGAAATACCCTGGTATTTAGTTTAGCTCATATAATTGACACTAAAGTTTCTGCAACACATATAAAGCTCAGCAGAAGAGAAACAAGCCCTGAGAGCAGGGTTTGGTCTGGGAGGGCAGCAAACAATCCCCACAGGAACCCCTGCTGCGAGTCCTGCCAGGAACAGATACAAAGCAGAGCTGCTCCCAAACCCTCCAAAGATATTACATTGGATTCTTGGCAACCATCAAATTCTGAAGCTGTGACTGAACTTAGCTGCCACCTGCCACATCTCACGTGGCAGAGAAGGAATTGCTTCCAAGAGCACTCGCAGGAGCTGTGACTTCTGACATCTCCAATGCTTGCTTATGAGAGTAACAGGAAAATTGGTCTGTCTGAACAGTATTCAATTCAAAAAGCAATTTACATAGCAAAACAACACACAACAAAAAAAAATACTTTTAAAATAGAAAGGGCACTTGCAAAGAAAGTATTCTACAGAATTTCTCTTTTAATTATAACTATACACACAAAACACACACTGTAGGCATAGTGGATGACAATTCTCAGTCGTTGTCACCCTTGACCCGATTTCAAAATATTAGATAAAATGTCAGGAAACCACTTTGAGAGATGGTGAACATTTTCACCTCAAGACTTCTATAATACTATTTTCTTCAATATTTCATCTGCCTGTCTTCTGCCTTCTTAGTTGGAATGTTCATTAGCCCTCACATAACATGACTGAGTGTCAAGAATACAAGCACTCTAAATGCTCAGGATATTTCTCCCTTGAAAATGGTAAGGATAATTGAATACTACTTGCCTGGGGAGATTAGACTTGCAATATGCTTTATATATCCTAGTTGATTGAGTAATATATTTAATGGAACATACCTGGGAAGATGAACTGCTTATCTGGCCATAGCATGTCTCCAGGAGAGATAAGACAATTGACTTTTTTTTTTCCTTCTGAACCGATAGTTCTTGATAATTCACCTGTTTGTTCATTTGCAAATACCAAATGTTTTATGAAGCCTTTTACACCCCCTCATCAAGAGGGAAATGTGGAGAGCAGCAGCAAGCAAGCAGCAGCTCTCTGACATCCCTGAGATCCCTTCAGCAGGTCTCCATGGATGGAGCAGCAAATCAGACACCTGCACATGCCATGGTCTGTAAAAGGGCTGTGGCAGGAAAAGCTGCAGCCCAGTGAGATCAGTCAGCCTTGAAAGAGGTCTGGCCTGAAATTTTAGCCCTTATACAACAATTAAGCATCCTGGTATGAAGGTAAATGAGATCCCTTCTTCACTCTAATGCTTGTCAGCAATTGCCAGAAAGGCACCTATGGCCAACAGGAAAAGCAATTTCTTCTCCTGCAGGCTCTCCTTTGCCTGTCTCATCTTACATCAAAAGAGTACCAGGCATTAGCAGTTTGTTTCATGATTATTATTTAAAAAAACTGTGGGGTTTTTTTTATTTTATTTTTGGTTTTTTTTAACTGAACAGAGATGAGATCTATTTTTCTGTGATGGGGTGCTGTCAGCCAGCCCTGACATTGAGTCATTAGATCCCAGAGCTTGCTTGAAAAGAAGAAGTGGGAACAAACAGCAGAGAAGTAGAATGGTACTTAGTAGGCCAGTCTTTGTTTTGAGAAGGAATTTTAGTCACAAGTAATCAGAGTGGGAGTCCAGCTTGGAAGTCACATTTCATTCTGGTGGATTTCTGTGGAAGCTGGTGGAGCTGCAGAGTAAAGGCTCTGACAGCTCAGCAGGTGGGTGAGCACCAATAGCACAGTGTTGTCTCTGGCAATAAAGGCAGCACTTTTGGTGAACTGAGGTAGGAAACAACTCAATAAACACCATTGCTGCAGTCATTTGGCTGACTCATGGCCAAAATTAACAAAACAGTTATGTGAACAAAAAGGTCTACAAAACTTCAAAAATCCTGAAGGTGCTTTGGTGCATTTGGCTGTGCCACATGTAAATCCCAAACTACCTATGCCTCTAAGGATCAGAATTCCAACCTCTCACTTTAAATACTCCACAGAAAGATCTAATCTGGGAAAGCAAAAAGGCTCCAGAGAAAGATGTTGACAAAGGACAGAGAAAGAAAATGGCTTTTGGTAAATTCCTTTTTACTTCCATTACTAAAGCAAGGGAATGGACACTTTCTACTGCCAACAACTCTGCTAGCCAGTAGCTCACAACGAAATTACTTAATAGATTTAATAAGTGAAACATTTCCTATATTAAGTCACCAATAACTATAAATACAGTTATGACAGCTGAAGTTCCATAGTCTGGGAGAGCAGGTCACCCTAGGGCCACATTTTTTTTACAGCAGCTGGTTCCTGATTTCAAAGTCAATTTTAGGAGCTCAGCTTTAAAAACTCATAGTCACCATTATCACGGCAGGAACAACAAGTTCTTGGTTCATGACATCACTTAAAATTGCTGGTGCTGCTCACAACTGAAAAGTAAACAAATAAACAAACAAATCCAGACAAAAAAGAAGTGGTAGAAGCTTACCTGAAGCCCTTTATTTAGTTAGACTAGGTGTTACTGAAGGCTGAACACCTGCTGCAGTAAAATCTTGGTGTAAATCACCATAAACCCACAGTAAATTCAACAGTGTTCCCTTTGAG
Source organism: Lonchura striata (assembly GCF_050655825.1). Taxonomy (NCBI): domain Eukaryota; kingdom Metazoa; phylum Chordata; class Aves; order Passeriformes; family Estrildidae; genus Lonchura; species Lonchura striata. The sequence continues at coordinate 4,957,336 of NC_140709.1, read as the reverse complement.
TTTAGTGAAAATAGTAAATTGGATTGACTTTATACTCCATTAAAAGATTACCAGACTAAGAATGTTCATGGACTCATAGAAGGGTTTGAGTTGGAAGGGATTTAAAAATAATCTCATTTCAAACCCCTGCCATGGGCACCTTCCACTACACCTGGTTACCCAAAGTCCCCTAAGCAATCAGGGAATGTCTTCCTGATACCTAAAAATCTCTCACTTTTAAACATTTCAAAATATTTTCTTTTTATTTGTTGCAAGCTATCAAATGTTGTGAACAAAAACAGCTGGGAAAAGTCCAGTACAAGATCTAAAATGTCTTCTTACTTTAAATACAGGTCAGTCTTCTAGAACAGGGTAATGTTTAAGAAAAAAACCCTCTTTTCCTCTGTTCCTTGTCTCACTCCCTGCTGTTGTTTTCCTTATCTTTGTGGCGGTTTTCTACATCAATTTCTATCAAAAGAATTGTTAAATTTTACTGTCTACATCTCAAAATGCCTTTCAATAAAATGAACCTGCAGGTGCAGTGCCTTGAAGGGAGTAACTTTTTCAGCTGGGACAAAATGATACCATTTTATTGTCAATAAAGAACAAAACCAAAAAGAATGGTGTAGAGAAATAAAAACACACCTAAAGCCATACCTTAAATCAAATAATCGTGGCACTAAAGATGGGACAGTAAAAGAGAGCAAAAGCAGTATTTAAGGGAAGGAGAAATCCACCTACTTTGATATCCCTCATTCAGGCTGATATTTGAGGAATTATTCCAGATATTTTGAAAATGGAGAATTTGACTGGACATTTGGAAGACTGCTCTTCAAAACATGCAATGTGTTTCTATTTCTGTTCTTTAGTGTCTAGTAGCAATATGAAAAATGGAAGAACTAATTCACTAATTCAAAAAAACATATTACTCAGGGTCCGAGAGAAAGCAATAAACAGTTCACCATTAATTGCATTTGTAAAAATGAAAATGCTTCAAAACCAGTTAAATTGATACACAGCCCTGATACTCCTAAACACTTAATGCCAGCATAAAACGATGACCACCACACCAAACCATTCTCAAACCTACAATTCAAATTTTGGATTTCAGTATGGCCTCTCCTCCACCTAAATATAAAACCTAACTGAAACATAAATTTTAAATTAACGTCTATATGGAACAATAAATAATAAATAATTATAAAGTGGTTAAGAGTAGCTTTGATCCATGTGTTTGCTCAGAATGGTCAACTGCAGAAGCAACACAAGACAATGCCTGCCAATAAAACATTTTGAATATAAAGCATAATGAATGCTTTCAATCTTGATGTATAGATTTCCCCAACACTAAACTGCATAACAGCTTTATACTTTCATTCCTTTGTTTTTCACAATAAATCTTTAAAAATGTCTAAAGAACAGAAGTTCAAGGTCCAGCTGCTCTCACAATCAACTTTCTCTTTCAAAACAGTTGAAATAAGTTAGATTAAATTGATTATCTTGAATTTTATTGTGATTGGGAAGCATGCTGTTTCCAAGCATTTGGATTAATTGCATCCCTTTGAGGCCTCCTAGGCCCTGCTGTGGTACAGGGAACCCATAAATACTAACTAAGTTTATTTTTATAAGGTGAAATACGCCAAGCTTGAGGGGAAAAAAATACAACTGGAAGGATGAAAGCAAAAGAAAAGTATAAATAACCAAATAGTTTCTGTTCCTTTGACTGGGAAGCATCTTAGCTGTCTGGCCTCATACCATTCAGCAACCACAGGGAGAAACTCGGGTTTCTGTTCTGTTCTTTAAGAGAAGGATTAGCCAGAATTTGGAGTTGCAAGTCTTATTTAAGTCTAGATTCTCTGCTCCTGGTTAAAAACAGCAAGATCACATGGATGCATATGTCTTGACAGAACTTTCAAGTAAATGAAACTAATTTAGATGAGCTTACTTGATTAATAAAATCCTCAAGCTTTAGAATGTTTCATTTTGATGGACAGGAAAGAAAACACACAAAGCTGTGTGAGAGAAGAAATGTGAGCATGTAATTAAGCTGGCAAGAAGCTTGGCATCACCAGAGCTCTGCTCACCATGCTCAGGATGTCACCTTGTGTTTGCCTGTATGTAGATATCTTGCACCTCCCTAATTCAATGGCATGCAATAAAAATAAAACACTTTCCAAAGAGTTGTCAGTTAATTTTTCAGTGGTTAAACAGTAAAATGTAAAGATTTTTAAACACCTGAGCTCAATTAGAAAATTTATTTAAAATTCCAGATGAAAGAGCAGAAGGTCAATTTTTGAAATCCCATATCAGGATATGGTACATGACAGCTTCCATATACTGATAGTGAATAAAAACATAACTTATCTTAATGACAATATTTTTAAATTGTATTTGAAGCACTACTGTGACTCCCTACATGAAACTGAAATTGAAATTGAAAACTGAGTGAAGTTATATGCTAACATGTTGCATATTTCAAATCTTCCATTGGTTTAGCATGCACATTCATACATCACTGACATTCATTTATAATTCATGAAACATTTCTCCACATTATCAGATTCAAAAACATGTTTCTGCTTTTGTTTTGCAAATGCTAAAATGAGGCACATGGAAGGATTTGAGAAACTGCAAAGGGGAAATCACTGAACCAAATTTGTTACAATGACCACATCCTACCTCCAAAATGTGTCTTAGTGAGCAGATTAATTGTTCTTTTGCTGCTCCCTTGGCAAGATAAACCACACAGAAATAGGCCAGGACTCCAGAAACTCTTATCACTTGTCAGCTTCATGCAGGGGTCAAAGCTTCACAACCACACACAGACTTGAGAGAAGTGAGAAGGGGCTACCTGAACTTACAGCAGTGCCCACAGGAGCAGCAGAATGGTTTAGGTGCCTACCCCTTCCCAGTTGAATGATGGAAATGGTTCAGTCTGCAGTGCTGAGCTGCCCTGGGAACACCTTCCCCTTCAGACTCACAGTCTACAGCAGTGCTAGAATCACCATGGGGTTTAAATTTGCAGTCCTTTCTCACTTACAACCTGACTCAGAACCTGTTTTGGCACATGACAAGCTTGAAGCACATCTGCCTTCACTAAGTCACTTGCAAGGGACTCCCTGGTACGGTACCAGCAGCAACAGAGAAGGGAAGGGGCAGGTGAAGATAAAGTATCTTCACATCATCCTTGGGAAAGGTTAAAACCAGAAAAGCTGATGTTTTGCCTTCTCAAGGAAACCTAGTGATTTTAGCTGTAGGAGTTACTAAGGTTGCTCTTTGTCTTGCTTGTTAGTAAAGTACAAGAATGAGAATAAAGGGAGTAAGAATATTTACAGAAGTGTGCTCGTTAGAATAAAGTCATTGTTCCTTGCAATTTTTCATCCTTCTGTGTAATAATTATAGCTCAAACCCCAAGGTCAACCTGAGTAAACACATTAGAATAAACACAACACTTTAAGGATCAGCACCAAATCTCTCCCAGTGAGCATGTCCAAGCCAAGTATGGACCAAAATGAGAAAATCCACAGTTACAGAAAGGAAGAAATGTAAAACAAAAGCAAATTGTGCACTAAAAGTATAGAGAAAGATGCTTGTAAAATATCTGTGTGGCCTCTTATTACTCTAAGAGATACCTGCAGACAAACCTCATCAACAGAGTCACACATGGCTGTTATTTCTGTTTTGACTTTTATACAGCAAAATACTCATGTAAGATGCAAACTGTTTTCTCAGTAATGTGATTTTAACCTGTCTTTTGAGACTTCTTTCCTTGATTAATGGTAAATTACTGTGACTATTCAATGTCTTTCAGTAGTCTACTTTTACATATTAACAACAAGATAATGATGGGTAATTCATTTTACCAAAATTAAAAGCTTTCACATGAGCTACTTTCAGCCCAAAGAGAATTTGCATTTATTCCAATAAGACTGCAGCACTTGGATAGGTGCCAGTACTTTTCTTATTGCCACTTTACTCCTGGAGTTTTGCATGGACTCTATTTCTTAATTCTGAAGTTCTTTTCTTCAACATCCACAGCAGAACAACTTCTTGAGCTTTTGAAATGAAGCCCAACATCCTCAAAATCAACATAAGCAATCTCTGTTCCAGCCAGGTAGGCTGCACCTGGCATTCAGCAAATTCCCTGGGAAGGTCTGGCAGGGGGTGCAGTGGCTTTTTAATTGCTCCAACCTGTCCTGCTGCTTTGCACCTGAGCTGGCACCAGCAAAAGTGACTATTCAGCCTCCTGTAAGACCTTCTGTAGTAGGATGTGCTCTGTAAGAAATCCCCACTCTGTGTTTCAGACTTTCTTAAGCTTTTGTTCAGAGTCACTGCTCGGTGTGAGGAGCAAACCTCACCGTTAATTTGTGCACAGCACTTGCCCATTGATCCCAGGAGGATCAATAAGGCAGAGGCTGAGCCAGCAGAGCACAGGGAGCATCCTCCCCCCTGGGAGGCAGCAGAGCCACCCCTGCTCCCCACAGAGCTTGAAGTGGCTTCCAGGAGCCTCCACCACCCTCAGTTTCTCTCTGCAGAAAAAAAAAAAAAAAAAAAAAGCCGCAGAAATCAGAAAAATAAATCATGTGCTGAATAAAAGCTGCTTTGAGGACAGGCTTGGAAGAAAATAATCCTTTAAGGCCCCCAGCTATTTTTTATTTTTACTGTGTCATTAAGAGTCACATATTCCTATCCTGGATTACCTAAAAAGAGATGCACACACACCTGCATATCCCATAATCGGTGTCTCCTGCTTGTTTGGGTTTACCCTGGAGCACAAGTGCTGATCTGTTGACCCACTGGGGCTCAAGAGCAGACTTGGATTTTTCCAGTCTAACCAAAGCACTGGCTATGGCACAGCTACAGGATGTCTGTCCTGAAATTTTCCAGTTCAGCCAGACAAGATATTCATTAGGAAAGTAAACACATCTGGGAAATACAGTCACACAGCAGTTCTGTTCTGCCCAGTTCTGCCAAACTAGAATGAAGAAAACATAAAAAATAATGAAAAAATAAAAATCCAAACATACTTCTGTGGTGCAATGTCAAACTGTGCTACAAAATTTTCAGGAAGAAAACCAGATAATAAAAACCAAAATCAAGAATCAGAAAAAGCTGAAAAGTACAAGTTAAAATGGATTAAAATCTAAGCAATGGAAAAATTTTATGTATATGAAATAATTCTCTGCCACAACATATAATTGAGACAGGCTGCTCAGTAACATTGGCATCTACATGATGTTTTGCCATCTATATGAATCCCTAAAAGATTTCAAAGTTGTCATCACTAAGAGTTGCAAATTTGACAAAACAATATTAAAAATATGTACAATCAGAAATAACTGTACTCATTTGTACATAATGGTAGAAGAGAAATTGCTGACACTTCATTACAATGTTCCCAAAGTATCAATTAGAAAATTACTAATTTCATTAATAAAAAGTTGTCAAGAGAGGACACTTTCTTACAAGTCTCAGACTCATATTGATGCCTCAGGTTTTAGCTTTTATATTTTTCAGATTCTGCTCTGCTTTAGTGTGCACTTCTGAGCTTCATATTAGGGGATGGTGAGCTCTCTGCACAGAGCAGGGAGAAAAAACAATTCCTTTTCTAGCTGGGGACCAAGGACAAATGATCCAAATCTCAGGCTCAAGAGCACAAACAACGTGGGCTGAAGAGAGAAAAACAAGAAGGATGGGACTTGATAATCTAAAGTTGGAATTGGACAATTAACTCCAATGTGCAAATGGAGCAGAACTTATAAAAGTGAGAGACCCCATGACGGGTCAGGCATTTTGGGACCATTTTTGTTCATCTTGGTGCAGCCCTGGCTGGGCTCTTGTGCTGCCCAAGGTGGATCCATTGAGGCCTTTTAGTAAATCCCTACTTTTAACTCTCTCTAGTCTCTGTTCTAGGTCAGCCTTCACAAGGCATCAATATGGGCTGAATTCTGTGTCATTTACTAGCTTTTCCACACATTTTCTGTTTAATGTGTATTCTAGCTGTCTCCAGATGCAGCAATTATTTTTAATTCTCATAGAATTATTAAGGTTAGAAAAAAACATTTAAGATCATCGAGTGCGACCAGCAACCCTGTGCTGGCAAGGCCACCACTGAACCATGTCCCCGGGTGCCACACCTACACAGCTTTTAAATCCCTCCAGGGGCAGGGAGCCTACCACCTCCCTGGGCAGCTGTGCCAGGGGCTTGACAGCCAGCTCCGTGAGGAAATTTTCTCCAATATCTAATCTAAGCCTCCCTTGGTACAAGCTAAGGCTGTTCTTTTGCTATTGCTTGTTACCAAGAGAAGGGACAGAGCCCACCTGGCTGCACCCTCCTGTCAGGGATTTTTTGGGAGTGAGAAGATCCCTCCTGAGCCTCCTTTTCTCCTGGCTGAGATGTCTCAGCTGCTCCTGGTTCTCCAGACCCTCTCCCTTCTCTGGACACACTCCAGCCCTTCAATATTTTCTTGTCCTGAGGGACCAAAAGTGATGCTGGGATTGAAGGTGTGGCCTCAGCAGTGCCCAGCACAGGTGGCAATCACTGTCCTGTTCCTGCTGAGCACAATATTCCCAACACAATCCCTGCTCCAGCCCGACAGCATGGTGAGTCAATCCTGTACATTCATGCCATGACCACCTCTGGTTTTGAATCTTTCTTGTGCAAAACCAAGCTTGACCTTCCCAATCAATGCTAATTGATGCTGTTGATTCATTTGCAAAGAGAAGACACAAGGGAAGCCTAAACCTTGCTAAATAGACCATTTATGAGATTATATCCTGAGGAAATAAAAGGTGAAAATACATTGTTTGGGAGCATTAAAACACAATGTGACAAAATCCATTGTAAGGATATCACCTGGAACATCATTGCCCTGGAGGGGAGATTAACTTCTCTGTCTTCTCTCCAGCGAGCCTGAGCTTATTTGTTCTGTATTGAGCTCTTCCTCATCTGCTATTCAAAGCAACTTGGAGGCAAATCACTTATCACTAATTGCTATCTGTTCACCGTGCTACAAAAATGTACACATCAGTTTTTAGGGCACTTCTCCTGTATTTCATTTGTAATTTAAATTAACTCTCCAGTCAATATGAAACATCCCTCTTTAGCTCAGTGAAATGCTCTTAATTATTTTTGTAGTTATAGGAGCTATAAAAATCAATGTCATTATAAAGACAAATACATTTCATGCAAGTCACAGAAAATACTGTTACAGATAAGTCCCCTTTTCAACATCTATTTTGTTTTCTTTGTAAGAAAAAAGCTCTTTTATTAAAAGCACAGTTCTGTCCATTCATAAATCACAAGGTAGCTGAAAAGTTTGCTATGTGAACTAACCAGACCTTGAAAAACTCCAGATTTAGGCAGTGGAAAAAAATGATTTTTCAAGCGAAGGCCATGCTTTTATGCTAAAGCAGAATTTAACTGTACAAGTTTGACTAATATCCAAGCTTTATGAATCAAGAGAAGGCTCATCCTCACAAAGCACCTCTGAGTCAAACTCATCGAGTAACTGTCAAAAAAAGCCCCACTGATACTTCTGAATATTTATGCCATGTCATACTTGTGGGCTGCAGAAAAATAGAAAAATCACTATTAGTTGAGTTAATCTACTATGGTTTTATAAACCAAAGGAGAGATACATTCTATGCCATATTCTCCAAAACCAGTTGTTTCCACTTTTACACTACTGCACCAACAGTCAAGGAGTCAGGCTGCAATTAAACCATTCATAACATCTGAAGAAATAAAATCAAGTAAAAGAGAACAACAGAGAGAGATTGTGTGAAGGCCATAGATGAGGAAAAAAAATTAAAAAGTAAGTAAAGGAAGAGAGGAAAACCATACCAGCATAGACTTAAAAAAAAAAAAAAAAAACAAAAAAAAAAAAAAAAAAAAACAAAAAAAAAAAACCCTTTAATTTTAAAAACAGAAAAACAAGAAAGAGTAAAGAGATTGAACCATGGTGGAGGGGAAAAAGGAGGGAAGAGCTTTGGGAGACAGGAACTGTTGTTGCAGCCATCAATCTGGATTAGTCCCCCACACTGACCCATGCTTTCATTTAAGAGGGTTTATCCATGAGGCTGAAAAGCTTCAGAGGAACAGTTTTATCTATTTATTTATTGGCAAGAAGTGACTCAAAATTCAAAAGTTCCTAACTTCCCAACAAACTGGAGAGTGAAATAAGGAGCTGACATTTATTAGGATTTGCTTTCCTGTTTTTGTAGCTTCATTGTGACATTATCTCCCTTGTTCTGTTACAATTTAAATGTAAATCTATTTGGTTTGTTTTATGGTAGTAACTCTGCAATTTAGTACTGTAATACAGGGAGTCCATTTAAAGCTCTAAGTGCTCCCAAAAGGTATCTGTCCTACTGCCATGTTTTATTATTCTCAAACATCATTGAGGGCAGGGAGAGGGCCAATTCTCACACGTTATGCTGCTTTGCACCCAGTTTTTCCCCCTGGTTATGCAGGAAACTGCAGATCCATGCACTTTTGGATCTGCTGTTGATTGTACTGATGCTTGTGAAAAAAAAAAAAAAAAAGAAATAAAAAAGAAGCAATTTTAAGGTCATTAATATTGAAATGTAAAGGATTTGTTTCAAACTACCTCCTTTGAAGATACCCAGGTTATTTGAAAGGATCTCTTTGAGCATCCCTTTTGTCTCACAAGGGACTCCCCAACAAAACACCCAACATAAAGCTGGTGCACAGAGGCAGTGCAGCCTGCCCTGAAAAGTTCAGGTGTGTCACCCTCAGCCAGGAGTTATCATCACATGAAGCCTTTCATTAGTGACTCTGAAATCCCCTCAGCCACCAGGGTCAGCAGATAATGCTCAGAGCATCCATCCCAATGACAGCATGCACAGGGTGATTTTAGCATCTCCTTTGGCTGAGGTCCAAGGCTGTTTGGGTAAGGATGAGTGCCCTGCACTGGGGTAGGTAACTAATCAAAAATAACTGTACTAATGACATGGTCAGCAACACCGTTGTGACAGAATTTGTAAGATGCAGCTTTCTGATTTCACCAAGTATCACATAAGTTTTAATGTGCAAATAGCAGAGCATTCATGCCACTTGGTGCAAACACAATCTTGGGAATAAAAGACTCAGGGAGGAAATTTACACTTAACAGAATGCAGAGTTTGAAATTTTTACCTATGACTGAAAATTCAACTGTAATTTCCTTCAGTCCACATTAGGCAATTGGGGGGAAAAATGTTTCATGTAGTCGATGCACGAGGCAAGTTCTCAAAAAAAGCTTTTGAGAAGATACTTCACAAATTGGTAGATAGTAGGAAATGCTGGGATGTTTATGCATCTCCTTGAAAAGATATAAATTTAGAACAGGAGAACAACTCAGGAGGATATGCTCTTACAAGTTCCTTACACAGTATTTTAGTCCTATATACAAGTTATAAACCCATAAACCAAGTTTATTTCCTCATATAAAATGCCCATGGTCACATCATGCTCTAAATTGCGTGGGATGACCAAAACGTGCAGCACCACTATTGCAAATCAGATCAGTTTTCATGTTCATTACCATCCAGAAGATGGCAGATCAACTGATATTTTTCTCCCTTATAAACTTTGTCAATGAAATTGTTATTAAAATTATTTGCTATTCTGAATTCTGTCCCTCCAACCCAGAGTTTTGTGGTTTCAATAAATATTCACTAAAACATAAACAGGTTTTGCAGCCCCAAATCCATGTTTCATAGGCTGGGCTGAGTTTCCAACTCACTTTTATTTAAGTTTGATTACGTGTTTTAATGCTCATGCAACTCAAAGCAATATCTTCTCATTTGTATGTGTATGACCTCACTGAATTCCACTTTTTACCAAAACCTCAGAGGTAAGATACAAATGTCAATACAAATTAAACTCTGGCCAATGTAAATCTCTTTAGTCTTTTATTTCTTTATAAAAGAAAACAATGTGCAAGAAAATAAAGAAACACAGAAGCAGGCTTCAGTCTCCTGTGACATCACTTTGAAAATAACCATTTAACTAAATTAAGTATTATCCTGAGTATAAACAGCCACATTACCTTCCACTAACTGCTAAATGTGAAAATTATCATTAATGGTTGAATGTGCACAACTGAAATTTCCCTATCCTATGAAAATTCTACCCATGCCTTATAAACAACCAGTCCAGCTTCTCATTAAATGTCTTTAAATTCAGTGAGTCTGTAGAAGAGATTTGTAAAATGGAAATTTTACAATAAACATAGATTCAGATTCTTTAATTTTACTGACAATTGCTTAGAAAAGGGACATAGATTTTCATGCAGATAAGAGACAAACTGGTGGCATTTTCTGAAATGTCTGTGTAGCACTTCAGCCTTCTCACTGTTTACTGAAATCAGAACTATTAGGTACAAACAAAAATCCTATCCCCATCTTTTTCACCACAGTATTCTCCGTCTCCAACTCATAAATATGTGGGATGTATTTAATGCACATTAGGACAGGGAGGTTTTGATATCACTTCTTCCAATTTTTGTTCAGCTTCCAAAAAACCTTAGCAGAACAACCAGACCATGACAGTGGGAAATCTGGGAGCAGAAATCTCTTCCACCCTCCCTCCTCCTCTCAGATCTGCTGTGCTGTCTCCCACCACCCTCCTGTGCCCACAACACAGACCAGACACAGCCAGGCTCCTGGATTTATTCCTCAAGCTTTTGAACAGCTCCTTGCAGTAACTCTTCCCTTTTTTCCCACAGCAGACATTCAGCCAGTGTCAGCTGCCATGCTCCAGGTGAAGGATGCATGATAGGTTTTTATCTTTATAAAGTTTAACAAAAGCTACATGCAAGTTTGCTCTCTGCCTTTTCCATCAGTGCTGATAAATAGGGACAAAGCAGCAGCTTTCTGCTGTAGAGTTTACAGCTAGAACTCCCTAATAAATGAAAATTAAATGGCTGTGCTGGCAAGGGATGAGACCTTCACTTCTGATTCCTCTCAGCTTCAACTTTGAGCTGAAACCTCTTCAAACTCAGCCCAGCAGAGAACTCTTTGCTCCAAGGCTCAGAAATCCCCACTGCTGAAAGCTCCTAATCCTCCTGCTTCCCCTCTCCTCCCAGCTACCTCTCCACATACTGTTATTTTCAAAAATAGTTGAATTTAACAGTAACAACTGCTGCACATCCAGAATCCCACTTGGTTAAATGCCAGGGCTTCTCTTAGTTCCAGATGAAATCATATTTTCAATTTTTATTTCTTGGCATTGGGGGAAGAAGAAAGGAAAGGGATGAAAATGTATTCTTAGTAGATTTTTCAAAAAGACACGAATAACATTCATTGCTCAGAAAACATGAAATTACATTCTACAGCAAACTGTTAGTAGGAGCTTGAAACAAATTCTGCTAATTGTACTTTTCAGAAAAAGCCCTGCGGTTAAGATAACTAATCAGCTGGGAATATTGTAATCTGGCAAAGAAAGCTGTCAATTGGGGGAGGAATTTTTAGCATTGCTTATGAGCCAGAATTAGGACAGCTACAAATGGTTCATACTATTTGGAAACATTTGAGGAAAGTTTAAGTAGGTTAAAAAAAAAAAAAAAAAAAAAGGAAAGAAAGAAACCTAAAGCTATGACCAGCAAAACAAGATGGTTGGGGAAAATAATATATATTTTTAGCACTGCAAGTATACATGTAAGCAGTGCAAAACACACACTGTACATATATTTAATGCTAAAATCCAAGTTTCTAATATTCCACTATTCTCATTTTCACTGGAGAAAGCCACATTACTTTCTTGTGCCTCAGTGTAAAATAAAGTAAAGGAGCAAGGAAAATAATAGTTTCTAAAACTTTGAAGTACGCTTAGAGATTTCAGTGTCTAGAAATTCTCAGGAAACTAAAGAAAAAGTGACTGATTGACAGTTAAAAGAACAGCTCAAGAAATTGATGAGACATTACACTCAAATGTTTTCAAAAAATCCTTACTGCTGTTTTCTTGTCTCTGGTCCCAGCTCCTACATCCTGTTCCATTGAAAGAGGGATGGTTCAAATTGGTCAAAGGAATTTTTCTGCTGTGTTATAGAGCAAAAAAACCTCATGAAAATAATGTTTACCCTTATAATGAAAGCAAAAAGAAAAAAAAAAAAATACACCAACCATTTCCTGCTAAGGAAATTTCCCTATCCCACTGCCCACATCACTGAAGGGGATAAAACCATTCTCACACAGAGATTGAACAGCAGAGACCCAACTGATGAATTTTTGAGAGCAAAATTAAAACTACTGAAAAGTGTTATCAAAATTTCAGTCATCTCTGTTTTCAAGAGAAAGTATGATCGCCAAAATAACCCTTGAGGGTTCTAATTTAGCATTTTTATATCTTGCATAGTTATGTATTATTAGCATCTGTCATCGTAGATTGATAAAGAAAAAGTGTCCTTGGACTACACTCGGTCCTTTCTCTGTACAAAATGCAGCTACAGCCCAAAGAATTCAAATGGATGGAAGCTGTACAGAAATGTGGTGTCTTTTGCTTGACTAGTTAATGTAATTTTGGAGTAAAACTCCACAGAAAACAGATAAAATACAGATTTTCAGATAGCTGGTATGTTCGAGGCTTGTATTTTCTATCTGTATCAAACTACAGACATTGCCTATCCCTACAAAATATGAGTATTCAACCTTAAAACAGTAAAATTAGTGAAGATGATGTTATATGACAGTGTCACTTCACTTTACTTCCTAAGAAGAAGAAGTAAAAAAAAAAAGGGAACTTTAGATATCCATGCATATTTAAGGAGTTCCTCAGACTTTTACTTCTTCACTAGGGTAGATGAATTATTTGTACTCAAGGCTAATAAGCTCATCAGGGGAATAACCACTAATGATTAAAAGTCAGAAAACAAAATTTGCAACATTGAATGGCACTCAGGCTGAAGTGATCCGGCACATTTAGGAAAGATCACATCCCAATTAACTAGAATATTTAAGGCATTTATGGAAATATGTAGTTCTGTTTCTCAAAAGTTAATAAAAAGATTTCATGAAATTACCAACTGAAGTATTTGCCTGGGTATATATAATATGATATCTTTATTAAAAAATAATTATTGTAGGATCTATACTAAAACTGAAATATTATTGAAGGAAATCTAGAGCTTCTAAATTAAAAGTAATTAAATAATGGCTAACAGAAAGAAAACTAATGGGTGGCATTAAGTAAACGTGTGTTGGTACAGGCATAAAGCAAAGGAAGAAATTTACTTCAATTGACTTTACTCCAATATGAAAGCAGTAATGCAGATCTATAAGAAAAAAGAAAAATTACTCAGACTGGAGCTCGGACAGTGCCAAGCAGCACTGATGTAACAGGGAGAAAGAGTATCAAGGTCATTCTCTAATTGAAGACTAATTGATCCCAGTCCACTAGAATCAATGAAGCCTTTCCCAATGAGTTCTGTGGCAGCCAAATGCCAAAGGAAGCCCCCAGAGCCTCTGCCCAGGGCACACGGGGAGCCCAGGGCTGGCAGAGGGGGCTCCTGGCAGGGAGGGGTGCCAGGGCTACAAACCCAGCCACAAACCACCCCTTCATCATGGATCACGCCACGTGGCCTTTCTGCTTGGTAGTTTGACTTATTAAAGATCACAAAACTGTAAACTTCTAGTAAAATCCAAAAATTATATGACATTCATGGTGGAGATTTAAAAAAAGAATCTACAGAATACCCAAAGAAAAAAATCTGTCTGGCTACCATGAACAAAATGACAATGAGGTGACACAGTAAAAGAGGTGTGATGCACACAATGATTCACAAGGGACCCCTAATGAAATGTGGGTCATTACAAGCAGTGTCTTCTAAATGCAATGTTTTTGTTCTGGATCCCCCTATACATTGGCATAGTCATCAAAGATTTAGACTGGGACTGCTTATAAAAAAAATTAGTCACTTCTAGTCCTACTACCAGAACACCTTTTCCCCCTGTGTAATTGCACTTTAATCCATCTCCCGCTTCTCCAGCAATTTTCCCCAGCAATTCATTGCTTTGACTGTGACTCAAATGGTATTTGAGTGACTCGAGTTGATTTGTCTGTGACTCAAGCTCAGCTTTTCCTGAACACACTGAAATGAAATGAAGTCCCGTTGTGGGGATGGGTTTGTTGCTTTTGTTGCCTCTCTCAGTGAGTCCCCTTTAATCTCTTACTCCACTCCTGGTGACAATTTGTGGTGCAGCTGGAGGTGCATTGAGCCATCACCATGGCACTGTCAGTCACTGCACTCCCCAAGAACTCCTCCAGTTACTGAAGGGAAATACACCCAGCACAGAATTTTGGCAATAATAATATTGCCCAATGACAAAATAATACTGTATATAATATAATATAATATTATAAATATTATAATAATATAATAATACTGCCCACTGACAATAAAGTTGACACTGCACTGGATAAGAAATGTATTTGACACTGCAAACAGTGACACTGGAAGCACTCTGAAGTGCTTCCAATAAGGAGGGTCTATGTCCATTAATGCTCCATCCATAGATGGGGATTATCTTTACTGTATCATTGTGTTTTATCTCTTCCTGATTTTTTGTCACAGCAAAATTTTCAATAAAAGATTTTTCAGATCCAAACTTAGAACAGGAAAAAATGCAATGTTAAAAGAAAAACCAAATAATTAAACCACAGCACTGCACAACAGTCAGCCCAAGCTGAACCATTCCCATCTATACACTCTGCAGCCTTGTATCCTTGAATTTCAAAGAATTTGATTCTTTTTTTCTGTCTCTGTTGAACAAATACAATTATTTATATTCCCACCTTCCACTTAGTACCCTTAATGGTGATACAGAGATAATTGAATCACCTCCAAAATGTATTAAGGTTTTATACTAATTCAACATTAGTTGAATTAGTAGTTAAGCACAAGAATGTATATTCTGAGGGTTTTTTTTAATAGAAAAATCCCTGTTCCATCAGAATTAGCAGGTCTGGAGCTCAGGATGTACAAGATGCAAACTCCCATGTCCATGTCCCAGGTCAGCTCAATAGAGCAGAGCCCTTGGCAACTCAGGATTGCCTGGAAAAAATCCCCATGTTCTGAGGGAACAGAACTAGCTGAAAAACCAGTAAGAAACTTATGAGTTGGAAAACAACAAGAGCAAAATAACTAAACTCAGGAAAAATTCAATAGAGAGATTTTGAGCAAACTTAAAATTAACATGCTCCTAAGTAATTTCAAAATATCTGTTCTAGGCTGCTACGAAGAAATCAAAAGAGAAGATATTACAAAAAATGAGTGTAGTGTTTATACAGAGGCCACTGTTCACCCTCTAAGACAGAAATAATTTCTGGAGGGACCAGGGCATGCAAATGTATGAGCTCTGAGTCCAAAACCACAGCCAGATGTTGCAGACTTGTCATTAGAATCACATGAAGAGACACTGTTTGCAAAACAGTTTCATCCCAGAAATCTCTTGACTGGTGCTTGAACAGAAGCCCAGTTTGCCAACTGGCACCAGGTCAGGGAGGCTCCTGAGCAAATTGTCATCTGTGTCACCTGCTGGTTTGTAAGGATGCAGCACACTCCATTTCCCCTTCCCCACCCCCAGAGCACAAACTTGCTCTGGAAACAGCAGAATCACTTTAAATTTCACCCCTTTTCACCCTTTCCTCTGCCTCCCCAGCAGAGCCCAAGTTCTGAGTTCTTTACAGCACAAGGAAGCCCATTCCTAACATGCACTGTACCAAGTTTCTGCGTATGAAAGCATCCTCAGCCTTTCTGCTGCTCCTCCCCAGCTTCCCCTGCTCTGCTTTGCCTTTTAGGACCTAAACTTTTAAAGCAGC
Organism: Lonchura striata; assembly: GCF_050655825.1. Lineage (NCBI taxonomy): Eukaryota > Metazoa > Chordata > Aves > Passeriformes > Estrildidae > Lonchura > Lonchura striata. Next base: position 4,941,534 of record NC_140709.1, on the reverse strand, counting down.
ATTAAAGCTCTCCCAGGCCTCTGTGGACAGCAGTTAAGAATGACCAGGGAGTGGAACCTGCTATGTTTTATCTCCACCCTGTTCTCCTTCAGAAGATGAGCTTTTACAATTTTGTACACCAGATGGACTCTGGAAACTCCTTTCTGCTGGAGGCCATAACTTATTTTACACAACAATGTCTGTGTTAAAGTCCCAGAGGTGGAGGGAAATTATTGTGTGCCCTTTCTAGTTTAGTAGGAACCTTAAAACTACTTGTACTTTGTTCTCCACAACCTTCAAGCAGGAGTAATAGATAAATATGGCCAGTTTGTTTTGGAAAAGCCAACATCTTGAATAAAAACTAGACTTTACTGATTTGGAACAAACTATAGAATTAGTTCCAGCCAGGATTTTCTTTTATTGAATCATTGTCCTTTTTAATTTTTTTTTTTACTAAATGACAGCTGTAAGTGTTATCAGTATGGCAAAGCCAATAGTATCATCATCCCACAGGTAAAATATTCAAACTATGACTTTAAAAATGAAAGACATTAGTTGCACTGGAATAATAAGTTTTCTCTGAATCGAATATAGTTCCCACTAAAACAGATTTCCTGAACTGAAAAATATGTAGCTGAACACTATTCCACTTGACAAATTTTTGAAAGCAATTCTGTAAAAGGAATTCCTCCATAAAACACATTCCTGCTTCATTAACCCTCATATAGTTACAAAAAATTATAATGTAATTATTAACCTTAACAAAGATTAAACCATGTCTGCAGAGACCCTACGGTATTAAGAAGTGTGATACAACTCTGAATATTTTTTCATTTAATAGGTTCAATTCCTTTTCAAAGATTTAATATCTGTGACACAGACACATTACAGGAAACAAATACACCAAAGGGATGTATGAAAGGAAAAGCCAGAGGATGGAAATATTACACTTTGTAGTTTACACAGTGAACTTTTCTTGTTTCTACATTACATTAAGAAAAGCTGTTTTATACTGATGCACTGATTCTTTTCCCCTGAACACCCCACAAGCAAATTGGGTCACCCAGTGCCACTGAAGTGGCACCATTTGGGCTGCCAGTCCCAGAGGGTGAAGACACACACCACTGGTGCTGTCAGTAATTGCCCCAGCAGAGATGCTCTCTGCTCTGCAGCAGCACAGCAGCTCACCTGCCCAAAAACAAGCTTGGCTGGCCAAAATACTCTGCAAAAACTGAATTTCAAATCTTTCTTCGGGCCATTACCATCCCCATACCCTGACAGGGCAGCATGAAGGGGAAGGCAGGATCAAGAGATTCCCAAGTTAAATTTAAAAGGTTCTAAGTCTATCATAACCTAAAGAGGAGCAGTAGAAAGTGAACTGAAATGTTGAAGGTGAAAAGCCATTTATGATTAATGAGCTTTTTATTTTTCATCTTTCCACAACTTTAATTAAAACACAAAGAGCAGGTATGAAATGCAGCCCTTTACTTCGTGGCACTAAGATGAAAGCATGCTGCTGCTTTTCATTCCCATCCCAGTGCCCCTACACCACACCTCTGCAATAAGTTTGTCTTTCAAAAACTGTCCTGGTCCACATCAGAAGGGTCTGATCTGCTGTTCCTTGCACTCCACAGGCTGCCCTGTGCAACATCCCTGAGCAAGGCGCTCTCCTCCTGCTCGCTGGCACAGATAATATTCACTAGGTCGGCATCAAAGAGCATTTTGAGTCAAAACTCACACTGGAGACCCAGCCAGCCAGGACAGTCAGCTAATGATGACTGCCTCACTCAGAGTCCTGCTCCAGTGAGTGCCAAACACTTCCTCTCCAGCTGCCACCAGCGTTTCCTACATAACCCAATCCGTCACGCACCGTCCACAGAGCTGAGCGTGATTCCCGCGAAAGCAGCTGGGGAAGCTGCCACTTTGAGTGGCAGCTGAGCTGCCTGCTGAAGATCTGAAGCCTGGACTTACACTTCTGGAGTGACAGGCATCTGTCTTAATTCTGTGGATGCAGCCTTTAATTGTTGTGGAGCCTGGCACTGGGGCAGACAGGAAAATGGCAGAGTCAATGTCCCGCTGCAGCGAGGGACGGCGTGGGGAAGAACAGCGTGCCCAGCACGGAGCTCTCGGGGCATTCCTCTGCCAGCTGGAGCTGCTGACCTGTACACAGCAGGGAAAGGGAGTCCTGGGCAAGCAGACAGGAGGATCTTCTGCTGGAAGATCTCCATTTGTAACTGGAGCATCATCTCTGCTGGAAGCAGAGGAGTGGCTCCAGGTGTAATTGTGGAGGGTGACAAAGCAAACAGGGGTTGTCTGGAGGGGATGCTTTCCCCGCTGCTCCTCCCTTGTGTAACGAGAATCATGCTAATAATGGGAAGGTGAAGTTCCAGAAGGCAAATCTGTAAAACCACTCAGGTCCTGTGACCCATTAGGGCCTAGGGCTGTAATCTGAACTTTGATTTTCCCAATCCAGTCTGCTCCTTCTGGAGCCAGGACACTGGATTAGGAGACAAAGCCATTTTTGTGATAACTCTATTTTCAATTACACTCTCCACTTGCACTTTTCAACATAAAAAGGAGTATCTTGCTGATACATGACAATTCCTTTTGTGAACCTGATGTTTTGAACAGCAACACCTGGGAGATCTGCATAAAAAAGTGCAGGAAAAACACAGTCCCTCGAGGGAGCTTAGACTTCAAATTACTGATGTGCTAATAAGATTCTTTATGTACAAACAGGAATAAAGAAATGAAGAATATAGGCAATATCAGTAGGATACATACAGACAAAATTAAATAACGCTGTGGGAGTAATCCTCTGAAAAAGACATAATTTGGGGCATTTTCTTTTTCTCAGCTTAGTTAAATAAATGAATTGCCTAATAGAAAGTCAGAATTATAGTCTTTTTTTTTTTTTTTAATTTAACTAATGCTTCATTTTTTTAATTGCTTAAAGAGTCTAATTTTTCTAAAGCTACCTATGCAATCAAATATGCTGGAACTACAAAAATTCATCCTCATATATTATTTTAGAAAGTTCTCCAGATATTTCCAGATAATTTGAAAGCTAAAAATAAGGGGGGGAAAAGGCAGGAAATGCTGCCTTTAATTCTACTGAAGTATGCTATATGCTTAGAATTATTCAATGTACTTAAAACTTTAAAAAAAGTTGAAAGGCACATTTGTGCCCTTTTTAAATCTGGTTTCTCAGTTCTGTTTTATTTTAGTTAATCAAGCTTGCTCCTAATTAATTTTGACCTTCTATTAAGAATATCTACTTCTCTAAGAGCACACGGACTCAGGGTACTGAACATATAAACCCATTTTTCGTTTTTGTAGTACAGGGCAGAAACCTGTTTCCAATCTCAAGAAGCACAAACCCTAAAAAACACAGTTTTACTTTCGCATGCAGAAATATTGATGAGAAAAAGTTCTACATTGATAACTAAGAGAAGTTTCAGACCAAAAAAAAAGTAAAAAAAGTATTGGAAAAAAAGGAGAAAGAAAATTCACAGTCTGGGGTTAACACCAGAGAGAAACTGATGCACAAGTTCAAGGGTGCAGGTTCACCCAAAACTGTAAAAACCTGAGATGTTTCTTCTCGCTGTATCCAAAGTGTTCTCTCTCTCTACTTTTAAGTAACATCAATCATTTTCCTCTATTAAACATTAAAAAAGTATAAAAAAAATGAAAGACTGATTATGTTGTGGGTTTTTAATCAGTGTAAGTGATTTAAGTCATCCATTGGCATCAGAGAGGAAAAAAAATAACAATAATTTACAGGGCCCTTCTGGTGATAATTTTTGCTTTTCATTTCTTTCCGGAATCACACAAAGGTTAAACCAGGAGTGACTGGGAAGTTGATGGTACATTTCAAAACAGCAGAGGAGTTTTAATTTATTAATTAATGTTTCAGTCACTGGCTGTTACATAAAATCCAACATGTCAACTTGAAGAGCAGAAAGAAGTCTCTCTTGTAAAAAAGGTTTTCTTCTCTTTCCATATAATTTCAATTTTTTCCTCTTTGGAAGAGTGTAACAATGAGGGAGTATCTCTTATTTAATTGGAAGTTTAAAAAGAATGGATACATTTTATATGTTACATAAATCAGAGCAAGAGATTAGAGTTCCTCTCTACAAGATTTTTTTTTCCAATTTCCAAGGGCTTGAAAAGATGAAGTTTTCCAATATATGAAGTTCTTAGAAACTATCTGACTTTGACAAAAGATTTTTTTTTTTTTTAATCCTGGGATATTCTAGAAGACAAATAACTTTTAATATTGTGAAAAATTCAGTATAATTAAGCACACTAACCCACAGGCATAAGGTCTTTCACAGTATGCTACAATTTGCTGGTCTCAATGTACTTAGGACTTGTGTCTGAGCATTTTCCTCCAATTTATTGGAAAAAAAGAAAAAATCTTTTTCCCCTGTTTTAAAATAAACCCCCAAAAGTAAAAATCCTACTAATTACATATAAGTGCCTTTATATAGGTAATATTTTCCTAATTATTTTCTACCTCCAGTCATTTGTAGCCTCATGCCATTGCTATTAATGAGTCATAATAACAGCATAAAAACTATGTTAAAAGTGATTTCCTTTAGATACAAGAGAGCCCATCCATGCAGACAGACATTTGGTTATCCTGTATGGAGCATTTCCTGAAAAAACATATTTTTGGTTCCTCCACCAAATACTGTAAATCCTGCTTGTGCTTTTTCTGCCTAATAAAGTGCAATTATTTTGGTGGAAGGCATGCATCTTGAGCAGGAAACAGACTTAAAAGGCTTGCAAATATCACTTTTCTGAATTCATAACCTTGACTTAATGCTGGACTGGAGATTTTTTTCTTTCAACTCCCTCCCACAGCCAGGTTCCTTTTTTCTCTTTTATAGCCTTGGGAGCATCCTCCCATTTCAGCATCCTCTTCCTTTTACACCTCCTTTTTATTTTGAGGGGGGGAAAAAATTTAAAAGGAAGGGGAAAAGGGCAGCTATGCAGTAGTGGGATTTCAAAGCTGCTAAGAAAGCAAAGCAGCAAGCAGGCAAGGAGGCAGAAGTGAATGGTTTTAGGATTTGCTAAAAATGCTGCTGGGGATCAGCTGCTGGTGGTGTGGCTTGGAGGAGCAGGAGTTTCCAGGAGGTCAGTGGGGACAGGTCAGCAGGGGAGCCCCAGGCTGCAGGGGCTCCCCTACAGCAAACCTTGGCAGAAGCCCTGGAGGCAGCTCAGGAGCCTCACAGGAAAGACACAATTGTTCATTTGCCTCTCTTGTCTGAGCTCAATATCCCTCTCCAGGAATGCTGAGAGATTTCCCCGTTCCAAGGCAGGGTCTCTAACACAGCCTTGTTAACACTGAAACTTTCCTCACTCACTCTGCCTTTTCTTGGGATGGACAGGGACTTTATCCATTATTTATTTCTCCCCAAGGCCTCTCCGAAAAGGACAGGAGATTAAGGGAACAGAGGAGGAAAGCCAGAGGTGCTAAAAGTGCCTCTCAGAAAAACCAGCAGGATTTGTGTTTGCCTGAGCAGTTGTTCAGAGGGATGAAATTCCTGATGCATTTTCCATTCTATTACATAGCTTTGGGATGCAATTTTCTATGTAATTAAGAGATCCAAAAGCACTGCATCACTGGTTTCAACAGAATTTAGGTCAAAACCATTCTTGACCAAAATACCCATCACACCAACAAACAATACTCTGCCCTCTTGTGCTACAATGCAGTGTAAACACTGAGTAGCTACAATTAACAGCAGAACATCTACACATGACTTAGAATTAATGTTTGGTTAACACGGCACTGGAGCTGTAGATGATGTATTATAAAGACTATTGTTACAAAAATTCTGTACCAATCAATTTAAAATAACCTTGTAAAGCTTAATTGCTATCTTACAGGAGTAATGAATTGAACAAATGTCAGATCCCTGTAAAAGCGCCTTTTATCATAAATCAGTATTCCACATACAATAATTATCCCATTAATGCTGAATGAAATGCTTATTGAGTTTGTTTAGCATGCACTGTAAGTGGATAAAGTGACCAGGAATACCTAATAATTTACTGACAGGCATATTCAAAAAATATTACTTTGAAAGGGAAATTAGAATTTATAAAAACATACTATATAGAAGATGATTTAAATAGAAGCAAAAGTATAGTGTCCTAAATTCTCTTGAACATTATCTGACTTTAATAAATAAAAAATACACCAGCAACTTCCTAAAACAAGAAGGCTCAATGTTTCATTCTGGTTTAGTTCTGTCCTACGAGATAAAAAATGGAGCAGTTGCCAATTTATCTAACTTAAAAAGTCCCTGACTTGCCAAGTATGCTGTGATAAATAGTTTTAACTACCTTCTGCTCATATTTTATTATAGGACATGACAAAGGGATTTGTAGATTAAGTCTTCAACTTTACTTGTGATACTTTGCAAAAGATAGATAAGGTGGCCACTTTAGAGGTCTAGCATGAAAAATACAGTTTAAGAGGTAAACAAAGAGCAAAGCTGTATTTTACATTGAAAATATCTACAGGTTTAGAAAAGCCTTTAAAGAAAGCTCACTGTTGTTGCAATCACTGAGCAATGCCCTAAATAACCATGATCTTGCTTTCTGAAATCCATCTCTATGGATTCCGGCTACCTGAGGATGCCACAGGTAAGCACACAGCTTCCTCAGCCTGGGACTCTGAGGGAAGCAATTCTTAGCTATGATATGTAGAGGAAATGTAGGCAAATACACAAATGTGCCAATAATTCAATTCAATGAGCTCTGCACGGCTGGAACGCTCCCAACACCCAAACACAGCCTCCCACTGCCACAGAGGAGGGACATCATCAAAGCTGCCATCTCCTCTTGCCTTTCCCTTCCCAAGCTTAAACCCTTCACACACTTTTCTTGTGTGGGTTTCAAAGTGAGAACTCCTTTGCACATTTTTCTCTCTGAAAATCACTGTGGCACGGGTCTTGCCTCTCATTGAACCAGTTTGCCTGCAGGCCACCACAAACCCTGCAACAGCCTCTTCTGACAACTTCACCCTGCTGTGCCCAGTGAAAGAAATCCATGCATCTCTATTTGCTACCTTGGAAATTAAAGACTTTCTAGAAAGCCCAGGAAAGCTTACAAGTGTGCCTCCTGGTTCATTAGCAATTTATGTGCACCAGTGATAATCATTATCATTAAATCATTAACATAAATCATTACCATTACATGGTCCTTGCCCTCATCCTCTAGAGCACCTGAACTGATCCTGCATCATGACAGAAAGCTTTTTGAACTCTTGTATTATATTTTGCACAATGTATCAGGTAGAGCACTTTTTGTTGGGAGGCACTTTTTGCCTGATACAGAGCAAATGATGCCCAAGTTATTAGGAAGCTTAATTTACCTTTTACCTATGACAAGCTGCAACTCTTCTCCCACTGCCTCAAGCAGTGGTTCTTACCTGCCAGTTTTAACAACCCCATGTCCCAAAACTATTAGTATGGAAGTACATGATGATTGAAAGACAGGAAGTATAAACAATATTTTAATTATCATATTATTCTGTCATCCTCATGACAGAAGCCTGGCAGTTGCTGCAAAACCATCATCTAACAAACTACTGCTCCTGAATCAACCCACATTTGAAAAACAGTGAAAAAACCCTCAACATATTTGTGTAAACAGGGAAGGAAATGTAGATAGGATAGAAATATCCTAGAAATAGGCCAAATATGAAGTCACCACAGGCTCTACCTACTATTTCTGGCACTCAACATAATTTGCTCCCTTTATATATGCTTAGATCGTTTTGAAACCTGTTTTATTTTACAAGGTAAGTATCACTGTGATCTTATACATTATGAAATAAAAATAATTACTGGAAAAACATTGGGCTAGTGTTTTACTGATATAGTTTATTACATTTCTAGGGGGAAAAAACTCAGAAAACTGCCTTAGTAGTCCCGCAACAGTAGAGAAAGATCTATTTGTACAGGACCCTGTGCAGGGGATGGAAGCAAAGCTTTTGTCTCACCAGGACACATTTCCATTGCTGCTTGGCTCATGGACTTCAGTGCTCTCTCAATAGCTTCACTGCCAGCTCAGGCTATGGGTGTAGGCAATCAAATGTTATCTCTCTCGAAACCCCCAAATATTGAATTTGTTCAAACAATTAAGTGATTGTGACCTACTTGCAAAATAACTCATCACCAAGAGAGAGGGTCATTCTGAAAGATAAAAGTCTGCTGAATCAACTCAGAAACTCTTTGAGCCTCAGTGGTAGCTCAGCTCCTGTGACTCCCTCGTGCAGCAATGTCACTGCTTTCACACCAGGCTTTCTTCTTGGTGTTCTGTTAGAAGTATGCCAACACACCAGCCAAAGTCCCTGCTTCTCTCTCCACACTCACTTATCTGAGGCACCACAAAAACCTTTTCCAGAATAAGCTACCACCACAAGAGACAATTTTTGTATGTAGGTCTGGTTCTTGTGTGTCCACATGTGTGTGTGTCATCTTCACCTGAATTACCTTTAAGAAAAACTAAAATGTTTTGCCTTTTAGCTACATCTCCCATGTGATATCTGTGACATCTACTGGCTAAACTCCACAGAGGTTCCATAGCTATGATTTTTATTTTATATCAGGTTCTTTTCTTATAGGAACTTCTCCATTTATCAAATGCTGACAAGCTGATAACTGATTATACCACGGCTCACCACAAAAACTGAGGATATTCCTTCTTCCACCTCACTGCTAAATAAAACATAAAACAAAAAGGGAAAACATCAAACTTTTTCATTCCAGAGACAACCTGGAAATAATAAAATATCAAAGATTTTTCCCTTATAGATTTCTTTTCTAGACAGAGAAATATTCTTTGTGTTCTGCTTTACATTTTGAAATCAAACAGGTTGTTTCTGTTTTCTTGTTTTCTACTCATGCTTCCACACACTTCACAGATAAAAATCCTCAATAAATGTGGGACCAACACATTTCTTATCCTCCCACAATTTGTGGAACTTCTCAGAGCATCCTTAACTTGTGAGAATCTGCGTAAAAATGTTCTGGGAAGAGTGTGAAAGTGCTGGTTATGTTATGCCAAAGCTAATACTGCAATATACTGGCCACATTTATATGGCCACAACTAACTTACCTTCCTTCAGGCCCTTCCTGGCTGAGTGATTAAAGAATAACATTTGTAACTCTATGAGGTTTTTAATGGAATGACTGAAATTGAGCCTATCACAAGCTATGATGTCCCTCAAGATGTGAGGTGAAAATTCTGTCAATAGAAAAAAAAAAAATTTCCAGGTGACTCATGTTAGAAAAACAAACTGTAAAACTCAAGAACCACAGAATTGCATAAATTCAATAAGGTTGGAGAAGACCTCTGAAATCATTGAGTGTAACCTCTGACCAACATCAAACCAAGGCACTGAGTGCCACATCCAGGCTTTCCTTAAACACCTCCACAGTCTCCACAACCTCCCTGGGCAGCCCATTCCAATGTCTAAACACCCTTTCAGTTATTAAATTCTTCCTAATGTCCAACCTAAACCTTCCCACTGCAGTCCATATAAACATGAAAAAATATTGATCACTATCCTGTGCTAAAGGTTATACAGAAAGAAAGGAAAAACACAGAAGAGACTCAAAATAATGCAAGACTAAAATGAAAAAGGGCACCGCTCATGAATGAATCAACCTTAAAAAATAATTTTAAAAAATAAAAATACCAAAAAAACGTGTCAAATTTAAGGACCAGAATTCACATGGATAGACAATGTTGGTAAAAATGCTGGGGTAATACAACATTGAATCAATGTGCAAAGCAAAGGCTGTCCACCCCAGGCATACCCTGAGGTTCTGCTCTTCACCTCCAAACAGCCTCCCTTTGAGAGGCAGCACTCCTCCAGAGCTGGAGGTTGTACCACATTTCCACCACTCAAAGCACTGTGCTGAGAGGTTGCCCTGACATTAGAGGCCAAACCCACGCAAAGACAGCAGAGGCTGCCTCTGGAATGTGCCAAAAAAGCCATGGAAGAACCAGAATCCCATCGCTTTGCATGGCATGGCAAAGCTCACAAAACCCCCTCCTGAGAGAGCAAATCCTTCAGAGAAGTAACTGGGGATATTGCAGCACATAATGAATTGGCTATTAGCCTTCAGCAAATGGGGTATTTATTATTTTTAAATCGTGCATTAGTGCTCAAGCAACAATGATATTTATACTGCACATCAAACCACAAGAGCAGGAAAGTGGTGAGCTAAAACTGAGTGATCTTGTATGCCCTGAGGGAGCACGAGACCTAAACAGATGCACACATCAAGTAAATAAGATGCAATGATACTGGGGAAATGATGCCAACTGAGTCAGCAATATGAAAACCCTACTGCACAGAAATGTCCTGTGGACAGCAGACTCCAGGCTGAAAAGACAGCTTGGGAACTGGAGGGATGTCATCAAAAGAGGGAGCAATGCTGAAAGAAGAGCTAAGAACACCTCCAGGAAAAGCACTGCCTAGTTCTTTCACAGTACAATGTCTAGAAAGCAGCACATAAAGCTTCTTGCAGAGCACTCAGAGGGAGCTGGCACACAGCAGAATGCTATACCATCATGTTATATTTCTGTCTTTGGAGTTCTCCTCAGAGAGCAAGCCGAAACATCAACATATCACTATTAAAAATTCCTGTTATCCTCCTACAGCTTTTAGGTTGTGGATATTAACAAAGATGAAATGCTTATCTGTTCAAATAGAAAGGCAATTTTGACCTTAGTGCATTAGTGTAAAAACAAAATGTGCTGTTTTGATATTTACAAGATGCCAGAATTAGCTGCAGTTCATAATCAGCCTCATGGCATCCATGCTAAAACAGCCTTCCAAAAGTCTCCCTGGAGGAGGAGAGAAGAGAAAAAAGCAAGAAAAAGCAGTTACCAGTAGAGGATTTACAAACCAGGCTTTAAAAAGACCAAACTGAGCACTTGAGCTCTGCAGACAAAGGATTCATGAAGCCCAAACTAAGAGCAGGCTTTGCATTTATGTCAAACCTTTCCCAAGACCAGTAAAAGGCTGTGATTGCCAGAGCTGCTGGGGAGGATGAATTCTGCTTTCCAGGGACTACTGGAGGTGCCACGAGGATTAGGGAGAAAAAGCTGGCTTGCACAAGCCACGTTCAGCCTGATTTTTCTGTACACCCTCCCAGTTCTCTGGGAAATAGGAGGCAGAGGTTGATTACCTGGAGGTGTTTTGGCCAGGGCTGCTGTCAGTGAGCCACCCCGAGCACACAGACATGCAGAAAATACTGGTTTTAACTAATTTGAGTCCTCAGATACAATAAGCAGCAGCAACAGGGTGAGCCCTGCAGGGCCATCAGTGACTGGCTGTGCTGTGGAGGGCTGCAGGAGGCTCTGACACCCAGCAGGGAAACCATTCACACCAGTGCCAAGCTTTTTTTATTAAACATCTCCCAGCAATACACCTGGCACAGCCCTGAGATATTTCTAGTTTTTATTTTATTCACTCTTTATTTCGGCAGCAAAGATCCTGCATGCCTTTAGAGGAATATTAATGAGCAGAAGACCCAACTCTGAACCCTGTGAAAGCTATTACTGCTTGCTCAGAGTAACTGGGCTGATGTCAGCTCAGTTGATTATATCTTCTTTGTTTGTTTCCCTGAAAACACGACGCTACAGTGAACCAGGGGATGTTAATGTATTTCCATGCCATGCTGCATTTGTTTTTATAGCCAGGACTCCTTACTTAATGTAGCTGATACCTTCTTTGAGTCTGAGACATCTTAATGAGCTCAGCACAAGCATGCACGGAGGCCACACCAAAGATCAGTGCCTCGTGAGCAGTTTGCTGGGGAGGGCATGGATCACCTTCCAAATGCTACTGCTGGCTGCAGACTAACTAATGCAGCTCTAACAAGCTAAAAACATCCTGCTAAGACCAATCTGTCATTACAAATAAGTAACAATAAAGCGGGCACATGGGCAGTGCTTGTGCCCAGGCGATGGGAATCACCTTTGGTACTTGGCCCAGAGGGTTTTGCAGACACTCTTTTATTCTGGTAATTGCAGTTGCTAAAAGACATCTTATTGTCAACCTGATGCATTATAAGGCAAAATTCCTTCAGCACCCCAGGTTCATTATGTGGTACCACTAATAAGGCTGTGCCTGAGAGGAGTCCTGCCCACCCCTGTGCACTGGAACATCAGCACCCTGGGCACACCCTCTGATCTCAGCCTGACAAACATCACACAGTGCCAGGCTGGAGGGATGCCAGGTGAGCCCTGCTCTGCTGACCTGCAGGTGGACCACGCACACATCTTTGATCAAGACAGCAAGATGCTCTCCCTGAGGGATGGGGCACAAGATTTGCTGTCAGGTTTAACTGAACCCTCCACTCCACAGCAGCAGGAGTGGGGCTCCTTACACAGGTAGGATTGTAATAGGAACATGCAAAAACACATTAATGACAAGGTTATTGTTCTGAGAAGAGAAAGAAATCTTTAAATTCAAGCACAACTGAAAGTACGTCCAATGAAGTGCTGCTCTGCACAGCCAAAAAACATAAACAGAGATCAAAACCAAACAAGAGATCCCAATAGACACCATGGCAAATCCACCTTAAATCCAACACCTCCTTCTGCCCTCAGTAACTTTTCACATTCATTTTCCAAGCGTTGGGAGTTTTTCAGTAAAAAAAAAGTTTCAGTGAGGGTCATACACGAAAGGGGTAAAAATCTGCTGATGTTCAAGACCAGCTTGGACAGGGCATGGAGACATGGAGCAACCTGGTCTTGTGGAAGGTGTCCCTGTCCATGGCAGTAGGCTGGAATTACATGACTTTTAAGGTCCCTTCCAACACAAACCATTCTATGCCCCTATCAAACATGGATTTCTTTTTAAAAATGGAAGTTTGAGGTAATTATAGGTGCTGCATCACTGTCTTTTCCTCACAGTACATTCCTCAGGTACAATTTTCCATGTCTCTTAGCTTTCTTCTCCACAATGGAAAAGAAACATTTCCCTTGACGGTACATGAAGTTTGTCAGCTTTTTACTGTCATACAAAAATCAAACTGAAAAAAGTAAAATCTCCCTGAAGAATCTCACAGTAATTTTTATACACTCAAAATTATAAGCCTGCTGGCAGCTAAAATGTAGCCACAAATGCAGCTGAGTCACAGAAAAACAGAATAAACATACAGTGATTTATGGCTTTATGATTTACCCCAGAAAAACCACAGGGCTGTCTGGATGACTGCAATTATCTCTTCCTTTCTCGACTTGGATTGCTCCCAATTAGAGTAAACTATTTTAAGCCCTTTGAAAACTAATTCTTAAAAAAAAAAAAAAAAAAAAAAAAGCAATAAAAGCAGGAAACCACAACTGTAGGATGCAGACAGGACAAGGTAAAGCTGTGTGACTGTGAGCAAAGGAGAAGGGCTCAGTGCCAGGGCAGTGACTCAGGAGTGCCAGGCTCTGTGAGCTGTCCCTGCCTGGCAGCAGCACTTGATAATCCAGGCTCAGGTGTGAAGGCTGCTGCGTTCACAGTGACCTGTGTAGGCTGTGAGAAGACATGAAAAGTGATCAGATCCTTCATCTCCAGCTTTCCCTGCCAGGCCAAGTGCTCTTGCTGAGCCATTTGTCCTGCACAGCCTCAGGAGGGTTTTCCAAGGGGCAGATCCCTGCAGCAGCAGCTGTGCTCCCCCCTCCTGCCCGTGGCTGCATTATGGATGCTGGAGGTGTAACCATGGTGTGCTCTCATCTTTCTGGGTGCTGCTCCTGACAGCAGCGTGCCAAAAAAACAGAGACCAGGTCTTAAAGGTCAAGGAATATAATATGCATCATTTCAACCTCAAAAAAAAAAAAAGTCCTCCAACCACCAAGCCTCTTTTTCTTTAAGCTTGGATAAGTCAAAGCTGACCTTCTTCTGGCTTATTAAGGAACGTTTATCTAGTTCACGTTTCCAGTTCTTGTAGGAAAATACACAATGTTTAAAAAAAAAGTTTAAATCCATATACATGCTTGAACCAATTAGCACCACATTTCACAGAAACATTAAATTAGCCAAGTCCCTCTTCCAGCATCCCTTTCTGTGGCAGACTAAAGATCAGTGCTGTGAAATGGCTTCTTTTAATATTCTTGCTCATCTGCAGCATCACCATGAGCCATGCTGGTAAACAAGGAAAGAATCAGTCCAAAGGCAGCCCTGTGCCCAAGCCCAGCACCAGGACTGTGCTCTCTCCTTCACAAGCACCATGGAAATCAAAAATGGCCCCATCTTCCCCACAGCTCTGCAGCCTACCTTGCATATACATGAGTTCATGCTCCCTCTAGCTATCTCACATTTTTCCTGCTTTGGTGACTCAACCCCAATCTGAAAACTGGAAGAGAAATTCCCTTTTATCTAAAAAAAAAAAAAAAAAAAGAAAAAAAAAGAATCAGTAGGATTTTTTCAAGTAGGGGATATTCAGCGGTGTGGAAAAGGTACTGCACAATACTTCCTGTCAACAACACCAGATGTGTTTCTAGTAGAAACAATTGGCTGGAAATTTATTTATTGACATTTCAGATGACTGAACATTGTTATCTTTTGATCTTAATCATCATTTGTACAATTTGCTATATGAGTGGAGATCAAGGACCTTCCCTGACCTCTTTTTAGAAGTATCAGCAGTGTTTATTGATAGGTTGGAATCCTGAATATGATTATGAATATGGATATGTGGAGTATGAAACTTCAGCTGAATTAATACGGCCCAACTACAACTAAACAGTTGAAAAAGCTTTTGGGTGAGTATAAAGCACTTGCAGAAAGGAAATAAGCACATAGCTAAATCCATACCAAATTATCAATTTATAACAACGTAAACCCTCAATGCATCAATTATTCCTACAGAATATATTCCTAAACTCTTTCTCCAGTCTCTATAAAATGCTCCCAGTGAATTTTCTCTGTCACAGAGCCTTGGGGCATCTCTGGACAGGTAATTCACCACAGCCTGCTCCTCTGGCCTGGGCACAGCAAGCAGGGCTGAAAGGCCAGAGGAAATAGCTTCAAGGACCAGCATTTAATGCACATGGACAGAGGAGGAACTGTTCATCATTTAAATTGTTCCAAAGCCCATCCTGCTCCTTAGGCTTGACAGTGGCTTGCTCATATAGAGCAAATTTAAAGATCAGGGTTCTTGACATGGTAGATTAGGCTCTCCTTCCACGCATTTTGCTTGCTGTGTAATTTGATCATTAACAATCTTTGTGCCACTTCCAGATAAGAATGTCTTTAATGTCTTTTAAAGGCAGCATTATTTTCTCCTGAAATAAAAAGCTTTTCAGGTAATTTTTTTAAGGAACAACAATTTTCCTGCTGCTAGTATTAGTGATATATTAATTATTTAACTGAAATAAATGCATCTGTTAATGTGTTTAATTAAGCATACAAAGCTCTTTATTTGATGTTATTTGTATTTAAAATTTCCTGTTTTCCCTAAAGTATTTATTGTCCTAGGCATGGTTTTTCTAATCTTAGACATACTCTGGGACTGAAGTACTATTTTATATCAGCATTTCTCAGCTGCTTTTATCATGAATAAATATATTGCAAACCATGTTAATGAGCTGTTTAGTATTCATATATTAGACTTTTCCTCATTTCATATGGAAATACCACTATAAAAATTCTAAGAATACTAGTTTTATGTGCATGATAATGATGAGATTCAAAGCAAATAAGGAGGAGAAAATCTGTGGTGGCAGTGAATATGAAATGGATTAGTGCATTGTCAATGTACTTTACATTGGTATAAAATTATTAAGGATGTAATTAAGTAGGATCAACGGTACTGTTTGTTTTGGGGGTAATGTTTTAGCTATTTTAGATGTGTCATCTTTAAGAATTTAATTTCACACTTTAATGATCTTTTTGTAATTTCCTCCTCCTGCCATGAAGTCACACAGTCAGGATAGGCATGAATCCACTGCAGATCCAGGAGCAACTCGGCTGGAAGGCCAGGCCACCATGAAGGAAGATGAGAACAAGGCAAATTAATAATTTTGTACATACAAAGGTAGTTCAACTGACCTTATCCATCAGGAACATTCAAATCCCTGGGATTGTTAGCAGGGAAGAGGTTTTAAGGTTTCTTGCAGAATCTGCAGCTTTGACCTGGCTGACCTCGGAGAGATCTCCAGTGCAGCCAGAAAGAACTGAGACTTGGTGTTAGAGGAGCCTAATGAGTCAAACCACAGCCCTCAGTACACTTTCATCTGCAAGCAGAAATTAAAAAAAAAAAAAAAATCCAACAACCCAGCTTTGGGTAAAGAGGAAAGAGAAGATTATTTACTGTCTTGGACAGAGAACTTACTACTGGTTACTGAATCAAAACCCAAATGTGAAAATAAGACTGCTACTAGACTTAATTATTGTCTCATTTTAAACTTGGAATTACAAATCAATGGAACAAAGCCTTTGTTGTTTGGAAAACACAGTGTCTGAGCACGTTCCCTTATTAATTTCATATGCTGGACAAAGCAGATGCTGACACTGTGGCCCCAGCTCACGTCCTGTGTGTGACTTCCCAGGGACTGACAGCAGAGCCAGGGATGCCAGCAGCAGCTGGCACTGAAAAGGGTTAGGAAGGTGGAGACAAATCCATTGAAAGGCAAAATTATAATAGCTGCTATTTTTTCTACTAAAATAGTCAGATTTCAGCAGAGAATAATGTGAGTTTTACTTTGTTATTGAACCAAACAGGTGTTACACCATGTAACTGCTCTCTTCACACTAGAGCAGGTATCCATTACTTATGTGATTCATTATTTGTACCTGGTTTTTGGTACTTGAGCTCATTGGCTTCAGATTACACAGCACACTTGTGAATGAAGCCACATCTTGCAAAAATAAGAGAACCACCTTAGACAACTTTAGTCTAAATAATTTTTAAAAATTGCCTCATAGATCAATAATCTGGTGTAGAAGCAGAGAAAAAAAAAAAAAATACTTAGAAAATGCCACCCCAATATTCTCCACAGCCTGAGCAGAAGAGCAGCAAGAGACACTCCTTGCAGCCCTGGCCTATTTATGACTTAACAAGTGAAGGAATCTGAAGAAAAACTTCAGAGGTAATTTTATTGTACTATGAAAAAATAGGTTTCTTTCCAACTCCTAGATTTTGTTACAACAGTTAAATAATGAAAAATAACTTTGCCACATCTTTATTCTGAAGTAACTTATGTTATTGCATATCTACCATTACCAGCTACACCTGTGGCTTTAACAAGGTTATAGATGGCAGATGGAAAAAATTAATTTAACATTCCCTGTGAGGAAGTATAAATACAAACTTGGGTCCAGTCCTATAAATGGCTGCTCTCATGAGTAAAACTAACTTGAAATTACCTCATAGTGGGCATATTCCAAGTTTTACATGGAGTTTAAGACCCATTTCTGAGGGCACAGCTCACAGTCCTCCAAAGTGGTTGCACATGCATGCTGATGCACCTTTGAATTATGTGGCATGAAGGTGTTTAGCAATACAGGCTTGAAAATGTTTCCTCTGGCACAGTTAAATTTCCCCCAGAGCAAGGACATGAGTGAGAGATGCTAAAACATGGACTCTCTGGATTAGATCTGTACATTTGTAAGTTAACATAAGGACTGAAATACTTATTAAATCTCAATTTTATTTGAAATTCTTTTTTATCTTTTCCTTTTCTGCTTTATTAAGTTCCACTCCTCTGTCATAGTTATGCACTTCTCTTTGTGAGCAGAGGTTTTGGTCTTGCACTGTTTCTTCATCCATGGCAAAGTGCCTTCTTTGCTGACTAAAATTACTCTGCATGCCATCAATACAAATGTATATAAACTCTTCCTTTAAATCACAGCCCTATTTTCAAAAATAGCAATTTTACTCTTCTTCCAGAAATTCATCTGCTTGCTAATGAGAGTTGTGTTCATCGGTAATTTTGAAGGAGAAGAAAAATGATTATTACCCTGGCAATTTCAAGTGACAAATAAGAATTCCATCCAGCCTTCTATTTAAGCCCATGACATTTTTCCCAGTGTAGGATCTACAGGCCAGATGCATCATTATAATTATAAACATTTGTAATGATCCTCAGTGCAAATGGGTGAAGTAGCATCACCTCAGATAAAAACCTTTCAACAAGACATTTCATACCCAAGATTGCTGTAATTGCTAAATCCCTGTGTTATCAAAAATTACCTTTTGATGTCAGCAGAGCCAAGAAGGGGTTTGATGATGCTATATTCTTGTGTTTTCTCCTAAATATGTTTCCACATTTTGTCAATGTCTATTGATTAGACATTGCTCTGATACAGCAATTTCTCCACTTCCCTTATACCAGAGCTATTCCTGGCAGAGAAAACCTAAATGACAGCCTAAAAATCAACATCCTCACAATCAGCTCTGGGATTTGTCTGAATTATCCTGCAAAAGGTGCATTCCTCATTTCCCAAAATATTCTCTTTTCCTGATGCTGACTCTCGAACAACACCATCATGGGACAGCAAGGCACAAAGGATTGTTAATAGGAAAATAAAAAAAACTGAGACAGAAAATGAATGAGTAGGTCTGGGTATCAGCAAAGTTGATGAGACCTGTGAGAGGGGAAAGGGAACTTGTTGATGATAATAAGAGAGGAAGAATAAAGGAACATGGAAAATGAAAAAATAGTTTTCATGGCAGTTTTAATAGTTTTTCAGCAGAACTAAGAAAAACAGCAAGAAAAGTGTGAAAGTAATGAATAAAGCAACAGCAAGCATTAGGGAGAAACAAAATACTCTGTGAAAATGCAGTGCTACAGTGAAAGGGCTTAACTGATGTACAGAAGGCCTTGAGAGATGTGCAAGGACATAAATATGAAAGAGGAGAAAAGAAAAAATAAAACCGTTAAATAGAACACAAATTAAGTGGATTGTAAATAAATGTGCATAGAAATGGGGACTAACATATCGTAAAAGGGTTTCTAAATGAAACCCAAACAAACCCCACACTGTAACCTCACATCTCTGCTCCCTCACTTGCCTAATGGGCAGCTCCTGGCCCTTTTGGGGGCATTTTCTGCCCCAGTGTTTCTCAGAGTTCTTTGCTCCACAGGGCTCCTGTGAGCTCCTCACTGGGGTCTCCTGCATTACCAGTGCAGGAGCCACATCCCTCCTGTGAGAGCAGAGCACAGACCTGACAGACAGCCCACACTCAAACCATGCCTCACACTGAAACAAGTCTCTTACTTGTGTCCAAATGCTGTCAAGAAGGCCAATCCTCAGAAAGAAAAACTAAAGCCATTAAACTCAGTTTAACAGGCAGCACAACCTCAGCAAAGACAAACCGTGCCATTATCTTTCCATCTCTTCTCTCTCCGTGGGCAATTCTTTATTTAGGGTTGTTGTTTTTTTTTTTTTTTGGGGGGGTGTAATTTATAGCTTAGGTACAAAAATAAAATTATTTTGGGTTAAAAAACTTCAAAACAGTCTTCCTCAAAGTGTGAATTACTTTTATAGGTTTTTCAAAAGATTGATCTTTTAATTTTTTCGTCTTATGAGTATATATCACATTAGGTCTGCTTCTGTGCAGGAATTGTAATTTTAGCAAGCAATTAATCCATAAATGAGCTGTTTCAGAGTTTTAGGTATTGGGCATCACCCTTCAAAGGCTCTGTGCTGGCCTTGGATTACATCTCCATGTTTCCACAGACCTCAAAAGAAGCTCATTTTGCCAGCAGTCATTTAATTGAATTCCCCATAAATCACTTTGGAAAATCATGCTCAGGATAATCAAGCACAGGCAAAAAAGAGGAGGTAGTATTTCTAATAACTGTGTCACTGAGAGATACAATGACCTTTACATCCTTCAACACTGAACTTCTCGTTGCTTACTTTATTCCAAAGGAAAATACAGAGCCATGGGAATTACACTGATTTGACCCTGGACCTTTTGCCAGGGCTGCTGAGTTTCTGTGCAATAACAGGTCCATGATTCCTCCCCATGTGGTTCTCATCTTTGACACAAACTAGCAAAGTTGTGGTTTTGACATCATCAACAACCCCAAATTAATAAAGATTCTGAATATTTTGCACCATTCACAAAGGCAAAATGAAATCTAATTTTAGGCATTACACTGCATTTTGTGTACTCAGAGGGTGACAAACTCTAGCACTTTATTGAATAGAAGTAAAAATCTTGTATAAGGTTATTCTATTCCTATGCACTGAAAGCATTTAAAAAAACAAAGGAACTCTTCTTTCTTAAACTTTTTGTGCACCACACAAATCTTCTGCTATATATTTGCAAGGCAAAAATCATTCCTAGCACACCAGAAATGAGGTCATCTTACCAAAACCATTTCACTACAGTAAGAGTTAATGTAGCAGTTTATATTTGCAAGGTATAAATAACTGCCTAAATATCTGCATATATAACACATCAACTTCAGAATGATAATAAAATTCTAAGTCTTCAACTATTTTTAGTTAATGATAATTGACTGGAACAGGTTTGGATGTTTGGACTATGTAAAGGACAATGTTAAAAACTTGCAGTTTGGAAATCAAAGTGAAATGGATACATAGAATAGAAAATAAAGTAGGAAAAAAAAAAAACAACAAAAACTAAAGACAGCATTTAACTAAGCATTTTTAGTCTTTAAAATGCTTTAAAGAAAATTAGCAGAAGCAGGTAATTCTATTCCCTGCCAAACCCAATGTATACCTGAGTGTAGCAGGACATTTGCAAAATAATTACTTAAGAAAAAATGCTTTTTATTCAGAAAGCTGAAATTTTAGCCCCTTACTTAGTGAAGCAGCTGGGGCCAAGCTGCTGTTGCCAGCCTTTTAGAGTTCAGGCAGCAGTGCCTGACTGACAGGAATGAGAATCTCTGCATTTCTGATTCAAGTTGCAGACTCACACCTTGCTCTTCCAAAATCCTCATGTTCAGTCTGGTGTAAATTTTATTTCCCATAGTGTTACCTGACACTGTCTAATCCCACCAAGTATTTAAAGTCACTCCCCCTGAAAAAAAGTGAATAAACTAATTTGTGCAGAGAAGGCAAATGCTTGTATCCCAGTGATGGGACAACTTGCTTATGCCTCAGAAGTAGCATTAGAGCCCACGGGGAAATTATAAAAAGGAATTACCTCTAAAAGTTCTCTGGAGCCTCAACAACTCTGCCTATATGCTGGCTGTGGCAGGAAGTAAATGTAAAAACATCAAAGTTATCCCCTGGCCCCAGGCAAGTGCTCCCCAGCAGCCAAAGATGAGGAGCCCAGAGGGAAAAGGAGCAGAATCAGTGGAGAGAAAGGCAGGAACATCCTCCAAGAATGATCCCCCTTAGGATGACAACTGGGCATCATCAAGAGCAGCCCCAAACACCCCAGTGGAACAGGCTGAGCTCCTCCACACTGATGGCAGAGCAGGATTGGTCTCACTGGGGTGCTTCTCTGTCACCTTCCCAAAGGGCTTCGAGGCTACGAGCACCATGGACACCCATCCTTTCCAGATTGTTTGCTCAATACCCCATTAGCTGTCAGAACATCAGCAATCCCATCACCCCAGCAAAACTACATTTCCTGGAGGGGCTGAGCTCTCTGGTTTTCCAAATGATGGAGTAAGGAGAAAAAAGAGGTCAAAAGCTGAAGCCCAGGTCACAGTCACCGAGATGTTTTCCAGCAGCCAACAGCAAAGTACCTGGATGGGATGAAGCCAGCAGCCCTGATAGGCTATGTGCCAGTAAACAGCAAAAGTTTCAGACAGAATAAAAATGCCTTTATAAGTCTTTTCTTTACCAGTGTTCACCAACCAAAGAAGCTTTGCCAGGGTAAACTGCAAGAAGAGCCTCAGTGGGAAATGTGTTTTGTTTCAGGGTCTGTAGAAATTGTATCAGGAAAGTTAATACTCCTCCAAAACATTCATCTTGTTCTGTCAGAAACACTTCTCACCAGTTAACATAAAAGCTGGCAATATTTTATTGCTGCATTAAGCATTTAACTTAATTTTATGTAAACTAGCAGCAGTTGGATGAAATATGTTGACATTTGTCATTTTGCTGTGGTTCATTTCCTACAACAGCTTCAGAAGTTTTACACTGATAGGAAAAATCCTGATGCAGAGAAAAAAGGGGATTACCTATTCATCATCTCAAATCAGACTAAATTATCTTGCCAGTATCAACGTCAAATATCTTGCTGAAAAATAGGTGTGAAAAGGTATTTTATAAAGCAGATTCCTTGTTTAACAGTAACTGCACACATCAAAACTATAGAGAGTGAAAACAAAAGACCACATTTTCCCCTCATGTCCAGCATCTTCTTCATTTACCTTTAGCATCTTCATGGCAGTGCACCTTCAATGTATGCACATTATTTATTGAGCTGGGATTTTCCACAGCTACTAAAGAGTGGTTTGGGATCCCAGCTTCTATTGAATTTCAATGAATCTACTCATAAAAGAATTAGGAGCTTTAGGAAATTTTATCTTTATTGTTTCATACCAAAAGAGCAACATTGCATCCAATTATCTTATCCTTTGCTGGTACAAGAACTACAACAGAGGTATCCAATTAACAATTTTTAAGCTTCTGAAACTAGTCTCCCATAATTAGCATCAAGAGAATGAAAGACACACTTTTAGCAACCAAAGTGAGACTCAAGCTTTTAAACAAGACACTTCTGGTTGCTGCATTTCTTTTGCTCCTCCAACTTCAGTTTAATCATGATTATAGACTCTGACATTCCCTGAAATCCCAGAGGAAGATAATTATCAGAGATATTTTCAACATGTTACAATAAAGATACATCTACTCAAACTACCAGTGACAAGGACCATTCAAACTTGATGATTTATTAATGGCAACCAGAGTTGATCCAATGCAAGGCCAGTCAGCCACATATAAATTGAGTGGGTGGAAGGTATGCAAACAGTATTTGGATAACATTTAGGAAAGCTTAAGTACCACAGCAACAGTGTCAGGATCACAAAGGGCAGTTGAGGACAATAGGAGAGACAAGAGTTGCAGTCTGGCTATGAGGAGTGAAAGGTTTTCAGGATTTTTTTGCTGCTAAAATAAATGAGCATCAAGCACTTTTGGACTTGGCAGTTCCTTTTAGAGTGCTGCTCTGTTAATAGGAGATCTGATGTTGTAGGTTTTTATTCCCTCTGGGTTATTTCACAGCATTCAAGCAGTATTTGGGGCCACAGATGGTTCTAATGGGAAGCTGTGCTGCTGCAGAGCTCTGCTGCCTGTTCTGCCACAGATGGATACGAAAAGACTCAGGGCAACCTCGTTCCAGACCTCAAGTGTCTCCTCACAGGGCAGCTGTCAGGTACTGCTATAGCACCTTTCTCTTCTCCATGGCTGAGAGACAACAAACAGCCTTTGCTGGAGCTGCTGCACCCAGCATTACAATACCCAAGCATAATCAGTGTGCACAGTTTCAAAAAGAAGCTGTAGAAAATAAGCAACTTCCCTCCCTGCTCCTTTGTTTCACCTCACCCTGGCAGAATACATTCTGACAGAGAGGCTTTGGTGAGCTGAGGTTTGAAAACAACATGCAAGCCAGATGAGTTCTGAAGCTGCAAACACACAGAAAAGCCTTAAGTACTAAATGGAAGGAGTAATTTGCCAATGCACCTCTTAGATCTCAGCTCTGTTAGTAGGAGGCTGAGGAGAAAAGCAGGTAATAGCACATCACATCAAATATTTTCCTGGTTTCAGAAACCACATGCCCACTCCTTGGGCATGGCTGACTTAGGATGAATATGTTACTGAGAGGTACAGTTGTGGAATACAAAACACACAGGTAAGAAAACATAATATAAACTGGATCTTTAAGATACAAAAAAAAATTAGTGAAGTTCTCTACTTACAGTTGCTGACATATGCAAATACTTACAGCTTAAGACTGACACTAGTGCCAAGAATGCTAAAATAAGCTAAAAAGTCCAATCAAAATACCAAAAATAAAACAATTAACCAAAAAGCCCCAAAAAACACCACTAAAACCATCCCCAAGAAAATGAGTATTGCATTGATGTTTCTAAGTGGTAACTGCACACAGTAGTGGAGTCAGCTGATGATACAAATATACAAATAACTGTCAAGGCTATGCTTTTAAACTCTATGCTTTTCAACAATGGATTTGAGTTTTGTAATTGTCTCACCAAAGCCATGTGTCAGGTGTGTCTGCAGGCAGACAGTTTTCCTTTTAATGGAAATGTTCTTCTGAACATTTGCATCAACCTCCAGACTCGCTATCTGTAAAAGCCAAACTGTCTGGCCAGATTCTGGTCTGTCTGATAAAGTTCTATTGATTTTGAGTGAGCTTGCTGATTTAGGCTACTGAAGAACCCAGCATCATCTGATTAGGTTGAGTAAATTGATTTTTGAATCCTGACCATTTGCAAAAAACCCATGAACAACCAAGAGACCACCCAAGAAAGCATAAAAATTACTTAGTCAAGAATTTTATTAATACATTTTGTTTCTTTCAAAAATCAATTTTCTCATTAACAACTCTGAAAGAGAAAAGCAACAGAATTTGTTCACTAAATTATTCATTATAAGTTACTGAGGTATCTTGGTACTCTAAAAAGCAACATCTTCAGAGAGCAGAAAGAACTACAGCTGCTAAGAAATGGAAGAGAGCACAAGTGTAGCTGCTGTAGGGGTTCACTTATGATTTTACCAAGCTGTTTGTGAGACCATTTAGGGGAAGGTGGGAAGCAGAAGGGGAACAGCCTGGTGCTGGAAGCTTTCTGCTGCCTGAGAAGAACACACAGGCAGAGTCAGGATATGTAGGATTTCAGGTGGGTTCCTGAGGCAATTAGTTGATACAGGCATATCATGTGTGTTTGTACAGCCAAATAACTTTCAGGTTCTGTTGCAAAACTTTGTTAAAACACCACCAGGAGATTGCTCACAAAGATATTTAGTTCCTGGATGTTTTCTGTAAATAGATGCTTGAATGATGAGACTAACAAGACTTCTCATATTCTCACCATGGGAAAAGCTGCAGCTTGAGAATTTCTCTCCTCTTCTGCAGTTTGAAATTCCCACAGGACAGAAGTTAAGAACTTCCACTCACAGGAAAAGCTTTGATCAATGCTTTCACATTATTACTAGGCACAAATCCACAGAAAAAGCCCTATTACTAGGCACAAATCCACAGAAAATCAATCCAAATCCATTTGTTTATGGCTATAGGAACAACTAGGAATATCTGTCAGGCTACAACAAATAATTCATCAGATGCAAATCAAAAAAGAGCTGACAAAATAATCTAAAACCAACAGACACACAACTGTGCACAAAAACTGAATGCTGTGTCCCTGGTGTTAGCACCAAGGATCAAAAATATCATAAGAATATTTTAATGTAATTTATAAGTTTCTACAGACCCCATGCACAAAGTATGAGCAGCAAAAAAATTCAGAAGCATTATATTAATTTTTAGTAAGAAACTTACCTGATGAAGCCAAAGTAGGCAGAAAAATTTAAACAATTTGACAGAAAATTGTGCTGACCAATAAATACAGAACCATCCAGTGCAAAACAAAATTGTAAGCAATTATGTAAGAGTTTCACCCAATGCCCCAGTGCTGTCTCTTGGTTCTCACTCAGCCCTGGGCTGAGTTAAACTGAGGAGGTGAGAGAGGGCAGCAGATCTAAGGCAATTATTGTCCCACACACTCAGCTGTGGCCCAGGCACCTCATTACTCAGCAGCTCCTCAGCAAAGGCCCTGGAAGCTGGAAAAGAATAAGGATTCAAGCACCTTCTTTCTCTATGACCATGAAAAGAAAAGCCACAGTGCTGACTCCTGCCTTTGGCTTAGGACAGCCTAAGGAAAGCATCTGACATAAACTATTCACATTTGCAAAAGGAAAGAAAGGTTTCCAAGAGGACCATGCTGGTTGATGATAAGAAAAGTGTAAACTCTTTCCCATTACCTCCCCATTTCTTCTAGCCATCAATAAACTCCAAATGCCATGTTTTTAATATGCCTCAACTTTAAATGGAATTGCTGAACACAGGTCTTACAAAGCATGTGAAGTTCTTAAGAGGAAAATCTCTGGGCATCCAGTGAGCTGTTGGATTTGGAACTACATGGTGAATATCAGGATGCAAGTTAAAAACTCTGTGTGCGACCACTTGTGTGCTCCTACCTCGATATTCATTAGTCAGAAAAACTTTCACCTGTGCATATTAACACTGTGCTTGAAAACACATCAGAGAAGGGGGAGATCAGTCAGCAGTGCAGTAACAAAATCCCAGCTGTACCCAAGGCTTCCCACTGCAGGATGTTGTGGCTGAGAATCCCAAAGTGTGTGCAGGGTGGTTAATCAGAGCACCCTCCCCACAGCCCCCGAGGCAATTTTGTGATCAGCAGCAGAGAAGGAGCTCTGGAGCAGGAAGGCTGCAATCAGCCCTGCAGTGTTTGCCCAGACAGAAATGGCTCCCAGACATCTTGAGCTTCTGTCCCTCATTTTAAAGATTAGACTCCTAAATACTGTCTGATGTTTGATATTTTCTTTTCTTTGAGCAGCAAACCCTATTTCCAGCCTTCCTGATTGTCAGTATTGCTTTGATACAAAATACATGGTTCTTCTCTTACATTAAGTGATTATCCTGGGGATAAAATCAGGAAATTCCCTCATTTTCCTCAGAACACAGGAAACAAGAGAACATTAAGATTTAATAACACCTCATCAGTAGTCTACAAGGCTGATAAGAAAAAAGTCTGTAAGGTTGTTACTCTGGTGTTCAAAAGCTCTTAGCCACATTAGAAACCCAAAAAAACCAAAAAGGTCTTCACTATAATTAAATATGTTTTATTAAAGCTTTCCATCATCTTCCTTTCTTTGTTTATTTCCCCCCTCACAGCTCTCACATTGTCTTTCATTCTTCCCTTTGATGTTTGTATGCTTTTCATATTTGTATTGAAAATAGTTTGCACTCTTGTCTTCCACCCCAGCTCCCCATAAATGTATTTAGAGGAGCACATTTTCCTGTGCCTGACTTTGCCTGTCCCCTCTCAGCCATGGACAGCTCGGGGAGAGCAGAGGGCACACATGCTCCAGTGACAGTGCTCATGACACAGTGGCACAAATAAAAAACACCTTCCCTCTCATCCATTGCTTCTATCTCTCACCTACACTAAGAATGCAACGTGCTCCCCTCAACAGGAAGAGAATTTATAAAACAAAATGGAATCTGCCTGTTGGAATCTGTGGTATTGGTGATTCTGAGACTGTAAAACTCTGTCTTTCTGCCCCACTGCCAAAGCAGAAGCCATAATTGGTCTGTGCTGGTTTCCAGGTTGTTTATTCTGTTTATCTCTCACATGTTCTGCTGCCCTGCCCAGCTCTGTCCTGCAGGGCAGCGTGTGGGGCTCTGCCCTCAGTGGGATGTGACAAACATTAAATACCAGAAACTCCCTGGCCTGGATTTACAATAACGTGCCAATATCTGTCACCTACGTTGGACAGTGTGTCCCCAGCCTGAACCAACAGAAAAATGCCAACACCACAGTGAGACACGGAGGGCATGAAGAAGGAGAAAAAGGACAAGGCACACCCAATTTCCTCCAGCTTGTCCCCTTTGAACCCCTAATCTAGAATCCTAAAATTTTACTTTTGCACCTGTGCCACACTTAATTATTACTTATATCAAACACTCAGAGCTTGTAATTCACCCTGTAAGATTGAAAACTCTTTTCCATGGACAGAGATCACAGCCAGTGTCTCTGGGGGCTCTGTCCAGGGGGGTTCCTGACCCCTGCCAGGGTCCCAGACCTTCCAGGGCAGCCAGAGGGAAGCCCTGGATTCCCACATTTGCCCTTTCAGTTGTATAATCAGTGTGACCAAAAATGTTTCACTTCAAAGGGAGATAAAATAAAAGAGCAGCTCCTCCTTTACTTACACGTGTCTAAGGACTCATCAGAATCATCAGGACAGTCGGGCTCCCCGTCACACAGCCAGTGCCAGGACACACAAGTGATGCCATCGTGGCACAGGAACTCCCCTACGTCACACAAGGGATGCTCTTCTGGAAATGAGAATGGGTTAGAATGAAATGGTTACAGGTGAAGGGAAAAAAAAAAAAGGCACAATGAAAATCAAAAATGAAAATGAAATTATTCAAAAAGCAAAAATCAAAGGAAATGATAGGAACAATATGAAGCAATAATTTAGTGGTTTCTGATACCCTCACTTAGGGAACTCTAACATCCAGCTGAGGGTTCAGTGGGAGCTGCCCATCACCCTTCCAACGTGAGAGGAACAACATTGCCATGAACTACTTTTATGGAATAAAATTTTAAGTAAATCTGTTTTTTTCTAAATATTTCAGTGTGAAGGAAATTTGCTCACCAGTTAGAAACCAACAAGCTTTAATGGTGTGTTACCAGCAGGGAGGTTCCTGACTTACCTCTCCTACCACAGAAAATACTTTTAAATTGTTTCAAGTAATCAAATTTTCAAGGATGTATTTTTGTAAGCAGTCCAAGTTCTACTTAAGTAAACACATCTATTTACAACTATTTCCTTCTTAGGATCAAACCCTTCCTCCATTTTATGTTAAAATTATCTTATAGTTCACGTGACAAATTAGCAAACAAAGAATTTAAAGTCAACACTGGGGCATCTTGAAAACAATGGCTTTTAAAAGAGGGCAATTCTGGAAGTTTGGCACACACACTCTGCTGCTTTCAACCACCACAGGCTGATGTCCTTGAGATCTAGAGTTAATTAACTCAAGACTATTCCATCATTATTCAATGTAAAACTATTCTAATATTAATTAAAGCTCACAAAACCTCTGTGCAATATATTATATTCATTTTATCAATATATAAATTACAGTAGTGTCTTCCACAAGGTTACATTGCAGATTGCTGGGAAAAGGTTTCCTCATTATTCTGACACTGGCACAAGAGAGAAATAACTTCAGTGGAGTCAATACTGCCACAAAGACATAAAATCAAGCATAAAGGAGGAGACAAAACCCAATCCACTCATAGATCTCTCCATTGGCTTAGTTCCTCCAAAAGCAATGGGATGTATTATCACTAAAGAAAAAAAACAACAAGAATCCTTTATTAGAGTAATAATTTAATAATTTCCTATGTGCAAGCCTCATTTCCAAGGTCAGGTTCTCAACTACTGACACAATTCAATTTTGCAACAAGCCAAATTTGTACTACTATGTAGATATATTTCATGTTTCTTAAAATAACTATAGCACAACTTCTTTTAAGGCTGCAAAAAGGAAAGTATTTTTTGTTATATCTTAATTCCTTCCCCTCAACATCAAAAATGAGCAACTGCATAATTAAGAGTCTAAGTTTACATGGAGTGGTTTTGCTTAAAGCTTTCAGGGAGATGATTAAAGGCTCTGCTTTGATAACACATCTTGAAAAACCATCCTGGAAGTCAGAAAGACGGAGAGAGTTTGGCAAGTTTTAGCATTTCAAAGATGTAGAGTAGTGTGAGAAACACACAGAAGAACTCTATAATATTTGGTTTTAGAGTGTTATTGAAAACTATGATACATTTTTGCTTTTACTACAGGATGAACTGTAATTTTCTGTGTATTGCACATCTGCTTCCAACAGACCTGGAAATATTAAATCTAGCATTGCCAAACATGTCCACTTATTTATTCAGCTCTAGAATGTTTATTCCTTAGAGCAAAAAGTAGTTGAATTTTTTTTTCATTATTAAGAGTAGCAAATTTATTTATTTATTTAGAGAGGCTTCTGAATTGACAGCTAAGTGAAAAATGTTACTGAATAAATATAGAAATGTAAAGTTGTGAAAACACTTCTACAATCAAGGTCACACAAGTGTCTGGTTCTACATGAACCTCCCCAAATAACTACACGTACAGCACCTATAGAACAGAAATCTTGTCTGAAACAAAACCTGGTAGGGTGATTATCCCTTCCTTAGAGCAACTGCTTCTTTCAAATCTGCAGATGGTCACACATGTCTACACAAAAAAAAAAATCTTGCATTTGCTCTTCTTTGGGCAAAGATTATGAAAATAGCCTAAGTAACTGGATATAAAGGAGTTCTAAAAAGCAATTTCACATTGAGCTCAGAGTTGAATGTTTGTATTTGAAAAAAGACTTGTTTGCTACCTTTTTTAAAAAATGGAAAAAAATTAAGCTATTTCCATACTATTAAATTCTTGCTTTCCATTTTATGCAACAATAGAGAAATTATAGAGATCTAAGCTTTTTATATTCTCTACCTTGAGAAAAACTTAGCAGAGTGAACAAAACACTAACTTATAAAACACTTTGAAAAATAGATTTTGTTTAGAATAAAACAGCTTAATATTACCTCAGGGTTTTATTGGCTCTGAAAAGTGTTCTCTCAAATGTTTTTATTTTGCATAACCACAGAATTATTGTTGTTTTCAGCTGTTTTCTTTGCAGAATGAATTTGACCAGTTAATTATGAACATGCACTAATTAGCGGGCTTTAAAAAAATAAAACAAAAAATCACAACAACCCTCTTGCTGAAAAATAGTCATCTATGATGGCCCAGAAGTAAAACAGTTCTTTTCAGTGACATCTTTTTCTTTCTGTAATACGTGAGCTGTGCAGGAAAGCTCCCAGTGGATGGGAAAATTCACGTTTTTAACATCCCAGTTCTCTGAGATACAGAGCAGATGGTGAGAAATCATCCCTCTATGGGTAAATGAAAGCCTTGCCTCCCTAAGGATCTTACTCCTCTGCTCCTATCCTATGCTGCAAACACCTGGCAGTGCCTCTTAGAAGGAAAGTTTAAAAAAAAGAAATAGAAAACCTGGTGCCTTTGTTTAAAGTCAATGTTCCCACAGCCAAAAATGTGGGTTTTTTTTTTCTTTTTTAAAGATGAACGTTTTTTAAAGAAGACAAAACTCAAAATCTTCACTCAGAAAGCAACTAGAATTATATTGTATGAAATTACACTGAACTTGGGAAACCAAAATTCCATTATGATGATAAAAGAGAAACAAGGGAAACAAACCAACAAGCACACGAGGCAGAGACTGATGTCTGCCTGGACCAGGAATGCGCCTGGATTAAAAAGCCATTTGCTCTGTAAACTGGCATTCAGCTCCTAAAAAAGTAGGGATGAAGATCACTGGCTGTGGTCACTCTTTAGGGTCAAAGGATGTGGATCTTTCCTATTTGAGGGAATGCAATGAAGAAAAGCAGGTCAACGGGGCTTTTGAACAGAACTAAATGGGAGATAACATTTATATAATTGAGTGTTCTCCAGCTCTGTCACGAGACTGGGAACTATTCACTGTGACTCTAATTAAGAACTGCCTTGGTGAAGGAACCAGGCGCCCAGAGAAGCTGCTGAATTCCAGAATTGTTCTTCCCACTCCCATCAGTGCCTTGCTTGGGCGCTCTGTGGATCTGCCAGGCTCCTGCTGTGGTCCTGGTGACCCCCCAGCACCTTCATGGGCGTTGCTTGGTGCTCATCTTCCGAGCACTTCCAGCTCCATCTGCCAAGAGCACCTGAGAGAGCCCGAAAAAACAAACCTCCCATATGGCAACACTCTTCAAAGAGCAAAACTCAGCCTCATAAAGTCTTGATCCACCAGAGCAGGGAGCCTGCTCATTAAGCTTTCACTAAATATTCAGAAAAACCACATGTGCATGCTAACCCAAAAAGAACATTCCTAGGGAAGCTTTTGAAGGATATGATACAAGCACGATGGGAATGAATGTTGAAGGATAAGAGATCATCACACAACATAATATTTAAAAGCTTTTATAGCAATAGCCTAAGGTCAATGTGAAGTAAGAATGCCTCACTAAATTATTTAATTTAATTTTGCACTTAAAAAAATATTTTCACTGCGTTTCAAGTGAAACAAACAAACAACAAAAGCTGAAATTCTCAATTCCCTCGCCATTTTTAAGGAAGAGGGAAAGAAAAGATGCACATAGACTAGGGGGATATGTGTGTGAACATTGTTCTTTTTCCACTTGAGGATGGTTAAATCAAGGAATGAGCCATTAAATACATGAATAAAAATGATAAACTGTTAGATTTCAGCTGGTCTGTCCCTTAGCTGCATACCCAGAGAAAACTCATAGCAGAGAAAAGGAATTTCCTGCCAAAATAGCTTTCTTTATTTTTTTCCCATAAGCAAAAGAACAGGAAGAGTAAAAAAGAGCAGAAAGGCCAAAAGGAGCAGTCACAAAACTGCAATCCAGCTGTACATTTCCATTGGGATCCACTAGCATCACCTGACTGCACAGCCAGGAATTCTGGCAATGATAATAAACCCATCCTGCCATATTTCAAAGATGTTATGCAACCAAAACCTTGCACTTTTAAGTTCTTAATTAGTTTTGCTTTGATTTTAATTAAGTTATCATCATTGCAAGAGTCTAAGAACCCAGAACTATTTTTTCACCCCTCTCAAAAACATGTTTTCCATTTGGGATTTTCTTTGATCTCTCACTGAAACATGGGAGGGTTTCCATATTAATTTCAGCAAAATTTACTCCAAAGCTGAAAAGTGTATTCTGGTAGTAATTTATGACAGAATTCATCATATGCTAAAACCTAAATTACTGTAACTGAAAGGGAGATGTGAAGAAAAAGCATGCACAGCATTTCCTACTTATGAATTTCAGACTTTTATATAATACTTTTCAAATCTTTCATACCTTTGGAGTTAAATCTACATTTTTAGAGCCCAGTACAGTACAGAGTAAAACATTTCCATTTTGGCCACACTAAACTACAGACAAAAGCCTTGAGATTCGTCTTGCAAAACAGTAAACAGTTTTACATTCAGGCTATCAGGCCATAAAAATATTGTTATGATACCACTTATTTCTGTCCTACCGGATTCAGTGTAATACTGCATTCAAAGTCATGAAATTTTATTTACAGAACCCAAAAATGTCTCACAAAATCTACCAAACCCTGATTTGAGCTTTCAACATGCAAATGAGCTTAAAGAGCTGCTGGTATTTTTCACATGAAACATTCTAAACAGGAATATGCATCTTTTATGTGTATTTATTCAGCTCTTGGTGTAATAGTTATCACTTACTCAGCATTTACTAATCAGTTAATTGCTTTATCTATAAGCAAGGCATGCTCACAGGTACCTGTCAGTAAAAGCACCATATGCTCAATTTAAAGCACATATGTTTAAACTCCATGTGTAAACTTTCCTCAGGCTGCACATCTCCCACCCAGCAAGGTCACAGGCCTCTTGTTTGGAGCCTGGACACTGGACATCCCAATTCCCAGTCCATAATATTCATGCTCACATTCCTTATTTACAACACACAGCTGCAGGAATTCCTCATAATTTTTGGACTTGCTCTATGCTACTATAATTTACAGATCTGATTAAGCAAATATTGAGAGAGATCAGTACTAACAGGAAGATGACAAACACCCACTGCTTGATGAAAATCCTGGAGTATTTTTGGAAGTGGGCAGGTGATAAGTTTAGGGACTGTCTTGTTCCTTGTTCTTTTTGGCTCTTTCTTTGCCAAAAGCATATTTCCATTAAGGGGGGGCACATCAAGTTCCCTCCTGGGTTTGAACAAGAGAAGGTTATTCAAACTCAGCTTGGCACCAGCTATAGAAAGAGAAATTTAAGAAATACTCAGATAATGAGAAACACCCAAATATTCCTGAGCCAATTTTTATCTCATCAGCAAAGGGTCACAGAATAATACCTATCTCAGCAAAGTACAAAATGACATGATAGTTATGATCCTTAATGGCTCAAAAATACCACAGAATAGCCAGGTACCTTCTCCAACACAATAGAGAGACCCTAATAGAAACACATTTCCTGCAATCCTGCCATTTGCCAATCCCTGCTCCCAGTAGCCCTACAAAGAAAGGAGGCCGAAGGCCAAGCAAGCTCCCTCTGAACCATTTCTTCACAATTATCCTTTGCCTCCTTGAAAGCTGGAGGAAACATGCAAAGATATTCCCCAGGGTGAAGTGGTCCTTCTTTCTAAACAGCCTGATGTGGATTAAATGTAAATGTCAGGGTGGAGGGTCAAAGTGACCATCACTTGTCCCTCTGTGCGTGCAGAGTGACAAGCCCTGTGCCAGAGTCAACAAGGTGCCCTTTCAGCTGCTGACAGCCAGTGCCAGGGTGAACATGAGCAAAAATGTTCTCACTTGTGGAAAGCCTTCAAAGGCTGCCACTGAAACAACCCTTCTTTCTTTCCCATGTCAAAGAACAAAATTACTTTGAAAAAAGCCTTTATATGGAATGTGACAACCTCTGAGCCTCTCCACTACCTTAGCCTGTAATGTCATAGTGCGCTCATAATATTATAATTTCATTTCTCATTTGACAGGAAGAAATGGTTGAAACAGAACTCGAAAAAGTTAATAAATACACAGGAACAAAAATAGGTTTTTATAAGGAATGGCAAGCATCTTGGAAAGACCCTTCACAGGAGCTCTTAGATAAGGACACTTCCTATACACTTGGCTAAGCAACACAAACTTTCACATGGAAAAGGAGCCATGACTTGAATAACACATTTCTTGTACACAGACATATTTCCTGCTCCATCAAGAAGGTCAGTGGAGAAAAGACTGAGGTTTTCAGCTGCTCCCAGGATCAAACCTCCAGAAGGTCTGACAGGCAAACTCCTGAAGAGCACAAGGAGTGAGCAGACGGGTGGGGACCGAGGACAAGCCACCCGGCGCCGATTTCAAACCCAGCTCGCCGCAGTGCGCCACTCGCTGTGCCTCCAAGCAGGACTTCAAATGAATCTTTTTCATCTCTTATCTCCTATGGAATTTAGATATTTCCAAGTTACGCTTCTTCCTTCACTGAGTTGTAAAGTTTCCAAATTCCATTATAATGTTTTCATGGCAAAATTGTTTCTTTTTTTTCAAGTGGGATGGAAATCCTAACTTGAGAGAAATTATTTAAATAAATGCCACACAAAATATTTTCTCTTTTGAAAGCTGAAACATTCATTACATAGCTTATTACAATACCTTTGATAAGCCCTCTGCTGAGCAGATGTTCTATCATTGTGAATTTTCATATATGAATGTTTTAGCAAATACTAAAAGATAATTAATTTAGATAAATTTCATCTATCAAAGGGTAATCAATGATGTCATTGTTTAAACTTGGTAGTTTTCTTACCATGTAAAACATAATAAAGCCATTTCAATTGAATATTTCAAACTCTAATAGAATGACATCTGTCCACACAAGGAAGGAAAAGCACAAACTGTTGAGATATTTTAAGATACTGGGAACATTATGGTAATACTAAGAAAAAAAAAAAATAGGGTCTGCTTATCATCACTTGGAATAAAAGTAGTTTTTAGTTTTCTTTTAAAGTGCAGATAACTTTATGAGGGAAAGATATAGATAGGTAAGATCTAGGTAATTCAGATGACTGCATAATTGGGAAAACAAAGTTATACTGAGAAAACAAGTTACCATAAAGGATTAAAAAATTAAAAGCAGTATGGAAGGAAATATAAAGTATCTGGATTGAAGTGAACTATCTTCTTTACTTTCTCTTTTATTTCCCTGGAGGAGGATGTTGAGGTTATGTTACCATTGGTGCTCGATTTGCTTGTTTATTTTAGGACTCAAGCACAAATTCTATTCCTTTTGCCGTATCCAAAAATTACATCTTGGATAGGACACCAAAAAGGCTAATCCTGAAATCATAGCATTTTCTATCAACTAAAAGGTTTGTTCTCATGAAGTTGCCCAGTCCAGCCTGTGGAATTCCTGCCCTGCCTGGCTCCTATTCCAGCAGATCCCACAGCTGCCCCGGTGGGCTCCAATCCCATTTATCCAGATCCTGCTCCAGCACAGCAGCACGGGGCCACCCACCTTCCCTGCCCGCTCCTGTGCCACTGTCACTGCCACCACTGAGTGCTGCCTGCTCTGCTCAGCACCCTCAGTGTCCCCCACACAGGGTGGGGCTGATGGATTGCCATTTATGCAATCCATGATCCAATATTGCTGCATTTATCCTGCAGCAATCAATGCAACGGGCTGGGGGACACACGGGGAGGAGATGGCAACTTGCACACAGCTTAACAGCACAAATGAAACACAGGATTTTGCAGAAGATGGCAAGGCTGGAGAAGTGAGAACCAAACTCTTGGAGAAAACCTTCTCAGAAGACAGTGCATTCATTTTTGCAGCTAGAAAGGAAGGAAGCTGCATCCTACCCTGCTCTCATAGCCAGGAGAGCCAAGCCTGCTGTCACTAAGCATTTCTCAGAATGCTCCCACTTAAAATGACACAAAATAATGATGAACAGGTTTCAATAGCAGATGGAAGCCTATTACATAATTCAGTTTTAATGACCAGAGAAATCTTAAATATGACGGGTTTGTTTTGTGCAACAAGAGACTTATATCAAATGGAACAGCCAAATCTGCTTCTGTAAGCAGCTGCATATGTTTAATACACATTTGTTTTATATTAGGATAATTAATCTACAGGGAAATGGGGTTAAATACTAAGATAAGTTTGAACTATACTCAGTTATTGAAAGGATGTGAGAACTAGGGGAAAACCAAGATAAAATTACTTTCTAAATAGTGTCTATATAAAGAGCTAAAAGGAAAAACTCATTACTAGGGTTAACTATTTTATTCAAGTTGGATGTCACCAAATATTAAAAATATATTAGTAATATTAGAAACTTGTAACTAAAATAATCTGTTTCTCATAAAAACCTTTAAAAATTGACTCTAATCCTAAAAATGCCTCCACATTTATTCTGGGCCCTACTGAAATTGTATCCATTATTTAAAATAACTACAATCAACAGTTCTAAGTTAAATTGTAAGAAGTAAAAGGCACACTAAAGGGTCACTTAATGTAGGTTTAATGACAATATAACAGTTGGGAAAGCAGTTACAATAGTGATCTTCTGCAGTTCAGAACTGACTTTCTTGATAGTATGATCCAAGACTGATAATTTAATTTAGAAATGCATACATTGAATAATAATTTTCACACAACTAGAAAGCAATGTATTGTGATATTAGTTGATGCTGCCAGTAGGTCATTAATGTGATTTTCTGAACAGGCAAACATATCATTACCAGGCAGCAAAACGCAATATTTAGAAAAAGATTTCTGCTAAAATATTTAAAATGGTATTTTGCAGGGTAGCTTGCATTTCACCCAAAAAAGTCTATGTTACAAAGAAGGAGCAAAGTAAAGGACAGACGTGACATGACAGTCTGGTGCCACCCAGCCACCTACAAACAAGTTGTGAAACCCTCTCTGCCAGGAGCTGAGTGACCACAGGCAGGATGAGTGACCCCTCCAGCCACTGGCTCCTCCCAAACAAGGAGGAGATGGCCAAAGCCCCACACTAAGGAGAGGAGTTGGATTGATAAAAGGATGAGAAGACTTACAGGCTTCAAGTTTGGACTGATAAAAAAACCCCTTTATTTTTAAAGGTAGAGAAGCACCACCTTTCTGTCAAAAACTTTGCTGCAGGAACAAGCTCTTGTCCTAAGTTGCATTCTACAGTAACCACTGGTTCATCATGCAAGGAAAACCAAGCACTATTGCCCAGAATTATTAAATGTTACTAAGTAAAAATAATAAAACATTTATTTATTGAATGTTTTAAAACATAAATATTCTTTAAAAGCAACTATATATAAACATTTAATTTTTCAAAGGCAAACAAAACCCAATGAACCATCAGTTTAGATAACTATTCCTTTGATTTATTAAGGACATTCTATTCTAATTTCTAAGTGTTGACTACTATTTAAAAAAAAAACATACTGTAAAAAAACCAGCTATGAAAACAGATAAAGGGAAATAAAGACAACTTTGGATATAATGTTATCAAGCAACTTGGTCCAAATAATTTTAAGTTTTTTGCCAATAAACTTTTCTATGTTGGACAGTTGACAAAAACTGAAAGACCCCCACATCTCCTTATGGAGGAAACATTTAATTCAAAGGCAGCATTTCTGTGGGAAGCCTTTCCTCAGCTATTGCTCTTCAAATCTCTGCCATCCCTGAGGCTATTTGTGTCACACAGGATGATCAAGAGAAACAGGCAATTAGAAAATTAAAGACAGCATCAAGAACAGAATCGATAGGATGGTATGCAGGATTACACACAGAGTAAATGTTTTAGTTGCATGAAAACCAAGGAAGCAATAATTCAATTTTTAATGTAACTGCTTTCTTCAATCTATCCAGGAGTCTGGGGACTGAAGGGTGGCC
Organism: Lonchura striata; assembly: GCF_050655825.1. Taxonomy (NCBI): domain Eukaryota; kingdom Metazoa; phylum Chordata; class Aves; order Passeriformes; family Estrildidae; genus Lonchura; species Lonchura striata. Next base: position 4,903,293 of record NC_140709.1, on the reverse strand, counting down.
AAGAAAACTCTTACTTTTAAGAAATTCCACCACAGTTATGGAAATAAGGCTTATAACCCTGATGTGCTGAACAAGGAGCTGGTGGACACCTGAACAAATATGACATATCCAGATTTCACAGGGGAAGGTCTCACCACAAAACAGGCTGGAGGAAATCCATCACAAATACAGACTCAAGGTCTTCTTTGTCCCCTCAATATTCAAAAATCTTCAAGTTATTTTTGAGACTTTCCATATGTGAGGAAAAGATAATTACAATTTAAATGTTGGCTGAGGAAGCAGGAGAGGAACTCAAGAATTTCATATTCAGAAAAAATCGGTCATCTTTAAATAGAAACCAAAAGGCATGGGACAGGTGGTAAACTCAGAATCAAACCTGCAGATGGAATAATTTTAGCAGGTCAAAAGATGATGGATGTTTAAACTTTGTTAGCAATAACAGATCTGACTTCATCAGCAGGGGTGCTGAGGATTTTATTACCAGCTTTGCAAGCTGCTGAGATTGTGAAGAGAAAATTAAGCCCTGGTTTCACCACACAAAAAAGTGAACAAACACTCTCTTTGCATTGAGCTGCTTTGTCTCTAAATGCTGATTCCAGCTCACCCTTAAGTGATTTCATGCATATCAAAGGTGAGCCAATGCTTTATATTGTAAAATAGGTAAAATCTTGTCAACTGTCACTTCCCACAGTGGTGCTGGTGTTCCCAGCTCTATCCAGGTGATGCAAAAACTCAAACTATGTCTGCTGGGATTATTAAACAAACAGAGTGCTCTGTAGACTAAACCCTAATTAGGTACAATGTCGGTATTGTAAAAGCACAGTAATTATGGCCCTTCTTGTTCTACTAATTTCCTTAGCACTAAGAATGTAAATTCTCACAGCTAACATGAAAGTGGTAGTTCTCAGTTCAGAAGTCTCCCATCTTTTGAAGGGGAAAAAATGCTTCTGTAAAGATAACAAAACCAGCAGACTCCACTGTACATATACATATAAATTTAAAAACTCCATGGGACTTTGGATCAGGCCACAAATAAGGAGCTTTTATATCCCTGTGCAATATGGACCACTTAATAGAGTTAAGTGATATTCATCTTTATACCATCTCCTCCCCTGAGAACAGAGTAACAGCAGCTGCCTACACAGAAAAAACAATATTAGAAAGCATGTATTTTTAGCAACTTTAATTATATTCTAGCATATTTAATTATATTCTAGCAGCAGGAAAGAAAGAGATGCAGAAGCATACAAGCAGGCAATTTTCCCCAGAAGACAGACACAGCTTCAGAGCTCTGCAGCAGAATGATTCCACTTGTGAGTGGGCTCGAGTCAGAGAATTACTGAGGGGACTGCTCTCTTACTCCTGCACTGGTTATTCCTTAACAGTTCCTGCAGAATGTATGTACACACACTCCAGAAAATGATGGTTTGGCCTGATCTATGACCACAGTAATGACAATACTTCTTAGGTGGTTTTTTTTTAGTGGCATCCCATTTCTAAGTTTCCCCCAGCTGGTGTTTGTTAAGAACAGTTCTCTGTACTTTAGGGCACAGGCAAAAAAAGAAGTTTTACCTCTCTTACCTCACTACTGTTAAGAAGCTGTGGACCTGAATGCCAGGCTAGATTGTGCAATTTTAGTATTTTTAATAAGTATCTGATGTAACTGATATTCCAGCAATGCAATGGTCAAAAAACCCAAAGGAGAAGTAGAGAAATTGGGTTCTAAACTAACCCAGTTGATGAATTCAAGTAATTTCTTTCAACACACGAAAGCAGTAGCTTTTCTGGGCAGTAGGCTGAAGGAAGATACAGGACAAAACATTCAAATCACTACTGCTACTGATTACATGTAATCAGACTTTCATCATACCTATTGCTTCTGCTGTGTGCAGGGCATGATGGATCATTTAGATTGCATTTGAGATGCAGGTGAAGAAAAGAGCTTCATCCCATTCATAAAGAACACATTTTCCTGCTGCAAAGTCCATGCCTCTTGCTGAGCAGCACATACAACTGCAGGATTTGAAAGAAGCTGAGCTTAGGAAATATTTACATCACAAAGGTAAATGTTTCCTTTGGTGGTTTAGTGCCATATTAATTTGTGGAAATAAAGCCTCATTACCTGACTGTGAAGGGAGGCAGTTGTGGAGGTGCTGATGAGCACCTGCATTGCTCAGCACTGCTGCCTCTGTGTCCAGCCCAACCTGAAGAAGCTCCACGTTTTTTAGGATATCAGAGATTTAAAACCTGTAGTAGAAAATTACTTTTGTAGCGAGCAACAGAGCATCCCATGCATGTTACATTTTCAGGGTGGATGTTATCAGTGTAGACAAAATTATACCCACACCAGAGACTTTCTATTGTAGAAATAAATAACCAGTGAAAGAAATCCTTGCTCAAAATGCCATTGCTTTAAAGAACTGCATTTAAATGCATGAGTTTTACAACCACTATTAAAATAAGTGTTAATAAAAACCACACACTTAGAGCATATGAATATATATTCTTGTGGGGGTGTCTATTAGAGCTTCAAGAACCAGGACCAGAAGGAAATATTCCCCAGGTGGCTCAGCCCACTTGCAGCTGAGACAGGGGAAGGATCTGTGAAGATTCCTTCCCACTCTTACTTAAGCAAAACTGAAAGAATTTAAAGCCTGGCAATCAATAACCCAGACAGAGGCCTCCTGCATGATGGGTATAAACATTTTACAGTGCCATTAACACATCTCTGTGCACTTCAAAACTAAACCTTGATGTATTCTTTAATAATCCAGGAGGATTATAATGCTGACTGAAAGTTCTTAGCAAATGAAGTTGTGCTCGCTCAGGAATACTTTTTGTCTAAAACTCTGCCAGGAACACATGCTCTGCAATATCCAATATGATCCCCTTTGCACACTACTGCTGGGGCCAGATGAACTACCAGCTCTTACATACCAACAAAAAAAAAATTAAAATATTAAATTATTACTCATTTTATGCTGACAAAATTATTCACAACATCAACTGCTGAAGTTATTACTGGAAGACATGTAATAAATATTTTAAATACTTTATTTCTCAAAAATAATTGCAATAGCTCACATCATGGTGTGACAGTCAAAAAAATATTAAATTTTGTTTCACTTCTTGTATTTACAGAACAAATACAAGCCTGAATTTGGGCTCAGGGAATAGAATATTTAGTTTGTACAATCTAAATATATCTCCCAGGGAAAAACAATTAATTATCTTTGTTACTACCACTACTGCTGTGAACAGCTGCAATTTCTGGCTTGCCAAGTTCACGTCATCAAGGGTTATTCCTATTAATATCAATTAAGATCTAAACTGCATCTCTGCAATAATGACGCTCAAAAAGATTTAAAGTTCTGTCTCACAGCTAGCACACCTGTGACAGAACTGTGACACTTATTCTTTTCTATCTAAAAAAAAAAAAATTAAAAATAAAAAATATATCAAGAATTACAGCTATGACCCACTGAAATGTGTCTGAGCACTGGTAAGCGAGGCACACGAATTTCTAAGATGGCCCAAATGACCTCTGTATTTGCTTTCACTTAAAAAGTGTGGTAAAAACTTAGTTCCTGGATTGAATCAGAGACACTATTACACCTGCACTTGGGGACTTGCCATAAAGCAGCCCCTAAAGCCATGTCACACTGGTGATGTGTTTGTGTGTTCCAAAAGAGATTGGATGTGTCTAACAAAGCCTGGACGTGCCACTGGGTGCCAGGGATGAGTTGAGGTGCTGGGGCTGGGTTGGACACAATGGTCTTGAATGTCTCTTCCAACCTGGTGAGTCTGTGAAATTTAATTGCTTCACTGCTGAGTGCCCCTGGAGACCACCACAGCTGGAGGAAACTCCTCTGTGGCCACCCCTGCCCCGAGTCCACCTACTTGTAGGATATTTAAATCTATTCCTTATTAAGCCATTGAGGGCTGATGAGTATAAACAACAATTCTCTCATTGCAACAAGTTTGGTTAAACTGAGACAACAAGTTCACATAGCAGAACACTGGCATTGAACCAAGTCTAACTAAACTGAGCTCTAGGAATTAATAAATTAATCATTTTTCATCATTTACCTTTAACTGACTGATAAAAATACAACTGTTTATTTTCTTTACCCTTAGATCCATTTTCTTCAGATGGGGGAAAAATGACCAAAAAACGAATCAAACAGCCAAGAAAACCAAGCAATGGCTTTGAAGACATTTCTACAGACTGCATTGTGAAACTAAATTTATGGAAACTTGGCAGGAAATTTTAGGTAAGATTTAGCAACAACCCAAGGCTGTTTGAAAGCTGCTTTGTGTATCTGCACAAATAAAAAATATTTTTTCCTGTCATTTACTTCTCAGTAATGAACACTATTATAAATATTGAGATAGTTTAAGCAAAAATATGTCTTCCAATCCTGGCAGATATAAATATCAGGAAAAAAAAAAAAATCCAAGAAATTTTAAGGGCAACTTGACAAGAAAAATAAACCATATGCTTAATTTTGAAGAAAACCACATGTTATCACTGAGGACAAACCAGCATTCCAGGTAGAAGACATGAATATTGAAAATGACCTTAGGTGATGAAGGCAAATGGATACACAGGGGAAAACTTTTTAAACTCACACCACCTGTTTAAAGATATTTCAATGATCCCTTGAGCTAGTCATTAAAATGGCTGGATATTTGAAAGCATTTTGGAAATGTGCCTTTTGAGGAAACAGAAAGATGACATTGTAGTATTGTAAACAGGCATCAAAATTGTGAAACTTTTGATCAATGAAAACCAGAATAAAAACAGGATAAGATGCTCAAGTCAAACAGCATTTTCTTAACAGCTCTGCTAAATGGAGTGAGGAATATTTTTATCACGATTACTAGAATTTGACAGAAAAGATGGTAAATCAAATATAAGCACTCATGAATTTCCCAAGATCTCCAGCTGGGAATACTGATGTGTTTTAAGCCTGAAAGGGCAGAGTGAGGCCTCCTGAGGACACTCCAGGAGAGCTCTGTCTCAGAGCCCCAGCAGGATTCAAGACTCTGCTGAGATCTTTGCACATCATTCCCATCACCCATGGACCAACAGGAAAACTGCCCACACTGTGCTCCACAAAATAAAGGATCTTTCAGCTGGCTTGGCTCACTTTTTCTCTTTCCATCTCCTGCTGTGCTGATGGAGATCCACATCAGAAAAGTGTTTTACCCCAGCCCACATCTGGGGCAGCACATTCTCTTTCTTTTGTTCCATCAGTAACATCCCACTGGGAATGATTTTAGCTAAAAAGGGACATGACCCAGTGCAGTATGAAGAGTGATGAGGTAGAGTTGGATCCATAATTTCCCTCTTTAGGTGGACATGTGAGCAGTTTAACCTCCCACAGAGATTAATCTGCCAGGCCAAACAAACTCTACCTTATGCAGCAGAAAGATTTGTGGATTTGTGAGCACTAAGGGGGAAACCTACAAGCTCTCATAATTTACAAAGATGAATGAGTTACAAATCCATGTTTCCAGAGGTCCTCTAAACACCACTGATTTTACCTATGAAAAGAAAATCTTTAAGGTTTTCATTGGACACTTGCATGAAAACCACTTTTCATGGGTCCACTCCCTGAATGTGCCTGGCCTCAACAAGGATACTGTTTGATCCTCATGCTTCTCTGTGCTGGCCCAAATGTCACTGGACACCATCTCCCTTCTCATTTCTACCAAGTGACACTATTTGTCATTCAGATGTGACCCAGAGGAGACCACAGAGGTGATGGGTGACTGGAGCACCTCTGCTAGACAGAGGGGTTTGAGGGAGTTGTTCAGGATGGGAGAAGATCTAAAGTAGAGAGATTTCTGACAAGGGCCTGGAGTGCCAGAATGAGGGGGAATGGCTTCTGTGTGAGACAGCAGGGTTAGATGAGATATTAGGAAGAAATTCTTCCTGGCACAGGTTGCCCAGAGATGCTGTGAATACCCCATCCCTCAAAACTTTCAAGGTCAAGTTGGAAAGGGCTCTGAGCAACCTGATGCAGTTGAAGATGTCTGCCCTGCCCATGGCAGTGGGGTTGCACTAGATGTTCTTTAAAGGTCTCTTCTCCAACTTATTATGTTATTTCAGGATTTAAGAATGCCCCAGACAAATTGATAGGAAGAAAGAACTCTCCCTCATCTGAAAAGGGAAAAGGACAGCAGTAACAGGGCTGCTGTTAAGGAAGCAAAAAGTAGATGAAATTATATTAAGATAGACAAGAAGGAGATGAAAATAGAGACAACTAAAAATATTTTAAAATTACAGCATTAAAGCAAAACAAAAAAGCAGATCAAGGAGTTATTGCATTGTGGGAAACAACTTTCATACACTTAGAAACTGACCTCTGCACATCCAATTCCATAGAGGGACCAGGTGAGTCAAAGGGAATCTTTTATCAGTGGTACACTGAGTTTGCATCAAGTTGAGAGAGAAAATAATGTTTGAAAGTGAAGCCTTATTCACCATTCAAGCCCAAATGCAGGATTGTTCTGTTTAACTCAATGCTGCTTCTAATAAAGCAGGGGAGGCTCACTTTATTGGCTTACAAGTTCATTTTTATTCACATCAGATTCACTGACAGACACCGCTGTTCTTCCTCATCTTTTCAAAGGAACACAGGACCAAGACATTCTCAAGGCTGACAGTTCAGTACATAACAGGACATTTATCACTCCAAAGAAAATATTTTCTTTTAAAAATGCCCCAATAGTATCCTGTGGCAGGGTTAAATCCCCCCTCCAAGTTTTTCGAGGCATGGTCTGGTTGAACAACACCAGCATGAAAGAGATCACTTCATACAGAATTCTCATTTCCCCCCCTCCCCCAACCCTGAAGGTAACTGCCCTAAGCACAGCAAAAATTAAAATTCAACAACACCAAATTTAACACAGATAATTACTTTACATAACTTAAAAGTGACAAATAGCAGAAGTCTGCAGAACTACAAAAACTAGAAGAAAATAATTTTATGAGTTACCTAGAAGTAATGAGCTCTTTGAAAAGTTGTCTTTTCTTTTTCTTTACCAAACCCAAGCTAACATTTCCCATTTTCTCCATTTTCTGTTATTTTTTCTAATCACTCATGAGAAATCCTGTTGTCATTTTTCATAATTCCTGGCCAGATTGTTCCTGCTCTAGGCATGGAAATACATCATTCATCCAGGCAGGCTGTCTTCCCTGACTTTTCTGGTGTGCTTCCCAGGGAAGGAATTTTATTCCTACTCCACCTCTATTTCTGCTTGCAGTTATGCTACACTGGAATCACACAACTGCATTTGTATAAACAAAACTCATCCATGCACCAACATGAAACATAACTCCTTCCTTGAGTATTATCACACCCACATAAGTAATTTAGAATTCCAGCCAGCTGAAATACCATCTGGGGAATAAAGATCAGCAGGAGAAGAGATCAAGTAACAGTTATTTATTTAGCAAAATGAAGCAGAGGTTGATGGGAAGAGCATCAGCTCTGAAGAAGGTAGAAGAGACTCAAGAAAAATGAATGTTTATGCAGGTGTCCTTGTCCTTAATATCTAGACTGGCCATGATTTAATGTATAGAAAGTTATAAAACCTAAATTTTGAGACTTTTCCCCCCAATTACTAATAAAAGCAAAAAAAAAAAAAAAAAAAGTGCAGCTTAAAGAAAATTATGATTAAGATAAAAAGCTGTTGTGTACAATACATTCTCAAAATTCCTCACCCATAAAATTCAGACAGTATGACAAAAACTTTCCTAATGACCATGTTTATACTTTATTTTCATCTGTTTATTTAGACCCATGATCAAAAGCATTTTTCCACTGCAATGCCAAGATCAGGAGCTGGCACCTGCCAACTTGCATTTCAAGACAGCAGCCAAAAAGGAAGTGTAATGGCACCCCTTGAAAAATCTCTGTCCTCCGCTTAATTGCAATGACCCCAAGGTAATGAGCATTTCCTGGAACATACAAAGTATTCTTTTCTGACGAGGACAGAATATATTTGTTTCCCAAATTAAGTAGAGCCCTACAGATGTTGGCATTAAGTGTACTGATGGGAATCATGATCATCTGTCAGGAAAATGTATAAATCCTCTGGGCTCTAGAGCAAGTTGACGGCGTTCCTGTGAAATATTAACTAGGCACAATGCAGACATTGACATTTAACTCTGTTTCCACTGGATTTTTCTTCCAGCTCATCATTGCTCTCTCCAGTTTCCTCAGGCTCTGTATTTTAGAGAAATGGCCATATGTTTAGATTGGTGTTTGATTACATAATTGCAAAACTGCAGCGAGAAAGCAGCTCGAGACCTGCAGAGGAGCTGCAAAGCTGCAGAAACGTTCTGCAATGTGGTGAAAGCCACATTAACAGCTTCCAAATCTCAGCAATGAAATGGATATTTACACTGTCAGCTACAGCAGAAGAACAAGACCAGGCAGCCTTTAACATAAACTAGGCTACATTTATAAAAGTACCAGAGGAAATGGTAAATCTGCCTAGGTTTTTGGGTTCTGTGAAAAAGAGGGGTTGACCTTTCTGCAGATCCATCATCATTTACAAAACAGCAACATGGGAAGACAGAAAGTTTATGAATGTTTTATGAAGTTGTAGGTGCTAGAAAACAGCTTCTTGCTCAAAAGAGAAAAACTGGAGTTAGACTTTCTCCTCCAGAATTCTTTAAAGAGCCTAAAGCCTCTCCTTCAGGAAGAAGTTTCAATGGAAGGGGTGTGGCTTTCCAGATACAGGCAAAAATTATCACTTTATAAAAGGTCTGGAGATTTTTCCCTGATTAATTTACTAATTTAAAAAATTTCCAACCAGCAACTTCCGAAACAGCCAAAAGAGACTCAAGGCACATCAGCACAGGATGGGCAGAGGGGATTTAACCACAGCTCCATCCATCTGCTCTGATGTCTCATTCCACCCTTTGTGGGTGGGGAGGCCCTGGCACAGGTTGCCCAGACCAGCTGTGGCTGCCCCAGCCCTGAAGTGCCCAAGGATGGAGCTTGGAGCAGCCTGGTCTGGTGGAAAGTCCCTGCTCATGGCAGGGGGTGGAACTGGATGATTTCTCAGGTCCTGCATAGCTGGGTCATATTCAGCATCTCCAAGCTGTGCTGGACATCAGCTCATGCACACCGGGCTCCCTCATGCAGGAGATCACTCCATGCAGTGGGGACTTAAACTTTTGCTTGAATTGCTTTATTCTTCCTATATTTGTTACTTTCTGTATTTAATAGACTTCGAGATGACAACTGAAACCAAAGTAAGTCTTTAACTTGGTGTTGTAAAATATCTATACATTATGCTAAGAAATGCCTGATTGTATTCCAATGCTACAAAAAGCCAAACTCCAAAATCTGACATAGGACAAAAGTTCTGTCTCATTCATTCTTCTAAACAGAATATTAAAGTAAAAGTAATCAAATTGAGCTAATTATCATTTCAATAGAAGCAGAGCTAAGATTTAAAAAGGGAAGCCTATTAAAAAAAATACAATCAACAAAATCTTGTACTGTCTAGAAAAACATAATTGTTCTAACTTGATATAGATGTACATTATTTCTTGGATGCAAAAAGCAAAGCTTGATTACAGTAGTAGAGAAAGCTACCGTGATTATCCTAATTAAAAATTTGCCAAGTTATTTATAGTATAATACAAGGAAATGACATTCATTATCCTATAAACTATTCAACAAACCATTAAGCACTGTAATAAAATCAATTGGCAAAAAGAGGTGCAATTAGATATATACTTATGCAAACTCCTTAGCAAACTAGAACCAAATCATCCTTTGGACTCAGCACTCCTGCAAGCAGTGCAAAGAGATTTGGAAATACAAAGGGAGCTCTTGATTAGTATGTGAACAGGTTTTTAACTTCTCATTTGGTAGCCAACTGCAATTACACAACAGGTTTGCAGAGCACAGAGTTCAGAAGAAGAAAAAGAAAATTCATAAAGCAGGCACAGCTCAAAAACCATAAATACAAGTCAAAAACTATTTTACCACCTTTTGAAATGTGTTGATTTACTCTTAATTAACTGATGAAGCAGTATTCTGAAGTCTTTCTTTCACTACACACACAATTAACTCATAAGCAATCAGGGAAATTAGAGGAAAATTACAAACAGGGTTATCATAAAGAGTTGATCATCCCCACCTGCAATACACACCTGCTGGAATTTAATTTGCCATCAAGAAACAACTGGTTTGTAAAACACTACTTGATTCATTTTAATTTTTTTTTAATATATTTTAAGCAGAACATTGTCCACAACCTGGGCTGTTTAAGCTATAGAAAATAACTGCCCTATAGGCCAACCTTTCTGATTTGTGGTAACTATAAGAATTCAATGAACATTTCCCAAAGGTAGAAGTGAGCACACCATAATTTACCAACACCTCTCCAGAGCCAATCCTATTTAGGCCAATTCAGAAAGGCATTACACTACATTTCTATCAGCTCTGCTGCCCCTATCAATTTCTCAAGCTAGAAAATAGAAGTTCATCACCCTTATCTCTATCAGCATGTCCTACATCAGCCCCAACAACATTCACAGAGAGCTGCTGCCTGCCAGGCTCTGCCTTCGTGTCAGCTGAGCTGCAGAGGAATCCCTCATCCACTCATTTGCAGTAAAGTGCAATAAAACAAAATTTATCCTATTTTTTTTTTTCAGCTCAAAGGTTGGTTAAGCACCTGCAATAACACAACAAAGCTCTATGGCTTTGCCAACATACATATATTTTCTTTTTTTTTTTTTTTTTGAGAAGCAATTAATACCTTTGAGAAGTGTATTAGTGGAAGGGAAACACTGTGCTTTGATCTCATTAGTGAGAATGAATCATGACTGGAATTCACCAGGATGAATAAAACCAGGAGACTAAGCTCACATCCATCTCTCCTGCTGAGGAAAAACATGAAAATAACTAGAACTTCCTCATAATAGTGTAGATTATACTGCAGTCTTCCTTCCACCTCTTAAAAGGACAAATAAAATAGGAGCTTTGCGGTATTTTTTTAAGTAGCTAATCTTTTCTTCCTTTGATCCAAGACATGTTTGATAATTCCCATGTATAGGAAATGTTTCTACCACTTCTCACACATGCTTAGTCCCCTGAATAGGAATACCCCCAACCTCGAGGCACATGTTTACTAGATTTACTTTGAATGAGCATTACCTGCAGTGTAACTTCCATTTACAAAAGCCATTAGCTACACAAATAAATCCAATACCCCGCATTGAAGGTATCAATTACCCACAAAGGCCAGCTCTCCCCACACCATGCACTGCACAAACCACTGGCATTTGCAGGCAGCAGGAGTCTCAACACAGGACTAAGCAAAAAGATTACTGGGAATGTGGAGCTGGAGCCCATGGAAACAGCTGTTTTCTCCCTGGTAATGCACAAACTAAGTTTCACATCACTCCCTCTCTCACGAGACACCAGCAATGAAAAATCCAGTTTGTCCCTCTGCAGCAGGACTCTGGTTGAGAACAGGAACATCTGTTAGGGCTGAGAAACCTCTGTGAGCTGACAGCCTGAACTGAAAAACACTCCAAGGACCAAATGCCAAATAGCAAATTTTGATGTTTTCTTTCTCCATCATTAATATTTCTTCCCTTACAATAAGGCTTTTGTTTGTTTTGTGTTTTTTGGTTTTTTTTTTAATACTCAACATCAGTTGAGAGTGAACATGACTCTATTGGAAGGAAAAAGTGCCAAAATCTAAGAGCAGCACATCTTCCCACTTATTTGTGATGCCCTTCAGGTTTACACCATAAGCAGTGATGCATATTCATGCTAGAAAAACAATAATTAGAGGGAGGAACCATTCAGCATAAGAAATTGAGGCATCAGATATAGAAGTAGGGCTACAAGTAAATCCAGGAGAGAGCTTCAAAGCCCTCAGCAATGCACCTGCTAGTCAGCTCCAACAGCAGCTCCCTCCTTCCTCCATGCCCTGGCAAATGACTCAGGCACAGAGATTCAGTTAACAATGTTTTCCTGACACAAAAGTTAAGGATTTTCCAGCAGGAATTGCTGATCAAATTCCTATATTGATGTACACACACGCTTTTATTCTGCGGCTGGGGGCTGGTGACAGAGCAGTTCACTTGGAATGGACCTACAGCCCCGCGTGCAGCACAGCACAGCACAGCCATAAGCAGCTGCCCCGAAATCCCCATGGCGCACAGGACTTGGGGGAGCAGGATTTGGCCCTTCAGAGCCACCAGTGACGTTTGTATTTCTTGTCGTGCCTCTACTGAGTGTATTTCAGCTTCGTGCCCTCTCGTGCATTGACAGGGCTATTAATCTCCTGGAGAAATACAAGGCAATTAAAATATTACCTTCTTCCTTAAGCCTTCTGGGACTCCTGAACAGTGCCATTTCAGAAAGGAGAGGAGAAAAGTTCAACCCTGCTTGTTTCTCCTCTCGCCAGCTTCAAACTCACGTGTTTAATATCCACAGTGAATATAAGCAAGTTTAACAGCTCTTCTGGACTACGCTTTACAGAGCAGATACAAAGCAATGTGGGAAAATAGCAAGGACACAAAATGAAACTCAAACAAGCAATTAAATCTGTTTATGATCCCTCCTTTCTGAATTTACACAGCCTGGGACTTGCAGATGCATCCAAGCAGTGCCCTGGCTGGAAGAAGCCAGGGTTTGCAGCACCCAGCACCCAGGGGTGCCATCAGCACAAAGATGAGAGAAGAGGATGAATTTGGGGAAGAACATTGAGAAGCCATTCTGCCTTAGTTTTTAATCGGGTTTTTTTGATACTACAGGAATATTTAAGGAGTAATAAGCAAGGAAACAAGCGCCCCCATCTATAGAACCTAAACCAATTTTTTGTTTATGTAAAATGCTGGAGTGGCAGCAAGTATTTTCATTCTAAAAAATATTGGTTCTGCTTATTTAGTGTCACTGAGAGTAAGGGGAGGATGAATAGGAGGAATGTGGTACATGGTACATGATGAATTTATTATGAGAACACACTGGAGTGAAAAATCTCACTTTCCTCTAAATTCAACTTTCACAGTCCTTTAGACCCCTGCTATTTTTGCCCCACACAAACTTCATGTCTGATTTCTGAACAACTGATAACCTGTTTGCAATTGCAGCTAATTGTTATAAGCCACCAAAAGGATCATATCATATTTTCTGAAACTAGCCTCTGGAAAGGACTTTGATGAACTCTAAAAGTAGGATTAAGCACTCCTACACACAGAGTGCTGCAAACACACACTCCTCCTGTTTGAGGAGTCTGCAAGCTCTTTTTAATTACTTTGTGCTGGACAAGTGCAAAGCCAGGCAAGAATCTATTTTTCTCCCTTGAAGCAGCACCTCTGGTAGGGTTATGCCTTTTCATATGTATCCTCTGTTAGCTGAATTGTATTCCCTTTTTGCTTTTTGTCTTTTTAGTTATTTCATTTTTTATTTAAATAGAAGATAAAGACTAACAGCTTTTTTTTTTTCCCTCCAAAGAAGGCAGTTCTTGTCAGACATCCTTATGAAGTGACCACGTTTTTCTGAGATCTTTGTTTGTTAATGGGAACAGCTAGAGGCTGATGTTCTTCAAAAATGTACCCCTCAAATTACCTGCTGCTGTCTCTAAGCCTTCTAAAGAGATAAAGAAAATGAAGACGGGGAAAATATTTGATCTTTCATGCTATCTCCTGGTAGAATTTCCTTCCTATCTTTTAAACACATTTAAGGCAAGTCCTGGAAGTAAAAGCATATAAGTAGTTGAAAGTAATTGTATGATACTGCAGAAGATCTGGCTTTGAAGAAAATTGGAGTTATTCAATGTAAAAATAGTACATGTGCTGCATTTTGCCTGGTTTTAGTGTTCTGCAAAACTTTCATGTGTGTACTGAGGTTTCATTAATGTCACAGAAAAAGATTATTTTCTTGCATGGTTGATACACAGAGGCTTAGAGGCTGAACCAGTCAGTGGCATTTTGACACTGACTTCAAATGGGTTGGGATCTTTCCCTTAGCAAAATTACATTCAGAAGAGTCACACAGTTGTTACTTTTATATAGTTTCCTTTGGATTAGCATAAAATGAGCAGAGATCTTGGCTCAAAATGACATTAACCTTTGCAAGCTTTCAGTGTCCTGTTTCAAAAAAAAAAAAAAAAAATCTGGCCACTCAGACTGTTTGCTACATGCTTTATGAACCCAAGGCTGTGAGCAAGGCACACACATTCACATTCAAACACAGCAGGTTCTGAGTGACACTGGCAGCCCTGCTCCTGCTGGAGCCAGCCCAGGCTGCCCCTGCTCAGTCATTCCTGCTGCATCAGGGATGGCTCAGGAAGGCTCCAGGAAAAGACTGAAACCCCCAGCAAATGGAGCAGGTCTCTGCTCAGAGACACCTGAAAAAGCCCAGCACTCATGCTTCAAAGTACACACGCTGCAGGAAGACTGGCCTAGGATCAAAGTTGGTGGAATGTTGCCTGTGTGGGTTTGAAATCCTCCTCCTTCCACATACTTGTACTGAATCCATTGGTGTGTATCTTCATCCTCACCAGAGATTCAGACCAGATCCCTCTCCTTGAGGCTGGTATCAACATCCACTAGAAAAATAATGAGAATTATCTCACCGTTTCCCTTTCAAACCATTCTGTTAGGAGCCTAATGGTTAAGAGCAGGTACATCAGAGCATTTGGCCAACTTGTCAAATTCCTCAGCTAAAGCAGATGGTTCACCCAAGGTTTCCATTTCCCAGGAGACCAAGCTATGGACTCCACACTCCCCCTCTGAATATTTACTCTCAGACAGCTGTCAACACCTTTCTCCAGATGAGAGATCTTTGGCACCAAGGAGCCCATCAGACAGGTCAGGATGGGCTCCAATCTCTGTTTAGCAGGGCTCAGCCAGTTGTGCACTGAACAATAAAAACAACCCAACAGTCACCTTGAAAAATCTAACTTCTTTCAATTACACCTCTTCATCATCTCTGCAGGAGGATGCTCAAACCTCCCTGAAAAAAAGTTAATGGAAAAGTTTAATAAACCTGAGAAATCTATCCTGAGAAATCATCCAGAATTAATTGCCTACAAAGATCATCTTCTGTTCTAGATGGAAGGGAACAACCACCTGGGCATGGCATTATGGACTGCTTGCAATAAAAGATACTTGATTAATCCTTCCAGAAATTAAAATGAGTGAAACACTAGCAACAGTTGATGGTAAATAGCTGAAGTAACAATTTATTTGTTATTGAAGAATTGAAGAACAGTTTATTTGTTATTGAAGTAACAATGTATTTGTTGAACAACTCAACAAATACAGCACACATGGCTTCTTTGTGTCATTTTGATTGTTCTGTTTTCAAATCTTTCAATTGTATCATGTCCTTCTAAAGAAACCTAAGTTTAGGTTTTCTTCTTAAATTTATAATATCAGCTGGTCGTGAGACACCATCAAGCCCATAGTTCTGTGGAGTTACTCTGTGCCCTACCCAGCCCTTTTCATAACTATCTTCTAGAAAAGGAGGAGAGAAAAAAAAAGTTTTAGCAGTTTAGCCATGTGACAACTGTTGATAAAAAAATTGAGGTAAAGTGTTCTAGAATAACTGAACCACACTACAGAATGATGTTATCAGCTTGTTTGGAATTGCCACTGGATACAGGCCAGATATCAAGATTTTAATTAGCAGTTAATTAGAGACATCCTTATCTTGGAGGTTCCTAGTAATCTCTAGATCACTCAGTGGGGTTATCACATCCTTTACAATTGTTTAGAGCAAAGTAGAGGGATCCTTCCTCACATGTAATGTACCACCTTGGTTTTTGTGAGCACACCAGTGGCATTAATGCCAACAGGTATGTAAGGCCAGAAATGGCCTAGGGAAAAAAAATTACTTGAAATTAAAATCTATTGAAAAGGCTGTTGAATTCTTCATTTAAAAAATAAATAAAGTCTGTGCTTCCATTTTCTGAAAAGGGGGTTTTGAATGTTTGATAAGCTTCCATTTTTCAAATAAATAAAGGTATGACTATATTTGAGGGATGTTGCAACAGTGTACAAAACAGGAGCTTCTTGCAGATTTCAGATATTTCTGTGAAGGAATGCTCCGAGCACTATTTATATAAAAATTTAAACAGAAGCAATCAGTCAAGCTTCTTTAAAAGGAAGGAAATACTTGATACAAAACTCACCCTCTCCCTTGGGCAGACACATTTTCCATTAGCCCTGCCCTACAAAGCTCAGCACTGAATAGCACAGGTAGGAAAAGAGAACAATTTAGATTGTTCTGGGACTTGAGGGAACACTACAACATCCTGAGACGTAACCCTGGCATTTTAAATTGCCCAGCAGCTCTGGGGCTGCCACTCAGCCTCCAGCTCCAGCTTCTCAATTCAGATTAAGAAGGGATCCACTGTGTGATGCTGATTACATGAACATGTTTTGCTGACATTGTCAGGAACATTCATTTTAATACAATGGAGGAAGTGGCTGAGGGAAGTTTCATTTTGACCTTGAAATAAGATATTATGCAACAGAGAGAACGCCAAGTCTAAGATATAGATAAGTATGGGAAAACTAAAGCAGATAAATTAAGATGTTCAGCTATGGAAGTCAACATGATTTACCATATTTAACCAAATTTGGGGTCAGGCCCCATCTGTGTTCCAGATTCACTAAATTATGCAATTTCAGCAGTCTCTGTCTCTTCAAAATATAGGGGGAAATGAATGAGATATTTGCTGAACTTTGCACAGAACCGAAGAATATCCCAAACTGGAAAAGCTGCAGTCATTATCTAGGCACACGGTGCCTGAAGAGAGGAAACACTCTATCTTTGCTTTCCAAAGTGGCTGCATCAAGCTTCAGGAAACACAGTTGATAAAACTCAGACACACAAATCACTTTCAAATAACCAGTCAAACGACTTCTCCATCCATTTATATACCAGAACCTCTATGCTTCTCCCCTGCTTTCACCAGGGACAGGGTCTGGCTTGGCAAAATCTCTTTGACATGGCAGAATACATGAGGTATTTTTCAATCCAAGTTGCTCTAAGAGTTATGTACCTTGGATATGGTTTATTCCAGCTGATAGAAAGACAGCATTGCTTATCACAAGGAGGTTTATCAATACACAAATAAGCCTCTGAGCTGGTTCATGCCATGAAAACCCACTGTGCATTCACAGCCAACTAAAAAGAAACTATAAAGCATTTCAGATGCTGCAAAATCTTATCAGCTCTGCCAGGGTCAACACCTGCTCCCATCCAGGCTTCTCCCATGGCATCAGGGCAGGTTTTCCTTGTTCCTTATGCCCTCCTGTGTCTCTCAGTCATTGCAGCACTGCTGTGCTTTTATTTCTGCAGAGCAATTAGCAGTCCCAGTTCAACCATAGCTAATAATACAACATTTGGGAGTTTCTCTATTTTGTATTTAAACTTGCTTGAAGAGGTCTTCCATAAAAATAAACCAACTTCTTTTACCCTCTTAATATTCTCTTCCACACACTTTAGCAAGCAAACAGCAAATTTCTCTTACCAATGGACCTGAACAGCACTTTACTGGTTCTGAACACTGAAAACAATCTTTGCTCTTCCCCCAAGTTCAACCTGAGATGCACTAGGAAGAATAATTTATAATATAGGCAGAATCAGTACATTAAATTCTGAGCAGAACAGCTCTCACCTGAGATTCCTGGAGCCCCCAAGGGCAGGAAAGCTGGAGACCAACCCCAGGGACAGCATCCCCTGCCTCACCTTCCTCATCTTTACATATATCGGTTATTTTTTCAGTGTAATCACTGCCTCAAAGTTTCTGTAGTGTCTTTTCCCATTCCCTTTCCCTGCTCCTTACCAGCCTCATCCTGGGAAAGCGTAAAAAGCAACTTTTTCTAGACTCAAAGCCCCCTTAATTAAGATCACTTTTCCATTTCACCCCCAAACTGTGTATTTTATCTAAATACAATTATCACTCACCCTGTTCATTGTGCACTGCTCCATGTTTCTGATTATTCCTTCTCCCCAGATTAAATCCCAGAAGCTGCTTTCTCTTAGAGCACCATAAAGCTGCTGCTTTTCTTTGTCCACCCTTGCCTCCTAAATCTTTACTAGGTTCAGGTGTTTCCCATCAAGTCCAATGAGGAGGCAAACGATTCATCACAGCTGATCTGAATTATCCTCTTTAATCCCACCTGACCTGAACCTTTATGATCTTAAAAAAATCTGAAATCCTGCTGTATGCTCTATAGCTTTATGTATTGTCTTAGAAAAAAAAAAAAGTATAAAGAAAATAAATAAAATTTAAAATGTGCAACTATAGCTTGTTCTATTGCAATGGTGTGTTTCTAGATATGGGGATCTTGGGGGAAATCACTCCTCTTTGTAGTGTTCTCCTCAGAATAGGCAGTGTCCCCTCACTCCAGCAGCACAGCCAGGTCATGAGGATTTCTGGCAGGAGAGGAGCTAAATAAACCAGTTTCTGGCATGATCCCAGTATGTTTTATAATGGTGTGTGGTCCCAGCACCTGCATGTTTTATAAAGCTGGGGTATGCTTACATCTCCTCAGACCCTGGTACCTCTTGCTAAAAGAACAAGGGGTTTCTGCAGAATGTTGATGTCTGGGTAACCTGTAGCCAAAAAACCAGCAGCTGCAGGGTGGTTGTTGGATCTCAGTTCTAGAGCAAGTACTTAAATACTTCATAAATCTCCCATTAGTGTCTGGGTCTCTCAGGGAGGATCCAGTGATGGAGTTTATAAAGTTATAATTGCTGCCATCAGACAATGCTTAGAAGGAAATGATAGATATGTGCAGGCTCACCTGCCAGGGGGGTTGTTAAAGAACAAAACAAACTGGACTGGAAATTATATTAATATATGGTGTTAAAATAAAACTGATTCTAATTTCACCCAGTTTTCCAGTAATATTACCTAATGTGTTGCCTTTCTTCTGTTGTTTTTCTTACCCCCTAAAAAACCCTTTTAAATAACTTGCCAAAGTCACACATCACCAGGATGAGGTTTAGTGGGTCTGCACATTTGAAAAGCAGCAGGTTGCCAGAACCTTGGCTAATGGCTGGTTTTCCACTCTTGTTTTTGATTTCACTTTTTATAACTGCCTATTGATATTTCCAACAAATTACTTTTACACCACAGCCTGTGGATTCATAGAGCCTAGGGATGGACAACTCAAATTAGCAGTTGGAAACGCTGTTTTTCTTCTTCTCATGTTTTTTCAGGGTATTTTTTGAACATGTTAATTCTGTGCCATCTGCACTCATTCTGTGCATACACCATGTCCAGTTTCCTTGAAATATCTTTTCAGTGATTAAAGATGGATACTAAGTTAGCATTTACCTAAATAGTTTAAAAATTTCTTGTGTATTGAGAAGTTAAAATTAACAGATACAAATATTATAGCAGACTATGTGTTACTGCCCTGGTCAAACTGGAGTATTATTTTAAAAACAATTTTATTTAAATATATTACACAATAGACCAGAGAAAATAAGACAAAATCACAAATCTGAGGGTCAATATAATCTTCTGATTCAATAGAAAACAAATGCATCACAAACCATTGCTTTCCAGGGATCTTATTAATACAGTTTTGCTGTCTGAAAAGGAAACTTGCCAGTGGCTTACCCAGAGGACAAATTCTTTTTTCCAATATTGTTTTTTTCCTTTTCTCCTGTCTTTTTTCATTGTTTTGGTTAACAACAATTAGGCTCATAACTTCTTTTCATATATTTTGTATTTTGTTCTAGAATAATAGCAAATATCATATACAAAGTAGAATATACTGATTAGGTCTATGATTTGACATCATAATTTTGTATTCTATTTGCATATTAATGGTACTGATGGGAAGAACAAATTGAAAGCAGTTATTAGAACATGTAAGGAGAATTTTCTTGCATAAGCCATTTTTATATCATGTCGCCATTATAAAAAAAAAATTGTGATGAATGTTCCCCCCGAAGCTGACAAGTTACAAGGGCTTGTACTAAGGGAATAATAACTCCAAGATTCATAAAAACGGTAATTACTTTATCAACCTTCTAGTCACATTGCAGACACACACACCGAATCACTCCAAAATAACACTGACGGAAAAATTAGACTTTATGTTGATATTACACTTCTAACCTGAGGTTTCCTTCTAAAAACATACAGGCCCAATATATTGCTAATTACCCTGAAACCAAGAAAATCAGGTTTATGTCACGTATCTTTAAACAGCCAGGTAAGGCTGGATGGGACAGGAGAAGGAGGAGTAGATATCAGGAGGAAGGAAGTATTCAGGTTCAAGGATGACACAGCCAAGGTGTAAATTACCATATATTTCCTCTAGGAACAGCAAGGCTTAGCTTGACAGCTCCTTTAAGGCACCATCACCTTGGACAGCATCCCAGGAAGGGCAGCAGAGATAAAAGTACACCATAAACCAAATCAGCTTCTATGATGTTTAATTAATTAATTAATTAATTAATTAACGAGATTATGTGCTCATGCAAGGAGCATTCACATCCCTCTTGGTTTCAAACATTACCATGTGAATGAGATCCAAAAATGGGCCTCAAAATATCCTAACCCTACCCCTTATTTCTCCAATGGAGCTGCCCAAAATAACTACAGCTGTGCAGGTTCAGCAGTGAGGAGCAGCTCCGTGGATCCAAGTCGATATTCTTGTGTCCAGAGGCACAGCTTCCCCTAGCACAGCTGGAGCTCCCAGAGCAGACAGCTGAGAGAAGAGCTGCTCTCTGCCATAAAGACAAGATTGTTATCCCAGAGTTCATTCCTGAGTGAGATGGGGATGCCTGTGCTTCATCCCAAGCCGCTTTTGTCTGTAAAAGTGGCAGAGTCTTGCTTACCCTTTTGCCTCCCAATTTAATCCTCAACCCTGGAGCAGCAGAGCCCCATTTCCAGCTCTTGTCTGTCCCTGGCAATCGATAAGGACAGGGAGCACTTCCCTGGAGCTGTGGATATCAAAGGATGTGGATGTGCTGGGCTGTGCAGCACTCAGGTCCTTCCCAAAGACCCAACAGTTAATCCTTTGCAGAGTTCAATGTCTGTATCGGTATCCCTGTGAGATAAATAATATTACCATTGGAGTTTGGAGGTAGAAGCATTTAATGTACTTTTCAGAGATGAGTGGATAAGCAGCATTTATTCTGTGTTCCAGTAAAAGGGTGCAACTGGACAAATAAATGCTCATTACTTCTTACTTAACTCATTAATCGCTTTGTGCTCTTGGAGTAACCTGAAGGGATGAAAATATCTTTAGGCTGGAAATTAAAGGGATAGTGTTCCCTCCATTTTTTTTTTTTTTTAGGTTTTTTTTTTTTTAATTTTAACACACAGTTTGTCTCATTCAGCAAATCAGAGTTTAGAGGCTGGAAGATTCAAGGTGGTTCTCCCTTTAAAAGGTGTCAGTCAGTTCTCCATCAGGGAATCAATGGGCCACCAAGCACAGATTCTGTTTTAGGAGGAGAGAGTGAGACTAAATGTATTTCAGTGCCTCATGTCCATGCAAATGCATGGGATTAGAAATGTTTAAAATTAGAAATGTAAATACTACTACGATTTTTTAAAGAATGCTTTCAGGCTGTAGCAGAGCAGCATCTTCAAAATAATGCTGCCATTTTTCTCTTAGATATACACTGCTTGTTCTCTCTTTAAGAGCCTGAACCACTCATTTTAAAACTCTTAATCACATTATTTTAATTTCTAATGAGTTCTTATGTGTGGCTGGACATTTGAGCCCTTTAAGAAGAGTGCCTTGCAGATGGAAATCTCTTTACAGAGGGACTGGATCCCCCCTGTGAGCGCCCAGGCTCAGTGTAGCCTGAAAGGAGGCAATAGCTCAGCCTTTGTTCCAGCTGGGTCCTTGACCTCCTTGTTTACAGTGCTAATGGGGACAGCAGTTAGTCAGAGTCAAGATGGCATTTCTGAGATGTGAATAATCCCACAAGAAAACAGGCTGGAACAGTCGGCACATTCACAGCTCGGCCTAACCCAGCCACTGGCTCCTTGTGATGTTCAGCCACCACCACTGATCCCAGCAGGAACAGAGACTGTGACCTATAGGAAATATAATCTCTGTCCCATTACCAACTCCCCGAGACATTTTTCTCCCTCTAAAGCCCAGCACTGTCAATGCCATCCCTCTCAAAAGACCCTCTTTCATGTTGATTTTATGATCCTGACCTTGTTCTAGTGGGAATTTCCATTCTGTCTTTTGAGACATGCAAAGGATGCAAAATTTCACTCCTCTTTGCTGCACAAAGCTCCAAAGAGTAAAAGCCCAGCTTGGGATGTGGTCTGTCTCCCCCAGCCCATGTGGCCAGCACAGAGTGTGTGCTCCTGGGCACGTTGTAAGGGCTGCCTGTTCCCACCACAGAGTCACAGCTGGCCCATCCCTGGAGCTCCAGCTGTGCTGCCAAGAACATGCAGTGCAAGAAGATTTGATATATCATATAGTTGTGATATACAAACTTCATTTACAGAACTTGTTCTTGCAGAAGACTGAATTATCCTGTTTGACAATACCATCTTTACAAGTGGAGAAATGTGACATTCAAGACATCAAATACCCGTCTCGATGTTTTGCTTGGCAATCAAAGTCCCAGATACAATCCTTGAGAATTTAATACACCTCTTCAGTAATTCCCTGTAATGCTACTTGAGTGAGCATAAAACACTCTGTGTTGAACCACTGCGGCCTGGATTTCCTTAATTGTATTGGAATAAGATGAAGATTTCCCCAAAGCACAGCTGTGACTCAAATGCACTCAGCTCGGCCCCACTAATGGGGTCACACCCTGTGCCGACACAGGTTCACAGATATCATGGCTCAAGAACTGTGGCCTCAAGCCCAATGCACTCATCAGAGTTGTAATTATAACACTTAAAGCTACTCCAAAGACTGAATCCACACATTAAGTAAAAGCAGTAAGTATAAAATATTATGGAGAGTATTGTTTGAACAAGCTCATGGTTTTAAGCTTCCCGGTTCAAAACCTTCAGCTCTTATCAGTTTACATCTGAAATTTTTATTAAAAAGCTTTGTTTGTATCTTGAGGCCAGTAAGACAGAAAAAAAAAGAGTGTCTGAGAAGATGATCAGGGCTGTGTTGATCTGCATTTTTCATAACACATCCCTTACTATTCTTTAGTATGGCTTTGAGAAATGAAGGCTCTTGAGGAGAACTTAAGAGACCCTTCCAGGATCCAAAGGGGCTCCAAGAGAGCTGGAGAGGGGCTTTGGACAAGGGCCTAGAGGGACAGGACACTGACAGAGAGCAGGGCATTAGGTATTACGAATAATTCTCCCCTGTGAGGGTGGTGAGGCTGCCCCAAATCCCTGGAAGTGTCCAAGGCCAGGCTGGATGGGGCTTGGAGCAGCCTGGGACAGTGGAATGTGTTTCTACCATGGCAGGGATGGAATGAGATGAGCTTCAAGGTCGCTTCCAACACAAAGTCCTCATGGTTCTGGGATCCTTGGTAAGTGGAGGACTTTAACCACCAGTGTTGGGGTGATACAGGAAGAATAATTTTATAATATAATAAAGAGTCCAACTATTGAATAAAAAAGGGATTATTTTTTATACTTTGATTTTTAAAAGTTGATCAACAAGAAACAATCTTATCTAGAAACCTCAGAAACTACTTCTCTGTATGTTGGTGGAATCACAGCCCCTTCTAACTCAATTCACAGCCTTAATAAGTTCTGTCATCTGTTCTTCTGAGTCTCACTCCACTGTGCAGGAAAGACTTATTTTAATTTATCTGTGTAGGAAATGCCAGAGTGTAACTAGTACAGTACATACAGCAATCGATTCCCTACAACAGTGCTAAGATCACACAAATAAGAGCTATCATCTCCTGAATTTCACAGATGAAGAAAGGAACACCATTCTGTCTACTGCACCTTTTAACTTGTGAGCTGTATAGAAAAATCATAAATAATTTCCATAGGAAAAAAAGAGCCATTGCTTCGCCCTCAATTTTCCTGTAACCTCAATGCATTCAATTTTCAAATTAGTTTGATATAAAGAAAGGGACATCAATGAAATGCTATTATCCATCTGACTTTCTAAGTAGAGCTGCAGTCATGAAAGATTACTGGAAATGATGTGGTTAAAGCACTGCAGTACATGTAGAAAATGTAGCAAGTAAGGTCAAACTTGCAAGCAAATTCACAGATAAGAAAGAATTGCTTTGATGATTTTTAAAACATCATAGTCATACTATATTAGGTCATCCACACTAGCTTGAATCTTTTTAAAAGTCATAATAAATTGGAAAATCCAATTTCTTGGATGAAATATTTTTATTTTTAAGTCAAATTCAAGCTTGATTGAAATGTACTTGCAGGATTTGCAAAGTAAGCCAAGTCTGTAAAGCAATCAAGAAATTTTGATGTAGGTAACTGGAATAGTGTCATCCGTGATCTCCAAGTTCCCAACACAAAGTTTCTCAGCAGTGTGTGAGGGAGGGGAGCTCTAGGGTTCAGAGTATCTGGTAGATATATTCTGTTCTGGTGGAACTAATGCATTTAGTTGCTAAAACTAAATAGGAAATTTTTAAAGGTGTATTTCAAACTGCATTAAAAAATCCCCTACAAGCCGTTTCTGATCAGATGGAATTGAAATAAATGTTACATATTTTCAAGTAATTTCTGGTGTTTCACCTACTTCTCCTACCAATTAATATTATGTTTGCTGCCATGGAAACTCTCATTTAAGCAGAGAACTATGGTTACACCAGTAACTTGGATGGGTCTGATCAAACAAAATTCTTGCACCTATTTTTCTGAGCCAGGTCTAGGAGTGGATCTGCATCCACGATCCCACAGTCTGTTCTGTCTATGACACAGAGATAATACATACAAAGTAGTTTCTGCAGAATACACCTTGGGAGGCCTGTCAGTAGAGTGCATTGTGCATATAATTTCATACCACTATTTGTTTTAAATCCATCTATCTGTAAACTAAATGGGCAATCCCACATTTTACCCTCTAGTGTCTACTGGCTGCTCCTTGAGGATTTCAGGATGGCAGCATATAACCAGCATAGTCAGACTTTTTTCCTGACAAATAAAAGTATTTTGTTCTTTGCTACCTTCTGCTTGAAATGTGATTATCAGGCCAGGGACTCATTGTTATTTTATTGTCTGACAGCTTCAGAATAGAATTGAGCTATCACATATCTGTTGCCCTGAAAGCCTTTGCGAGGTTTTGTCTTTGAGGGCGTGCGAAGCTGCGTTTCCCCTGGATCCCTGGCCACAAAGGGCTCTGACCTGTCTCTGCAGCATCCTCTGTGCCCTGTGCCTTGAAAGGAGGCCGTGGCACAGCTTCCTGCAGCCCAGCCTGCAGGCTGCTCCAGGCCAGCAGGAAAAAAACACCTGGCAGATTTAGGATCTCCGCCACGGAACTGGGGCGGGATGTTAAAATAGAGAGCGGAGAGCAGGGCTAGGAGGGACTTTAGACAGCAGCAGCAGCAGCAGCAGCAGGCTATTTCTGGGTGACATGAACTGCAAAGAGCTTTTGTTGCTCTAACAGTTGGTAGAGTCACAGCTCGCTGGCAGAGAAACCCCAGAGCAGGAGAGGAGATTCTGGACAGAGGCAGAGCTCGTGCAGAATTCCTGTTTTCCACAATGTTGTAGAGAGAGGGGTAAAGGGAATCATTCTCCAAGGAGACCCCAGCCTGCTCACTCTTGCAGGTTTTCCATGTGCTGCAACTCTTAAATAATATTGTCCTATTTTTGGTATTATTTTAGGAAGGTGTAAAAAAGTTGTTGGCCTCACACACTCTGCAATGGCACTTCAGGAGGGAAAACCACCCAACTTCAAATGCAATTCACAAATACCAATGTTGTTTTCCTTGGATGGGCTACCAAAGCATAAAGCAGTATTAAAAAAATCTTTCATGTCATCAAAGAAATCCTCATACCATTAGGCATTTGCTGGGATAAAAATATCTATATATTGCTAGAGGGGAATTTTTCTGCTCTTTCTGTAAAAAAATAAATTACTGCCAGAAGTTCAGAGAAATGAAAACTTAGTGGAGTTTGTGGCAGGTATGACATACAGGATCAACACAGGCTCTTCACTGCTTTTTACTCTTAAAACTATTTTAAATTGTCTTGGGTCTAAACTGATTTTCCTCAAGCCGTGTCTCCAGTCTTGCCGTAGCTTTGAAAATGAGACAGTTGGCAGAGAGTAGGAAAATACCTGCTGTGTCCAAGGCTTTCTGCAAGGCTGGGAGCCAGCTCCACTGCTAGAAACCCACCTCGAAAAGGCTTCCTGAGGGATCGTGTTTGCCTTAGGGCAGAATCATTCCTGCACCGTGGGCATGGAAAAAAAAAAAAGGTTAATACACCTTCTTACACCTTCCTGTGCCTAATTACTCCAAGGAGGGGGAGTCCTTCGGGAAGAGGCTGGGATATTTCTCACATCCTCATCACTCCCCAGGGTACCCAGGGCAGGGAACTCACATGCCAAGGCCATCAATATGTGGGCTTAGCTTTAAATTGCCTGTCGCTGGCACAGGTAATGGTACAATTACTGGCATCCCTTGACATTACACTCTGTTTCATACTGATGCACATTGCTGTGGAAAGATTTCCTCAAGTTCTCTTTAAGGCAGAACATTACACTTTTCCCTTTAAATATCTTGATCCTAGATGCATCTCATGCCAACATTATTATTATTATTAGTTTTTTTAAAATCTACCTACCTGCAGTTTCTCTTTTCTGTTACACAACCACTCCCAACCCCTGTCCTCTTTTGCTCTTGGACACTTGCACCAAGAACAAATAAGGTCTGTACTGTTCTGAATTTGCTCAGGAGCTTCAAAGGCAGGATTTCTTACTAAAATGAAGTTCGATTTGATGGCAAGGGATTGAAATGAAATGATCTATAAGGTCACTCCCAACCCAAACCATTCTATAATAGCTAAAGAGCTAAAGAATCAAGAAGTATGAGATCAATTAGTGTGGGAAAAGTTGATAATGCAACTTTTTTTTGTTGCTGTAAAACAGCAAAACAAAGTTAGTATTGAACAGCCTTCTAAAAACATCAAAGTGAATAACTAAATGTGAGAGTCCAGGGAGCATTTATGCTGCTATTAGATACTGCACATAACAAAGAAAAGGCCACTGAAATAGGTGACTGATGTATGTAACACTGAAAAAAAAAACTTAGCAACAAGTAGAAAAGATAAATTATACTTAAAAAATAAATGAGATGCCAGATTAGTCTTTTAAGTTTTGGCTTAAGGTGCAAAAAATTTACTCTCATATATATAATTAAATAAAAGAGTGAAACTATTTTTAAATACAAACTTTAAAAGACATGACCTCAATACACTTTTATTATACTGGCAGTAAATAATTGAAATGCCCTCTAAACATATTCCCCCATCAGTATTATGGGAAAGGCGATATTTCTGATTTAGATGCTCTATTTGTTTTTATTTCCAAGTAATACCATGGAAACACGTGAGGAGTGAAGCCTTGTTGGAAGCACAGGGCACCTGAACAAATCCTCCCAGTTTAGAGGTGTCTTTTGACAAAAGTAACTTATTTTTTGATTATTGGAATCTTCCACCATGATCCCACCTAGCACTGAGATACTTCGTGAAGGACTAGAAAGATCCTATACTAAACAATAGGCAACACTTTTAGATAGTATTTGCAAAAATTTGGTAAAATTAAAGCTCTAGTAGCACCTGTAGTGAAAACCTCAATTCGATGATGACATGATCTCTGTCTGGATAAAGAATAAGTGAGCTGTGATTCATCAGGGCAGTAAAAGACACTTCAGCTGTTGATTCCTCAGGTAAACTCTGTAAGAATGGTGGGGAGACATTTCATGGAGAGGGACTCCATCTGAGAAAACTGCTCTGGTATTTTGTGGAACCAAACGTGTCTGACTTTGGCATGCAGGGCAGGTACCTTTGTTCTGGCAGCCTTTTAATTGAATCTCTTCTCTGGCAGAGAGGCAGTTCTTGTGTGCGACAGTAATGTAGATTTATGGAAAATAATAAGGTGATCAGCTGCCCTGCTGAGTTATTATTTTGTTTCATTAAAAAAAAAGAAGGCACTATGCCTAAACTGATGGGCTGATGAATGCAGTGACATGTGGCGCCTGTTTCGTAGTTCAGTGCAGTTAATGGAGAAACTCCCATTGCCTTCACTTAGGAATCAACCAGCAAGTGTATAAACAAGGCACAGGAGAAACTGAGAGAGAAAAAACCCTAAAGTTAGATAAGTGCCAGAGCAGGGACCATTTTATAAATATCCACTTTTTAAAAATAATTTCTTTTGACTCCATTCTTGTCCCTTTGTGTTCCCTGGCTTTCATATTTTGGCAGATTTATTTAAGGCAAGATTAATCACCAAAGCAGGGAATTTAAAATTAATATCCCAGAATACAAAAATAGTATAATTAGAACATTAATTTTAAATTTATCATCATGTTTATGCATAAATAATTATTATTTTTTTCACTCATCTACCTCCTCACAATTATCTCATCCTAATAATAATTCTGTCAGATCAATGGAAGTTCTTTCTTTGACTTTGCTGGGCACAGGAAAGAGCCCTTATAGACTTCTAACCAGAAATAAAACACCCTACATAATCCAGTGCATCCAAGTAAAGCTGCTAAATTTCAATCTACAAAATGACAACACTTGTATTTTGTCCTCTGCAAAAAAGATCCCTGAGAAAACTCTTCAGTGTGGTGAATACTAACAAGAAATTGCCTAGAGCAGAAATTGCTTTCATGTACATACCCCCTTCTTCTCTGTTAAAATTACAACTAGACACAGCACTTTGTGTCCTTCCTCCTTTTGGTTATCAGACCAGAGACATTTTCAGGACACAAAACATTTTCAGTTTTTCAATTAATATTTCCAAATCTTCTTTTTAGAGATGCAAAATTTTGCTGAAACAGCTGGAAGTACCAGAAGAATCCAGCTGACTTCACAAGAAATGAAACTGTGGTTTTCACCACATACAGTATCAGCTAAAAAATATCCTTTGTTTAACCACAAGGAAAACATTGTGGTTGCAGGCAGGTCAAGTGTAGAAGGATGCACTTTTCCACCAGGATAGAGAAGATAAGATGCATCCCAGTGTGTCACTGTCACCACCCACAAAACCCCCTCAACCCTTTTCATGGGTAAGGAAGTTTCGAACTGAGGAAAGAGCAGCCTTAGTGGCTCCTCATCTTTTACTTCAGCTTGCTTGCAAAGGTTTTTGTCTTCTTCACCTCAGAACACACACAGAGCACATTTACTGCGAGTTCCAACATTGGAACTGGTTAATCTTTGTATACTTATTTGAGGTGGATAAAACAAAGTAAAGAGAGTAAAGTAAATGAGGCAGAAAGGTAGTAGGAAGAGGAATGGTGCTCCTGATCCCACAGGCAGGGCTGTACTAATTTATCTCTGGATATTTTGTCTCACATCTCATCCAATAGGCCAGGGAACACCAGGCCAGGGCACAACTGCAGTAGACAGAGACTAGAATTGAAGAACCATCATTTTCTGTTCACCCTTTCCCATCAATGCATAGCTTCTTCATGGAAAAATCCACTTTGGAACATCTAAAATTGTTCCCTGCTCTTTTTTAAGGGATTGTGCAGCTGAAACTTCTCTGAAGAAGAAAGTCAGGGATGAGCAGCTCCCCAGAGCACATTGTGACATGAAATATTTTCCCCCTCTCCTTTGCCTGTGCAAAAGGCAGTAATTATTTGGGATTGACATATGGCACATTAACTTATTCCTGCAACTTGCACACAGTCAAGCACCAGCAAAGCTTGGAGGTTGACACTTGAATGCTTTGCTTGGTGCAGCAAGTCCTACAACACAATAAAGTTTCTCATATTCCTCGTGGCAGAGCTACTTGTGAGGGAGAAATAATTTCTCTCCCTTTTCACTTGGCTTTTGAGTCCAACCCTGCCATTGATCAGCTCACCAAACTCCAAGTGGCTCCAACGCGAGTTCACATCCAGCTTCCTGGAAAAGTGGGATTCATTATCACTCTGCTGGAGCTCCCAGGCTGCTGCTCTGCTGCCTTATTGATCAGATCCTGTGGAATGGCACGTCTACCCACAGAGATTTTGGGTAGAATCAACTAAGGGCCACCAGGCTGAGTGATATTTTTAACAAATTTCATGTTGCCAGTTATTTTCCTGGTGCTGCGTGTGGGGAAACAAAGGTGCTAACAACGTAGGAGGGAAATAGTCTCTAAAAAGGGAATATCAAATGAACTTACAAATTTAAGTGGCATTCACTCTAGGCAAGAAAAGATTTTATCTGTATCTTATCAACAGTTCTTTTCAAGGTATGAATTCCTACAACAGATATTCCTGAATTGGGCTTTTTACGGTTTTTTTGTTTGTTTGTTTGTTTGCTTGTTTGGGTTGGCTTTTTTGTTTCTCTCTGAGTTTTAATCTTTCCATCTAATCTAGCCCGAATTTTATTTTCATTTTTCATATTAAAAAATCCCACCTTACCCATGTCCAGGGTCTACCTGTCCTTTGAGATTTAAAAACCACGTTTGCTTTCCCATTCAATATTCCCAGGCTCAAGACTTTGGATGGACTTTAATCAACTGCACATTGCCCTTTGCTTGATCTCAACAATCAGCTCAGAAAATTTCTCATTATGGCTTTTGTAAGAAGAAATAATAGCCTGTCTTCTTGCAAGCAAACACAATTTGAATGAGCAAAATTAATGTCTGCTTCTCTTATTTATTTCCTCTTACTGAAGTGATAGGTTATATATGAGGTGTAATTAAAATAATGTCAAAGTTGCTGCAGAAAGAGTTAATCTGCAAGGAAAAATTCCCACCAGGAAAAATAAAATAATCTTTGGTATGCAGATGAACTGTACACTTGGTAGCTCTTGTGTGATCCAAATGAAACTAAGCTGAACTGCAGAAACAATAAAAGTAAATTATTGCTGGGGCTTTGCAAACCTCAATTAAATAAATATTATGCAGTAAACAACATATTGGATTTAAGTTAGGATAAAACAACTGAAAAAGAAGTTACCAACCTGTTGTGTTATCTCACAGTAACATTCAAATATTTCTTTCAGGAGACTTTTTCATTGTAAAGAGATTTAGTTTAAAAAAAACCTATAAAAAAACCCACTCCCACTTTATTATTATAAGCATCAAAAGTAATCTCATTATATATTTTCCCTCCTGAAAAAGTTTCTTTAAAACTTTAAATTAGATAAATATGGGTATTGATGGTGGTTTTCTGGTCCCAGCTTTTCAATTACTTTTAAGAAAGCAAAGCATTTTGAAAATAATGTGATCAATTTGTTGCACTTACTCTAACAAAACGAAATCACCATCTAATTATCCAGTCAAACAAAAAACGAGTGCTAACTGGGGGGTAACTAATTTTAAATGGCAGGTACCAGAATGGAAATCATGCCTCATTTTGCATTTTTTTCCTGGTAGATATAATGCAGTGCAATACAGTGTTTTCATTATTCATTTGCTTTTTTTTTTTTGTAATGCTGTGCACTCTGTAACAGAGATGAATTCCTTGCTGAGCTACCAAATCCCGGGATGCCTTTGGCAGTGGTAAAGCAGATTTCTACAGAAATTGGGGTACAATCCACACTTTGACTCCCCACCAGTCTGTCCCTGTCTGAAACTGGGTTCCCACAGCAAACCATAATTTTTTCATCCCAGAGTGCAGCATGGAGCATGTTTTAATATGACTTAAAGGGGAATAAAATATCCTATTACTTCTAAAACAAATTTCACCCCTGTCTCCAGCAGCCTGGGGAACATCACCTTCACAAACAAATATAGTTATGTATGCAGACTGTTTAAGTGTCAATTACTGTCAATTAAGCTGTCTTCAAAATGTTAAAATTGCAGCCTTCTTATAAACATTGTTCCATTAATCAGCAGTGAAACAGCCCATTCTCAATTGAGACAAAATTATTAGTCTAAAATTAAAAAGTTGAGCTTGTAAAGAAATACCAATGACATTTGTAGGGCTGACATGTCTGCACAACACAGTGAGCTATTAATTTGCTAATTACACATGTAACACCATTTCAGTGCATACTCTAAGCAATGTCTAAATTGAACCTGAAGATTAAAAATCTCACCCTAAAGGCTTGGATTCCTCCCTTTGTTTTACACTACAATCTCTGCAGTAAATGAACAGGCTGCTTTTTTTGTGACTCTCTCAGGAGGGAAAGTGAGAAGCTCAGGGGTCAGGCTGCAATGCCTTGGGGAGCAGTCAGCACTGCCCTGCAGTCCCCTCTGTTCCTGCAGAATTGGTACATTTGATTAACCTTCCTGCTCTTGAGAGTTCCAGCAGCGTCCAGAACCACAGCTGGGCTTTGCCAGCTCTCTCTCCTTTCCCCCCCCAGCTGTTGGCACAGCTGCATTCACACCTGGAGTGTGGCAATGGCTCAGGGGCTCTCAGACTTCCCCCCTGGCAGGAGCTTGGGAAGGGATCACACTGGAGGTGTCAATACCTTCTGCTGCTGCTTTTTTAGGTGATGATTCCCTTAATCAGCTCTTGATTCCACTTTATTAAAGTGACAATGCCTTACAAAATATCATTACCCCCAACCTTTACTGCCAGGTAATTTTCACCCACTCAACATCCTGATAGGGAGTGTTCATGTAGAAAAAGCTTTTTTTTCCACCACAAAAAAATGACAGAATGACCTGCACACAGCAGGCCAAAGAATCAATCAGATTTCCAGTGCCATCTCCAGCTGTTCCTCAGCCAAAACTCAGAGACCATCTGTGCCAAGCTGAGTAAAGTCTCACCTGATAACAACCCTGGCTCTCCTTTCACTGCCAACATCTTATTTGCTCCCCTTACCCTCCCCGTCTCCTTGCTAGTATTTTGTTCCTGCTTAGAGAAAGATAATTTCCTTAAACAGGGCTCTTGACCCTGTTTTAGAGTTCTCACCAGAGACTTTGGCCATTCACAAGTCCTCAGCAGTTTTATTCTGAGTTACTCAAAGGACAACAGTTGAAGGTCAAAATGAAAATTTTCTACCACCTTCTACACATATGGCCTTCACTTCCATATGACCAACAGCTTCCAGGTTCACAGAAGGAAGACTGACAGTTCTGTGATGTGGAACACAGAGAAATCCAACCTAATTAATTTAAAAGAAAATCCATCCTTTAAAGCTTCTGTTGGTTGATTTTTCTACCAGCAGAACAAAAAGCTCAGATCTTAGTCAAATTCACAATTGACATTGGGCCTGTTCCTTTATCTTTGTCTCCACCTTCTCAAGGATAAAGTGTGTAAAAAAATAACTGAGAAAGCATCAAGAGAAATCAGGGAACTTCAAGTTACCTGGCAGCATGGTACATAGCACTCTCTGGAAATCAGCTCTTCCTAAGTTCCTGTTATACCTCTGCCATAATTTCCCTGATGACAATAATCATTAGAAGAAGAAAACCATGCTTAGAGAATTTAGAGTCCTTCAATTATTCTTTTTTTTTTTTTATTATTTTTTAATTTCTGTCTCTCCTTTGAGGAATGCTGTTTCCTGTGTAAATTATTTTCTCCCCCAGCAGCCACCTCCCACAGCTCAGGGAGCCCCAGCCCAGCACTCAGAAAGCCACAGCCTCCTCCAAGCTCCTGAGAACTGGCACTCAGTATCCCTGTGAGGACACACAGGCTGAAATCAATCACTCATCTACAAATGAGGGGTTTAAAGACCTTATTTGGCCAATCTCCTCAGCTACATTCCTTAAGGGAAAGCAGATCCAAGTGTATATAGATGTGTATAAGTTTGACTGTATTCTCTGCTTACAGAATGTCCACCTGCAGAACTTTCACAAGTTTTCATACTCATCCCCAGCCTTATCACCTATATTTTCTCTCTGTAGATACAAGTTTGGGTTGCATTAGAGAAAGGCATGAGTCTGGCCAAAACCTCCTCTATCCAAGCTATATTCAGCTGGTCTAGGACACCTCCACTGCTGTAAATTCTGCTCTAAGAGAATTCTTTCATTATGTACCAGAAAACTGGGGTGTAACTAAGCTGGCTGATTTTTTTCCCCCCCATATTCCTTGTTGTAGCCAAGCACAAGCTCAACCAAAACCTTCCTCTCGAGAGTCCCAGAATGCTGAGATTAACAGACTCTGCAGAGCAGAACGCACAAATCTTGTTTATGAAGACAAAGAAGAAAGTAGATGGGTTTCACATCAAATGTATCTAAACAGCATGGTAGGGGAAAAAAAAAGGTGTTTACAAACTCTAACCTATGCAAAATTATTGTTTAAGACAAACACAGTGACCCCTCATGTGGAACAGGAAGGTTGGGTGACTGGGTATGGAGAAGCAGGAAAGACAAGAGTGTGATTTTGGGAGAGGGCAGTACATATTTTTAGGAAAACACTAGAAGCTCACAAAACTGCACTTAAAAGTTGACTTTTCTCCTCAGTCTCTCAGTAGGCATTGCTGTGACATCTCATTGCTATTACGTGAACAAAGAAGCCCTGAATATATGGTTAAATCACACGCCACAGCAAGCATTAATTAATTGATATTTGAATAGCATATGGAGAGCTTAAGAGTTGTACAACTGGGACATGGGAAGCATTCACTCAAATGTGACACCTCTGGTATTCCCAGTTCTCCCTGCAGCTCCCTGGGATGGCAAGAGCTGTGATTTTGGTGAGACACAATGCCTGGTGTCCTCGTTCCTGTGGCTGGGGGGTTACGGTGGGGTGGTGGTGGCTTTGTTTTCCATGTCACTGCTAGAGGTACTCATGCTCTTTGTGCACAATGAGAGGACATAGGTGATCTTTTACTTGTGAAAGTCTCAAAGCATGTGTATTTTTATTCAATTTTTCTGAAAGGTCAATATACTACAGATCACTTATCAGTGATCCTTCCTTGCCTAGCCATCATTTGTACACTGTAGCATCAGTTTTCCTGGTTCAACAGTCAGCTCCTAATAAAAGAGGATGACATGTATTAGAAGCAAAGAAAAATAGCTGTAATAATAGCACTCCAATCCTACTTACTTGTCTCTTAACCTCTTTCTTTCAAAGGCTCCCCGGCTGCAGTGCTCAGAAGAAAGTTGCCATTGAATTATCCACCGGAAACCCATTGGCATCTATTGCTGCTCTGGTACAGGGCAACAATAACTGATAGCACTTCTCACATCCCTGCCCCTCCTCCGCCTCAAACTATGGCTCTAGAAATAAAACCCCGTGCAGACACTGAATATTTTTTAAGTTAAGCTCACAGCTGCAGAGAGAAATCAGCTCCATCTGACAGCTCAGCCCCCCAGGACCCCGGTGCTCACCCACTGCCCCCCTGCTCCTCACAGCATTGTTCAGGAGAAGCACTTCTACAACAATTCTCACTGATCATGAAAGACAAATAAACCAAATCCCAGAAGCAAAAGCAAAAAGCATCAATACAGTTTTCTCCAGCAGCCTACCGCTATTTATACAGGTGACTGTGAACATTCACACATCAAAAACAATGGAATTTTGGCATCTCTTCCAGGAGCAGTCATCTCCCTAATGGATAGCACGATAAATACACTGTCCCTGATGAGGAAAAGATGCTTGAATCATTACAGCAGCAGTCAGTAATGAAAAGGATGCAGATCCAGTTCCCTGTCAGATTTCGTGATAGGAGATTTTTTTTAGAAATCTCACAGGTACATTTGGATTTCAGTACAAGGATCTAGGTAGCTTTTAATGTCACAATTAAAATTTCTGTGCTTTTCCTAACTTCACAAAGGAATTACCAAGATTGATACATTAAAAAACAAGGGATTCATCAGGGAGCTGGCAGCACACAGCTTTGGTATCTAAGTGGATGGAAATTTGAACTGGGTGAACAAACCCTGCAGCCTAAAACTCTACTGGTTCCACCAATGATTGGTTCCAGGGGGCAGAGGAACAGCCACAATCTGCTCCCTTTTTAGGGTACAGTAGTTACACAACTGCTGAGTTACACCTCTGTCCCCCAAATGCCCTCTGAGAAGGTCCCAGAAAACTTCCTAACAGAGGATGATTTGGTCTGTCTGCATGGCAAAATCCCAGAGTGGCTTGGGGTGGAATAGACCTTAAACACCATCCAGTTCCATCACCTTCCACTGTCCCAGGTTACTCCAAGCCCATGCAGCCTGGCCTTGGACACTGCCAGGGATGTGGCATCTTGTTTTTGCTGTATAAGCGGCACAAATGTATTCATCCAATGTTTTTCATGGACTGGCAAGAAAATTTCACAATTTTTTTTTTTTTTAAAGCACCTCTTGTGCTGATCTTGCAGTCCAGGCATTCACACTGCAATCTCTGCTATCTCATTTTTAAGATTAAGCAGTTAAATTGTCTTGGCCTGGATCTTCTTAATCACACTAATATCACTTTTACAGTGATCTGGGCTGAAAGGTTTAGTATGAAGGACAATCACACTCCTTTATTAACAACCAATGCTGAGCCAGTGCATTTAACAGGAAAGTCACTGTGGGCTTCAGAAAGAATAAGATCAGATTTAGACTCCTGTTGACATGGAAATACTCTGAAAAGTCTCTTAAGAAGTGTCCCAAGCACTGAAGTTCTCTTTTCCTTATACCCTAATGAAGTTGCTGCCACAAGTCTGAATTTGGAGCTTTTCTTCCTGTTGAATGTTAGTGTAAAGAATAAATAAGATCGATTAGAGTCATTTTGGCACTAAAAAAAGGCAGTGTACTCCATGTCCTTGCCAGGGCTCCCCTGTGTATCTGACAGGAATAGCTGCAAGGACTGGAGAAGCAGTAACTTTTGGAAAGGACTATATCTCCTGCAGAAGCACCACATTAAGTAGACCATTTCCAATGAATCCCAAATGCTCATGTTCATTAGCTTTTTGTGAAAGCAGAATACCATGTTAAATGGGCATTGCACAGCGTGACTTGTACTGGTGCCCTGAACGGAGAAAGAAGTCAAATGACATCCCCAAGTTAATCATTTAAAGGGAAAAAAAAAATATCCCCAGATTAAACATTTAAAGGGGAAAAAAAATTATCTGAGCAGAAGAAACATTGCTCTGTAGAACTGCAGTCAAACAGAACTGGGAAGAATACAATTTCTTTACACCAGAGCATGAAGTACATATATCTAAAAATCAGCTAATATCAACTTACTAGACCTTTAAACCAGAAGAAAATGTATTTTGCTATTTAGATAAGCAACACAATATGAGTTTGGGGACTCTGTTCAGCATGGAATGAGATATTAAACATCAATTGAGTCAGTTATATTATTAGATCAAAATCCCAGCATTTATATATTATCACTTTTCTTTTGCTTCTTTTTTATTTTTTTAACCTGAGAGGCAGTGCCTTCAATAAACAGTTTTCTCCATGAGTAAGGGACTATGGGAGCACTGAGGCTTTGCTCAGACATGGCATGTGCTGGCAGTTCCCAGTTCCTGAGATGGATGTGGCAGGATGAAGCCTCCCCTATTGCCCTCCATGCATTCTCTGCTTTGCAGCTAAAGAAACTTTCACCATGTGGCCCTGAAGGACCTGCAGCTTGTACACCTGCTGGGAAACTTTGTTCCGTGGCAAGTGTCAGGTATTTCTGCTTTTTACACAGACAAATCAATGTGTCATACATCAAGGATTTCACAAACACCACTGTGAACGAGTAAAGAGATTGAGTTCACTAAATGGGATATGACAAATGCCATCGTTGACTGGAACAATTACTGGTTTTCCACATATCTTTATAAAAAGTGACATCTATCACATAGCTAGAAGAAATATTTTTTGCCATGTAGGTGAGCCAGATCAAAGTAGAGAGTGGATTTAAACTGGAATATTCCCTTGTTTTTCCTACTGCATAAATTTTGCACATGATGTGCATCAGGATGCTCTTGCCTACTGTGTGCTTATTGCCAGTTCTTTTAGTTCATTTATATGAAAGTAAAAAATGAACAAAAGTATTATCTAACTCACTGGGGAGTTATGAACTGTCACTGCTATTGATAACAACAGGAAATGAGATCTGTGCCTGTTCCCCTTGCTCAGCATCAACATGGTAAAATCATAAAACAACTGAAAATCCTCTGTTTTTGCAATGCAAGGTGAGGGAGCAGCTTCAGCACTGTGACATCTCCAGTCACTCCAGCTGATTCATAATGGAGCAGTCAATCACGCCCCTGAGGCAACTCCTGCTCCTTCCTCGTTTTCAGCTCACCAAAGGACTTTGTCTAAAGCAGTCCAGCAACACATTTGTGCATGTCCTGACTCCAAAAAAACACCTCAGTGTCTGCTGACCTGGTGTCCAGATCAGAGTATCACTACACAGTAAAGAAGATGTAAGTCATCTACTTAATCAAATCCAGGCAGCCAGGATGCTGCACTGGATGGACCATGGCCAAAGACAAATGCTTCAGACAAAGGCAGACTTTGCAAAAGCAGATTAAGATCTGATTATGGATAAGAAGTCATGCTTTAAGTGTGGCAAATTTACCTACTTTTTTTTATTATTATTATTAGTTCTTTTGAATGGGTTATAAATCTTTCCTAGCAGAAGTCCAGCAGTGGGATTCTCTGTGGAGGGGAGTGCTGGCTATCAGCATGGCCCATTGGCATCTCCCATCTGGACACCTCAAAGTGCAGGATAGACCCTGCCCTCCCAGCAGCCATCAGCACCATAGATCTGGAGCTCATCCTGCACATTCCTGCTATGATTCTCCAGGAATCTGTTGAGAACCACCTCTCAACCCCTGGACAGAACTGCAGACCCATCATGAATTCCAGAAGGCACACACCAGGGACAGAGCAAGGAAAAAACACAGGGAAAGGACAGTGAGAAAGAGAGGTGTGATTTTGAGAACAGAAGGAAGCCAGCACAGACGAAGGAGAAAATCCCTTTTGAATCATCAGGTGACACAACTGCCAACATGAATAACAAAATCAGTGGCTGCTGCCCAGGACCAAACACTCCACACACACAGGCTATTGGCCAAAGTCCTGAAAACAACCCTTAAAAGCAGCCATTCCAGTGCCTTGATGCCCTTTTGTTCTCCAGAAGTAACTCTGTTAACTTGCCCTAGACTACTGAAAATACCTGACAACAAGCAATACAAGCTCAAGACAAAATCTAATATTGGGTCCCTTTAGGTTATCCATGCTCTTGCCTCTAAAAAAATCAAAGAAAAGCATCTGCCCTTGGTTCTGAGGGGCTGATCACCTAAGTAAGATTTATGTCAGGCCATGGAGTCAGAGTGATGGAATTATCCAGTTCTGGAAGGAAATGCTATTGGACAATCTGTGGCAACCCAGGGCAAAAATCTAAAGATGAAGAGGTGCACAAACCTTCCCTAAAATGTTAGTCCTTTCCCTCATTATTTCCCCTTTCCTTATGATCCTCCATCAAGCTGAAAGCCCGCAATGGGAACAAGATGCTTTGCTTGCAGGCAGAGCTACAGCTGTTCCTATCAAGTTTATGTCTTGATCAGAGAAAAAATATTACATTTTATCCCAAATCCTGCCAGAGGACTACAGCCTTCAGCTTCCATTTGAGAAGGTTCCTTGTGGATCTCTCCAACTGTTCCAATGCCCATAGGCTGGATGTCTCCACGAGGATGATACAGGAATGGCAACAAGTGTGGGTGTGTGAGGATGCTGCCATTCTGCTCCAGAGGCAGAATGACATTCAGCTCTGCACAGCAGAAAGGGAAGCACTTTGCTACAAGTAACATTAAAAAAAAACCCAAAGCCTGGAAAGCTGTGCTGCCAGACAGCTCTAGGAACAGAGCTTTTACCCTTGTGTAAGTACAGATGAAGAGAGGAATCAAGAAACACAGATGAAATGGAACAAGCACTAGAGCCTGAAGATGCTCTCAGCTGCTCCTGGTCCTCAAGCATGGCCACTCCAGCAGGAACACAGGTACTGAGTTGGGCTGGTCCCAATTAGCATGGTCCTTGCAGCAAAACTACCCATGTCAGCTCGAATTAGCTGCTGGAAAGTGTGAGGTGGACTAAATGCAGCAATTCACTCTCTCCAAAACCATCCAGCACCTGCAAAATTCACATGGGTGAGAGGAAAGGTGCAGCTGCAGCATGCACTGGTGCTGCCCCAATGGCAGAGTTGCAGAACATCCTCTGCCCCATCCCTGGCAGCCTTGGCCTCACAGAGGGTTTTGGGGCCTCGCTGCTGTGTCCTCTGACAGCTCCAGCAGCACCGGGCTCTTGGAGGATGATGTGCTGGTACTTGTTCAGCAGGGAAGAGAAGCATTGGTGCTGCTTCTATCTGTACTTCAGCCTTTTGAAATCAAATATTGCCTTTTTTCCCTTCAAATCCAAGTCCCCTCAGAGAGCCCTCAGTTTTCCATTTCCCGTCAAAACCACAAGGCGCCCAGCAACTCATGCATAAAAATTGGTCATGAACTCATGCAGTGTGAGTGTACTTGCACTTGATGAATGAGGCAAGAGATTTCCAATTTGTAAAGTTATTATTCCATAAGCACAGTTTACCAGGTAGAAACTGTAAAATTCAGAAATATTTATTCAGATAAGATCTGATATTGATTTTCATTGCTTTTCCATTCTGGCAGGGATTTTTAAGGACCCTAGCAGCTACCTTCTCCCAGTGATACCACCAAAGCTCCACTGATAATGAAAAAAATCTCCACCATGTTAGCAAAAGCACATGTGAATGTGAATTCCACAATAATCCTTGAAAAAGGAATACCTTCTATGCAGTGTTAATAAAGCAATTATAACACAAGTGGCACAGGTTTTTTTCTGTGATTTCCTAATTAACATGATTATCAACTGCTTGTTATCAAAGCAGTTTCCTATGCTTTGACTTACAGCATACTGTAAACAAATTTAAGATGCCATTTCCTGCTCCATCGTTTACATCACACTGTTCATTCACACTTGCATTTGTTTTTCCTATCTGTTAGTACATTTCAGAGAAAACCCTACATTGTGATGGGGAAGAAAAGCAATACTAGAAAAAAAGCCACAAAAAGCAGACTAGTGGATTATTTCCAAATAAATCAAGTGTCATGGGAATTTTTTTCATGAATTTGTGAAACTACATATCAGTAATCCAGAAAAACTACCTCCTTGTGCATCAGTGTTTTATTTGTCTGCTCTCCAACAGATGCCACTGATAGTTTACTAAATGGTGCACTGCTTAATAGATTTTGTGGAGGAAAAAGAACACTTATTTTCATACAAATTAAATCCTGCACGAACCTAACTGGAGCATTTAGGGGAAAAAGGCTTTGGTCCAGTACAGTGGGGGAGCAGAGTGGGAGAGCAGAATTTCTACTGTTTCTGAGGTTAACATCAAGCAACTTCCAACACGGCACATTCTTCTGGTTTGCTGTTTCCTGTAAATGCCATCCCGTGGCTAAATTTTTCCAGAACCAGCAATTTAAATATCCAGCTCTTTGAAATGACATCTCTGTGGTGGTGCAGCTGTCAGAGAGTGCTGAAACCCTCAGGTCCCATAAACATCCACTAATGAGATGAAACAAGATCTAAAGTACTCAAATGTTGATAAGTACAGAATGTAGCTCACGATGTACTCTTCACAAATTAGTGAGGGGTTGCTATGACTCCTTAATGAAATGTTATTATGTTTTAAAACTGAAACCAGACATCTGGGGACGGGGGGAGGAAATGGGAGCGAGTGTTTGAACACCGTTGTCTAGGCTTCCTTTCATCAGCCAGCTGAATTTGCTTACTTGTCCTGAATGAGTGGATCCATTTCTTCAGCTGGTGCAGTGCTTTGCAATAAAGCCGAGCAGTGTGTGCCGAGTTCCGCTCCCTGGGAAGCAGAAACCACTGCTATGGGAGAGGAGGCTTCTGTAGGAAAGGCTATAGGAGCTGCTCTTTCCTGGCTGTAAAAGTCTCCTGTCTCCCTGCAGCACCCAAAGGATTTGACAAATGCAAATGCCAATGTATGCAGCACGTCCTCAAAACGACCCATCAGATCTTCAAAAAAATTAAGTATTAAAGTGGTGAGAATTGCTTGTTTCATGCTAGACTCAGATGGAAAAATATTTGTTTTGAAATTATTTGTATGAGACTATGACAATTTCTCTCCTTACTAACCTTGATATACATGCACAGAAAGACCGAGAGAGACAGAAGAATACAAGTATCTATATACACATACCTGAACACAAAAGGTATGTATACAAAATTTAAATGACAGACAAGGACAGATCTGGCTCCAGCTACAGATTTCTGACCTCATGGTAAACACTGATTTTTTCAACAGTGCCCAGCACTCACAGAGCTATTTGCCTCCTGAGTCACAGAGCAATCACTGTATTACCAGTCACAATAAGAACTAAATGCTTCATCCCTGGTGCTGGAAGGTGATTCCAAAATCACACATGGAGAGCCATGGGTTAAGCTAGAGCTAGTAGACACCCAGGAACACACTTCCTTCAGCTAATCCTAAAAACATTTCTTTAAAATTGTCCTTTAAAACTTTCTTTTGAGCGGATGAAGTGAGGGAGGACCGTGCTGACAGAGATTAAACGAGCTGGCATTCACTCTCCAGCACTCCAGGACACTCAGCCTGCTGCTGGCACTGCATATCAACACTGCACGTGGGCGGCCAGCGCTGCCCCCATGGGTGGCTCTGGCAACTGATCCTGTCTCCTAACAAACAAGCACACACATGTATACCCATTTAAAATCAGGTTCAGCTTAAATCTGATCCATTGAACCGATTTCACTGTCCTGCTAGTCTTGTCTACCTTGCATGTGGCAGTGCATCCCCTCGCCCCATGATAGGGCTGTGGCTGGAGATCCTGCATCACTATTGCCTCCCCAGGGTCGCTATTTTCCAAACTAAGGGTATTTTTTATATTGGCAATTCTGGTAATAGCTCTTGTGGGGAAAAATTTTAAAAAGGAGACTAAAGCCATGCAAGTTCAGAAGTCTGACAGCTACTCCTGGCCTTGGCAGACCCACAAATGGCACTGGGGCCCGCGCCGCAGCCAACGGCGTCAGCCCAGCCTGCAGGGATGAGTTCACACACCTCCTTATCCATCACTCTGGCTGCTGGATCAATTGAACCCATACATCAGAGCAGAGGCCCAACCTGCTTAGTACACTCAGAGAGATATTTCTTACATTAATTACTGAACAAAGAATCATAGAATCATTTAGGTTGGAAAGCCATCTAAGATCGAGTCCAACTATTCCTTCAGCACTGCCAAGCCCAGCGCTGAACCATGTCCCCAAGTGCCACATCTACACACCTTTTATAGACCTCCAGGGATGGTGACTGCCACTCCCCTGGGAACCCC
Source organism: Lonchura striata (assembly GCF_050655825.1). Lineage (NCBI taxonomy): Eukaryota > Metazoa > Chordata > Aves > Passeriformes > Estrildidae > Lonchura > Lonchura striata. The sequence continues at coordinate 4,859,979 of NC_140709.1, read as the reverse complement.
ATTCCAGTGCCTGAAAACCTTTCAGAGGAGAAATTTTCCCTAATGTCCAACCTGAGCCTCCTCCAGTACAACTTGAGGTAATTTCCTCCTGTCCTTGTTACCTGGGAGAAGACACTGACCTCACCTCACTACAATCTCCTTTCTGGGAGCTTAGAGACTGATAGACACTGGTAAGGTTCCCCTGGGCCTCACTTTCTCCTGGCTGAGCCCTCTCAGCTCCCTCAGCTGCTGCTGGTGCTCCAGATCCTTCCCCAGCTCTGTTCCCTTCTCTGGATTCTCTCCAGCCCTTCAATGTTTTTCTTGTGAGGGGACAAAAGTGACCCAGATTCAAAGTGTGGCCTCGCCACTGGCCAGTACAGGGGCACAGCTGTTGCCCTGGTCCTGCTGGCCACACTATTGCTGATGTAAGCCAGGTGCCATCAGCCCTTTTGGCCACAGCTGGCTCATGTTCAGCCTCTGCCAACAACTTCCCCTACACAGACTTCAGCTGGACATTGAACAAGCAGATGACTTTGACTGAATCCATAAACTTGAGCATGACTTTGTAATTTGAATATAAATGTGGAATTGTAAAACAGCACTCAACGTACGCAACAGGACCCAGCTCTCAGCGCCTGGGCAGGAGCCCTCACCCCCAGCATCAACATTTGCAGGAGGAAGAGCACATCAGCATCACAGAGGCTTGAACATAGACCATCCTGAGGGAAAAGCTCTGTGTGAGCACAAGCACTTCAGTATGTAGATGGAGGAATAAAATCTTGACACTTAAAATTAATGGTAAAAAAACCAGATTGGATTAAAATCAGCTTTATTCCTTGTTAATTATATTATTTTCTTCCCCTAATTGCTATATTCACATCATAAAGTGCTATGTATGCATTTGAAATGTTTTAAAAGAAGGATAAATAAAAATGAAGGAAAATTTATGTATGCACACATATATATGCATTTATACATAGCTTAATTACTTTCAAGCTATTCAAATACTGATTTCAACAATCTAGTATTGGAAATCCCAGGCTGGTACTACAGTTATGTAATCAATAATCCCAAAGTAAGTACTTTACATTTCCACAAGGAAAAAATAAAAATTAAAAGATTCAAAGTGATTTAAAGAGTGATTCAGATGATACATGAAGTGATTTCTATTTATTACTACCTACTCTTTCTGATTTTTAATACCAACATAGAGGTTTCAGGACAAGATTTCCAAACAATTTGGTCTTCTTCCATTTGGCAAACACTGTGTCTAATGGAGCTTGAAATTAAACCACCTTTTTTTGGTAATTCCCTCTTTGCAAAATCCCAGCAGTGATGAGGGGCTCTCCTGTTCACGGCCTGTAGCAGAGGATGCTCAAAAGAAAAGAGCATCTCTCACACAAACAGCTTCTCTACTCTGTGAGGCTCCAGTCCATGAATGAGGTCAGAAGGAGCTAACACCTTAAAAATTGATAAAATGTAATAGTACACTGTATTTTGATTTTTGCTGCAAGTACAGAAGAGTGGGATTTATGTCTTTGACCGCCTGTGCTAGGATAAATGTAAGTGATAAATGGGCACTGTAAATGACAAACAGTGGATGTTGTTACCACCTCACTGGGAATCTGACAATATCCCCTTGGAAATCCCTGTCTCACTAGATTAGCAGTGCATGCAACTTAATTAAAGAGACTTCTTCAACTCTTATTGAACATTTCAGTGACTCAAATAAATACACTCACAGGTCTAAGTTTGTCTTTTTCTTCTTAAGGGTACTTGATCTTTTCCTGCATTTCAGAATGCATTTGGACAATCTGATCTGCTTTAAGAGATGAGTTATGAAAGCTGTGTTTTGAAATGTCTAGGAAACACCTGACAGCCACAACATGGACTTTTCCTTATCTGTATTTAAGTTGGAAGTTTCTCGTGTGGAGCCTTTAACACATTAGTCTTCATCCAGACTTTTAGTTTCCACCTTCAAAGTAACAGTCACATCTCCATATCTATACCAGCTACAGCTACTGAGGGTATTTCAATTTGATTTTTAGTCTGGCAATGGGAAAAGTATTTTGCTAGTTTTTCCATTTGTTTACTCTGGGCCATCTGTTATCTCTTCATGAATACTTCATTCCACTGCTTCCTACACTGCAAGCATCTCCCCTTTTCCAGTGCACCCTGTGTGCCAGTGTTGAAAAGGGGATGGGTTTTGCCAGAGCCACTCCTCATGGAACAAAATCAGTGTCCTGAACTGATCAGCTGTTCTCTCTCAAACCACACAAATCTGCTGTAGGGCAGTGACAGATTGACATTGCCCAAGATTTATGCTCTATTTTCCAAATGATTCCTGGGAGATCATGACCTTGCTGTGGATTTTCTTTGAGGAAAAACTTAGAATTATTAAGTTCAGATGATATGTAAATATATGGATAGAGGCTTCTTTCAGCAGGTGATTGCCAGAGTATTCAATGACTGCTTTTTTTGGTACAAAAGACACCTTCAACTCTCTCCTTCCCTGAAAATCTCCTCATAAATGTCTCTGATGGCAGATCGTTAAATGCTGAGCTGTGGCATTTCCCTGAAGATATAATTATAAAGCTGTGGGAGGACAAGAGACAACTCTTTAGACCACACTCTTCATTCTTTTATGGCTGTGTAGTTCAGTGGCTAATGTGTATATTGAATTTAATTTAATCACTTCTGTTATTCTACCAGTTAGATAGCAGCCATTTCATCCAGACATATTATTAAATTATTTATATGGGACTTTCTACAAGCTCAACCTCATTAAGATGGAGTTAAAAGTTTATAAGCTCCAAAATAGCATGCCTGGCTGAGGTTATGGTGAGAAAGCTGCAGTACAAGAACATTACATTTCCATGTTGGAACTCATAAGCCTGCTTATGAGCCAGATGCCTAAAATCCATCACCGCTGGAGATCCAGCACATGGAGACACAGGAATTTGCAGAGTAACACGATGGGCCAGCCACTCCTCAGGGCTCTACAGCTTCATTGATCCAGTGTTCCCTGGCATGGCAGATGAGACACACTGGCTGCATGCAGATGCTGATATTTAGGTTAGGATCATATGGAATCCCACCCAGACAGCCTGGAGATGGAGCATCACTTAAGAAGTTTTGAAAAGTTTGTTTGTTTTGTTGTTTTGGGCTTTTTTGCCTGGAAAATAGTTACATTTTGCACAGATTTTTTTTCTGAACTTGTTTTTTCTCAGTAGTTGCTTGAATAGTATTTGATTCCTTGGAGGATAGTTTAGGTATTGTGTTCATTTTTGCTAAGGGCCTCACAGCTTGGTTTTAGACACTCCAAAAAAAAAAAAAGGCAGGAATGCTAATCCAGGGATGCTAATCCATCCTATTCCCCAGTGCCACACAATTAATGTAATGCCAGATTACCAATTTTACCTGTTCAGCCTTCCCACTTTCCCTACACAATCCTTGCTATTGCCTACTTCCAATCCCCTACTCCTACAGACTGCACAGTGCCTCAAACTCACAAAGCACCTCCCAGGTATCCCCTGCAAGGTACACTCATCTGGTGAGATTCTGGAGGCAGAGCCTGTCCCCAGAACTTCTGGCTGAGCTAAATTAAAGCCTCTCTCCTGAATATTTGTGAATCCAAAATGCCATGTGAGGATATTCTTGGCCTTCTGCTCCTTGCTCTCCAGAGGTGGGACAGCAGCAGGATTCAGGGCCAAGCCAATCAGGGTGTGAACAGCATGGGCTGGAAGCTGGTGCAATCACATCTCTTCAACACTGACATCACTATATACAACTACTTGAAGTTAAGATTTCTTTGAAAATTACCTCCTTTTAATATGCTTAACTAGAACAGGCTATGCTCAATTGACAATGATTTCATAGCCCTCTCTTTGTTTCCATTTTAGGAGCCATTCAATAATTACCTGTCTCACAACCACATTCTTCCCATCACGTGCTCTAACTAGACAAACTCCATGTACAAATATCCCTACAAGTCTGAACTTTGAATATGAAGTTTCCACCCACAGGTCACGGGACTTGTTCAGCAATATTTTGGAGCAAACCTTTTCCCCTTCCCAAATGGTATATTGCTGAAGTCAGATAGGTTTCAGCAAGTTATCAAAACATGAACATAAATTAAATCACTGTGTTCTGGATTTCAAAGACTGAGACATTTCCTAGACATTTAGCTGACTGGGCATGTGGGCAGTTTCCATGAGCTTTAGGTAGTACAAGTACTGTTTTTACAACAGCAAACTGTAACTATCTTCTTTCAAAAATCTGGCCATTTCCTGCAGCTTGCAGGGAAAAAGCTCAGAAGTTCTTGTTGTTAAATATGCCAAAATATGTCATGCAATATACATAGGCATAAGAGACTATAAGAACAAGGGACATGTGAAAGAGAAAGATAGGGAAAGAATACAGCCTTATCTATCACAAGTTGTTATTTGACTTAGCATGATTTTAAATTAATCTTGCTAAACTAGTATAAAGACTTTGTAAACCCCATAAATCATTTTTACCGTGGTTTAAATCCATTTTTTAAAAAACAGATTAAAGTCGTGGACACAGGAACTCGTTACCACAAGTAACAGATTTGTGCACCACAGGCAATCTTCAGTAAAGTGGAATATGTCACATGAACTGAAATAACACTGTCTGTGGAGATGCTTGTTTTAATTTATCTGAATCACCTAAGCCTGTAGGAAACAGAGACCTCCTATAAAAAACACCAAGACTGTAAGAGGCCAAGCAACTAATGTGTGAGGAAAGAGCATGGATTGTGTTTTGAATGATACACTACATGCATAGAGGTCTGGAGATAAACATTCGTGTAACACAAATTTATAGCACTGCTGAGTGCTTTCCATCACATCATAACACCAAAAGAACAAAGCTGGAATGTTTTCTTGCCAAAATGGGATTTTCTAGCACTTTGCTGATTGCTTGTTTTTATAGCACAATCGGTTTATTTGACTTGTTTCAGTCTTCCTGCATTGCAGCTTCTGAGCCTGACCTGCAGGAACAACAGCATTTGAAAACTTGGTTAAATATTGCCAAGCACATCAAAGATCACTGCAGTCAGCTGAAAAATGACTATTGACCTCTGTGATCCCTGGTGTATGTGCTCACCATGCTCCAGTGTCTGTCCTGGAAAATGTTCCATTCTGGAAGCTTGAAAAAAAGAGGCAAGAAAATTGAGCTGCTCTCCATCCTAAAGACAGCATTGTCACATTAAAGATAATCACATTTGCCATTAGAAATGTACAAAAGCAATCAAAGTGAGGCTCTTACTTAAGGATCAAAAGGCTTCTGTAATTCTGCATCACCAAGTCACATTACTAATGGTCTTAAGAAGGACTAAACAACCTGCACAAGTGCCTTCAACTGCAGCATTCTTGCCATTCATTTCCTCTGCTATTTATACTCTTAATTTATAAATAATATATGGATTTACAAATTCTTTTAGCACAGGTGGCTAGTTTCTTCCTGCTTTCCAATTACACTACAAGTTGGAAGAATTAGAAGCAATTTCCATGACAGTGCAGGGCAGTGCCAGCATGTGCCACTGCAAGGTCTTCTATGCAACCTCTCCCCCCTCCTTTTGCCACAAAATTGCATTAAAAAAAAAAATATACTAGGAATCCCATCAAATCAGGTTCTGTCATACAAAAAAGTTTGCAGACTTTTTCCTAGTCTGATGCCCATTCTCCAGGGAGTTCAACTGGACTTCTTTGAAAAAAGCAGTGGATAAATATAGATTTTTTTTTTAAAAAAACAAGTGAAATGCTATGGGTCCCAGCCACAAAAGCAGGGACACTGAAAATTAAAAATTACATTCATGGCTTTTATTCACACTACCAGTTTCTTTCTTGATCTTATGCAGCAGCCTCGTTTTTCAGTGACCTTTGTGGTGCTGTAAGAAGAAAGGAATGGTTTGACACAATAAATCATGATGTCACTTTTGCTGTAATTGTAAAATACCCGACTAGATTTTTTTCTTTAATCAAGGTGAAATATAGGGCTCTCTTTAGTGGGCTCAAATCAACTCTAAATCCCAGTAACAATTAATTTTCTTGTCCTAATCAAATCCCCAGTTGATGTAGGCCTGTTCATGGCCAAATTTAGTTTAGTATGAATACTCAGAAAACTGTGTGTTGAGCACATTAGAAAACAAGCTAAAACTTTGCATTGCTCAATCCAAACCTGTCAGGTTACTTGCAGTTATTTTTAAGGAATCTCCTTATGCAGGGTTTAGCCTTTAGGGCTAAATGAGCAACAATTTTGAAGCTTATTACTTTATTTCTGACTCATAACTCTATGGTAACTCCCAGGAGAATTCCACTCTTATGGGGTTAAATGAAGTTGGAAAGGTTTGGACTGGGACTAAATGTTCCATGTCCTTTAACATCTTTGTAAGTGTTTTATTCTATGAATATTTCATGTTGAAGAAAAACCTTGTTTGTGCATGCCAGATAAGAAAGGTTTCAAGGATCTGCCATCTAGCCAAGAAAATAAGAAAATACATCAGAAATCCTTACTAGGGAGAAAACAAGAAAATGCAGCTCCAGGAACAAGTCAGACACTTGAGAATGTTTCATCCCCCCCAAATTTACATCCTTACCCAGCAGAAAAATCTGCTGCTGCTGGTGCACGTTAACGAAGCCTGAGATCAATGATCAATAGTAAGTGGGTAATTAAGAGCCTAGTTGTGTTTAAGGGACTTCTGTTGCTTGTTTGATACGCTCAAAATTGTATCTGTGTTTAAAACTTGCATTTTTAGTTAATTATGAAAAAATGAGCAGTAGGAGGTTGACAGGGAATTCCTGTAGATACTGGGATCCAAGCCTTGGGAAAAAAGGCAAGAAGACAATCCCAAAAAACCCAAAGCAACCAGGAGCAACAAAACAAGAGGAGCAGGGCTAACAACTGACTTGCACCACAGGCAAATTGATGTTTTCAAAAAGTGACTCCAAGGAGTCAGATTAGAACCCATTTTACACAGAATACTCTTGCCTTTGCTTTCTCAAATTTTTTGATGTGAGTTGGTTTATTCTCCAACCTGTGAACAGGGCAATGATCACATGAAATCCAAACTGGTTTGTTTGGGGAAGTAATTAACAGTGAAAAAATAGAGCTTTCAGACTGCCTTGATCTTAAGTTAGGAATTATATTTTGATGCGAAATTCCTTCACACAGGACTGAAATCAGCTGTGTGCATGGGAAGGGCTGCTCAGGAATTCCAGGTCTCATTAACAGCAATTCCAGGTCTCATTAACTTGATCCTTTTGTGATACTTAAATACTACTGCAGCATTCCTACATCCCCTTCCTAATAATCATAAAATAAATGCATTTATACTTATTAGAAAGGAAATGTGAAGATTTATGGCACATTTTTTGAAAGCTATTTATATGTTTGCAAAACCAACAACCCTCGTCATTTTTTAAATTAATAATGTATGTCATGGCCTTGATATTTATAGGTACAGGTTTTTTTGCAAGAAAATGTTAATTACATTCACCAGCCATGAGCAGAATATATAAGAAGCAATTTATAAATTAAACACAGTAATTTGGGGTTTCAGGAAATCAGAAGTAAACTGAAATTATATTTAGATTCAAGGAACAGAAATAGGTAGTGATTCACTACAGCACGGTAAAGCATAATCAACAGATGGCAGAACAGTACTGGTCTTGGGGTTTTTGTGTTGTCTTTTTTTTCTTAGTACACATTAATCTACATTAGGTTTATAAGACAATTGTCATTGCTTAATAAGGGTATGAGAACAAATTTGTGGTTTGGAAGCATGGCAATTAGAACACCTAAGAAATACAAAAGAGGTGAACCCATGCAACTGATGACTGGAAAAATAAAGTTTTAATTTAGATCTTGAAGTAATAGTCCCAGAAAGCAGAGTGATTCAGAAAAGTTTAAGTTGTAATATGAGATTAACTTTTAAATTAAAACCACTGACATATGCAAAGAGAAAAAAAAAAACAAAAACAAAAAAAAACCAACACAACAGAAGACAAGCCTAATTACTATTAGCTCATGCTTGTCCCAAAACTAAAGTAAACCTGAAGTCATGAACCCAAAAAGCTGTTCCACAGCATTATGAATTAAGGGAAAGCCAACTGTGGAACCTGAGAAACACCAGCAGAGCTAAATCCCTCCTCTAAGTATTCACTGGGAAAAATAAACAACAAAAAAACTTAAAAAAACCAAAACCAAAAATAAAACCATCAACCAAAACCAAAACCAAACACCAACAATCACAAAAAGGAAATTAACCCACCTACACACCTGCTTTGAACAAACTCAGTACCAGAGAAGGACCTGCAGGTAAATTGACATTCCCAGTAGGAGCAAAGCAGGTTAATGAAGAAAAACACTTTTTTGTCTCCATCTATTGGTCAGAAGCCCATTTAGCTGCTGGTTGGGTATGTATTTTGCAGTACTGTTCCAGAAAGGACATCTGTATAGCAAATACCCCAATATCCCTATCTTTTCTATCTTGTGATGAGCCTTTTTGATGCCCAGGAGCACATTCTCCATCTGCCTGATCAAAGCCTTTTTGTACAGAATGCAGGTGTCCAAGTTCATTATTTGCTTGTAAGGCTGCAATAATGCAGCAGCCTTTGACAAACCACCTTCCTCCCAGAGAAATAAAGTATGTGCCTTTTGTGAAAAGAGAATATTACAGAAAGGACCAGAAACCGAAGAGGTAATTTGAGTTTTTAACTAAGCACAGGAGTTAGAATAGCATATTGACATGATTTCTGGTGACCTCAAAACCAGAATGGTTTAAGAATATTTTTTTTTTTAAATAATAAATATAAATGTAAAGGTTTGAATGGAAAAGAAATAATGCTTTATGAATTCTTCAGTTAGGGAAGTGCATTAGCACTTCAGGAGAGAAGATGCAAAGGGAATAAGTAGCTATTTAAATGTGAACAGCATCCCTTGATTTTTTTTTCCTTATTTTTTAACATTACCTTCCACAATAAAACAACCTGCATATAAGTTAATATTGGCATACTGTCCCTGCTCAGAAAGCATTCCTGCTACATTACAGAAGGCAGCTGGGCGGCACAGTAAATGTGTCATTTGCTATTTAACATCTCTGTGACCTGGATTTAAATTCAGAGTCACACAAAATGAGACTTCAGTTCCCTCAGAGGACTATTAAGGCACACACAGAAAGACTTGTGAGGCGTCCAAAGCCAGAGGGAACGCGCTCCCTGCGCCCGCCCCTGCGCACACACACCCTCAGAGCCCATGGGGGAGAAGGAACTGGATAATTTTTATTAAAAGGATGCCTTCAGTTTGGAACAAGAGCACCCAACTACTGTGAATAAATCTTCTGTTTATTTAAAAGTTTACCCACAAGGCTTCAACCTCCCCATGAGAAAAGGCATTTGATATGTCGCTTTATCCCAGAGCCTCACACAGAGCTTTGCAGGTCTAATTGTTTTCCTGTCCACAAAGAGCAAAAAGGAAAGCTGTGAAAATTCAAAAATGTTATATTCACTCCCTTAAAGCATCATTACCCTCCATCTAATGCATAATACTCCCAGCCTTGCTGCTGCATCTGTGCACAGAGCAAGCTGTATGTCTTACCTTTACAAGGCAGGGCAAGAGCTTATGATGAGGCTTGTCTTTAAGCTCAAAACTCACCTTCTTTATTAGTTTTACATATGCCACCACAAAACAATTAAAACTTCAGCTTCAGCATGAGTCAGTGTTTTAGGCCCAGTTATTATCTTTTTGAGAGCTGGCCCAGCAAGACCTGGAGACCAACACACAGGTGAGGTGGCATGTGTGTACATCACACATCCCTGGTGATGTGAGCCCAGCACCTCTCACCCCACTGCTGTGCCCTCCGCCCTGACCCACACCAGTTTGGTCCCTGCAATGATCCTGCTCTGCCCCTGCTTCCAGCTCCAGACTCCTGTCCTCTGCAACCAGCTACATGCAGCAGCCCTCCCAGCTGAAATAAACCTTTTTTTTAATATTACTTTTTCTTTCTTTCTTTCTTTCTTTGTGTTTTTTTTTTTTTTTTAATGGACTTAAACAGATTAATTCCTTGGTGCTCTAACTATTATGGTAGTACTGGCACAGAGAAGGAGGTACAAAGGTATCATCTATGTACAGACCTAGATTAAATCTGACCCCTTAGACATGAACCTCAGTAACTCAGCTGTGAGAAGAGATACTTGTAAAGTTTCCAGGTATTTTCCATAGAGTATTTTTGCCATCATTTCCTTGAAACATTGAAAAAAATATTTATTGCAAGAGAGCCAAGTTTAACCAAAGCATCTCAAAGTGTCAATCTAAATCAAGTCACTCAATATTAATGCACACCTGTCTGAACTTCAACATGGTCTTTTCACTTTCATTAAAAAACAAAATATTTTGAGACCTTTCTGAATAAAAAAAAAATGAGGATGAACTGAGTCCAAAGTAATGCTGAAAGGTTCCTGAGAAGGAGCAACCAAAGATAGCTATATCTTCCTGCACACTTTAACTGGTCCTTTGCTATGCAGAAGACAGATTCAAGGGAGAAATTTAAGAAGGATTTGGATACCTGTCTGATGTGTGACAAGCCAAAATTACCTCTTCAAAACCCCTTTGGCCCCCAGACGGTCGTGTCTTGAAAAGTATCAATAGACCTGCCAGTCATCACTCCCCTCATTGCCACCCTGCCCCGCTGCAAGGACAGAACCTTGCCCATGTTTAGCATGAATCTGCTTCCCCAAAGCATCTTATTATTATTTTTGTTATTACATTAAGGGCCTTTCACAGCTCAGGCAGGTCCCAGAGCAATGTGAGGTCTGAGAGCACCAGACCAGGCTGTGCCCCAGCTGTCCTTGTTCCTCTCTTCAGGTATAAAAGTGCCACCTCCATCATCTCTCTCATTCTCACTCACCAAAACTATTTTCTTATTTTATTGTACTAACCATTTCAGAAAGACACCTGTCTTCAACCTCAGGCCACACCAGGCATTTTCTCCTGGTGGCAGCAGGAGATCCCACACCCAGAGACTTCAAGTGGACCCTGTGAAGGCTTCTGCATCTCTCCAGAGTTTGAGTCATACACCCACAGAGTTAAAACCACATATTTTTCGATTTACATTCACAGTTTTATCTGTATTTTGTCACTGGCACCAAGAGTTACATGTGCTAAAACACCTATGAGCCCCAGGTTTCATCAAGGATCTCTTTTTTGGCAGAATTTCCTTTATTTATCTTATTTCCCTACAGAAAACTCTAATTGGGATGTTATCTGCTGGCTTTATTCAATTCCAACAGGACTATTCAGGGCTAGGGATAACTATAAATCAAATGCTTCAGAATAAATCAAAGCATAAAATTACATTGTCTCTGGCATGAAAAAGATTTGATTATCTGAATTTCCGTATGAAGAAATTAGAGAAGTATTTGCTTTGGAGTTTAAAGGCCTGACTTGTTCCCAATTGAAATGTAGCAAGCAAACAGGTTTGTCCCTCCAATCTTATCCTGACAGGAATCAGTTTGAGCTGATTTGTCCCCTCCCTGGTGACAGGGAGGGAATGCAGAGTGCTTGGCATTGCAGATGGAGCTATTCCAGTCCTCACAGACCGGCGGGGATTTTATGTGTAGCAGGAATGGAATTGTGCATCTCTCCCAAATGATGGGAAAATCACTCCCCATGAAGGTGAGGCTGTGGAAGGAATCAAAGAACAGCACAAACAGCACACTACAAATAAAGGTCAGTTTCTTGCTGTATTTTCTACAGTGAAAGACTAAATTTGGGGACATGCTGGAAACAGGTAATTGCATTATCTGATGAGTATTTGTGGTCTATACAATCTTGTATCCTAAAACTGTCATCAAAGGTAAAAACGGGCAATATAAGGATTAGCTATAAAAGTCAGTAGTTAATGATTCACCATAATGCATGACTTAGCTGTAAGCTAGGAAAAAAACTCATAAAAATAGCTCAAGAAACTAATTTCTTATGCTTTTTCAGGCATACAGATGATTTAAACCCAGGCATTTCCATATTCTTCAGATCCCTGAGCAATGGCATTTGATGAGAAACCAATCTGTTTAGACATTCTCTTTTAGGGTGAATAACGACACTTTATGGCATCCTAGAGAAGATTGTGTAGTTCCATAATTGGTAATTTTGTACAGCTTGCATGAGGTCCCTTGTCATTTCACAAATTTCCCAAAGCAACTGCTGTGACTGGGGTGCTATAATTGATTACATGGAATTGCTGGGAGAGAGAAACAAGCACACAATCAATTACATTGATAGAAAATTGGTGGGGCCGAAGAGTCATTTATAGCAACCACAGCTGAACTCCTAACAGCAGAACAGGTGCCATGTTCACATTGTGTGCTCACTGCTGGATTACAGAGCACCTAAGGAGTGATTCTGGATCACCCTGGGTTAATTCCAGCAGGACAGACCAACTTTCCAGTCAGAGAAAAGCCAGAGCTCAGCATTTCAATGCCTGCGTTTCTCTCTGTGAAGCTGAACCCTGAGTTGTGTCCTTGGCTCTCTACAGGTGATGCCAACCTGAGATTTGCTACTGGTGTCTTCACTCTCCTGTTCCCTTTGCCCAGGATCACAGTCCTCAGTCATCAGAAAAAACTTCTGGGAACACAAGGTCTGCTTTCAAATTCCTTTACATTTCTCTTTGTGAGAAAAACTGAGTTTTAGCCATCGAGTGCCACTTGTGTCAGATTTATCTCTAAGTGAGCAGAGTGCTTGTGATTTCATGGGCTCAGCTGATGAGGCTCAAATGAGCTCAAAGTGGTTTTCCATGTGCTACAGTGAGAGAGGTTCTGTCCTGCCCTTGCTTCATCACAGCAGCTCAGATCCTATAAGGATTCTGCTTCCCACCTATAACAAAGGGAAAACTGGATTGGTGACGTAACAACAAACTCTCAGTTCTCCCCATGTATTTTGGTCCCACTTCTACAGCCAGCATTTTCCTGGGGTTTGTCCTGGTTTCTGAAATTTCACCACCTACTAACATTAGTGGTACAAGAATAAAAGATTTTCTATACAAATAAAAATGTTCAGCTGAATTCATGTCTGACCCTCTGGGCAGAAACATTACTATGTGTGCCTCAGCATGGCCCCAGACTCCTTCCCTTGCCATTGCTGAAAGCCTCATGTGTAACTGAAGCAGCCATCAGAGAATTAATGAGCAGAACTAATGAAGAAAAATCTTAATGAAGAAAATCCGTACACTTTTTTTTTTGAAACATAGAAAGTGGCTATGTAATTTTAGTTATATATACATACTTAATATTTCTGTATATGTGTGTACTTTATGCTGGTGTCTTTCAGACTGATGTCAGCAGTAGATGTGCCAGTTCTTGAACTCAGACCCCAGTGTTTTTGTAAACACAAAAAAAACCAATCTGAAAGTGCTTGTAGTATCAAATTTCTACACTGAAACTTTTATGTCACTTCAGAGCCTCCCATAAAGACATTAAGCACAGTTATGAAAAACAACAGTCTTCCAAGAGCTACACTACAATGACTCTTTTCCAACACCAGCCATCAGAAAATCTCTTTAAGATGTTCAATGTGGTAAAATATGTAAATGCCATGCAGTTGCTAGGAGATAAAAAACTACATGAACTTTTGAAAACATTGCAATCTGCTGCCTTTGAATCTGCAAGGTCAGCTGTATTTTTCATGATGATAACTTATTTATATTGTCTCCTTGCTAAAAATTAGCTTCTATGCAGGTTACCTCTTTACTTAATAGCAGCTGACCTACTGTACCTATAAATTGGTATTTATTACAAGGCTGGTTAACTTCCTCATGGAGTTTACAGCCCTTTAATTACATTCATCAGACTAATTAATAAATACACCATACACTACTCTTGAAACAAGCAAAGGGTTTATACTCAACCCTTCTGTATCCATTTATTTATTTAAGCATTTCATTAAATGTTAGATATGTCTCTTTTTAATGAAAAACACTGGAAGAGGAGAATGAAAGTGTGGTTTATTGTCCAATTAACAAATCTAGTAGCTTACTCTGTCACTCAATGAATGATAATGCCTGGCTCATAAATCAGGAAGAAAACTACTTAGGCACAGATCTCGTAATCAATGCTACAAGTATTGGCTGCTTTCCACATAATCCAGCCCTAAATGTGTGGCATGATTTTATTCCAGTAACACATTAACAGAATGTACACCCATTTTGACTTCTGAAAATGGGATAACAGTGTCGCAGCAAAAAGCATTTGTCCATTTTTTAAAATAAATGCATCCCAATGATGAATGTGTTCAGCAATTTTAGTGATGAAGCAGCAACATGAACTACCTGTGGCCTCACAGTGGAGGCTCTTTCATCACCATGTTTCAGATGGGATCTCCACCAACCAAAGTGTGCTGGCTGGGATTGTGTTTTCATATGGACCTTGATTGTTCTGTGTTTCCATGCATATTCTTGGGATTCATGTATTTCAGTATCTGCACAAGAAGATCCTGCTTGTCTGGGCAGCATCACTTGCTCTGTTTGAACAAACGAGTGCCAAAGTACTGTAGGTTATTGGGGGAGTGGCCAGAGGTTTTGTAGTATCATTGTGCCAGAAAGCTCAGAATGAAACCAGCAGCTTTCCCACTTCCATCCCCACTACTGACTCCGAGGCATTGTCCTGGTCCAAGGACTTGCCACGCTGCTGTGGAAAGATGGCAACATTTCACCGTGTGTACTTGTTCTATACCTCTGCTGATGTAAAGCTGCTGTCTTTTGAATGCTCAGAGGGTATTAAACAGGGTAAGTGCTAAAAGCATCTCTCCAGAAACATAACAAAGCCTTACTAAAAGACTTCACAAATGCACTGACAGAAAGCAAAGGGCAAGATCCATGGCTTCTGTCACTTCTTGGTTGACAACCCATTTTTGCTGATGCAGACACTGCAGGAAAGCCAAGGAACTGGAGACCCCAGCAAAATGACACATGGCACTGATGTGTCAAACATAAAAGCCTGGTGAATCCAACAATTTTATGTTGTTTTTCTTGTGTTGTTTTTTTTGTTTGTTTTTTTTTTTTTCCTAAAGTGAGCTCACTTAGTTTTTAAGCAGCTTTGCCTGAGCTTTCACAGCTAGAGCTGTGGAGCAACAGTAACGGAATTATGAAAGATCCCCCTGGGATATTTGAAAGGGCGAGAAGGTTCCAGAGTAGTTGAAGAATAAATCCTAATTCTCATCCAAAAGAGAGAGAATGGGATAATCATGAAAATATTAGCAGAATAAACATGTTGAGTAACAGCCAGAGGATCTTTTACCAAAGTCATCCTAAGCAGGATTGAGGAAACACTTAAATTAATAACATGTGGATTAGTACAGTTTCAGGATGAAATGGCGTTTAAGCACCAAATCTTTCTGATCACACAAAATGGAGAAATAGAGCAATTCTGTGTGATGTTTTTCTTGCAGAAGTTTCTTCACTTCAAGAAACGATCAAGATGTGCAATAATGGAAAATCTCTGAAACAAGAGAAAACAGGTTTGGCTTTGCTCCACTGTACTGTCTACACATGTACTGAAGCAGATAATTTAGATTGTTTTAGAAATATAATGAAAATATATTTTTTTTCCTGTTTTCTTCTCTTCCTGGAAGAAGTAACACCTTTCCTAAGGGAAATAGTTCATGTACTGCCATGATGATCTTGGCACTACAGAACAGAACAATCAATGCATGATATTGTGAGAATTAATGGGAAATAGGACAAAAGAAAGAGACAGATCAGAAATATATCTGAAAATAATACTGACAAAGAAAATAGATATTTTGTTAAAAAAAACAAAAGCAACAGATTATTTTTGAGATAAAGTGAAATGGAATCAGAGAAAATTCTCAACAGAAAAAGTCTTTAGCACTGGTGAAGGACTAAGCCTTCCTTCTGCAGCAGAGGAGCCATCATGCAGACAGAAAAACTCACCCACAGTTCAGTGAAGTAGCAGAACTGTGTCCTATCATCAGAGGCCAAACACCTGTGGGATGAAATGCAGGCTTTCTGCAGTGTTTTAACAGCTCCAACACTGTTGGAGTGTTGAAGAATGATCCTATGCATGTCTCTGACTTTCCAAGCTCTGGTCCAGAGGGCACCATCATGGATTGCACTGGAACAGCCCAACCAGTGCATTGTTTCGGAGAACCAAAGAGTTCTTGGGAATGAGATGAGCCTCCATTTGCCTTCTCCAGCTCTCGTGGCCAATCTCCCTTCTCTTAACCCTGCTAAGGTATCATCTTGCTGGCTTTTAAAGTGCTCTCCAGTTGCCAGCTTTGATGGACATGGCTACAGAATGAAGGTGTGTCATTACCTCTCTTCCTCAGACTATTTAGTTATAGAGGTTTGTAAATATCATAACCCAAGGGTAGGTGGTTTATTCAGTCACTGGTCTTAATCACCTGCAGTTTTCAGTCTTGTGACTGGATACCTGTGAGGGGAATATGCTGGGGCTGAACATGTTTGGAATTAGTCTGCTTGTTTTAATGGGTCAGCCAAGAAAAAACAGAACTAGGCAGAATGGTAAAACTGGGACAACAACAACAAAAAAAATCTGCCAAATCCATTTTAATGCTTCCCATTCACAAATATTATGAGCAATCAAAACTAGTGGTCCTGCACAGGTAACCTCTGTGTCAAAGGCTTTCAACAAGTTCTAGTTGGAAGCATCTTCTCCAGTGTATCACCACAGAAATCCAATTCACAAATGTCACAGTGTGCAACACTCGTAACAGAGCACTAAGGGCTGCAAATTAAACCCATAAACAAGAAAGGACTCCTTAAACTTTCTGACCTTGTCTACCTCAGTGATTGCTAAACTGGCTGTAAAATTCATGACCTCGCCTGATTTCACAAAACCATCCTTGCCTCAGTCTGAAAAAGTCTGCAAAATATAAAGATATAATTTTTGTTTGCCCCCATTTTTTTCCACTTAATAATTTAACTTCTGAGATTGAAATTGTCAGTATGTTTAGAACTACAAAGCTTTGTAAAGTTTTATGTAATTACTGTACTTTTGTAATCAGGTCATTTACACCAGTGAAGGTTTTTTTCCTTACTGCACATACCTTCCAGATCAAGTCTGTTTTTCTTTTTCCTATTTTTAAACAAAAGACAGATTTAATACTTTACCTAAACAGACTAATTAGTTGGTTAGATGTTTGTAGGCTGACTGCTGAAGGAATAAGTAGATTGCATTTCATTAATCAAAATCAGCTTTAAAACCCTATTACTCATAAAACATTTACATTTTACAAATCAGCTGACACATTCCCAGACTATCCATTAGAGATTTGCTTGTGCTTATCTAGGATTCCACTGCTTCCCAAGGTTGCTGTGTATCTAATGATAATAATGTGTTCCAGTGACCTCCACGATGAAAAAAATGCTGCCCTTGATTAGGCACAAATTATTTCCCTCTACTTTACTTGGTGAACATGAAAGTGTTTAGGGTACTATTACACCATGCATAATTTAATGTTATATTTATTATTCTCCTGCTTATATGGACTTGGGGTTGAGAACTTCAATATTTATGTACTGTATTCTAAAATAACATAAGAAAAAAAAAAACAAAAAACTCCCACAGCACAGGCAAATGAAGTAAGAGACTGTCTTTGAGCAGTGGTATGGACTAATATATATGGAACTTTGCAAACACGGGGAAAATGTTGTCAAAAGACTTAAACAGAAGTTTTTTTTTTATTAATTAAACTGTAACCCTGAATATTTCCAAATACAAATGGAAAAGGCACAACTTAAAAAGGCAGAATAGTTCAAATGCAGTTAAAAAAGTGCTAGCTGGATTTTCTCTTTGCTTACTAACAGCAGTGCAATGCTCTGCCTCAGACTTCCCAGGAGCCATTTCCAAATTGCTCCATCTCTCTAAATCTCTAAAATGAGAATAATAACAATTCCTATCTTCTGCTCTAAAACGCTGCTAAGATCTCTTGTAAGGTGTTTGTGCAAAGACTTTCACAGTGGCTCTGAGCTCAAGTGAAGTCTCTGGGCACTGCTGAAATTTAAATAAAATTATTACTGGTGACTATTACCAGTGATCACCATCTCGCAAAACTTAACCGTCAGCTGCCATACAAATGGTCGGTCTGAACATGGCAATTGTAATTTCCCCTATTCCAGAAGTGATTTCCATCTATAATTTATGTGGCTATAAAATTTAAATGGCTCAGCCTCTCCTCCTCTGCGTTTGTGATTCACCTGATCGAACAGACACAGTGTGCTCGACAGTGAAGGGATGCTGTCTCACCCACATAATAGACTTCCTTCTTTCCTTCTTTCCTCCTTTCCTCCTTTCCTCCTTTCCTCCTTTCCTCCTTTCCTTCCTTCCAGGGCAGTTCTACAAGGATATGATCCCACTCCTGAGGAGCTCTGCTGCTGCTTTCAAAGGGTGAAGGAGGAAGCAGCGTGAGCTTCATCCACAACAGCAGAGGCCAGAATAAGCAGTTGAATGTTATATCCAACTGCTACCTGATACATGCAGATTCTCCCTCAAAGCCAAGCAAACCCTGAATTCATTACAATATCATGAGCTTTAAATAAATTAACACCCAGCTTGTGTCAGGACTCTGTGCGTGCTGAGCAATTTGCATTCTGTGCTTCTGTGGATGTTTCTTCTCTTTTGCAAACTCTCCTTTTGGCAGAAATCAAATCAGGACACGATGGATTGCACCTAATTCTAATTCTTCACATCTTTTCCTTGAACTGTACTTAAAACTAATATGAAAATTGTAGATTGAAGTTTTAATAAAAGTTTATATTAGGGCAGAAATTAAATTAAGCAAGTGTGACAGAATGCCTGTCAGACTTGACTGAACTTGGCCATCCTGATGGCCTTGGGTTAATGATCAGTGCCCCTCCCCAGGCAGGCTGGGTCATGCTGTGAGAATCACAAGGAGTTTGTGACTCTCCAGCAGAATGAAAACGACAAAAATTCAGCTCAGGGATGAAGGCTGAAGCATCAATGCCACTGCAGATGCTGGGACCATTCCTGCATCACACCTTGGTGCAGCCAGTGTGAGATGTACATCTCCCTCTTCCAACCAGCAGTATTTCCTCACAAAGAAGCCCTTGAATACTCCAGATGTGATTTACAACTGAACACATCTTGCTGCAGAATTTTTGTATTTATTATACTCAGTTTTTTCCCACTTCAAATACTTTTTACTTGCTGCACTAACTTGGTGCAGTTTTGCAAAGGAAAAATAGGATGACGGGTTTTTACCTGCAGGTACTTTTATGTATCTCACATGTTGCACACATGCACAAGCATCTTGGTCCTGTCTGCCCTCTGTTTCCTACACATAGAACTTGACAGTTCCTATTAACTTTTTCAACAATGTTACTAAAGAAAATTACTTCCTAATTATGAAGAAATAAAAATAACAAGGGAATAAAATAATGTTTAATCTTTTGGTTAATTTAGGACCTAGCCTGCATTTTTGTAACAAAATCTCAAAATATATAAAATCATTCTTTCTTAATTTTAAAACCAAATACAACTCTCCTTGCAGACAACCAAATGACCAAATTACAAAATTATGCAGGGCATTTTCAGTGTTCCCCTGACAACTCATCTGGGACACCATGCCCAGGACTTTACTGATGAAAGAACAACAAAGAGATTGATCTCCAAAAGAATGATATGTTCCTAGTTTTTCATAATTTTAGGGATAAAAACTGCACACACTTTTCTTGCATGTCAAAATACTAAAGGTATTTAGTGTTAGGACTTGTTTCACAGCCAGCCCTAATTTCTTATTGCATCACAATCCCTGTGTGCTGTGTACTCCTCCTGCCCCTCCACCTTCCACCTCTAAGTGGTAAATTCAGAAAGGAAACTGCTTCTTTATGTCCTGCCCCCTCCTTCAGCAGTTACAGAGCCACAGAATAACCTGAGTTGGAAGAAACCCACAAGGCATATGGAGTCTAACTCCTGAATAGCCACAGACAAACCTCAATTTTTTGGTAAAATTCTGCCACTATCAACAAAGTTCTCCCATGGCACTAAAATCTCTCCTTGATCATTAGTCCTGAGGTTTTGGAGAAACATTTTCTGATTTATCTTAGTTTGAATTTAATTGAATTCAGTTATTTATAAACTCTGTTACCTTCTACCCTGCTCGCCCTGCTGTACCACGGTCTGTTGATTAAAGATCCATCTATTGCTTAGCAAGGTCGTCTCACCCATGAAAGCTGTTTATGTATGGGATGCAAGCTCAGGGCATATTGATCCATAGGATGAAAAGAGATCATAGGGCAAAATGCCCTGACTATTTTTAGTTGGGTTAATTTTTTTCCCCGCTATCAGATAAAAGGAGATGACTGTTTAATGTATTGTGCTGGCTCCCTTGCTTTTCAAAGGAAAAGCCATATATGCCTGTATGTGCTGCAGCTTCTCTGTCACTTCCATTCTGCTTCAGTCTGCATTAGTGACACTAAGAGAGGATCTGAGTGCTGGCCATCAGGTCTGATTGCTGGCCCACGCTCAGGAGCTCAGTCCAGCTCTGTGGTGAAACAACACCAAGCATTTTGAGCCCCAGACACATTCAGTCCTGGACTGTCAGGGATAACTTGGCTCATGATGTTTAAATTGTATCAAAAAACTGTTTGCAGAAGCTACTCAACCAAAGGGTGAATCCATCTAATAGAAAAAAATATATATATTTAGGAAAAAAAAAGCTTAAGTCGTCCCATTTGCCTTCTGTTTGCAAATATAAAAACACTTCAATTTATTTGCTGAACAAATTTCCATAAAATATTAAAGGAACCACTGGCATCAATTTTTCTCCTATTGCATAAAATATTTTGCAACTTCATACAACTCCAGTTACAAAGCTTTTATTGCATCTATTTCCATAAGATAAAATCAGAATCTGCTCTCTTTTACAAATCTGATTGCTTTTGCCTTCTGGTCTGCTTTATCTCTTTAATGTTTATTCTTTCAGTCAGCACTTTGCAGTGCTGATTGCTTCAGTTTTTTTTTTTTCCTCATTAGAGAAAACTTTTTCCCAAATCACAAGCTCTAAGCTGGGCTTGGCTCTAGTACCAGCTCTAATCTGCATCTACAGGGCTGTGCTGCCTCCTGCCCTCAAGGAATCTGTTTAAGAAATACCATATGTGGCATTTATTACCACTTTTCTCTCTCATGTTTGGACATCCCTTTGTTTTGATGGGCAACAGGGAGAGCAATTCCAGCCATGTTCAGAGCAGGAGTGCAAGAGCTCTGCACATCCCATGTGCCAGGGCAAAAGATGCTGGGTTTGGGACAGGGGGATTTAAGAAAAGGATCGTCAGACACAGAGTGACTGAATGCTTTGGACCAAAAAGCATGGACCAAAAAGCAGCCCGGAAAAGCAGTCCTGGGGAGCAGCTCTGCCATGAATCAGTCATGAGGAAGAGACACAGAGAAACTTCCAGGTGGAGGAATGTAGAGATATTGTCATGTCAGCCCTGGAGCTGACTTGTTTCCAGGCTTTCGGGCACGTAATGCTGAAGAAGTTTGTTGAAGATATTGTTTTTTTTTTATGCTCTGCAAAAAAATCTAGCAGAGGTTTAGATTTCCTTTGAGCACCTTGGTTTAGCAAAGCAGTAAATACTGCCTGAACCTGCACAAAGAAAAAACTAAAAGAGAAATTACTTATCAACAATGCTGAATACATCAGTATTTCAATGTGGGAATGGGTGGTATGGAGCTGAAGATGACAGTGCCTTCCTGCTAGAGGATGCTTACAAATGTTTACAAAAGGAAAAAGGAAAACCTCACAACTTTCCCTAAACCTAAACCTATCAAGAGGCCTGAGCCCAGAAAATCACTGATATTCAGCACAATTTCACACATGAAATATATGCACATTTTCTAGTCTGAAAGATGTGAAGCAGAATTCCTTTTCCTATTTGTCCTGAACTTTATCTATTGCAGCTATTTAGGGAAAGTCTTTCAAGGATGAAAGGTTAATTATCTTTTCTGCTATTAGCCCCACTGATATTATAAAAGTTCTTGAGATGGTAAGAATCAAACCATCTGTGCATTTCAGGCATTTCAGGCTGTGCATTGCAACCTCCTGCTCTCTCTGCTTGTGGGGGGAGGATTTGGGAACTTTGTAAAACTTGTAGGAACTTTTGGAGATGGGTGAAGTGGCTGGTGCCCACTCAGCAGACACAGAGGGGACTGGTGGTACTCAGTAGAAATCAAAGAGGTTCCCAAGTTGTGATAAGTGCTCTAGGAAGGAGCTAAGACAAAAGTAAGGGATAAGAAACCTTCTGTTATGCTGCAAGTCTCTGAAACAAGGCAAGAGGCACTACAGAGCAGTTTGATTTGGTTTTTGAGTATAAAAATTCTTGACATTAAGCAGCTGAGCATCCACAAAGGGAAAGACAAAGAGCATTTCAAATGCTCTGCTAAGTTATGTACAGCAGAGCCTTCTGCATTCATTACAGACCACCTTTTGCCATGCATCTGCTTTACTTATTAGTATAATGAATCCCTAATTTATTAAAAACCTCCCACAGAACAATCCAAGTACATGGCTCCCTTTGCATTTGCAGTGTGAAAATCACGTAGCTTGTGTACATTCAGTTTCAAAGCTCTCTATGCTCTCTGTGAATGTATCTCAGAAATCATCCCTTGCATCTCACAGCCAGTGATCCTGATGCAGAGAATTGTCTCTGAAGGATGTTTATATGTTTCCATTTTCCCCTTTGTGTGTGTCAGTGATGCTGCTTCAGATGGAACACACTGAGTCATGTTTGACTTTCTGTGAGCTCCACTTTGAAGCTCCCATTCATTCAACAGCCTTGGAGAGTGTAAGAAAATCACTTTGGTAAGATTATGCATAAACAAGGTGAAACAAAGGCAGGAACGTGGTAAATTGTACCCTGACAGCCCACGACCCTTTGCCAGAATCAAATGCATCTATATCCTGATGTTCATAAAAGCTCCATTACCATTATTCTCTGTATTTCTGCCTTCCAGCCCAATTCTGAGCCAGAAAGGATGGAATGATTGCATAAGTCTCGCTGCACAGTGTTTTAGTGTGCAGCTGGATTAGGCTGCAGCACATTTAGGAGGCAGCTGAATTCAATGCCAGAGGCAGAGAGGGCACCAGGACTTGTGCAGGAATTTGGGGTGAGCTGTGGAAATGCTCTGAGCTGCACTTTGCTGGTCCTTCTTAGTGGGGAAGGTCCTCCTGTCACGGTGAATCTGGGTGAGGCTGCTCCCTGAGCAAAGGGCTGTCACCACTGGATGTGTTTATATGCACACCATTCAGAAAAACACTCAGGGATCAGCATCTGAGCAATTCAGCCAAATTCCCCCAGCAAAAATCTGCACAAATAGGAGCCTCTGATCTTTCTGATAATTGCAAAATGAAAAATAGATATGTTTTCTGCTGCAAATTGTGCCAGAACTTGCAATCTGTTCATAAGCAGCATAAAGTCATAGGATGGAAAGTTCTTCTGTAATTGTCTCTGCATTGCCCTCTTTCTGTCATAACATTTCTAAAGCACTATGAATTTACTAAACCCTAAATTCTGGCTCCTCTATTACCAGCCATAAAGAACTCAACTTCATTATGCGACTGTAATTTTGTTTATTTTTTTTGAGACTTCAACATGATTTTCTTCATGCAGAATAAGAAAAGTTATTGAACATGACAACATTTTAGTTAGGTTGAATGAGCTTATCTCAATCACTCTGCTAAGATAATAATTTTTGTTACCTAATATGAAAACCTACCTAGTTTCTGTTTAAATGCAAAAAGGAAGGAACATTTTCCCCGGGTTTCACGTACAGATTTTAGGTAAAACAACAAAACATTCTAGCTATGCTCAGATATTTTCAAAGTTAATTTATGTATGAGTTTCTGTATGGAGAAAAGAAAACCTGCAAGTGTTTTTGGAGAGAAAAGTGTTTTCTAAGAAAACCTGCAAGTGTTTTTGGAGAGAAAACAAATCTCCACTGTTTTTAGAAAAGAACTATTGTAATCAGCTTCTGTTATTTATGGGGACACTTACATTTCACAAAGCCTGGGGCCAACCCAGCTTGTTTTAGGGTGATGATCTGGGTATGCAGGGCACAGTGACAAGGACAAAGTGCTTCAGTCGATCTTTTGCCCACTTCTGTAGGAGCCACAGTTCAGGCTTGGTCTGCAGGATGTTTTTAAGGTCTTTTATGAATGCTCCATGCCACAGGTTGTGACAGCTCTCCTGTCACAGCACAGGGTGTGGACTAGCCATAAAAATTAAAGTGGTCTGTATTTTGATTGAAATCTTGCCTTGAATCTTGAGCCTGTGGCTATATCAGGATTTGTTAAAAAAAAATAAAGTTGATCTGATTAACACGGACACATCTCATTGCTGGTGGAGTGATGTTTGTGGGATAGAGCCTGCCACAACCAGTGCTGCACAAGCAGTCTGAGAGCCCCTACAGCTTCCCAAAATCCTGGTGCAGTGCTATTAAACACTCTCCTTCCCCAGAGCAACCTGACAGCTGAGGATGTTTGTCAAAGAGGGATCAGCTTCAGCCAAACAAGTCACCTCTCAAATTGGAAAACTTTCCCTGAGCTCTGTGGGGACACTGAAGTTAATCCCTCAACTGCTCACAGTGGTGGCCACCTCACCTCCCACTGCTGGAACCTAAAACACAGCAAGACATTTTGGTAACTATCCCTCCCAGTCACAGGGAGCTGACACCTAAGGGAGAAGCAAGGCTTTAAAGTGATGTAGTGTAATGATGAATTCCTCTTTTATTATCTATCACTAAAAACCAGTACAGGAAAGTAGAATTTTCTTTCTTAAAACCACACTGGTCCCCAAGCCTTTTTATTAGAAGCTACAATTGCTTATTCATTATCATTCCCATAGCAGCAGGCTACAAGTAAATACCAACTTTTGGGAACACACATATGTGCAACATCCTAAAAATTCCCAGTGAATAAAGGGAAATGCTGAAAACATGTTTCATAAACAGGATAGTCCCCAAAGTCTTAGTGGCTGGTGGTTTCATTTTAACTTCCATTAGCAGCTCTTAGAAACTCCTGTGTCCTCATATGCAAAAACCCTGCAAACAAAATGTTAAAGCATTTTGAGCTGGGAAAAAGTCAGGAGGACAAAAGAGTCACATTCTAAAGTGCCAGCCTTTCCCTTTCTCCGTGCTCACTTTGCTCATAGGAGAACATGAGTTTCATGGTAAAAGGAAAGAGAAAAAAAGGCTAAAAGTAGGCCGAGATGTACAAAGCAAGATAAACCACTTCAGCCTAATGAAGCCAATTGAAAACTTGGAAACTGTCTTACAAAAAGGAGTCAAATGAAGCCAAACTGTTGCTCTTAGACTCCCTGTGCTTGGCATGCCTTTCCCTGTTTCATCTCCCAGTGGATTTTTAACTATCAGACCACATAAGAACTGCTTCCCTGTCTTTAATATATCTTTATTTTTTTTTTTTTTCTCATGAAAAAGACAGACAATATATTGTGAGTAAGTAAAGTCTAGAATTTTAACTCCATTCGTCTGCTCTGGTTTTTGAACTAATGTATTTTGTGTGAGTATCATCTATGACTACGCTGGCAAATTGAGACAAATGACTCTTGGAGCCAACGGCAGAAGGGCTGGAATATTGGTTCTTCTTTTTCTGCATCTTGCAGCTCTTCAGAGTTCACCTGAAAAAGCAGCAAGACCTAATTTAAGTGTATGCAACACACGAGGTTATATACAAGGCTGCTTTCCTGCTGACCTCCCAAACATCGCTGGGTGGACACAAACACTTCCATGTCCTCTGCAGTTATTTTGACTGCCTTATAAAAAACTGCTACACTGCAGGAATGCAAGTTTGGCCTCTCCAGCCCATTATGCTTTGAGTGTGGCATAGTTGCCAGCAGGCTGCATTTGCAAGCAATTAATATAAAGCACTGCAAGGTCTGAGATCCCATTAATCTTCCTTCATTAGCCTTAAAATCTTGCCTTTGACAAGTCTGTGGTTGGCAAAATCTGACTTTTAAGAGCTTCTATAGTGCACAGTTTTACCTTCTAGCATGATGACATCTCCAAGGTCCATATTGAAGAGACAATCAGCAACAAGGATGCATCAGTAACAAAGAACATCCTAGAATGCTGAATGAGTAACTGAGTGAGCGTGGAGGGGCTCACAGGCTTCATGGAAAGACCTGACACATGAAATTAGGACAGTCCTGGAATACTGTGCTGGGAAGACATACAAACCTGACATCTTAGAGACATGGATGGCTCTAAAGAGAATAGATGAACACTTTAAAAGTAAAAACTTAAATAAAGATGGCTCTACTATTATTTCCTTTATATATATTATACATATATATATATATATATATTCCTATATAGAGAGCACAGTTTCACCTATGTGAGTCCATCATTACTGACATTAAAAAATGTCTTGGAAAGAAAAGCATAGAAGCACAGAGAACAAACACATGTTAATTATTCATTCCTGTCCCAAGTAATGGCTAGAACAGATAAAAGTAGCAAAAGATGCCAACATTTCATGCCATGTTCACTCCAAGCTTGTAATTCTAGGAATCTTATACTTGTTATGTTCTTTTTAACCTCCTAGAACCAGTGTGTCATGGTCAATTATTAATGAAAATATGTTGAAATATGTCCTTTAAATACCCCAAAAACTCTGTTCCAATCAGCACATTTCTACTTTGAAGTACAGTTATTTACAATAAGAATTTATAGTACAATTTATAGGTCACCTTGCAAGTGGAAATATTAGATTTCATTAGTTTATCGCTATTAAATAATGAAGGCATAGGTTTCAACAGATAACACAAGTGGCAGTGTTGCAATGGTCAGTCATAATTGCTTTGTCAATATTCATCAGGTCTTATGTCTCAGAGAAAGGCACTGCAGACCTAAAAAAACCAGCTAGTTTAGAAATGTGAATTTATTTCCCAGTTGTTTACTTAAAGGAAGCTCTTTCCCAAAAGGAAAACATAACACTCAAAGATTTGCAAAGCAGAAGGATGCAGAGTCTTATTTTTTTTTTTTTTTTGAACCACCAAGTAAAAGGCACCAAGGCTGCAAAGGCTTGCTCTGTGCACAGGGATGCAGAACAGAGTATCAGGCAGAAAGAATGAAGAGGAGTGACCAAAATGCTGATTACTTGACTGACAACAGGGGTGATGCTGATGTGTGACCTTGAAATTATGTCCAGAAAGCTCAAACTGCTGAAAGAGCCGAGACTCTGAATGTCACAGTGGGTCTCTGTGCTGCTTCAGAACAGAGTTATTGACACATAAGAGCATTTTTACATGCAAAATTACCCTCTCCTGTTCTTCTTCAAAGATCTGATGAAAATTTGTGCTACTGCTTGAAACCTACCTGCATCCAGCCTGCTACTTTCTGACTCCACAGCTGATTCTGTCCTGTGTTTTTTCTCTGCAAAAAATCTTTTGCCCATAAATACGGCTTTATTTACTTTCTTTAAATCATCCCAGTGAAGACCTAGCAGAGTCTATCATTACCAAGTGACAAAGTTCTCCAGATTCTTCACTACCTTTCCCAAAGATGATGCTGAAGTGCTTTGCAAATTTTGCAAAAAAGCACCATTGGGTCGCTGGGATGCGGCTCCCATCGAGAGCGACTTGGCAGCCTCCAAATTGGCACAGCAACACTGCACAATGCTGACAGCAACAACAATAACAACAACAACAAGTGCCTGAGCACATTCCTGATGGCTCTATGTAGGCAGAACAGCAGGAGGAGTTATTTTTGGATTATCTCTGCAAATTTGTTTGTATTATTATGCTCTCCTTTGAGGCGCAGATAGATTATGATCAAAGACAGTTTCGGGCAATTTCTGCCTTTATCCAGGTTTCCATTTCATCACTTATAATAGAGATGTCCATTTGTCCACAGTTGAAGAGGGTTTTGTTGAATCACACTAAGGCTGATCAAACCTAGTCTGTAGAAGATTATTACAGATAATAGATCACTGCCTCCTTCCCTATCCCTGAAGAACTTGATGTTTGAGATAAGAGATTCTCCTCATCTCATCTTAATAATACTTAGCACTTTACAAGCTCTGCTTCAAAGTGTTATACAGACATGAATTGTCACAAAGCCCCAGTGAGATAGCAAGGCATTATCTTCATGTAAAAGATTTAAGGAAAAAAAATATAACCCAGACATAGCAAGCTTTAGTGGCATCTCATGATGGACAGAAACTCCAGGTCAGGGCTGGAATTAGATTGCAGCGGTTCTTTGCTTTATCTTTAATCTCTAAATATAATTTTACCCCATCTGCCTCCTCTGGATATTAAGTATTTATAGAAGCATTGTCTCCTCCTCCCTCTACTGAGATTCTTCATTTTCAACATTACTAGCGTAATAATTGCACAAAAATTGAACTATTAGCACCAATTTCTATACAAATCTATAAACTCTGAAGCATAGCCTCAGTGTCACATTGTCTAGAAGAGGAAAAGGGCATGATTTAATTGAATATGACTTTTCTTCTTTATCTAATTAATTTTGTAACAACTTCACTGCACTGGCAATAATTCTTCTCTCTAACAGGTAGATAAAGTGCCTATTCCTCTGATCCCACCCATTTTGTTCTCCTCTTGCAGCAGTAACTTCGTATAGGATTGAGGCTGCCCAGCCAAAGCAGACAAGCCCTCCTCGGACTGGAAGTGATCAGAGGAGTTCCAGGCTCCCATTCCCACAGCTGGCCCAATTGGCAGCATCTTGCATCTGGTACCCTGCCTTGGCCACCAAATTTATTGGCAGTAGGGAAGAGAGCAACAGGATGATACAATTCCCCAGCCATCTGGCTGTGGTGCTGATTTTCGTAACCTTGTATATGCTAAATAGCATAATAAATTTTGAAATAAGATTTTGAGAAGGCTCAAGGGAGCCTTCATGATGACAGGATGAGTCTGTTCTGAACAAGCAAGACCAGCCATTTCTCACATATCTCCATGTACCTGCACCCTGTTATTTTAGCTGTAGGTTTACTAGCTAACTCCTTGTGTAAACTTTCGTTGTTGTTGCTGTTCTGTAACCCTGGTCTGTGCACTCAAAGATGTAAAATAAACACATCAGTCTGGGAGCTGTAACCACATCATATACAGAGAGCAGCCTTCTCAGGGAGTCAGGAAACTTGAAAGTAATTTCTGCTTTCCCCACTGATCTGACCCTATTACTTCAGCAGATGAGAAAGCAAGTGAAATGAATTCTCCTGCACAGTGAGACTTGTGTTTTGGGCCATGGAAAGCAGGGAGGCTGTGCCCTGAATTCCTTCAACTTCATCAGTGGCAGAGCCTGCCCTCCACAGGCTCTGTAGCATCCCTGGGGGTGTCACAGAGCTGTGGTGCTCGTGGCCATGCATTGCCCAGATGCCAGGTGGCACCACCAGCTCAGATGCTGAGATCATGTTAGGCAAGAAGCAGAGAGAGTTGAGAGAGGGAACAGCACACGAGCACAAATGGAAAGGTTTCCGGGTTTGTTTTTAACTCTGTCACTGACTTTGGCCTTGAAGAAATCAATCTTCATTGATTCCTTTCCCCATCTCATACACTGGCAAGCAGTCTGGGCTGCAAACTCACATATAACATTTTTCCACAATATTTTAGATTGGTGCTTCTTAGCATTTCTTCAATGCTGATAAACAACTGACTCTTCAGAGCATTGGAGAGAGAGAGAGGGACATGGAAGTAGTGCTCTCAGTCCCCCCCAGTGACTCTCAGTCCTGTTCTTGTACCACACAACACAGACCCCTCTGAGAAAACAGCCAAACCAGACAGGTCTATTTCTGAGCAGTTTCTTCAAGGGCAACTCGAGAGGGCAAAAAAAGAGCCTTCCATTCTTTCCACTCCTGATTCGGTATCTATTTTAATCTGAATAAACTCAAAGTCAGGGGCCAATCTCAATTAAAGTTGCCCTCTATTTGCGAAGTGCATTGGTCACAGTAAAGTCTTGCTCATTTTGTCCTGTACAGAACTGCTGGTCTCTACTTTCCTAATGAAAGAATTCTCTTCTTTCCACCACACCACCCAAAATTAATTCTCAACTGAAATCATATTTGTAAATTGTCTGAGTTAAGTTTGCAAACTGAACCTACTCAGAGGGGAGAAAAATAACATATCTGAAAGTCCAGGACTGTTCCATATGAGTTTTTGATTTTTTTTTTTTTTTTTTTTTTTTGTTGTTTGTTTGTTTGTTTTGGTTTTCATTATTGAATTCAAAGCTAGTGTTCAATGCTGCAGCACTTCACAATTAATTGCAATTAATTAACCTTTGAGAAAACCTGTAAGTTGCTACTATATGCTCCTTTTTTCCTGGTCTGTTTTTCTTATAAGGATGTTTCAGGAAGATGTTAGGCTAAGGAAGGATTAAGAAATCACAGACACTAAGCCTGAATACTAATTCATTGCATGTTTCATCTGAATTTCCCAGCTCTTTCTGAAAGCATTTTAGCTCCAGAAAGCACAATCGTGGATAAAAAGAAAAGAAGTAATTTCTTTTTGTTGCTTTCTTTATCTTTCCATAACTAACACACCTTACGGGTTCACAGTACTTCTGTAACTGCTCTTTCCCAGTGAAAGAGCCTAATCAACAAATACAGACTTGGTGGAAACCTGGCCAGGAGCACAGATTTGAAGGAATTGGTGCCATTTACAGAGAGCAGAGTCCATGGGGAGAAATCCTGCTCAACACAGAGCCCAGGGGCCCCTCTGAAAGTGGAACATGATCCCACATCCATCCTGCTGTGTGCTGGGCTGCCCTTCAGCAGCACTGGCTGCAGATCCTCAGAACCTGTACTTTCCCAAAAATCTGCTGTCCTGATGAGAACAAGCAGCAGTGAGAATACAGCAATGTAGGCAGCAGAGTCTCTCACAGCACAGAGTGATCCATCCCACAATGGGTGTTCTCCTACAAGCCCTAATCATGATTGGCATTAGCTGGCATCATTACTTACTGCTGCTGTCTGTGACATTCCTCCAGAGGAAAAAAAGTTTCCTGTTCTTTACTCTAAAGGCTCAAACCTGCATGTGTGGCCCCTGTCAGTGCCCACACAAGTCAAAAGGTGCATGGGATTTTCTACGGTACTAGAGGGAATTTTACAGCATTCCAAAGCTCCAATATTCCCAAGCTTCCTCTGCACTGGCCCATCAACAGTTGGAGCTCAAGAAACCAATTCCATTGGAACAGAGGGCACTTGAAGACCAAAAGTTTTTTACATAAGATTGCATCTGGGGACACTTCTCATTTGTTTTTTTCTAAAAGAGATCTTGGCTTGTGGTGGAACAACGAGAACTTAAGAGCTTCCAGGCATGTTTTTTTATGTAAATCAGACTTGGTGTTTTATGGGAAGACACATTTTGTAATGTAATTTATTAGTAGGTGATGCTTTTTTACTTAAGTTGAGATTCTATTTCACAGAAGACAGGCTTTCCTCAAAGGCTTTCTGTGTATCTCAACTTCCACTACTGTTTTACCTCCCTAATATGAACAGAAGGAGATGAAGGCTCATTAACAAGCATAAAGAAATTACAAGAGACAATGCTCTCAGTTTTAAATTCACCAGCCATTCCACCTAACATTTTCAATTATGGTAGCCTGCAAAGGATGCTTCAAAACCCAGGGGAAAACAGTTGCTATGCACTCACAGGTGCACAAAGGGAAAGGAATCCTTTACCCATGACTGATGGCATGAGGCTTATCCATCACCATGCCTCTGCCTGTCCATGGCATCTCCATGGGTTTGCCAAAGGTGTTGAAGGACAAGGACCCAAGGAATCTCCTGAACCATGTGGAAAACATGGTCTACAGATGTGCTCCCTGGCTTGGAGACATCATTGCACAATGTAGAGCACCAGAAATAAACTACAAGGATAATCTAAATAAGAGGCAAGTTGCTAAAAGCCCACAGAGCTGTAGCACTGGAGACAGGAAGAATAACAGAATGCTTTGGGCTGGAAGTAAACTTTAAGACCATCTAGTTCAATACATGTTCCATTGCAGGGACTCCTTCCACTATCCCAGGTTGTTTCATGCCCCATCCAGCCTGACCATGAACAATTCCAGGGATGGGACAACCACAGCTTCTCTGGGTCACCTGTGCCAGGGCCTCACCACTCTCATAGGGAATATTTTTTTTCCATCTGAGGGCATATGAACAGCATTTCTCTCTGTCAGTGAAGGGCACTGGCATTGACAGAGACAGACAAAAAGTGACTTTAATTTTCATAAGGTCCGGCCTGACCTTGTCAATATATTTGCACTGCAGCAACAATTAAAATCTCTGTTTTGGGATTAGGACTGGAGCAGGCTAAAAGTGCTGTACTAACAGCCATCCCAGGCAGATGATCCCCAGAACAACCACTTCACAACCACAGCATAAGGTGAAGCACAGACAACAGATGGGTAAAACAAAAGGTTAAAAGCTGCACACCATGACAGCAAAATGATGATGATCATTGCCACCAGTCAGCATCTAAAGCATGCAAATGCACATTTGTTATTCAGGATGTTGCAAATACCCTGCCTGAGGCAAGTAAGAGGAAAGAGCATTAGTATGAATATCTAATTGTGGCCACAGGTCTACAGAGCAGCCAAGGTAAAAGCTTAGAATTGCTTTAAGAAACACTGAGTAAGACTTTAAGGGCAATGATAACTAAAGACATAGGAGGTGGCAAAAGGAAGACAATGACAGTGCATAGGGAGTAAGAAGACCCCTTAAAGATGAAGAGTTGGTATTTCATGACCCTCTTTCTCTCTGCTGTCAATGTTTCTGGGACACTTGAACACAAGCCCCTGCTATCTGTCTTTTATCCAGGCATTTTTCAGTGGAAAATACACCATTCTTTCAATATTCAGCAGAAAGTTACCACTAATTAAAGAAAAGAAGGCCTAACTGCTGTAATATATTGGTTGTCATTCTTTGAGACCCACATAGTGCCTGACCAAAAATCCATCTAATAGCGGTGTATTTTAGTCCAGAGGAGACTAGAGTGCCATATAATCAGTGTAACCATGCTTAGAACTCAGTCTGTCAATATGGGCTTTCAAAAAGGTATTTCCAGGGACTGCTTTCTGCCTGAAGGCTTTGGCATTTAAAGCACAGATGCTTTCTGTAGAATTTTTCCAATTGTAGTTCCACAAAGCAGCCTTCAGATATATAAAGCACACAGTCGTCCACATGCATCTCTGGGAAGGTGATTCCAGGCACTGCAGTTATGATTTGGAGGGTGGGAAATTCATATTTTGCTGGTGTTTAAACAAAATGTCATCATCTTTACCTATAATAGCCATGCTCTTGTCCTGCACACATCAAAATGTCAAGGATACAGGAGAAAACAGAACCACCCATCAAATGAATAATGTTGATCTCTATCTCCAACATATCTCACCTTCAGATATGTGTTTACAGGGAATTCGGTAACTGTCTTTGCTCAACTAACACCTACTGCCCTGCATGTCCCAAAACACCTTCTAATCTGCATTTACAGCAAATGAGATGGCATCAATTGTCTTCAAGTATCAAGTTTTCTGCATATTTTGGAAAAGGAGGTATTCCTGTAATGGTACCTCTTCACAAACCCTGGAAAAGAAGTGCAGTTTGATGAGAAGCAGGAAAACCATACTGGCATCCACAGGTATCCACAATCTTCCCAGCAGCACAACATTAAAAGCACAAGGCACTTCCCAAAAGCAGAACTGCTTTGTTGATGGTGTGGCAGAGGAAATATTATTTCCTGTCTTAAAAATCCACCAGCTCTTTTCAGGTGTGATTCCACCAAGGTGTGCATTCCCCAGCTAGTTAAAAATGCACACTTCTTAAATGTCTGGTTTGGGGATTTTTGAGGCATGTAGTGTATGATTAACTTTATCAAAACAGAAATCCACTGCTATAGAACACACCTTCACTTGTTTCCTCTATTCAGCTAATGAATTTTGAATAAGGATGGAATTTCCTAATCAAGAGTGGTTCCAATTTCCTGATAACATGTCCTACAAATAAATTACAGTCAAGTGGCTGCTTTCAGGCCATTTAAGACAAGAGCTAACTCTTGCTGAAAATTAGTGAGCATCCTTCCACTGACTCTGGGCATGGCAGAGAGGACAGGGGATGGCAGGGAAGTGGCCACTTGCCATAATGGTGGCATCCAAGTCAGGTAGAGGGAACCCTGGTGTCATGCTGAAAATGCCTCTGCTCACAGCAACTGACAGGTCAGGACAATTTCTTGTGGCCTCTCACTGGTACAGAACTGTATTAATATTAATTGGAATGTATTGGCTCAGTCTGAAGCGCTAAGGAGTAGTTTATTTCTGGCAAAGCAGCATTCAGCTTTTGAAAACCTATACAATTTAAAGCACCTTTTCCATCTCTTAGGGGTGTGAACACAAAGTGTCCATCTCTAAGAGAGGAAAAGAAGAAGAATCTCAGTAATTCTGTACCTGTACTCACTCACCAACTATCACCAGCTTGTGGGTGACCTTGTGGTTGCCCACATCCACCTTCCAATGCTCCCAGGTGTCCCTTAGCCCAGGGGCAGATAGTCCATGACACCTCCCTGCCACTGAGACTGGCCTGCCCCAGGGGAGGATCCAACACCTTCTGTTCATCCCAGAGGTCACTCCTTTGAATCCTCCTCTGAGCCAGAATGGAGCCCTGAGAAGATACACAGCCAGAGATTAAAGCACAGGGCTGGGAGTCTGAAGACACTTTTATATAAAGACCTGCCTGGTGTCTTGGGGCAGTATAATGAATCTGGCACCCCTGCAATGTGCTCCTGCAGGAACTGATAAAATGTCCAGTATTCGCTCCGAGAGCCGCTCGCCACGATAAGCTCGAGTTTAGCACAAAGAGCACCGGGGTCCAGGTGAAGAGCCCATGAGTTATCATCTCAGCTCTCCCACTGACTCCCTGTACTATTTCTCTGCTCTTCCTAATTCTTAATAACCAAGGTCCCTGGCCCCTGCCAGGGCCCAGATAACTGTAATTTCCCAAATGTGCAGCTGCGGTGACGGAGGGGCTGGGCAGGTCACGGCAGGCAGACCTGCAGCACAGTCCTCACTGCTGCCAGGCAGACTCGCCTCTTATCCATTTGCTCTTTCAGGAGCTGACAGAAAATGATAAGATCACTGGAGGGCGGTGGAGATGGCTGGCAGGTCACCTAATCACCACCAAATGAGGGCACGAAGGAGATTCATCAGTGCCTTTTCTTGCACTGTACTTGACGTCTGAGATTTTAATATGTATTCACAAATATTTATGCAATCTGAAACAAAATAAATGATGTTTTCTTGAACTGGGTGAAAATCCTGTAGGGCAGAAGCAGGACTACAGTGAATGCTGTCTAATCACCCAATTAGTGAAAAATTTTATTTAAATTAATTCGATGAACCAGGTGAGGTGTCAAAAGGAGCATAAAATGCAAAATGAGCAACAAGGAGATGAAACTCTAACTTTATGGATCTTGTCACAGGCTGAAGAACTTGTCCTGTCCACGGCTGATGAAATCAAGAAGGACAGCACAGGAGCTGTTTTTCTGTTTATAGCAACTCTGAGCCTGCTTAGGATGCCTTTAGACCAGTCACAATCCAACCTAAAAATTGCATCCCTACGATGAAGATGCCTCTTTCTGGAACAGAGAGCAATAAAGCTAATTAGAGAAATCAGGGTTCTCAGAAGATTTTGCCTGTTTGAATGCAAAGGCTTGAGTCTAAACCAAGAAATTAGGCAATAACAGGCACTGCCATCAAACAAATATTCAGGACTCCAAAAATAAATTAATTTTTTTAAATTAACTTGCAAGCACTTTCTCTTATTTGCGAAATTTGGAATTTGGTAACAGGTAATTCCTGAAGGTAAGTTTTAAGCAGAGTCTAGACTGCCACAGAAAGCATTAGCAAGATGCAACATGAGCCATTCCACATACTTTGGTTTGTGAAAGTACAGCCAAGTCCTAGTAGGATGATTAAGGAGGAGGAAATTAAAAAGAGCTTGGTCTGTTTAGCCTAGCAAAATGAAGTCTGAGAGGGGATGTAATTATTCTTTATAGGTACATTTGGAAGTAAACAGCAGGGAGGCAGAAGAATTATTTAAGTTTGAAGGCTGATACTTGTACAAGACCAAGGGGCTATAAATTGTTCATGAATAAATTTAGACTGGAATTTAGAAGATTTCTGACAATTTGCAGACTTCCCAAAGAAGGTGATATAGGCAAACTGATTTGAAAGGAAGCTTGATGCATTTCTGGAAAAAAAATAAGATAGAAGAGAGAGGATTTTGGAGGCAGAAATTAAAGTTTTCAGTAGAGGATTCAGGAGTTTGATTTGTTGTGATTGTTCAGATTTGTCTAAAATAGACTTGAAAGCCTTGTGTGACCCTTTACATGGAAATCCCAGAGAGTCTGATTTTCTTGACCACACAAGACAGCTGCTGTGAGTATCAAATGCTCAAGATCAAGAAACAGTTTTCAAGGTGAAATGCTGTTTCTGGCATGAAAGTGGCAGGTTAGTTTTGGAAGTCATGTTTCCTGGGATTTAGTAAGCCAACTTTCTCTTTGCAAAGATATATTTTCCTCTACTGTGTAAGAAATTTTCCTGCTTTTAGTGATAAATAAAAGCAGACTGGACAGTTCTGTATTGGCCATTTGTGGAACAAATAAAGGTTTGGGTTTTTTTTTTATGGTTACATGCACATTTTCCACAGATGTTAATTAATACATGGAGCCGAATAACAGCAGCCAGTGCTGCATTTGCCAACAACAAATTTTTGGATCTAAGAGCTCATTTGCTCTGATCCTGTGCTTTGTTCCTCTCTAATTTTTGGATACAAATTATATTTGAAAACTAATTTTTCTTCTACAAAAATGTTTGCATGTAGGATGCTTGCTCTAAGTACTTCTAAGCAACTCCATTTTTTAAATTTACTGACAAGCACTTTAACTGCCTCCTGTAAAGGCTTTTGTGTGCCAGACACCACTAAAGTTTTTCCAAAGACAGCCCACAATACAATACAGTTTTTATTACAAAATACAAAAATTCAGTTAAAAAGGATGCATTTGGAAATTAGCTTTTTTTTTTTTGCAAGCTTAGTACACGTTTTGATCTCATGATTTACACATTTGTTCAAACATATGTTTTTTCCTAATATTCCCTCATCCCTTCCAAACCCAGCATGCTTCACCTCAACATCGTTAAATATTCTTGCATACCCTTGCACTAAACCTTTCTCTTCCAGTGTGCTTCAAAATGCACCATTGCCACAGCAAGGATTTTAGTGCAATCCATCAATCTCACTACATTATGAACATCAGTAACGACAGAAAAACCTTCACAGAATTTTTCTTGCTTATTTGGAGAGGGGAATTGATGAGTACCATGATGTGTTTGAGCACAGCGTTCAGGAATTGATTAGGGCAGCCAGACAAAGGAGGCTGACTCAGGTATGCAATGCACCCCACAAACCTCCAGAAGGGCTCGAGGACACTTCATCAGCTGGTGGAAATTCTGGCGCCACAGCTGAAATCGATGGGTTACTCTAATTTATATGGCATGAGATTCCTCTGTAATTAAACCTGAACGGAGAAAAAGCAACAAAAATACGAGAAACTTAGGAAGAGGGAGAGCGACACTGACTTTGTGCCGTTCTCTCTCTGGCAGGAATGTGGGTCACATTGGGCTGAAGAAGCCTCCTGTGCGAGCGTGGGCTGGGTGTAACACCCATCCATCTTCCCAGGTCTGCACAGCCATCCTCTGGAAGCCTTGCTCTTGCTTCCTCCCCTCTTTCATTCCTCCAGCTTATTTAAGGAGCACGGAGGCACATAATGATGGAGATAACTCTCCCGTTCCCCGTGCGGCACGTTCGGCAGTGTCAGCCCGTGTGTGCTCAAGGACTGCAGCTCAGAGACTGAAGAATGAGTCTCGTGGCAGGATCTAAATATAAAATTATAAAAACCTAAAAAGTGTTAGCATGTTGATAGAAAAATCTGACTTTTTTACCTATGAATTATAGTGAGTTTAAAATGTAGGCATGCCTCCAAGTTTTATTTACAGATGACCAGTAGATACACAGACTTCTATTATTTTTAGCTCTGTAGCCAAGAAATTCAGAATAGATTAGAAGGAAGGGGGGGGAAATAAAAGGTTGTGGTTCTAACTTTTGTTTCAAATGAGGTATAAATGGATGCCAGTCTCTCATGTGGGACAGAAAAGAAAATAAATTCAGCACAATTTACTACTCCACTGTAGAAAGAAAAGCAAACTAAATGCAACAGTAACAATATTAAAACTACAACATTTCCCTAGACCTTATCATTACAGAAAGCACATCCCTTTCAAGTATCAGCCCTCCAGCACTGCAGGTCCTTCTATCAAGTTGTTGCTACTAACCTCTGATCCTCCTGGATTCAGCAGCATGATAAAGAGAGCTAATTAAGTAACAACAGATCCATAGATTTTTTTCCCTGCTATCATGTTAAGACGTGACATCATACCATCACTGCACAAAACCATCACTAAATAAGCCCAGGGAAGAGCCTCATCTCCCTGGCTCTGTGCACTTAGTGGAGAGCAGAGACCCAAAATTCCTTAGGAAGGATGATAGAAAGGTGAAAAAGACTAGTATTATTCTGCTTGCCTGAATAGGAACAGGCACACAAGGTTTTAATTTTTCACACAATTTTATTGCATCTTTTTAGTTCATTAATATTAAATACCTAATAAGCTGAAAGGTAGTGGTTGAGACTCATTTACTTTAAAATAACCACTTAAATAGTTTTTCTCATTCTACATAATTATAAATTACTCTCACAGAGCTGTATTTGGAGCTTTTGTATGATTATTAAACTTACAGAGAGCTTTGTGCATAGAATGACAAAGTCACACACTGCTGTGAGTTGGGAAGGACCTTAAAGATCACCTTGTTCCAACCCTTGTCCCTTACATAGGCAGGGACACCTTCCTCTAGACCAAGGGGTTCCAAGCCCCATCCAGCCTGGCCTTGGACACTTCCAGGGATCCAGGGGCAGCCACAGCTTCTGTGGGCACCCTGTGCCAGGGCCTCAACACCCTCACAGGGAATAATTTTTTTCCAGCATCTGATCCAAACCTAATGTCTGTAATTTTAAATCCATTCCCTCTTGTCCTCTCACTCCTTGAC
Source organism: Lonchura striata (assembly GCF_050655825.1). Taxonomy (NCBI): domain Eukaryota; kingdom Metazoa; phylum Chordata; class Aves; order Passeriformes; family Estrildidae; genus Lonchura; species Lonchura striata. Next base: position 4,820,799 of record NC_140709.1, on the reverse strand, counting down.
GTGGTTCCAAGTCCCTCTCCAGCTCTCCTGGAGCTCCTTTAAACACTGGAAGGGCTCTGAGGTCTCCCTGGAGCCTTCTCTTCTCCAGGTGAACACCCCCAGCTCTCCCAGCCTGGCTCCAGAACAGAGGGGCTCCAGCCCTTGGAGCATCCCATGGCTTTCTCTAGATTCATTCCAGCAGCTCCACATCCTTATACTGATGGCCCAAAGCTGGACACAGCACTGCAGGTGCTCTCAGGAGAGCAGAACAGTTATCATCCTAACAGAACTACTCAGCAGTAGGCAATCCTTGCTCAGAATTAATATTTTCTCACTGGACACTAACTCTCAGGAGACAATCTCCTGAAAAAAACTGCCAGTTATCCAAATCCCAGCAATCCATAATTTATTCCAATACTACAAAGTGCCTTCCCTCACTAAGATGTTGCTGTGACACACCACTAGAAACTGCATGCTTTTCTGTTGCCTATTAATATCATATCACAGACAAAAGGCATTTATCTAGAAATGGTTTCAAATGGGTAGGACTATAGAATCTGAACTAATGATTCATAAAATCATTTGCAGCTATTAGTCTACAAGGATAAGTGAAGCTACTGCTTTTATTTCAGTGCTTGGTGTGGTACCATCAATTTAAAACCTAGCTCATCTGTTGTGATGGATTTATGTATGCAGTGGAACCCAGAGCAGCCTTGTCAGGATTTTAAAGTCTAGATTGCTATATACAATTACAGGTGTCACAATATGAAATAACAGTTGGAGGCACCGAAAGGAAAACTCCAAAAATTCCCGTGCACGCCACGTGGGAAGGCAGTCGTTTAATATTCCTGTATCACACTGTGATTATTTCACTTGATGGAAGTGATGTATTTTTACATAGTTTGATCTAAGGTTACGTCTCTCATGAAAATGATTTGCAGTCTTGAAATCCCCAGGGATAAGGAAAAGTAAGAGGGATATTTTTAATGGGCAGATGTCACTTCTGTAAACGTTTCACCAGCTGTCAATACAAAACGTGTCAGCTGGACTCTATCTTGGAAAAACAGTAGAAAATACCTTAGCTGGCAGATATTTTCATTCTTTAGCTTTTTCTTGAGCAGCAGAAAGGCAAAAATATGCAGTGCTAGGCATAACTAGCAGTGACCGCATTATGGAGGTGAAAACAGTTACTGAGCTGAAAGGAATGAGCAGGTTTAAGGACAAAACTCTTGGAGGACACGCCGTGGTCCCTCTCTGTGGAGGCTGGGTCTCTGAGACCTCACAGCACTTTGTTCCCTCTTCCCTGTGTAGCAGGGACAGCAGTACTTCATTTCTATCTGCATAATAAATTAGATTAAATAGTTGGGTGTTGGGAGACCCGTGAGCCCCAAGGGATTACCAACTCAATGAAGACCTCATTTTGAAGTCACTAAAAGACATACAATCATGGGACGAGTAATGAAGAAATCATAATTGTTTGGAGAGCACATGGGGCTGACTGACAGGTTCAATCCATTTTCTGTAGGACAGACATGTCAAACAAAACACAACAATACAATATGCACAGTTATTTAGGGCAAGGACAACCTGTCCAGCAGAGCATTGAAGGGCCAGACACAAATAATTTCAGCCTTTTCAAAATGATGTCCATCCAACACTTGTCTTACAAGAACACTTGACCCCCTTCTTACATGTGCAAGGGGCCCTCACCAGGGTTTAGGTTTTTGGGGACTGTTTATTCTCTGCCACTTCCTTGCACTGAATATGCTGAAAAAAATAATCTCCAGCGAAGACAGAGAGAGTATGTCTGGCATTATGAAAGCAGCAAATGTGCTTTATGAGGACTTTAATTCAGCAATGTTTAAACTTAATTAAATTATTTGTATTGTGCAATTAATTATGCTAAACTGCCTAAGCCTTGAATGAATGTACTCTGCCTTTTAATCTAAATAAAACACATGCATGGGAAACCAGCAGCAGCAGAGAAGTCCACAGCTGCTGCCAAGACCTGCAGAATTTGAGACTCACGTGACCTTTCAGGAGCACTGCTGGAAAAACAAACCAACCAGGGGGAAAAACTTAAACTCCTAAGAAAGGAGAAAGTGAATATGACATTTTGTCAGGATATAAAACACCTTGTTATGCAGTCACCAGGAAAAGTTAAATGGGCTTTACCAAATCCTTCAAGCTGCCCAAAAAATTCTTTCCAGTGGCTGTTCAAGAAGTAGTAAAGAAAACAAAAGTTCAGTTTGAGGTTCAACATCTTTGTTCCTTACAACTTGCTCGGTGAAGGAAACCCAAAAGGCCAGAGCCACTGAGCTGCCTGTTTTAACCTGCTGGTTTGCTGGGAAGGAGCCACCAATGATTCAGAGTTCATCTGGATTATAACAAAAGGCTTGGTGCTTACTTTGGGGAAATTGAAAGATTCAGAGTCTCCTCTTTTTTGAGTAGGTGGAATGAATCAGTCTATGCAGGTCTGTATCCAATTTGAAATTACAGAAGAGCTTTATACACACACAACCTCATTAGCCTTTTACAAGAGTAACTGTCACTTTTATTCTAATATTATGACTGTAATGCTGAGGCTGGTTAATGCTTCTGATATTTAATCACAGGGTACAAACCATAATTGTTCTCTTTCTAATATGCCTCTGACCTCTGGCCTTCAATGATAAACTGTGTGATTGCTTTTCAAAATACATAAATGTGCATAGATTTTAACAGTCATTTATTTAAAAAAGAGATATTTGAAAATACTAAGAATTTAAATTAAGATTTTTTGTAAAGACAAAAATATTCCAAGATTTTGAGCTATGTGGGAGGACATTCTTTCAACAGTTTTAAGAATACTGGCAAAGAAATAGAAGTACCATTTGCATGTTGAACTGGTCATTTCTATACAGGCAGTTAGGGGATGATATTAAAATGCTCCCTGGTAGCTCTAAAAGAGACGCCAATGTTAAGATCCAGTCAAGTCTTTCATTTTTGGGCACATTTGGATCTTGCAACCAGTCCTGAATCAATGTTTGTGTAAAAAGCCTCTCAACATCTCATTCACTTGATAGGTCCTTTGGGGCATAATATTGTTCCTTCTGCTATAATGGACCATTGCCTTCAAACACTGTAGCATCTGTGGTACATGATTACCAACTTCCTGGGCCAAATTAATCCCTGGTGTAAATTCCTCAAATCTGATCAAATCATGCCAGGGTGAGTGTGACTCTTGGCCTCACCACATTTCTTCTCAAAATTTAAGAGTGTAAATGGTGTAATCCTTCATCTTTTTTTTTTTTTTTTTTTAAATTTAAAAAAAAATAAGCCAAGAAAATTTTAGAGGCCTGGAAAGGATAATTCAAGTAAAATTCAATTTATTATTATTATTAATTTAATTCCCTGTTTTCTACAGTCATAATTAATTTTCTCTATCTCAGAACATAAAAGAGGAAAAAATTGAAAAGTTTCTGACTAATTGGAGCTTGATATTTCTTTAACTCTTTTGGACAGAAGCCTAATACTCCAACTGTGCTTTTAAGTGTGGATTCTTTGGGAAGCAAAATGAAACGCAGAAATCCAGATGGGAAGGAAGAGGAGATGCTTCATGAATCCTTAGGGAGTCTTACACGTCTCTTTAAAAATACCTTGGGAAGAAGGCTGTGTTTGGAGCCAGACAATGATTTAGGTTGTAAGGACCTCAGGAGGTCCAACCCCCTGCCCCTCCCTGGGCTGACTTCCCATTAGATCAGGTTGTAGAGCTTTGGCCCCATGTTCAATCCCACTCTGGGGTTAGAGAATGCAAACCTGCAGGTGGAATCTTAAACAGGGCTGTAATTGTCATTAATTGCAATGTCTGGCTCATTAAGAAGAGTATTTTCCACAGCTGGAAAAGCGGCAGAAAATGCTTTTGGGATTTATGGCAAAGCTTTGCCATGGCTGCAATGGGAACAGACCATGGTGAAGGGCAGGAGAAAAGAAATACTGCCCAGTGCAGAGCACAGCCTTGAGCAGTTCACAACTGGAGAAAATATGAGAGGCTGAGGAAGGCAGCATTCATCCAGAGAAGGAAGGAAAAATGAGAGAAATAAAGCACGGTGGAGTGGAGAAATTTGTCAGAAATGGCAAAGAAGGATCACAGAGAAAGAAGAAAAACCTGGTTGCAATGGTGGAAAACAGATTCTCTGCCACACAGTATCTGCTGACTGCAAGTGTCTCATCAGTCCTGATTTCTACCGATTTGGAGCATCAAAGAGGAAAAGAGAAAGGGGAAAACCCAGAACAGAATTCATAAGCTTAATCCAAATATACGCATGTCTGGAGCAGAATATACCAACCCCAGTCAAAGAGATCTACTGGACCTTTTGAAGATCTTATTTGTATAATCCAGCAGATACCAAAAGGAGAACCAAAACCTTTGGATGTGAAGAGGGTGAAGGTGAGTAAATGGCAGGGAGGGAAGTGGACAGAGATGAGCCAGGACTTTGCAGAGCAGGCATCAAGCTGCTGCCACTGGAGCACTGTGACTCTGAGGGAAGATTTCTGTCTGGAGATAAATTCTCTCTGTTGCCAAAGGCACTGAGAAACTGTCCCTTCTCCTGCTACCAAATGAATATGAATGGTGTTACAAATGAGCACCACTGATGAAAAAAATCAGACTGATAATCGATAAGACTCTTCTGTAGTGGGCACACAAGGAAGGCTTATAAAATTCGCCCATACTGCAGTTTATTGCTTCATAAATTGCCATAATGATTTTTTTTTTTCCCAAGTACATACATACTAAACATTGTAAATGATGCAATATTTGAGAAATACATTTTTCCAGCAAGTATATCCCACCTTATTTCCAGCAGGTACAGTCTGTAGTCCCTATTACTGATGTAAGATTCGGGGGTCTCATTAGGCTACTATGATATTTTTAAGTGTTATTAACATAAATGATGGTTTCTCACCATCACTGACAAGACACCGGCTCCTTGTTGTCTCATAAGAGTGCCTATATTATTCTATAAATTATTTAATGCTGTCAGATACTCTCATAGAGGACTAACAATTATTGCACTCTTGTAATGATGGATCAAAATAAGCTATGATTGATTAGGAATTACAGAGTTATTGATTAAATCAGGCTACTGAAATCCCATGACTCATTTTCTTTTCATGGTATGCAGAAAATAATTTATCAGTCGCCAAATCTTGTCTTTTTAATACCTGTAGTGTAATTTAACTTTCATTGTTAGTAGGAATCTTCAAGATCAGTTTATGACCTTGTCTAGCTATGGCTAGAAATAAAAACAGTTAATACATTTTTAGAACTTATATATTTTTTTCTAAAAATAGGCTATCTGCTATATAATATGCAGATAATATATGCTGAAAAAGATTAACTAACTTAGGGAGAAGAAAAGGGAGAAAATGAGAAGAGACTTTCTTTTTTTAAAAAATAAAATGGGAAAAATTAGCTTAATGATATAGGACATAGAACAGAGGTTCATAACTTCCTCATGGCTTTTTTTCAACTGATGCTTCCATTAATAAGTTATATGGAAAGGCACAAGGACACAGAGGAAATGAAACAGAACTGCTTTGCTGAAAATTCAAACCTCTTCCAAACAGCAAGAACACTTCCACTTGCACCAGAGGATGCTGCTGATTCTTCATTACTATGAACTGATCATATGCCTTTCAATAACATTTCTTAAACATTATTTCCTTGGAAGCAAGTAAGAGTTAACAAAGTAATTTTAATAAAAACATTACGCATTTGCTTAAAATGCAAAACTTCTTCATGACAAGCTGTTCATCATACTTTTGGCAAGGTTATCCATGATTGCCTTTTTATTTTTTGACTATTACAGAGGCTAATGGCATACTAAAAATCTCCTTTCATGTACAAATTAATTGTGTCCTTTTGCAATTCATATTAGCCTGCCTTACTTTTCATTCAGAGGCTTTTCAGAGGTTTATATGGAACCAATGGATGTTTTCCTTTGTTGTGCACACCACTTCAATTATCCACTTTCTATGGGTTGAAAGCAAAAAGACTGTAAATGCTGGATACAGACCATTGTCAACACGAGGTAATTTGGCAGAATTTTTTTTTTTAATTATGTTCAAAAATAATTTTTCAAAAAGTAAATTTAAACTCTCAGATTTGGACATCGCCAGCAAATTGTTTTTATATTTAGCAACTACAAAGAAATGTGTGCTCCTTAAGGATGGAAACAGGGTGTTAACAATTTGCAAAGGTCTGAGTTTCACTCCTCCTGTTCCTGAGAAAAATATATTATCCACTCTTCCCTCGCCATTAAATGAAGTTCAACCTTCTCCTTTCTGTCAGTTCTTTGCACAAGTGAAAAATTGCGGGTTTTTCTTTTCCCTTTTCCTTGTTGAAAACACTGTTGGACACAGAGCTGAGTGCTGCTGCTCCCTGGGCAGGGATCCGAGGGACACCCTGAGCCCCCATCACCCCACTGGGGCTTGGGAAACAGAGACATTGGGCATGAACTTACAATTTCTGCAAGAGCTGATGGCATTTCAGCAAGCAGATAGCAAACAGAGGGGGTGCAGGAAACAGGACAAGGAATGATTGCCACCACAAATTATTTTGAAATCTGAAATTTTAATGTTTAAGTTGTCCTGTCTAAAACTCTGGCAGGAACACAGACTGGGTGTCTTTGCAGTTTCACCTCTATCACTGTAATCAGAGTGAAATCACCCTTTATTTTATGGTGGTCACTGAGATACTGCATCTTGTAAACATTGCTAGAAAAGCTAACAAGAAAACAATCCATGCTTAAAAGGTATTTCTTATCCTTGGATTCAAACCACAATTTCCTCAGGCAGATACTGATTATGCTGTAAGCAAGTAAAAAGAAAATAAAGTGAAATAGAGTAAAAAGAAAACATAAATTTGGTTTTTTTTTTGCTTTTTGGTTTTTTTTTCCTCATTTCTTTTATTCCTAAACAATACCTTTTTGTGCTCTATAGGACATTCCTACTCTTTCAGCAATTGATTTTTTTCCTGTATTTCATATTACTATTACCAAGCAGAGAGTTACAGGCAGAGACAGAAAAAGTTGCCTTCCATGCAGCCATCTCAGCTGCAAATCCATCAACAGATTTGGTGAACTCAATTCATTTGGCAGAAGGAAGCATTGCATATCAACCCTGGCAATTATGTGTCAGGATAAGAGATCCTTAGTAATAGATATGCGTGATCCAAGGACTGTTACATTAATATCAGCTAGCACTGGTTTGTCTCATTTCCTATGCTCTGGAAAATAAGAACTTTTAAAAAAGTAATCAAAATTTATACAAATATAACCTCAGCTTCTTGTTTTAAATCTCCACAAAAAAAAAAAAAAAAAAAAAAAAAAAAAAAAAGGTAGGTTTTTGTACAAGAATGCTGACATTTTTAAGGAAGGAAGAAATAATTTTCTTTTTCCTCCCCTCTTAGCATTTCATGCTTTGTGTCATTTGATAATATACATGACTAGGTTTAATACTCAATCGTTTCCCAAATCCAATTTGACTACCTAACAGGGTTTAATTTACATGATGATACAATTTCTCACACCAGAAAGCATAGTAACCCTTCTTCTTGGGAGGTTAATGGTGATCTAGCTTAAAGCCCAAAAGATAATTACAAGGAATGTGCTTCAGGTGACAAAGTATTTTTGACAACCCCAGACTGCTGATAGCTTTTTAATTATACTTCTTCCCACCATAGGAAACAGTATGCTTTTTCCAAAATAGTTTGCAGGCATTTGGAGTTTATTTATTTATTTTTTAGCAAATTGCTATGCATTGTAATCAATATTTTAACTGACTGCTACCCGAGGCTCTGCTCTCTTTCTTTCTTCTATTTGAAGCAGAAATTAAACTTGGGGTTATTTTTTTTTTTTTCCATAGAAAATGAAATACAAAAGAGCATCAAAAGAAGAATACAAACATTTATTGACTTGCTTCTTATCTTCTGCACCCATTTGATATTTTGTGACATTTAGAAATTGAAACTTTGCAGGATTTTTAGGTGTGAGCTTTACTAACAGAGAAGGTCAGGCTCTTAAGCAACAAGGAAGTTTATGATTATTAAAGATGACCAACTAAAAAGGAAAAAAAGGCAAATCCCGTGGCTGTTTTTGCATCTCCTGAATATTTTTCTGCCCTGGCATTACTCTGTGGGTAATAAAAGGGCTGGTTTGGTTGAGAGCAGAAAGTAATTGTTGTAAATAACTGTGATACACAGCAGGAGCAATAATGTGCAGGGGCACTTGTTTTCCATTTACTTTATATGCAAGCGTTGATTGTTTTTTATGCCACTGAAATTAGTTTCCCACTAGTATTTATGTGTCTTACAACAAATTGTTTGTCACTTTCCCTGATTAAATGTGCTCTTAATAACACCCAACTTTAAAAGTCTTTTCAGTTTGGAGCCCGCAGTTCAATCATGATGTCTGCCCCTCCCAGCACCTCTCACTTATCCTTAAATAAACACCTCTATAACTTAAAAAAGATGGCAGAAAAGTAGAAAATGAGACCTGAGTGGAAGTGCTCCAAAAAAACACAACACAGGTCTTGGAATAGAACCAGAAAAGCAGAAAAACTGTAATTACTGTAAAAATTAATTAAAAGTGTAACAGTACCTGTGCCCCCAAACATTCCCTGCATTTTATTAGTCCCCCTGCAGGTTCTCATTAACATGCACAGAGAAAACTAAGTTCTCTGTTGGGGCAGATAGGAAATTATGGAAATACAGCACAAAGTAAATCCTTGGATAACCAAGAATTTTCTTGCTTTTGATTTATGCTTTCCTTAGTTCCACCTCTTGTTCAGCTCAGACTCAGATCTATTTCCAAGCCTCAGCTGGATGGAGCTCCAAGCAATCAGGTCTAGGGAAAGGTGACCCTGCCCATGACAGAAGGAGATGACCTTCCAACCCAAACCATTCCAGGATTCCACAGTTCTATGAAATACATAATTTTAAGATAATGCCAGAAATTCTGGAAGCTGAAATAGTACAGCTCAATCTGTTTTTGTTCTATTAATTGTCAGGCCATGTAATTAATCCCTGGGGTACCTGACACCAGCAGGGAGGCCCTTTAGGCTGGGGTTTGGGGGTTTCCAGGGAAGCTGTGCAAGCTCCTGTGCCATCATTCCCATGCTGGAGCAGCTTTACAGTTCCCACTCCTGTTAGCAGCAATTACAGTGGTGCAGCTCTGCTAGCAAAGCCTCTAAACATCATTTTAGCTTATCTCAGTTCTTCTGTTCTACTTTTCTTTCCCCCCTAAATGTAGCTTGCTTTGCCTCACTGAGTGAAGTAAGTGCTCCTGAAAAAAAAAGTTTAAATATTGAAAAAAGCTCAACCTCCCCCAGAAAACCCATTATCCATCTAGGCCAGCTCTCCCTGTGCTAGGATTGCACAGGATCAGCTTAAAGGGAGAAAAACTTCAGCATAGTACGAAATTTATGAAGAGTAATATTTGTTGATAAACAAATCTTTTAAGCTACTCTACCCTTACAAAAGCTAGATTTGAAGGAACTCCCTTAACTAACTCCAAGGCATATTTTTGCTATGAATTTACCATATATTTATATTCTTGTCATAAATGACCTTTTATTTTTCTGTGTGATGTTTGCTCTTATTAAAGCCTAGTAACAGTGGAGGGCAGATACTAAAAGCACATAATAGAGAATATTCAGAATTTCTATTTCTAAAAAGAAGAAGCTTTGCATACAGCATTGATCACACTTCAAAAGATGTGTTATTGCCTAGGGTGTGACTACAAGGAGTGCATTATCACTGATGCTACATTTTAATCTGAAAATATTACAAAAACCCTTTTGTAAACACATTGCAGCTACACTGAGTGACTGCAATGAGAGCCCACTATTTCTCCCTGTGAAACCCAGCTCTGGGCAGTGCTAGTGAAAATCAGAGTGGTCTTATTCCATCTGATATATTTTAAGATTCAAGGGCACACAGAAATAGCAAGTGGCAGATCTCTTTTCCCCAGTATGGACATATGTAGGTTAATAGATTGATAGAACAATTGGGACTGAGATGCATTATGTAAGTTTAAAAAGTACTGAGTGCAGGTTTTTTTCAGGGCCACAACAAAAAGTTCAGCCCAGGGGCTGATACTGGAGTTCACATTTCCCCCCTGACTGTAGATCAGAACAGCACCTCTGAAGTAAGTAATACTTAAATTAGTCTCCACTAAACTGCAATAAGTACAGCAAATGAGATCCAGTTTAGGCTAGGCCACTGAATAACTTTTTTTTTTTTTTTAATTCTCATGTACTCCTTGGCTTCTCCAGCAAGCTCTTTATCACTCCTGAATCTTAAATGGACTAAATATAATAGGAGAATTGTAGGAGTTAGGAGTTTGGATTTGGTTTTGTTTTTCCCTAATCAGTCTAATCTAAAAGCAGAAAGTCAGAATTATAAATTTTTCCTAAAATCATTCCAGTTCTTCCTTTCCTCTACCCCTCTAGATATTTTCTCTTCATATACCTCATTGTCAAACACTTTGCTGTGGTCATCACAAGAATAACACTTGATTTACTTCCCTTCAAGAGTTGATTTTCTACACAGGTCAACATTTTCACATTTATTTTTTCTGTCACATTATCATCATGCTTTCAAATAACTAAATGACAGTATACTCAATGTATCATCTTGCAGCAACAAAACTCCCTTCCAACCAGACTTCAAATATGATGGCTTTGAATGTCACTTCTCCCGACACCAGGCAGCTGTGAAATCTGCACAGGATGTTTCTGCTCTCTCCAGACAGCTGTACAGTTACACAGCTCCATAAATCAAAGCAATACACAATGAATTTTAAGACTAATACAGATTTATAACCACTACAGTGATTTTAATATCAGGTATTTTTGTAGCTGCTTTGTCTTATTTACATGGAAAATAAAATTTGCATTATCTGAGCTTTGTGTTATATAAAAGATTCTTACAATTTATCCATTTACTCAAGGTCCTGCTGCAAGCCCTACATTGAGCTCCAGCACAGCCCTCTCCTTTGAGACCAACTGTTCCTCTGATCCTTACTGACTTAGAGCTTTGCTTTCCAAAGGTGTAGACGGGCAACCAGCTACAGAATAAAGTTCTTCTAGATATTCCTCCTTTAATTTGTGCAACAGGAGCTGTTAATACAAACACTGCAAGACAGAGGTGCAGTCTTACTAAAAGAAGCTGTTAAATGATGAATGGCATCAGCAGCACAGGTTCCGTGCAGGAAAGCTGCAGGAACAGAACCCTTTGCAACCAACATGACCCATGCAAGGCAGCTGGGCAAACTCCAGTGATGTCTGATTCCTATTTTCATCCCTGTTTCAAACATAGGACTAACACCTGTTGATCCATGATCCTTATGCCTGCACAAATCCATGTTTCAATCAAATTGCATCTTTTCTGTTTCTTTCTTTTTTTTTTTTTTTTTCTTCTCTCTGCCATATGCATAATGATGGGTGACAGCTCAGAAGAGAATAGGCTGACATGTTCATCACTGTGAAGGATGGCCTCCTGTCACCTCAGCTGTGACAGAACGGTCACAGCCTGAAAGGACCTAATGAACAAGGAAGGCTGGATTTTGTCCTTCCTCCATGAAAAGTTCCAATAGTGCCTTTTCCCCCTTCACACAGCAGCACAATGTCACAGTGAGCAATCCTGCTTGGATCTGCTTCAGCCAGACACCCAGTGTCTATTTTTACAAAACTGAAGAGTTTAGTAAAACAAAAGCAGCACATTTCAGGCTGCCCCTCAGCAGAAGAGAAAGGTACAGGATGGGTATGTCAAAAGGTAGTTTTAACCCACACCACCCAAAGAGGCCAGGAGAAAGGTGCAGTGCTTCCCCATTCAAAAGGCAACTGTAAACACCCACTTACTTTCAAGTATACTCTTCCTGGAGCTGTTAAAGCCTGGGAAAGGTCATTTGTCAGGACAAAATCCAGCAGTACATCTTGTCCTTCTAACAAGAAGGATTTCTTTCCCCTCCTAGCAGCAAGAGAGAAACGAGTACTGAGCTAAATTCCTCGAATTGGCAGTAACTGGGATGTTTATGGGTGTGCTAAGAATATGATCTGCACACTGCTAGCAGCTAGAAAAGATTTTTGCAATTCATTTGGTAGTGCAGAAGGTCATCCCTTTGCAGATGGAGAGCATTTGGTGTGTCCTTATGCACACAGGACATTTTTGTAGCTGTGCATTTGTTTGCCTGTGAATGCATTCTGATTTATGTGGTTTATATGTATTGTGTGTGCATGCTATCCAAAAATGGGTTCATGTTAATGACTCATGATGTGCAGTTCCATGTATAAATCACGATTAATTTGTGACAGAGGGATGGTAGGAAAGAAAACCCTGTATTGCCTGATAAACCAGACAACTGATTCTCCCTTCAAATATAGGAATGTTCTGAAATGGTTTTATATGTGCAATTTCTTATACTTTTGCTTTTTCAATTAAGTAGCAATTTAGTCTCAAGGATTCAATGAGCCTAGATGCAAGTCTGACATGAACAATGAGTTTTCCTCTTCTTGATTAAAAAGAAAATACAATTTACATATACAGCATATTCAGTTAAATGTTATATAAGGCTGACTGTTTTATTAACTTGTGTGGTTGGGGGGGCACAGAATATTCTGGACTCAGCATAGTATAATTTATTCACATCAGATATGAAGCACAGAACTAATACCCTATATAAAATATGTACTTGAACTCTTTTTTTTCCAATCATGAACAAGCCCTAAATTTGCAAAATGTGCATACACGAACATTCTAAAAAATATTAAGTGGTTCCAAATAATTTATTTTAAATCAAACCTGTCCTTGTTGTGTTATATCTTCTGGTAAACACAAAATAAACCTCTTAGAAAGTATAATTTCTGATTAAGAAACAAAATTAGCTTTTCAAAAAATTATCAATTATCAGCATTGCCCCATAGGAGAAACTTTCCAAAATCTCCCTCTGAAACAGTGTCCAAACATGGGATAAATACATACAGCCCAACTGAGCAAGTATCATAAAAATTGCTTTTGGAGTAGCTTTCAGAAGGAGTTTGAAATGAAATAGAATTAATAAAGAAGTTGTTCTCATTTAAAGTAGTCCAGAGCATTCAGTGTGGAGGGTAAGTTCTTCACCACACAAACTGTACTATAAACACACATTGTGCTGTAAACCACAAACCTTTACCTGACAGTGTAAAGATTTGAAAATCTAGCCTTCCTCTCCTGCAGAAGTCTGTACCAAATGCAGGGAATTTCAGTAGGAGCAAGGGTAGGGTGGATCACTATGAAATACTGCTTTAAGAGTGTGAAAATGTGGCAACCAACTAAAAGGATAAAATAAAAGACAAATTTTATTTTGCAACAAATCATGGAAAATATCCCTAAAAAGAAATTACTTGCAGATGTTGCTTTTAGGATAGGAATTAAAAATCAGAGGGCATGAGGGCAATATGTGAATTACATATGTGTAATTTAGTAACTTGTTACTACATAATAAAATATGTAATTAAAGAGTTAAATTGCTTCCAAACTTACACAATATAGTCTAAGTAGCTCATATATCTACTGAGCTGAAAATGTCAGGGATTGCACAATAAAGAAAGGTGTAAATGTTGATTTATATGGGCACACCAGTTCTATGTACAAGTGCTGCACGGAGGGGGCTGGGTGCTGCTACAGTCATTGGTTCTTAAACCTGGAAGGGGCTGTTTTGCAAACCTTTAGTGTGGCAATTACACAGCAGTTCTGGGAAAACTCCCAGACTGATCAGCAAGTCAGTAATTTTTGCTGGAAGACAAAATTATGATATTTAATCGCTCTGTTGTCTAACTGTGCAGGATGATTCCCTTCCCTAAGCAGCTCCTGTCTGACAGGATGGGTGATGCTGAGGGATTCCCAGGCTCCCAGCAGACAACAGCTCTTCTTGAAATCTGGGAGACACTGTCAGAAAGCAATTGCTTCTGTCTCAATTCCACTTCCATTTCCTTGCAATCAAATTATTGCTGTTAAATGCTTTCATTCTGACAGTTCAGTCACCTTCTGCTATAATAAAACACACAAAATGCATAAATTCCCAGCTGCATTTTGTCAGGACTTGGAAATCAGGATGATTTGGAAGTTACCCTTTGGGATTACACTGCTGTTGGTTTACTAGGATGATTAATTTAACATAAAGAATGTGTTTGGAAAAGAGTGTTTGGCATCAGGAATAACCACTGCTGGATATCAATGGGAAAGCAAAATTTTTTGTTTTCTTTAAGAGTTAATACTGCATTAGGGGGAATACTTTGAATTACATGGGACAGCTTTCTGAGGCTGAAACACTCTGAATTTATTGCAATATGGAATTTATACATACTGATACATCGGTCAATCATTTTGTGGGTTCTTGGGGTCAACAAGCTGAGACTGGATTCCAGGACCCAGTTTAGAACCTAAGTCCTTTTTTTAAAGGAGAACATAACTTTTTTTTTCTGTCATGGTTATTCTTTACCTTCCCTAATCCTTCTTGATGGATGCAATGATTTTTTTTTTTTTTCCATTGCTTGCAAAATACTGCTAAACAATCTATCTATATAAAACAAAGAGAAGAACCTTTTAATGGGACATGTGGACTGTCAGAAGTTACTTGGCATGAAAAATCACGCTGCAAATATAGTATGGTTTAATATAGAAAGCTCATACACAAAGAGAAGTCTGCAAATTAACTGCAAATTAGAACATTCCTATTATATTTGTGTACAATAGAAATTAATCTTATGACATTTCACCCTTATTTTGAACATGGTTCTAAAAATTAATGAGGGCAATAGATGACCATAACCTGCAGCATACTTAAAATTTTAGAAAATATTGACAACACTGGTTTTCATAAGATTTTACCCCAAATTCTGATAATATTAAATTGTATAAACATCTAGTATGCACCAGACGAAAGTTTTAAGATTTGAAAGTCACACATTTAGCAACACCCAGAACTGGTGTTGCTACCCACATGCCTGCAGGTGTGTGAGGTGGCAAGGCAGGTGAGACAGGGGCTTTTTAAACACCCAATTAAGAGCAAAAAATGTTGAATCCAACAGCAGCTGTACTGGAAACAGTGGCACGAAAGCAGCAATAGCCATTTCTGCTATGGGCTTGGTAGGAACAACATGAAACTGTTCTCTCTTCCCACACTGCAGACAAAGGCTTGCAAGGAACCTTTGGCACAGCGTTGCAAATTAAGCCTGTTAACAAGTATGTATCTGAGCTTTTGTGGCTAATTAAATGGAAAAAGATTTCCTCGGGAAGCAAAGAGCACAGAAATGCAAATGGAACAAACAGACAAAAAAAGATAATATGCTGTTTCCACAAACATCAAAGAGTTTCCTAAGTGACATTTTGTACACTATTGAGATTTTGTGCTGGTTGTATCAGAGTTTTAGTGCTGTTTTCTGCTCTGTTTTGGGTACAAATCTGAACCTAAGTTAGTATAGTAGTATAGGTAATACACACTACCTATAATGAAGGGCAGGAAGTCAACAGACCTAATTGCAGCCAGCACAGCTCAGCCATTTATCCGATCACTGATAAAACAAGTACAAGTTTTTAACTACTAGAAAAATCTTGGGCTTTTTTAAAGAGCAAATTATTCCCTATTTGCTGTAAAGCTCATTCTTAGAAGAATTTTTTTCACCACTGGCATAACAATACTGTTAATTTCAAATTTGAAGTCTTAATTTGGCAACTTCTTGTTTGTATCTGAAAGAAAAATAATTCTTAAAGTGTGAGTGCCCATCCCTGGAAGTGTCCAAGGCCAGGATGAATGGGTCTTGGAACAACCTGATCTGGAGGAAGGTGTCCCCACCCACGGCAGTGGATCTTTAAGCCCCTTCCTATCCAAACCGTTCTGTGATTCTATGAAAAGCTGATGACATCATGTCAGTGCTACCAAGTCTTTTTTATGGCTAAACATTAAATAATGAAATTTTAAAACTTCAGCTTCAAAGTTCTGTTTAAAAGACACAGTGAGCTTTGAGAAGTTCTTTATCAGTTTGTGTCATATTTGATCTCCATTCTGTACACAAGGAATGGACAAAAGTATTTTGGCCTACAGAGAATTCTGTGCACTACCACCCCTGCAGGCTAATAACCAGCTCTGACTGACATTTCTTTAAATTAATGGCATTTCACAACAGTAGTGAAGATGATCCAGCTTCAAAACAACATAAAAATGTACTAGCAGAAAGTTCAGGCTGCTGTAGAAGCCCCCAGGTGCCCCATACTGGCCAATATGGGCATCCTTGCTTCTGCTGGTGTTTGAGTTCACTCTCCTGTTATTCTACTGACCACTCTGCAGTGCAATTTTGGCCAAGATCTCTCTCTTTAGGACTTTCCTTCCACAGCATCTCTTATTTACCATTTAATAAAGTCTTTGTAACATTTGACAACCAGAGGCCAGAGGGAATGTTGCTGCTGCTACCAAAAACTTCCACAGGAGCATCACCTTTGACACAAAAGTAGAGAAGAAAGAGCAGAGCGAGACCTTTCTCAGCACAGCTGCCCACCTCCAGCCAAGATAAGACAACAGCCCCATTACTGCTGACAGTGTAGGGCCTGCAGCACAGGGAGAGCAGGAGTTGAACATCACCTCACTCTGCTGGGAGAGCCCAGCCTGCAGCGTTGGCATTCAACATCCCCTCTTTGATCTACACGGGAATTCTGCATGGAAAAAGCCTCACCCCCAATGAACCCCAACACGAGCACCTCTCCAGTGCCCAACGGGATGGATCCCCCTCTGTAACCCAAGTTCCACCTCTGCTTTGCAAGGAATGCTTCTGTTGGATAAGCACTGTTTGACACTCCTCTTTTCCCCCCAGCACATCGCACAATTCCGAGCTGAGCCCCTGCTCGAGCCGTTTGCTAAAGCTGCCGGGGTCTGATCACAAACACTGCGAACTGGAGGAAACAGCAAACACCAGACAGTTCATAAACAGTATTTGAGCTACATGGTTTGTGGTTGTATTCTAATTGTAGCAAGATGAAAAGAACCTGACTTCCTATTTTTCCATAGCTTCAGGCAGAATATTTTTCCTTTCAGCTATACATTTCAGCCTTTCTAAAAGTATTTGAAAGGTAACAGAGCCAAGAAAGATTTTCCTCCCACAACTAAAGTGGTAAGTCCTTCTACCTGCTGCGAGGTGTGTCATATTAGAGTTTACAGATATTTTGAAAATATAACATCACTCTCTCTCTTTTCCCTGACACCAGCAGGCACCTGGATTTGTGGTTTAATTGCAAGTGCTTTCAGTTAATGTCAATGTGTAGGTGTGAGTGGGGATCAAGAGCTTTAGCACCAGGAGACATTCACAGACAATCCTTATTCCAGTTACACTTCCTACCTTGCCCAACTTTGTAGCATTTCAAAGAAATGCTGACCAGGAGACAAGTGATCCAAGAATGCATTAAAACATGTATCTACATTTACTGCATTTTTTACTCATTATTTTTGCTGAACTTGTAATATCTAAATTAACTGGGAACACTTACAAAATTCTCCTTGGGTTCAATTTGCCCTAGTGGGAATTCCATTCTTCAGTTATTGCTCACCAGGGATGGCATCCAACCAGCTGAGGCACCCCAAAATGATCCAACTACAGTGATTTATGGGCTTTAATGATAAACAATTTTTTGCTTTTACTTTTCATGACCAGCTGCACCCAAGTTCTTATTTGGTGTCCACTGAGTGGAAATGTGTGCTCCTTTTGCCAGCAGGCCTTGAAGGGCTATCTCCTGACTGGCATGGAGTCTGGCAACACAGAATTGGGTATTTATTAGAATAACCTCTCTCAACTCCACAAAGTATCTATGTTCTTTAAGAATACTTAAAATAAGGCTTCCCCCCAAATTATTTTCATTTACCCTAATTTGCCTTGATCTCATATTCAAAATGATCAATCCACTCTCATTCTCAGCACTTACTCCAATCTCCCTCTCAAAAGCACATCAAAAATTCTGAATTTTTTCACCTTTTCTCAGATATTTCCAAATCAATTATCTCCACAGCTTGAACAAGAATTAGTGATGTAACCTATTTAATTTATCTTCTGGTACATTCAAGAACTTCAATTTTTCCTGAAGAAATTCTCTGCTCAATAACTTCAGCACTTTATTTTTTCTTTTCTAATGGAGATTTAATACTCTTTATTTTTAACTGTATTTTATACATTTATTACTGCATATGTTAAAAATACATGCAGAGCAGGATCCTGTCAGCAGTT
This sequence comes from Lonchura striata, assembly GCF_050655825.1. NCBI lineage: Eukaryota > Metazoa > Chordata > Aves > Passeriformes > Estrildidae > Lonchura > Lonchura striata. The sequence goes on along the minus strand of NC_140709.1, from coordinate 4,802,532 downwards.
TTTGCAGTGAGTCACCAGCTTCACAGCTGCTGTTCTGAAATAATATATTTAATCTCCAGTTATTCCAGCTGTGTCCAAACAGACCACTGCTCCTGTGTTGAAATCCCTTCATTTTAATGGGTACTATGTATGTATTCCTGTCAGGAGCAGACTGTAGAATTAATTCTCAGTCTGGCTGCCTGTTGCACATGTCAGGGCCTCATGGAGTTGTAGAGGTGAAGATTGAGAGAAGGTGAAAAAAATTATATTGTTGACAACCTGGGCACAGTTATAGCACATGAAAGCATGTGCAGAGTATTGAAAAAATATAATTAATTCAATTTAAGGCCAATAATATCTTCTGAAATAGAGCACAGAAACACAAAATCATAATATCACAGAATGGTTTGGGTTGGAAGGGACTTCAGAGACCACCTGGCTCCATTGTTCTGCCATGGGGCTAGGGCAGGGGTGGGAACACCTTCCACTAGACCAGCCTGCTCAGAGCTCCATCCCACCTGGCCTTGGATACTTCCAGGAATGGGGCAGTCACAGCTTCTCTGGGAAACCTGTGCCAGGTCCTCACCACCCTCACAGCAGAAAACTTTTCCAAATATCTAATATTATTCTACTGTCACTTTGAATCCATTCTCCCTTGCTCTGTCACTACGCCCTCTTGTCAAAAGTCCATTTCCTCCTCAACCAAGAGCAAGGGGCTGTCCTGATCCCCGCTCCACCAAACTCCTTCCTTGCTCTGCAGAGCAAGCTGCATGCACAGACTCTGTTTCCTTCCTGCACAGGATGAAATACACCCCACAATAAAAGTCAATGAGGCCGTGCAGCACAAGGCCAGTCCCAGGGGGCTGTGATTGACGGAGGCAATCGGAGACGCTGATGGCAAAGGCTTACACAGTCCACTAGGAATATTTACTCTGCATTTCATATCTGCCACAAAAGCCTTAAAACCTGTTTGCTGAATGTCACTGTTTCACTCCATCAACACCCAACACAATGATCAAACTCTCTCCAGTGGGGATATGCTGTTTGCTCTACCTTCTGTCCGCTGAGCAGCACAGGTTTATAAACTGGGAAGCACCTCATAGCATCCTATTTGTGAACAATAATCATCTCTTTGCCTTTCTGAATTCTGAGTTTCAAAATTGGGCATAATTATTTTAATGAATCCGTATTCACTTGGAGGAGTGATGCTTCCATACAGGTTTAAATATTCCAAATTTCTCAGTTTCCTTCTAAGTCATCAGACTTCTTACAAGCCATATAAATGAGATAGTTGAAATTTTAAAAACAGCACTCCCTTTCATTTCTATGATTTAAAAAAATGAATATTTAGACTCTTAAGCTAAATAGAACTGTCAAAATATCTGCTGCTCTTTAGGAGGTTCTATGATACCAAGATTAAAGACAAAGGAATTTAGAAGATTGGTTATTGCTGTTTTATTTACAGTTTCCCTTCTTATTTACAGTGAGTGCTTAAGAGAAATCTGGAATCAAAGATCAATTATTCTTGAATATCTATTGAAAACAAGAGTGATGTTGTCAAGAGGGCTGGGTTTTATTCACCCAGCCTCAGTGTCACTCCTTCACATGTTGATTCAAAGTAATATTACTAACAGCACATGTGTCCCTTGTGCTGTCAATGCCATTTGTTTTTAATTTGGGATTTGGTAGCTACAAGCACATGTTTGCTGCCAACAACCCCAGCTCCAAAGGGATCTTGGTGCGTGCTGATGCCCATTCTGTACCTGAGTGCCAGGAGAAATGTGTGGGCTTCACTGCCCAACAACAGATTTTCGCTTGGTGCATTCTTGAACTAGAAGATTTCCTGTTAATAAGCATCTGCAGGCAGATAAATGGGAATATAATTGACTTTCCATAGAAAAAAAAAACTTGATTTATCTCAGTGTGACATGAATATACAGACCACTTTGTGAATCTGGGCCAATTTGGGCAAAAAATGCTGGAGGCTTCAAGAAACTCCTGCGAGGATGTAGAGCTGCTTCAAAGCAGGGCCAGAAAGGCCCAGCACACAGCTGCGAGGCACTGGGCTCTCCTGCTGAGGAGACCAGGGCTGGGGCCACCAGGGCCCAGAACCAGCTGAACTGGCAGCAAATGAGAGAGATGAGCCCAGCCCCATGTGCACAGAGTTATTCCAGCACACTTCTCCCCAGCATGCACACATGTCCTAGAGAACATCCTCCTCCTAACAAAAGGAGGAGACCAAAGAAAGAAAAACAAGTGGCAAATGCTCATAACAGCCCGGGTTAGAATGAGGCCTTTTGGAGCCACTAATTATTCAAATAAAGCAATGATGCTTTCCGTTAACATTATCTTCCCCATCAACACCCAAGGCTGGTATTCCTTAATGTTGGCTGTAAGAGCAAGTTTAAAGGCACTTTAGTCTCAGTCCCCAGCTCCTCCACTGCTCTGGTGCACTGATTTGGCAGGTTCCTGCACCTCAGGAACCCCCTGTGAACCGAGGCACTTTGTGGATGCCAAAAGCTCGCTGTGCCAGAACTGCTCCTGGGGAGAATCCTTGAAGTAAAAAAGGTAAGGAAACCCCAGGAGCTGTGCTAATTGATTTTCCATATGAACAAATAAATCATTAAATAAGAAACTCAATGGCTTTACTCCCATGAAGTTAATAGCTAAATGCTCAAAAGGAATTACATTTAAGTCCTGGTTAACTCTTAAATCTATATATGCTGCTTATGGTGAAAACTTTAACATACTAGTAAGGAATAACCACAACAAATGGAAATATTTTTTTTTCTGTATTCATGTGAAACAAAAGCAAATGGAGCTATTTGTCCTTGCAAAGCTACATATTTCAGAATAAGCAAAGCGAACTGTTTATATTTCAGGCTTGTTGGGGGAGGTATTTCAATAAAACACACTCTGCTTTTAAGTATGCGACACATGAAAAAAATGTATTAAATAAGCTAAATGTTGTCTATAGAAAAGGAGCTCAATGGCAGTCTGAGCCAGGGCTGTCTAATGTCCATGAGATCTCTGGAGCACAGAGATATTCTGCATTTATTCCCCTAGGCAAACTTCCAGCACTGAGGAGTCTTCACCAAAGCATTGGCTCGATCAACTCACTGCAAACACAGTCACACTAAAATGCTTTTCTTCCCAGCCCCTCCTTTCAGTCTTTTTCATCCTCATAATTTTCCAGACTTTCAATAACCATAATTCTAATTTTCTATTCTCCAAGCTTCCAAGACTCTCTTGGACAAACCACAAAATTCCAAGTTACTAACTCCTTTGCTGAGCACAGTGTTTTCCTACTAAATGCTGTTCTTCTCCAGGTCTTTGGCTTGCCTCCAGTTACCAATCTGCATTTGCAATGCCACCTATCTCTGTTTGCAGCAGCCCTCTCTATCCCCTAGGCAGTCCCTTCCTGCAGCTCCAGCTCTCATCACTTCAAGCCTCAGCATCCATGACCAGCTTTCCCACATCACTTCCCCAGTCGTATTTTCTTGTTTCTGCCAAGATCTAAGTAATGACTCCCTGGAACGAGCAACAGTTTTGCACTTTGTTGTAGGATGTGGTAGCCAATGTTGTATGTAATTTTGGGAGTCAGTCTTGTAACTCTTATCAACAAGACAGGAGACAGAAGCACAGCAGCTGACATATACATATATGTGTGTATATATAAAATACATTTGTAATTTTAAGGAATAGCTACAACCCTCTGATACCTGTAAGAGTTTTAAGCTCAGTCTGTGCAGCTACTGGGCAATACTGTGATGCCAGGAAGCATGTACTGCTGATCTGAACTAAAACCTCACAGCCCAAGTGAGAGCCAGTCCTGTCCTCAAACACTGGGAAAATCACACCTTTTCCACTTAAGAAGCAATAAAGGAACAAACAAAAGCAAAAATACGTGTATATTAATAATTCACATAAGTAACACTTGGCTGAGATCCCATACTTCATCACCACTGAATTTCCACCACTATTCTTCCTGCACTGTCACAATTTGTAAGAAAAACATATTCTATAATTGCAAAAGTCAGGCATAAAAAAATGAGGAGGAAAATCATAATGTTTCTTCATTCTAATATTAATAATGTTTCTAATAACTGTTTTCTTTCTAAGTAGCTTGAGATAGTAACTTTTATACAAAACTCATTAATTTTATGAATTTTAAATTAATGCAATAACTTCCAAATATCTATCTTTACTAATTTCTACTGTATTACCAGTTCTTCATTACTTTAACATATTTTTTCATTGACTGCAACAGCAATAGGCTAGGATTATAATTTTTTCTAAATACTGAGTATTGGATTTTGAAGAATTAAAACCAAATGGAGAATCTTGGGAATGCTGATGAGATTGTTGCTTGGGTACCTCCTACAGATATTCTGTTCCAATGGATGGCAGTGGGAGGATTCTCTTCAATACAAGCAAGTCATTATGGTGGAGTTAAACACAAAATGTCTGTCTTCAAAAATCAATGTAAATTCCTGCAACTCCAAAAAAAAAAAAAAAAAAATGGGAATTTGAAAACTCCAACACTTCGTAGCTTGGGTTTGGTGCTCAAACATAACTCTGAGACTTAGAGATGACCTAAAATAATGACAGTAGTCCAAAGCCATAACATAATAGATACAGAAGGTATTAAGAAATAAATTGCATCTGAGCCCTTAGAGGACTTCCCTCTGCTGCAAATTTTTTCCAGGACTGGCTTGGCAGAGAGCAGCAACCATTCCCTGCCCAGAACAGCCCATGATGCCAACAACCTGAGCTCAGTGCTGCTCACAGAGGAGACACTCAAGTGTTGCTGTTGAGGCAGGACAGGAATGAGAAGACTGACTCAGAAGGCTGCTGAGAGTAAAACTCTGGTTTATTTAAAATACACCGCTCTTTTATACAGAGCTTTGTGAGGACCAACTTTATTGGTCCTGAAGTGAAAATAACCCACACCATTGGTGCAAAATGCTTGACGCACAGTGATAGAACTTACTATAAATAATGTGAATAACAAGAGAGATAAAGAATTATTTACATTCTTCTCCAACTCTTTCCCAGGCTTTTGCCTGGCTAGAAACTCTCGTTTCTCTCTTTGACTGAATCTGAGTCCCACGCTCAAGGACACTGGGTGTGGATCCCAGAAGACATCTGCTTATTGCAGGATTTCTCACAGGTTCACTGGCCTGCAGCGATTTTCACTGGACTCAATGCATTCTTTAAGAACACTTACTTAGGAAGAATGTGAATTTCTGGAACCTTCTGAGGTTCACCCACCATTGCTTTCAGCACTTTTCAAGGATGATGCTCTGAAGCAATCATTTTACAGGTAGGGTCTTTCTTGTATTTTTTAGTAAACATTGTGCTTTACAAGCCTTCATGTTCCTGGCAAAGAAGTGTGGCATATACCTTGAACATACCTTTCATTTTTTCAGTCTTTAGTGCAAAAATGGGGGAAATACATATTTTCTATGTGAAAACTTGTATTACAGCACCAATACTAAAGCAAAAATGGTGATAATACATCAAGTTTAGTATGTCAACAATAAAATCCAAATTGTGTTCTCCTTTGAAATTCTGCAGTACCTAATTGACTGGAATGGTAGAAGAGGAATCATGAAGAGAAGCATAAAAAATAGAGGTTTAAATTACAGTTCAATTTATTACAAATTCTGTTTTATTTAACAGTCTATAAACTCAGGCAAAAATTCTACAACTTTGGTTCTGTACATTTTTAAAATTAATTTATAGAAAGATTGCGTTACATAGAAATTCTAATGAATTATTTTTCGGTTGAGCTCTTTCTCTGTTACCTATCAGATTTTCTGATCATTAGGTATTTCTCATGCATGTCGGACCTTTCATTTTTAATGCTCAAAATGATCAAGGAGCCTGATGTTTTGTCATTTATTTTAAATTAAGATGACCCTGAAAACTAGCTCAGTCAGTCATTTCTGTACAGCAGTCCCTTATCATTAAAGTAGCAACATTTTCCCAACCTCCATAATTAACCTTTTTGTACAAGCGAAAGCAATAGCAATCTATCCTTTGAAAGCCCTTCTGGGTCTATTTAGCACACTTCTCTCACAACTGAACAGAAATAAGGCAGCAAAGATAAAAAAAACCCAAAAAAACAAAACAAAACAAAACAAAAAAACCAAAAAAAAACCAAAAAAAAACTCTGAACCACCCTGCTTAGAATAAAATTAGATACTTTGTTCTATATCCGTTCATAACAATATCGCAAATCAGAATTAAAACCTCATTTAACTTATTTTTTTTTTCCCCAGGTCATAAATGTCCTGCTTTATTTTTCATCTCTACACACTCATGGGTTCCTGGCAAAATGTGTATTACTCAATTGCTTTCAGCATAAGATTATTTCCCCCTTTATGCAATTGTTTGCTTCTACTCCCTATTCAAAAATCAATTTTTATTGATCCAGTCAGTGGCACATTGCTTCCCACTGAAAAGAACTATGTCATGCTAACTCATACACAGAGGCAAGTTCCATGGCTGTATCTGCTCTGCTTTTTCAGAAAGAGTATCTTGGGTTTTTCTGTTTGAAACGGGGAGAGGAGCAGACAGTAAACACAGGCTCACTCCATGAAACTTGATGCAACACTAAAGGGAAAATTACAGCAGGAGCACTTGGGCTTAGGTCGAAGGCCTTGAAGCAGAGGCTGATTTAGCCCAAGAGCTTGGCTCTCATGCAGAGAGGCAGGCCAGTGATGCTGGCAGAGCTCCTGGTGCCTGCGCCTGCAGAGGGGCTCCGATGGAAACGCGGAGATTGACACCGGGGCAGCCCAGAGCGCATCCATGGGGCATTCCAGCCTTGTTCCACAGACTGCAGTCTTGCTCCAATTACCAGGATAATTTTGAATTTTCCTCTTGGAAAACAAACTACAAATACAGGAAATTATACCTGCAATCTGTATTTTAAAGGTAGTATTTGAAGATCTATACATTTCTTATGGTTTGGCTGAGAGCCTCTGTATTTTTTGCTGCAGGGAATGGAAATTCCCAATGTATAAATTTGCCACAGTGGCAGAGATGAAACCTGTGTTTGCAGGAAGAAAAGGAATCAAGGTCTTGGCAGAAGGGTTTTTATTTGTTTGTTGTGTGCTGTTTTCATTTTTCTGTCAGCCACATGAATCAGTTGAAGAGTTTTGAACGCCAAAATAAATCTCAGCAGAGATACAGTGAGCAAAAGCAGGTGAAGTGAACAAAGCTGAAATTTAATCACATTTCTATTATAATCAAATATGCATTCACAGTTGTGTACAACATATTATACAAACACACAATGAGCTAAACTGTGATTTCAGCAGTGCAAATAGCAGAGAAAATGTATTGATCTCAGGAGAGTACTTGTGGCTTCTCACTGGTATAACCAAGAAGAATTCTGAACAGCAAATGCTAATTATAGACAATATCATATCACAATCTGTACTGCCATCACTGAAACTCCACTCTGATCACCCTGCCAGGAGGCTCATTGGTCTGAAACTTTGCTGCAGGAAGAAATATAACCCGCGATTTTCATCAGGCAGCAAGTCAAACTTTGAGTTCCCTTAAAATAAAAAACATCAATAAACATGTAACAAAATACATGCATTCTAGCTTGCCTTCTCAATTCAGTTTGTGGATAAAGTATGATTTTGTAACATAACGACTCACCAAAACCATGAAGAAAAATATCCTGTGAATTTATTTTTCCACCCTCAATTTTACATGATCTGCTGTTCTTTTAGTAGAAGCATGCAATTAAAAACAAAGCCCATGTAATTCAACTAGGAGCTGATTTATTTCTAAATTGTATTCCTCATTGTGTGAAAGCCAGCAACAAACTCAGCTAACATATAGAGATAATACCCATAAGGAATCACACCCATAAGGACACCCATTAAAAAAAAAGTCAGAATAAGTGGGCCAGTGGAGGCAGGCTTTTGGGATTTTTCCTTTTCCTTTATCTCAACTGTAATATGCATTTATTCCCAATTTATCAAGTGCTTAACAGGCAAAAGCAGCCCAAAAGATTAAGACTGAGCCAGCCATCTTTATCTCCTTAGTCCCCAAGTGGCATTTAACACACTTAGTAAAGGCGAGTGTCTTGTCTCATTTTCATCAACTGTAACTGCAATCAGTGTGCTTTCACTGATACATGAACTACTTTACAACCCAATCCCTCTTACCTTTAGTAAGAAGAAGGGAAGCCTTGGTCTGTGGAGACTCCTGCTCATTCCCATGGAAAGCCTCTCCTTGCTGTGGGTGCACAGCTGGCACCCAGCTGAGCCCAGCAAACTTGGAAAACTGCTTTTTGAGCACACTGGACTGGAGCTTTCAGGTTTAATTGAAAACTGAAAATTAATTCTAATATTCATATTTCCAGATGTTGTTCAAGAAAAGTGCGGAAAACCATCCGGCAAACATTTTGATTCAACATCTACTAGCTCTGATGAGCAGAATCTCAGTATCACCCCTAAGGTTGCTGTGCAAAAGCGCCTCCTTCCCTAAAAGCATTTGAACATCTTCCCAATGAGCTCTTCCTCAAAATCATCTCCTTTGAACCCAAGGTTACAAGTAAACCATAATACATGTGATAATTTGTTGCTCCTGATACCTTCCTGTTTTTCCTCATTTGAAAAATTGATCATCTAAATACTAAAGAAAGTTTGTATTAACGTAAATCCATTTTATTTAAGCACTGGCTTGGACAACAAATTATTAAATCCTGACAAAAATAATATTTATGAGATACAGAAGAGCCTTTTGACATAGAGAAATCAATATTTTTTCTCTTCAGAATTCTCGGAATCATCTAAAAGATAATATTTATAGAGAAGAAAACCCTAAGGCAATGACAAGCGTGGTATTGTATATTTCTTAAGTCAGTGCAATGAAATAAACAAGAGAAGAAATTAACTCTAATGAAAGAGCCAATAATATGTCACAAGGATGTGTTATTTTATTTGCTAGGGAAAAAAGGAAGAGTTCACATGGTTCCAGAGGAGATGCTGGTACAGGCACACAGAGTAACACACACACACTCAGCTTCAAAACCCACACTCTCATGGGGCACACAGAGCTGCCTTTATGGGATTTGTGCCACCATATTTTGGCACTAGACATCAGCACAAATCCCTACTTGGATGGTTGAGATATGTACAAAACCGTCTAAAATCTCTCTCATTGATAGCCAAGCCTGCCATAAAACCCATCTCATCATGAACAGACATCTCGACCCAGACCTGGGACAGCCCCTGCTGGTTCTGTGCCTCTCCACAGCTCGGGAAGATGGATGTCTCCAGGACTTACCTGATTTTCTAGGATGTCTTACACACAAAGCTGAACCCCAAGATTTGGGCACTTGCCCTTCCTTGTACTCCAAATGAACCCTTGCAATTTTTGAAAAACCCAGCCAAGCTCATCTTCCCATATTTTAGCTACCACAAGCTCTGAAACAGGAACAGTATTACTTTCCTCATAGTTATTTTTAAAGGTTAATTAATGTTCATACAACATCCTTCAACGACTAAATTCCATTATTATAGATTTGCTCATAGATCAGTGCACAAGACAGCAGATTGGCATTCTTTGCTTCAAACTGATGCACTACAGGAGTCACAGAGTATTGATGGTCATGGCTGAGATGCTGTAGAAGATGATGTTGAGAACTGCATATATTACCTTGCTAAAGTAAAGCTGACCCTTGCCAGCTCTATTGATCCTCCATTAAATTCACCCCTTAAAAATCAGAGGTGAAAAACCACCTAGTTTCCTCACTTCTAATTCATTTTGCTCTTATTTCCTTTTGCCTAATATATAGTTTAATGATTTTAAAAGGTACCAGGTACCCAGATTATGGCTATTTTTCAAACTTATTGATTTACACTCAGGTGAAAATTTGCGTCCAACTTCTCTTTGTAAGATTTGGGCTTCTGTGAAATGCAGGACCACTCCCAAAATGGAAAGGGCAGAAGAGCAGCCCACTGCAAGCACTCATCTACCAGGAAAGGAAACAGTCCTTTTGGGAAATGACAATATTAGATCATGCAGCCTGTGACATTTGTAGTGTTTGAACTTGAAGGAAAAAAATTAATTTCTCCTGTTTCTACATGCCAGAGTGATTGACGACACCTTGGTTTTATTCCTAGATTTACCATTCACCTTATTTCTAACCAGGGATAAATAAGTAAAAAGAAACAAAAAGAAAAAAATTATCACATGTTTCAAACACTTACAAAAGGACAAAAACAAATCACCCTTGAAGAGATATTAAAATTAGTTGCAATGCTTAATTATTATTTAAAGAAAAAACTCTTGGAGATCTTCCAGTGACAGGCAGTAAATAACAGAGAACATTATTATTTTTACAGTATTTCAGTGCATTCATCTGCCACTGCCTTTCCTTTTAGCCAAGAAAAGCTCAGAGGAGCTCAGCTGACCTAAGTGTTCTGAATTTTGCTCTTATGCTCTGTGGTTCTGTTCAGCCCCATTATGTAATTGAAATGCTAGTTTTCATTGTTCAAACAAAACTATACTTCTGAGATGCTGCTGATAGGAGATTATTTTAATTTCGTTTTGTGGTAGTTTGAATTCTGGTCAATCTTTTGTGTCCTTTCTGTTCGGTGCCAGCTGCTTTGTACCTCAGCTGGCAGTGAGTTCTACATTCCAGGGTTATGGGAATGGACTGTAGGAAAAAGATCATCCTCCTTTTGTACTGTAAAGGGAACAGCATTGCAACTGAGACAAAAAGAGCACACTTTAAAGACAAGTATCAGTTGATAGCGTAGCAGAAGATCCAATTTTTTTTAGACGTGAACAAACCAAGCCCCTGGGAACATGCAGTACTTTGCATAGGAGGGCAGTAAATAATTTGGCACTGATTAATTCTAAGTTAATGTAATACTATTATATAAAAAATATTGTCTCTACATTCACCAAGATTGGTGGAGTAATAGACGTATACATGGTCTAAAAGCCATTCTAAAAATAATAAATAATTTATAAAATTAAGAATAAAATATAAGGAAACGCTCCAAATAGATTCCTTTTAACTTGATGTGGAGCTGGATGAAGAATAGCACCATGACATTGCACCTCTAACAGGTGTCAGAGGAAAGAAGGGTTGTTGGGTTTTTTTAGCTCTCTCTTTATAAAAACTGGGTTTTCATATCACACAGGCAAAGGTTTACAGTGATCCTACTGCTTGTAATTTCTAATATGCTCAAAGCAAAGTGGCACTAACTTCAAAAGTCTCATTCTGGTCATGAAATTAAAAAAAAAAAAACCAAAACACATTAGGAACCTACCTAGTCACCTTCTCAGGGCAGCAGCAGAGCCCTCCTCACTCAGTTAATGGGGTATAGCTGCTCTGTGCCCCTCTGGGCCTTTAAAAACTTTCCCCCTGAGATCACTTGCTGTTGCTACGTTCTCAACTGTTTTCAAACTCCAGCCATCATTCTTTGAATCAAAAACCCATATACACAGAAGAGGTCCATGGAGGGAACTGTCTGTGAAATCTTGACCTTCTGATTTCCTCTTTAAAGGAAGACTTGGATGATGGCAACAAGTCCAAAATAAGCATTTGATTGATAGTATCATGAAAGCCAAGTTTATGTTCTTTAAACGCTTTGATGGAGCCACAAAACAATCCCCTTTGCCTCCTTTGAGAGAATTTCTTACAATGCCTTGAAGAAATTCTTGGATTATTTTAATTGTATGTGAAGAGGGGGAAAAAACCCCATAAACACAATTGGATGCGTGGTTTTGAGTCTATGATTAAAGACAAAGATCTGGAGTTTGTCAAATGCTGCCTTTCATACATCACTGCTCTTACTCTTTAGATGTCAATACTTTCAAACATTACTCACACAAAGTTGACAGTGAAGCAAACACAGGTTAGAGTAAAAAGCAAAAGGGCATCTGTGGCCCTGGCAAATTCAAAGATATGACCATATGACCATGACCCCTTTTCCTGCCCGCTGTCCCATGGGTGAGAAGACAATCAGCTTCCTTGGAAAGACCATTTTGATGAGTTTACAAAACTACTCCAATTACATGAAAGTTAAAAAAATTCTGTTTAGAAATCTTCTTCTCCCATCTATTTGTTTTGCCTTAAGCCACTCTTGGTTTGGTAACTACACTGGCCTCTAAACTCCGTAGGAGGGAGAACAGCATTAGAATGTTGAGACGCTTTTATTATCAAGCATGCTGTAGATGAAGCAAATGCCTTAAATAATAAAATCCCACCATTCCCCCACAGAGGATAAATCAGAGCTGTCTTACTTAGGCTAAAAGCAAAATGCAGAGGTGAAAGCAGAAATCTGTGCAACTGTTTTTTCTGGGTTTGCTTTACTTTGCATTAGAAATTGTGCCTCTCCAGCACAGACTCTGGCTGGCAGGGTGGAGATCTGCACACTGCAGATACAGAAGCTTCCCAGATGTTCAGAGGGTGCAGCCACTCTGAGCATCACCCAGCAACCCTTCTCAGATCCATCCCATACTGAACAATATCTGAGATTTCACTGTGCAGGCTCTTGAAAAAAAGCAGCTTTCTTGAAAGGCTGTCTAAAAATGGTGAGAAAAAATGTTTTTCTGTTCTCCCATTAAATGCATCCTTTCCATGGTGATTAACATAACAACTCCTCTGCTCATGGGGAGCAGAGCTGGTCTGAGGGCACCAGCCTGTGATCCTTTCTATTTCAGGAATCTGAAGAGGAATGCATACATGAAAACCTTTACTGAAGCTGTGAACTCTGAAGCTGTCAGGGAAAGAAGCACTCAGTTTGCATCAGTGCAACCCTGCAGCTTCCTTGAGCTACCCCTGATTTACACACAGGGAATTGGAGGAAGACGCAGAATTCACTCTGGAAGTTTAAGAGTATATGAGATTTATTCTACCCCAGCACTAACACACCACCCCACAAAACAGCACAGGGCAAACTCTGCACCCTCTGCTCCTGCTTTCTAGACTAAGTCAGAGTTTGCATGTTTATTCAGGGCCTGGGAATAACAATTAAATCAGAACTTTAATTTAGATTAATCCCACACAACACAATGGCCCTTAAGCAATCTCTTATGCTGGTCACAAAGAACTGACAGATGTTATACCCAAATGTGACCCCCGCTGTTAAATATGATCATCACATTTCTATATGCAATTTTGTCATTCATATGCTAATAGGCAGATGTACACATGGTGTGTCTGTTTTGATGGTAAAACAACAAACAGTCCCATTATGGGAAAAAAAAAATCCTATATTCATATGAAGCGGCCTGCAGAAAAGATGTAATTCTTCCTTGCACTGTGCTACTCTTCTTCAGGAATGTTTTTAAAGGACTGGCATAATGATAATGAAATAAGAAATAAAAATATTTCTCATTCATTCCACAAAAAGCCTGAAGATGTGGCAGCTTCTGATCTTCTTTCTAGTTACAACACATTACACAAATCTTCTTTCTTTAGCTGTTTTATTACATTTCTGAGTACAGTTGCCACACCACAGGATCCCATTTTCTCCCATTCCCCTCCGAATGCTGATGGCAAGGCTGTATTTTATAAACACTTCCCAATTATTTCCCTTGGGCTGGATGAGACACACACCAGTGAGCACTTAAAAGTTCAGTGTTTTCTCCAAGATCTGCAGCAAGTGCCTACATGAAAGCTCTCTCTGCAGGGCACAGGGTATTTGAAACATAGAATTCCTCAGCTCTCTGCAGGATCTCACAAATAGATCTGACCAAGGAGCTCAGCCCTCCACAAGCTGACAAGGTTTGCATGTGCCTGTGAGGTCCCCCAGGTGCCCCAGCTCTGGAGGCAGGTCATGAAAGGAAGAAACCCTCAACCACCTAATTACAGCCCTGGAGCGTTTGTGTGCCTAAAGGCTCTGTATTCCTGGAATATTTTAATAACATCAGCATCCAGTGCAATGAATAGTAACATCATGTTAGGCTTAAATAGTCATTTCGATCTGCACGACCCCGTGTGTTTGCTTCACACCAGACAAGGAAAGCACAACCTACACAGGTATTTCAGCTGTGCCACACCAGGCCTAAAAGCAAATCTGGATCTGGAAAAACATTGCATATCAGAGCAAAAAAAAAAAAAAAATGCTGACACCAGTCTCAATTTGCACTACTAATTTACATTCTAGTTTTGCAAGGTGATTTGAGGAGCCATAATTAAGTATTTTAAGAAGTCATACTTTGAAAGTTAAATTGGTGAAATCCATTTCTTTGTTTCACAATGCAAATACTCCAAGAGCAGCCACAGACACACCTCAGAGCTCTATGTTCTTGATGCCCCATTCAGACATCTCTGATTAACTGAAGTATGTGCTAAAACCCATATATCAATACAAGATAATGTCTGGGAATGTAAGAAAATGTTTACAAACACCCAGTCCTGTACTCCCACTGTTCTGAAATGTAACATACATCTTGTAAAAATAAGTGATCTGCAACTAAAGAAACCCTTTTCTTTGTTTTTATTAAATAAGAAAAATCTTTGAAAAATACCACCAGATTGTAATGTGCATCTTTATCTTCAGAAAAATCATATACCAGATGAAAAAAAGGTGTCTAAATGTGGACATCTCTGTTAAGAGTGCCTGAGCTTTCTACAACAAAGAGATCAATGGTATCACTAAATCCCATTCTGGGATTCATTTTTTGGGCTTTCAAATTATCCTGGAGCATTCAGTAGCCAAAGTTCAGAGCTCGCCTTTGATTCTTGTGGAAATAAGCAGTGATTGTACATTCAGAACAAGTACAGCATATGCACAAATTTATCTTCATTATCAGTCTCTTTTCAATGACTCCAACAGTTGAAACATGCCAGATTTTGGGCTTATTTATGATACTCATGAGAGTGCAGATATGCAACTAAATATTCACATCCGCATCACTGAGACATCGCTAACTGCATTTCTTCAATTGTAAAATGGGAATAATAATGCTTAGCAGTCCACATTGCTCATTTAATGAAACAATTAACCAGAGACAATTTATGTTCCAATTTAGATACTCCTTATAACTACAGAGGAAATAAGAGACATAAGTCATGGTACGGTATCTCTGAGATTAAGTGCCACTGGCATCTGCTGAGGCACAGTGCCACAACAGAGGGGTTCATGATGCCTAGAGAGGAATAAAGAGTTAAAGGAATTAAGTAGGGATTTATTAAAAGGCCTTCAAAGGATACAGCTTGAGTAGTACAAGAGCACAGCCATGGCTCTACCCCAGATGGACCCAACCTGGATACAAAATGGACGATCGGTCACAAGATTTCACACTTTTATAAGTTTTGACATATTAGGGTCAATTGTACAAATACAGCTCCAGGTGATTCAATCCCATCCTGCCAGTTTGCTCTCCTCAATTCACTGGTGTTTAGACTTTCTGGGCCTGAAGCTGCAATGGTGTCCTTGGTTCTCAGGGTGGAAAAGGATTGTTTTGTCTGAGTAAGCTGTGAAGGGAATTTACTAACACTTTTAATGAAGTTCAGAGTCACACACTAAAGCAGTACACAATCTTAAAAATATGAAAGCTGAAACTTAAGGCATCACTCAGGTTGTGACTTTGAATATGAGAATAAAAAAGGAAAAATAAAAAAGCAAGGCCACTTGAGTTAGCACAGAAGCTTTTTCATCTTTGTGAACACTTCAATGTGTTAAAACAGCAGAGGCTAAAATTATTGACTGGTTGACCTTTATGCAGATTAGAAAGTTTCATGCAGACTCAACTCATTAGGCTACAAAGCTTAGCCAGAACAAGTTATTGGACACTGGAATGTTTCACATTAATCAAAAAGTTAACTGTAATAAATTATATTTCTAAAAGTCTTCAGGGAGTTGCACACCTCTAGAGAGCTGTGGCTGACCCATCACTGGAAGTGTCCAAAGCCATGTTGGAAGGGGTTTGGAGCAACCTGCCATAGTGGAAGTTGTCCCCATCCACAGCAGGGCATTGGAACTAAAGCATCTTTAAGGTCCCTTCCAACCCAAACCATTCTATGGTTCTATGAAATGTGGCTTTTGTCTTGAGACACTTTGATTGGTTTTAATGTTTAGTTTGGCAATGAGAGGAGAGTCAGCAGCAGGAGAGGCTGCAGAGCCCTCGAGGGTACCACACAAGGAGCATTAGAGAACATTGACCCTCATGGCAACCTACAGAAACACAGCATTTACTGGATAAAGGTCACTGCTCAATGTCACCTCAGCTTTGGCTTCCAGAATCTCCAGGGAACACATTAAAGGACGTGTCCATGTACATTTTCTTTATCCTAACCATCAGCAAAGCACTTTGCCAAGGCTAACCTGGAACTTATCACCTAACAATTTCTGCTTCTGATTTTTTGTGACCCAAAGAACATTACAGCAGTGAACATTAACACAGGAGTTTAGGGATATTTCAGGAGCCATTAGCAAAACACTGTTGTTAGGATCCTCAAGTACTAGAGTTCAAAAATGGCTTTTTTGAATTGTAAGGTCAGAACAAACATGCAATCAAACTGCTAAATCTGTCATGCACAGGAGCTACACATTTGTGTTCCTATGGAAACCGCTTTGGTTATGCTTGGGATTGACATTTGTTCATTTTTCTATTGTTTTACTAGTTCTCAAAATTCACCTGTTCATCCAAAATTTTCAACTTCAGAGCCTAATCTCAGTTCTGGGAACAATTTCCTTGAAGCAGACAATAAAAAAAGGCTTTTCATTCATGAATATGGAATGTACAGTGGTTTGGTTGGCATTAGTGTTTGTCTAAATCTGATAAGAAACAGAATGCCTAAAGTTGGCCATTTATAACATCTTGCCCAAGTCAGTCTTGTCCTCACACTTCTCATCTGCACCTTCAAAAAGGACATTGTGCTACTTCAGCCATTCATTTACACAAATTTTACTTATCTTATTTTTATTGCAAGCTTACTGCTCAGCCAGGATTTTTCCCCCTGATGTACCCATCTAGTTTGATTTTCCTTGCTACATTTACAGAAAAGTCTGTAGACATATTATGCTTCACAAAGCTTTTTCATACATGCAGGAATTCATATTAGTGTAGCTTGAGAAGACTGAACAAATAGCTAAATCCAGGAACTGACCCAAAGGTGCTGTCAAAAACTTAAAAACTGAAATTCTTTATTCTTCTAGATGAACATACCAATTTAATTATAAGTGGCATTCTTCTGAACTTCCATACTATACAAAAGAAAATAAAAACTGTTTGTAGGAGATTACAGCTCCAAATGAGGAAACAGTCATTTCAATGGGTGCAGTAAGGACACCACTCATTAAACAGCACAATTTTACCCCATTAGTTTTGATTATCAGAGAAGTACTTCTGATATGTGGATTACCAAGAAGTATTCATTAAATATTGTAATATTTTCCAATGACTACTATAGTAATAGATTAGATAGGCATGTCTAAATAAGGAAACAAACAACTTTGAAACAGATACACTATGTAATTAGACATTAGTTACGAGATAAATGACTTTCTAACTTTTTGACTTAACTAGAGAGCAAGAAGTCAAAACAAGGTCGCTGTTATTCCAGACTATAAATACTATATACTACATGCAGACTATTCCAGAAGAACATAAAGCTGGTATTTCTTAACCTCTACAGGCTTTCAGAGAAATGTATTAAAATATGCCCCTCATTAGCATTCCTGATCTGGAAGGAATAATATAATTTATGGACATTTTCCCATATTCCTGTTCCAGCCCAGAGAAGCTTTTCCTTCTCAAAAACATTGTGGTCCTCAAGCAGCCCTCCAACTAAGCAGAATTGTCATCCATCAGCTTATGGGTATTTTATTTGTTGACCCTGCCAAGTACGGTTTAGGAACTGCTTGCTTTTATTCCCCAGTTTCTCTTTTTATTTCCCCCACATTAACCCTCACGTTAATTACTACCTCTGGTCCAATGAGAAAGTTGGAGACACTCTTTAATTTTTGTTGTCCAGGTGCAGCAGTATAAACATTGCTACACAGCCTTTGAGACAGACCCAAGTACACCAGGTACTCTGCATCACATCCGGAGCACTGACAAGTGAAATTCAAGGCTCCCTGTGCCTGAGGGTCAACACCACTTCTGACAAGCCCAGGTTGAAGCTACACTGCTGAAGCTGAACTTTTCCTGCCAGACTTTTTATTCTTTTCCAGTTGTATTTGTGTTGGCAAGGCTCAGTGGCTTTTGTTACAATTCCTGCAAGGATCAATGTCACTGAGCAGAGAAAAACCTGTCTTTCTCTACCTTATCAAGCCACTCATCATATCCACCTTAACCAGCTTTGCAACCCAAAGCTGGGTTGCTGTGAAAACCCACCTCTGAGGCTGACATTATGATGCCATCACCGTATTAGCAGCTACCCTGTGTGTCTTGTGGCAATAACTGCACTGGTTAGAAACACTTTCACAGGCAAAACAGCTTTTCTAAAGAAAAGCCTTTTGTATTCTGAAAATTCCCTTTGCAAATTTACATTGTGGTTCTTTCTTGAACTTTTGATATTTTGCGCTATGAACAATAACGGCTTGCTCAAACACCATAGCTTTCACAAATCTTTTTCAAATAGACTGTGATTTAGGCTAACTGTACATATGTGTATATCTGGCCTCAACTATGGGACTGTCTCTTCAAGGAACTTATTATTTTGGTGCAATTTTAGGCAAGTTTTAATAGCTTCTTTACAGCTCTTGCATTTTGCAGTGGCTGACAGTTGAACTTTATATTTTTTAAGTGCATACCAGGGGAGGTGATTCAAAGTCTTCCAAGACTATAATACTACTTGGATCCTCCTGTTTTCCCCCTGTAAGTTGAGACAGACCTTCAAAGGTCCTGGTCCAAACCCCTTGCTCAAAGCAGAATTAATTTTAGTGTTAAATCTGTTTGCCCTTGAGCAAGACAGGTTTTCTGCTGGACAAGGATGGAAATATCACAGCTCCTCTGGGCACCTGTACTACCACTGAAGATTCTCTCATAGTGAAATCATTTTTTTCTTTTGGAATTTCCCTTGCTGAAAGTCATGACCACTTCCTAATGTTACCAAAACCAGGGAAAGTCTCCCAAACACAGGTGGAAACACGTTTTCTCTCTATCCAGCTCCTCACTGCCCAGGGGCAGCATTCAAACCAGTGAATTTCATTTTTCATTTAAACATAAACATTACATATTGGGAAATTGATTAACAGTTTTATTGTCTTTTGTTGGTGTTTTAGGGGTTTTGTTTGGTTGGTTTTTTATGAGACCAGGCACAGGTTACTAACCACCACGGTGATAATGCTTTGAGAAAAACCATCTCCACTCTTCTGCTATCTTTGAGGCAGACTGGGAAAGCCCTTAGTTCAATTATCCTTTATCTTTTTTAATGAGCTTTTTACTAATTATTACACCGATGATTCAGAACTTTCAAGATAATTTGAGGAGTGTTGACAAGCAGTGGTAGAGTGACTGTTATTAGTGCCAATATAAAGTAAAAACAGACTCTGCAAGATTTCTAGGCCACAGTGCCAGCAGTTGATTCTACAAGCAGAATTTTGTCATCAAACACCAAAACATCATCTGACACTGCAGGTACCCTTTGAGACAGGACAACAGACAGACAGCCTAAGGCTACTGGCCTGGCAATAGTAAGAATCTGGACCAAGATTTTTAAAACCAGAACCCATCCACCTACCCCACAAACCCAAATAATGCACAACTTATCTGACTTTGCAGGAAGTGCAGAGAATTTTGTAGTATTGATGATTAATCTAATCACTTATTCTGGTACCTATGCATGAATTTATATGCTAAGCCTTAGAGTAGATTTCCAAAAATTAATGTTCCAGATCAAGTGATTCAGGTTACTTGTAGGAAAAGTCAGCTGGCTTGGGGTGTAAAGACAGAGAACTGCGATGTCTAGGGGGAGAAAAAGGTTGAAATGTAAAACTTCATGAGCTGTACTGTAGAACAGCAGAGGGGTAAATTTGTAAATAACATAAAAGATAACAATGGCTCTGAAATTCATTTGACAGGAAAACAGAAGCAGAAACAACATTAAAAATATGTGTTGATATGCTCAAAGCAACATAACAACTTTCCAGAGTAACATACATATGGATATGTGCTTCCTTAAGATTTAAAAATAATTACTTGATAGATTGAGGGGAATAAAAATCTGTCATAAAGAGGTCTTTTAAACAAGGCACATATGCACTGTAATAATTTAATTGTACATCTCTGTATTTTAGAAACACATTTGACCTTCTGCACACTAAGAATTTATTGATTTTCCATAATTCTTAATGCTCAGCAGGATCCTTGATTCTCAGAGCAAGCCAACAGCAAGTGTTTGTAAATATGTCTCTTAAATTATAACTGCCTTAACAAAAGGTGTCTCAGCTCTTTTTTAGTGAATTTATCATTTGAAAATTTAACAAAATTACACGTGCATCTGTCAATGTTGTGCTCCATCCTTGTGGTTACATTTTAACGAAAATTGCAGCCAGGCAGCTACTCAATTTCTTCCCTAAGAATGGCGGCAGAGGGTGGAGTTGTATGGAACAGAAGGGCTGGAATGTGTGGAGCTGGCAGTGGCATGGCTGAGGGTGTCTCAGGGTAAAGATTAACCTCAGGGACAGGAACTGAGGGAAGCTGCCAGGAATGATGCCCTCCTTGATTTGCTGCCTGTCAGCAGAGAGGGCCTCATGAGTGAAGCGGTGATTGGTGGCCACTGTGGCCACAGCAATCACGAAAGAATCGAGTTTAAAACATGGTGACAGGAAGGAAAGCACAAACAAAACTTGTGTATGAGGAGAGCAGATTTCAGGCTGCTCTGGGAGTGACTAAAGACCCCTAGGAAAACACTTCTGCTGGAATCCATCAGCGTTGTTCGCTTTCTAGCAACATCTCCCAACAGCTGAGGCAATTCCAAAATGTCAGAAGACAAGCAGACAAGGCAGGATTTAAATCCTCCAGCTGGCTTGGCTGACCAGGGATGACCTTCTGGAGCTAAGCCAAAAAAAAAATGAAGGGTAGAACCAGTGGTATCAGGTGACATGGGAGGAATGAGATGCTGCTCACCGCCATAGGAAGAAAATTTGCATGGCCAGAGCGCAGTTATAGGTGAAGTTGGCCAGAACTGACAGGAACAATGAGATTATTTAAATGCATTGATAGCAAAAGGCAGTGTAGAAATAACATGGCCTGTGGGAATGGTAAACTCTCAGTCAACCCTGAACTTGTGTGGGATCTGCTGCTCCAGCTGGATCCCTGTGAGTCTATGGGGCCTGATGGGATTCAGCTGAGAACACATAAAGAGCTGGCTGATCACCACAAGGCCTCTCTCAATGATTTTTGCACAGTCTTGGGAATGTGGAGAGGTCCCTGTTGAGCTGGAAAACATTGTCCCAGTTTTCAAGAAGGATGACCCTGGAAATCATAGGCCCTTCAGTCTCACTTCAGTGCCTGAGGTAAAGGGGTCCTGCAGAGAGGCCTGCACAAATCAGAGGGCTGGCAAACAGAAGCTCTACAAAGATCAATAAAGACACCTCGAGTCCTGGGGGCAGTTTTGGGCACCACAGACGTAATGAAGAAATGAAGCCACTGGAGAGTGTCCAAAGGAGGGTTACAAAGATGGTTATGGCTCCAAGGCTGCCAGAGCTCAAGGAGTAGTTGGACAATGCTATCAGGCATGTGCTGTCATTCTTACAGCTGTCCCATGATAGACCAAGAAGAGTTGGGATTTGACGATCGTTAAGGTCCCTTTCAACAAAGTATATTCTATGATTTTATTCTAAAATTGTTTATTCTAAGTTATTTTCCTTATATCATTTTAGGATCAAGAAATGGCTTAAACACACAGGTTATTCATAATGAAGCAGTGAGGGAGTCAATAAATTAAATAAAATCAGCCCCATGCATGGGTTTCTTGAATTCTAATGAAATACGCCTCAGTCCTCAGGCTGGGCATCCCATTGCAATGTGCATGGCAAAGGAAAAATGACATCTGAAAAGTTATCCTTTTTGTCCTTGACAGAAATGATGGGGCTACAGGGGATGCATATCAACAGAATCAGCTCTTACCTTCAAGTTCAAGGGTTTATGATGACTGGGAAGAGGTTTCTTAAAGATCAAGATGTCAAAATACTCCCCTTGCTTTTCTTATTTTGCTTATACTGTTTCTTTGATTGCTTTTGTCAATCTATTGTTTGTCTTCCCCTTGCTTTGATTCACCTCCCATCATGAATCCCCTTGTATTTCAGTCTTCTAAAGAGAGTATTTTGCACCAGAGGGAACATCTCTTCAGAAAAATTTTGCTGGATTTAAAGCCTGCCTATTTTGATTTTTGAATAACACTCAGATCTTGCTTTATGCATTCTCTTTGAACAGTTACATTGTTTTGTTCATTTTATTTTTTATTTTCATTTTAATCTCCAGGTATTTAAAAGTACCTAGAAGTCTTTTTCTGCAATCACACATTCAGAGTGGTGAGCAAACGTGCCATGGTGAACATTACAGTCCATTTTCCCAACCAAAAAGAAATGTCAAGACTGGGTTGAAAGCCAAAGGACAGGTACATGCTTTAACATATAATTTCCCACAGCACAGGCTGCTGTCTCATCAATAAAACACATCCTGGCAGACACTTTTCTTTCATTAGTAAAATATCACAGTTTTCCACCAATTAAGAGTATTGCTAGGCACTTCTTTTTTAAACATTATTTATCTACTGGACAAAATACGAATATTCTGGCACTGAAAAAATATAATTCTCAAAAATTTGTAACAACACCACTGATTTTTTTTTTTCACTTTCTTGCCTTAACAGCAGCATAAATTATTCTTCAGTAAATAACATCAATTAGCAACAGAAGTAAGATGTGCTTCTATAAAAAGACATTATCTCCCCTTGGCTAATATGACCTTTTTAAAACCAAGGTAAAACTTTTAATTAAAATCTGAGTTGCTCCTAGGACTTCTTAAAACTAGGAATTTTTCATTTAATTGAGGTAATTATGAAGTACCAAACATGCCAGACTGAAAAGTAGTTTATATATATTGCATATTGATTCATATAGGCTACATAAATTTGTATAACAAGCAGATTGATGTAAACATATTTTATTTAAAAAGTGAGACATTAAATCTATGTCCATTTACTTTGCTGCATATTGGTTTATGAATTAAATATGTTGTTGCATGGCTGTTTTATTTGCTTGTATATAAAACAGGGGTTCATTTATGACAAATTGATCAATGCATATAATAAGTTGACTTGCAGTTGCAGAATATTAAATGTAGCAGGTTTGCTTTTGGTTTTGTAAGTCATTAATTTTTTGATAGCCATACTAGTAGGATTTAAAACACATAAAAGTCTAGTTGCCTTTCTTTAACTGCAAGTAACAGCCATTAGAGTTGATAGGACTTCTGTATGTAGCTAGAGTCTGAAAGAATATTTTTAGACTTATATGAATTAAAGGGAGAATAAATAGAATTGGAATGTTACATGAGATTTTGGGGTAGTTTGACAGCCAAATGTGGAAAAAATATTCAAGTTCATAGGACAGATATACACATGTTAGATAACATTTCCAGAACAGGTTAGTGTTATACATCTTATCCAGGTATTCCATTTTAGCATTAGGCACAAATGTTGTGGTTGGCCTAATTATGCACATTTTAAGCACACTTTGAATCTCATTTCATTCTCCTCAAGTCCAGGGCACAGACTGATCAGGGGGAAGGGCATTTGGCAGGAGGAAGGAAACAAGAGGAAGGCTTCTCCTCCCTCCCACATGTGGTCAAACAGCAGAGAGCACAGCAGATTCCAACCACCTCACAGGTACAGCTGATTACAGAAATATTGGCTTTATAAGCCATTTGCACCACAGCCTTCTTGCTCCATCTGTGGTAGAGCTGTTCACATCCCATGTGGAAAAGAGCAACACAAAGAACACAAATAATGTATTTAATTTATAAACCCAGGACCAGAGTGCCAGGCATGGGGCTCTGCCCAGCCACTGAGGCAATTTCAGTGCTGGCAATGGAGCCAAAGTCCATCAGAGCTCCATCTGCTGACACGAACAGCAAGCTCAGCCAAAGCTCATCCAGAATTATCATATCCATAATTTCCACAGATCTTTCAATTCTGTCAAAACTCTGAGCTGGTGACAAATCACAGAGAGGGGAGTAAGACCAAGCGTTTCAATGGGAGATGACTGGAACAGAATTAAAAGGAGGGAGAAAAATGGGGAAGAGGCACTCCTGAAAAGACAAGTGAACATTTTCTCTTTGACAGCCTTGTTGATGGATTTCAACATGGGAAGAGAAAATATTATTTGTATATGTGGTTTATAGATATTTGAGAAAGAATATTACAATATTACAAGAATACAATATTACAAAGAAGATTCAAATTACATACAATAAAAATATGATGACCAGATATCACTCTTTCAAGTGTCGGAACATTTCACATTAGAATTGATGGCAGGTTTGAAAATACAGCACCTGGCTAATTAATGACCATTTAATCTTTCCAAATGTTACATTTACTTTAAAATAAAAATGTATTTGCTGAAACACAAGAGCTTTACTGACTCCAGTGCACTCCTAACCAGAACAAATGTATCTACCCCGAAGCCCAAATATTTCAGTCAAAAAATCAATGCATTTTAACACAAGCCAATAAAATTACATCTGAGACAAACTATTCTTATTATAACCAATACATTTCCCCTGGAATGTATGTAACACTACAGAAATGAACCCAGAGTCATTGAAACTGACTTAAAACTGGTTTAAAGGCTAAAGAGTGGGAAAACACACACACACACACACACACATACACACACACACAAACAAAATCTACTAATGCTCCAAACCTTATTATGTTTCAGAAAACTTGGAATATTTCTGTTTTCTGTATCATGACTCCAGCCTCATTCATCTTGAACCATTTAATGCACTGTCAACAACTCCATGTCCCTGCCCAAATGATACTTTAGATTGTAGCAATCTCATTTTAATCGGGCAACACACATCCTTAATAATACAGAAAGCAGGATGGTGCAGAGACTCTCATACTATTACTTTTTTCCTTGTTTTTCTAATTTATTTTTTTATGTATTTGTGGATTTTTGAAATTGCATTAAAAACAATCCTCCAATTCTTATCTCTGTTGCCTGGATGACATGTTGTGGGATTTCCTGTGATGGGGCAAGGAAAACACAGCCCAGTGGGAAACAACACCACAACCATCAGAGCAAGACTGATGATTTTGGTACTTCCTTCTCACATCCAGCAGTGCTGACTAAAATCAGCCTGAAGCCTGTCTACACTGCCTGGCCACTTTGTGCCTGATCTGCATTTTAAGCTATGCTGGAGAACACAAGGTGCCACTTTTGCATCATAGAAAACATAAATATTTTTATTTTTCTTTTTAGAGGGTGTTTTGAAAAACCTGACCTTTATATTTTTTGTGTTTTCTCCTCCATAAATGACCCAAGATATAGAAACTTGACTACCAACATCAGCTACAATATCAGATCTAGCTCTGCAGGGCCTCATTAGATTATCCTGGTTTGAACTAAAACTTCCTGAAACAATGTGTACTCCCTCTAGTGTTCACAAAAATCCACTCCAAATGGTGACTAAAATGCATGAAACAAATTTTAAAATAAATGCAGATGAAAATTAATACATCTTGAGAATTAATGGTCACTGAATTAAATCTCACCCATTCACTTTTCAAACAGGAGCTGAAAATTGATAAGGAGTTATGGTTGAATACAGATCTCATGTGAAAAAGGCACATATAACTGGGAGGAGAGGAATGTTTCACTGTTAGGCCAAAAACAGTATCTACTAAATTTCTCTTTGGTCACAAATCAGCACGTTTACCCTGATACACCAATTTGCCTCTGAGAAAACCACTAACACTATAAATTCACAATTAGATTAAAATCAATTATTTAAATCAAAGCTTTCTGCTTGTTGGTTTAAATCAGATTTAAATCACTTTGATTTATGTCAATTCACCTTACTGAACCCTTTAATCTTTCGGTCGATGACAAAGCTGCCATTGACTTGGAGTGGATGGTTCAGGAGGATTCCCTTAGGCTGCACTAACCAAACTCCTGCCTGGGCTGCCAGAATCACGTTCAGACAATTATCAGCCCCATCTGATAAATTAGTTTTATAGACTGACACAGACAATGGCACGAATTACAGCACCTCGTGCTGTAAGGCTCGAGTAACGTGCAGGCAGAATCTTTGCCCTGCATGTTTATCTTCCCACAAGCCCTGGTTCAAAGCTGACTTGTTTTTTTCTTGGCCTGGAAACCCGGATCCAGCTCCATGTACATCACTCTGCTTGAAGCAGTGCAGAACTCTGTTTCCATCAGATCAGGCCCCATCTGTCCACTTACGGAATACTGGCAGGTCAGGGTCTAAAAGTTTCCTGCATTTAATTTGTTTATTTCTGGGGCATAATTAAAAACGCAGAACTTTTAATAAAATGCAGGATAATGTTGTACAGCCTTTGCAGTGGAAGAGAAAGATCCTGCATCCATTATTCACAACTCTCTCTGAACTTACGGCTGGATTTTGCCAACATATTAATTTTCACCATTTTTTTCCCTAGGAAAAAGAAAAGACCTTTGGAAAAGAATCAAAGTAGTGAGCATACAAAACAAGCAACACATGCAATCCAAATCTGAAAATGCTTTCGGCTAAAAAAAGGGTTGCAAATAAAAACAGAAAAGCAATTTAAACAATCAAATTAAATAATCCAATTAAAACAAACTAATTCATATATTCCCATGGGTGTCTTGATGAGCTCTAAATGGAGGCCTGAACTGAAATAGTAACATTAATTTAACAAAACAAAATTATTCTTGCACTCCCCTTCCCCAAAATGGCTGTTTTGTTAGAAATCCCATCTTTATCTATTTGAACTATTCAATTTTTAATAGCCTTTTCTGGGCATCCAAAGAGCTTTTGTGAGTGGTTACATCTTTCTGGGAACTGCATGTCGTTCTGATTAACACTGATAAAATAAAATCTGAATCTACCACCCATAATGAGGCAATTATCTTGCAAGCTAAAAATAAAAATGAAAAATCCAATTAAATTACTTCATTCTCACTAATACTGACCAGTTGTTTTTCCCAGCACTTTTGTCTCAGAAAACATGTGCAAGTGGTCATGTAAGTTGCACCCAGAAACATACACTTATGCTGCTGTATATATACACTATATAATATTATATATACAAAATAATATTATAAATATTTACTATATATATATTATATAGATATATTTCACACTTTATTGTAGCAGCCTGAACTGCTGCTAGTAAAGTCCAGGGTAAAGAAGCAGAAAGGGCCTTTGCATGCAGTTCAGGCTGCTACACTTTATGGATAGACATTTAAGAAAAATGGAGTTCTATTTCAATAAATATTGGGGTTCTGCATTTTCTTTACCTCTTCTGGGTAGCATCAGCAACAACAGCATTACCATATGGCCAAGGTGGTCAAGAAATTAGTATCTTATTGCCCATGATCACACCAAACTGCAGATGAATTACATAATTTGTCTTTATAGGCCACATTATGATGACCACATTGGCATTGTCCCCATGGTAACACCTTGATTAATTCCTGAATTATGTGCAGAACTTCAGCATAAGCAGCTGCTGGGCAGGAACCCAATGTAAACACGGTACCCTGCTTAACTGGGATATCCTACTGAATTATCATTTATTGTGCCACCAGGATGCTATTAATAGTGACACTTTCAATAAGCTGCATTTTTGAAAGTGAGCTAGAAATCACCACAGTGGTAAAGCACTTAGAAGTTATTGCTATACCACTGAAGAAATACAAACATAGTTATTGGATGCATTTTTAAAGGAAGACTTTTTTTCTCCCCATATGATTTACTACACTCACAGTTCTTACATCTTAAGGTGTTACCTGAGCACAAAAAAGATTGTGCTTACTTGGCAAGGAAATTCTAAATTGCTGATGCCAAGCACAGCACACTAAAGACAAAGCTATTAGGATTTTAAAGAGTATAGTGGGAAATAAAAAGCTAAACACAAAGAGAGCAGTGTGGGATGGAAGTGGTTCATAACTAGTTCTGCAGGCAGGCAGGTCCAGGAGCAACTGAAAACAGCAAAGAAGGAATGGGGGTTTGTGAACACAGAGCTTTCCACCATAAAATCATGGGGGCTGTGTTAGAAAGGGATCATTTTCAGAACTGCTTTAAAACATCTGTCAAGAAGATGTGAAGGTAAGTCTCACACACGACAAACCAAAATCACCTCAGAAACTTCTGCTTCATGAAAATCATAAAAAAGGGCATGCAGAGGTAAAATAAACCCAAGAAAACAAGGACAAAGTTCATCTGGTGGCTGCCCTCCCTCTTCCAGCAGGTTTTGCTCTGCATCTGTGCAGAATCAGATACATGGATTTAGGCCAAGGAATACAGTTATGACTTTACTGGACAATCTTTATTGGAGGAGAGGGGTTGCTAAACTTCCACTTAGAGATTTTTCAAAATGTATTTCAGTAAAAAGGCTGAAGCTCTAGGGATGGTTATTCCAGGATACATGCAGAAGCTTTACAGAGTAAAGCTGTTAACGTAGAATAAGGAAAGAAAAACAAAAATATTCTTAAGAAATTAAGGTTGTCTACCACTTTTCATTCATCCTTTTTTTCCATAAGACTATCTCACCCTTCTATCATGCTAAGAGAAACCGGCCTTTTTTTTTTTTTTTTTAAACAACTACTTCAACAGTTTTCCAGTCTGTTTACCTTTAGACCCCCACTTAATCACCAATTAAGAGATGACATTTGAAGTCTGGCAGTTCCTCACATTCACAGATTTTATCTCATCTGAGGAAACATTTTTATTAATCTGCATACTCTCTTCCTGAAAGCATTGTTTTTCCTTCACCAGATAACTCCCAAATCAACATACACCCAATATACATCTCATGAACTCTTTTGATAACTGATCCTCCCCTTAGGAAGGAACTCAATTTTGCAGGTTCAAGAAAAATCAGCTTGCATAGGCAAATTAGGTGCAAAATGTATTATATTTGAGAATGCAATTGTTAAGCAACCCCCTCATTTATAACATTATTCACTGAATAATGACTTTGGGAATATCTTGTGAAGATGAGTTTTACATGTCTATTAGCTGCCAATCCTGAACCTTTTCTCTCACCCCATTCCTGATAGGCAAGAGCTGTAGTAGCAGATTTATCTTCAGTTTTGGTTAGTCCTGGCTTACAATGCAAGGGGAAGAGGAAACAATTATTAATCTGCTGTGTCTGGCTAAGAACAAAAGGAAGTAATAGAAATGAAGCACAAGCCAATGAGCTCTAGAGCCCCAGTGCCCTGCCTATGCTCAGCAGACCAGACATAAGGAGACCAGGGGGAAGAAAATCCATTTCCAGGCAGGTTGCAGGAATAAAGATGCCAGGTGGAAGGTTGGCCTGTTTTCACTGTGTTTGTTTGCAGGTTTGTAGCAAAGATGGTTTAAGGACTTGGCAAAGACGAGAGCTCCCCCAGGGGCCTGGCTTTGGGCTCACCTGGGCACAGGCTGCTCTGGAGAGGGCTCTGCCTGGCCAAGGGACAGCTCACAAACACCACCTCACCTTGAGGAGTGGCGGAGCTTGGACTGTTTTTAGTAAGGAACCAAAATTATTTCCATGCAGGCAGACTGCCTCTCCTGGTGGCCAGGGCCAGGAGAGGTGTCTCTAGCCTGCAAACAAGTTATAAATAGCAGTATTACCCATGCACTGATAGCAGATATTCCAACACATCTCAGAGACTGCAAACCAAGGCAGAGTGATACACACCAACCCATAGCATTCCTAAAATAACCTCTTGTTTGTAGGTCTTGGGCAAGGCACGGCTGCATCCTCCTGGTACAGCAGAAATGTCAAAGGCAGCCTCCTCTTTATCCATGTGGATGAACTTGCTAAGAGAAGCCGTGCTGCCAGAGCAAATCAGGTACAGTTTCAAACAGAGATTAAGTGACTTTCACAAGCTGGAAAGAGCACTGGAATAAGGAGAATGAAAGGGAGGAAAGATTAAAAGAAAGGTGAAGAGGTGACCTCCTTTGATGAAAAAATGAACAGGTTAAAAAATATGAAGAAAGTACATCCGAAACCGAAAAGCTCAAGCCCTTTCAGTAGTATTCAGACAAACCCCAAATAGGAACAGATTGTTAAGGCTTCTGGAATCAAGAGATGTGAAATACTATTTAGTGATAGCTAATATTCTAGACGTATTTGGCAAAATGTTTTTCCTCTCAGACTTTAAAAACTACTCTTTTTTAAAACCTAACTGTTAGTATACATTTTATATAAGTGAGACAGACGTATGAAAATTAGTTTCTAATTAAATAAAAATCAACAGATGGCACACTATAGGCAAGTCTTTATTTTCCTCATTAATTATATGGCTTTGCCTGAAAATTCTTGCGTGATTTAAAGAGTTTGCAATTTGGACACAACAACTCTGAAAAAGTCATATGAAATGTGCTTAAACTGGATTTTCCCTGACAATGTCATTAATGACAGATGAAAAGTATATATACAAGGCAAGAAATCTGAACAACTCGTATTTCCTAATTTTTACACGAATAACATTTTTTTCAGTCTTGGAGATTGTAATTACCTTCTGTCAACAAGGTATTTTAATTCACATACACAAACAAAAGCCTTCCTGGTTGCAGCTACATGTGCAACTTTGCACAGGGTTATTTCTTGTTAGGTGTGAAGTGCTGGAAATCTCTGTATGGAGTATCACAAATAAAAATACCAGTAAACTGAGCTGCACACAGACTGGATCTTAGCGAGGAAAAGCACGAGTGAGTTTTCCTCACCCCAGCCCACCAAAGCAAGTTAACCTTAATGCACTTTTCTTACATGACAAGTACTACTACTTCCATCTAGCTAATTTTACCTTCCCTAACCCTTGGCTGGAAAACAGAATAGGCTGAGCCTGATTTCTGGAACACAGGGCTCAGATACAGAGTTTTATTCTGGGCTACACAGGACATGATTTCAGCAGTGTTTTCTATCCCAGGAACTGTCAGAGGCAACTTCAGCCACAGCAGCACTGGCAGAACCCATTCTGGGCAAAAAAATTCCATCAAAGAGTGCTTCAGACCCTACTTTGGGAATTTTTAACTAGCACTAAATAAACTCCATGCCCCTTTGGACTCTCCCACAGCCATTTCTGCGGGTAAACAATGAGTACAATAACTCAACAATATGGTTTTAGTTGGTTATCACACATAAAAGGTGACGATGCTGAAACTCAGAGGAGCAGACTGACATGTAAATGCAGGGGTTTTGTCCTTGTGCAAATAAGGCACAGTTTACTGTAGGCTGATTTTTCTCTGTGTGATATCTGGATTAGCAATTAACATTTTAATTAAAGATGGATTAGCAAATATTAGGAAAATTATGTCTGGAACTGTTCAATTTTAAATCTACCATATATACACAGATAAACATGTCGTTAAGTGCAAGTCATTTTCTGGTCTGTGTAAAAATGATGTGATTTATGTCTTTGAGAGACAGCATAATAATTTGATGCTATTATATATGGAGATAACTACTGAACAAATATAATACATGGGGAATTTTTTTTAGAAGCTATATAATTACCATTAACTTTCAGATGTTCATTTAGTGGAAGCTCTGACTGCAGTTCAAGTTATAGACTAGTTGAACTTAGCTATGTTCAAACAGAGCATAGTGGTGAAGGAGGACACACTGTTCTAAATGTAAATTGTATTTGCAACAACATATTGAGATTTCTGTACTCTTTGTTCCATTTGTGGATTTTTTGCCACGAGAATAAATCACAGTGTGCTTTCTGTTCTTGTAGCTATCTTAGCAGGGAAAAGCCAGAATCTGCACCATGTGCTTTTCACTCTGCATCTGGTCTCCTTTTGTCGAGGCACTCTGGGTGCTGGGTTTGCTTTTTCTGCTGTGTTTTTGTGCGGAGGTAAAACCTCCCAATCTCCATCTCACCTTCTTACCAGGCAAGGCAACATTATGATCTGAGAATAAGTGGCACTAATGGCCAAGCAAGTCAAATAGAGAAGAGGAAATAGAGCATAATGTGTGGAATATTTGGACCTATTTACTAGTCATTAAAATTACAGATAAATTGCACTTTCAGCATGGTCACAGAAAGGAACTGGAACAAGCACAATTATGGCAAACAGTATTATCAGAACCTGCAAAAAACTTAACTGTTCTCATCAGCACCTTTTAAACCAATCTGGATACAGCTGAATGATTTTGCATTTGTAAAAATTTACTGTACTTGGATGAGTAGTAAATAGCATAATACATACAATGAAGCATTGATTTATAAAGTCAGCCTTTTTACTCTTTAGTCCCAAGGTGTTTTAGCTTTCAATAAAACACTCAAAAGAAATGAATCCAGATCATTATAGTGCACAGTTTCTAAGGCAGTAACAAACAAAACAAAAAAAAATCTTTTAAGCCAAATAACTTCAAAATGGCAAAGCTTTCTGGTTATATAGTTGCTGAGCATGTCCCTGGGTTTAATTTCATTGACATGAGTAGTAACCAAGAAATTTATTTCCAGAAGTACTGAGGTATTTTGAGTACTGAGGAAGCAGAGCACCTACTGGTGGGTAGAGACACACATCCAATGAGAAGCAACTGCAACAATTCACAGCTAAGCAAACAAAGCCAAATACCTTTGGAAAGGGAAAAAGCCTTTTCATCCAGGCCAATATTTATGGCAATATTTATATAGGTCATGTCAGATTTGACTATGACTCCTTTCTATATGTCAAAGTCATACATCTAAAAACTCACATTCAGAGCTTGGAAGAGGAGACTCAACAATAAAGTCTCTTGTGTCTACAATGCAGCTAGAAAACACTGAGGCAGCAGAAATGCATTTTAGAGCTGCTCACTTGAGTTTAAACATGACATTTTGTCATTTCATGGGCAAACAACAGCAGAGCAAAACTCACTATACAGAGTGCTTACTCTGACACCATCCGTCCTAAAGGCTGTTCCAACATCTCCATGGAATAACTTTGTTAAACTGTGGTTAGGATTTCTGCTATTTTTTTTTTTATTATTTTTTTTTTCAAAAATACTAGTGTCAGTCTTTGTCTGGACTGCACTGATGTTCAAAGCCTTGAGTTTGGAACTACCTTACATTTAACTGTGCAAAAATTGGCACTCCACAAGAGTAGAGCTCATGTAGAAAGGTAGGGATGGGGTGAACTGGTTTCTGAGAGGAAAGACTTTCCTCACCTCTGCAGGCAGCCTCATGATTCTAGCAGACAGCAGTGGGAAAGCAAATACAACCCCAGAGTCTTTCTGAAAAAAGACAACTGTGTGATTTAACATCTTGGAGGTACTGAGAGCCATTACACAGCCTGGCCACAGACCACAGCCAGCTCCTCTGCAGAGGCAAATCCCTGCAGCAACCTGCAAGGCTGTATCCTAACAGGAATGTCTCTATTCCTACCAGGTGCCCAATTATGTAATAATTTCCATCTATTGTGAAGTTCTTTGATGTGAATTTCTGAAGTGCAAGCCCCATACATTTCCACTGTAAACACTGCAGTGTTTGCATCTGTTCTTTCTGTCAATGTTTTGGCTTGTCCTCAGAGCATCCTTTGAAATTGCCAAAGAACCAACACCTCCTTGTTTCTTTAACTTGTCCAGTCATGCACTGCTATTAACATTGCAGGAACAAAAGCAGAAACAAACACAAAACCTCAGCTGCATTATTAGGAGAAGAGAAATACAAAGTGCTGGTCATAAATTACACTGAAAGGGAAGTTCTATAATGCTCTCGCAGAGGTTGCTGCAATGTTTTGAGGGGAGAGAGGGTATTTTGAAGTGGCACATGTGCTACCTGAAGCTGTCATAGCAACAACCTCATTAAAGCACCCTTCTTGGGAGTGCTAACCTGTATTTCAGCTATGGAAAGATGTCATTTATAATGTGACTTAATTCAGTTAAGAGTCGAAGTATAGTAGATAGCAGAAAAGTGAAACTGCTAATTTAAGGAATTACTAAATGAACATGAATATCATATCAAACAGCTGTGAAAAAATCTGGCTTTTGCCCTCATCATCTTCCATTCCCTGAAACCACCACACCACTATTTCAGTCTTTAAGCATATGATTTACAAGTTACTATCAATTCCTCTTTCCTTCAAATAGAGCTCAGGATGTGGCTCTTTTCTAATCTTGCCACCCCTACATAGAAGGTATTGCCAACTCAACTGCTCACCCTGATTTTCTCCAGCTCTCACAACAGGCTCTTATCCCAGCAACTCACACCCCACAATCCCACAGCAGGATCTGCTCTGCTCCTCTACTGCACCATCCTCAAGGTGCTTCCTTCAGTATCCATTCTTCCACAAGAATCCCCCAAAAATGACAATTCAAATGAACATTATGATCCTTATAAAGAAACATCTGCCAATATTCAGAGCTGCCTGGATATGATACTCATCACTTCTCTAATGGAGCGTCTGTGCAGCAGCCGAATAAATTCATGCATATTTGGATTTCACTTTTAAAGATCTATGATTTAATAACTAATTGACAGCAGTAATGCATCAGTACAATATGTTTTGGAACGGCCTTTCAATTTTTAGAGGAGTAGAGATAATTGCAGATGAAAAATGAAAGAAAATGGCACTGCTTAGTAAATGAGTCGTTAACCTTTCAACCCGAGAGCTCCCGCTGGAAGCCTGACCAGGGGGACTGCAAGAGCTCCAGCAGCTGCAAGAGAGAGAATAAAGTTAATTCAGCTTTGGATTTCTTTTCAGTTTTTTTTAATGCTTACAAAACTTGGTCTCCATCTCCCCAAAACAGTTGCTTGGCACAGCATTTTATGCATCACGAGGCAGGTTCAGCTATTTCCCCCTTTGGTAGATCTCACAGTGAAGGTGAGCTTTACATATCCTTGCCCATAATGTGCTGTCTGCAGCATTTTAAGCTAAAACACGAACCAGTCATTTGGTGTCAGTACTTTGACCTTGAGTGATAAAATTCACAATTTTCCCATTGTGCTTGCAGCTCCCCAGACAGCAGGAGCAACCTCCTCAAAGGTCAGGGAGATGCAGCCAGCAGGACAGCACTCCTCCCATGGGAAGCTGGGAGAGGAACAGTGACCAGCAAAGCACACAAACCCCCAGTTTAAACTTCTGTGGGTCCCAGAAAGTGTCTGAAGTCATGATCCATAGTGATGTCTCTCAGTCAAGATTGCCTGGACAAATTAATGTACACATAAATCAGCTCTCCAAAAAATAAATTTCTTTTAAACCTCATTAAATTTTGTTAGGTCTTAATCAACAAACTTGATTCAAATTTTGGTAGAAATTTGAGGTGTTTCAGCTCTGTATTTGGATCACAGCTTACAGTGCAATTGCTTAGAATAAAAACACAGTACAGAAACTAAGCAATAAAAGTATCTGGGACTTGCATAAGATAGGTTATTTACATTGGGTTCCAGGTATGACTTCAGTTAAAAAGAAAATACTGCTCATATTTGCACTGATTTCAGTTATCCTGCACAGCACAAGTACCAAGAGATACACAAAATACAATTATTATCTTCTGGTTTGCTGCTTTGTTACAAGAAGCCATCTCTACACTTCAAGGTATATGGTTTTATCCAGTACACATGGATCTGTACAAGACTTTCAGTATTAATGTGTTTATTTGTTAACTGTTGGCAGAGTTGTACAAGAGTACTTTTGCAGCCAGTTGCAACTTACAGATTTTACAATAAAAAGGGAGAAATATTGGCTAGATAGTTAATTAAATGGCACCGAAACAGTTTTTTTCCCCTTTCACAAATTCCAGTTAGTATTCCAAACCTGTCCTAGGTGCCCCAATGACATGAAAACCAATAAATCTTCATTTATTGTCAGTAGATTTCTAACCTGGCTGTTTTAAACAGCATGATGAACACATTTTAGCAGAATATATTAGCTGTGCCAGTTTAATAAGAGGGAGATTGATGAAGCCTTTCCTTTCTTCCTGTGTATGAAGCACAGCACTCAGGGAAGCAAATCCTATGAATTTTCCTTCTTCAGAAACACCATTGCCTTTCCTGGGACACCATTTCTCCTCCTTGGACTATTACTAGCCAGTCTTCTCCAAAAGAAGTTTCTAATGAAATTCAAGAGGGATCTCAAGCTTTATCAGCACCCACCTGATGAGAGAGTGGGAGGAAGAATGACCTCAGCCTCAAGGACTGCGTTGCCGTGCCCAAGCTCTGCACAGGCTTCCCCTCCCTGTTGGGTTCAAAGCCAACACAAACTGAATGTGGCCATCTGTGCCTGACAGGGAAGGAGGTCTGAGGAGGGGGAACCCTCCCCTGGGGAGGAGCCAGGGTCCATCCCTGAGCCCTCACTCCAGGACTAGCATCAGCAGTACCACCAGCACAGAAGGCATGTCTCAGATCAGATTCTCTGGCAATCAAAGGGTTACTAATGGCAAAAGAGAGATTTTCTTCCCTATTATATAACATTTAATACTACCCAGAAAAATATAAATGTTTCCTTTTATTTTTTTTCTTAAGGACAATACTTAGCTCGCACTTAAAAATTGCTCCAAGAACTGTTCTTGATGCCTGCATCATTCACATGAAGAACCAGAAGACCACACCATGAACAACCCTTCTCTACCACCATCACAGGAGAAGCAGGAGCCCAACCCCACTCCTTCCAGAGGGTATTCCCAACTGCTCAGGTATTTTCCTTTCAAAATGAACATAATTTACCAGCTTTTCCAAAACTTGCCCCAGCCCCTTGTGTAGAAAAGGCTGCAAAGGGAGGCAGGAGTTTTGACCTTGGCAAGGGTACGAGCCCCAGAGGTCCAGGAGGAAAGAGATGTTTTGAGAGGTGTTTCTCCCCCAAGTATGGGAATGCATATTGTTACTTGCTAATGAAATTCATACACATACCTCCCACTTACTCCTTCTGAAGGATATCCTTGTGGATGCTTTGTGGTCCAACAGACTTTGACATCTAAGAACCTGTTAGTCTGCTTTTTAGTCCTCTTGTAATTAGAACAAATGTTCAGGTTATTGAGAGAATTAAGAAAATCAATATTAATGAGCTTTTGGACTATGTTATTAGATGGTTTCAGCCAACAAATGCAAAGTACTCTGGCTTACTTTGACAGGGTTTTGGGTTTGTATGTTGCTTTTAAACATTAACAGACTTCTCAGGGCAAAAAAAAAAAAAAACAAACCAGTAAGTCTGTGCAGCCAAGCTGACCAAATTGTAAAAACTCAGTTTATACCAGTCATTACATACTCCTGCCCCTTAAAACAAAAGAGCTCTAAAGAACAGAGCAGTCCACCAAATACAGTTTTGAGGTATGTACTTAAATATAACCAATTGCTTTAAAGGGCAACCATTCCCACAGCACAAAGTTCACATAAATTTTCCCACAAGTCCCAAATGCAAACACTATCTGCACAGTCCACACACTTTGTATTTCACCAAAGCTTTGCAGAATACATTTAGCATAATAGAAAACAGTTAGGTTTTACTCTTCACTTCATCTTTTCTGACAGAAAGATGTCAATAGAAAGGTGCTGACAGGAAAGCTGACTGCAGCCCATGCAGCGTTATTACTGAAGTGTGGGGGGATTGGTGAGTGGTGTTATTGAAACATCACTGCACTACTGCTGACCTCTTTTTTCCCCTCCTTACAGTGGTAGTGATTCCTGTTGGGATGAGTTACTTTTAAACTTCACTTATTTATCAGTGGGGAGAAAATAAAAAAAAAAAAAAAGAATTCTTTAAGTCTAGAATAAGGCAGGTGAATGTAAAATACACCCACACAGACTTGAAGTCCCACAGTGGATTACCATTCATTTCTATAAAAATTAGATCCAGATCATCCATGAACTCTTCACTAATAAAATCATTCCCAAAAGCAAGTGCTTCAAGAAGCCTCCTCTATTTTCAGGAAAGAAAGAAGAAATGTTGATTTCCCCATGGCTTGTCAAAGACAATACTTGCACATACCAAATGTTGCTGCTTAACTCTTCATGTATTCAGCAACACAAGTTCTTTTTGGTTCAGAAGCACTGTGGAGATTGTTAGGGTTTTTTGGTACTGGACATGCCTTTTTAGATTCGCATCAAAAAAATAAGGCTGTAATTTAACAAATAACCCTTCTCCATTCACTTCCAGTTGTTTTTTTTTCCCTATGGCTGCAAACCCCAAATGAAAACACAGCATTCGACAGACACCTGTACCATCAACAGCTGTGACTCTCCAATGAGCTCGGCAGCACCTGGGCTCCTGAAGCTGTAAGGGAATTTCCAGACATGAGATTTTGAGATTTGATAGGGAAGAAAAAAAAATGAAAAAAGAGAGGGATATCCTACTAAAGATGAAACCAGAACTCGTGAGGTGAAATCAGATGCAAACCAGTGGGAGTCACCACTCTTCTGGCCCATGAGCAAAAAAACCCATTGCCAGCTTTTGCTTCTCAGGTGTCCCACGATACACAATCCAAGATTTCCATTCAGGTGGTGCAACTTTTCCACTCAGCAGAAAACAGGATACTGAATGAAATTAAACAGATTTTTTTTTTTTTTTTTTAATTCTAGTGAGGGGAAATTACCCCCTTTTGTGCATGCATAACTAGGCAGTGATAAGCAGTTCAAGATGACCACCCTCAGCAGACAGGTCTTCTCCCCTCAAAAAACAGCAGAAGAATCATCAGCTGGCTTCAGAACAAGCACTCTGCTGTGTTAATTTACTCCTAGTACCACACCAAGGACATGCTGTGCTATCTTTAGAAAAAACTGGCTACTGTGGGGCGAAGCAGACTGTTGATATATTACGCTCTGACATTTTTCATTAAGATATATAAACTTGTGGAAGACACACTCTTGAATTTGCATATTTGCATCATGCTTTTCATAGACACGTAAACAGCCTTTAATGCACTTCAATTTCTTTGAGCTGCTGGATTAGCAAAGGGGATGCAGTGGAAGGATTCGAGTTGTGCCACACCTACCAGATCTCAGCACTCATTTTATGCAAATGCTTTTAGTTACGCTCCTAAGGCTCACAGCCACTTATTAAAATCTCCTGAATTTTCAAGTATTTTGCTGGTAAGTCTTCAGAGCAGCAGTCAACAGCAGAATGGCAATCATAGGCAACGACTGAGAGTTTAGTTATGTTACAACTTTTTGTGAGGCACTTCTGACACAGCGTGATGCCGTTGTGGAAAGACAGGCCACCAATTAATGTAAATCAGCATGGTTTCATCAAGGAGCATTTAACAATTCTAACTGACATAAAATCATAACATGGTTCATATACTCATTACTGAACACCACTAATTGGTGTGGGGAGTTATGCTGTTTTCAGAAAAAAATATGGAACTTATGAATTGTTCCGAGAATATTCCACAGCAAAGGTAGCAATAGCATTAGAAACAAAAGCAGGCTTTATACACTTGAATGTGCTTCAAATAGGCTTTAAATACTCAGCCTCACAGTTTGTATCAGAGCCGTATTTCAGAATTTTGTCATCATCTGTTGACAACCATCTGCTTCAAACTTCTTACCGCCCTAAGAGTGGCCAAAATTGGATACTGACAGAGAGAATTTCTGCAAAGAAAGCAAACGATTCACAGGACAAAACAAGTGTCAAAGGCTGGAGACCTGGACACACAGGCCCAGAAATCTGAGGTAAATAAGAAAATTATAGAAATTTAGATCTGACACTCGCCTGAAATACTACTGCAGATGCAGTTCACAGGTCTCTGAAAATGCAGAAGTAGCAGATTAGCTGACACCAATTCTCCAGAGGAGTATAATCTACAGAGTAAATAGGTAATATTGTGTACTGTCAACTCTGCTCAACTCACAGCCACTGGGAACCCAGAGAAAGAAATGTAACACAGCAAGTGCAAGCTGAGGAATTCGTTCAGGTGGGTCTATACACACACACACTGACCTGAATAGCTTGCTCCAGTTTGAAAAAATGTGATAATGGGCCACTTGGGTCAGAGCATCAGATTCTACCTGCTGAAAAAAGCCCTGGTACTCCTGGCTTTGCTGCACTTAGCACAGCACCTCTCATGTCTCCCCCTCTACAGCCAAGGCTCTATATATGTATGTATATATGTGCAATATATTCTCATATAAGTGGTTTACAGCAGTCCTACAGCATCACTTGCTCAGGTGAGCCTCCAAAACATCTTTTTGCTCCAACACAGAACAGCTTTGTTTCCAAAGGCATACCAGCAACTCAACCAACAAGCTGTAGGCCTGGGACAGCACTTAAATTTTCACACTTTTACAGTCCAGACCTGCTTCATCTCCCTTGCACAGGATTCAATGTTGCAGCCTCAATAGTTTTGCCTAAGACTCCTTACTGTAAGATAACACTATGGAGAAACCACTTGCTGCTCACCATTCTTTCTGCAATCTAACTATAAAAATAAAAACACTTGGCTTAGGACTTGGGCCCAAGAAGAACAAATTCCATTTTACAGCTTTCCTCCACTCCTTGTACTCTTAAACTCCCACTGCCTGCAAACATCCCTCAGAAAAAAACAACTTCAACAGTTACACAAAATAAACCTATTTTAAACCAAGTGTTTCTGATGAATTTGGAAGGCAGGCCAGTTTCCCTCCAGGAGATATATGACTATTAGCACTGGAGAACACACATGCTTGACCTACCCCTCATTATACTTTACTAAATACTGCTGGAAAAACAGCTGCTTTAGGACAGGCTCCATAGGGTCAAGCATGCTCATCCTTGGGTAAATCTGCAAAGATTCATAGGGAACTGATGCTCAGAGTGAGAAGGTGCCACCTTTATAATCCTTACACATCTCCAAAGCCAATATACATTTTTCTATGAAGAAAAGGGTAGTGCATCATTTAGAAGACCAGCAGATCCTTCTGTATAGCAAAAAATTAGGTTTAACCAACCCAATGACTTGTAAGTAGCAGACCAAACACATCTTAGCATATTGAGCTGTCTGGAATCTTCTCAGGTTTTCTGATCTCATGGGAAGGCAGTTTCCTTGTAAAACAAGATGTTTTCACATGAAAAAATATCAAATTAACTTTATTAAAATATATTATGCTATAATTCCTCTTCTTGAGGATTATTACAAATTCTGAAATGAGAAGTAATCATGTATTTGATGCACATAATATAAAATTAGATAGAAGAAATATAAACATGGGTTCAGTTTAAGAAATCCAACAAAATTGACCCAACTATTGGAATAGAAATATTTCAAGAAATAGGTATTTCTTACATAAAAATCATAGGGCAATACAGACAATATAATTTAATTAGAGGTCCTCGAATAAAGAATTTACAGTGAAATTTTAATAAAATTTTTCAAAGTTCCTTTACACTTAGATGAAACCTGATTCTATTACATCAAGGACAAAAGAAAGAATCCATTGGCTTCAGTGGTCTTAATGAAGTTCTGAAATCTATTTGTTTACAAAACATAAAAAATGTTTTGCTCCAGAGAAGAAAAAGTCTCACTGGCAAATGACACACTTTGATTTCCTAAGCACACAGCTTTACACAAATACCAATATACTCTGGGTAAATCAGTGTGTTTGCATATGCAAAAGAGCATCCAATGCAATGAACTTACTTTGCTCTCTCCTCTTTTATCTTTCTTGTATTTGCAAGGAAAAAGAGGCAGGTGTTTTATGGAAATCTACCTATCACGTAGAAAATTGCTGTGATTTTTCATGATCTTCTGGCATTAGTGTAACTTTTTCAAACTTGCATCTTTTTTACTACACAACACTAAATCATTTCTCAAAAAAAAATTATAGACTAAGAGGGATGTGTCAGAAATGGTGTTTGTTTTGGTATTTCCATTGCCTTAGAATTATTCTGAACTTTGCTTGAGGAAAAATACTTTCCTGCATGTTAAGGGAGGTGGAGACCCTAGTGTTCTACACCATATCACAGCCTCTGAGAAGATTATAAACAGCAGCCCAAATTATTTGACAATAACAAGATTGTATTTTAAAAAGTATCACTGACAAGATATTTTTGCTCATTTCCAGGCAGGTAAATTACAATCACAAAGCTTTGAAGAAAGGTACATGGGAATTTTTGTGGGACAATATCCATGTGTTCACAGAACAACTCCTAGACAGAGCACCTCACATCAAAACACTGAATTTGCAGAGCATTGCATCTGCATTTGTCTTGCTTGCACATGGCCCATCCCCAGCCCAAAATACCACTGCAAAAATCAAAACTGCATATTTCCATTCTCTCTGCTCATTCAAGCAAAACCAAGAATGACTCTTATGAACTGCTGTTAAAAACAGAGCTCTACAATAGTGAAAACTTTGAGGAATTATACATATTATTTTGAAGGCTTAGATTTTTGTTTCTAGCACTTATTCTACTGCTCTTGAAGTGTAAGTCATTCAAGAGTGCCATGTCTAAAAGTTACCAAGGGATGTCCTACAGACAACCAGGCAATAGATAGCCCAAAATACATGGGTA
Source organism: Lonchura striata (assembly GCF_050655825.1). Classification (NCBI taxonomy): domain Eukaryota; kingdom Metazoa; phylum Chordata; class Aves; order Passeriformes; family Estrildidae; genus Lonchura; species Lonchura striata. Next base: position 4,759,977 of record NC_140709.1, on the reverse strand, counting down.
TTTCCAAGAAAAGGAAATAGGTACAGACTTGTTTCTGAAGTGAAGCTGAGTTTCAGCTGCCTGGCTCCTCTGGAAGGCCTCATCACTCAGCAGGAAGCAGCAGGAGAGGTGTTTAGGAGCATCGGGCACGTTGGGAAGAGCATTTCAGGATGCAACGTACCATATCTAGAACTCGTTATGCTGTAATCTGTTTTTCCACCTCGGAGAACTAGGCTGTATTTCTAACTGCATGGAAATAAAAATCTCCAGGCATACCTCACTTCCAGACTGGCATTACATCATCTCTAAAAAGCCCTATTACTTAGCAGCACACTCTGCATATTGCAGTGTTTTGTTATTAATACACCATTGCAATTTATAGCAAAATGGTCAATAAAAATGCAGTTTCTGAAGAGACAAACAGCCTTCTGTCCGGTATGCAGCCCTACCCTCAGACTGCCAGGGTTCACATGCACCACACACAGAGCCCAACCCCAATTCTGGATTTACATACTGCTTGGGAAGCAATGACATATACAACAACAAAATATAATGGGCTCGTATAACACTTCCCAGGTACAGAGAAAAATCTGACTCCTGCTATGTGGATCTTGCAAATTAAATCAGATTAATAACATGGTGAACGTATTACTGGCAAAAGCATGTGTTTATCTCTAATGATCCTTCCCAGTTGCCATTAAATCTAATTAAAAGGCACTGAGTGAGTTTTATTAGAATTCCATTACTGAGGTCCAATCCTGCTCTCACACAGCCCAGCACCCATGGGAAAATGCCCTTCGCTCCTGCAGAGGCTCCAGAGCATCCTCACCAAAGGAATCCTGGCAGCAGAACCACGGCTGGGCTGGCCAGCTGATTCTACAGCAACAAGTCCTGGTTATTTCACTTTACCAACTGCTTAAAAATGAAGATTTGTAGCACTTTACAGCAGTATGTTTTGGTACATCTTGGAAATTTGTCCCATTATGGTCAACAACTGGCGAGCTAGCTGGGATAAGTTTACAAATATTTTCGTCTCTTCGATAGAGATGATTTAAGGGGGGAAAAAAATTCAACTTGTTCAATTAAAAAGCAAACTAGTGGGTTGGACAGAAGGTGCAAAGTCATTATTTGAGTAATTATATTTTTTAAGAAATCCAATTAGTTCCTAATTGCACTTACAAATTTAAGACCTAGTTCTCCAATGTCTACACTTAGCCCAAACTGACATTAAATACAGACTCAATAGTCTGTATGACTCGCTTAGAAGTAGCCAAGTTCTGCTATTTTCATCTTCACTGTTCATCATTAAGAATGTTTTGAGGAAGTGCAATTAAAATGAGTTCTCTAAGCAAATTTTTTTTTAATTGCGTTTGAAGAACAAGACTATTAAGCGACAGATTAATGCATAAAAACTAAGAAAAAAGCAACAACATGCTGGGATTCCAAATATGCTACTGTAACAAAAACAGTGTTCTATTATCTAAATTGCCAGCCTTTCTAGAGATAGCCATAATTCTAAATTCACAAGTTACAATTATGTAAGTCCTTAGAGCCACTGCAAAATGGAGAAACCACATTTCTTCAACTGCAAACAACTAGTAAAGGACCTGTAAGAAGGTGCTGGAGGAACACTCATTTCCAGCCTGCAGACTGAAGTCAATGTGAGTTTTGACATGTTAAATGCAGAAAGATTGGGGTCCATATGAACCTCAAAGGTATGGCAAATATTCAGATTTACATAGCAGCCGTCATGCAGCTCTTCAAAGGAAGCACCGTGTGAAGTGAGAGCTTCCCTCCAAGCCTTTGGAGGACAGCTCCTTCAACCTGCCACAGCTCCAGCAGAACTGCTGTGATAAATTAGTAAAAGGCTTGCTGCAGAACAAGTTTACACATAGTCTTTTCACATCAAACACCTAGTTTTGAACTTTGAAATGCAGCTTAGCCTTTAAATAGTTAGTGTGTTTCTACCACTTTCTTTTTACTAAACTACAGCTCTCAGAAACAACTGAAGTTAAAACAACCCAGGTAAGAGAGAACATGCACGTCAGTTCACAGAAACCCACACACAGAGCTCAGGCTCCAGGAGTGCCAGGGGTTTGTGTGTGCACTTACACACTCAGCTGAGGGCACACAGACAGCACTGAGTGCCTCCAAAACCAGCCAGCCACTGAAACTGCACTTGTGGACATCTCCCACCATTTCTGACTTGAATTAACCCTTATCACACATCCTGCAAAGAACTGTCCCAAATTCCTTGATATATTTTCACCCTCCTCTGTAATGATAGGCATGTTCTTAAGTAATTTTTTTTTTTTTGGGTAAATAAATAAACAGCAAAGTCACTATGACATTGGACGCATCTCTTTTGCACATAAGATACTAATATTTATTATGTTCAAAACATAACAAAGATAACTATGGGAACATCCACCTCTGTAGTACAGCACAGAAAGAGCTTTTGTAGGTTTTTTCAAGAACACTTTCCAACAGATGGCCAAGCTGGAGCTCAGTCTGGTGAAGTACAGCAGTGCTGGTACACCCAGTTTCCAGCATTAAGCTGCTAATAATGACAAAGTTGTATTGTAAAGCTCCCGGTGCAGAGTCACCTGCTGTGGCACCTTACCAGGGAATGAAGGCCATCAGCAGTCGTCCCAAGGAGACAAATTTATTTTGCCTGGTTTGTGTTTCTGCTACAGGGTGAAAAATCCAAACTCCCAGCCTAACCTTAAGCCTGAAAGTTCCATTTCAAAGTAATTTGCTTCAAGATTTCACTTAAATACAGTCAAAGGACACTGTGAGAACAATAAATTCCCTGTTAAGTGGGACAAAGGCAGAAGTTTTAGAAGTGGTTTTGGGACTGCAGAAAGGAGTAAAATTCATGAAGATTTCTCGTTTCTTAAAAAAAAAAAACAAAACAGTTTTCAAATCAGAAAAAAAAAAAAAAAAAAGTGTGATATGCCATCACTCATGAACTTGAGTTTTAAGTTATGTGACAATATTTTCCCATGCCATATAAAGTCTCCCTTTGCAGGAGCATCTCTTGTCTGTAAGACTTTGCTGAGAAGCTGTTTCACCATGCCAGCAACTGCCTGAGAGCTCCAAAACACTAAAACCACACATGAAAGAATGGGAGAAGACAGTGGCTCAGTGCTGCTGACAGCAGTGACGTACCACCAAAACCCAACACAAACAAGCCTCGGCACAGACAGCAAGTCGATTAATAACGAGCAATGCAACTCATTAATACTGGTGTGGATACACATCTCACTGACAACACTGAGATTATCCAGTCAAACTCCCATTATCTGGGGCATCTCTGCAATTTGGATCACCCCTAAGTAATCACTCCAATAGTGCAGTGTATCCATGTAATGATGTTCACGGCAGCAGACACAAAAATCAAGGATGACAAAAAAGGGTGTAGGAGCCCTGGCAGGGAGCAGGGTGAAGCTCCAAGACTGGGAAGAGCTGTGGGAAGGAAACGCCCACCAGAGCCACAGACACCGATGGGACCTGTGAAGTTCCCTCGAGCGTCGGCAGGGAGAGCAGGTAACAAATGTTGCCTTCTCAGCTTCTCAAACTGTTTGCAAGGTTTTTCTCAGGTTCCATAAATTCATTTGTTGCAGCTATACTGTGAAGGAGTTGCAAGTGTCACAAGGAATCTGAGTCCATCCATTTCTTGAGGAAGATCTGACTGAAGCGGAAGGAAAGGAAATCATCCCTTTGTGGCTTCAGTGGCACAACCTCCGCTGCAGCAGGACTTGGCCCTTATCCTACCACACTCTCCTGGCCGGATTCCCTTCTGCTCACTTCCCTTTTTCATCTAATTTCCAGCTCCCCTTCTCCATATCATTTTCTCTTCACAATTTTTTTTATATACATGAAGTTAGAGGAGCTGTAATCTGGCTGAGGACAGACCTGATAAGATGGAAAGAATTTAACTGTATTTCAAGAGAAAAAGGCTCATTTAATTCAAACTTTGGTGGGGCTCCCCCCACCTCTTTTTTTCCTCCTGATGTTGCCCACTGATCTAAGAGAAAGTGTTATCTCTCCCTAAAGCACCTCAGTAGTATGTTATATTACCATGGCTACCACAACACTGCTATTAACACAACCCATGACATTTTCCCAATTCGCTTATTACCTATGGCCAGGCTCAGTGCATTCCAAATTTCAGTGCCTTTCACATACAGTAAGCTTAACATGCTCCAGTGACTCAGAATTTCCTCCTGTAAAGGAAAATCAACCTGGTATGGTCAATAATTTTGGCACTGTATCATAAAGTTTATCTGATGTGCAAATGTAATTCCCTTTCTGGATGCCTCATCCTGAAATCCCTTTTAGGTTGAGACCACTTGACATTTTTTGTGAAACAAAATGCCTTTTAAGTCATAATTTGTGCAGTGCTCGGTTTTGATAAGACATGACATTATGATATGATGAGTTAGTTGATTCTAAGTAAATTTGATTTATCCCACTTTTGGGGCTGGTATGATTTACAAAGATGCTGCCTTTTAAGATAGGATTGATTTTAATATAAGGTGGCAGCACCTTTTTTCTTTTTTTTTTTTTTTTTTTTTGTGAAACACTAAATCAGAGCAAGGTAACTATAAAAAATTTAAGAAAAGGTAAAATTAAACAAAATTTAAACACCAGAAATTAATATTCATGCATAATTGGCACTTGCTTACTGCTCTGAAGGAATACAGAGTGACAAATCAATTTCCATAACAATTCCACAAAATGTTTGGAAGTTTGCTTTTTATTCATAAAATCATATGCAAGCTACGGTTGCTGAAATCTAATCTGACCATTCTGTGAATACCCTGGAAAGTTCTTGAAATATTTTCCATCAAACAAGCACTACCACAATCAGGAATCTTTGTGAACAAAAGCAAAAGCATATGTACCCTTCATGAAACTGAAAAGATTTCCTCAGAACCTTTCATCTCCGGCTGTTCAAGTGCCGTTCTATGGAGCACCATCCTCATTTCCTCGCAGTATCCCTGCACCTTGTGATGCAGTGTTTGAAACATGCAAGTTTGCGATGCTGCAGCAATACTTTCCTCGTTGATAGGTAGTTATTTCTCATTTTCGCAGCATGAATCACCTATGTAATTCTGATGGCTACGTGGGAAAGGGACGGGAGAGCTTTGGTAGTTCGACTGAAGCAGAAATCTCTACCCCCGACCGACTGCGCAGAGGCATCTGCACTCACCCAAACGAGTTGTAAGCAGTTAGTAAACATTTTAGTAGGTAATGTGTACGTGATGGAGAGGATGTCTAACAGTGAGAATTCAAGGCTTTAGAGTTACATTTCTACTGAAATCTAACTAAACCCCCGCAGACTGCGTACACCACCCAGGGCATCTCATTCATGAGATCACGCAGTTTGGGAGCGGAAGGGCTACAACAAGCCGACAGACAATTTTCTGGTGAGCGGGGCTTTCCACAGCGGTACGAAAACCTGAGTCAGAGCAGCACACCGCCGTTCCCGCACCTGAGCCACACGGAAGGCGGACTTGGGCTATACTTAGAAAAATATCCAATTCAAACATCTCGCAGGAAAATGAGAGCGCGCTGGTGACTGTGCAATAAGCGAGGCGAAACCCAGAGCCCCGCTCCGGCGGGGGAACCGCAGCCCTCTTGGATCAGGGACTTCTCCGAGAAGAACAGAGTTGGAAGTTCCGTGATCGCCCACCCCGCGGCTGCGGGACCCCGAGCCCCCGTGCCCAAACCCAAGTTCGGGCACCGAGTTCGGGAACATTGGGAGGGAACTTTTGGAAGGCTGTGGGGAGCGGAGGGCGCTCGCCGTTCCTGCGGCACATCTCCGCCGGCCGCAGGGCTGGCTCGGGGAGCCGCGGCCGGGACCGGGGCGGGGGTCGCCGGCAGCAGCGGCTCTTTCCCCCCGTGGCGGATCGCACCGGGTGTTTCGTGCCCGGCGAGGTCATCGGGACCACTGGGGACATCATGCCGCTCCTCGCCCCCGTCTATTCGCCGCCGCCAAGGTTCGCCCCCAAGCCAGCGCAGCGCGCCCGCAAGCCGGGCGTGCGGGAGCGCGGGGATGGAGCGCGGCGAGGATGGAGCGCGGTGAGGATGGAGCGCGGTGAGGATGGAGCGCCGGGATGGAGCGCGGTGAGGATGGAGCGCGGTGAGGGGTGCGCTCCGCGACCGCGCCCGTCCGCGCAAGGCGCAAGGGAGCAAAACTTCCCGAGCAGAACCGGCGGGAAGTTCCGCGGCTCCGCACCCCGCCGCGGACGCGCCTTACCTCCGCGGGCTGCCGCTGCCAGCGCCTGGGCGACGGGCGGTAATCCCCAGAGCGTCGCCAGGGCCAGGAGGAGCGCGGACATCGCGGCGGGCGTGCGGGAGGAGAGGCAGGAGCCGAGCCTGTCGGCCGCGGGTGCGGAGCGGCAGAGCCTGTGCGGGGAGGAGGCGCGGCGGCAGCGCCGGCACTTTGCGGAGCGCGGAGCGCGGCTGGGCTCGCCGCACGCAGCGAGCGGGCAGCGCGGGGCGCCGGCGGCCGGCAGCGCCGCGCTCCGCCCCGCACCGCCCCGCGCGCCGCCCCTCGCGGCTCCGCGCTCTGCCCCGCACCGCCCCGCGCGCCGCCCCGCGCGCCGCCCCTCGCGGCTCCGCGCTCTGCCCCGCGCCGCCCCGCGCGCCGCCCCGCGCGCCGCCCCTCGCGGCTCCGCGCTCTGCCCCGCGCCGCCCCGCGCGCCGCCCCTCGCGGCTCCGCGCGCCGCTCGCGCCGCCCGCCTGCCGCACGCGCGCGCCGGAGGCGCGAAGCCGCCTCACGGGAGGCGCCCCTCAGCCGCTGCCCCCTCCCGCCTTCACTCTCTGAAATTTGAGGGGTTGTTTCGCCTTGCTTTTTTTTTATTATTATTATTATTTTTTTTTAATAATCCGCAAAGGCGAGTGAGTTAGCAAAAAGATACATGCAATTGTTAAAAAAAAGGGAAACCCCCACCAGCCCTTTTGCCGCGTGAAGCCGCGGGGATGCTGAGGGACGGCGATGCTGAGGGAAGGGGATGCGCACCTCCCGCCTCAGAGTGTGAGCGCCAAGTCGTTGTCCAAAGATGCCCAGGTAAATTTGGCTTCGGTTGATGATGCTCCACGGAATCGCCGGATGGTTTGTGGTAAAACACCAAAGCTCATCCAGTTCCAGCCCTCCGCCATGGGCAGGGACACCTTCCAGTAGAATAGGTGGCTCCGAGCTTCGGCCAACCTGTCCTTGAACAGGGTTTTGTTTTTATGTAATTCTCAGACAATGAAAGTAGGGAATCACGCTACTTTAACAGCACAATGCCATATCCAATGACCGCTCAATCTTCTCTAAGTGTTCTTTTTTGTCTTGAGGTCTCAGTTCACAGTCGATACTGCCTGTTTAGACCTTGTGTAAGAGTATTACCTTGAAATGGTCCCATACCAAAACTACAGTTCATCACATCTTCACACATTTGTTTTCTTTTTTTAAAAAGAAAAAACAGACCCTTTAATAGGTGAAAGGTGAAAAAGCTTCTACATCATCCTCAGATATTAGTTTTCTCCAAAGACAGCTGGGTGCTAATATTGATGGCTGAGACCTTCACATTCCAAGGGTAAAGCCTCAACTCTTTCACCTTCACGTGTATATCCACAGCACAGAACCTAAATACCTTTTATATGAAGCACTACGGCCAGGAGGCTTCCAGGACCAGACCAAGCAATGCTGAAGGACAGAAAAGTACACAACGTAGTATGTCAAATATTTCATTATATCTGTTGAACTGGGGGAAGTTCAGTTGCCCAAGCACTGAAGAGCCCAGTCGGGGTCCCGGAGTCGTCTCTGAGGTCAAGGATTGTCAGGACTCACAGAGGGTTGCAGGTTTGCTTGTTGACAGCAAAGAATTTGCAGCCAAAGGGGAAAATCCAGTTGGATCAAATTCTGCGCCTTTAAAGTCTGTGTAATTCACCTACAGTCAATTAGTATTTATACAGCCATAACAGCAGAATTATGGATCCCAGAGTAGAAAACCTTTGCTAATCTGGCAGTGTCCATGGCCTTGGAAATCGGTTGCTTTTATAACCAAAATGAAGTCATGCTGAATGTCACACTGAAACATCATTCCACTGAGTTTATGGAAGAGATTGCTCTGTGTCCTGCCTCAAACCCCCCAAGCCACCTATACAGCTCTTAGGCGTTAATTGTGGCTTTATTTGAGCAACCTATTGCATTTCAAATACAAAAATCTGTAGACGCTGGAGCAAAGTGAGAAAAATGTGTGAAGGAAAATAAGGGAATTCCAAGTTTTAAGGAACTCCTCATTAAATCAGTGACATGTTCCTGTGCCAGGACTGTCACATGGTATAAAGACACACATATTCACAGCAAACATGCTGTCCCAGCATTCTCAAGATGTGGAACTATCTTTGCAGAATAGTCTTCTTTCTTCTTGCCTTCTCACAAAATTTTCTGCAAAATTTTCAAACTCTGCAGGGTTGCAAGTGGTGATGCTTTTCCCCCAAAAGCTATCTGTTAATTGGCGTGCTGCCCTTTCGTGCCTCCTCACAAAAGCACCTCAGCTAAAGTCCTACTTTTCAGCCATCTAATTTGCTCCTTTTCATTCTTATTCCATACTTATTTAACAACAGTCCTCTCTACTCTCCATGAATAATTTCCTTTAATGATACAGTGCCATTTAGTGCCCATTCTAAACATTAGCATTTATGAGACACTTTGAAGAACTGATTGATCTTGCTTTCAATACTGCTGATCATATATGCACATAAGCTTATTAAAATATTTAAATGATATTTATAATAAAAGTCAGTGGCCCCCCTGTTTGCAGGACATAAAGTGTCGATATGCAGTATTCGGTGTGAATTACAACTTAAAATGCAATTACTGATAAGTAATTATTTTCCAAATTGCCTAAAAATGTAACTTGCTTTAAGATAACACCATGAGGCGAGAATTCTTATAGAAGTCTCGCATTTAAAATACAGGCTGTTGAAGAAATAAAAGCTGACCTTTGATAAATCATTCCCCTCAGCCTCATTTCCATTAAACATCAATTGCTATGAAATGTTGGAAGGATGGCGTGTCTCTGATGGAATAGGATGACCTCAACAGTACAGTAAAAATACAAAGAAGTAACTCAACTCTCGTCTCTCCTTTCCACATCCAAAAAAAGGCTGCACCAAGAAGTGTATGAAAGTTTTAATGCATATATTCTAATGCATATATTCTATGAATAAAAAAAAAAAAGTTTGCTGAAAAGTTTGCTGAAATGATCATAGTCCAAGGCAGTATTTATACATGTATTATAATTTAGATGCTTCAAGCCATCACCTGCTGTATGACAGGCTTTTTAGCCTCAGACTTGAGGAAAAAAAGGGAATGGCAATTTTAGCTGGAAGCAGTCTGTGCATTCCCAGCCTCCCTGTTGCTGTTTGAATGCACACAGCTGTGTTCAGATTTCTGTGTGGTGTCTGAATGTCGAGACACACAGGACCAGTGCAGGTACACAGCCCAGGAACCAGTCTGGCTTGTCAAATATTTATTGAAGTCTTCACTCAGTCCCACTTGAAAAATCCAAATCAGAAGCACTGGGGAGTTGCACAGAGAGCGGATACAGTGGAGAGCTACAGAAAAAAATCCAGGGAATCTCTTTTTCTTGCTACAGCCAAAAAAAAGAAGTTAATTGCACAGGAGACTAGACTAAAATACTTGTCAGAAGTAAATTCAAAGTTAAAACTGCTGTTAGAGATCTGTTCGCACTTCCAGGACTTTATAACATCTACCTCCTAATCAGAGTTATTAACACTGACAAGTTAAATAAATTAATTCATCAAGCTATAGAATATTATGAAATCTCTTATTTAGATAAATTAAACAAAGTAGAACCAATCATTCATACTTGCCGGTATAATACAACAGAGGAATATTAATTATCGCCAGAAGGTAATTCTGGCATTAGTCAGCATGAAAACGCCCGGACTGCATCACTGAGACCTGGGTTGTGCTCATGTTTATTGTGTACCCGCCACAGCCTTCGAGTGGTTGTGTGGGTCGGCAGGGATGGTGGCAGCAGTGACTCCCCAGTGCCTGGTGTGGCGGGGACAGTGGGGACAAAGGTTGCTGGCTGGTGTGCAGCCCTTTGCAGAGCATCACAGTGCCTGGCCTGGTTGCTAGGGGATGGTGCTGGCAGCCAGACCAAAGGCGGTCGGGTGCCCTGCCCCGTCCCACCACACAGAGAAAAGTTGCCAGGCAGCAGCTGACACAGGAGCAGAAAGAAAGAAGGGAGAAAGTATTTGAGAGGATCAAGAAGAGAAGAAAGACTAAAGATTAAAAACAGAACAAAAAAAAACCCACCCTATCTGAATTCAGAGGGTTGCATTACACGCTATCCCTGGTGGAGAAAACATCCCTGAAGAAATTTTTCATTACTGCAATGCAACGTTGGTTTCATTATTAAATACTTTCTGAATGTGCATCTCCAACAGCTGCAGTAAAAGTTCTCCATGTATGAGCTGCAATGTGGATATTTGCATACCAAGTGTCATGGATGGAAATTGCTGCCTGGCATTCCAGATGATTTGGTGTGGCTTTAATACATAAATTGGGAGGTATTAAAAGCCACATAAAAACAGATCAGTGTGAAGACCCTGCCTCACTAGTGCAACAATAAATGGGACACAAAGCAAAACATAAAGTCCCAAACCTGGAAACCATGACCTTGATCCGCACTAAATTCCATCTTCCAGCCATTGTAAAGAAATTCTGTGTTTTTTTCCTTACAAAACTCTCAAGACGTGGTGCTGGCCCACACCAGGGGAAATGCAATGAACTGATGCAGCTCTGCTAAAGGGCAGCTCAACACCAGCTTGTGGTACCCAGACATCTGCTCAGGACAAGTGACATTTTGCAGTTAACTGGACATGCTTTAGCGAAGGCATAAATGGGAAATCTTAATGCTGATTGCGAGGTTTGGTTCTCATAAAAATAGCCTCATAAAAGTTATTAGAACAGAAAAGAACTCATTACCTTTCCAGTCTGTTTAAAGGACAATTTTGGCACACACACACACTTTCAAAAGAAAGTTCTAAATCATTCTATTATCTAAGAAATTAAGAAGTTTACATAAACCAGGCGAAATTCCTTACCCACCATCCTGCTGTACTCAGAGGTGCTGCACTCACATGCAGGGAGAAATTAAATTTATTTCCAGTGAGTGGAATAGAAACTCCAAAAAACAAAATATTCACAATCACTGCTCAGAAAAAGTATGAAAAGTAGAAAAAAAGAGAAAAATATCTGGTTCCACCTGTTTCAAACTCTCATAGTAAAATTTGTGACCTGACCATGGGGCATATTAGTCAGTTCAAAGTACTTTCTTTACCAGTTTATCCCAAAATAAATATACTACATGGCTCTGAATAGCACAATAAAATTACCTTTGTTTAATATAATGTAGTTTTCTGAGACGGTGGATAACCAAAGTTCATCTCCCAAATATCCATGTTAAGCATGTGCTTAATCATGATTTTGTTCTACATCTTTAGTCCTGAAGGTCCAGTTACTGAAATTGTTGAGATTTGAACAACTAAGTGCCTCTCCAGTAGGACCAAGGGATAGCAGAGACCAGTCCTACCATTAGCAATTTAGGATTAACTCCATCATTTATGGCATTCACACAAGACCTATTCAAAAACCCACATGAAAATTGCCAAAGAAGAGAACTCATCCTTTTTTCTTTTTATTTTCCTTTTTAAATTAGGTCTTAATGCAACTTATTTATGAAATTTTCAATTTCATTGTGCAAGTGTTGTGAAGTAAAGTGTACAACTTTATCTACGTCTTTTATTTTCCTAAACATGGCACCAGGAATAACTTACTAGGATCTTCCTTAGTGATAGCAAATGATTAAAATAATAATAATGCATAATGCATAATGTCATTGGCAGAAGTCATTATCCATTTCCACAATCTCCTATTATGTTCCCATATCTTACTGCTCTCAAGGATCATCTATTTGCCATTTGCCAGAAGCACAGAAGGAATATCTAAAAAAAGGTGTTTTGTTTTTTTTTTTTTAAGACTGATACCTGGTGGTGCTGAAATTAGAGATACTTGTATTGTAAATGGATGGTATTTGACAAATATCAATTGTGTGTTCCCAGTCATGTAGCATAAGAAGAAAAGATGATATACCACAGAAATAAGGTGACTCTTGACAAACCTGGAGAGCTCAGAGTTTTTTGGCATGCCCAGGAAACACATAAACCATTTCTCCTTATGCAATAAAATCAACTATAGCTAATGTATTTATTCTTAAAAAAAAAAATTACAGTTGCCCCTCTCTGTTGTACATTGGCTCTTCATGTCAAAAGTATTCCAGCTTGAAGCAAAACAGTGATGATGTTTCACATTTGTATTTTAGATGATTTTCCTAAGGGAAGAGCCCTCCCTTTTCACTCCAAACATACCTCCACAATTCAGCAGCCTTATAAACTTATTACATTTTCCCTTCTCAATAAACGTTAGACACTTGCATTACTGAAGGAGCCTGTATGAACACTTTCCTTCTGGCACAATATTTTTCTACAGAGAAATGGAATTTTACTATTTGGATGAGGTTTAGTCCCGTGGCTGGTGGTGCATCAGCCCAGGCTCTGTCCCACCCCTACTGCAATGGCATCAGCACTGCCTGGCCAGGCATGAGAGCTTCTCTGTGTAACTGTTTCCCATCCAAACTTCCTTTAACTTTCCCTCTAGGAGAAATTAGTGCCATTTACCAGTCTGAGATGTTTGGAAAATTATCCTGCTGACAGCTATTATAGTGACTTTTTACTCTCTTCCTCCAAAATGTATCAGAATGAAAACTTATGAGTCTGCACCACAGCGTTTCAAAGGCTAAACGAGCCTCCCCCCGACTACAAAGCAAATTATTGTGTGACGGCAGCCAGGTGCCAGAGCAGGGTTTTCATTCTGGTTTTGGGCTAAATCTGATTAATCATAAAGCAGATCAAATAAAAGAACATCTGGTACAAGATTTTTGCCATCAGATAAAGGCTTTACGGTTGCAGTCCAAATGACTGCTGTGGCAAACAGCCACCACTACAACAGTAGGCAAAATTTTCCTTCCTGGAAAAAAAAACTATTTACATAAATAATTGTTTCACTCCATAAAGCCAAGAATAGAGCATGCAAATATCATTAAAGTTTAAAACAATCCCAAAAACTCGGTAGGCGAACAGTAATTGTCTCTACTATTGAAGCATCATGTAAAAGGTACCTTGTTTAGAATTTAAAAATGCAGAGAAGCTCCACAATCTGCACGATGCTCTTATGCTTTTAGCATAATCATGCTCTGAATGTCATTTAAATGCACCTTTTAATATAATTTTGTCTTTCATCGGGGAATAGTGAGGCTGCGACAAAAAAAAAAAATAGTTTAGTTTATTTTCCTCACTTTTGTTCCTTTTATAAAAGGTAAAGTGAAAATGTGCCCCAGGGTCTGCCCCATCCCGGCGCAGACGATCTGAGAAGTTTGGGAGGAGCGGGATCTGTTTGCAGTCCTTGAGTGCCCCCCATAGGCTACTGCTCAAATCATCACTTCGAACTAGGCTCAAACCCAAAAATCTTTCAGTTTTGGGGGAAAAGGAATGTAAAGTCTTAAAATCGAAGTCGTCTCCCCCCGCCCCTCCCCCCGTAATAAAATTATAGATCACAAAGGAACATTACAGTGGTTTCCACGTCTGTAGTGCCAGTCACTATTTACATTGTATTTTATTTTTTGAATAGTCTGTTTAGTTGGGTTAAGGCTTCAGATAATTCTAAACACAATTTATTTCAATCTGGCCAATCAAAATGAAAAAATAATAGATATAGCATATTTCAAGAAGCATAACAGTTACTTTTCTAATTCAAATTTTTATGGGAATAAAAACTACAAAAGCATACTGTAATTTGAAATGGTATAGTTCCCAAAATAAGATAATTTATATAAATTCATAAATTCTATTTGAAAATTAAAAGACCAAAGCTACTTATGATGAATTCTTAAAAAGTAGGACTTTTAAACTTCTGTAAATATTCTCTCTTTTTATAATTGACTCTAAAATATATTCTCCTTTTATCTGTGGTTGATGTTAAAGCAAACCTCACATTTTGTAGATAAAGAAACTTTGCACATACGACCATGGCAGGGTCAGATACCTCCTTGTCACATACCCACCCACCTTTGGAGCATCTCATGTCTGCACAAATGCACTTAAGGAGCATGAAGAAGGAAAGTGGTAGAACAGGCAAAAGAGACTACTGAGAAAAAAAAAAATTAAGTGGGATTAAAAAAAAAAAGTTTAGTGAATGTAATCATTGAATAATATGTTAGAAGGTGATTCAGAATGGAACATAAACTCTCTGAGGGTTTAATTTCCCCAGGCTTATCTAGCTAATGCTGTTAGGGAATCACAGCATTCACTCTCATGTCTGCAGATGGAATAACAATGAAACACAGAAATTGCTACATGGAGGAGAGGGAGAGCTGCAAATGAGAAACTACAGTGAACGATGCAGAGGGAAAATCCAAATTCAACGTCTAAACAAAGATCACATTCATCTTTATTTATCTCTTCCTTGTAACAGAAGCAGGTAGATCTGTTACCAGTGCAAGTGCACAAATCAGAATAACATGGCTCTATACTCTGAATTTAATCCCTGACCTAAAACTGCCGAGTAACTGCTCCCATGGAATGACTTTGACTCTCCTGAGGGTGAAGCCCAGCTCATCTGCTCTTACCCTTCTCTCACAGGAGAGAATTTAGCTCACTGCCTGATGCAGTGGGACATTCAGCAGCCCCTTTCTCTGCCCAAGCTCTGCAGTGCACATTGAGTAGGTCTGGAAGAAGTTTCCTTAAACAAGTTGCTAGAGAGATCTTGACTGATAACAGTTTTACAGTCACTGCTTGAACTTTTAGAAGAATTCTTCTGAAAAATGGGATTCTGATTCAAAAGGCTGATTTGCTCCCTTTTCCCTCTCTCTGTCTCCTCTAAAGAAGAGGGGTATTCCCCTCCTCTGGACAGGACAAATTCTGAATCTTCTTTACCTGGAATGAGGATACATGTAGTGCTGGTGGGGGGAAAGGAGAAGAGTAGAGAGACAGAAGACCTTTATGTTGAACCAACTCTTTGTTTTGGTGATCCTGGTTAAGATGGGAACTCACTTCAATAACCTGAGCAGCTCTTTCATGGCTGTGTGCTACCTGCCCATCTAAAGGGGGAGCAGAGCAAGCTGTGCACTCATGCAGAAATGAAAGGGCTCTGGATATTAGCTAATATCCAATGCCAGTTACATCTGAAAAAATACTTCAAGGGCTTCAACATTTTTTTTCAATGCAGCACAGCAGGAAAAGAAAGCAGATGATGTCAAAACACACGTGGCTGTCTGTGTGTGTGAGGGACCTAGCCTGAGAGACTAAGGCTTTACTTTCAGCTCTAATAATGAGGATATGAACATAAACCTCTTCTTCTCTATCCTTTTCCCTAGACAGCAACAAGAGTTCTCTGCACATGTAGAAAAATTAGGCTCAGCTCCTCTTCACCATGCAAGAGAGACACAATTCAGCATCTGCCTGCTCCTTTACAAAGGGCTTTCAAGGATTCTGTCATATATGTCTGAAAGGAAACTTGCAGCAGGATGAGAGAGGAAATTTCGTCATGGATAAATAGCTAGGTGATTAGAAACAAAAGGTAGCAGAAAATTATTATTATTTTCTCAATGAGGAAAGTGGAAGTCACTCCAGGAGTCCCCAAGGATATTTCTGCAGCATCACTTCAAAGCCAAGAAGACATCTCTTGCATGTCTTATATTGGAATTTATATTTTGTCCTAATACATGGAGAAGCCTTGTATAAACCAGTAACCTGGTGCCCTTCCTCTGAATGAGAATGCAGGGGATTGAAGAGTGAGGAAATGATACAGGGAGCAACAGAAGACAGAAAGGGAAAGCCAAGAAATGAAGAGAAAGTCACTGGTAGCTGGGCCAGTTGGGATTCGTGGTCCTGAGGGAAACATTCTCCAGCTGATCTGAAAAGCTTATTCAAGTTTTAAAATTATATTAAAAAAAAAAAAAAGGAAAGCAGAAGCAAGAATGCAAATGAATTATCTGATGGAAAGAGGTGTTAAATACCATTGGCTCACAAGAGGATTATTGAATGAAGGGGTCCTGCAACTTTCAAAATCAGACCTTATTTACTTATTTTCTGTCTTTTTCTTTGCAGAAGAATACACACTTTCAGATGAAGAAAATAAACTTAAACTAGCAGATTCCTCACATTAACTTGTTCTGAACACTATATTTAAGAGGTACAAATGTCTGCAAAAAAAAAACAAACAAAGAAAAAAACGCAGTTACAAGGGATGGTACTTAGGTCTTTTCTCAAAGTAAACAAAAGTATCTCTGCAAACATAAGAAAAAAACTTTTAACAATCTCTCATATTAAACACACTTTGATAGAAACCTTAATTCATTCTTTCTGAAAAAAAATATCTACAAGGATAATGCTGTAGCAGGACACGTGGCTGGGATTATTTGAAATGAAAGCAGGAAGATCTTGTAGTGCCCTATGGCAATCCGTCTGGGGAAGATCTCAAAAATATCCAATACTTACTTTAATATAGTCTGTCCCAAAGGCAAAACTATTTGCTTTTCACAGGGATTTTTATGAGCTACATCTTAGAAGTAATCACTGGCAAAGATAATTTATTGTTAGCCAGGGAGGATATTGAAAGGCAGGGGAGCTATTAATCATCTATGCAGATATGGGTGAGATGCTGGCCCCATGGAAGTCAATAGTAAAATTCCCATTGACATCTGTGAAGCTGGGCTATTACTCTCCGTGCTGGAGGTTTAAGTGTTTGCTCTGTCTATTAGGTCAAGCTTCTCATTCGCATAATTTTCTGATTGACAGAGTTACGCCAGGGTTTGAACGAGGGAATAGCTCCAGTTTGCTGAAATGAATATTTTTTTCCAGGAGGACTGCTTCAATATTTATAATAGGGATTGTTTCTGTGTTACAAGGTACAAATATGCTGTAAACATCCGGGTGTAGAGGTACAGTCAGTCTTTGTTCAGAATTGGGAGGAGGCCGTGGCTGAGATTGTGTTGGGTGAGATATTGTCATTCTCTCTTCCTGGAAAGTCCATTGGTGCTTAATCTTTCTTTCACTGGGAAAAGTTCATAATGGAGCTATGAAGTACAACAAACTAACAGCAAGTCCAATAAACAATCCCAGAAATATCTACACTCAAAATGCTTTCATACAGTTACCAGTGTCCTTCAGTATAATTCATGCTTTTCATGGAAAGTGGGGATATGAGTCCCAAGAGTTAAGTCTGTGTAAAAAAGGGAAAAAAAAAGCCAGAAAAAATACACAGCTTTAAGCAAAGCTCTTCCCTTTTCTGTTGGAGAGGGTGATATGTTTCATAGTGGGCCATTTGGTGACATTATGCCACTTATATGTCATGATCAACACACTCTCACTCCTGCTCAATATTTAGATTCTTTGTGAAATGTGTTGCCGATGCTTCATAAAGCTCCATCTCCTCTGCAGCCGTAAAGGATGTGATCAAATTATTTCTACCTGCTTGTAGACAAAGGAGGCATCATTTTTAGTCTCAGCCCATGGGAACAGAAGTGATTAAACAATTGCTGTTTAAAAATAGCATCACACATCACCAGCAGTCCATCGCACAGTCAGCTGTAAACCAGCAGTTGCAGAGATGTTTGTTTTTACCCTCTTCTGGCCTGTCATGGCAGACAAAATATTCTCTTTCTCCAAATTGATTTGTTCTGAAAGCTCAAGTATATTTGTTTTCCTGAGCAAGTTCTTATGATTAATAATAGTAGGTGAGAGTTATTCTGTGTGCTTTATTTTAATGAATAAAACCCAAATCACAGGGAGGTTTGTGTTCAAACAAGGATGGAACAAAATTCAGTGAGAGATTTTTGCTTTTCATGTGTCTTTTCTTTGGTGTTCAGGATTCAAATCTGTAGCAGCACACTCCAAATCCCTATATGGGAAAACCAGGGTCAGGCCCTAGTGATGGATTAAATCTCACTATCCAGAATATTTGAAATTGCTGTTTTGTTCAGAAGCATGGGGCTCATAAAAGGAGCGATAGCCTTATCTATGTATTTGTTTTCATGTATATTCAAAACAGACTGAAAAGCCTGGTCTCTCTTAATTAAATCATGAATAAATATGAGATTTCCTCCTGTTAAAGCCCAGCCTGCTTCCTGAGCTCAGACTTTCCACACCAGGCGGGCTTGGATCGTGCAGGTTCAGCTGGCTGAACCCTGTTGTCAGCAGCTTGAGTGATATGTTCAGAGTGCATGATCTGGTCTGGCACATAGAGAATGAGATCTATTGAACACGATCCTGGTTCCCCAGAGCCTGAAATTCAGATTCAAAAGATGCACTGGCCTCCTTCCTAGGGCTGTGGGATGTCAGTCCTGGCATTCAGAACAATGATCCAATTTCCTGGGACCCACATTTCTTATTTCCACCTCAGAGAGAAGCATATGCTCCTCTCTAAGGAGTCAGGCAGCACAAGGTGAAACCTCCAAGTTGGGGACTCATCTCAGCTTCCTAAAATACAGCCCTACCTTTATTCTCTGGGGAAGCGAGCACATGGAGCAGCCAGGAAGCTGAGAGAGCGGATCTGGACCAGCAACCAAACTCAGCAGGAGCACACCCAGATCTCAGGGATTTTGGCAGGCATTGTTCTCCCCACCCTTACGTCCCACACATGAGCTGCTTTCTGTGTGTCTGTCATCCTGTGGCTGGCCACCCATCCATCCCCAGTTTGGGAGGGGAGATATCCTGGGTATGGAGCACATGGTGCTGTCCCCTCACAGTGCCGGAGGCAGCCAGCAGCAGCAGAGGTGGGTGGTGCATGGCACGGGAAGGAGCAGGAGGACTGTCCAGGCCATGTGAGCAGTGGCATCAGATGAAAGGCACGCAGGAAGGCATCAGATGCAAAAAGCATCTTAATTATGGCAATTCAAGGCAGAAGTAAAATTGCCTTCCTAATTTTGGAGAGCACTGATAGGAAACACCCATCCTGCTAAGGCTGGAGCACAGATGGAGCTGGACTGCCAGCAATAAGGTCATTCAAGGGGGAATGTGGAAAGGGCAATGCCTTTGGGGTAAGGTCCTGCTCTTTCACTGTATGATGGGTTTCTGCTAAAACTGTCAGGCATTGCCTTTCATTGCCCCAATTTACCAATTCCTTCAGGAGAAGAGCTAGTGAAAAGTATGCTTTTCTGGATCAGATATTTCCCATTTGCCCAAGCTTTTCCAAAGAGCAGCTGATTTCAGTGCCTGTGTGGCTCTGTGAAAAGGCTGTGACAGTTTATTCCTCTGGCTTTTCCATGCAATGCACAAAAGCCTTTCCCACTTCACCAGCTATCCATATCCCCAGAAGTACATCACAAGCCAATATTCATGTAGACTTCCAGAGCACTGCAATATCCTTAGAGGTGAGGGAGATTCCCAAGAGAGATTACTAACCCTGATTTTTTAATCAAACAGCAGAGGGTTGTAATGCAAACAGAGATTGAGATGCCATTTTCACATCCCACTCCTCTGTGTGTTAACCCTCAATAACACCTGATCTGCCCATAGGCTGTGGAAAGAAGGTCTGGCTGTGTCCTGCTTGCACTACCTTCAGCTATGGAAAACAAAACTCATTCTGCTGGATGGCAGGGAGAGGATTCTGAGCCTCCAGGAAACCATAAAGGCCAGCACCTGAACAAGGGACCTGGACAGACTGAAGAAGACATGATGGCAACCTGAAGATAAAAACTGAACCAGGGTAGGAACTGCCTTTTGAAGTGCATTGAACACACAATGCATGAGAAATAGTTATAATTCTGAAGCCAGACCATGAAAGCCATGCTCTGCCACTTGCTATATCAATTTGGGGCACCTTAAAATATGCTGGGGAATCAGTGTGCATATGGTGAAATGTGAGAATGCAACCATGCAAGTGCATTTTTGGTAGAAATGGAGGCAGGGAGTGGGGAACCAGATAAACATAATTTTATGCTACATTGAAATACTCAACACAGGAAAATGAAGGTCATAGTTTTTTGTGTGCATTTGTCAAGTCCAGGCCAGATTTAACAGTCCAATTTTGAGTTATTTTTCTCCCTCACTGTTCCTGTGTTAGAAATCTCACACAAATATTGTAAGAAGTTGTGTAATGGCTTTATTTTCCTTTGGACAGAATCACTTTGATGCTTTGAACCCCATCTCCTACCCCCATCTTCTTATCAGGTGAATCTCCACCCTCTCATGATGCTTCTACATTAAGTTGCATCTCTTGGGCCAATTCAGGACACTCGCTGTCACTGTTGCTGTTGGCAGCACAGTACACAAATTTCAAATTAGCTTTCAAAGTAATCAACATTTTATCATTTATTTATACGTCATCTTTATATCCACCTTAACATTTAAGCATTAAGATAAAAAAATAGTCTTTGAGTTGAATATTGCATTTCACTCTGCATAATTGGATGTATGAGTCTTCTTTTGTTTGATATACAAAAGTCTTGTGATGGGGTGCAATTCAGCTAACATTTCTGCTTTTAGTACATCTTTTTTCCTGAATTTCACTAAGAGGACTGGAAAAAAGTAGATGTGTGTCGCACAGAGCTTTTTACATTATGGAATTCATAACCCTCATAGGACAATAACATAAATGATGCATCATCGAGTTCTGCATTGTCTGAGGCACATACTTGACACTGACAGAGAAGGAGCTTTTCTGAATAATCCTTTCACACCATCAGCCTCGGAGGGGCTCTGCTGCCCTGGTCACAACTCCACCCTCATGAGTCACCCGTACAAAGGGGTCCTGAATGTTTTGCAAGAGTCACTCTCAAGAGTTTAGAGTTCAGCCTTTTTCTGTCACTCATGTAACATCTGCTTTTCAGAAGCAAGGCTTCTGCCTAGCTATTTTTTTTCAGAAAATGGAAAAAACCTTTAGTTCTGTGCTTTGTTACTGGTGGGGTTTTTTGGTTGTTTGTTTGTTTAAAAAAAAAACAAAAAACAAAAAACCTCTTCCTGTTCACACCATTTGCCATTCTTGCTCCCATCCTGGCTCCCAGTGGCCCAGCAGAGGCTGGCAGAGCCCCTGCTGCTATGGAAGGAAGAGGAAAAGGCTTACCACCTTGAAGAAATCAGTCCACCTGAAAATGTCAGGCCACCAAAACTGCTCCTTGTCAACTGCAGCAGGAACCATGAGCTGCTCAGCTTCACAACAGAGCAAAAGTGAAACAAGTAAGAGTGATTTGTTGTATGTCCTGGTGGCTGTTGCTTGACAATGGAGGAATTTTATTAAATTCAGAAACTTTGAAGTTAGAAGGTATCTGGAGACAAAATAAAACCTTGACCCTTTTACAGGTTAAAAAAAAAAAAAAACAGAAGGAAAAGGAGCTCTTGGAGAACAATATCTAAAACAAACAGCTTGGAATACTGGGTATTAAGGACTTATTTGGTGATGGAGAGGAAAACTTACTAGATATGAGTTCCAGTAATAGCTTTCTATAGCAACCACAGAAATATGAGATCTGGGCAAAAGGGGAGAGAGAGAGAGAGATTCCTTTTGCCTCTGCTGATGAAGATAACAATTTTTCCTTGAGAGTGTCTAGAGAAATATATAAAAAGCCTTTTTCACCACATGGTCAACACAGGAATATGAGAATACCTTATAATGTGATGTGTAGCTGCTTTGTTCTCTCTCAATATTCTTACCCATCCCATCTAATGATAGTAGTGAGAAAAAGTTTATTTTCATTTTAAATTTTACTTCTTTGAACAAATCTTTGCTTACTGAGAGGGATTAGCATTTTATTAAGAAGCCAGGGCACACCTGTACAATCATATACTGAAGGCCTTAGATGAGAAGATTAAAATGTGCACTAATTTCAAGATAGAATTTGCATGTTCTGGCCCTTAAATTGCAAAGCTATAGACATAGCTATGGCAATTATATGCTTTTACTTACTAAACTAAAAAATTAAAGATGCAAAAAAGTCAACCTAAAAGAACAAAAATTGATCTAAAAGCTTACCCGAATTACAGGAAAAGTGTTTCTGTTCCAGAAAGAATTAGAATCAACACTGGAAAGAGAGTAATTGGGTTGACTTCAGGTTGACTAATTCACACACTGAAAGTTGATGATCACTGGGATTTGAGATTTGGGGGTTTTTTTTATGTTTCAAATCTAAAGATATTTAAATTATAGCTGTGTTTTGAAATTTCTTTTATAGTCAGAAATAAATGATTTATTTTTGGTTTACTTACAGACAGAACCTACTTAATTTGGCACTAATGATTATTCGTTACCTTATGCTTCCTTTCAACCATATTTTAAATTGCCGTGAAATTATTATAAGTTATGAACATGAAGATGAGTAAAGGAAATCCTGAGTCCCAAACATGAGTCTGATGCTTGTTAAATGCTTTGCACTGGTTGTTTATTACTCAGACACACACAATTTCTTTTGCTTCTCTGCTGCTGTGGAAGGATCCTGTTTGGTTCTGTTGACCTCTTCACCTTAGCATCTATATTTGTACTTCCCTCTTAGTCCTTTAGCCCAATCCTTGCTCAAGCCTAGAAGAAAAAGATTTTGCAGCCCTAAAAGGTTTGCTGCTACCTTACCCAGTCCTGTCTGGCACGACCTTGTGTAAATTATTGTATTCCATATTTATGGCATGGTTCCCCTCTTCCTCAGGTCTTGAGGTGCCGCTAGGAATAGATGTGAATCCTGACAGTAAAAATGAACAACATGAAAGAACAAGACTTGCTCTCTTCCCCCTCTCCTCCCCTCCATCTGAATCTCTGTTTTAGCCAGCAGCACCAAGGGCTTTGCTTTCCTGTTGCAAATGAACCTGTCTCAGCTGAAAGGCAGCGTTATGTAAGATTTATATGTTGCAATTATGAAGTATTATTTTTAGATGTTTCTCTGGCATTACAGCATTTCAGCCAAAAAATCTCAAGTTGCATAAAAGAGCACTTGAAGTGTAAACTTTGAAATGTACTTTTAATAGTGCCCTAAGCTTGGCAGCAAGCCAATATTGCACCAGTCCTGTATCAGGAAGAGCAATAAGCTCCCTAAAGGCTCTGGGTGGGGAACATCAGTCAGTAAGCACCTAAATATTAATACCAGTTTGCATTCAGGAATGCCAAGGACATCCCATTCTCAATGGGATGGCTCAAGCCAAAGATTCAATCCTGAAAAAAAGTCTTTAATCCACACCCCAGTATTGGGGGGCATCAGGATATATGTCCAAACTGCCTTGGTAGGTTTCTTTTGATTTGATGAACCAAGAATTATTCGGTCTAAAACTGGGTTGTGGTCAATGTAAACATAATGAATCAGAAGTATATTGATAAAAGCAGATTATTGCAGAAAAAATGGCCACTTTGTTGCCCTATATCACTTCTCCCCTAAAGGTTCCCTGTTCCTACAAAAAAGTTATTGAAAAAGAGGAGGGGGGGAAAAAATAACACTATTAGTCCAAACCAGAATTTCTCAGACTTTTATCCAGTTTGTTCTGTGCTGCAGAATATTTTCAGGTATCAGTGATGCCATTAATGCAGAAGTAATAGACTTACCTTACAGTACCCATCTCTTTGTGAAGAAAACAAGCTTCTCAAACATCTCAAAATTATGTCTTTTTAATTTTTTTTCCCTGTAATGGTTGTGTCCTCTGTTTTATGTCTGATAATGCTCTGTTAATCAGAGTTATCTCCATGTATCTGATAACTATTTATAGTATAAAGGGAGCACCACTGAGAGCTAGAGCTCCTTTCTTACCAACCAAGAGTCCTAAATTCTTAAACCCAGAAAATCCTGCTCCTCCCCACTTCTGGTCCTCTGGCAAGTAGAAATGGGAAAACTGGAAGGTGTCCCTCCAGCCTGGCACCCAGAGGCCCAAGAATAGAGGAGTTCACATCTCCTTAGAGTGCTTCATACTTCTGAGGCATTCAACTTTTAGTCCAAGTTCCTAGCTCCCACATCTTTGTGTTCTGCTATTCCTGACCATATTTTAAATCTAGATTGAGGTGTCTTGTGGCTGTTTGGTGAGATGTGTTTGCATTTCCACAGACCTGCTGCTGAGCCATCCTCCCTCACCATCTCAGGCAGACAGGCCTTGGCACCCCAGCAGCACACAAGGGCTCCCAGGTCTCGTGTGTTTGCATGTGAAACCAACTTCTCTGAAATTCATCCTGCTCCTACATAATGGCTGTTCTGCCTACTGCAGGATAAAATTAACTTCAAGGTGAGAGATTAAACTGTGTGCATCATCACAAAAAGAACTCACCCGAAAGTTGCCAGCAGGAATGTATTGCAAGAGATCATTCTGCAAGAAAATTGGTTCCATCCCATTTCTGATCCAATCTCATGTTGATTCATGTAGCTCAAATTCGTTTAAAGGAATGAGATAATATTGTGCCAGTGATATGCAGTCATGCTTCAACTTACACCTCTGTCTTCTGCCCATTACAAGAATCTGAAAATGTTTGCAAATTAATCATTAGCATGGATTCAATTTTATTGATTTATTTTAAATTTATGCAAGGTCTTGCTGCTTACAGATGTCCATTCATAGCCTCATGATCCTTACAGATGTTGTTCATTCATAGCAATACTAAATTCATGTAAGTCTGAATTTCAGAGCAGGACCAAAACTAAAAATATTATTGCTTAGGACAATGTTAAATTTAGAAGTAGGAAAAAGGGACCCATAATCATTGCAAATATTTTTATTATATTCCTGGACAGGATAAGTGTGTGGAAATAAAGAAAATAGGTTTGGTACTGGTAATTTTGAGAAGACACATCTTTAGTTTTATAGAAGTATAAGACTCTACTGAGCAGTATCGAATATAGCTCCCTACATAAAATGCTGTTAGTTTGCCTTGTCAGTCTGCTGATGCTCCTGAGCTGCTGAGCTTGGCATGGAGGGGAGCTGTGGGTGTCTTGATGGAGTAACAGAGCCATAAGTGAATATGCTCACAGTTTTAAAGTCATCATTTTTATTCCCTTTCTCTTTAGAGCTCTCACTGGAAAGATTTTATGTTTCTTTGAACTTTTTCAAAGCTGACTGTTAGGACAATGGGGTTTAAATCAGCTCCATACTTCTCTTGTTCCCCTTTCCTCTTTAGATCATCCTGTTTGTTAAGCAGAGATTTCAGGATATTTTCTTTTACCTCTCTTTCTGTTTGTAATGATTTTAGAATAAACTCCAAATCAGAATAGTCTAACTAGACAAGTCAATAAATATCTAATTTAGTCCACAATGCAATGGACATTTAGATTTACATCAAATTTATTCATGATAACCAGCGATCTCCTGTAAAAATCACCAAGATTTGAAATGGTACACTGGGTTATTTTACTTATTTTTTCTTAAAATGTTTTAGCAGTAGTAAAAACCCAAACCCAAGACAATAATTTTATTTCAGCCATTATGAATACACAGAGAGGTTTCCTTAGTTCTGAATTTAAAAGCCTTTCTATTTTTACCTCAAAATATAATTCACATAATTTAGGAGTTATTATGAGTGGTTAATCTATTTTTATTTTTCATTCATTTAGTATGAAATAGAGAGCTGTGGGCTAAGCCCATTAATACAGGATAACTGCTCTATGGAAACTACAAATATTCAGAAGTTTCCAAAGCAAACAACCCCAAACTTAAAAATTAACTTAAAAACTCAGCCTGAGGGAAGCTCAAGGAAATGAATAAAAATATCCAGAAAGAATTAGAATCAACACGGGAGAGAGAGCAATTGGGTTGACTTCAGGTTGACTAATTCACACACTGAAACTTGATGATCTTGGGAGTTGAGATTTTTTAACACTTGTTTTTATCCTCATTCTTGCCCTTACAAGAGGAACCCACAAATGTCTGTATTTCTACCTGTTTTTCCTCATTGCCACGATATAAACACGTATAGGTATGCACATATGTGTGTATTTCCAAATTTATATGGAAAAGATCTTCTTTTAAATGAAATATACCCCAAGCCAGCCAGGAAAATAATTACTGCTCGAGGTAGGCAGGCTGCAGTGCTCATCTGTGATACTGGTCTGGAAATTGTGTGACACAGGAGCTAAAACTTCCACTTCAGATGTGGTCCTAAGGCCTCCTTCACCATAAAAAGTAAGTTGTGATATTCTGCCTTTTTAATAGGGGAAAAATGTATAACGGTGCAGTGTGACTGAATTCTGAGCATTTAGCTCAAGGTAACACAAAAATAATTTCACTTACTTCAATGAAATAATTTCACATCTAAACTGGAGTAACTAAAATTTTCATTTGAACTCCAATTTCTTTCCTAACTGAATTGTTCAAGGGGACCCCATATTCTCACCCAGCACGATGCAGAGAAATCTTTTTTTTCTCACTTTGAAAAATAAAACCTTCCCTTCCTGTATTAGCCACCTAGATATTCATATGGTCAGCACAAATTACAGGGATGATGCTGCCAAAGGGAGATGTTTCTGCAGTCAGCAATCTTTCCTCCTCAGATGTCAGTGGACATATCAAGAAAGTAAACAAAATTAGAAATTAGACTGAGAAGAAAAATAGCTGCAAACACCTCCAGTTTGGTGCTTCCAGTACACTAAGAAATCATTTTCCTGTGAAATTTCTGGGCTATTTGTGCAGTTTCTTCAAGATCAGAGAACCTGACACTTTTTATATATGTATATGTGTATATGTGTATATGTGTATATGTGTATATGCGTATATGTATATATGTATATATGTATATCTATATATCTGTATATCTGTATATGTGTATATGTATTGATATAAGCATGTACATGTACTGCTCCTGGTCCTCAGGCAGCCAGTGGTCTGCAGAAAAACACACCAGCACAGCCTTAAAAAGGAAATGAGATCCAAATTTGGCCCAAGGAATGTGAGGAGTCAGATACAGAAATGAGACTTGTACCTTGATTTTGTTAGTGCTGCACAGCTCTTCCAGAAAGAAATGAGGGGGCACTCTGCAGGACATCTGGAAAGCAGAAAAGAGAAAGAGAAAAGGCAATGCTAAGAAAACTGAGCTGAAATTTATCCTTTGCTATTAAACAGGATGTTTCTTTCCCAGACTGGCTTATAGAGTCACAACTTATGGTTTGCACTCCTGGATTTCCTGGATGAAATAGATTCAGTGGGAGTCTCCATGTGAACTCCCATCCATTCAAATTACTGCCTTCCTCCAGATTCTCCCATGCAGCAATGTCCTGCCCCTGCAAGCTGACACATCTTGGCCTCTGCATTGCCTCAGGAACTCTCAGAATGATTATGACCCAAAATTTCCACCCCTAAAGTATGGAAGAGTCAGGGTGCTTATCAGCTTAAATTATGTGAAAATTACAAAAGAACAAAAAGAGCCATCCAGTCTGCACTTTTTAACCAGCATTTAAAAGCATTCTAGTTGCTGGTAAAAGTACAATATCTACTTTAATTCATTCTTGCAGCTGTTTTGAGTTGTGTAGTGGAATATTTAATACTATCTCTGCCCATAATAGTATAATGAAAGGCAAATAAAATACTTGACTATTTTTCTACTGCATTTTTTACTCCTGGAGAGGTTACAGTATCAGCAAATCATCTCAATGTTATGGTTTCACCTGCAATTATGCCTTTAATTTTGGTTATTTCTTAGAACATGTAACACTAATAAAGGGATATACTGAGCAAAAACATAAACTGTAAAAAAAAAAAAAAAAGAAAAACATTGAGATAATCTTGGTTTTATATTACAGGCAGTAATAATGGTTTAACTTCTGCCGAAATGATGAAAAATGAAGCAGTAAATAAAATCCTAAGTGCTGTATATTACTTACCAGGAGGTAAACTCTGAGAGCGTATCAACTTTCTTAGTGTAAGAGAGATAAAACATTTAATAAAACTGAAAACTCTCTCCTTTCAAAAATATAAGAAAATGTAAAATTATACATCTCCTCTCCCACCTTCTTCTCCCACTATTGACCCCTGGAACTCGAGATTAGTGACTGTTTGGGCTCTACAGAGAAGAGTAGGAGTTTTTATGCATAGTAAGATCATCACTGACAAATGTACAGTGAAAACTTCCTAAAATGCTCACGAATCATGGAATTAGCCAGTCACATAGTGGAGTAAGGAAAACACTCTCTCACTGTCCCTTCTAAGGTGTTCTTGTGTCTTTCTTGCAAGTGCTTGAGAGAAGAAAACTACTGTGCTTTGATCATGCCAAGGTCCATAAGTGACATTACATCTCACAAAAAATAAAAAAACTGATTTTGATATTTTTTTGCTTCCAAACTAATTAGAAACATTGCAGAGAGTCCCTCAGCTCCTGTGAATGTGAATAATTTCATATTCATAGATATTCTGATCCAAAAAATCTTTCCTCCTAGCTTTTTCCTCTAGCCCTGTTTCTCAGTGGTGGTCACCAGGGTGTTATCTCTGCAGATGGGAGGAAAACCATAAATGAAGAGGAAGTGATGTGTAATTTTGAGTGAGTGAGGTCTGGACACTGCACTGATACAGGCTTTGGCTCCCACATGGATAGCTAGATCATTCACTGCTCTTCTAAACATATCATGCTCTATTCTTTAATCCCGTGTGAAATCATGCCCAGGTGAAATAGTTCTCCATCTACTTGCTGGTTTTGCTGTCAAACCTAATGTGTGCTGTGAGCATCCTATAAACAATTCCAAAAGGCAGGGCAGGGAGGAGGATTGTGCATGTTGCAGTTAAACAGAACTTGTGTCATTTAGATGTTTCCCAGTTTTCCCATGCTGTTAGCTGTGGTAGGTCAATGTGATGTGATACAGACACTGTGGTACACCAGGTCCTGTCTTCCTCAGAAATGTCATCAGCATTCATCCCACCTCAGTGGAGAACAATTTGCTGATGTCATGCACTGAGCTGTCTGGTCTCTGGTGCCACAATGACCTTGGCATGGCTTTTCCTGACTTGGAAGGAACAGGATCAATGGCAGCTGTGGGTTAGAGGTTCCCCTCCATCCTCCTGCCACTTGTGCACAGCGGGGCAGATGCAGGAACATCTTTAGGAATGCATAAATCTCTCCCAGTGAGCACCCAGGGGCAGCCCCCTTCCCTGGAGAGGGCTGCATGTAATTTATTTTCATTCACGCTCTTTTCCTTTCGTGCTAGCAGATAAGTAATCTTCCTCTTCTCAAATACATCCTTAATTATAGCAGACAGAAGATTATTTACCACATTGAAATTTCTTTAAGATCCATTAGTTTGCTCAATGTACAGCTAACCATGGCATTATTTTCTTTTGACAGTGTTCTTGCAAAAGAGTTTGCTAATCCACAACAGCAACACATTGGTCTAACAATGCTGAAAACACAGCATCCACACTGGCTGTGTTTTAAAGGGTTAGGGAGGCAAAATAATATCCCTTGGATTTGCACAGTCCACCCCCCAGGACCATCAGAAGGCTTTATTAAGAGTAATTGATGCAATAATCTTGGAAAGCACTTTTGAAATGGGAAGTATATTAACTTTATTAGCATATAACAGAACTATATAATAGATCAAGTCATTAACTGGAATACTGTTATAGACTGAAGAGAGAATGTGATTTAAATTTTTTTAAAAATCCATTATTTATACTTTTACTATTATTTTAATAGTCAAATGCCTGTTATAAAATGTGCCTTGAAATATTTGAGGATGGATTTGATAATCCATCCAAAGTAGACACCTTCAGCATCCATCAGCTGGTTACTTTCATGTATTTCCTTGCTCTTATTCATAGCCTTGATGGATATCAAAAGAAAAAAAAATTCCATTTGCTTTCTTCATTAAAAAAAAAATGCTTTTCACATCATTCCCCAAAGTGGGGCTTTCAAGTCAGATACTGACATAGTGCACACCTCTCCATATGAAGCAACAAAAGGTGGATAGAGAGTGGACAAGGAGTACCCAGGCAGTGCTCAGAGGCAAAAGGAAACTATTTCAAAGGGCTGGAGATGAGCAGAGGAAGAGGAGGAGGAGGAGTGGAAGAGGAGTCTCAGCACTTGGCCTTTGCTGAGTCGTGTCATAAGGTGATAAAGGATTGGGGAGGCTCCTTAGGGTCTGTGCCACAGTGCCTACAGCCAGTGCCAGCCAAAACCTGGCAATCAGATTGCTGGGCTTTTTAATCCCATTTATATTTTCAAGACAACTTCTTTGCAGGGGATCTCTTTCCTCTCTACAACTACCTGGAAGGAGTTTGTAGTGAGGAAGAGGGTCAGTCCCCTCTACATTATCTAAAGGAAAAGGATGAGAGGAAATGAGGAAATGGCCTTAAGATGTGCCAGGGGAGGTCCAGATTAGAAATTGAAAATAAATATTGCAAATAAAAATTTCACTGAAAGAGTGTCCAGGACGGTGATGGAGTTGCTGTCTCTGGCAATGTTCCAGAGGTGTCTGGATGTGGCTCTTAGGGATATGGTTTAGGCGTATTTATGTTGAAGCTAGGCTGATTGTGGGACAGGATGACCTTGAAAGCCTCTTCAAAACTTGATGATTCTGTGATTTCTGTGTTTAAAATTGAAAACTGTTAAAATTTTTTACAAATTCTGGTAAAAACTCAAAAAAAAAAAAAAATCCCTGAATACAGCAATCAGACTCCCTCAGGTGATACTCTTTAAATTGACAAAAAGAAAGCTGAAATAACTTTTGCCACCCCCAGAGTTTGTTCTCTAAGCAGAGCTTCTTTCTTGTGCCCCAAGACATCTTGCAAAATTATTCCCCAACCTCAGAAGATCATTCCGTTCTTTTTGCAAAACCCTCATGAGTGCTGAGCTGTTCCCTGAGGAGAAGCCATACAAGGATTTTATCTGTTTCCCCTTCCAGCTGGGCTGTGGGAGCACTCCCCTGCATTTCTCAGAGCAGTTCCCTCCATCCCATCTCCTTGCCATCAGCAGAGGTTTTGCTGCCTGGGAAAGAAGGATTATTCTCTCTGGCGTCCTCAGAGAGAGAGCACATCCCTGTCGGCGTGTGATGATGTGCTGCAATGCAAGGCACATCCTCAGGCTTTTCCCACTATCAGCACTGACTCTCCATCACTTCTTAGTTTGTTTTATTTTTTCCTTTCCAATGCTGGATTTGCTTCAACAAATTAGAATATTTTTTTTTCTTAAACCTAACAGCAAGCACCTATTCTTCAATACCACTTTTGATCTTGCACGTAGAAGTAGTTCAGGTGATAGATTAGTTACTGGGGCAGTGAAATGAATGAAATCTCTGCTGTTTAGTCTTATGATAACAGAGATATGGCCAAAGGGGAAGTGGAGTCTGAATGGAAAAACAGAACATCATGCAGTTACAGCAACAATTGTGTTACATATTGATTTGGAATCCATTGTTTCTTTAGATCCCCACACACATCAAATTCTCTTCCAGCTCTTACTCCACGGTCTGGAATTTAATGAGCATCTCAGATGAATGCTTCATTCCTGCATTCACAAACACTATTTCAGACTTTGAAATCTCAGGGATATTCTTGCAGTGTCTTACCTTCAGCTAAGGTTTTCAAGCTGATCTGTGTAGCCATCATGACTAGCGGCAGAACATTTGAAATCCACAACCTGGTTTTAGAGTAAAGAACAGTTTGCCATGCAAATTCTAGTGCAGGGCTAGGCTTTGCAGTTTTCTATTCAATGGTTTTGTTTTCAGCTTCTTGAAGTTATTAGGGAGACTTGTGTGGACTGTGTCTCAGGCCTGTGTATATTAGCTACCTGTATGAATGTCCAAACTCATGTTAATAATAGATACCCTCATCATTTGCAGTGTTTTATAATTATTGTCTCATTGGTTAAGTTGAATCTAAATCTAAATTTACTTCTTCTAACATCTTAATTGAAGAATTAAAAAAAAAAGGAAAATCTAATTGAAGAAACAGCTGCTGTTAAAAGCTTAAAAATAATTTTCAGGAAAGGTTTTAAAAAAATGCACTCATGTTACTTCTGACTTCTGATTTTTCTTTCTTTTTTAAAACGTAGCTTCCTTTTCAAACTTGTCTTTCTTTGATAAACCTAGAGCACTACCATTAACAGACTTTCTGAATCAACATATCTGTCACTGATTTTTTTTTTTTTTTACATGAAGCAAATAAATTAAAGATCAAAACGAGTATTGGAATAATAAAACACCTTTCTTTTGCATGAGGGAGTGACCTTGCTTGCCACTCTGCTTTGTAGGAGCGATGTGCCAGCAATGCTAATAAAGTGTTATCAATTCATGTGCTTTCTCAGTTAAATAATGGTGACTTTGAGAAGTGACACATCTTTAATCGTGTGGTCCTGTGTGGGGCACAACACACGGACACACAGAACCTTGTGTGATGCAGAGTTTTGCCTGCTCCATGCAGGACTGGCCTGGCAGTGGGATGAAGGTGGTGCTGGGGTCATGGCTCTATGCTGGATGATGATGCAGCTTTCTCCAGGACTTGCTTCCTATTGCAGAAAAGGATTGAAATACTGTGTTATGATTCATGAAAAGAAAGCTCCTGCCCATCATCACCAAGGTAAAATAACATGTGGCTGCGAAATGTGCACAAACGTGAGTTCAACACATGAACCCCTGGCAGGGGAGCAGGGGCAGGATCAGTGGGAGCTGTGAGATTTGTGCTCCCAGTTACCAGTCCACATTAGGTTGTCTTTGCTCCTGTTGCTACCAGTGGCTGCTAAAATAGAGTTAACCTGGATGCGTCTTCTTTGCTGAAATTCTAATTTAGCTTTTCTGTGTAAACACCCATTTAGTATCTGTATCTCGCTCTCACCTTTGTAAAGTAAAATAATAATATTCTCCTGCCTCATATGGTGTAATGAAGTTTAATACATTGAAGATAGTGAAGCACTAGTTGCTATAGTAATGTACTATTTAAATAACTATGGGGAAAAAAGCCCCTCAGAAGTGTTTCAACAAATGCAGTTTATTGAGGGCTACTTGTTTTGCACAGAACATCTTTGGGATGGTGATCACTCCACAGGGAAAGTCTCTATGAGGCTATTCAGAACAAGAACTGATAAGGGCAGTGTGGTGTGTGGTGTTAATCAATGCTGATTGGAGAAGGCTTTCCCATCCTGCCACGTCCAGGCTTAGCTGTCTGCTGGCCAAGGGATGGCTGAGGTGGGGGAATGGTTCACCTGAGCCCCTCAGCCTGGGAGATGCACCTCTGACCATCCCTTCACATGCTGACAGGGGTTTGTTTTAGAAAGGGCCAGCAGCAGGCCCAGGCAGTGAAGCTGCCAACTGTTTGATCATTTGTACAGACACGGAGCCTGGAGTGCAGTTCCCTTCCCTGCTGGAAGCAATTAAACTCTCTGCTGCTAGATTAAACTGTCTTTGGAAAATATCTCTGGTCCTGAGATCAGAAACCCACCAGCACTGCTTAAGGAACTGGACTGTGGGGCTGGAAATGTGGGCTTGCACCTTCTCTGGCAGAAGGTGAAATCAAATATATATTCTCCATTTCTTGGGCAAACACTGCAAGAAATAGCATATATAACACATGAGCACTGCCACCAATCATTCTCTCGAGGGCCAAGTTTTAAAAATAAAGTCACTTCATCTGTATTCTTCACATGTTTGTTGGCTGTGATCTCTGAACAGCTATTAGATCACATTCCTCAAGAGATTTAAGGAAAATAAATTCTGATTTCTGAGTTCTGATCAGCTTGATGGGTGCAGGAGAAAAGCTGTGGGTAGCAGAGGAGGTCAACCCCGACATGCCCAGGGTACCTTGCAGCTGAAGGACATTTTGAGCAAAATCTTCAACTGAGATGATTCAATTTCACCTGTGTCATCCTTTGGGCACCTGCATAATTTTTAGATCTTGTCCACAATCACACTGAATAATTTCCTAAGTCAGGGAGAAAAAATTTATAAACCTAGCTCATTCTGTAAAGATGCCCCTAAGTTATGAATACAAGGATACTGATTTTAATTCTATTTCTGATCATGATATAGAAAAGATCAATATAATAATAAAAAAAATCAGACTTGATGAACAGTTTAAACATGGCTTATTTTCTGATTTAGTTTTGAATAAGAGGGTTTTTTAATGTGTTGATATATATAATTAGATGCTGTATTTCTTTGTAAAATTTTGTTTGGATTAAAATGCATGGACAGAAATAGAGACTATGGGTAAAAATGTATCTTGGTAATTGGTCAAATGCAAAATGTATAATTTGCAAATCAAACCTTAAAGCAAGTGAATATCTGTTGGAATCAATAGGAACTGAGACTGTTGACTGAGCAGAAGGTGGGAAAAATAATAGTTTGTTGCCTCTCTGCAGTAAATGTAAGTCAAGTCAGTCTACACCATGACCTCAGTGTGAAGTAGACCTTATGCTTAAATTGTTTATTTTACATATTGACAATGCTCCTCTGAACTTGACTCCAGATTGCAACAACTTCCACCAACAACTTTACTGTATAAATTACAGTATACTCAGATATATAAAAAATTACAGTATACTCAGATGGGATTTTTTTATTTTTTACCAGGATGTTTGATTTAAAAATTCTGACTGTAACAAAGCAAATTGTCTTCTGGGAAAGTAACAGTTTTGAGAAATTTTTTGCCTAAAATTTTATACAAATTTGGAGTGAAAATTCTAATTCCAATAATATACAGAGAAAACTACATCTATTTTTTTCTGATGCAAACTACCTGAACACAACCTTCCTCAAATATATGAACATCTATCTTCACTGGTGTATAGAACCATAGGATCACTAAGACCTCCAAGATTCCTTTTCCAAAATAGCATTCATACCAACAGGAACCACAGTGATAAAAATTTTCTGACTGTCTTGTCCTCACCTGGAAACAGGATCCTGACATTGTTTAGAGCCAAGTACTTCTTCAGCCTCCTTTCCTCACCCTTACACATCTATTCTTATAAAACCTGTTTATTTACCTGTGAAAAGCAGCAGATCAGCAGAGGAATATGCAATAGGCTGGCAGGCACTCATGTCCAGAACCCTGAAAACATTAAACCAGACAGGGAAAGAGCCAAGCTTGGCTCGGTTACACCCTGTGTGAATGCCTCCAACAATGAGTTTTTATAATTTTGTTTGATGTTGAAAATTTCTGAAACCTCTTGGTTCTCTCTTACCCCAGAATGGGACTTTTGTAATCTGAATGTGTTTTATGGCATGAGAAAATTGCTTCCTGTCTTGGGTTACTTTTCAAATTGGACCCAACTACCATTATTGAATAGTTTTCAGGTTGTTCTGGCTGGTAAATGCACTGACTCCATCATGATGAAGCTTTCAGGCCTTTAAAAATTTTTTTTGGCAGAAATTGCCTGATTTAACTGAAGGGAATTTCAGGCCTTGTATACACCTATATTCAGTGAATTGTAGGACTTTTTTTCAGTATTCTGCAGGTATTTATTAGGAAAAAACCATTAACACTTTCCTCACATTTTCAAATATCTGCTCATATAAATCAGTACCTGCTCATGCAAATCAGTATCAATACCAAATCAACATATTGATCTCCTTTCAGCATTTCAAATAAACAGTTATCAAAAACATATTTAATTATTTTATGATCATTCATGCCAAACAAGGATGCTTCCTTTCTTAAGAGGAAAGCATTTGAAACATCATGAGGTAAAATTAAGTTATTTGACTTACAGAAAGACATTTTCAAAGCCCAAATCATAAAGCAGCAAACATTACTTAAATCACCTTCACAGAGGCTTAAGATAAGTGTTGTGCTTGTCATTGCAAAAAAAAACCCCAACCTGTGTACAAAGTCAGCTGCAGTCACTTGGCTAATAAGTATAATCTATTTTACTGCTCTAACTCAGCCTGGTTTGATTGTGTGCCCAGCATTGGTGGTTCTAATGCTTTTTAGCTAGGGCAGGAGGGGTCTGCAAAAAGCCCTCTAGAGACCCTGTGTGCATGGAGGAGAGCTTTGAGAGAACAGGATTGTGCAAACAAAGTCACTGTGAATTAGTAATTTTCGTGACATTTTGAGCAAGAGAATGTTTAGAATATTTATTTGAGAATACAGAAGACGGCTATCTGTAAATATCCTTGCAACACCCTTTTCTGCATCACATTTGGGGTAGCTGGAGCTGTCCTATGCTTGTCTTTGCAAGGTTGGGGCAGCCCATGAAACCCCATGTGAGACTGGTTACATGAAGACACCAGGATATACTAAAACATTCCCAGATCTTGTTTTCCAGCATCAAACATAGTAACAAAGAGATTCAAGTGCACAACTGCACAAGGAATTTGCACAAGTGTCCACACAAATAAAAGAGGAGTGTGGAGGGAGTCCTGCTCTCTCCCAGGTAAGCACTCAGGCTGGTGCACAGCCTGAGTTCAACAGGCTCAAAAACTCTTAGAAATCCCACCAAGCTCCATTGCCAAAGAGCAAGGAAGGAGGAGGGGGACATCAGGAGACAGGACTGCTTTTGCTTGTCCTGCTTTTACCAGGGATAAAGTGACTCATTGCTGACACACTTACAGAAAATTAAGGTGTGTAATGTCGTATTTTTCCAAATTTCAGAAAGGTTTGAGAGCTAATTTTAGGTGAAATTGGAAGCTTTGAGTCAGTGCAATCACTATAGATCGAACAAGATGGAAACTTTAAAACTGGAATTATCATTGGCCTTTATGGATCCATGTGTCAAAGGCAGGAAATTCCAGCTACTGGGTCTTGGGCTTGGTGGGCAGTGCTGTGAATGGGTGTTTGTAAAGGTTATCAGGATTTAATTATATATATATAATTCTTTTTCAAAATGCATACACATTGAGAATTTGTGATATTTATTAGTAT
Organism: Lonchura striata; assembly: GCF_050655825.1. Classification (NCBI taxonomy): domain Eukaryota; kingdom Metazoa; phylum Chordata; class Aves; order Passeriformes; family Estrildidae; genus Lonchura; species Lonchura striata. The sequence goes on along the minus strand of NC_140709.1, from coordinate 4,723,119 downwards.
TATTACTGTTATTGTTATTATTATGCATGTTTGTTTTTGGAAGATGCTCAGGTTATATATCTACTGTGATCCCTCAAACCTTCACCTGCAAAGAGAGGGAGATGACACAGAGACTAGTCTGGGTACTTCTATGACCAAATAGCAATTATTTTTCCCTTCTGGAATATTATGGGTCAATTTCATGCTGAATTTAAATATCTGCAGAATCATAGGTTTAATCTAGATAATGTATTTTGTAAGTTTTCCTGATTTAATTTCCTGGCATTATTTCTCCATTGTGCACTGTAGGCTTTGTTACATAGAGCCCCGAGATGATTGATAAAAATAATTTTATAATGAAATGTGAATTAACACTAATTCAATTTGGTGGGTTTTGGAGATGACAACTATTGATATATGGATTTCCTTGTTCCTGAGGAATAATAGTCAATAACACTGAAATTGGGATTGATCAAATGGATTTTTTTACTTGTGTAGGCAGCTCCTTTCATGACTCATAATTTTCCAAAATGCGCATAACTTTTAGGGATAACAGTTGTCACAATAACTTAGGATCAGTCCACATGTTCAGAGAAGCTGCAGCTGCCCCATTCCTGGAAGTGTCCAAGGACAGGTTGGGCAGGGCTTGGAGCATCTGAAAAGTGTCCCTGCCCATGGCAGGGTGCAGGACAGGTTGAGCTTCAAGACATTTCCAACGCAAACCATTCTGCAATTCTATAATTCCATAATTCTATAATTATGGTTGTAGTTATAATCAGCAATTTAGCTCAGGACTTCTGGTTTCTAGTGAGTACCCAGAATCATCCAAGAAAATGCAAAATAAATATGGAACACCACCTTTTGGTAGCTGATTTTGTGAATAGCTTTATCAGTTTTGGTATCATTAACACTGGAAAATAAACATAATTCTCAGGGTAGTGTGCACATAAAAGCAAAATTTGGAAAAGGGGAAAAAAAAAGAAATCAGGTCTAATAACCAGTTGTCCCAATATATTACATGGGAAATTCATACTTTAAAAGTGTTCAAAGCCATTTAAAGAATGCATTTATCCATAAGAAAAAGAAGAGTTAAATCCAACTGTATCAGCTGCAACAGTAAATTATTAAAGAGATCATCTATACCATTTATGACATCTTCAAACAGCGAGTACCAAAATGTGTTTCTGAGCTGGCATAACAAGGTGTTTTAAACTCAGGATCCTCTCCAATACCCTCTAAAGTCATATTTAAAATAACTCCTCTAGAATCTGACTTCCTTGAGTCACTGTGTTAAAAAACAATATAAGAAAAATATATTAGCATTTAATGGTCTAGTTGAGAACAACATGCAACAGAGCACAAGAAACAAGTTATTATCAAGGGAACTGAAATATTTCTAATAAGCAGTCTAGGCATCCATCATCTCCTGGGATGGACAGGAAGAAGGAGGAAGAAGAGAAAATCCCACCTGGTTTACTTGATTTGTTTTTCAGTGGAACCTAAATAACGTGCAGCACAGTACACAGGCAACAAAAATCTTTACTTTTCACAGCTCCATATGGTGAGAAACTGCAGGAAAGGAGAAGCTTTCCACCCCCACCAGTAATCAATGTGCACCAAGTTATTTACCTGAACTTTCATCCTCAGATAACTTTGGCAATTACTTGGAAGTTGTTAAAAATGTAAACCCCAAACTGAATGAATGAAGGCATTAAAGGTGTCTGTGAAGTGATTTGTTGGGCCCAGGCAATGCCCCACCTTTAATTTTCCTCCCCACATGATGTGGTGCTGTCGCTAGTGGTGCTGGCCTGGCTCAGGGCCCTTGGGCTGGGCATCCCTTCTGGCTTGCCCCTTTGGACTGATGGGAGTCAGGGCATGGCTACTTAGTCCTATTTCTTCCTTTTCTCCCCAAAGAATGGGGCCAGAGAGCTTCTGAAAAGGCTTTTGAAAAGGAGGCAGTTCTGTAAGGCTGGAAAAGAGGAAGAACATGAGAACAACATACACTTGTTCTCTTTAAAGATACACTTCATGCCTCTCCTCTTCCAAATAATTTTCCATTTTTTTGGATGATTTCCCAAAGTTGTCATGACAGAGGAAAAGCCCGAAGGGGATTTAAATGAGGAGATTTTTTGTTGCCAGATCAATACAGGGTTGTCATTTAGTACATAAAAGTGCAAGTATGAGACACTTGTGAGGGAACTGGGCAGGCAGAAAATAGTTGAGAGGATAGGTAACAGGAAAAGAAGAATTTAATTCTGTAACAGATGTCCCCATCTTTATATTTGCATAGGGCTAAAACCTAAAATGTAAGAAATCTGACAAATTTGTGGCCAAAAAAAAGGCTTTAGATAAATTTATCTTAAATGACAAGGAGAAAGGTGAAACTGGTCAGTCCAACACTTGTCTTTTCTTTTTTTTTCTTTTCCTTTTTCTTTTTTCTTTTCTTAATGTAAATTATAGCAGTCCAGAATGGATATCCATGTCCAATCCTGCATTGGTGCAATTCACTTGAGGTCTTGCTGCAATCTGGTCCTCTCTGTTGCTGAGAGGAGGCTGTTATTACCCCATCTTGGGTGATCCTCCGTGCTCACTGCTGATGTTCACAGCCTGTGTGATGATGGAGAGGGGTTTACACCATATAATCACCAGTGGCCAGCCTTGCAGAAAAGGGAAAAGGTAAGATTTTCATAGCCAAAATTACTTTATCTCTCCCTTTAAGATGGATCCCATCAAATCAATGTTGTGAGTGGTAAAAGAGCGTGGGTGGCCTTTCAGTGTCACTGAGCAAATTGTTGCTATTCTTTGTTGTAAAATGACAATGCCATTTCCAGAGCTCTCAGTCAAGGCAGCATCATTGCCAGACACTGAATCCTAATTGTTAAATTTCTTTATTTTATTTTGAGCTAAGCTGATGACAGCGAATAGACAGGAGACAAAAGATGGTAATTTCATTAGTAAAAAAATGCACGTTAAAACGGTAAGATTTCCACAAGTGGGGAAAAAAATATACCTGACATTTGTCAGACTCATGTTTGGCTATAGGGAAGGACCATGTAGCTCATCCTCCTCTCACTTTATAAAAGGAATGGGCCACAGACCAGGTGTCGAGCACAGAACCCAGTTACAAGCACAGCCCTGAGATCCATGCACACACTTAGAGTCTGTCTCTGCATCAGCCTGCAGTGCCAGCCAGGAGCAGAGCCCAAAGCAGCAAACTGACCTCAGCTGAGGGAGAGGAGCTGCTGGAGGGTGAGGCTGCAGCAGAGCTGCTGAATTCCCCGCAGTGCTGGAGCCTCCCTGGCCTTGCAGTGAACCCAGAGTCCCAGGGGCGCTCCCTCACTTTGGGTCCCACTTGAACATGCGGCTGGAGACACTCTTGAGATCAATTTTTAGATTAGCTGAATACTTACTCACTGAAGCTGATTATGAGTGGAGGCTGATTATAGTAATTTTGACATCTCTGAACAAGTTTAAGATGCCTCTGATGAGTGCACATCCCTTCCTCCCCAAAATGGAGGCACTAGAAAATCAGTGAGCACTCAGCAGTGCAAAAGATCTTCCCTTTTGTAGTTTGTTTTTAGACATAGGCTTTATGCATTCTTATGTCTCACAGATGTTGAAAGGATTAAACAAAAAACAAGGCCTGGACCAAAGTAACCAATTTAGGCTGCAGAGAAACCTCTGATGTGACCCTATATCATATTATTCTTCTCTGGGAGAAAATTGAGTACAGCCACTGAGTTTTTAGAAGAATATTCATGATTCAGAAGGCCTTCTCCTTCCTAAATATCTGCATTCTGCGTCTCCCAGAAAAATTTCCTTCCTAAGTATTGACATTCCGTTACAGAGAACAAACTATTTGACAAAATACCCAAAAAACTCCACAAGCAAACAAAAAACCTCAACAAAACATTTTCAAACCCTTGATCTAGATACATCCCAATCCTGAATCTACTAAAATAATAATGTGTCACTAGAAGACTAATTGACATTTCTTCCTTATAGATTTTTGTCCACTAGACATTGAGAAGGCAGATAAATCATAATATCTTTTTACACTGTGCAAAAATATTCTGTCATCAAATAAATAATATATTCTTATCCCCAAAACATCATTACAAGTCGTTCTACATTAAAAACTTGTCTGTCAGACTCACATTACCTCTTACCTCTTCACAGGCACAGAGCATTCTCCAAAGCCTTCCTGCCTGCAACCGGTTATGCAAGTTGGGGGAAAATATAAACAGTTTCTCAGCTTGAGAATAAGGTGTGAATACACTACTTAAATCAAGGGTTTACTAAATAAATTTAGAAAATTGCACATAGGTTCAAGATTTAGAATCACTTCAAAATTTTGAACTGGTTCATTTGCTTCATGCTGGTGTATTGAAGGAAGTTGCGGAGCAGCATGATAGGTTTTAGAAACGAGAGAGATAACCTGTTTATTCATCCATATCTCCCTAAGTCCAAGTATTGACTTCTGGTTTGCCATACTCCCTGAAAAGTTCTCTAGAGACTGAAAATATAAGGATGAGCTACATAATTTGTAATCTTCTAGGACTGATTCTAATCTTCTTACCCCTGATTAATGAGAGGATGACATGATGGCTCCTATGCACAAGAAATTCATGTTTTGTATTTCCCTTCTGCCCTGTCCCAAAAGGAAAGAAAAGTTATACAGATAACAATAGTCAATAGGTTTTGGAGACCATGGAAATGAATGTCCAGAGATCCCAAATATATCTGCCTGTAAACTGCACCAAACTAACAAGAGTTTCCACACACAGTTTGGGATCTGTTTCATGCACAGATTTCTGTGCATGGTTCCTTTTATATGGTTTCTGTCTAACTCTTGGAAATGATCCTGAGTGATTTCTATCATGTACTTTATTGCTCTTATATTCAGACCAGATATAATATTAGACATTTTGTATGTAGTGATTAAATTTACTCTTTTAATATTGTGGGTATAAATTAATATTATCTCAGGAATACAAAACTAACATTTTCTTCCTTTATGTTGCTGTGTTTGTTTTGGATCCTTTCATTACATCTACAGAATTAATGAAAACAAGCTCTTTACTTTTACTTTTTCCATAACATCTGTTCATATAAAATTGTGAACCACATTTTACAGAAATGCTTGAAATATTTCAAATAGTTGATTTAGCTTCTTCCACCTAAATTAAATTTTTAGGATTTTATTTTTAATGTATTTTTTTTTACTATTCTTGTACAATGTTCTGCTCCAGAGATTATTACTGTTTATCTCACTTATCAATAGCTCAGTGACATTTATTGAGGTGGAAATATTGTTTGCTCTTCACTGTCAATCAAAATCTTGACTCCTACGTCTAGCTATCCATTCTGCTTTATGCTTCTGATTGATACTGGGAAAAAATCATTACTGGATATAACTTAACACAGAAGTAACTGGTGGTTTGGTGGTGTGTTGAAGAGACAGCACATGTAGCAACTACTGTCAGAGATTAAAGAAGTAACCCAACAGCAAACAGGCTGTGTTACTTAAACTTATCTGCTTTCAATTAAAATGAAAATTTAATGCTGGGAGAGAGGTAAGGCAAAAAATATCTAGAAATAATTGGCCCAGTTCATTTACATCTGATTCTTATGGTGTCAGTGAGGCATACTTTGGCTTTGGTTTGAAGAACATCAGTCTTTCTGGTTGTTAATATTTCAGATGTAAGACTAACAGAATAGATCTGGAATGGTTCAGAAGTGTTGTAAAGAGACAACAGTGGCAAAGCTAAGGGGGAAGGCATAGTTCTTCCCAAAGTTAGAGAAATTGGTGGAAAGAGTAACCTACACAATTAATATCCTAAAAGATCTAATAGGGTGTATCATATGAATGCTGGGCAACATCTGATGTTCCTCAGATGTTGAAGACCACCCTAGGTCGCCGGGTGGCTTCGTGTGGTGAAAAAACTTTTCCTCCAACCCATGCTTCCAAAGAAAGGCTCATCAGTCTCTGTTGTTCGGTCTCAAGGCAGTTTATTGCGAGTTATCTAAAAGATTTTCTTCTCTGGCTGCTGTGGTTTGCTCACAGCTCAGGCAGAGGCACACACACACCCTGACATCCTCTCTGACCCCGACTGCTTCTTCTCTCCCCGTCCAGGGCTGCTGCTGTCTGTTATATGGTACATTACGTGTTACATGTTTACAGTTTTTCCCCAATGCTATTACCTATATTAAATGGTGCCTTTCTACTCTAAACCAATCTGGGAGTGCCAACATCACCAAGAACATGGAGGTAAGGAACAAGAAAGTGGAAGGACAGGACAGCCTCAAATCCCTCCATCCTAAAACCTCTGGCCCCCATGTACAAAACTAAAACCCCCCTGTACAAGCATTAAAACCCCCCTGTACAGCACTCAAAAATTCTTCCCTCTACTTTGTGACTACTTCTACTCTAATATCTAAACTTTTGTGACTTCTTGTTCTTCCTGCAAAATTGGTAAATCATGCCACGGCTCAAAACCAAAATCACAGCTGTTTCCAGCTGCCTGCCAGGGTCTCAAATGCTTCTGACCTGGGCCCGGAACCTCCAAAAATGTCTGAGGGACATTTTGAGTTCCGACACTCAGAGAAGATAGATTTATGCATTATGCTTTAAGGTGGCCAAGAAATGCAACAAACACAGCAATATCAGAAAGTGAATGTGGAACTCAAGCAAGAGCTGTGAGTGCCCAGACCTCCAGGGAAGGAGGAAGTATCATCCCAGCTCCCCATGCCTTGCTTGGCTGTCCTGAACTCTCTCCCATTACTGCAGGATTATCCTATGGACTCTCAATAACCACCTGAGCTGAGCTCTGTGTATTTTCCCATTCCCATGAGCCCAGCATTGCTGAGTGACTTTTACACTGGCAGATGGTTATAGGACAGCAAGGGGGAATAGCTTTAAAATAAAGAAGAGGGTTATGGTTAGATGTCAGGAGGAAGCTCTTGTCTGTGAGGGTGATGAGGCCCTGGTACAGGTTTCCCAGAGCTGTGGCTGCCCCATCCCTGGAAGTGTCCAAGGCTAGGCTGGCTTGGGCTTGGATAGTGGAAGGTGCCCATGGAATGAGATGGTATTTAAAGTCCTTCTGAACCCAAACCACTCTATGATTCTATGATTATAAAAAAGCAATTAATTTTCCTTTTAGGTGTTCTATGTACAGTGTGCTTGATTGGAATCTTTCTAACCTCTCCTTTAAGGCTCATGGACAAAAGGAATAGGAGCAACCCTGAGCTGGCTGGCTGGGAGGATAAGCAGGAGTGGTGAAGTTAGAAAACAGATATTAAGTTAACTAAACATGGCAGATCAAGACATATTTCTCTCTTCTATACTCACTCATCAAGAAAACTGTAGTGCATTTTGTAATAAAGGCATCTATTCTGTTGGAGATGGTCAATTTAAAAACAAATTGTCAGTCTGGGAAGGGCTCCTTACCTATGAAAAACTGGGACCTTAATTTTTTCTTCAAATCAGACAGCTTTTTTATGCAGCTCAATTTCATTACCACTGAGATGACTTTCAAGGTCACTCTGAGGAAAAAAACTAGCAATTATATTAAATAGGAGAAGAAAATAAAAAACCCTGACTGTTCTGTTTACTTGAATCCTGCCATTCTGTCATTCCAACATGAGAACTGTCCTTGAAGTCTAGTACAACTTACAAAGACAAACAGTGGTGGAGTTTATATAAATCAAATTGGTGTCATATGATCCCTAAGCCCTGATGTGTTTCTATAAAGTTAGAAGCAAACTCTATTTTAAGCACCAAAGGACTCTGTGGCATCTCTTCTTTTTGTTATTTTCATTGCCAGGGGCATGTTTCTAAATAAAAAGAATATCTTTATTGATAAAGACATTCACCACGTGGTGAGGCACAGCCCAATTGGACCCTAATAAATGACCTGCTTGTAAGTTGTGAGTGCAAAGCCTGAATTATTCACTTGTCACACTTGGATCCTTCACTGAGAGGAAAATCCTCCTCCATAGTCTTGCAAAACACAAGTCTTAAAATCTCAGAGGCCAAAATTACCGTGTTATCCCAGGGAATGGGCTTGGACCACTGTTAGTATAATTCCTGTCTGAATGCAGAAAAAACCCTCAACAAACCACCAAAAATAGGTACCTTTCTTTATCTACAGTGATAAGGTGGCAGTAGAGGGTTCTTTTGAAAGGGAGAGACATTTATTCAGAGGTGAATATTTCTTCCAGTACTTCTGGTACCTAAGTTTCAGATGGAAGAATTAATAATAATGACAATAAAAGAAAAAAATAGTTTTATGGTCTGCTGCATTTTCTTTCTCATTCTCTTTTGTGCTGCTGTTCATTCTTCCCCCTCCCCTCTCAACCTTTTTTAGACATAAAAATATTACTTTTGAAGTTCTCAATTACAAAGAAGAACAGAAGCACTAAGAAGCTTAAGTCACTATTGCTTCTGAATCAAGTTATATCCTTAGATGTGGATTTAGAAAAAAAACCTTCCTATGGAAAAACAAAAAACCCCAAAAAACTAAAAAAAAACCTAAATAGAGCAAACAACAACAGCTAAAAAATGGGGGAAGAAAGCCTTTTCCCATCAAAGTTTTTAAAATAAAATATCCAGTTTCTTAGCAAGAGGAGGCACTAGACTTGCATCTTTTATGAAAAACAAATATTCTAAGTACAGCAGCCTATTATCTGCTTGGCACTGGTTTCATTGTCTATAAAATTATGTGACCTTGGCTATAAACCCCCTGTGAGCTGGCCTGCATATAAAAATCCCCTTCCCTTAAAGACAATTTGTGTGCTGTTCTTGCAGGAGGTTCATTTGTACTTTCTGCTTCAGCATCGCTCCAAGAAATCCTTTGCAATGACTTTCTGTTGTACACTGAGTGCACTGGTAAAAATTCACATTTGTTTCAGAGGGACTTAGAATTAAAATTCACAGGTGTTCATTTTTTAATTTTTTTAAAAAATTTTATCTGCAGATAGCATCAGATTCACTCTCAGCTTTAGTACAGAGAGTCTTTGCTGGTAACCTTTTGGTTACAAAGAATTCAGCATTCAGACCTATCAATCTTACAGCGCAGAGCTGCCAAGTCTCGTAACAAAAGAGTATTTTGTTTGAAGGGCAAACCAAATTGACTTGTGTTTCCAATAACTGTAATGTCCGGCTTCTTATCAGTATTAATAAGAAAATGCAAATTGCATTCCTGTCAAAAAAAAATGAAAATGAAAAAAAAAAGAGTTGAAACGAGCAGTACAAGCAGTAAATTGCTTGCAATGTGCTATTATATTCAGATTCTCATTTTCAGCTATACAGTAGTTTACTTAAGGTGAGCAAAAAGAGCAATCAATGCAAAAAAAGGAGCAAAATGTTCCAAGTCTTTTAAGTATGAGCAAACAGAAGAACAAAATGGATAATTGTAGCAGAAATAATAGCACATAGCAATATGTAAATCATCAGCAGATTAACCGTTAATCTCTTTTTTTGGATTTTTATTTAAACTAAAAACAAAATTCCTATTAAATATGCAGTAGTTTAGAAATTCTGAAGTACCCTTGGACAATGATCAACACTTAATTAATCAATTTTCTGTCTGCCTTGTAAAAACAACTTCTGCTTTATTGCTTTTTGGAAACAAAATTAAAATGAATCCATAAAAAAAGCTATTATATGGGAGAACTTGTGGCTTGCAAAATATTCCCTTCTTTGACTGAATTGTATCATCTCTGTTTCTTCTTTGATTACATAATGTTAGTCAGAAAGCAATGGCTTTACTCATTTTTTTTGCTTGCTCAAATATCTGTTAGATTAAAATACAGCTTTTTCTCTCATGAAATCTCAGTGTACCAATATTGGATACAAGGGTCACACATGGGACAAATGGAGCTGTCACCAATGTGTGACAGAACCTGGGGATGTGCAATCCAAGGATGGGTTGGAGGTTAGCTTTAAAAACTTCTAGAAAAATGAGGCTAAATAAAATGTTCATTTCATTAGCTGTTTATCTTCTTTTCAGGGTAATCTACAATTTAATTTGCATTAGGTACAATCATCCTGGTTTGCAGAGTTAGTGTGGAATGAATCACTGAAACGTCTCTCTGACATCAGTATTACTTTGGTAAATATAAACCCATCAAGGGGATCTGTGTTACACCTGCTGTATATTACCTGTGATGAATATCTGGGTACATTAAATGTCCTTTAACATGGAAATTAGTAGGAAGTCCTGGTCTGAATGTGAGCACTGAAAATGGCTTTTGAAGGGGTTCTATCCTAAAGAAGATCCTCTCAGGAGAAGCTACAGCCTTTCCTATGGGCAGATCCAGTGGAATTTGGGAATTATAAAAGAAAAAATTCCATCCCAGATCCAAGTCAGAATCCAGACTCCTAGCACCCAGGAGCACACATGCCTTCTGCAATTCCCAGGAGACTGAAGGGACATTTGTATGGGGAGACCTTGTGGCAATTTAATGTCAAAGTGGCCAAGGCAGAGAAGTTGGAAACCTGCATCTTAACTGTGTAGTAGCGAGATGCAGATGTGAAAAAACCCTAAATTCATTGCACAGAGGACATCTGATAATGTAAAGGCTCTTTAAATCATGGATGAGAAAAAACTCACAAAATTTGGCTCAAGTTATGCATCAACTATTCAAAATTCACTTCTACTACCTCTGATTTTTATGTTTTCAGTGGTGTGGCATCCCACAAATACTTATTGACTAACAGTGCCAACACTCTAAATGACACTGGCCATCTGCTGCCAGCCTTTGCCACGAGTAGCCGAAGAGAATCAAAAGCATTTTTGGTCAGCTTCACACAGAAGCCATCCCATTTATTAAACCTCCAGTCATCTCCTCCAAACTTTTCCATTCCAAGATGCCTTTCCAGTATTTGTTCAAGATGTTAGTGCTGTGGGTTTGTGAGGTGACATAGCACTGCATGACTATGCTTTTTCACTTCTGTGCCTTCCCTAACACATCCTGGAATTTTGTTGGCTTTCCTGACTCTGAGTAAGTGACTTCCCACACCACTTCTGCATCTATAGTTTCTTTAGCTATTTTATGGCTGTTACTCAGTTATGAAATCTGCTCCCCGCAGAAAGTGTTCACATTGCCCAGGTCTGCCTGACCGTGCTGCCACATTTAAATTCAGAGAACTCATACTGTTTTCTATTATTTCTTTTATTTGGATTTGAATTTTAAAAAGATTTTTATTCTTTCTAATTATCTGCTGTGTAATGTTCTTTAACTAAGCCCCATGATTTTTTTTTTCTTGACCTTTTCTGAAGATGGTTTTGCTGAGGGTTTGCCTGAGGTCAAAATCAAGTTTTGGTGTTTTTTTTTTTTTAATTAAAAGTTCTTAGCTTACCACAAATATTTCACTCTTTTGTCTTCTCCTTTTTGTTACTTTTTAAAAGATTTTCTTCACTTCCTATGGGTTTCCATATGTCATATATTTGAGAAATATTGTATAAAACTTAGAACTATTGAGAACTATTGAGAACTATTGTATAAAATTTAAGTATTAATTCAATACATTTACCAGTACAGGTAGACATCCTATTACACAGTTGACTTCAGGACAGTTGGGAGTTGCTTTTTCTTAACTATCTAATCAATTAAATTTTATTTTTATTTATTTTATTTATTTTATTTTTATCTATTTATTTTGTGTTTTCTTTGTAGCAATGTTCATTACTTTTCTTTCTTTACTTTCCAGTCAATATATTTAATATCCTTTTTGTGTGTGTTATGTTTCAGGAAGGGCTGATCCCTCCATTTCAAATATCTGACGTTTGTTTGATCTCATGAGGCCAAAAGGACTTTGTATGAATAGATTATAAGTGTTAATAACAAATCTGAATTTTCCTAAATTGAATGAAATATGCTGTCAAAATTACTACTCCTAAAAATTATCTCCTAACTTGTTTGAATTATATTCTGCATAAAACTGGGGTCACTCTTTGTTTGTCTGTTTTGGTTTTTTTTATTTTCTGAAAACACTAATGAGGACTAAGTTCTAGAAATTCAGTGATGCAAGTTAAAAACAACAAAAAAAAATTAGTTCTTGCCTTAATTCCAAGTAAATGCGGTCAAAAACCACTGTCAGACTTTTATAAACATGTGAGCCCCAACACCTGTCCCATTCATCGTCTGGCCAATTTTTATACATGCCTAATTTATCTAAGTTAGAGACCTCTAAAATCCACTTTGATAGAGCCCAGTAAAATGAAAATGAATTTCACCTCGGAAAATGAACCCAGATGGAAAACTTGGGAAATTGAAACCAAATGAGTATTAGTGTAGATGAAAAGCTAACTTGAATCAATTAATTTATCCCTCACTCAGTCCTTATTCCTTAAAAATAACAGAGTATAATTGATATCTTGATGCTTTTGAAGTCAGTGGATTTAAGTGTGCTGAGGGTTTTATTTTATGTCTCTTTCAAAATAGCCTAATGTTAGATAAAGTGATTGAAAGAGTTTCAGGTAGTTATAAATAGTTTAGCTATATTGGCTTTTTAATTCCCTATGTCCTGTGCCTTAAAGCTGATTTTAATGAGGAAGGTATTGTCACATTTCCTCATCTCTTGTATATTCATGACTCTAAAATGTTCAGATAATTCATTTCTCACTAATCAAAAAGCCCAGGAAAATATCAATAGAATTATTCAAATCTGTAAAATTTCAGAAGCATTTCCCTGGTAAATGCCAAAATTAATGGCAGCACTTCACAAGCAGAGGTTAATCACCGTTCATTGTCTAGCTTCTCCCTGCAATGACAATGCTCATTACAAATGCATGTGTAGATGGAATCTGGAATTTTCATGGATCCCCTTCTCAGTATTGCAGTGAGATATTCACAATCCTTGCTGTTGATTTCTGTTTGCAGAGGAACCAATTAATGCATCAAATTCTAGAAACCATAGCTACAGTGGATCTCTGCACCCACTGAAATAATTTTTGAAGGCTAATTCCTGCAAAGCCAGGCATGGTGGAGTGTTAAGCATGACTCAGAAAGGGACAAAACCTCTCAATTCTGTTTGAAAATTATTCCTTGGAGAACTAGAGATAGAACTGGGAACTACATGGCCCAATGTGGCATTTTGCATTTGTGAACTTCTCAATATACAGACTGCCTTGGGTGCTTGAACTTAGTTTCATGTCTGGCATTAAAAGGGAATTTATCTTATTCTTTAAAGGTAAAATTCTCTCTGCTGTGGCCCACACAAAATATTTGCATTCATTTGCATTACTTACCATGAGTGAGTAATAAGCCCTGTAACATTGCAAAAAAAAAAAGTTTTCCTTAGAAAACCTAGAAGAATTCATTGCTCTCTGAACCCATGGATTATGCAAACCCCTTCACCCCACGATGATTAACTGTGCCACAACACATCCAGAGCCCAGTCCATAGGGGCTATTTGCTGTTCACAAATATCTGCTTGTTCACATGTCAGAAATCTTTGTCTCTGCAGCCCAAGAGTAAATTGCATTTTAATTTCAGTTTTGATGCCTGGTACCTTACTTCTTGTTTCAGATTAATCATTGATTATACTGGTCAAAATATTTCCTGCATCCCATTAATTCCAGTGATGGGATCTCATGATATACTGCACTCACTGCCAGAAAGAAAAGGTGAAAATATCAATTGTCCTACAAGAAGCTACAATGGACAATCTGTGGCTTCATGTGAAATTTTCTAGCAGGACCTATATTCACAGGACATATAAATTTAGTCCAAGCTGGTGAATCAAACTGTGTGAAATTACTGTTCATCACAGCTGAAGAGTGAGTATTTTATAAGTTTTTTATTATAAAAATTGTGGATGTGCTACAACTGAGCATTGCTTTGAGCATTGGGGATCCTTGTGAAGGAGACTCATGGTCTTACAGGCAAACAGAGCTGATGCTTGTTGAGAAAACCCTAAATAATTCCAAGCAATCTCACCATTCAGCTCGTGTGCTCTGCAGTGCTAAAGGACATGTCACCTTCTTTAGTGTCCCTCCTGCTTCTGCCAAAATGCCCCTGTCAGCACAAATGGCAGCAGGCAACCTGCCCTGACTATCCTGGTGACCAAGGGGAAGTGATTGATTACCCAGAGAGAGCTCAACATTCCACACTGGCCACAAATATCCCTGTCCCTCCACGTTGACTAGCACAGTGGAGAGAAGGTGCTCTTGCCAGAAGGAAGCACCTTAGAAAAAGAAATAAAAGAAAAAGAAAACCAGAAGAAATAATGCTCCTTGATGCTGCTAAATTTTTTATGTGGTTGTCTTCCAGAAGAAGTCTCAGATGTTCTCAAATATTAATACTTGTAATGAAATGCCCAGATTAGCAATTGCATAAATCCTTCCTTCAGATGGAAGTTTCAGCCTGTGGGTTCGCGGCCGATTAAAAAGATTGTTCCAGCCACAGTCACCTTTGCCTCAAGCTGATGCCAGGTGTTATCAGCCAAGTTAGAAGTCAACACAGTGTGCAAAATATGATCCTCTGAGGGGCAAAATCTGGCTCATCTCACTCTCAGTGTCCCAGCATGGTGGATGTGAATGAGGCACTGCGGGACAGGAGAATGAGGGCAGATTGCAGCAGGGACGATAAAACTGCTCCCTGAAACCTTTTAATACATTTTAACTAAGAGACTTGGGGCTGTATCTTGTTCTCAATTTTGTATTGACCTTTATGGGGTTTTAAAAGAGAGCAGATTTTCCCTGTTCTTAATTTATGCCACTTACCTAAGATCCCTGGAGTCAAATCTGTACTAATTTACACAATGTGCAGATCCTCTAAAGGCAATGGGTTGCAGTGTAAATTAGAGCATAAATCAGGTCAGAATTTGGCCCCTGATGAAGAGCCAATGGAAAGATGTTGTCTTAAATGATTCAAAAGAAGAAGCTAAGCCTATTGATTTTTATTTAAATGAATCACGCTTGGAATAGATCTCAAAATGTTATTAAGAACTGAAACAGAATGCCCTTTATTCTACAAGATGGAAATATTTAACATATCTACTCTCTTGTGACCTAAAGGGAGAAGCTGTACTCACAGCAAGAACCAATTCCTAAACAGCCCCTGAAAATTAATATATTCCACGAATAACAGAACCAAAATTTGGTGCTAAATACCTAGCTAACTTGGAAATAGCTAAGCAAAGAGGGCATAAATAGCACCTGTATTTTCTTGTTTATTTGTTTGCTTTTTAATACTAGGATCTTCATGATTTACTACAATATTGCTTCCAAGGCCCTGGGTATCTTTTCTATCTCCACATATAGATAATATATTATTTTGGAACAAATTCATGGCTAGTTTTCACAGGTGCAGTCACATTAATTTCACACCTCTGAATTTAGCTCTTTGCTGTGTATCTGGAGACCATTCATCAACATTCTCTGGAAACTAGCTTGCTCCCTTCTCAACAAATAACCACATCAGCCTCTGTTATTTCCAGCCAGAACAAATTCCACTTGGTGGCTTTCATTTTTATGTGTATATTATTCTAAATATAGGAAATATTCTAGCAGATGGGAGGCAGGGTATATAGGAGCTTCTATGGCAAACTTTAAATAAATTGGTTTTGTGAGAAGACCTTCTCAGATGGTTATTACATCAATAAATCAAGAAGTATCGAATGTGGAAACATTAATCAGACTTTGATAACGTCTTCTGGAGTCATTCAGAACAGCTGACATAAAATAGCTGTAATTACATATTGTGGTATTGTATCATATGTTTCATATTTCATAACATTTATTCTTAGGGAATGTCTCAACAGTCTCCTATTAGTAGGAGAGCATTATGCTTTGACAAAGGCCTATTTTTCTATTCTGTGGACATTAACTCTTAATTATCTTTTTTTTTTTTTTAACAACAATAAATTAAAGTAAATGAGGATTATGGAAATTCTCTCTGACAAATACCCTGTGACTGTTACCTTAAATGCTCAAGGCTAGAGAATGAAATTCAGTGTGTATGAGCTCAAAGATGCTATTTACTACTTTAACATTTTACAAGTCATACATTAACATTTAGCAAGTCATAAAAAATTTACATCTTTAAGCGATTTGTACTTAATAGGTTAGTGATATGCATTTCATTCAGGACACCGGGGAAGGAACCTATAAAACAAAGGCATTTTGCATTGTCTGCAAATAGTTTATACTGCTGGTGGATCAAACCATCAAACCCACAGGAGGAGTCTGGTGTGCTGCTCCTCTTTAGTTGAGAGTTATTCTCTGAGGGAGTAACAAGATGCCTGTCGTAGCAGACTGGTACAAACTATTAAAATTACTCAGCTTCTATTAATGTGGTTGCAATTTAAGGACAAAACTTTAAAATAATCCAGTGACCACTACAACAAAATTCAGGAAGTGGATTATTGTGATTCCACTGGGATAAATATTGAATATTGCTGTATGATATCAGTGAATATTTGCCCTGTTTCTTTTCAGGAACTTCCTGCAGTTATTTTTCGTTACATTTGATGTGCTCTGATGAATCAGTCGATACGGACACAAACTTTGTGTCAAGATCCCAGTAACCAAACCCTGGCTTGGTGAATCAGTCACATCCATTCTTAAGCAAGTTGGTGCCACTAGGTGGTACCCAAGAATGTGAACCATAGACAGTCACTTTTTCATTATTTCCCTACTTTTGCAAGGAAAGGAGCTTCCTCTGGGCTTCAGAAAAAGACTGTCACACTCTCATCATCTTTCAGGGGGATGTCAGAGGCACAGAAGGATTGAGGCCAAATCCCTGCCAGATGTAATCCTGTTCTTCCAGTTCCCAGGCAGCAGCACTGAGCGCTGCCACAGCCTTTCCCTTAAACACAAACTACTAAAAGCTAATGAAGAGGCATTCAAGATGAGACTGCAAGCTGGAAATTCTCCATACAAAACTAAATCATGAATTAATTTGTGTAAATTCTGAACTTCTCTCAAGTATATTCTGAATAGGAAAGACACAGAGATAGGTTTTCCAGATACATAGCTCCTATTAAATTATTTACTCTGCTCTATTCATGATTATATAAGCTAATTTGGACATGCTGCTGTTTCACTGTTTGCATGTCTCTAGCACTGACAGCTGAAAAATGAGCATGATGACAGTACAGAGTAGGATGTTTAGACAGCAAAGCATAGCAACAATAACTGTTGAAATGTTTCCTTCAAAATATCCCTATTAAATATTGTTGTTTCTTTTAAAGAATCCCTTTTAGACATAATCCCTACATCTCTAAAGTTTCTCTCTTCTATGATACAACTGTTAATTAATCATCCTTTAAATAAAACACATCTTAACTCATGGAAAGCCTGGAACTGGGCTCTGTAGGATAGTCTGGCTTTTCCTTTGAGAGATCTCCTGGGGAGCAGCTTGATGTTACAAAGCTCTTAGGCATTTACCCTGTGGAGTTTCTGTCACATTGCACTGCTGTGGAGGGATCTGCCAGCATTTGTGGCATGGGGGGCAGCAGGCAAAATGTAAAATTACTGTGAAATCAGGGAACATGTGCTCCAATCCTGCTGCTGTCTCAGGAGGGGCGATAAAAAAATGTTCACGGAAGAAATATTAATATTTTTGTGTCACAGACTTTAAGAGATGTTTTGCTGTTTGCTTGGTGATATTAATGCTTTTGAAAACTAATTTTTGCAGTTAATATTTTAAACAGAAATAGTGGTTAGATCATTCTACATCATCTCCAAAATGAGACCCTTTATAAAGCATTTGGATCAAATCTGATGCTCTCTTCAGTCTAGTTTATCTTTGGAGAGGAGAGGAAAAGGATTTTATAAACACTGTATATTTTTTCATTGTATCTCTGCCACCTTCTAGATTAAAATATTCTGTATCATGAGTAGACAAACACAGATGTGCTTCTAAGGTTTTGGATGTCATCAGTGCTGTTGATGCTTCTACATCAACTTTATCAAAAGTATTGGGTCCCTCCTATGTCCTCTCCAATCTTCTCCATCTCTGATAGAACAAAATCACAGAATCACATAATTTGGAAAGGACCTTTAAGATCATTGAGTCCAACCAATCCCCCAGCACTGCCAAGGCCACCACAAACCATGTCCCCAAGTGCCACATCTACCTGACTTTTAAATCCCTCCATAGATGGTGACTCTGCCACTGCCCTGGGCAGCTGTGCCAGGGTTAGCAACTCTTTCAGTGAAGAAGTTTTCTAAATATCCAATCTAAGTCTCCCCTGGTGCAACTTAAGGCCATTTTTTCTTGTCCTGTTGCTCGTGACTTGGCAGAAGAGATCGACCCCCCACCTGGTGACACCTTTCTACCAGAAAATTTTATGGAGCAAGAAGGTTCCCCCGAAGCTTCCTTTTCTTCAGGCTGAGACCCCTAGACCCTTCAGACTTGTGCTCCAGACCCCAGCTCTATTTCCCTTCTTTGGCCATGCATGCAAAAGAGCACAAATTCCAGCCTTACCAAACTATTCTTTTATTAGAGGGGTAATAGTGTTATTTCAATGCTC
Organism: Lonchura striata; assembly: GCF_050655825.1. Classification (NCBI taxonomy): domain Eukaryota; kingdom Metazoa; phylum Chordata; class Aves; order Passeriformes; family Estrildidae; genus Lonchura; species Lonchura striata. Next base: position 4,704,653 of record NC_140709.1, on the reverse strand, counting down.
CAAATGGTTGAAACAAATACTGTTCTAAAATATTTCTAAATAACTTTTTTTTTCCCTCTACCAGTTAGAGAACAAGTAAACATTTGTGTGTTTTGATCCTGATCTGGCCTTCCAGCTGCTGAGTCTAGATATATATATATATATATATAGATACATAGATAGATAGATAGATAAATATCCATTTATCTATATATATGAATTAATAGCTGTAATTTTCTTTAGGATTAGAAAAACTTTTTGCTCAGCTGATTCTTTTGGGCACGGCCTGAAGCACAGGCAAACCCAGGACACAAAAATTCTGCTACATCCCATCGAGAGCAGCACAAGATGCCATCTGCAGCGCTGCTGTTCTCCAGGTTGCTCTTTTCCCTGGGGTGCCATCCCCTCCTCCTGAGTGGTTGGCAGAGTTCAGACCTGTCATTCTTTTATCCCTCATGGGCAATTCAGCACCTGCAACTCCCAGTTTAAAAGACCATGGGGACTTTGAGCAGCCCACAGAGGAAGAAGTATCGCGGTTAATGTTCCAGCTGATATCAAAGCTCATGAGGTTAAAGCTGCTCATTTGAAATGTGGGAGTAGTAGCTCTGGCTCTGGGTGCTAGCAATGTTTTTTATGTCTTTTTGCAAAATGGTGGAGGGGAAAAAGGGCATGGGAATATTCTGTGTTGCTTATTTTTAGTAAGGGGTTTTAGGATATCCTGATTGTACAGTCTGAAAGGGTCTTATTTGGTGGGAGGTTCTGTAAAAATTCAGGCCTGAGGAAATAGATGTAGCTATCTGCATATCTATTTCAATTTATTGTCTCTGGTGTTAGAGAGGGGGAAGAAAAAGAATTATTTTCAATAAATTTTACACATAACTTGACAACCAATCAAGCGCATCAACATTAGCAATCAATTAGGAGCTCAATGCATGGTTCTGAGTAGCTGTAAATTACTGCACACTAATGGCTCTTAAGCAAACCTCCAGAGCAGGTTCAGCTTTTTTTTTTCACCAATAAAGCAGTGAACATCATAAAGCCACAACAGGGGAAAATGTTCAAATTAACTAAATCTATTTTAATTTTCAAATAAACAAATATTACTTATAGAGCAAATAGCAGCAACAAAAGCAACACGATAGTTTTCAAATCCCTCTGGACCATTTAGAATGCTTCTCATTCATATTATAACACAGGAAATACTTTTCTCCATCCCTTTCTCTCTCTTTCATCTGGAAAGGCTGTCACTGCAGTTGTGCTGGGAGACTTCTGTGGATTTTTTTCTGTTTGATTCTGTTTTCCCTTTGCACTAAAACTACCATATTTAAGGGATAACAAGTTTGTTGCTTTTGTATCCCCATAAATTTGTCTCATTCTCACTAAAACCACTAGGAAAATAAACCATAAAAATGGTATTAAGACCTTTTATTTATTTACTGCTTTTCTGCAACTCTATATGAGGCACATATGTTATGGAGTCAAGCGTATTTCTGACAGCCTCCCTGAGATCATCAGGATCAGATCTGCTAAGTAAGAGGATGCAATTTTTAAGCCTTTTCTCTAAGCTTTATCATCATTAATGGTACATACTTCACTGAAAGTTTCTTCAGAAATATTATGTCAAATGCTGACTTCATTGCACATATGTCACACACTGAAATCATTATTATTACTCAAGTCTTACTGGAAAGAACTTGGGGCCAAAGTATTTAATTTACTTAATTAATTGTTAACTGTTTGACCAAGTATGTCTCCCATAGAGAAGATGAGAGTACAATGAAGTGAGAAAAATTTCCCAGGGCTTTAGATCAGGCATTAAGTAAAGCAGTTATATCTTTTGGAAAAATGAGTGCCAGCTAATGCAGAACTTCTTTCTTTTATTCAGAAGATTCATTAATATTCTTGCTTATGATGGAATATGAGCAAAAGTCATTCACACAGACACTCAGCCTTCCTTTTCCCTGAATTTCCAGTATGCATAATTCACCTTTAAAACCAGGTCTTTTAGAAAAACATCATGATATTGATAAAAATTCTCCTGTCTTGTGCACTGCAATAGTGAAATCTGAATGAGTGTCCCTTGCACTGATCCTGAAGAGAAATATCAGGTGTCTGATAACATATTCTGCAGTTATTTACAGAGAAAGTAATTCTGCTTTCTCTGAGGATTAAATGTTTGCATTTATTCAGGCAGTTTTACTGACATGCAATGAACTGTGATTGTGAATGGAGCTTTAGCACATTTACATGTTTATGTCTATCTATTCCTTTCTCGTCTCCTTAAAAAGGCATTAATCCTCCTGTCTATTCTGGTCAATATTAGTTTGCTCATATATCCTTTAGTTAACTTTAGGAGGTGGAAGATAGCATGAATCTTCATTATTACAATGTATAATGACTAAAAATATAAAACTATAGAAGGGCAAAATCAGAGAATCCTAGAATGATTTGAGTTGCAAAGGCTTTAAAGTCCATCCCATTCCAATCCCCTGCCATGGGCAGAGACACCTTCCACTCTCCCAGGTTGCTCCAAGTCCTGGCCTTGAACACTTCCAGAGTGAGGCATCCACAGCTTCCTTGGACAAACACTTCCAATGCCTTATCACCCTCACAGCCAAGAATTTCTTCCCAATATGCCATCTAACCCTTCCCTTGCTCAGATTGAAGATATTCCTCCTTGCCCTGTCACTTCATGCTTTTGTCCAAAGTTCTTCTACTGCTTCAGGAATTTGAAGGGGCTCTAAGACCTCCCCAGAGCCTTCTTTTCTCCAGGCTGAACAGCCCCAGCTTACCCAGCCTGCCCTGGAGCAGAGGGGCTCCAGTCCTCAGAGCATCTTCATGACCTCCTCTGGACTCATTCCAACAGCTCCGTGTCCTTCCTGTGTAGGGGACCCAGAGCTGGGTGCAGGTGGAGTCTCACAAGGGCAGAACAGAGGGACAGAACTACCTTGCCTGCCCTGCTGGAATTCAGAACATCCTAGGAAGACAAAAAAGTAACCAATGGCTCCCTTTTCCTCTTTTTCTGAATACACATCCTACCTTCTTTTACAGGTTAGGAACACAAAGATTCCAAAAATGCAACTGCTGAGACATTTTGGTTTGTTTATTTAGAACCTGCAAAGCATCACATGGGGACAACGGGGCTTGATGTAGGTAATTTACACAACATCTAAAATGCATTGGGACCCAGTTCTGCTCTTCAAGGCAGCAACTTTGTGCTGTCTTGAGAAGCATGTGTGCCCTTTAGCACACATCAGTATGCAAAAATATGGAGATGAGCCACAGAGGAAGCTCATCCCAGGAGTTTCTCTTGGCTTCTCTCTGTGATGCCTGGGAAACCCAAGGCACTGGTGGTGTGAGGTGCTCCTCGATGCCTGCCAGTGTCCCCTCAGCATTTCCTAACTCTTCTTTCCATTTATTCCCAGAGAGAAAGCTGTGTGAAAGCTAACTTAGCCAAAATCTCCCATTTTGCAGTTAAAGGAGAGGAAGTTCACTTACATCATGCTGCTCTATTTAAGTTCTCTAATCTGAGCTATGAAGAGGAAATCAAATTAAAGATTGAGTCAGTCAGAATTATGCATTAAATTCACAAAAAATAAAACATCCCAAATCTCTATATTACATTAAAAATACACTAAAAGGAAGTTAAGTTAGCAAAATCAGACACTTAGAACCATGGAAATACCATAAAAATTATTACTACCTTATGCCACTTCAAACTAAGCCTCCCTCTGCATATAAAATATAATGCTGTCTTTAACAGCAGATTTGCATTTCTTTTTCCACAAAACTTCTCCCTTGCTGCTTCACGGTATTAGTCTCCCTTTGCTTTATCTCATGTGCCCTTAAATCTTCTTACTTCTTCATTTACTCCTACTTTTCTCTCTTTATCTTTTCTGTGTCTCTGAAGCCACTGAAATCTCCTCTTACAGTGCTGGTCAGTCCTTGTAAGAATTAATTTTTGGTTAGAATTAGTAGATGTGGAGTTGTTGTTGAAGGGGAGAATTCAAAGCCTGTGGTGTCCCACGAGGGATTAGGCTGATGCTGTGGAAAGTTTGCTTTATAGTTTATCCTTTATTTAAACTACAAAAGAGCATCATCTGGATAGGCAGTCACTTAGGTAAAAAAAATCTATTTAGAGCTGGAGGAGTTACACTGCAGCCCAAGTTCCCCATGGGGGCATCAGTCATGTCATTGGCCTGGGTAATTAGGGAGAAAAACAGTGAAAAAGATGATACTTAAAATACGCAATGAGATATATTCTCTCTAATGCTTTTCAAGTATCCAACCTTAGGTATCACTTCTAACAACAGAAGGTAAAACATTTTTAAATAAACGTGCAGTTTTAAAAATGAGTGTCCTTTTAACAACTTCAGCAGTTGGAGGGTTTTATGTAGGTGGGTGAATCTGATGCTAAATAGTTAAACCTGTTTTAACTAAAAACTTTTGACTTCCCAAATAAAATCTTGCCTGTAGAAGAAAGTAAGAGCAATTGGGAATAAAGCATATAGGAATGGGCCAGCTCTAATTTATGCAGGTCCAAGGAGGCTCATCTACGTGCTTTATTTTTTATTTGTTTTTTTAATGTGAATAATTTAGCCAAATTTCTGATTACTGTCTCTGTTGGAACAAAAAGTTCCCACTACTGTTGCACAGCAATTTCAGCCTCTCATGGATCAAAGATGCTGGAAAACATCCACTGAGCCCAGTCTGGGGACTCCTGCACTGGGTGTCTGCCACATTCTGCATTGACCAGTGTGTCCTGTGCTGCACCAGCACATCTGTGTGCACCCTGTAAAACCACTGTGGACTGTTTCTTGGCTTGCAAAAGCTGCTAGATCTGCAAATGCAAATGTATTCACATTAATTAGAATAAATAACCACGTGGTTGCATCGTTAACTAAGTTCCCAAACTCCCAGGGAAGGAAGCTTCTGCACAGTCAAACACTGCAGAATTTGCATCTGAGGGAAGCATTTTAGGTTTCTGTATATTTTACCAACAATTAAGGAACTGAGCTGGCACTTTCCTTGCATATTTGCAATTTAAATCTAAAATTTTGGGCCACCCCAACATGTTTTAGTTCCCATCTTGGTGGTCAATTCACAGGGGTAAAGCGTGACCTTGTGTGTGATGATGGTAGAATTTAGAACAAGAATTAGCTACATGGCCTCACAGAAATTTGGCTGGCAAGGATAATTTTTTAGGCAGACTCTGCCACTGCACAGCATAAGGTGATATGTGATGTATCTCTGTGTGTAACCAAACAGAGAGGGGAGGGCAGCAAAGGAGCCAGGCCAGTAAAACCGGGTGAGGAAGCCATGGGGCTTGGATTCAACAGCCCACAACCATCTCCTCCAAAGGAGAGTGCAATTAAAACCTGGCTTGAATTTTTACATATCACCCTGCAGCAGATCAGCCAAGGAAGGCTGGTGACACAGACAGCAGCACTGCCAGACACACTGCACCTTCTGGGTCAACAACAATCCCCTGCCTAAAATTTCAAAGTATTTTCAGTAATCATCATACTCCAAAATTACAACAAGCAATTCCACTCCTTGTGTCAGAAAAAGAGCCCAAATTTCTGTTCATCCTTGTTATGTGTGCTTGGGGAATTACCACTGGCCATTGGGGAAAGCCAAAGAATAAACAGCCACTAGTTCAGGCTGTTCCTACAACAGAAAACAATTATCATCCCCAGAAAGGGAACTGGAGAAATCTTCATAAATGGAAATTCTCTAAACCACACTTTCCTTGGGGCTAGTGCTGCAGGAGGTTTGACCTGCTATGCACAAGCTGACGTGCTCCCCTAGCAGGGATCTTCCTGTACACAGCATTAAGCTCTTTAAAATTATCTGTCCTTCATACATTTAACAGAGGAACTATATATTTATATCCAACTTTTTAATCTGCTCCACCTCTGTGAAAGCACTGCATCCAGAGCTCTCATGTCCATACTGGTATTGCTATACACTTATTGCATAATTTAAACCCTTTTGACCAGATTACATAGAAGAATATATATTAGGAACAATTTGCACTTGAAAACATTAAAGATAATGATTTCTGTGTTCCAAGATTATTGGTTGTATAGACTTGTGCTGTGTCTCAGTAGAACTCATGAACCGTATGTGAAAGATCTGAAGTACCTAATTAAAAATATGAAAGAAATAAATTATAAAAATTTGAATACTATGGGCTTCTGCTTGTAATCTATAACATGCCAGTGGTTTTAATGTAGCTGAGATTATATGATTTTTAACGTTCCACAGACCAAATTTAATTTGTATCTCTCAAGGCTGTCTACCAAATCCTCCCAGTTTCTTGGAAGTCTTCTAACAATAAAAGTCATTACTACATTTTTAACCAACCAGAAATGTAGAACTATGAACTTATTTGAAGGTGTGGCAAAAGTTATGCTTATTAGTAGCATGTTGGAATATTGCAAGTAAAGAGAACTTATTGAGTTGTCTGCTATGTAACATTTTGGTGAGATGTGACTGGAGGTATCTGTCAGAAGAAGGGAATCTGACTGCTCTGTTGGTTTAGCTTTCTCCTTGTTAGAATAATTTAATACTAATATCAGAATATACCCCCCATAGTGGGGATCCTTGTGGGTAATGTCAAAATGATAATTCTCCCTCAAAGAAGGAAATTTTACAGCCCTAATCCTGCTTGCTGCCTCAGAGGGACAGGACCTGTGCTGCCCCATGGCCATGCACACATCCCACTCCAGCCCAGGATGAACCTGCACAGAGCAGCTTGGCAGAAGCAGACTTAAAATTTTGAAAAAAACACAATTGCATGACAGGTAATAGAAAACTCAATTATAAGTCACATCACATTAAAAAAAAAAAAAAAATGACAAGAAGAGAAAACAACTCATGAGACAACTATTATCCAAAGATGTTTCCAATTACAAATCGCAGCACAGCTTGAGCACCTGGGCTATTCATCCCGAGAGCTGATTACAACATCATGATGTGAGTGATATAATGACTAATACAGTATCAGGACCAGCATCTCCCACTCTATTTTTTCAGTATCATGTAAGTGGAAAGTGTTTAATTAGAAAGCTTTCAGTATTCATTTTCTATCTTAATAGGCTTTTCTGGTTGATAACAACCTTATTATGTGTTGGGAATAGATGCTTAGCCAACCCAAAAAAAATCTTTTTCCCCCTTCTTGTCTTTTAAGAAAAACAAGCAGATATCTTTCCTATCCATTGAAATGCTGTTATTAGATTTGACTCATTTTAATAGAGCTGTGCCAGTTCAATTAGTGTAAGGGCAAGAAATGACAAATTATATTCTAGTTTTTGTGAGCGTAATATCATGGATAAAACAGTGTAATTCCAGGCAATATATGCAATTTTTCTCGCACTTTATGGTAAGTCTGGGGAAATGTGTGAGGCAGCGACTCTATCTCTAAAATTTTATCTTGTATACAGCAATGCTTGACCAAAGTATTAACATTTCATCCAAATGAAGCTCTCTCATTGCTATTAAATAGATGTACTCATTTCTTCCCATTTCAGCAAAGTCACTGGTTCCCTACCAGGTATTTCCTGAGTAAGTTACAAGTGTTGCAGTAAATTAGTGGAGGATTTTATGCCAAAATTCCTCTTTTTTTGTTTGTTTGACATGAGACTTAAATTACACCATATAGAAATTGAAGCTTCTGGTGCTCATCAAACAAAAAGCTTTCATTTTTGTTCCAAAGAAACTTGTAGTGAAAGTGATGGGGCTTCCATCCTTTATATTCCAAAAGCTTTCATTTGCCTTTCTTAATAGCTACTGGGAAGAAAGACAATTTATGTTAAAGGGACTCCTTGTCTTCTAAAGTGTTAATTAACATTTTCCTCAGAGTTTTCATTCAAGATATGGGCTTATTTTCAAAAGTGAAAACCTGGGGCTTGCTTTGGGTTGTTCTTGTAAGTAAAGACAGAGAAAAAATATTATCTCCCTTGCTTTAGAGGAAAATTTACATAGTACATTTTTTAGTACTTTAGGAGGGCTTTAGTATTTCAGAGGATTTTTACATAATACCTGAATCAATTTAGATTTTGGTTTATGTGGTTCTAGCAAGCTCTGGAATGTGTAACTTCAACTGAAAATCTAATCCCTGCCAAATACCATCACTGAACATTTAATGTGTAAAGTAGTTTCAGGTGCCCACACATCAGCTGTGATCCCACGGTCACCACCTAGGAGTAGCACCTTAAATCTTAAAACTTGAGAACAGTTTTGACTTTCACCTCTCTTTCATCTGAGGATAATTTCCCTCAAATTTTGCACTGAAATGGCAAAAAAAATGGTGGAAAACCAAACAAATAAAAGAAACAATTAAAAGAATTTAAAAACTTTCATTTTGTCAAAGCAACATAATGTGTTAAAAGTGTCATGAACAGATGGGTGCAGGCCAACCTTTGATAGCTGGAAGAAGTGGAGTCAGGGAACAAGGGAGGGAATTTGCTTCCTGACACCAGAAACAAGTAAAAAATTCCTTTTTGATTATGAGATTGGTTTTTAGTTTATGACTGAGGTGTGCTACATTTTTTATTTGGTTATAAGCCCACAGTTTCAAACTCCATGATTTTCTTCAAGCAGAGTCATGATTCTGACAGTTTTTCTAACTGGCAAGATAAATCATGCTCAGTTTCACTGGGATCTCAAATTGTCATAGTATCTATATGTGGAATGTTGATGGTGATTTTCTTAAACAAAAATTATTATCCTTTTTCTATTTTTTTTCTTTAGGGTCCTGGAGGAACATGCATATTGGAAGAGGGGTTTTCATCTGTACTCCTGCATCACTTCCTCCTTCCTTATCCTCACCCTCAGCCTGTCCTCCCTCTTCAGTTCTGCTTGGCACTGTGAGTAACACCTGCACTTTTGTTATTCCTCTTTCAGCCCTCTTAGTGCCTAAAACATTGAATTATCCTCATTATCAGCTATCACTGTGTGTTTTCTGGGGAAGCGTTGTGTGCTAGGAAAAGGACTATTTTGGTTGCAGTTAAAATATTAAGCCATAACTTTATGTTTGTATGGTGAAAAACTCCTTGACAGAATCTGAAAGCAGTGAAAGTGAGTGCAGTTGTTGTGTTTTAGTTGGCAGTTTAACTCATAGGAGTGTTTTGCTTATACGAAATCAAGGACAGTGATGATGAAATGTTCAATGCCTAATCTCCAGTAAAAATAGAATGCATAAGGATATTTCTCAGGCTTTTCTTTCCTGGAACTATTTTAATGTACTCTTTTCATCATCGTTATAAGGACAGTAAAAATAAAAATAATACCCCATACTTTTTATGTTTCTGTTACCTTAGTGTGAGGAAAACTGGTCTTTGAATGCTTGATCCTTTATTTTCAGTGCAAACTGCCAGTAGGTCAAAGTCCTAATACTTTTCCTTAGAAGCATATACATATTTTTATATCCTCTGATGCAGGCAACAGTAGATGTAATTAACTGTGGGTTTTGGTGTTTGTTTATAATGCACAATGAAAGCAAGGGCTGAAACCATCTCAATTCTGCTGGTTTGCTTGTGAAGTGCATGTTCTTTGTGATCAGGATGTACTATAACTAGATGGGTAAGGTTTCTTGAGCTCCAAGTTCACTTTGAACTAATATGTAAAGATAAAATATTGTCAGTGTGGCACTGAAGAGTTTGCATCTCCTTATGACAGCCCTTGAAAAATGAAGAGATCTCATGGAAACTCCATGTTGCTGATTCTTGCCTGTTTATTGTAACTCTTGTCTCAGTTGATATTCCCCTTAAACAAACTTCCTTTAGGATCTGTGGTTGCTGATGGAAACAGTTTTTCAAGAGGGAAAAGAATGAGAAAGGAAGAGGAGAAAAAGGAATGTTAATTTTAAATTTTGGTGAAGAAGATCTTGAGAAAATTGATCTGAAAGGTTTAACATCAGACGTCAGTTCTGAGAACTCACATTTTTAAGTCACTGTTTTCAGGCTAATGTAATGATCAGGCCTGGCTTAGCATTTTAACAGCTGCATCTTTCCTGACACCCGTGGAATTATTCATAAGGCTGACGTCAGACTATGCCAAGGTAAGGAACATCAGTGGGATTAGGCCATTATGAGCCAATCTTATGCCTACTGGAAGCATAATTTTGCTATTAGTATGAAAGGTGTACAGACAGACCTTCTGATTGCATGGAAAACATTCAGGTTTATGTTTATAATTTGGTGTGTGTGTGTTCTACTTTGTGTAAATCAGACCGTTTTGTAGTGTCTATCCCTGTGACTATGACATGTGCCTTTAAAAATGAAACATAATGTTATTTGAATGCATAATGGCAGTTTGCATATTGATCTATAAGTTTGAGATTTTTTTGATCTATAAGTTTGAGATTGACTTTCCTTGTGAATTCTTTTGAATATGTTAAAACACATAATTTTGTATAAGAATCCTACTTTTTTCTACTTTAATTTTCCTTTATTTCTTCTTGTTTTCTTTTGCATTGCTCCCCATTTTTTCTCTTCTTTTTGCCTGCCTTCTGCATGCAAGCTGTCTCTGAAGGCAAACACCCGACCCTGGAAGGTTTCAGAGGATTACCATGACCCATACAAAAGGCATAGGTAGCATTATACTAGAGCAAAAACCCGTGATACATTATTATTGTCTGCATGACCTCCCTCTGAAGCAAAGCACAGCCCCAACTTTGATATGATTATTCCTGAATGTGCCAAAGCAGTACTTTCTGAAATAGCCCTGGTGTCAAAGATGATGAATGGCCAATTCTGTAATGTCAGTCCCAGTGGTAACTCCAGCAGTGACACAGTCCTGGGCTGTCTGGAAACCTCGATAGGGAGAGGGACTGGGAGGACCACAGGAATCAGCTCCTCCTCTCTGCAGGGCACAGGGAGCTCCTCAGCCTCAGTCCTGCTTCAGACCAAAGCTGGGACAAGTAACCCACGTGGAGCTGCTTTTACACCTGCCATCAGGTGATACTTTTGTTTGTCAGACTCACCAGAAGGCAAAAGAAGTAATCAAAAAAAGTAGCTACCATATATAAAAATAATAAGCACCAAAATATAACCAGGTTTGGACAACTGCCAAAATTCCATTTCTGTTGCTTACATCTCTTCATGGTGTTTTTAAAATATGTCTATGGATATTTTAAATTAGGTTCATTTCTTTATGAATAAGTTTGCATAAAGTTTAAAATCCTGCATGTCCGAGGACGATGTTCAGTAGTTTGTCTGGGCTGTAAAGACAAAATTTCCTTATTCAGTGGCAGCTTGCTCTTCTGCCACGGAACATCTACTGCTGCAGGGCCCCATCTCCAGACTTGCTGCACCCCAGGTGCTAAATCCCACAAAATCACCTCTGTGCTGTGGTGGGAATTTCTGACAGAGTGAATTAGTGCAGTGCAGCTCTGTGCCTGTCAAAATGCACCTACCTGCAGTGACTGTGCTGCTGCTCATCAAAAACAACTCCCATAGGGTTTAAAAAATAAGGTATTCATCTCATGGTGATGACTCACCTTCATCTTTTAAATGTGTATGTTGTCATGGAATTTCTCTTTTTAATCTACTCTGAGCTTCAGTTTTCCATTCCAACAATGTCCCATTTCCCTTTTACTTCACCTAAAAAAACTTTGTACTTGTTTCTGTTTCCAGAAAAACACATAAGATATGTTAAATGTATGGTGCCTAGCAGGCTTGCTTTTTAAAAAAAACCTACTTTTTCAGTCTTGGCTTGGTATTTACTTTAAAAATTGTTCTTTCTTGTTATTTAAAAAAAATCAAGCGCAGTCATAAAAATAATTCATCTTTATATGCTGAACTCTTTCAGATTTAGGTTTCATAGGAATTCCCACACAAAGCATGCAATCAATTAAACATTAAATGCTTAATACAGATTCATTTTTGGAAAGTTGTTTTTCTTTCAGGAATTAAATCTTGCAAAGCCTCAACTTAAAATATAAACAGAAAGGCATCATAATAGAGCCTTTTTTGGAGTTTAAAAGCTAAAATTCTTCTGTTCCTCAAATCTAAATGAAAAGTTATCTATGTTCTTTTGATTACATGTCCTCTTTGCAAATCTCAGCCTGAAGAATGCCTGTTCCCTCTGCTGTTCTCCTCCCACTCTTAACCAATACTTGAGGACCAGTTTTAAACTTGTACATTCTGACTGGGAGGTTTTATTTAAAGAGTGAGAGCCTTTCAAGGATTACTTTCTCCATAGCTAGTGGTAAATATCACATTTGAAGCCTGCCAGTCAGATATAAGTTTTAATATAATATTTCAATCTTAAGCCATCATTGTTTCAAAGAACAATGTAATTTATTGGAGTAACAAACCAGGCTATAATGGACTCAAATCAATATAATACAATTAAAGCACATAAAATATGCAGAGCACAGTGGCATTTTGGCTCTTCTAACTACTTTATTCTCATGCCCATATGCAATCCTGTCTCAAAGCATGGGCCCATGGGGACCATCTCATGGTCCCCTAATTTGAAAGGAATCCTGCAAGCAGAGCACAGTATTTGATGTACATGCATCAGTGTCCATCTCAGTTCTCCTGGTGTTGAATATGATGTGCAGCCTCTACAAGAACTCAAAATGCTTAGGAGAGCCATTCTTGGTCATATAAACAGAAGAAGATATTGCTATATGCTCTTTAGAATAATGGATTAAAAGCAGTTTGGTGGATGGGTGGGAGGAGAAAGACTGAAAACAAGACAAAACCCTTTGCAAGCAGTACAAAAGCAGTTTTAAGGGCTTAAAAATAAGGCTAATTATTTAAAATAATGCATAACACTTCCCACTGTCAAACCCTGCATAAAGCAAGTGGTTCATGCACAATAGTGAAATATAGAATATAGTGAATATTCACAATATAGTGAAAAATAGAAATATAGAATATAGATTTCCAAAGGCACTTGTGGCACCTCCTGCTTTTAGGCTCTGGCCTGGAAAGGTACACAGGACCCACATTTGCTAACAACACACCAACACTGAGGATCAGCCCTTTTTTCTTTAATTCCCTTCTGATCGTAAGACTTCTTTCATTTATGCATATTATTCCAGAGTCTGATAACTGCACTGTGGGATTTTCCAGCATGAATAGCTTTAATTCTGTCAGTTTAGCTTTGTACATATGAGATGCTAAAGCCATAGATACACTATTCTTTTATAAATCTACTTAAAATATCTGACAGATTTCAACTTTTGGTAATTCTTTAAAGTTTCTGGATGTAAAAGATCCTTCCACTACTTAATTTTACCACAGATGTTTGTAATCAATGGTAAGTACTTCATAAATATATTTCTTTTCCTTTTGATACAAAGCACATTTGAACATTTTAAAAGGAGAAGACTCTGCCTGAGTTTCTTCTGGGAATCAAGATTGGCATATAAATTGTTCGTGGCAGCTTCTAGTGGTAATTCAAAGGTTGGAGGGCAGTTTTATATTTAATGACAACCACACAATGGAGGCATTATGGCCATTAAAAATGAAGGACCAAAGAGTACACACTACCCAAATAACTCCTGCAGATTTGAAAATCAAGTGCTGTTTCTCAAGATGAGTGTCTCAATCCAAGCATCATGTTCTCACAAATTTCTAAAGAAATGCATAAACCTCTCTTGAACTGAGCCTTATCTTGAGCTGGCCTAAAGACTCACTCAACTGGTACAGCATGGCTGAGTCACCATGACTGAACATCCAGTCAGTAATAGAATTTCCCAGTGTCCCTAATGCCACAATAGAGCAGGAGACAAGGGCCCCAAAGCATTATACTTTTTTTTTTTTTTGCTAAGTTTGAAATGTTTTTTTTTGAAAGTTGTACTCTTTTTGTAAAATAAGTGGTTCTCAGAACTGTTAGGAGTGGCTTCACCTTGCCTGGGTTCTGTTCATGTGTTTGGCATACTTGCAACAGAGTTTTCTTATTTAGTTTAGTGGAGACAGAACTTTTTCATTTCACCTTTTTTCATTAATTTGAGGCAGTGTATGTGGTCTGGCTTTGGTTCAGAGCTGTCTGACAGGTTCAGACAGTGGAAAAACTAGGAAATATGCTGCTGATGAGAAATCTTTAAAACCAAATTAAAAATTGAAAAATCATGAACTGAAATGAATACCTATCATTTTCCTCGCTGCCTAATACATTAGTGCCTCGCTGTGATAACCCAAACCTGGCAGTTCAGACACTCAAAACAGGCCTTTGCCTGAACCCCTGACCCTTTTCTCTCAGCAGGGGTGGGGATTTGGTGCTCAGCAGTTTGGAGCCTTTATCCAGCACATGGAATTTCATTATTTGCTGCTCTTTTGGGTTTGCTGGAGGGCAGCTTTGAGAAGGACGTGTCTGCATTGCATAAAGCCCAGTACCACAATGCTTGGGCCAGGGAAGGGACTTCAGGAGATCAGATTAAGCTCAGATCTCATTAAGCTCAGACCTAACATGATCCAATGCATCAGCGACCTGACTGACACCTACATAAAGCCCCACTGATGCATTGTTTTGACAGACTCAAAGCCACACACGCGTGAAGCCCAGCAGCAGAAGTGACTTGGTTCTGGATCTCCCCTGCTCTCCACACATTTTTACATCCACAAATTGCTTCAGAGCTTCTGCAGAGCCAATGGCTTTTGCAGTGTTTAGAAACAATTTGTTTATTCCTTGGGTTTCATGTCTCACATGTAGGCAAAGACTCTTTTACCACAGGCTCACATATTTGTTCCCTTCCCATGATTGCTTTTGTGGGGTCTCTGATCACTCTGAGACCTCTGGCTGAAGTGGCTTTGCCTTGCCTGGAGCTAGCTAAGCCCTCCCTGATGTCTCCCCTTTGTTGCTGGGCTGAATGATGGAGTTTGTAATTTTCTCTAACTATATAAGATAAATTTCAATCCCTCAAATTATTTTTTTAATCTGTTATGTTCAGTTTTGTGGTTTGTTTTATTTTAGTATGTGCTTAGGTCTTTTTTCAGCTTTCCTGAGGGGAGGAAGAACAAACATAGGGGCCAGGGAAATAGAAATTATTTAGGGAGTTTCCAAACTATTTAAAGGGTGAGACCTTTCTCTGAAGATATAAATTTTTGTAAGGCTTATTTTTGTGACACTAAGGGTAGAGGTCCATGATTTTTAATCTTCTCACATATTTAATTACTTGTTTGCATCTGTTTATCCTTGTATTACAGGATAAATATATACTGCCAAGTGTCTTTACATCTCTTCTCTGCCTTAATCCAAACTGCATCTGACACCCCCAGCATGGGGAAAATCCCAGCCAATTATTCATGATCCCATTAACATTACTGGAATTGCTTGATTTAATATTGTACCTCATTTGGTAAGGAAAAAAAAACCAAAAAACAAGCAAGCAAATGAAACCCACAAAATTATGTTTTACTTTAATGAGTTCACAATTAGAATGCCATTCTGCTTATGCTAGAACGTTAACATCTGATGGCTCAAATGTGAAAATGAACATTGTCCCTAGCTGGGGTCTGGTTGTCAGATGTCTTTTAAAGTAGCAGAGGGTTTTCACACCCTTTATTTTGATAAGAAAGGTCAATTTTCAGGGACAAAGTCTTGGTGAACCATGTTGGCATTTCTTTAAGCACTGGTAAGCACAATTTACTTCAGAGTGATGGGACAATTGTTCTCACTTCTCTTACTTTGATTAAAAAAATGAAAAAAATATTATCAAGGAAACTTTATAAAATAGTTATTTCTATTTGTCTTCTCCTAGTTTTCAATATTGTGGGACATTTCCTCTCCGAATGTGGAATTTCAAACCTCACTTCTCTTTCCCTAAAGGAAATGAAATGCTGTCAAGGCAGCAGCATTGAGGGCAATATCAAGGTTTCCTTATGTGCTGCACTAAGACTTCATTAAACAGCCTCTCCTAGGTTTAATTTGTAACTTTTGGACGATACAGAAACCTGCCTCATCTGTCCCACTACTCATTATTAGATTTGGAGGTATGACATGCTCGAAAAGAAATTTTCCTTCTTTCTTTCTCTTTTCCCTATATTGAAATGGCTTGCTGAAAGATGGGATCTGCTGGACTCAGGCCAAAAGCACTTTGAGGCCATATATTTATAATGGTTTTGTTATGAAGAATGGCATCTGGCTAATGGACCCGTGCAACTGCTAGAAAAATATTGATATACATGCAAATCACAGGTCATATACGAGGGAATAAAGCCGTGAAGAACCCTGCAGAGGTTAGTTTGTTGTGTTTAGGCATTTTCTTGCCATTTGTCTGTTTATTGTTTGTTATTTTAAAGTCTGTTTGGTAACAGAGCATATATGTACTGTATTTTTCTGAGATCTTTTCTGTTCCCTCTTTTGGTACAAGATAAACTTCTTTCAGTTCTGTCACCCGATTCAGGCTTTCGTTGAAATGTTTTAAACCTTTTCACTGAATTCACGTCTTCTGCCAAGGATGCTTCTGTGAAGTACATTTTTCACACTTTTTCCACCATGGCTCTTCATAAAGATTGGGTCATTTGTGTCAACTTGTAAACAGTCTTTTGGCTTATGATTCTTTTCTATTATTATTATAGATTAAAGTGGGTTTGGTAGCACAGCACTGTATTGTTGAAAGATAATTAGAATGTCCCAGTTTCAGGAGCACAGAAATTCTCATGTTAAGCTGGAGCAATGCTCAAAGTAGGATTTTGACAATAACCCATACCAGATGCTTCAGAGAAAAACTCTATACAGCACAACAATATAATAGCAAAATGGGAAGTTTCTCGTTATACCTATTGGCTGGCAGCTTGAATGCCTTCAAGCATAATACAGGAAATGTTTGAATTCTTACTCTACCAGCAGTTGTTCTTATATATATTTGAAAACACATATTAATCTTTATCTTGCTTTTGCATTACAGTATGCCAGCTTTTCCTGAAAGGCTCTTAGTGCTTTCCCCAAGTTAGAAACAATTCTGAAACTCTTAAGTAGGCACAAATCTCCTTTGATTATTCAAAAGATTCCTCCTTCTCTGTGATTAGGAATTATTACCTGCCTTTGGCTTCTCCACAGCACATCCTACTAATGCTTTTTTTTTTTTTTTTTTTTGGAAAAGTGTAATATGACGTAGGTTTGGTGTTGTTAGAGAAGAAATTTTAATGCTATATTCTAAATCCCCAATGTGTGCTATGCATCTGTTTGCAAAATCACCTTGTTTATGTACATGAAAGTGCTGTTCATCATTAGTACATAACAAGTGCCACATAACTCATTGCACCTGCCAATAAAAATTGTAACCTGAAGGAACTAATTCAAAATCTCACTGCTTTATCTGCTTTATTAGGGCATGTACTCTGCCTGGGCACATAACTAAAGCCCCAATAGTCTGATACAAATGTCCCCAAACACAGATCTTTTTCCTTCAACTGCATTTGTTCCATTTTCCTGATAGATTGCTTTCACTTCTTTCTAATTTTTTCTGCAAGTGGCACTCAATAGAAAACCAGAAGGACAATTTTTGGAAATATTTCAGTAAGTTGTTTTCTGTGCTTATGACTAGAACTATTGCTGAAGATAGATCTCATGTCAAGTATATATATATATTCCATAAAGTAATATGAAATAAAAATATGCAAAAGCTGACAAAAACAATGCAATAAGTGCAATGTAGGAAAAAAGTTTGCTAGGCATTTGGCCTAGCAGTTTGGCTTGTAATTATCTTTT
The DNA here is from genome assembly GCF_050655825.1 of Lonchura striata. NCBI lineage: Eukaryota > Metazoa > Chordata > Aves > Passeriformes > Estrildidae > Lonchura > Lonchura striata. The sequence goes on along the minus strand of NC_140709.1, from coordinate 4,687,001 downwards.
CTCAAATTGTAGTTGAACTGGACAGTAAGAAACAACTGCTTCCCTGGAAGCAGTGGGAAGAAATATGGCCATGTGATGTGTAATAAGAACATGCTGAGGGCAGAGGGAAAATTGAGGGTCCCCAGGAAAATCCAACAGGGGTGACATAAACTGGTTGTTTGAACATGTGTTGGCCTGGAGTAGGTGCAGAAGAGAAGAGTGTATTCAATGATGTGGCAATGGGACAATCTGAGATGTGGGGTTTATTGACAGCAGCTGCAGTTCTCCACGTGAAAGAACAGTCACCTGAGCTCACAAAGTGTGCACCTACCTCAGGGACTCGTGGAGACACAAGAAGATCCAGAAATAGCAAATTCCCTCACCCCAAGAGCCACTTGAAACACTGAAATTGAGGCTGAAATAGCTGGAATAGAGTTTTCTACAAATTCTGTTAAAATCCAGCAGGGGGGAAGCTGGAAATGCACAAGGAGAGGGAAAATAAGTCTACTGAAGGCATGCAAAGCAGGTAGTTTTTCAGATGGGCTGGTTGCCAATTCATGCACTCTCACTGGACACAAAGCAAACAAAAATGGCTATTTGTTATCAGTTTTAGTGCACAGACTGTCTGACCTATGCAGAACAAATATATTTTCTCTCTGGCACTTCTGACATATGGATTTTTTTGAGTAATGGAGGCCCTGGGCAGGATTTTTCAGGCTACCTCGCTTCCTGCCTGCTGAGGGGGTCCAGGAGCCCCTGAGAAAGTTCTGAGCTTGCAGAACTTCTACTCTTCTTGTAGTTGCTAGTTAGTGTTGTCCTGACTGTGAGGAGAACAGAACATAATGTAGGAACCTCATTGGTTCCTAAAGAGATCTCCTATGAGGGTCATCATCTGAAGGGCTGTGCTGAGAGTCCAGAAAACACAACAAAAGCATGAAAAGTGTCTTGTTCCTTCCTAGTCTCAAAATGGGTTTGGTACATACACAATTGTATGCACACAAACTGAAAAAAGTCAGAGATATAAAGAGGAATTTGCAAGGATGAAGAAAACAATAACTTTAGCACAAGTGTCCCTGCTGTCACTTGGGAGGTGGCTTTAGAAAATGAATCTTCATTGAATTACACAGCTTTTGTCCCCAGGAGACCTTTGTGTCAAGTGCAATCAACAAGCATTCAAAAGGAATTTGTATCAGTCAACAAGAAACTTGAAGAAGAGCATAGTCCTAGCAGAGAAAAGAGGTTCAGGGGAATGAGAACATCACTGAATTGCATGTGGAGTGCACAGCTCCTCTGTAAATAGCTATTGGAATACTAAAAATTGTCTGCTTTTAGAAACATGGAGTCAGTTCAGCTTGTTATTAAATATGGTGGTATGTGAATCTTCAGAGGCAATTACAGCATAATGTCTGAGTTTGGGTTTGAAATTCCATTCATATGGAGATATTCTTGCCTTCAAAACTCTATGAATCTGTCTAACTCCTCTAAAATGTGACATCTTGTTAATGTTTAGGTTATGGAAGCATGCTAAAAAAAAAGGAATAAGGATGGAAATGCTTTTTTTATTTCTATATATGGCTATTGTGAGAAAACAAACTATAAATAACAAAAAAAAAATCTCTCAGCAGCGGTATAAATCTAGGTTTACTTTGAGACTTAGGCTAAAAATTCCTTGGTGGGTTTGAAAAGATAACTGGATGACTTCTAAATAGAAAGGACTGTGGTTATGCAATTTCCAGCAACTTTCTGATTCGTAATCCTTTCCTTTTTATTCTGTTTCTTTTTTTCAAAGCTTTAAGAACTCAAGAAAATCTATTGGTAGTTTAATTTTGTAATTGTCATGTCCCCTGACTAATTAGGCATGCAATATAAATGAGTACAACACAAAAGTAAATGTGTGGGAGGCTGATGAGATCATAGTTCTACTGCAGTTAGTTTGTTTAATTCTCAGTGAGTCTGAAGTTTGTGAAGCTGTCAAATAATTATTTTATCAGGTCAAGGAGAAAAAATAAATAGTTGGAATTCATACAGAAGAAACAATATAAACAAAGTCTATTGCTGAAACTTTATGCTTCTGTTATTCACTCTTTACAATATCCAAGTGGCATTGTAGTTGGATGACTATTTGGAAATCGGATGCTCATCTTTCAGAGGAGAAATGGATCGTGGCCACTAGATATGAGAACTTGCTCTGGTCTCCAGGCTTTCCCCAGAGAGGAAGGGAATAAAATGACTGCTATGGATGCTCAGCAGTAGCACATCCAGCCTCTCTGATATCCCTACAGAATAAGCACTGGTGGTCTGGGATAAGGGATGGAGTTCCTCAGCCTGAACAAGATGGAAGGGAAGGAGAGGAAGAGAAGGAAACATTGGTGCCGTGTTTCAGTGCTCAAGTGAAGTTCTGCTCTGTCGTTTATTTTTGTGGCACCTGATGCAAACCCCAAAAGTAATCTCAGCCAAATCAATGGAATGATTGTAGAGAAAGGTGTTACCAATGGGACTAATGATTGGCAGCATTTTGCCCTTAGAATTCAATTAAAGTTATTTACCAGATTGCTGTTTTCAGCATCTCTCTTATGAACTATTTTCAAGAAACAATAGCAATTACATATCTGTCAAGAAGTGTGATTTTCAGAGCAGTAAAGAGAGCAGCAGTCCATGCACACTCCTTTGCACAGCTGCAGGAATTGATTCAGTGATTAACGTGGGGAGGATGGGATCCATCAACTGCCCTGCCATGACTTCTAGAGGTGTGTAATGCTCACCTGTACACTCAGGAATAATTAGCAAAATCTTGATAATTTTTGACCTACATTGTAAAACTGCTTTTCCTTGCCTCAGCTGAATAACCCCTACCATTGCACCAAAGGCCTCTCCCAGCTAATTAAACTGGTTCCTTAGGAGGAATGTTCCAGCTGTTTGGTCACGTACAACACACAAGCATAAAATTCATTCCAGTAAGCCATGATCATGGACTCTGGGAGATATCTTTGCAAATGAATACGTGTTTAAAGAAGTGGTTAAACACTGAAATTATTCAATGGAAATTCCATATGCCAAATGGTGAGATATAATAGATATCTGATCTGTTAAAAGGAAAAACCTTTTAAACTGATCGATCTTCTGTGCAACAATTTATGTCAGTGCCTTTTAAGATGATCCCGTTTTAAATGGGTGGCTGACAAAGAAATATGTCTGATACAACTGCTAAATGAATAGATTTGCAATGTACTAAGGACATACATTTTAAGTGGTCTCTCATGCACTTTGAAATAAGGTTAAAAATCCTGGCAGCTCTTAAAAAGCAGATTCTTAAGTGGTGTATTTTTTGTGCTATAATATTTTGGCTCAATAACATAGCAGCATTACAGCAAACATCGGTTTTCTAATTCTTCTTCTCAAGACCTTGTTTTCCAATGAACTAGGCAAAAAATATTAGGTTGTGTTTTCAGTCTGAAAAAAAAAAAAAAAAAAGGACATTTTAAAAAGGGACAGTCTGTCTACAGCCGTTTTACAAAGCCTGGAAGCAGTACCTTGTTCCCATTCCTTCATCCAGCCCATCATGGTCTTGTCCAAATTATCTGATCCCTGGCTGGCCTCCAGGATTGACTGATGAAGGTTTTGTTTGCATGATTTTCTATTTCATTCCATCATCTCTACATGTAAGGAAGTATTAAAAAATATCCAAGCTTACCACTTTTTGTCCTTACAATAAAAAGGAGGTGGTACCATCACCAATTTAGCGGGGGCATTTTAGTCAATACCACAGTGTAAAGTTGTGTCTCTAAAATGTATTACAGTGATGCATTCTGTGTTTCCTGCCATGCCTATGCTGTACTAGTTGTTATGCAGAGCAATGTAAGATGGGAAAACAACTACAATCTTTCATCCTAATGGTTGCAGACAGTGACTGGTAAAAGGTGGGGAGCCTTGTATTACTTACTCTTCCATATTCAAGTACCTATGCTACATTATATGTAGTATTCAACCAGGAAACATTTGTCCTGAAGAAGAGGGAAGAAAAGTATTTTGGGAATTCGCTTCCTTGTCTGCTTCCAGAAATAATCACTAAAGTATGACCCCTTGTTGGGAGAAATGTTGGGCTCACAGAGACAGGAATATTTACCTAGAGATGAATCCTATCGAGGGTCTATGCTTTTCTCCTATAAAACATGAGTCAAGTCATAGCTATAACTCAAAGTATATCTCTATACTTAATGAAAAACCACATGCTCCTCACCAGTACATCTCCATCTGAGTCTGGGTGTACCATCTTTTTAAAATTAGAGAACAGTTGAGATTTAATGTTCACCAGTAAATTTCTATTCTGCTCCCTTTAGGAGAGCGCTTCCGATTCGCAGACGTCTTTATAAGCCTATAACTCTTTATTTTTAGTGTCACTATATTGCCTATGAGACCTCATCATAGGGGTGGGCAGCTATCTAAATAAGGTGAACATGCAGGACATAAAGATGATTTTCTAATCTCAAAGAAAGACAGGCAAGAATGTAGAAATAAATAAAAAAGAATGGTGAATACGAGAAAGCAATGAGGTAATATTGATTAACACGATGTGTAGTATATCTCAGTGTGGCCATAGCCAATGAAAAACAGTCACTTCACAAAAAGAGAGGTTTGAGGGACATTCTGGAGGAGGAGTAGTTATTTTTTCTCATGTTTATGGGAAGCTCCTGCAAAGAGGGAGTGATAGTATGGGAGAAAGCATCAAAGTGCCAACTTGAAAAATGAATCCTTTAAAAATGGAGTTCAGTGGTATGATCTGGTCGGAGGTGGGGATACAACATGGCTTTGGAGGAGGAAACAAGAAGTTTATGTTTGACATAGGAGAGAAAGCAGGAGGAGTAAGATGAGAAAGAAAGGGGATTAAGAACAGTATTCTGCTCAAAACAGGCATGTACTTATAAAGCTAAAGAAAACAGGGCTGCACAAGCTGAAATTAATGATGAAAAAAAAGTCTGTGTTAATCTCTAGCTGTTTTGGTATTTATAAAACCTATTCATACAAGACATGCTGGGTGGAAAATATCTGCAAGATTTTATCAGCAGAGCTAGGAACTGATTAACTGATGGTGTCACCCACAGTGCTCCCAGACAAGAAATGTTCACTCAAATCTTCACTTGAGTGAAGAGTGAATTCAGGTTAGGTCATCTGAGGCCAGAAAGTGTTATAAGTTAATAGAAAATTAGAGATGGAACATAATGTGTGGGTAATGTGGTTAATGCCAAAGGAAATCATCAGCAGTCAAAAGGAGAAGAGCCTGTTGTTCCCCAGGCACACCCTAATGAATGGAAGTTGCATTTGTCAGCTGCTGAGTGGGATAGCACATAAAGTGATTTTTAAAGGCCCAGTTTTTGCCATTTATCACGTTGTTTGTTGTAAGATCTCTGCAGAGTTTACTGTTTTGCCCAAGCTGGTCCCAGTGTCATGGGAAGAGGCACCAAGAGTCAGAGGGGCTGAACATAAGGGACAGGGGCTCATTGCTGTCTCCTGACCAGCTGTGGTCCCCAGCAGTCTGGAGGTGACCTTGGCCCAGGATTGCTGCCCTCAGGCCTCATCCTTGGCACTGTCATGTCTTGGCCAAGAATAGCAGTGCAGATGGTTTAATTTTAATCCATGGATAGGACAGATGATGCAGCACTTTGAAGTGTTAGGAGCACCTTGCCAAGGTTACGAGGACTTACAGGCTGAGGGACAAGTGCAGAGATATTCCACATAGCATGGATCATGCATGAAATTCAGATAACCTGATGGACACAGCTGGGAGTGTGAAGAGGACACTGCCAGGAGAAAATTAATAGAGAGGTTAAAGATAGCATCTTGATTACTAAATATATTGCCAACATACTAGAGAGAGGCATTATATAAATTGACATAGAATATAGTGCTGAAATGAACAGTGAAGTAAAGTTAAAAATAAAACCAATAAAATTTCTCACTTTGTATTTACAAAATTATATAGGAAGCCACTGATTTCTTTACTTTGAAGAACTCAGCTCATATTAGCCCAAAATGACAATGCCTTGTAGTGAGGTTCTGGGACCAAGAGGAAGCAATGCATATTTTCTAGGGGATTAACTTTGATATTTGTCTTGAAAGAAAAATTAGACATGTTGCAAGCTCAGGAGTATCTGTTTTACCTGGAATAGAATGGCTTGGTTTGGAAGGGACCTAAAAGATCACCCAGTTCCAACCTCCAACTCCAAGTGGAGACTGAAATCCATGGACTGAAATTTTTGTCTTACACTTCATTTTTCAAATACTGCATTACATTAGGTAGATGAAATGTAGGAATAAAGCAGTGCCTAGATTATATTTTTTACCTTCCACATTTTTATAAACCCAAGCTCTGCTGTAGGTGTGTGTTTCCACTGCATACAGGTTTTTCCATCAATACAAGAATGCCTGATCCCATGTTTAACATATTATTACATAGGCTCACTATGCAAGCTAATAGCTGTATTCATGCCAATAAAAATTGATACAAAAGGAACATTTATTTCTATGTGAGTGTTTCCACCTTCATATGGAGATGTTATTTTGGTTTGTCACTGCACAAGGGAAGATCTCTATCCCCAACACCACAACATTCCACCACTGGAACCCATCTTCTGCCACTATCTTTGGAAGCCATAATACAGAGATGTGGTCAAAAAATATGGGAAGGGATGGCTTCCAGTATTTGGTTTGGAAATTCTAGCAGAGGCCAGGCCCCTGAGTAGCCTGTGGGCTCATAAATGTGTGGGTAGGTGTGCGCAGGCATGAGCAGGCACTGGGATGCCACAGGAGGGAGGATAGGACATCCCCCATGTCTGTCCCCCCTTTGTGCCATGGATCACATCTCGGAGCTGCTTCAGCAGGAGCTCTCAGGCTCTGTCTCTCCTCACATGAATCAGGCTCAAAAACCCACATATGAATATTTAAACAAAAGGCATTAGCAAACCTGCCTGGCAAATATAATAAGAATGTCTTTTTGAAGAAAACATGCTACCAAAATGACAGATAGCTACATTTTTCACTTCTTCCATTTTAAGTGCTCTTAGTGTTGATTTGTGAATTAAGGTTCCTAATGAAAATAGTACTTAATGCAGTAAGGGTGGTATTATATTTTTTTAATCTATTTTACAGAAACTCTTTTGTAGTTCAGGCTGTTCTCATTTAAAAGCTAAGGCTTGTTTTGTATTTCACTGCTTGTCGCCAGCTTGCTGACAAAACTAAAGGCTATGAATTTGTTAGACCCTACTTTATAATATATTCTGTTTATCATCATTTTTTTTTCATTATGATGGTGTTATTTTCACTGCTGTACTGGAGGTGCTGTCAAAATTTCCATTATAAATACTATATTTGAGGGTTTGTGAGTGTAAGGGTTCTGTATTAAAATCCTTTCTGGCTCAAATTTGGCATGCAAGTCTCAGCAAAGAACTGTTTTCTTTACTTTCAGTTTAAATTGGCTTCGTCATCTTTTTAAAAGAAATTTGCATGTAAGTATCAGGAGCCACACATAGAGTACAGTCTCATATATTTAAATAACAGCAAGATAAACATATATTTACGGAAAATGTTTATGAATTTCAATAAGGATTGGTCTACAAGCACTAAACGATGTGGAAGAAAAAAGCCCTGATAAAATAGACCTATTCCATAAATACACATTGGCAATTTCATGACTCCTAGGTTACTGCAGCAGATTTATAAGGTAATGGGTAAAGATGCTGTGTTCAATGTTTGACACAGATGCAAAACAAAAGTGTGTAAGTTGTAATGTAGGAATAGATATCCCACCAGCACAAGGCAGGTGTTTGTGTTTGGTGGGATCCTATGGAAAGAATAAGAACAATCTTTCAGTGACCACTTATTTCATGAGAAATTCAAGATGCTTTGTAAGAGTTTCTCCACATTTTGATTTATAGAACATAATTTGTCCTGTTACTCCTCTGCTTTCACTGACTTCTTGGGGATGATACACCTGTCTGATGCTTCTCCCTGCTGTAATACCTTGTTACAGGTTCTTTTTGTGGTTTAGTTTATCTAGACACCTCAAAAATCTTATGGCTACTGCTTTTCCTCCCGTTAACTTAAAAAATCTTACAATGGCAAGAAAAGTAGGCAGTGCTTGAAAACGCTAGAGGAAATATCTTTCAATTAAAAAGGTGAAAACTATTAAAAAAAAAGTGTGGGATATGCATCAGACAGCACTCAAAGAATAACAGTTCTAGAAAAGTGAAAATACACAGATGTTTCTCATGCTTTCATTTCTGGCAATGTGCAGTTTTCTTAAAACAAAAAAAATAATTTAAAAGGGGTGATTTTTCTTGTGGTTTATTTTATGCCTCCCCTGCCCCATGCTGAGGTACAAAATGTGGCACTGGGGGCACTGCCTACAGAGAAAAGCTCTGCCTTCCTTCAGTCTTGGGTCCTAAACATGTCTAGAGAGGATCTGTCTGGAGCTGTGTTGTGCTAAAACCTTCTGAGAAAAGACTGCAGAAAAGATTCCTAAGCATGTCTGCAGCCTTTGTTTCAAAGCAGATCAGCAGTTGCAATTCCATGGAATTCTGGTTTGTGTAGCCTCGGTGCCACTCACTGCCACATGAGCGTGGCACAGTGCTGGGTGGTGGGAGCACTGTGTGCTCCCTCTGAGGAGCACCCTGTGGAAGCTGTGCTCCCCACTGCCTCCCAGTGACCTCCAGATACCTTCAGAAACCTCTTTCTGAAGCCTTGACAGTTTGAGGTTCTTGTTTTCTTTTTTTCTTTTCCTTTAATAATGATCACAACATCTGTAACTGCTTTTGGAGACTAAGAAATTTCCATATCTTGTTCAGCAGATATCACTGTGTATGTGTGTGAGTCCAATTTTTTAAAAAAAATATGGTTCATTAGAGAAAAACTCCCCAGTGACTAAAGTATGTAAGAGATATTATGTTTGTTTACAGAGGCAGAAAGGAATATCGTGGCAATATCTGTGAGGCCTGACACTATTATCCCTGTGGTCCGTCACCCTCATGTTCCTGTGGCCCCAGAGATGCCCAGCAGGTAGAGGGGCACAACCCTAAGGAATCCAACAGCACCTACCGGGGTGGGAGATGCTGTTTTTCACTTGTGCTCTCACTGAAACAGATCCAGAAATCCTGGCAAGATACTGGACTCCTTTTCAATATTCCCAGCTGAAATACCTGTAGGAACTCCCAGGTCCTTCAGTCAAGTGATATTTCACTGGGTATGAAGAAGAGTAACTAAAATAATCCTTCAAGCATAAGAAGCAAAATAGCAAAGGTGCAAAATTGCCCATTTACTGAATATTTATTTAGTGGAAAACAATTCTATATAATGGCCCAGTATTGTAGAGATGCATTTTGCTTCATGTATATACACAAATGACTTTGTTTCAGGGAAATGCACAGGCAAAGCTTAATCTTTCCCCAGAACCATTTTGTGAAATGACTGATAGTGTAATTCATTTTTCCTTATATGTCCTAAAGTTAAAAAAAAAAAAAAATAGGTAGTCATATGCACAGTCAGCAAGGTATGCTGCTGTGGTGCCCTTTTTATGGACTAGATAATAATAGAGCATTAGAGAGTCTTTCAAGTTCCTTCTCCTTCAAAAGCCTTTCTATATTAACATATTTTACCAAAAAAAAGGCAAATTCTTTCACTTTTAGAAACTACATTGTAGTATTGAGTTTTGGTGAAGAGCCTGGGAGTATAAATAGAATTGTAGTGTTGCCTTTTGAATAGCAATTTATTTAATCTTTGAAAGATATTGCAGCAGGAATAAGTAAAGGAAAAAAGAATAAGAGAGCAAATGTGCAAATCTAAGAGCTGCATTGAGGTGGATAAGTGTGGAGCTGTAGTTATTTCTCAACAGAACATGGCAAACTCGTGGGACTGACATTATGTCAATAGTGCATTTCTATGATTCATTTTTTCATTTTAAAGAAAGGAATGAAAGAAGTCAGATAAATACAGCGGAGGCATCTGTAGGAATAAGATTCTGCTGATATGTGGACTTATATCTAAACATGTTTTCATAATTTCACTCCTGTAATAGTTAAAACCCTTCAGATTTTCAGCTCCATTTATTGATGAACATTTATTCTATTTGTTTTCCCTCTTGTGTTGTGATTAAGTTCAGCAGCTCCTCCTTGTTCCCAATGTTAAGTTCCATGCTGTATTGAGGGAGGAGACCGTGTCCCCTCTCAGCCTTCCAGCAGTGGTGAATTGTTCCACTCCCTCACCCATGGGCATGCTTTGAACAGGAGTACAATGAGCTCGTCCCTTCTTTCCAAACACTCACTGAAAAGTTGGCTTCCTGCCACTTGTCACTCAAGAAACAAAGGCAAGAGTGGTTGAAATTGCACAAATGTCTCTATTATTGTTCAGCTTGTTTTGCCTATCCCTCTGGTGACCAGAGCTGAACAGTAACTCCTGATACAGCTGACAAAAAGCTGCAGTACACAGGAAAAAGTGGTCCAAAGGTAACATTCAGGTACACTTGAGCCAACCTCAGCAACCCCATGGACTATTATAAAAAAAGATTTTCACTATTTCCACTATTAATCATAGCAGAATGGCGCCCAAAGACTAACCCATTTTTTATTACCTCTAGTTTCTTGTAGGAGGCCAAGATTTCCATTTGGATGTTCCTACAGGGAAATATCTGAGTGATGTCCAGCAGTTCTGGAGGACCCAGCAGAGGGTGCAGAGGGCATCATTTTCTCTTACTACAGGACAGACATCAATAACACTGTTCCCCTCTCCAGGTTTCTCCTTCCTCCATGAAGGTTGTAATACTCATCCCCACAAAGGCATAGGGCAGTGGGTTCAGAGCCAGTGAGTTTAATGTGGTGCAGTAAAGTCAGGGCAAAACAAATAATCAATTCTGGATGAAAGACACAAATGCCTCCAAGACACATAAACCACAGGCTTCATTTACACAGTCCTCATTACCATCAGTTATATATATAGCATATTTAATATTAATTGCAGCTGTGAAAACACTACACTTCTCTTTCTTTATGACTCATAGAATCATAGAATGGCCTGGGTTGGAAGGGACCTTAAAGACCATCTCATTTCAACCCCCCTGTCATGGGCAGGGACATCTTCCACTATACCAAGTTGTTCAGAATCCCATCCAGCCTGGCCTTGAAAACAAAGAAAAAAATTAACATAAAACTACTTATGCTCCCCATATAGCAAAGAGGTGCAAACTAAAATTGTTCTTCTGCGTACAGATAACTGTGCATTTTTAGGTGAATCAAAAATCAAGGATCCAGATCTTTCAGATGGAAGTTTAGAATTCAAATCCGAAAGGAACATTTCCTATGTTCCACTGTCCTTGGCTCTTAGAGACAACTTTGATAGCACCAAACCTGGATTCAAAGCTTAAGTTCACATCCAGGCTTTTTTGGCTTGAGACCAACTTTTAAAGTAAAAATGAAGCAACCCCCAAAAGATTTCTGCCACATGAGTTACAGCAGGAGACAATCCTCCCCTAATGACCCTGACCTAGAATAAGTGTGAGCCTGCTTAAAACACTGCTTTCCATTTAGGAAAATTTATGGCACCCTAAGTGCTGAGCATTTGGTCACAGCACTTTCACTACAGGTTGGCCTAATGAGTCTGTAATTATCATCTTTTTGTTGAGTGTTTTCACCAGGGTTGGTCTGACATTCACCAAGATGCTCACATTTTTAAGAGGGAGGAACCACAAAAGCAAAGAGGTGCTAGAACCAGCAATTAGGGAATGCTGGCTGGAGGGTGGGAGAAGGGGTGCAGCTGGGGCTCAGCACAACAATGGGACCCTCTGGAAAGGACAGGTGGGCTGGTAGGAAGAGCCCTTATGCTACTACCACTCATATAGCTCATACTGCCATGTGAAACTGAATCTAATATCTAATTTTGAAAAATACTGAGGTTCAGTGAAAAATATATTCCATTTAAAGTGCACGTAGATATGCAACTGGGTAGGAAAAAAGATATTTAAACTGTGATGTTCAAAGATGGTGCAGACATCTCATTTGCTTTCTCATAGTCCTGACTCCCCTGAACTGCTGCAAATATATTCCAAATATTTGGAAAGCAGCACACAGTTGTTTAAAGTACATTTTGTAGAAAGGTGACCTCAAAAGTAAACCATTGCTACAGGCAAAATCATGTAACTGGGAACTCTTCTGAGATGGGCGTTGAATTCTTCCCCTCCTTAGTCTGGCTTTACACCAAAACATCTCTATTTCCTGCTGGGGTTGTGATTTCAACCAGTGCAGGATGGCACAGACAGCATCCCTTGGTAAGAAGGATGTCTATAAAATAGGAAAGCTGTGTCCCTACCCTCCTGCACTGGGGGCCATTTCCAGTGGAGCACACAACACAACAACACACAGTGGAGACAGGGAAGGGAGAACTCCCACCCTGCCCAGGAAAAGCTGCAACATGCTTGTTAAATAGGGAGAAAAGTTGCCACTGACATCCCTCCTCCCACTAATGTTTAAAAACAATTATCTTCAATATGAATTGCAATTCCTCTAGTCTGCAACGGTGGAGAATATTGCAGCATTAAAATGTTATTAGGAAAACATTCTCCATTGAGAAGAATGCTGTTAGAGACAGGTTTGGTTTTTTGTTTTGGTTTGAGTTTTTTTTTTTTTTTAATCTAGGTTTAGTGTCTTTAAAACATTTTCTTATTAAATATCTTTTGCCCACATGCACTTCCATTACACAACAGTAATGCTCACTAAGATGTCATGATATCATTTTATTGCTGTAAAGTCAACACAAACCGAACTGCTTTTATGAAATTTGTTCAGCACAAGATCCTTAGAGAAAGCAAAGTAAATTTGTTAAATGTTTCATGTCACCAAATTTGATTCCTCTTTCTCCCCAAAAAACCCATTCCTGTCAAGAAAATATCACCCAGCTGTCAACAGATGTCACATTTCATCTTGGAAAGGAAGAATGCAACCTGCAAAAAAATTTATCAAAATTCACATCAACTTGAAGGAAGTAGAAGCAAAAGAAAAAGAAATCTATTTCAAATAATCTCAATAAAGTTCCAGGGCGGGTGGCCAGGTCCTGAATTCAGCATGCAGAGAGCACAGGACAGAGGACATTGGCTTTTTGTGGGTCCTTGAGGAGCACAGTGTGAGAATCCTCCCTCTTGGTTAGCCCTGGGATTTTACTGAACAGCACCCACAGGCTGCACAATGATTAGAATCACAGAATTATTTAGGCTGGTAAAGACCTCTAAGATCATTAAGTCCAGCCATGAACCCTGCCAAGCTCACCACTGAAATCTGTCCCCAAGTGCCACCGACAACTCTTTAATTTTAGAGCATATTATTACAAAAAACCTTTAAATAATAATCCAACACATTTGATATTTTAATGGATTCTTCTGAAGTCTGTATCAGAGTAAAACTCAAGATGTACAGGAGTATAGATTAGAAATTTGGACGATAGGCAGGAACTTTGGTCTACCAGCTTTAAACAAAATCAAGGCATCTGAGAAGTTGCTGAGGATCTGCTCCTGTGCAAAGGTGTGAGGAGGGAGCTGGGTGCTGAGCGAGCCACACTGAGAGAGAGGAGATGCCTCAGAGAGTGCCAAACCTATAATTGGGATGTACAACACCCCTGTGAGGGAGATGTTATTATTCCCATTTTTACAGATGGAGAAATATTTTAGGAGTGACTCTTTTCATTTGTTCACAACATTAATTTCAAGAAGAAGCAAAACAGAATGAACTGCTGTAGCTGCACTGCTAGAATGGAAAACAAAGAAATTCCTCTCTGAAAACAATTTGCAAGGAGAACACAGCACTTGCCCTTTGTGGGTTTCAGTTTCAGAGGTGACTTCCTCAATGGCAGCAATATATCCCAGGAGCCCCAGTGGTGAAAGTAAGAAAGGAAGTGAGTGTGTTAGGAATTTACAGCTTCTTCTTTCCGTTTATGTCCTGTAATATCCTCCCCTGGTTTGGTCTGTGGCCCCAGTGGTTTACCTTTTGGGGTCACTTGTCATATGGTGTTGAATGATTTGAAAAAAAGAAACACAGGAAAAAAAAATGTTAAAAATCCAGAGCCTATATGAAGAATAATCCAGCAGGTATACTGGGCTGATGGAAGTTGAAAATTAGGTTAATCCACTTTCTACAGAAATGGAAGGCTTGGTTTAGTTGTTAATAAAAAACTGAGTTGATAGTTTGCGAGACTACCCTTATCTAATAGGAATTTGACATTACCACAGCGGTGGCCTGGCCCCCTGGAGGGGCCAGAACAGACTTCAGTATTAACATGTGAATTCACATCATATCATGAGATTTGGGTCGAAAACCATTCCAACTAGACTTTCACTTTGATCCATCCCATTTCAACAGATCACCCACAAAAGCCTCACAGGCAGACAACCACATCACCTATAGGCTGCCTCAGGGTTTCTGCAGAAAAAGAAATCTAGTTTTTTTCTATTCTTTTTCTTGTTTTACTTATTTGTCTATTCTTTTATTTTCATCAAAGAGGTCTCTTGATCCTACCAATCTTGCTGGGGAGAAACCTTTTCCCACAGTTTTTCTTTATTATTTAAGATCATACTAGAAAATTCAATATTTATCTCTGTCCATTATTCCATTTTTTCTCTTTTTCAATATCCAATAGAAAGATGCTGTGACTATCAATACAAGTTGGTGTTTTCAATGTTTGATTTTTTCCCCCTTCAATACAATTATTTGTGTCAACTTCTTTCTGTTTCAAAACTTTGACTGCAGGATTGCCACGTTTACCCCATGTGTGCCCTCAGAGTGAATAGAACAAAATATTCTGGATAGCCAGGGAGCTGCTGGATGATCAATTGCTCTGTGTCCTTTTCCTCGAAGTCTAATTGCAGCCTACCAGCAAAATCCTCCTTCCTCATTGATTACCTCTCTTGCTTTATTTCTTACTGATCTGTTTCTCCCAGTCCCAGCTTTAATTAACAGGGCTTACTCTTCTTTTCCCAGACATTCAGAAACTCCTTGACCAGCTATGAGACAAGTACAACCTGTTCCTGGTCACATCAAGAGATCACAGCTCTGCTGATATAAATTCTTGCAACTGAACTTTTTAGCTTTCTGTTACCTTTCTGTGTGAGAGTGTGTGTGTGTATTTTTAAAGCACTTCTAGGCAAAGCCCTTTATCTTTTCAAACCAATAACAGGTCAATGAAATTCTTTTACATTCTGCAGGTGCAATCTTCCTTTCTCTCATGGAGTGGCAATCATTTGCTCTCATGATTGACTCTTTTTCTTCAGTTTGTTGGAAAAAATATACTAACAGCTTTGCCCTTTTTCTTTTGTTTTGGCTCTTGGCAGTGGCATCGTGGCAACTGATGTGCTCTGTCTGGGTGCATTTACTGACACAGGAGCTTGTTGGAGTGTAAATATGCTGCAAGGAGAATGATAATACCAGCTCTCATGGATAATATAAATGTTACTGTAGAAATAGCATGGGAAAAAAAAAATAAATCTAATTAAAGACTTTTATCTGACAAGAGTTTTGATTGTACTCAGCTAAACCTGAAATCAAGTACTTGTGTTTGACACTGACTTAAATCTTCCTGAGTGCATGCATAAGCCTTTTGACTTTGAGACAGTATTTCTTTTCATATTGGTGTGTGTGAGTCTGGAAAAATCAAGGCTGGCTAAGTTGACTTCAAGGTTGGACAACTTGACTCTGTTATTTGGGCTGCTTGAGGATGTCAAAGAAAAGTTGAAAGGTTTCTTGAAAGGAAAATATCCTTTCTTTTGGGTGTGTGGGAGAAGGTCATGGTGAAATGTATCACACAAAGCCAAGAGAAGCAGATTTGGAGATAGATGATACTCTCAGAAGTTGTTTTTGCTGTATTTCTGAATAGAACTCAGCTTTTACTTTGTTGGTTTAGAAGCTCCTTCCTTAAATGCCTAAGAACTGCATTGGACTCGATGAAATTCACAGCTGTGCAGACAGCAAACATGACAGATACTTGCCTTCTACTTAAGATGTACTTGAAATTACAGGAATAGAAATAAACCTTCTTACAGTGCTGGTAACTGCATTGCCTATCATGATTGTCAGCTGGTACAAAACCCCTATGTCTTAGGTTTTTTGCCCCAGGGAATCTCCCAGGTTCATTGTAACTTGCAGGAATTTATGCCAAATTATTCAGTTTTCCATTTACCCATTGGCCATAAACAGCAGGGCAGAAGTCTGAAACCAAGACTAAGCACACTGGAAAACATCTCAGCAGCATGAAGATAATTTGAAAGATTTAGGAGATCCATTCTATTTTGTCATAAAAACAGTTCTGTTGCTGCAGCTACTAACATTTGGATAATAATTAGGTGCATTTTTTTCTAATACATTGGTATTGAAATTCTGTATCTTCATGAGCAACCTAATCACTGCAGGGATGCCAAGGCTGTGAGAGAAAAGTCACACAAGGTAAAGAAGAAGGTTCAGGGAATGGTAGATCCATCTTAAAATGAGACAAGGAACGGGAAGGGCAGTTTAGCAGACTCAGAAGTGTGTAGTCATGACAAAGAGCTTGTGGAGCTTGCATTGTGTGCATGATGCACAGGCAGACAGATGGGTTAGACTGATTTGTTTCCAAGCTCAAGCATAATTTCCCAGTTCAACCACATTGTGCAGACCATTGAGCAAAAACTGCAGAGCATCATTTCATCTCTAACTCTGCAAGCTCTTACTGGGCTAATTAACTGCACCAAAGGCAAACTCTTTGGACAGCTCCTACCCAACAAATATGCCAGTGTGTTCAGGTGCACTGCTCCTGGGGTTACTCAGCATGATTTGACATTTTTTTTAGTTTTGTTTGAGAACAGCACCCACAATCATCATCCCACAATCACCAGCTCACAGTTACCTTCCCAACAAGATCAAAACCATAGTTTCCAATATGTCCTTGCTGCTCAGGTAATGTCATCAAAGCAAAACATAAATAAAATATTCCTGTCCTTATTTCACCCAAAAGTTTTCCAGAGGTACCTTTGCTGGCTGGTCATAATGTGTCACATCATCTACCTGCAACGTTTTGTCCTCTGGGCAACATTTTCCACCTTGATGTTTCAGAAATGTGGGTCCATTATACCTTACTGTGCCACACTGAGAATGGTAGGAGCTTTGAGTTTTGTCCCCTCACTGTGCATTCAGATCTGAAACAACACCCAGTTGTCTCCTGTGTACACTGTGAAAGGGCCCATTTCATGATGTGAAAATGCTCACTAAGGAGCAAAACAGAAAAACAAAGACTGAGCTCATTCTCCCGGTGTAGCAGTGAGAGGAAGCCTGAGAAGCAAAATGTCCTTGCAGATTTCAGAAAACAGCCTTCAGTTGATAAAGATCTTGCCAATATGGATCTTTCTTTTCAATTTGGAGAAGTCAAGCAGGCAAAATCCTCTCTTGTTGATAAACCTTTCTCTTTATCTGCTTTGTGAGGCAATGAGTACATACATTATCTATGATTTGACAGCTTTACAGGTGTAAGATTCTCAATATTGCTGTGTGCTGCCAATCTTTTTATGATCTGGCACCGTGGACTCCCAAATGTCACCCATGACAACAGTCCCTACAGCTGATCTATCAACACCAAATTAACTGTGCAATATCAGCAATCAGAAGTGATGCACTTTAATTAAAGATCTGGTAATGATTGTTGGTTGGTGTTTGGCCACAGGTTTCTCCAAGGTTTGGCCAGGTGTGTGGATTGTCCACAAAACCAGCTGGGCAACCTTCTGCTGAGCTCCTCCCCTGCTCCGTGTGCTGCTGCCATTGGCACAGTTGCACTTCTCCACACGTCCCCATCAGCTCTGCTTTGCCACTGCAATCCAAATATTTCCTTTCCACAGTATAGGGAGCTGCTGTAAGCCACAGGTTCCAGGTGCTGAGAGCAGTGTGCATGGGGTGTTTGGCAGGGGAGGCTGATGAAGGGAAATTTTCAGTTGGTCAGCACAGCAATACACGGGTACTTCTGTCTAAAGACATTTTAATTACAAAAGTTGGGATTATAGGCAGTCTGGCACTATCAGGCCATGGAAAAAAACCTACAGCCAACTTGCAGGGCAACCAAAATTCCCACAGTGTTGCACATCTGATACCAGTTCTTTCTTCTCTTTCTTGTCACTATCTTCCCCCTGCTGAAGAAAAAGGAGGAAAAGACGTGCAGCGTTTTTACAATTCTGCCTCTTTGTGCCTCCATGTATGGCAGGAAATGGATTCTAAAAAGCTGCCAATAAAACTGTAAAAATGACATTCAGAAGTACTTCTGAAAAATTCTGATTACACTTTACATCTGGTGAAAAGACATGAAGGCTTCACTGATATCAGAGCAATCCATCAGCTCTCACTCTGCATAATTATTCCTCACCAAAATGGTGCTCAGGGAGGAGGCTGGAAAATGCCCTTAACTTCTCATGACCTCCAGCTGTGGCAAGTGTTACTATCTGTACTAATATTACTAGCAAGTGTTTGTTTGAAATCCCAGTTACAATTAGATTAACTGCAAGAACTAATGAACTTAATTAAGGGAAAGAACATATATTTGTAAACAAGATTTTTAGATTGCACTTTCTCGTACTCTTCCAATGTGCTGTTTGCTAAAGATGAAGTCAAGCACCACCAGTAAATTTTTTAGTTTGCAGTTCTTGTAACATTCACATCCATGTTCACTTCACCCTTATTTTTTAGGATGCACTGTCTGAGAGGGAAAATTAGATCTTTCCAGAAACTGCATATTCAGAATGAGATAATTGCTCACCTGGTTACCATCAGCTCATGTTCTGGACAGTTCGGTGGCTGCTTTAGTGTGAGACCCGTGTCTTCCACATCTGCTCCAGGAAGAGAGGGAAACAGTAAAAACAACAAGGTAGTGATCCATGCTCATTGGCAGAGGCTGGTTTGGGCTGTGTGCCAGCTCCTTCTGCTTTTGCTGCCCACTGGAATGGTGTGCATCAGCTGAAACCCAAGTGCAGGGTCATGAGGTTCATCTCAGCTCAGCACAGAGGCAAGAGCAGCTCCCATCTCTGGGGTGGGAGCAGAGCCTGGTGGCATCTCAGTGCCTGGAAATGCTTGGTTGTTGTATATTGAACATGCTCATTGGAAATTTCAGGTCAGTCAGCAGAACTACAGGAGGGGTTTCTGGTATTTAATAACATTCTCCAGTGTTTTCAGACCAGCGTGGTCTTAATTTTGTGTTCTAGAAGTCTTGATTTCATCTCAGTGTGATCAGGAGACATTTAATGCATCATCCCACTGAGGACCCCATCCCACTCTGTAGCTGCTACTTTCCCCTGCTCTGACTCGAGACCTTCTGCTAAGAAGGAGAACTCCCTGCAGCTGTAATTTTGGAACCTACTTACACATTAGAGAGAAGTTAGAAAGAAGTTTTCTTTCAGGACAGGATTTCCATGTTCAAGCTGCATTTGCTCACATACATATTATACACACCCAGACACAGATAAGGTTTTATATACACTGAAGTGTAACTACAGCACTTGCCTCCCCTCACTGACCATCAACTGACCCTGAGCACAGTTCCACCACTCCACATATTAAAGATAGATCATTATATCATCCTTTCTCAAACAGATAAAGAGAAAACACCAAACCCTTAGCAAGTTAATCCTACACATTTCCTTATTTAAATATGTAACCTTAAAAGTATACTTAAAATCCTATTGCAGTGTTTATTTGATGTGAGGAAACTGCTCTGTGTAGAAGCTCCTGCCTGTGAACCATCATTTCCCAGGCTCTGCACTCCCCACAGTATTCTATGAACTCAATCAGTGTGTCTATGTGTTTGGAAACACCAACTTGTACACTGAGTATCTGTTTGAAAGTCCTTTAGAAGCACAACACATTGCATAAGAAAGCACACGTTCCACAAGCCAGGGATTTTTCTTCATTTCATAATTTCCACTTTATTTATTCCTATTTGGTTAATTTGGCCAAGAATGTGTTGTCATTAAGTATTCAAAAGGAAAAAGGTATTTTACTACTATTTCAGGATTTTTTACTTTCCAAGACATTTCAGATGTTTTGTAGGGATTTCCAGCGTCAGTATCTGTTCACATTGTCTGTTTTTTTTTTTTTTTTTTTTTCATTTTACTGTGGGACTGCAGACAGCTATTTACAATTTATACACCTACAGATTATGCAATGTATAGAAGAGGGAAGGGAACCATGCAATTTAGACCAAACTACAATGTTTTTGATGATTCTAAATCGGCACAGTTACTGAAACTGTTGCTATGTTACATGAAGACATTTTGTGGCACCAGAAATTATTGAAGAGATTGAAGAGCTATGCCAGATGAAACACAGTGCATTGCAATTCTAGTACATCCTCTTATGGCTTTGCAAAATTTGAAAAGGTTACTACAGAAGTTTCCTTCAAAGCAGAGAGAAATCCCTTGCTTGGAATTTAATTGTGAGAAATGTAAGTGCCAGGATCTTCTCTGAGTGTTATTTTTCAGTTGTTTGTTTGTGTTTGGTGGTTTTTTTCCAACCCTCAGATACTTTTCTTTTAAATGCTTCTCCTTAAGAGCCATGCTAGCACAATTTATTGTATATGTAAGAATACTATTAAGAGTGATTTCCCTATAGATTTATCAGAGTGGGCTCCAGGAAGCCTGTCAAAAATCCATTGTATAATAGCTTTCATGTTTTCAACAAGACTGAAGCTTTCCTGGTATAAAAGATTATTTATCAAACAATTTTATTAACAATTTGGATTAGGCTGTTATTTGTAACCTGCACTAAGAGTAACACACAACACATGATTTGAGAACAGTTTAGAAATAAGAATGAAGAAAGGGAAAATCACAGTTCCTGCTTCGTTCTGTTTGGAGGTACCTGTTCTGGAGACCATGTCATCTCACTGTGGTGGCTGCCTGGGCTTGGATAATATTCTGAATATTCTGAACATTTACCTTGAGCCTTCTGCCCTCATCCTGCTTTCTCATCCTCATCCTCCTTCCTCTGCTCTCTCCTTCTTTCCCCTGCCTCACCCTTCCTATCTAAGCACAGTCTCCTAAGGGTAAAAATTTAAAAAAAAGCAGTGACAGTGACTAGCAGAAAGAGCTCAGCAATTAAAAGGAGAAGGACAGACATCACAGGATCTGATTTAAAGCTGCTATCACAGGATTAATATTTTGGTGCTATACCAGTCACCTAACGCTCCAGGCACCAGACACTTTAGGCTTCTCCCTGTTTGCCTGTGAGATTTTTGCGCTCCCCTGCAGCAAATTGGCCTCAGGTAAATACAGCAGGGCATTAAAATGTTAAACCCGAGGAAACTCTGCTTTTGCCAAATTCCCAGGAGAAATTTGAAACCATCTTACAGCGCATTTCAATTTTCATATGAATTTCCAGTGATACTACGAAGGGATGAAATTTGAACAATGCAAATTGTCAAATAATTGGGACAGATCTACATGAAATGTTCTCATCTTCAGAGGATATCCATAAATTATATATCTTGATTTAGAAGGAACATGTGAGCATCCCAGAAGTACTGATGAAGGCCTGTGAGCCTCATACTGATATCAGTAATTTTGGAGGTGCCCAAGAAACCAGAGGATTTACCCATGGGTTTGAGGCCTTAAAAGAATGGCATGGGACCAAAGAGAACAACTGCTGTGTGTTCTTGTAAAGGGCTACAGGAGAGCTGGAGAGGGACTTTGGACACAGGCCTGGAGTGACGGGACAAGAGGAAATGGATTCACTCTGAAATTGGGCTGGGTTACGTTGGATATTATGAAGAAATTCCTCCTGGTGAAGGAGGGGAGGCTCTGGCACAGGGTGGACAGTGGAAGCTGTCCCTGCCCACGGGAAAGAGTTTGCATTAGATGTGTGTTAAAGCTACATCCAAAGCAGACCATTTCATGAATCTATGACTCAGTGCAATAAGCAAAGACCTGAAAACCTTTTCTCTTCTATTGCCATCACCAATGATTGACCGTTTCCAAGTATAGAGTAAGACAGTAAGCTTTTTGTTTTGCTTTGTTTTTAGCTGCATAGGAACATAAATAATTCAATTCATTTTTCTGTGTTAGCATTAATAAAGACTTTTCTCCTCACAGAAAACAAATAGCTGCAATTCACAGGCAACAGAGATGGGGTGAGAAGAAGAGTGATATTGGTCTGTATAGATTCTTATATAACCACTCTGGGCAGAAAGTGCAAAACAAAAGTTGTATACCCTTTAAAAAATCCTTTGTGGGCCAGAAATTTTGGTTTTGATGTACTTTAGATTTACAGTGCATCTTGTAAGTTTTGTTTGTTGTGTTGTATTTCTTAATGATCGACTTGCTGCAGTAAATAATTCAGGAAATCATCCTGTACTCTATTGTTCTTTGGGCATATGGATTTTTTTTTTTCCGTCTTCAAAGCTCCTGTTTCTACTGTATGTTGAAATTTCAAAGCTCTCTGAGGAACTGAATACAGGTTTTGTAATTATAACAATTTCTAACCTAGTACCTGTACATCTGCTGTGCCCTTTGGGGATTAGAGCACAACAAAATGTATCAATTCCCTCTGGAGAAAATGTGACAGCATTTCTATTTCCTAGCTTTTCAGACCACCTAGGCTTATTATTTTTAGAACATTATGGATTGTTATTAAGCAATAGTGGATTGTTGTGGAAACACAGGCAGACAAGGTGCAGAGCATCGCCCTTCTGAAGGAAACCAGCCCCACGAGCACAGCTCCTCCTTCTGCAGCGCTGCTGCTGCGTTTCCCTGGTCTGTAACACACACAGAGACAAGGACTTTACAGCCTCAGCCTTTTATAGAAAGATAGCTGGAGGTCTCCAGCAAAAAACTGCTATTAACAGCTTTTGGTCACATAGAAACATCTTTCATGGGAAACCGCTTAAAGGTGTTCAAGTCTGATAAGTATAACAAATACTGCAAATTTCCACTTCTTTTCTTTATTTTTTTTCCCCTGAAATAAACCTTCCCCTGTGCAGGCACATATGCATAGGCAATATAAGCTATTATGAGCAATTGAACTTTGGGAAATGTTTTTTATCACACTGTTCTGTATCACTCTGTTGCATACATATTATTTCATGTAGAAGCAAAGGCTGAAATGATGCTCTGAGCTATCAAATAAATATTATACTCTAAAATGAAAATATTATGTTTCTAGCAGACAACTTTATTGCCTTTTTTTGAAAATATCACACAATGACGATGATCTAATTGATTTTTACCTGTAGAGCTCCTGTTAAATAAAAAAATTAGGACACCTAGGAAGATGTTAAATTGGTAGGGAAAACCCAGCTTTAGTAAAGTTAATGGCAAAAATCCCATTTCACCTTGGTGCTTTCTCAAATCACCTTTGAAAACTGGTTACTTTTATGCCTCCCTTATCATTTTAATTATGCTGCTACTTTTTTTAATTATACCCACACACTGGGTTATGTCTCTTGTGCTGCTTCTGCAAATTCCCCCATTCAGGATTTGAAAGCTGGAGAGGAACACCTGATTAAGAAAGGATATCTGACTGATACCTTGGCTGATCCCACTCTGGTTCCTTGAACATTCCATTGTGAGGGTGCAATGGGAGCATCAGGTTTTACTCTAATTTGTGCTGTGCTGCTGCTTAGGCAAGAGCAGGAAGAACATGGGAACCACACCAGCCCTTCTTCCCTGTTATTCCTGGACATAACTGCTCTATTTGACCCAAGACAGCCCCAGATAAGACCAGATCAAACTGGATACATTAGTGATACTCTGTGGGTGTAGATTTATGGTGGTTTTATCTATTTTTTTTCAATTACATATTATTATTAGAGACTAAATAAGGAGGTCTCTGAGGTAGTGTATTCTATACAGTTATGGGGGAGTGACCAACAAAACAGGGATCGCCAACCTCACCACTGACAGGAGCACACTCCAAACCTAAAAATACAAATTGAAATTTGGGACAGAATATATGCAAAATATTATTTCTATTTCAAATCGACCTACAATGTTGCAGATGTTTGGTTTTTTAAGATAATTGCATGATGTTTAATTTATATAAAAATGAGTGGACAGACCAAAGTTAGAAGGACAGATGTCAATCTAATCCTTTCAATCATTACCAAGAGCTTTTGATAATTTTTGCCACAGCACCAAAATCTTTACAGCGGCTTCTCCTCTGCAGGAGCTCCCCTGTGGTTCTTTGACCAAACAGTTGCTGTTTTTCTACCCTGACTCGGGCTCAGAGCTCACCCACGTGGAGGAGGAAGAAGAGCAGCTGCAATCACATCCAGCTGTGCCACCACTCTTTCAAGGTCCTGTTCCTCCCTTGCTGCCAAGGCCCCTGGTCCAACCCTTTCTCTGTTCTTTAAGCACCATATTTTTTTCCCAAAAACCAAGGAATTGGCTGGAGCTGTTCCTGAACAAGAGGCAGCTTGGATGGTTGATTGAATGACAGAGTCATAAAGAAACAAGGAGATAAGAATAGCTACAAGCTAAGAGGTGTCAAGGACAGGTTTTTAAAGCTTGCCTCGGCTGTAGCTGGTACGACTGTAAACTTGCATGACCTAATTCACTCCAGTTTGGTTTAAATGACTGCTGAACAGTGGTTTAAACTGCTCTGCTCACCTTTGCTCTGAGCTGGACTCACATCCTTTACCCAGTCAATCACTGCACTGCAGCCAGCAGTGTGAGGGGTTCAGGGCACATCCCGAACACAGACAACTCTCAGAGCTGCCATTAATGCCTCCATGCAGAACTTAAAAAGCAGCTGCAATGTCCACCTCCTGATAATCCAGTCCAGAGTCCCCATTTTCACAAGTTATAGCTCAGAAATTGTTTGCTTATACTGTTGGTTTGACATGATAATCCTAGACGTGTTTCCCAACCTTAACGATTCTGTGATTCTCACCCACTGAGAAGCCCTGGGATTCCCGTGGTTGCCCACCCTGCCTGTGTGCTTGCCTGCTCCTCTGACCTTTTCTGGAGCTGAGGTTACTTCTTGAGCTGTATGGATGTACCCACAGTGAGCTCAGGTACTGCCTAGAATACAATAAAACCCTGTAGAAATTGTTGTATGGACATACCTTGGCTAAGCTCTCCAAATGATTGCAACATCTTTGGTTATTTTAATAATTTCCTGCAGGGAATAAGGATGGAAGGTGCTGAGTCCTCCTGCAATATACAACATAACTTCCTTTTAATGTTCAGTGAACGCTATTTGTAACAAAATTTTCCAAGTAGCACTTCTAAAAGAAAAGAAATCAGTTTTGTTTTTTATTTCCTAAGCAAGTAGAACTATGCTGATGAGTTTGCTACAAAATTGGGTGCTAGGACAGTAAAGAACTGGCTGCTGGTTTTATATACATTTAAAATAGGTCACATGGCTGTGCAAAGTACCATTTTTAATGCTTTCTCAAAAAAATCACACCAATTTGTAGAAGTTTTTGATTTATGGCAATGCTTATTTGCTCTGTTGCAAACAGGGTCTATGTTGGTGCATTCTCGTTTCTTCCCATGATCCCTGCTTGGCCACAGGAGTCATAGGCAACCCATGGGATTGCAAACCAAGCATTCTACCATTTACACCTTGCCAGTCTGCTCCAAGGAGCAACAGCTCTGGACACCCTGGGAGTGAGGTCACCCACCTCCAGGAGCCTGAAGGTCAAGGGTCTCTCCTTGGCATGGTCTCTCAAGACAGAGAGAAGGAATTTTCCCTTTCCTCCATTGAGGGAAACTGCAGGGACAGGCACAGCTGGCATGGTACAGACAGCAATTGCTGCTTAGAACAAGTAGGGTAGAGAGGTGCTGGATTTTAGCAGTGCTGTTGTAGTCAACTGGCTTGAAATGTGGAGAATGAAAGCACTATCATGTTCCTTCTGTCCATGGCTTCATAAAGAAACTCTCCTCTCTGTCTCAGAGGACACTGCACTTGAGCAATTGCTTTCTAATCTATGTTTTTCATATCATTCCTGTCACTTTGACATTTGGAATAAAACCCCAGGACAGTGTAAACAAACATTTTAGCTAAAAGAAGATGGCTAAATGGGATTGATAGTATCAAAAACTGGTCTTACAGTGATGCTCTTTATCTTTTCCCTTCTTTTGCCTCGTAGCCCTTTATCTCTTGCCTGCTTAGAGCACAGAACTTCTTAGTTCCTGCTATCTAAATTGCAGGTCTTTCAGCAGTTTGTTAAATGTGAGGAAACATGGATCTTTTGTGTGGTGCAGTAAAGCTCTCGTTTTTGTAGGTTACTAAGTCAGCACTCACAGTGCTCTGTGATTTAGGGTTTTTTCATGGTACTGCAATGTTTAAAGGCACAGCAACCACAGCACTGGTGTAAGAATGAAGAACATGACTACAGAGAGCCAGCTAGGCAGTGGGAGGCTTGAGAATGTGCAGAATGTTTGTACACAAACTCAGAGAAGAAGTTTTTAACCTTATCAGTTATTTTGAAATGTTTGTCACAGGTATGAGGTCCCTGACAACAAATAGAAAGGTGATGCTTTGGAGAAGTGCATCAGATCAAAAGCACAGCACTGACAAGTTAGTATGAAAGCTTGTGTTCTTTTCAGAAATGAGAGATGCCTTAGACAACATTTGCCATGTTCTACTAATTGAAAGTATTTCAGAAATTGAATGCCTTCTAAAAATCAATGTGGAAAATAATACTGTTATCTCCTGTCTTAACCATCCAGACAGGAAAATTTGTTTGGAAGGAGAAAAGGTGAAGATGGACCTTTAAATCAAGGTTAGAGAGGAGCCAGCAGAAATGGAATCAGGGGTTAGGTAGCAGCACAACAGGAAGAAATGATTTGCAGATTAATTGTTGACATAATTTTAAGGTTTTATTAATTTGTATTCCTCTTCCTGTCTTGTCAGTGGGCACAAAATAAATAATTATAATTAACACAGGAACACTCTCCAGTTCTGAGGCCCTGGAAATCAAAAGGACATGGACCTGCTGGAGTGAGTCCAGAGGGAGCCATGGAGATGTTCTGAAGGTGGGAGCCCCTCTGCTCTGCAGACAGGATGGGAGAGCTGGGGCTGTCCAGTGGAGAAGGCTCCTGGGAGACCTCAGAGCCCTTTCCAGGGCCTAAAGAGGCTCCAGAAGAGCTGGACAGGGACCTGGGACAAGAGCCTGGAGAGACAGGACACAGGGCAAAGGCTTCACACTGACAGAGAGCAGGGAATTAGGTATGAAGGAGAAACTTCCCTGTGAGGTGGTGAGAGCCTGGCATGGGTTTTTCAGAGCAGCTGTGGCTGCCCCTGGATCCCTGGCAGGGTCCAAGGCCAGGCTGGATGGGCTTCTGAGCAACCTGGGGTAGTGGAAGGTGTCCCATGGCAGGGGGTTGGAATTAGAAGATTTTTATTGTCCCCTCCAACCCAAACCATTCTCATCTGATGAAAACAGCCTCAGGTACTTCACCAAGAAATAAATTAAACTTTCCATGCCATTTCTATGTAAATAGAGAAGAAAGGGCAAAGAATTCCTCCCCTGGATTGTGTTGACAGCACGGGGATGGCAATCACTCTCCCTTTCTGCAGAGGATGATGGAAGTTAATCTGCAGTTCAGAAGTTCTTGGATAGTTTTAAACTGATTATCTCATTCTGAATGCACACAATGCCCTCAGTACAAAGCACATCTCACCCAGACTGGCTTAGTGGCTGAGCACATTCACTAATATTCAATCAGTGCTGTGCTCCATTTTTTATTAATCATTTTCGCTGTGTATTTGCAAAATGGTATCCTTTGCAAAAAATAGAATAGTCTATAATTCTCTTATTGGGATTTTTAATGAAAACGACTGCACTGTGTTTCTAACCAGTAATAGAGAAAAGAAAAAGAAAAAACTATGTTTTATGTTGAATTCATTCTATTTCTTTGGATTTGAGAGCTTAAGAGAAAAAAAAAAATCACATCCAGGAAAGAGCAGAAAAACATCTCTGTTTTAATTCTACCTAAAACACAAAAAAGCGCATATGTCCAGTATAACAATCTCATTTAATTTTATTTTGATCGTGGTAAATGTGATTCCAATTAATTTTACTAAGTGCAGATGGAGCCAAAATCATATTGATACAGCTGAAGATATAACTCAAATTTTATGTCAGGAGAAATAATAATGCAATTGCCTTGGCATGTTTGATAAAGTTGCAGTGAATAGTCTAGAGTACAAAAATAACTTCAGACTGCTCGGATTTAGATGATCAACAGATAGATCTGATGACAGCAAAGAGAATTTAACATTGTTTTTCTTACACACCAGATTATGAAGATGAGCTCTTAATGAATAAATTCTCAGCATTTCCAATTCCTTTTCAAAGCCCAGTGGAATATATTAATTGAAATTTTTAACAGAAGTCAAGTAACTGAATTAGTTAAGCAATTATGTAGGTCCCATTAGTACTTGTGTATATATTTTAGGCTGTTGAATAACTTCAAAAGTCTGACCCTAGGTCATTTCAAAAATTTGAACTGGAGCCAAGATTATGTGGAAATATACATGTGCTTTTAAAAATCCACTTTAATCCTTTTGTACATATTTAGTCACTTGAATAAATTCATAGATTTGATCACCAGGTGGTTTTGCAAAATTTAGGATTTTTTCTGTGTAGCAAATTATTTTTGCTCAAGCTCATTAACAATTAGAGTTACAAACCCATTCAATCACACTTGTGTTTAAGATTATTGGGCCCATTTCTTGGGATTACCCTCTAAATTTGTTGTGTTTTTGTTTTCCCCATTTTGTTCATTGGCTCTTTGCTGAACGTTGCTAATGCTTCTTCTCTAGTAATGAATTCTTATTTTTCATTGACTTATTTGAAAAAATGCTCCTTTGTGTTTGTTATCTTTTGTTCTGTTCCCTGCTCTTAAGATATTTTTTTCTACATAAACAACCTGTATTGTTCAGAACCCATTGACCTGGAGATAAAAACCCCATAAAAATTATTCTTCTGATCTCCCTTCTGGTTTTCAAGGGCACTCTTCTCCCCTCAGTCATAGAAGTTATAAAGGTTTTTTTTTTTTCCCCTTCTGTGGTTCCCACCTCTGTGATCCAGAACTTTACAGGCAGCAGCAGGGCTTAACTCTTCTCGTCTGTAAAGGACCTGCCAAGTCTCACTCACTTCAAATGAGAGATGTCCTCAATTTGATTTTTAAATTGCCTTAAAATTGAATCACTCCACTTTTGTGGCAGATGATTGTGTAGTGTGTTTCAATAAGACATCCAGAATAATGTTCCTAATACTCTGAAATTTCATATATTTCAGCTGTCACATTTTGAATCACGTGTTAGGCTTCCCAGACTTGGAGCTCTTGCTGGTAATAAACCATCGTCCGCTCATTTCTCTATCTTCCTCTGGTTTTTGTTGTTTGTAAAGAAGAGCTGTGAAAAAAAACTAGGCTGGCACTGTCTCCTCTCTGCTGCAGCATGGAGAATTCTTGCTATTCCATGCTTATCCTTCATGGTTTAAGGTGCACTCAGAATTACACAGTAAAATCTGAAGTGAAAACCATGGACTTTTTGTTATCTCTCTTTAATATGGGAAAAATAATAAAAGAGAAAATAAAAGGAAAAAAAAACAACACCTTGGAGCCTTGGAGTAGAAGTTTGCTATAATTTTCTTTCCTTTTTATGCAGCACTTCCTGTGTGATTATGTTGCTGTAATCTACAAAATTAATAATATTCCCAGTGGAATCCTAACAATGTCATTGAATTTATGAGCTGGTTTGTTACTGTTAGTACAAACTCTGCTCTTCCCATGCTCTCGTGCATCCCCTGAAGATGGAGCTCCATGGTTTTGCCAATATCTGGAAACGATTATACCAGATTCAGAAATATTGAGACCTCATGTATTGATGCCCAAAAGTGTTGTCACAATGAGAGTCTTTCCAAATTCAGCCGACTCCCATCATTCACCAGGACATTAAAAAATCTAGGTGCAGCAATATACAGCTTTGCACTCAAGAGTTCATCTAAAAATAAAGGAAATTGATGACACAGAAGGCACAAGATCAGCAAATTGTTTAAGGGTTCTAACTTTTTTGTGTCACACAAAGATGATACTCAGACAAGTCAACCTTTGATGCTGTCTATTTTATATTTTTTTTTATTATTTTCCCTTTATCCTACAGAGAAGTAAAATTTAGGTAGGGAAAACAATCCAATTTCTTTCAGCTTTCTGATAACAAAACCCATGATTGCAAAGAGCTGGGGAGAACAATTTTCTAATGCTTGTGAGTGTATTAAAGAAAATTTAGCTAATCCAGTGACCTCCAAACCTTCCCAGAATGGGAATGGCTGAATCCATTTCAGGTGGAAGCAGCAGTTGTTCAAGGGCTCACCCTCTCCTGGGTCACAGCTGCCCTTCCTCAATCAAGAGACCTCAAGATTTCCCACAGCCAGAGGATTTTTCCTGTTTCACAGAGAAATATGGGGATGCCAGAGGTTTGTCTCAGAACCTCTGGAAAATAACAAGGTGCTCATTTTTGTCTTCAAACTCACTACATGAGGAGACAAGACATCTGTGAGATTCCTGACTTCTTGTTTTTACATAATAAAATATTATAATTATTTTGAGATAGTTTGAATCAGGAGAGACTAAGAGTTCTAATTTGGGTAGCAAAGCTGATAGCTCTGACTATCTCATGCTACCAGGGTAAGCCATGCAATGCTAATTACAGGATTAAAAAATATACATTATAAACCCAGAGAGACACTGCTCTCCTTTTTCCATATTTTTTTTCCCCCTCAAGGAAACTAATTAGATTAGGTGTTAACTTCTGCTGAATATTGTTGTTGTAGGCAGCTAGAGAGTGACCTGCAGAGTTTCTGCTGCTTATCCATGGGCTTAAATTATTCCAGCCCTTGGATTGCATTAGAAAGTCCAAATGCCCAGTAGCTTCCTTAGGTAGCTGTTATATGAATGAGATTAATGTTCGTGCTGGTGATAACAGTTCTCACATAGCAACAACAACAACAAAAAAGTTTATTATGACTAGGTGACATTGTGAAAAGCTTTTTTTGATATATTTTTTTTTTAGTTTTAAAAGTAGCTTTTCAATGAAAGTTTAAAAAAAAATCAGGTACAAGTGCATAACAACAGCAAATATAGAGACATATGGATCTTGGATGAGTTTTGTTCATGTCTGAAAGATCATGAGGGATACAAAAGAGAATTGTGACATATGGAGGAAGCAGATTAATTAATTTGAAAGCAACCTTTGTACAAGGAACAGTTTCAGCTCAAGTAATTAAATGTAAAATGTTGTATGGCTGTCAAGGTTTGTGTAAGGAGAGGGAGTCAGGACTGTTATCAGGCTCTGGGAGAGCGCTGTAAAACCTTGTAATCTAATAAGGTAAGAAATGCTGATGTGCAATACTTAACAGCCCATTTTGCTTGCAGAACTATTCCACATAAGCAAGAACAAACACATCACCCTGCCTGTAGCACAAGCACTGATTATTTACTCTTCCCTCTGCCCTGCTCTGAGTTCAGCTTTGGGGAAACCTTCATCACTTTCTCCAGCACCAGAATGATTTTCACTGTTCGTCTCTGACAGCACATTTAAAATCTTGTTTTCCATTGCTGATAGACTCGAACTGTGTTGTCTTTCTTTGCTGCCACATCTGTCACAGCTGGGGTTGCAGTGGCCCAGCTAGGTCCTGTCAGACACTTAGCTGGACACTGACAATGTTATAATCACCTCTATGCATATTCTGCAGTTTCATGACTTAATCATGGGACTGTAAATAGCCCTAGAATGAAAAGCTATTATTTTAGATCTTCTTGACCATTATTTATTTTGAGGAAAATATCTTCAAGCTGTCTAGTGAAGAGATAGTCCAATAAAATATTAAGAACAATTTTGTCAATGTAAACTCTGAAATATTGAAAGGGTTATGGTGTCGGGTTATTTTTCACCTTTATAAATCTCAGATGCCAAGTAACCCCGGACTGGAGCAAAGAAAAATTGTTGTCTGAGCAGAATGGTAGCTGGGGCACAGATTTCTCTGCATTAATAGCGCTTTAACTGAATCTCACTCCTCTCCAGCAAAGTGAGATTTTTTTCCTAGGATTTCAGGGAAAAAAAATTGCACCCCATTAAGCAAATATTGATGGGTCTTCCTTGAACACATCTTGGAAAGAATTTAGTCTGCCTGTGAGGGAAGGTAAAGAGAGCAATTTGTAGCACCTACCATGCTCAGCAAAAGCAATGTTTAAGACAGAATGTTTACAAGCCTCTTGGGTTTCGTTTGGCATGTAGTTGGGACTTCTTGAAACCAGTTAACCAATACAAATGAAAAAGGAAAAATTCCAAAGTCCCAGTATCTGAATACATAAATTTGATTTCCTCTGAATTCCCTGCCAAAGTCGCTTCAGTCGTCAAACTCACACACAAATTATATGCATGCATTCTTACAAGCAATTGCCTTTTCCTTTCAAATATTCCTGAAGAAAAAAGTAAACTTTAATTATGAAGAGATAACCAGAGGTGTTACCTTCAGAATTTAATTATTATTTGATTAAATTTCAAAAAAACACAACTAAGCTCTGACAGGGGTAGAAAGACTAGAAAAATGGTAATTATGAAATAAGAGATATGAATTAAGATAAGTTAGAAAACATTTTTGCAAGTGTATGCTTGTGGAAAGGGGAATAAAATAAGTGAATGTTCTCTCATTCTTATAAAATATTAACATTTGGGGTTAGAAGGTGTGTTAATTGATGCCATCTGGTGAAAGGACATGGAAACCCTGCTACCCTTTACCTTCTAAAATAACTTTGTGAGAAAAGTGGGACTGCTACTGTTGTAAGGTGGGCTGTGTTTTGTACTGCACAAAATTTGAGAGTAGAAATCAAATAAATATGGGTGGGATGTACCGATAATAGAAGATGGAGACCCAACGTAGGAGCACAGAAGCAGCAGAAGTAAAAAATCCACGTGGCTTCTACAAATTCCCTCTCAGGGCCTTGCAGTTGCAGCCACTGCTGACATATTTTGAGCAGCTGGAATCTTGGGCTGCTGGTTTCCCAAAGAAAGCAAAATTAAACATTCCTTCAAGTCTTCATATTCATGATGGATGGTCCTACACACTTCTTTAAATTGTCAAGCTGTTCCTCAGCACAGAGAGCTGCCTGCTTGCAGTGTGGAGGATGGAGAGCTGAGAAGTGGAAATGGGGGAGCTGAGGGTTTTTATTTTGAGGGCAGCCTCCCAGGGAGGAAGAAAAGCAGAGGATGAGCTGAGCTGGGTGAATTGCTGAGCTCTGGGTGCAGGATGGAGCAGCAGGGACTGCAGTCCTCACTATCTCCTCCCTCTCCCTGGCACGAGAACCAAAACCTGCCTCTTGGCCCATCTGCCCACCCCTCCTTCTGACATTTGCAAATACGCACTGTGGATTCCTCAGAAACCCCAGAAATTAAATATTTAACTTTCAAGACTTGATTTAAAGGTAATGACCTGGAATGTGTGCTGGGAGCTCAGTCTTGAAAACCTCTACCCCAGCAATAATCAACGCACACAGTATATTCATTCTAAAATTGGGATTAATTACACACAAAGTCCTGTTTCTGAGTTGTAATTCACAGGAAAACAAACTTCTTTTGTTAGATTTTTATTTCTTAAGAGGAGCAGCCCCTCAGCTAAGCACTTAGCTTTGTTTCTCAGTTTTTTAACACTTCTTTTTTCACTTTGGAATCTGCATTCTGCTGTGGTGTTAATTTTATTCCCAGACCATGAAGACACATCTAAGGAAAGCATCTAATCCTGAAATCAATTCATAAATCCATCTAAACAACAGTTTTATTAGAACTGAGGAGAGGACAAATACCTTTGTGTGTGTGTATCTGCTGAGATACCTTTGTACAATCCTTTAATTAAGGATTTAACAGTTTACAATTATCCAGCTGAATTTTCCTTGGATTAACTAGTTGGTTTACTACCCTTAGGAAAATACCAGCTTTTTCCTCCTAGCACTCCTACTGGGAAGCTTCCTTGAGTGCAAAGACAAACCTGCCATGGAGGCTCCACCTTTATTTTTCCAGAAGAATGCACAAGTGTTGCAGTCTTCTGGTACAATTTTAATTCCAATTACAGATGAGTTCTACTGATACTTTGTGTTTCAGTGGAAGCGTGAAGCATTTTTGCTAATGACACTTTTTCTCTGTAGGCACTGTGCCTAATTTTTAAAGGAATAGGCTTTTATGGGCTGAAATGTAGGAGGGAATAATGGAAAGGGTGCATTTATTCTATTTTGTCTTATGTAAGTTTCACATTAAAAATCTGTAAGGGTCCCATTCTAATATTGAATTTCCTGATCGTATAATTCAGGAGCTAAAACACATATTTACAGGCAGTTTCCGTAACAATGGAAATTAATTGTAAATACAACAGTTCCATGTCCAGGAATATAAAAATAAAAGTCTTACCTTGCTTTTCTCACTCTTTTCCTTTGAGATTTTCCTAGAACCTCACAGAATATATCCTATAAATTGCTAAAATTGAACTTGACATCCTTTGAGAAATATTTTAACCAAGTGATCACTGTGAGTTTCAAATCCAGTTGCTAGAATTTTAAGAAATTACTTATTTCCCTCACTTCTATCATGCCACAGAAGCTTCCCTAACCTGGGTTAGGGAATTATGTCAGCAATGTATATACAGAGAAGTGACTTCATGCCAGAGACCTCTGTGTGCACTTACAAAGGGGAAAGTAAAAATCCTAATACTTCACACCACACAACAACACAAAGAAGTTTCTTCTGTGGCATAGTGCTTGTGGTCTCCCTTCATCTGTTGCTGGGAAAGCTTTCTGAGAATTAATCAGGGAAACATCACAAATGCTGCTAAATCATGCGCCACACTGCAGATTGAGATGAGAAAACTCCCTTTTCCTGTTAACCCAGCACAGGCTGGTGTGCAGCAGCATTTCCTCCAGGGAGTGCACTGCTGTACAAGTGCAAAACATTTATTCTGTGTCTCCAGCAAAGCTGACAGTCACATCTCACCAGGAACCACTGTACAACAAGGACAGGCACAGGCACACCACACTCCAAGCATGCAAGGGGATGCTCAGCCAGCTTCAGGGCATGCTGAAAGTTCAATGTTGGACTGTGGATTCAATTTATTTTAAAGAGACTTGTGGAGATTATAACAGAGATTTGATGTGCCCCGTCCACCTTGGAGTGGGGGTGGGAGGTGTTAAAGGTGACCAAAGCAGAGCTTGAGCTGTCAGGGCAAGGAGTGATGCAGCAAACTGGAGAAAAGCACTGCAAGCACCAGGAGGTTGCACCACTTCACCTGTATTGGCACAGATCTGGTTATTCCAGTGAAAATGTGCCTTTTAAAAGCATTGCAGACCCTGTGTGGAAGGGCAAATAAGTAATTCCTGTATCAGACACTTCGAATCAGTCTGGCATGTTCCTGTAAAGGGATTGCGGAGAAAAAGCATTCTGGTTAAAACACACACAGACTTCAACCAAATGCTGAAAACGCTGCCAAGCCCATATTTAGAAGAGAGATGAGATTGGGGCTGGCATGGAAAGGAGGGAAAAGCTGGCTCTTTGTGCACAAACTGGGACCCAAGGGCTCAGGGAAGGATGCCGGGGAGCAGGAGGCTGCGAAATGCTGGAATGGAGGGTCAGAAACTCTGTTCTGCATTTCACAACATATGCTCCATGGCTGCTCAGCCTCAAATTGCAGAGATTAGATCACAGATCCTGCCACCAAAAGCCAAAGTCTCACAAAAATAGCTTTTCTCATGTGAATTCAACCCTTCCTTACATGAGGGTAACTTCGTAGGTTTGGACTTAAGCTGGGTGTGTGCACTGATGCAAGAGATGAATACTTTGGCCCCATGTTCCAGTTTCAAGAATAATTACATGGGATTTTTTTTCCTTTTATTCAGAAACTTTATTTTTTTTTTTTTCCTCAGGCTGTGACTATTACAGGGACTGAAATTTGTCCCAAAATCTTTTGAGAGAAGACCTTGGAGAAAAGCCTGAGCATAGGCTCAGTGGCAAGGAGAACAGGCTATTTTGCTTTTAAAGCTTTGTACTGAATTCTGGGGCATTTGTTATGCCAAGTGCCAAATAAAAGAGAGTTTTTAGACACAGACAGGAAATTTCAGACCAATGGTAACACAACTGAAAAAAATCTCAGCTTCTCCTTTAGTCCATGGCTGGCACGACCAGCTTGATGTTGGCACATGGGACTGTGACTGTGCTCTGCTGCTGGTCTTGGTCAAGTTGCCATCAGACAGATGTCTCTCCTGCAAAGCCACCACAGTACCTGGCAACCTGGCTGGAGGTTGTTTGCTGCTATTCATAAAGCTGCTTTTGTTTTGCTAGTTGGAGATGCTGTTAAATACAAAGGGAG
This sequence comes from Lonchura striata, assembly GCF_050655825.1. Taxonomy (NCBI): domain Eukaryota; kingdom Metazoa; phylum Chordata; class Aves; order Passeriformes; family Estrildidae; genus Lonchura; species Lonchura striata. The sequence continues at coordinate 4,650,638 of NC_140709.1, read as the reverse complement.
GAATTAATCTTAGTGAAGGAGCCAAAAAAATGAATTGGTGTGGAAAGAGAATTACTTGCACTTCTCAGTAGGTGGCCTGTCCTCATCAGGACAGGGACACATCCACAGAATGAGCAAGCAGAGCCTGCTGCAGCAGCTCATACTCTCAGTGTGCAGAAAGAATTGTTTTCTGGGGCTTGCAGCCTGCTCTCTGGAGTCACTAAGTACATTTTCAACCAAACAGAAAAAAAGCTTTCCCAGCACAATCTTCCTCCCAGCCCCCAAGTGCAGCACACCATATGTTAGCAGGTGCTTTCTGTCAGATCGTTCTTTTGGGGGTGTTTGGTGAATGGGATGGAATGGAATGGAATGGAATGGAATGGAATGGAATGGAATGGAATGGAATGGAATGGGGAAGAATAGAAAGAATATTTTCAGTTGGAAGAAACCTCCAGTAATAAACAAATTCAGCTTCCTAACATTTATCTTGGCTTCATGACACTCTGCAGGAACCTCTCCGCATGGATAAAGTCACTAGAGAACAAGAAAATGAAGTTTCCTTTCCCCTCCATGTGCTCCAGGAAACTTTCTTCTGTGTGCAGAGCAGGGGGGGCCTGGATTCTTAGTTTGCTTTGTCCAGCAGGTCAGTGGGAAGAGGAGCGGGTAGGAGAAGCAGGTAGCTCTTCAGAGGATATCTGGAGTTACTGCCACCCCTCTCCTCACCTGTGCCCACTGTGCAGCAGCATGAAGAGGCTGCAGCAGACACCCAGATCTCACTCACACACCTCACACTCCACCACTCTGATCACAGCTTCCTTGCACCTTGCCCAGAGCTGTTAAAATCCAAACCCTCAGGATCTCCTCTTTGTCCCAAGTACAGCACTAGCAGCAGTGCCCTGTGCTCTGGGTTTGCAGAGCAGCATGTCCAGCTTTAGAAATGTAGTTTTCAATGAATCCTTCCAGGTAAACACGTGGAGCTGCAGCTACAGCAGCTCAGCCTAACAGCTCATAATATCAAAGGTCAGTAAGATTCAAAGATGATAGGAAGTTATACTTGAAAATAAAAGAAAAATACCCCAGAAAAATATCTGAAGTTACACTGAGAGCATGGAAATATATGACCATCATAAATCCCTGTATTGCAGGAAAGAAGTTATCTGGTTGCCCAGGGTCAGGGTGAGCAGTTGTAGACACAGCCAAGAAGTGTTTGACAGTATCAGACATCAATATTGGGCACTCTTGTTAGACAGATCCTGTGCTGGACTAATCTGATCTGCCGAGCTGAATCCCATATTCAGAAAACACCTGAAATAATAGTCTATTCATGTAAAAGCCCTCAAAACTAAAGCTATCTCCCTTGGGCTTCAGCACGAAGTCTCTTCATTTCCATTGGCTAAACACCATTAAGACAGAGTGCTAAAACTGGAAAAAAAATGGAAAAAAACCCTGGAAAAATGGCTCTGGCCATATGTAGGCAAGGAAATCCCCTTTCTTCCATAAGGGAATCCAAGCACTCTGCTCCACCAGCATCCCATCCCTCACCAGCACAGGCTCCATTTTCGGTGATGGGTTTTGCTGTGTGCCTTTCAGGAGGATTACCTTCTAGTTTTTGGTTGAATTTCTCACTGTTTCTTTTTCTCTTGTTTGCTGGTCCGGGCAAACAGATGTCTGGAACACCTTGGAGTGCCCATTCCCACGCCCCATCTTCCCTCTTTCCAGGCAGCAATTGTTGCAGCATCCAAAGGGATAAAAAGGCATTAAAGGTAATGACCCTTGTTCTGATTTCACATATGGCTGGGCCTTACCCAACAAAATCCTAATCCCTGTTTTACAGATAATTATGTATCAAAAGTGATAAATGTTCTGTGCAATATATTACCCAAAAAACAGTAAAAAAACTGCTGTAGCTGGGAGTAGCCAGATGTGTGTTCTGAACGTGGTGCTGTGACAAACACACACCTAAGGCAATGTTTGCAGAACTACTTCTCCTTTTGGGAAGTGGATAATAATTTTCTGTAAGCCTCAGCTGAAATTTTGAGGCAATTCTGTGTGTATTCAGCACTACTGCATTTCCATAGGAAATCTTTGTAACAACACATTACCCTTGGATATCTATTAAAAACAATTTGTAATTGGTTTGATGAGAGATGCCCACAAAGATGGTGCAATGCTGTTTCAAAATTATTGATTAAATCAGTAAAAAGACATTAAAAGTAAGCATGAATAGAAAGCTTATTAAATGGTATTGCCATGCCTCCTTCAGAACCAGCTCCTGAAGTAACTTTTAAGCAATATAAAATGCATTAACACAATACTAATTTAAAAAAAAAGAAGAGAGCCCACTTTCAATTCAGAATGAAAGCTGATCAAAATTAACAGGCTGTGGGGGTCAGGAACCAAGAGATTCTAAATGTGAAAGCAGAGAAAAACAAGAAAAAAAAAGGAAGTTATTTCATTATTTCAGCTTTGAAAGCCCTTTAACAAAGCAGAGTTCAATCTCAGAAATTATTATTGTTCCAGAAAAATAATTGACAACTATAACTTCAGCATATTTAAAACAGTTTGAAACCAATTAACTTCCCACCTAGACTTGAAGGAAGGCCAGTGCTACTTCTGTAACATAATGTAACCAAAATCACATTGAAGTATAAGAGAAGCTATCCTGATACAAGTTGGTTTTTATTCACATTTAGGAACAAAATTAATTGGACAACTGTAGAGAAAGAATCACCTTGCACCAAGTTCATAAGTGGAAAAATCCTTTGTACAGCAGTTCAAACTCAGCCACATAAAGAAACTTTGTAAAAGATTTAACTTATTATACAATAATGCACTGATATGGAAAGAGAGTGGCGAGTATCCAAAGAAACCATAAAAGCTGGATTAAAAACATTAAAAATTCCTAAGATTTTATATACAATTCTGAATGATGGCATATGGCTATTTGGCTATGGGAAAAGTTTTGCTCTTATATTCTTTGACTGTGTGTGCACTGGTTTCACCTCCAAAACAGACACACCCTCACACCTTTATGCTTTGGTCTACAGAGGATCTGTGCTTCTTAAAATCATTTCAGCTCTTATTCCTGAGGTTTGGCCAATTGATGTCCCCCATGCTTGGGCTTGCAAGATCCAAGGTGAGTATTGCCCCAGTGCATTGCATTCTGGCAAGAGCAGGAGTGATGTTTTGCAGTCTAGGAGAAGGGTGAGACCATGGATATGGCAGAACATGGTCTACACAAGATCCCCACTCAGAAATCATCTGTCAGGGTGTCTGCTACGTGATTACAACTCCTATGGCCTCCTCATACAGAGCCTGGTCTGAACTCATGCAGATGATTCAGGAGATTTGGATGGGTTAAATTTGTCTGAGGAGGAGATTCCCTGCTCATCATTGTCATTGGATGCTGAGACACCCAGTCTTTGTCTTCCTTCAGTGACACAAAACCCATGTTGTGCGCCCACATGACTGACAGAAGTGGAGACACCAGGTCCAGTCCTGGTGAAGATCTGGTGTTGACAGTGCTGATGTGTGCCTGGCAGGTCCCAGAGTCCATCAGCACTTGGGGGATTGATTCCTCTGGCAGGACCCAGAGTCCATCAGCCCTTGGGAGATTCCTCTGGCATGTCCCAGAGTCCATCACTTGAGGGACGCATCTGACAGAACCCAGAGTCCATCACCATTTTGGTGATTCCTCTGGCATGTCCCAGAGTCCATCACTTGAGGGACGCATCTGACAGAACCCAGAGTCCATCACCATTTGAGGTGTGTCAAACCCTTGGGACCACCTCAGACAAGATTCTCCCAGGCCCTGCACAGGCTGCAGTATTTAACACTGATTTATCTTCTGAAACATTTGCAACTCTTTTCCAAGCTCGGCTCATTCCGTCTGTGCCTCCGCTGAGCTCAGACCACCTTTCCCTGCACAATGACAGATGTCTTGAGACCGTCGATGGCAACGGGACTGGGAGGGAACACCTGCTTCCCACAGGACAGAGCCCGCTCCTACAAGCATTTCCTGTCTTCCCCACAGCCACAAAAATCAGAAAGTTACTTTTGTGAAAAATTATCTTTTTTTTTGCTGAGTCCATAGAAGAGCAGCTCTTTACGTAGAGCTCACGTTGCAGCTCCCAACACTTTTATGAACAGCACTATGTTTTACCCAAAAATAGTGGGGACATGGTGGTTTGGGAGTGCAGGTGCAGCAGTTTGCTGTCCACACCACAGCAGCTTTTATCAGTTCCCCCTGATTTTGTGCCAGTGGATATGAGGACATGAGGGGTCCTCACTGTGCTGGGAAACATTGCTCCTGGCTGGAGCTGGAGACTTGTACCTTCACAGGCATTTGGGCAGGCAGGGAGGTGAGGCAGAGCTAAATCTGCTCCAAAAACAATCCAGAAGAAAATAATATATAGAAAAAGAGCAGCTGCAATGTTTCCTGAGTGGTGGGATGCACAAGGGCTGCAAGGGCAATTCTGGTCATGTCCCCTGCCCTGGGAGATATCGGACTGAGAAAGATTTTACCAACAGGAATAAGGATAGTGCGGGTGGACCTCACTATCCCAGGGAAGAGCTGCCTCTGCTACAGTCCATATTTAATTTAAATGCTGTTAGTAATGTGTATATTACATTTGTATACTATGTCATAGCTTGGTGCTATGAATAAATATGAAGACATAAACAAGGTCATTTATGGGAAGCCAACAGCAATATTACTGCTGGAGAAAGACACACACAAAAATAGAAACCAGAACTTTTAGATGGCTAGAGGCTGTTGCTAATAAAGAAATAAAACACCTTTTCCAGTATTGTCAGTGATGCTTTAACTTCTGATATCTTAAACATATCTTCCCTTGAATAATATTTTCACTTCCTGAAAGCAATTTGTTATCCAGAAAATATTAAACACCAGCAAAACCAGGCAGTACTGACGTTGATGCATTACCTACAGACTTACAAGAAGCATGGATACTCAAGATGTCATAAACAAAAAACATGAACCTTCAAAAGAGTAAAGATATTAACAAGCAACAAAAAAAGTGACATTGGATAGATAAAAATAAAAACACAAAGAAAACCAGCCCAAATGAGACACGGAGCTTCCTGCTAGGAGTTGTGTGCCAGTTTGACAATTAATTGATTCAGACTGATTGGTGACTTGGCAGGTACCATCCACACAGTTTCCTGCAATCTGCCAGTCCAACCATCCAAAGGATGTTACTGGATTCTGCCCCGCTCTGTTCTCTCTCCCATCTGCTGTGTTATGCAAGATGAGATACAGCAGTCCTAGAGAATTCAGAAAGCATTACAGAGGAGAGAAAAAGCATCGTCCTTACACCTTACACTCAACATCACATTGCAGGATCAGGATACATTGAAAATGTAAGGGAAATTCCTCTGGAAACTTAAGGAGCTTTTACTGCACAAAAACTGGAGAGCAACAGCTGCACTTTTTCAATTCAGTAATCAGACAGTAATGAAATAATCAGTTGTATCAGAATCCCTACAAATTAGTTGTGGCTTCTTAGGGGAAACTGTGCTTTATATTTTTAAAAGTACATTAATATACTGTTTTTCTTAAGGTGAATAAATATCCTCTGCACAGATTTTTAACTACAGGGTGCATGTGCAGGTCTCAAGATCTTCACGGTTTTGAGAGGTCCCAAGGAGCAGGTACCAATCTGTTCCAGGATACCTGGAGCATCCCACAATGTGTCAGGGCAGTGCAGTGGGAGACAGGACCCTCCAGAAGTGACCTCAGTTCCTGACATGAGGGTTTCTGATGCTGCAGCCTCTGCTGAGTGATGGAGAGCACTTGAGGGTGCCACTAAGGATTGGAGTCACCTTAGCCAGGAAGATTTTCCATCAGCTTTTACAGATTGATATGCTTAAACATTATTAATATTTACTTTGGAGGATTTCCTAAGAGTCTAGAAAAAAATATGGCCAGCATCAGCTGCAGACTGATATTCCAGTTGTACAGATAATGGAGTTGAAAACGAAGAAATTAATTTGGCATTTGGTTTTGGCTAATATTTTATTCAGCACAGATCAAAGATTAGTTCAGAGAATAATTCAACCTACTGATCTTTATTATTTCTTGCCTATCCTTGTTGGCACTTGTCTGGAAAGTATTTTCCATGGACAATGTATCTAAATCTTGTTTCTCAAAGAGTGAAACACTGATGTCTAAAATTATCTGTGAAACAGCTGAAAATGCAAAATGGGTGAAATTTTATTGGTAAAAGGGATGGGTGGGTGGGCAACACTTTTATGGCTGGTGGAAGACAGCACTGAGATCTCAGATCACTTCCACTGAAGGGAAGACATGGCTCCTCCTAGAAGTTCTTCTCTTATCTACTCATTCCTTGTTTTCAACAGATATTTTAGCACCTTCAAGAAGTTCACTGGAGCAGAAAGGAAGCACTGAGGTGCCACTCTCAGCCCTGGGGTGAACCAGCCCCTCAGCCTCACAAGAGGTGCAACTATGGAGGCACAAATTTATTTAGCAGAACAGGATTAAGATCTGGGAAACTCTTGTCATAATTAGTCAAGCAATTTCCCTGCTAATGAGCAAGCTGAGATCCTTACATGAGCAAGGATCAGGATCCCTGGAAGTGCTCAAGGCCAGGTTGGACAGGGCTTGGAGCAGCCTGGGACAGTGGAAGGTGTCCCTGCCCATGGCAGGGGGTTGGAGTGAGATGTTCTTTAAGGTCTTTTCCAACCCAAACCATTCCATGATTTTATGATCACAGGCAAACTTTAGAGAGCCACTTCTTCCTACAAAGATTTTTAGCTTGCACTTCTGTCCTTCTGCCTCCTCCTGTACCGTTTCACACATGTGTGATCTTCATTAGCATTCAGTTCTGGATTGTTTGCTGATTTTGCTAAATGCATAATGAAGTGTAATGCTGCAGCAATCATCCTGCTTAAAAAAAAATGGGATATGGAATTAAAACTTGCTGTTCTACATTGCACATCCTCATGGACAAAAAGTCAGCATTTAAATGACTCCTTGTTTTACGCTATTTGTAGATTTTGTACAGAATTTTCAATGTCTCTACAGACAAGTTATGAACGTTTCAGCCTCTTCAGCCAGTAAGCCCACAGCTTGATTTAATACTTTAGTAGATAAATGGGCAAATTTTGAGCTCATCCGTTTATCCAAAGAGCTCCTGTGCCAATAGCAAAGATGAAAGACAAGTATTCCTTCTGCTACAAAACTTTTATTCATGTGGGGTAAGCTTAAAGCTTCAGCCTAATAGAAAGTTGTCTATTTCCACTTTTCTGGGCATGAAGCTGTCTGGTGATATTAATATGTTCTCAGTCAAATGTTTTATTTCCCAATGAAATTTAACACAATAATTAAATGTCATTGAATAATCATTTTATTTTTTTTTTAATTTCTTATCTGTGTGGTGTTCATTCATTCTGTCTGGAATTAGATGGAATTGCCAGTTTGCTTCATTGAGGAAGATTTTCTCAGAGAGACCAAATCCATCATCTTTCTACTTCTTGACCAGCTGAAAATCTACCAAGGCAGAGAAGTCATCATGCCAGAAATTAAATCAAGCAACACATTGCATAAAAAAAATCCAATGCCAATTCCAAAAAGCCAGGAGAATTGGTCCTGGAGAAGTAATTCACCCTTATCAAAGACAGGTGCTTTATAACTTGCTTAACAAGATCAGAGATTGATTCAATAGGACATATGGAAAATTTAACTACATTTCCATTATTTTTCACATTTTTGCAGCATTAGATAATTAATTTTGCAATGTTCTTTCTGAATGAGGGTCTGCTGCTTTACCACCCATGCTCAGTGCACTGAAACCAGTGCCTTTGGCTCGTGCAGCTCCAAGTACAAGAATTCCAGCAGACAGTAGAGGCACATTTCTGCTGGAAAAATCTCTGCCATTGATAACAAAAATTACCTGAAGAATAGTTGTTCTCGAACAATTTTATGTAGTTGCTTCCTTACAATTTTATCTTGCTACCACCAGAAATTTGCCTTAAAGTGGTCTGAATTTTGGGTGCTGCTTAAGGAACTCAAGAAGAAAAAATGACGTGCACTCATATCCAATATAAATCCCAGTTCTTCGAAGATGTTTTTATCCCTAGCCTGTCACTCAACAGGAAACAAATAAAATTGTTATGAGTACATGAAATTGAACTTTACTAAAAATTTCAGAGGATAACTGAAAACAAGATCCCAGCCAAACCTTTAGTTTTGTGACAAATCTTCAACGCTGCATGTCTGAGTTTTGAAATCCTTTCAGAGACAAAGGTAGTGCAGTATAATTAAATAAAACACCCTAAAGTGAAGGAAAAAAATAGGCAAAAAAAACCCAAAATTGATGGGTTTATATCATTAACAGATCCAAATCACTCACACACCCCTCCTCTCCCTTGTAGAATGAAACAAGCTTGGACTTTGCTGCTCCTTGATGGCCAGACTCTCTGCTACAGCTTGTTTTATATCCCACCCTGTTAATTTTGTCTGACTCCTGACCTGCTGCATCCTGTGACCCCTCAGCTGGGCAGGTGCTGCCTCTCTGTGATGCTTTCTGAGGTGAAAAATGCACATTCTGCCTGCTCAGCCAGAGCAGGTGGGCATGGTGCTCCTGCTTGGCTTTGCCAGTGAAGCTGGGACTTCTGCAGAGTTAAACTTTTTGAACATTTGATTTAAACCCTTGGGAATATACTGCTGACTGGGGAGCCTGGAGGAAATGGGAATGCCTTTTTTCCAACCTGATTCAGCCTGGCATTTAATCTCCAGAGAGAACTGAGGCTTCCAAGACAGTTATATGTTTAGCATTTCCTAATAACTAGTTGTTAGTAATGGCCCCACAATGTGAAAGTCTTCTGAATTTCTCTTACAGCCTTTAGCTGTCTAAACTCTTAGTTTCCTAGTTTTGATTCTGAGTTTTAAATTCTATTCTCAGGCTAACTCTTGTTGGCTTTTTTTTTTTTTTTTTTTTTTTTTTTAATTAGGTGATATGGTATCTAATTTAGACCCAAATTCTTATTTGGAAGCAGAGCCTGGTCTGATCTAATAGGAAGTCAACTCTAAAACTTAGATGCTTTCTCAGGAAGGTTAACCTATTGCCTAGTCCAGGCCAATCTTATTGACTGATTGATTGCTCTTCCTACTTCTAAATATATACAAAACCAGGATTTTTGTTTATTTCTGGGTAAAATCAGCAGTCCAGTTCAGCTAACTTCCACTGATGATGTTTGTGGTTTTTTTTTTTTTAAATATCTAAGTAAAAGCTGTTTGGATTTCAGGCTATCGGGCTTCTTGTAAACATAATATTCTCAGTTTTCACTTCTGGAATTCCGAGTCTAATATCAGCATTAAAAAATAATCAGTTCCTTCCCCACAATCTCCACAGAGATAGTTAAAGAGATGTTATGTGGTGTAAGATGCTCTTCCCATCTCAAAGGATCAGATATTACTGACAGTAATATACTCTTAATTCCTTAACGATCACTTCATTTTTAGGAGCTTAAACAGTGATTTATGGCTTCAAATTACTGAGCAGAAAACATATCAAGCAATCAAAGCTGGAGTTGTTAATGAAGCATCTGAATGCAGTAGTTTTAGTGCAAGAGCTTTCCAGAAATTGTTGTAGACATTTCAGCAAGATATCTGCCTCTGAACGTGTGGCAGTGTGACTTTACAACCTTTTCCCTTTCTCCCTTTGCACCAGGACTGGCTGCAGAAGTCAGATTCAATTATCTTAGAGGTATTGTCCAACTTGAATGATTCTTTACTCTCAGTTGAGCTTTAAGGCCCTTCGTGCTTATCATGACCTCATTTTACCAACCCTGGAAAAGTGAGTTTCATCCAGGATGAAAATACAGCCACATTCCCTGTTTGCTTTCAGAGAAGGTGGTATTACATCCCTTCTCTCCGTAGCTTATGGAGAGCACGTGGCTGAGGTGAAAGCAGCATTCTGAATTCCCAACTTTGCCTGGTAAAACCTGGAGCTGCCATTTGTGCAGCACAAAGCAGCCACCAGCACACAGACTGCAGGTTGAAGGCACCTCTGACTTTCTCAAGCTGCCTCACTCAGCATCAAGTATTCAAAATATATTGTGAGAAAGGATAAAAAACATGAAATAAGATTTTGTAGGCTTGTGGTTGGGATATTAAGGAGCAAGGGACCTTGGAGTGCAGTCCTTGCCTCAAAGAGCAGCTATTTATGCTGGAGAGTTTCATCTAAACTGTGTAATCATCCCCCTGGAGCAGAGATTCGTGCTCAAGCCTAACCAGGATTCAGAGCTGCAGCAGCCAAGTGGAGGCCAGGCTTTCTGCTGGTGCAGGTGATTAAAGGGATGGAGCAGCACCAGCAGTGGGAGGTGCTCTCTGCAGTTTGGGGAGGAGCCGTGACCCCATCTCTCGGTAGGAAGATGGGTCATTCTAGCCTCAGTCTGTGATTTTAACAAAAATAATAATAATCTTCAAGGAATCCAGCTGAGGTCCCTGCAGAGAGTGTGTGACATTAATGACACCACATGGGGAGCCCTGGCTGAAGGCAGCCCTGAGCAGCTCTGCCAGGGATGTGCTGTGTCTCCCTCTTGGCAGCTTTAGACTAAGCACATCAATTTTTAGGCTGCTCTGCTGTGCAGGTTGTTTCCAACCTAACAAAACACATCTTTAGAAAGGAGCAGACTGAAAGATATTGCAGCTCCCATTAGATGTCTGTGGGAATGAGGTGGTGAGCTGACAGAAGAGTTTATTGTTGCTGAAAAGGAGAGACCCTGATCTTCCCATCCTCTGCTCCTGCTTACATCTTCCATCTGTGTATTTTATACCAGCTTTGCTGCCCTGCAGACACCTCCACGAGGTAATTCTACAATTCTAATCCAATTTCACACGGCAGTAGAAAAAGCACCCAGCAAAAGAGTTGTTCCTGAAGGTGATGCAGAGCAAGCTCACAGAGAAGCTGGGGAGCAGAGCTGGCAGGAGGAATGAGGGATCACAGAGATGGGCAAGGCAGAGATGGGACCCACCTGGGAGCAGCAAAGCATCACAGCCATTAACCTGTGCACAGCCACAGTCCGTGGTTACTTTTTTAAATAACTCGGGATCCCACAAGCAGTGATTCAAAGCACTGAGGTAAAACTCTGCTAAGTAGGAGACAAAAAACCCGAGGTCCCAGCACCAGAGTGGCAGTGACAGCCTCACCTCTGCATAGAGGCAGCCACAAAAGGGAGGGGAGTGATAAAGCCACTGCCAGCAGCCAAACAGCCACGGCAGCTCCTTTTGTCAGAGATATGATTGGGTTTCACTGAAATGGTCAGCTCAGGTTAGGGCAGACTGGACTTGCCTGTCTGTATGAAAGCAGCACTTCAGAGCTTAAAGGAATGTGATTATTAGCAAGGATTTTGTTAAGAAACTGCATTACAAAATAATCTTCTTCTTTGGATGTCCAGGACACTACTTTTAAAAGGCTTTTTTTTTTTTTTTCCCTTACCTTTCAAAGTTTATTTAGTTTCATCTGTTGTTATCCTGAAGCTGCCTGGTTTATCCCATATTGAGATGTTATACCCTACCTTGTAAACTAAAAGTTCTTTTTGTGGGAAGAGCAAAGCTTGAGCAACTACCACAAAATTAGAAGGCCTGCTCTTAACAGCTTTTATTTAAGGATGATCCTATCCCATAGGAATCTCTCAAGACAAGCCATTATCTCAGTTTTATTTTGTTTCTTCTTTTAACAGGCACTCAGTGCATGATTTCTCTCATATCACTTTCTGACTCCTTTTAAATATTTTCTAAAGTCTGTTGTAGTAAATGGGAAGATGAACACAAACACTTTCTGGATCAGGCCTTACAATGAGACAGTTATGACTTTCCAAAATATTCCAAGGTGCTAAACCCCGGTTCTGCAGTTCATTAACTATCCCAGAGCTGAAGAAGAGTCAGGACAAATCCAAGTTCTTCCAAGACACTGTGTTAATTGAAATAAGACTGAAAAATTTCACTTCCCAAGTTATAATTCCTTCCTTCAAATATACTTTTGAGTATAACCCTGAGACAGGTGAGTGCAAGCAACTTCAGTTTAGTGCAAATAGGAAAGGTAAATTCAGGTGTATTACAAACATTTTTCATTGCATTAATTTAAATTATACTCATTTTCATCCTCAATAATTGTAAAATTCCTATTTCCTCTGCATTTGAGCTCAGATCCAAGTTTTTCATTTGGTATTCATGGAGTGGCAAAGTAGGAAATATTGACTTCTGTAAAATCAGCCATAGAAGCTGAATCTCCTAAATGTGAGTCACACCAATGTAATGGGATGCAGGTCCCATTACTTTTTTTTTTTTTTTCCTATTTCAAAGAGGATTCAAGATGCCTCAGAGTCCTTCTCAGAAACTCTGCTTTCACACTATATTAATTCCTTCTTTTCTGGAAGTAGTGCTAAAAGATTAGAAGGAAACTGTTTGGAACTGAAATTAGGGATAATGCTGGATCCCATGGTCAGCACCGAGGTGTTTCATTTGCTGATTGCAGGAATGTTAATAATGCTTCAGTGTGCCCTGACAATTGCCAGGAGCAGAGATAACAAAATCTTATTTGTGAACTCCTGTTAATATAAAGCTCATCTGAGTTAGCACCTCAACAGAAACACTGCTCTTAGAGGTACCTTTGGCATATCAGCACACACTGAAATCACAGAACTTGATAATATCTTTGCAGCATTTTCAGAGGGGAGGAGGGTATAAAAAGACACTTAATGAACATATATGAAACCACACTCATACATCACCTACATAATATTTTAAATAGCTCCTTTGGAGTTTGATCCTCTACCACTAAAGTCAATGGAATTTTTTCTTGTTCATTTAGGTAGGATCAAATTCAAAGACTTAATGTCCCACTGTGTCACTTTGGGGAAAATCTCTCCTTATTATAAGAGAGTCTTGTAATTTGGTTTCCAGCTGTAGGAGATTACTTCTTTCCTTTTTCCTTTGTATGCACTTTATGACAGAAATAAAACACTGCACAATCACAGTGCAAAACAGAAGCCCCAAGGGCATCTTACAGACACTTGTGGCTCCTTAGGAAACCTTTAAAACCTCCAAAACCACTGTGATTGCTTTGTGCTGCTTACTAAAGAACACTTTCCCACAACTGGTAAATAATGTGATATTTTGAAGGGTATTGGAAATGCTTATGGAAGGTCAGCTGCATACGTTCACCTGGAGTCATTTATACTGCAGCCGAGATATAGTGAAAATATTGCATCTTTAATAGCCTATGCTTCATGGAGAGATGACAAGTGCATGTGCTGTCCCACTGTCTGGCTCAAAAAGCCTTTCTTTATATGTGTTTTCCTTGGTTTTCTTGTAGTCTTTAGTAGAAGCCCATCTGGAGGAAAAATAGAAAATTAAAAGAAATATCTGCAAGCATTCAGAGCTACACAAAAAAGCTCAGAAAAAAAAAAACCCAAACCAAACCAAACAAACAAAAAACACAAACACCAACTAAAACAAAGCAGACTAAAATCCAGGAAGCTTTCTCCTCCCTTTTTGGGGTGGCAGAGGGTTGGGTGGAAGCTCGGAGCAGCGCCGGGGCAGCGCGGCTTTCCAACCCTGGAGCTGGCAGCGCTGGGGCAGGAGCTGCATCCAGCCAGGTAAATCATGCATTAAACTGGCATCTGCAGGAACAGCTTGGCTAAATCCTGTGGCTAGCACAGAGCCTGCACAGAGCCACTGCATCCCGACAGCAGCTCCTCCCTCCTCTTAGCACTGGCACCAGGGCTGGCACTGCCACCGCGTATTTTCCCTCCCCACCACACGGGTCATTATAAAAAAAGGACAAACCCAAAATTCTCCAGACAAACTTGGCAGTCTCCACTCCCTCAGAAGCTTCTCGCTGCCCATGTTCATTCCTGATAACAGAATGCACTGTGAGGTACTCCAGTCTTTCTTCTTATACACTAAGATTTTGCATGCAGAACTCATTTTCGGCATATTCTAGCCTTTAAAAATGGAATGTTTGTTGAACATTGTTCTAACAAGCAATGTACATAAAGCATATGTATTTGACAGGAAAAATAATCTCTTCTTTCCAATCAGAGACAGTTTGCATATCTTGTGTTACATGACATCTCAGAAAAAAAGTATTCTGCTCTTTTACTGCATTCTGCTCTTTTACTGCATTTGGTGAGATGGAAGGCATGGATTGCATATTATATTAGCAAGTCAAGATGAGCCCAAAATGAGGTTTATGCATATGCTGAAGTTTGAAAGGTATATAAAAAGCAAGGCTAGGGACATAGAGAAAGAAAAATAAGAGAGGAAAATACAAGGAAAATAAATTATGCAAGAGGTTCATTTCTCATTCAGAGAGTTCTGGGGATATTCCTCATTTTGTAGCATGGAAGTGAAGAACGGAGGGGTTCAAGCTGCTTCCAGTAAGGGCACAATTCAAGTTCAGCCTCTAAACTTTGTACAGATTTTAATGGGAGCAGTAAAACATAAGCAAATGGAACTGTGAATATTGTGTCCCTGGATAACACCTGCAATAACTTGGGATTTTCACTGAAGAGAGGAGAATAAAAAGGAGGATTAACTGATCATTCAGTGGGCAAGAAATACATCCTCGGAAGGAAATAGGTTATATTCATATTTAGGTCTAACCTCTCTGGTGTTGACACTCAGCTTAACCACATAAACTCTTTCCCCTTCTGCCTCTGCTTTTTTCAAACCTACACTGTGCAGTCCTGCTCTGAGAGCCAGGTGTCCAGAAACTGAATGAGGGAGTTCCCAATGCCTGTGCAGAGCTTTGGGCTCCCTGTCACTGCTGGCAGTGACCAGGAGTGGGGACTCCCTGTGACTGTGACCTGCAGGATGCTCTCACAGGCAGCTGACTTTAAAATTGTCCTGGATGAGCAGGGAGCTGATGGCCCTGAGGGGCTTTGCTGTTAGAAGCTTCAATTCCTTGCAGCACTGAGGTTTCCCTCACTGTGTGGATGCTGGTTTGGAAACTGCACCAACTCAGATGTTGACAGTCCCAGGGACTGACACGGTCTGGATGGATTCCCTCAGTGTGTTGGATGGACAGCACAATGTGGCTGCTGGGATAAATCCAGCTCATCCAGATAATCCAGTTATTGCTCTCTGGAAATTGAGAACCTCTACAATGAGGTGCTGGAGTCTGCATACCAATCTGCATAGTCTACTGCAGCACCGAAAAAGTCCAATTCATGTTCTTTCACCTGGATGGATTTGCGTAGCTCACATCACACAGTTTTATTCTTTTCCCATGAGTTTAATTCTTAGGGATCTAAGATTTTATCCATTACTCGATGTTCATGATAGAAAATATTTAGGGCTTTTGCCTGGTCTGCCTCATCTCTCCAGCCTGTACCTGGTGTGCAAGCAGTGGCAGCCTGAGACAGCCTCCATCCTGCTGTGGCACAGCATTTATTAATGTGATGGGCCTTTGGAGGTGAGGGTGGGACAGGCTGCCCTGTGGGGCAGGTGGCAGGAATTACATCTCTGATGGCAGCAAAGCATTCAAAAGTGAAGGAGAGGAAGGGGAGGGGTGATTGCAGCAAGCCTGGTGCTGAGGAAGGTGTGGGTGAGTGGCTGGGGTGGTTGGGCTCCCTTGGAGAGAATTCACATTTTTAGTCTTAACAGAGGAAAATTGGCAGTGCAGAACTCCTGGTGGGTTGTGCCCCCTCCAAACTGTGATTGCCCAAGGACAATGCAGCCAAGTGTTCACCTTCCTCCTGCCCTTGCCTCCTGGGGTACAGCAGGGGCACACAGGCTGCAAGTGCATCCTGGGTTACTTGGCTCTGCTGTGCCTTTATCCTCTGCTTTTTGCCAGAGGCGCTTTTAAGAAAGAGACACTTAGAAAAAAAGCTGCATCAACTAAGTATGTTTAAATCAAAAACTCCAAAGGACAAAATATTTCCTGAGGAAAGTGCTCAGTTTGCCAAGCAATAATGAATTCACCCAAGCAAACCTCTGCAGATACTGTCTCACTGGTGCTCTGTGTTGCCTCCCACTGATCCTGATGTTGCCAGTAAAGATACTTTGAAAAAAAAAAAAAAAAAAAACACAAAAAAACTTTCAAAACGTATACACTTACATATTCTGTTTTGGTTTTATTTAGGAGAGAAAATGGTTGTGGCTGCTTGTTTGTTATGAAACTTGCTTTAGGTGGATTAACATAATAAGGGCATTTTAAATGAATTGTTCCACAAAGAATAAGGTTAAGAATTACTTAGTTGATCTGTATATTTCACAGTTAATTCCCCCCAGAGGAGTGCCTATACCTCTCTTAACATTAGCAAAGCCTACAGCCACCTGCAGCCTGGCTGCCTGAGCTTGGCTCACAGGGATGAGGATAAACGTTGTGGAGGTAGGGATATGGAAAATACTTCATTATTGTTCAGCACTCAAAAGTACAGGTTGGCTGAGAAAAGCTAATTATTGCTTTCCCTGTGGTGCTGGAAGAATGCTTAAACCCTTTAAGAGCCCTTTGAAATTCCCAATTAATCCTTAAAAAAGGCATTTTTATCCTTTAAGGAGCTCCAAAATTATTTCTTAGTGTACAATAAGAACTTGCCAAGTGAAATGTGAATATTTCTAGTTTCCTTTTTCTGCTGGTCCACCTGGTTGTAGGTCCCTCCCTTAGAAAGACCTGCTGCATCTTAGAGCATTTGGCTCAGGGTTTTTTCCAAGCTTTCTGCCTGCTTCTTGTCAGCTGTGACCCTCCAGCTGGAGCAGGGAAAATTAAAAATGGAGATTCTCCAGGACCAGTGTGACCAGGAAGGTTCTTCTGCAGGTGTTGTTAGCTTGTCTGCATAAATTATTTGCATTAGATTTTTTTGTGAATGCAGCGATGGTTAAATCATGAGACAGGGGAGACTTTCTTCAGAGCTGATAATGCCTTCATCAAGTGAAGCTGCAAGGTATTAACTGCTTTTGAGGATCTGTTCCCTTCATGCAGACACCTGGCTCAGACAAAGGAGCCTGAGCAACACAGAAAATATGCAACAGCACAAGCATAATTACTGAGTGATGTTTTCCAAGGACACACTATTAAAAAAAAAAAAAGAAAAGAAAAGAAAAAATATTGTAAGATTTCCCTATTTTTCAGAAAGCTGCATTTTACTGTGGCTGTTACTGGCAGAACCAATGCCTCATTGCTTTTTAAAAGAATGTTTAAAGTACAGAACTTTATGCTTTGGAGTTAAAAATGGTATTCAGAGAGGTTTGGTGCCTTTTTAGGTTCATTGCCACTATTTTTTATGCTCTCCCTGGGATCTTATCCTTGCATTATTTTTTGTTGTTGTTTTAAATATAATGAGGGGTAACTCTGCCTGCCAAACACTCTCTCGGCAGGTTTGCAGTCCTTTGTATACTTTATTTATAGCTGCTGGTTCTGGGATGTGTGTGAGGGGAGTCAGCTCCCTAGAAGCACGAGGGGAACAGGGGCTGCTCCAGATCATACAGATTTTTGGGACAGAGCCAGAGTTACAAGCCACTTCTTCCCAGTCCAACATGTTCATATTTTCCTTATCACTTGTCAGAGGAGTCAGAACTGAGGCTTTCTTTTCCTTTTTATAAAGGAGAAAACCTTGAATAAGACAAAGGTGCAATAATCTAATCCAAGAGTGAGGAGAACTTCCTTTATGCAATTCTGCCTCTATTATCACAATTCAGTCTTGGCCATTGACAGCTGAATTGCAACCCTGACACCTGGTACACTGTTTATGAACAGGCAGAAACTCTTTCCTCCAGCATTTATAGCTTAGTGCGGTGAGAATCTCACCTAAATACACACATAAATACAGAATAACCTAAATAAATGGGAAAATAGGCTGGTTAGACTGGAGAAGAGTGAATGTCATCCCCTCCAGTGTGGGGATTAACTCTCCAGCTTTGATTAAGAGAAGTCATGTGTCTCTCTTGTAGCATTGTTGCACTGACTACTTAAGAATAGAATTAAATTAATTAATTCGAGCTCTTCTGGCTTTTCAGTACCTTGCCAGACATGGGACACCTTGGAGAAGATAACAGCAGACACTGAAATTCTACTTTCTTCACCCAGTTTTTAACCCAATTTAGGTTAGGGGAACCTAAGTTTCCCTAGGAGAAGCACCTTGAGTTTTTTTAAATTCAATTGGATTTTTTAATCTAATTATTTATTTGCTTTGACATGCTTAGAGCTGCTCCTCCTCCATCTGCTTGTATTTCTTCCCCCATGTCTGAGGTTCTTGTGCTTTTGAACCCACTTGTGTTTGAAGTCATAGCACAGCATTACTTCTTTTTATTTTATTTATTGGAGATACTGTGCACACAGAACAGTATTAGAGATGCACAACACCAACTTGATACTAAAGCTAAGTATTTTTCCCAGGTGTGAACACTTTTGTTGTGAGAAGCAATCGACTCCAGGCTTTAACAGAACATCTGAGGTTTCCTCCCATGGCAGTGGTGAGCCTTGGTGAGTTTTGTGAGCTACTTTCTCTCTTTAGGGTTATTCTTTTAAAGCCTCTATTAAAATGCTGTGCAGACTATTTTTTTAGATAAAAGAGTTCTAAATGCAAGGAATTTTGAGCAATGTGTTAATCTGGGATGTTTTTTTAGGGATGCACAAAAGGGGAGGAGTTTTAATGAGTGAGGTTCCTGCTAATGTGATGACAGGAGCAATTGCTGGTATAAGGTCAGTTGTGCTGAGTATTAAAATAGGAATTCAGGGTAGGTTTCAAAACATCATGTCAACTTGCAGGTTGCAAGAGGTGATTTTTGATTCTTCCTCTCTTGGTTTTCAGTGGACTGACAATGAAAAATGTCTCTTTATTCATGCCCACCTTGCACAATGGCTTTGCCCATTTTTGCCAGGATGTGTTTTCTTGAGGACCTGGGGTTAACCTCAGTTGGTGCATCCCCTGAAAGCATCGGGAATTCCCTGCCCTCCTGCTCCATCCCTTTTCCATTTTCTTTCCTTGTACCTGCTCTAGGCTGGGTCACTGATACAAAGAGAGATTACCTGGCTTTTGTGGGGTTGATTTTTGACTTATTTATCTTGTCTGTCGTGCTGGCTGTGTAACAACCCAGGATCAGGAAAGCACAGAATGCATCTGCTGGGAGGGACTGGACAAGCATGCACAGCCATGAAATGGAATGTCAGAAATTAATTCTTTTTCCATGTGTCTGAATTTTTTCCTAGACTTAATTACTCTAATTATTCACATTGGTCTAACTTCAAAGATTCATAAGCTACTCTTGCTGAAAACAAATGCAGTTCTGAGATAGAATTAAACTTCTTGTCTGTTTTGTTTCTTTCGTTCGTGCATTCGGGATAGTTCTCAAGCTTCCTGCCTTCTCTTAGATTGGCCTCTTTCTTAAAAAAATCCATAAAGGATGAGTCTTCCTTGGGAATGTTTAACATGGACAAATCCTAATGCAATCAGAAAAGCGAACTCATTGCAGCTATTAATTTTAAATATAAAAAAAAAGACAAATACATTATATATGGTTTACAGTTGCTCCTTATATTTTAAAAGCTGCAGTATAAAAGTGCTGTGAAACACTTTGAAAGCAGTGTTTAGCAGGTATACTTCTTTGTCTCATAACATTTCACAATAAATGTGAGCGAAGAGCTTTGTCCTGAACCCTTATTTTCAGCTCTAGTTTCTTCACAAGTTTTTAAATTTAAGGGAGTTATTTTGAACCAGAAATTATTCAGTATTTGTTGAAGTACTGCACATTTCTTCTGTGCAAATGAGAGTATGAGTGGCAAAATGTATGAGTTCTTACTGAGCATCACTAAAATCCCCCCTCAAAGATTAGTTTCCTAAAATAGCCACAAGAAGATGGGTGACAACTCTGAAGGGTCAAAAAGTACAGCGGGAATGGAATTGCCAGTTTGACTAAGAAAATAAAATAAGGGTGAATTGGCAGAAGAGATATAGGGACAACATGTGAAACCACACAGGGAAATCCATTCTTTGACTTTATAATCAGCCTCTGGCTAACCAAAGCATCAGCAAAGCTCATGCTGGTAGCCCGAGCTGCTGGGTAAGGGTTTATTTACCTCTCTTTAGCATAACTTCAGGGGCAATAAGTCCTTGTACAAAAGTGTACAGGGCTGCAATTGGAAAAGCAAGCGTGGGCCTGACCTGGCGACACAGATGTTTATTTCCAATACTCTGCTTGTTCTTTGTGGAGAATGGTTTATTGATTATGTCAAGCCAGGTTTGAAGTGCCCCTGCAAGGCTCCAATTGCAGGCCACTGGTGTGCTCAGTGAACCAAGGCTGGAGCTCTGACCGGGAACTTGGGTAGGAGCATTAGATGTTTGGCCTGGGAGAGGTTTGATAGTCAGACCAACTGGTTATGGTCTGAAAGAGTAAATTAATTAGGCCAACCAGCTGATAAACTGACTTTTCTAGCAGAAACTCGTGTGTCTAGAAAAGCAGTGTAAATCAGCTCACAATAACTGGCTATATACTGCTAGAACCCTAACCACTGAGAATTTTAGACTTTCTATTCTAGACTATTTTAGACTTTCTATTCTAGACTTTTCTAATAAACACTAACCCCCAAAGCAGCACTACATTTAACCTAAGACCATAGAAAAAGCTTCCAAAACTAAATAATAATTTAAGTAAAAATATATTGTATTATTTATTTAAATTTAAAAAATAACATTTTAAATAAAATTATTATTTAAATAAAAGTGTATAATTATCACATAATAAAAACCTTAAAAATTAAAATGTTAAAATACAACAATATATATAAAACAAAACAAAAATTTTAAAACAAAAACTTATTCTTCATTACCTTCTTCATAAATTTAAGTATTATTATATAATTAAATAAATCCACCTTTCAAATAATTAGCCATTAAGTTAAAAATAATTTACATATAATTTCTTAGTTATACAAGTTAGCCTTAAAACACCTTATTAAAATAATAGAAGTCCATTTTTAATTTATTAAAGTAAAATACTGGAAATGCACCCACTCCCCTTGACTTGACAATGCAAATACTTCCTGTTAGAGCTCTTTGGTGAAATGGCTTGTTTGAAATCTGAGCCACTGATTCTTCTGGCATTGATCACTTGAGTCTTTGGAAAGGGGCTCAATTTCCTACATAAATCCATTCTGTATCACAAGGATAACCTGTGTACCTGCTTGAAGGCTGCACTGCTGCATGGTGCCTCTGTGGCATGAATATACAAATGCACAAAGGGTTTTTTGGTGTGTATAAAATACCCAAATAACACTCCAGGGTTTGCTCAAGGATTTCTTGTTGTTCTCCTCTGTAATTTTATTCAGGATGTGTTTATTACAGCTGCTGGATTATGACCCGTATATATATATGTTTATTTGGAATTCCATTTTGGTCTACTTCAGATCCCATTAGCATAAAAAGATCCCCAGAGCTTGCTAGTGTAGTTCATAGCATGTAAATTAGCAAACACTGCAATTCTCCCAAAACTTCTAATATTTTACCACCATGAACTTTATTACATGTGCCAGCTCTTTCAGCATTTAAATTCTCTGATTTTGTTATGTCCAAGGCTAGGGTTATGCACCATCCATTTTCCCCAAAATCATTAATCAAGGCTCATTAACTATATAAATGGGTTTAAAGTTTATAGATTTCTAAACTATGATTTTCTGTTTACATGTCAATGTTTTCTGTGTCTGTGCTGATTGGAACCATTCAGCACTTAGGTTTGTGAATGGCCTTAACAGGTGAAGGAGCCTTTTCTGGCTTAATGGATTCCTGGTTTTCCAGCCATTTAAATACAAAAAATGAACTCCCAAAGTGAAATTTACATTTTCAAGTAGGTGAATTTTTGAAGGATAACATTCTGAACAAGTCCAAGAGTGGGAGAGATGAGATGTGAATGAATCCCCAAGAAAATGGCAAATCTGGCTGAGGGTGATAGCCCTCAACATGAAATTTGTGCCTTTGAAAGCAATCCTGAGGATATGGATTAAACCTAGGCTCCTGCCTAGTTTAGATTAAATAGGAGTCTAAAGTTTGGCTGCTCAATTCAGAAAAGAAAAGGGGCTTTATGCTTACATTGGACTGAGCATATTAAATGAACCTGGTTGCCATTTGAAACCTTCTAAACTTTTGATTTTATCTGGACTTTGATGCCTTCATTTAACCCAGCCTCATTAAGATAGGAATAAATGGATTTTGGAGTCTTGAGGTATTTTGATATTAAGAAAGAAAATATTTGAGGTGATTTGTAAGGGATCCTCCTTGGTGTGAAGGTACTTCAGGAGCTGGTACCAAGTGGAAGTGGAGGAAAGGTTTTGCAGTGCCCTGGTGTGCAACATCTGCACCCAACAGCATCAGGGGAATAGGGAAGGTGTTTGAGCTTTAAGGGGCTTCAGAAAACCTTCAATTCCTGAATTAATTCCAGGCTAACTTACCACACAGCCACTCCTCCACATCTATACATAATTTACGTAATATGCTTAGGAAAAGCATTTTGAGGAATTTGTCAGGGTTGAGTGTAGAGCTTTGTCTTCAGTCACAACTTTCTCAGCTGCTGCAGGTGTTTCTGCTCACTGCAAAGCTTTTGGATAAAGTGATTTTTATGTCTGTTCTGGCTCAGGTAGCACAGCCAAGGTGCAACTCTAGGGCTGGACTCATCTCCTGGGCTGCCCGAGACATGCTTATTCTGAAATCACTTAGCATATTTAATTGCTGTAAAATACAGTGTGTTGCCTGGTGTGAGCTTGTTTTTCAGCATCTCATGGATAAGAGTAAGAATGAAGAATGCTTGTGAGGAAGAATTCTTGTTATATTAGTAAAATATATGGGGGGATTGCCAGCAAAATCATATATAATTTGGGATTGAACCCTGAAATGTCAACTTTCATTGTATAACTATGACTTGTGGATGAAGCATGTGACTCTCTCCCTATTCTGTCTGAAATTTGCTTTATTTGTCAGTGTTTTGTTGTTCAACACTCAAAACTGAGTTGATGTAAGGGCAAACAATATCTGTGTATTTTATATATTGCATTTCAGGCAAGAGGAGAGGAAAACAAGACTGGGCAGACTGTGAAGCAGGCAAATAGAATTGAAGAAATATGAAATAGCTTTGATAGCTGCTCACCCAACAGATGTAAACCATCAGGCACTGAGGGCTGCTATCTGAACAACTGTATGATTTATGCATTGTGGAATGGTTTATGATTTAAAGTTTTCACAAGCCTATCTTAAAATCTTTTCAATCTTTCTGTCCCTTGGTGTAACTAAAAAAACCAACTTCCTGACAGCATATGGTATCTTTTCACATATGTCCAGCTAAACAATCCAGCCCTCAAAGAAAGAGATGCTAAGTGATCAATGTGAATAATGGTTCTGGAGACTTGCAATGTGCTGGTATAAATTGGATCAGACCATTATGACTTGTAAATTCAAAGAAACCCACAAGTTTTGACTTCTTAGGAAACAAGAACTTGAACTGAAATAAATTATTCAGGATGCATCCCATGCTTATCTTTATGTACATAATTTTCCCTGTCCAAATAATTTAACAATTTAAAGGCCATGCTTGTGTTGCTGTTTTTAGGACAGCATCAGATTTTTTTTCCCTTGGTGTACCAGTTAACCTGCTGTGCTTTTGATGAGTTTATCCCAATAATTTATATACAAGTCTATAAAAATGGATTTAGCCATGTTTACTGCTGTGTGCTTCCCACTCAGGTAGCTGTCATAAAATTGGAGGCAGTTCAGTATTTTTGTGAACCTACCAAATATTACCATTATTATCAACTTGCCTACATCTTCTATGACCTTATAGCAAGAATTATCTAAGGACAGAGCAACCCGCCCCCCCCTCCAAAATCTAGTTACTATTCCACGGTTCTTCATAGCATTGAATTATGATGAGTTTGGAAGGGGAATAGTGAAGTACTTTTATAGATATTTCCAAAGTGTTACTCTCAAGAGTAAAATGTGATATAGAGGTGCTTGTTTGGAAAACCCAAGTGGTGGAAGCCAATGTTGTGGAGTGAGCAGGGTGGGTTAGTGAAATGCCTTTACAGCAGCACTGTGGCTGTAGATGAGTGGAGCAGGAATGCTTGGGGGGGCTGTGCTGTACCTGGGGCCCCAGAGATGGAAGCATGGCCTTAGGGCAAGAGGAAAAGTCACATCCCCAAAATATCCTGTGGGTTAGATCTGCAGAACTTTAAGTTATTTATAACTGCTTGTCTATAGCTGGTGCCTTAGCACATTATGAGATGGAATTGCAGAGTATATTTGTCCCAAATTATTTTCAGGAAATACTAGGTTATCTTGCTTTATCATCCCCAAAACTTTTTGTTTCAGAGTCCTTCTGCTATAAGATGTAGAGTAGCCTCTGCCTTGGTGTAAGTCACCTACCATGCTGTTACTGAGCAGTTCCCATTTTTTCCAGGCATCCTTGCCATCTGCAATGGGCAGGAAAATAGTGGGTCATATTTTGTACATCACTATTTTTATTCTTTAAAACTTCTTTTAACCACTTGTCTGATATTTTTAGAGAGCAAACACTCCTGTCAGCAAAGTAAATCAAAGTGATACCTTGATACTCCCCCTACTTTCCACTTAGAATGCTACAAAGGCTCTTTTTTGTGAATGAGAGAAATCTAAATATCTGAATCCCCATCTATCTTCAGTGTTTACAATAATTGTACCATTATTAATAGGTAATGACTTACATTGTGTGCTCTCGGGATTTTTTAAAAATTGGAAAAACAATGCAAGTAAAAGATGTGCTAAAAATGAGGAGTTTGGAATAGCTCTGGCGGCAGGAATAGTAGACAGAACTGTGGCTATAGGCCAATTTTGAGTGGAAAACAGCAGTTTTTAAATCAAAATGTGAATATATCATAGCAAGGGACAAAGTTGTTGGGGAAATTCAATATTGTTGTAATTTAATAATCGAGATAAACTTCAGAAAATATTCAGTGCTAGCTCTCAAAAGGAAGAAAAGAAATTGGGCCTATCACTAAAATAACAATTTTTCCCCACTTCTATTTTCTAATTACAATATCACTACAGGAATAACAAGGGTGTAGCAAAGGATGACTTTCCTTGTGGATGACTTGATATCGTTGCTAATTCAAGATGTTTTCAGCCAGTATTTAACATCTTGTTATCTAAGCCAACTGCAGAAGATCAAAGGAAACACTTAACAGCTAAATGAAATGCTTCCCAAACAACAGCAAAAAGAAATCCAGCAGAAAATGAATGTAAGACATTATCTTTCTGCTTTAGGAAGGAATCAGGGAAATATCAGTTTAATGAAATACCACAACAAGAGTGCTGAAAAACTCCCTCACTCAGCATCAGTGTTTGTCTGTCTGCAACCCCCACCACCACTTCTTCAGCTGCAAACATTTTCCAGAGTGGCTGAGGAGCTGATTTACAGCTCAGGTTTATAGAGACAAGCTCGTGTCAATTAAGCCCCAGGAGGGACCATCAATTAATGTCAGTCAGGCAAACCCTTTGCCACTTAAATTAGCATAATGAAAAATGGTGCTCAGTTATTCAAGGTTCAAGAAACTTTTGCCATCCAAAAAGACATTGTTTTCAATAAAAGCCTTGAGGCCATGAAGAATAGTTTTTCTTGCAAAACAGTTGTATGAAGAGTTGCCTTTTTATTTTATGTTGTTGAACTATTGTTTTTATAATTTTTTCATTTTTATGCCTTAAGAAAGTGTTCAAGAAACCTTGGCCAAGTTATTTTTGTTGGCTAACTTGGCTCAAGATATAATGAGTTGCTGGAAGTCAGTGTGGTGACAGGATTAAAGCAAATAACCCGACAAAATGAAAAAAAGGAGCAATTAGACCAAACCCTCAGCACTAGTATTTAACAAAAATTCAGTGTTTCATAAACAAAAATTAAACGACCAGAAGTTCCAGTGCTTCATAATTTGTCATCCTCCCAGTTTCTGGCTTTTGCCAGATGGCTGAAATGAGGAAGATCAGTTTTAAGTAGGAAGATACTCAAAAAGGAGTTAGCTGGACCTGTTGCAAAAGAACAGTCTAAGTGTTTCAAGACTTTGTTTGAGATGCCCATGATGTATTTTTAATTTATGTGCAGTATTGAGGGATGTGGCTGTCAAACTCACATCCTCCCCTACAAATCACATGCACCGGGGGATTGCTTTAAAAATCAGATGATGGTCAAACAGACAGAGAGGATGGATTTGTTTCTTTTCCACGCCGCAATTGGGTGAACCCTTGGCAGTGCTGTATGAAATTAATCCCAAGGTGACAGTGAAGAGAGGTGAGAAGTGCAGGAGGAACAAGGCCCTTTGGATGTTGTTGGAAGTGGAAATTGTTCTTTTTAAAGTGTTAATTTTGGCTTTGCGCTGCCCTTGTTTGCTCCTGGAAGATCCTGTGCCATCAGAGGGATTTTCTTCCCTTGGGATGCTCCTGCCCCCAGACCAGGGGGCTCCGCTGGGGTCCCCCCGAGAGCCCCCCAGGAGGTTCTGGAGCTGCCCCAGCCCTGATGCAGTTAAGAATACTTTTTTCTTAACTTAGAGAGTAACTAAAAAATGTTTTAAAACCTTTTATTCCATTTTCAGTCTCATAAAAAAATGAAACAATACAAATATTATAATTCATGCCATGACAATAAAAAACCAATTTCCTAATTACACTATAACCATTTCTTAACCTATCGACTTTTTACCACACCGTACTACAAATGCCTTAAAACCAATCATCTAAAACTACACCTCATAAATCCTACTACGATACAGCTTTCATAATTCCATTTCTCCAAGATATCTAATCTCATTTACAAACCATCCTTTAAAATTTTTTCTAACTCTATTTCTCTCTCGACAATATCTATCCCTATTCCATAACATTTCTAAATCAACATTTCTTATCTCAAAATTCACTCCTATATAAACCTTCTATCAAATCCTAAAATCTCTCTAAAAATCCATTTCTTACAGTGCAGGAGTGCACCCCCTGTCAGCCCTGCTGAGCACTTCTAGTCAGCATCCCTGGGTTGTCTGGCCTTTATGCAATCGAGGAAACTTTACTTTTTTTTTTTTTTCCCAAAAGGCTTTTTTATTCCAAAGCTAGCCTTGAAGGCATATATTATTGTATCCTCACTGCTGAGTTTACATGGATTTTCTCCTCTTTTTGGGAAGATATTATGTTTTCTGTTTCTTGGGGGACACTTTATTTTTGGAATATCTATCATTTTATTGAATTGTGTTGCATTGAAGATGTTTACCTTATGTATATTGCATCCCATGCTGCAGCCTGTGGCTAAGGCACATATTAGTAAGCATATTGATTTTTCTTTGTCCCTGTTTTTCTGTGTGCATAAGAAGTTGAAATATGGTTGGAATCTGTCCCTTACAGTGATCTGTTTGTGACTTCTGTGGTTTGTGAAAACTGATTGTGCTGCTAAGGCACAGAGAAAGTGATTTTTTTTTTTTTCATTAGTTCAGTGAGATAAAGAGTCCCAGGAACTGGTAGGGGGTGAGGATTTGGTACAAGAGGAAATATCTGATCTGGAGAATGGGAGCTAGTTCAGAAATGCTCCCTTTCTGTAGTGCTGTGACCTCTGCCTCTACATTCATGGAACCATTGAGTGCTCTGGGTTGGAAGGGACTTTAAAAAAAAATATTTTTCCAACCCCTCTGCCCTAGGCAGGAACACCTTCCACTAGATCAGATTCCTCAGAGCTGACAGCAGAGAGGAATCCAAATATTTCTAATTTTTTATTGAAGTCCCATATAGAGCAAAGGGGAGAGAGTATGTATGTCTGTGTATATACATTTTTATATATATATCTAAGCAACCAAAACTACTTCTGTCATGAAAGAAGAGCTCCTCACTAGGGTCTGGTAATCAGATTTTTACCTGGATACACCTGTATACAACTTTTGCACCCAAAATGCCCAACACAATTTTACCCTAAGGGTATAAGTGAATTTAAAATAGCCCCTGTGCTTACAGAAGTCAGTGAGGCAGAGCAGGGTTCCCTTGGGGGCAGAGAAGGTGACTTCTTGTCCTTCTGAACAGCCCAAAAGCCACCCAAACCAATCCCTCTCTCCTGCTCCTGAGTGCCTGCTGTCATGTCAGCACAGTATTGATGTAACTCTCCTAAAAACATGCACAAATTTAGATTTTTCTGCACAGCTGTTCCACTACGAAGGTTATTAAGTATTACACAGCTATCATCAAAACATTTTTTTTTAATTAGCTTCTTCAGTGCTGTGTTTAATTACAAGCACTTAGCCACAGGGAATGTTTGTGCCTCCTAACCTCTGACTGAGGGAATACAGGAGCTGTAACAGGACACAGCAACCTACATGTGTCAAATGCCACCCAGAGCCACGAGTTTTTCCCCACTGAGAGCTCTGCTGATGTTGAACATCCCAGGGCAAGACCTGAAGGAACACCCTGAAGAATTTCCAGTGTGAGGTGCCCAAGCTCCTCACACAATGGATATTTGTCTCAGGCAATCCTAGGCGGTAGCAGGCTACATTTGATATTTTTATTTATTGCTTGGTGAAAATGATATTGGCATTAAAGTTCAAAATTGAGGTGTCTTGTTTCTTTAGGCACTCATTTATCCTTGCATTGTGGGGTGGATGATGAGTCTTAAACTTGAGTAGTACAGAGAATAAAGAGTTCTTTGACTGCTTCTTGAGTCCTTAGTGGGAAATCAGTATTAAAATTAGTGATGTGACTCTCTCTGCTCCAGTGTGGCTCTGAGATCCATGAGAAAGAGAGGGAAGTGTGGAGATTCCAATGCATAAGTAGGAAGTAGTATTCATAAGTATTATGAATAAGTATTATGCATAAGTAGTATGCATAAGTACTCCAAGGCCTGTAACCCTTCCTCCCACCCCACGTGAGGGAAAATATAAAAATGACTTCTTACCTTTTCTCCTTTTGCCAAGTGTTTCTCCCCTTGACTTTTGCAAGATTCCTGAAAACTTAAGAGCGGTGTTGGCCGTAATTTGAGTCTATTTTTAACACGATATTATCTGTTTAATGATAGGAGGTAAATATGCTTTAAAAAAAAAAAAATCATAAAAACCTACACCGACTATTTCTCAGTTTGAAGCTTCCTTTTTTACCTGGTGGTTGTGGAGGTGATCTGGGAAATGTATGGCTTTTCTGAGAGGGCTCCTGGGCAAGAGCCAGGTAGAATACTGATTATGCATGAGCTTCAAATATATCGGCTGGGCCAGTAAAGTGAGGATTTTCTCATTTTATTTAGGGTTTAAGATCTGCAGTGTTGTGCTGGAGTCATTAGTCACAATTCAGTGAACTAAGGTGAAAATATAAATGTGGAAAGTGTTAACTCCAGGTTCTGTTCCTAGAGCCAGCATCCCTGGGGCTTGCATGGATGTGGCAGGAAAAGCACTTGGACAAAGGAGATGGTCCTCTGTCCAAGTCTGAAATCTCAAAGGAGATTTCTCATCCCCAGAGGGTGTTTCCCCCTGCTCTGACATCTGTGAGGAAGGGGCTCTGAAGATGCAGAAACAATCATCTCTGGCAGTCCTTTGTGAAAAGATGTGCTGCCTTTTCATCTCAGAAGTACCAAATCTGGAAGTCGTGTTGTGGTGGGCGAGTTATCCTTGTTCCTCTAGACCTTGTTTCAGGTTTTTGTTTTGGTTGTTTTTTGGATTTTTAATACAAAGAGTAGAGTTTGTGACACCTTAAATTTCAGACTCCCATTCCAAGGGGAAAAACAAAACAAATCCAAAACAAAACACCAAAAACTCCAACTGATTTTTGGTCCTGGGAGGTGCTTGGAAAAGATATTTTACCAGCACTCCTTAAGTGCCTGGCTTGCACTTGCTCCTAAATTCCCCCAGATAAAGGAGTTTAATTTGCTTTCTTCCACCCAAATTTAACAACAATGCACACCATCTCAAGCACTTACCAAACCATTAACCAAGTCCTTCAGTACCACTCAGACTTGTTGGTCGTCAGAACATGTTGAGTACATTTATTCAGATGGAAATTGTCCTTAAATGCAAAAAGTTTCCATTGTTGATCATACCAGATCTCAAAGCATACTGGGTTCTCTGTTCTCCTTCAAGGGTGATGTCACTCATTCTTCAGTACTTGTACACAAATCAACTTGTTTTGCTCATTTTCCTGCTCTGATCAGGGTGTATGTGTCCAAGTCTTGTCTCCTTTTTTCCCTCTTTCTGTCTGAGTGAAGACAATTCTAGAGACATTTCTTTTTAGCAGCGTGTGGTTGGCAGAATTCCTTTCGTTTCCCTTTCCTTGTGTTCCCTAGTGAAAAATATACTTATTTCTGCAGCATACTAGTGGTTACAGTTGCTTGTCTGTCTTCCACTGAGATAATTAATTTAATGACAATATTAAATACATTTATTGTGCCAAACCACTGTCAGACTGAGGTTGCATTTTGGATAACATCATTGGTTTCTGCTGCCTGTATTTAAAAAAACCAAAACCAAAATAAAGAACTCCTGAAACACCAACTTGCTGAACTGGCTCTTGGGTGAGGTATTTTCCTCAACTTGATTGCTTATTTCCTTCTTTCTTCCAAATTGTGGAAGTGCTTGTATATATTGTATGTATCTATGTGCCTCTTTATTATTTCGTGGCCTCTTTAAACAAAAGTGTTGAAATCTGCCCATCTTGACTGTCCTCTCTGCCTTGGACAATACGAGTCTCTAGTGAACAATGTAAAGGTGAAATATTTGTTACTGCTCTGTGTTTTGTTTGCATGTTGGAATAATTGTTGTATTTAAGTTTATTAAAAAAGGGCTGGTCATATATTCAGTCCATTTTACAGATTATATCCAGCCACATCTGTTCTTATTTTTATTTCTCCTGTTTTTTGCTTTCTCTGTGCCTTCCCAATTAATCTACTTTGTCTTTAGGCTCCTCTAGAGCACCACATTAATTACATGATGTTGAGTGGCAACATAGGCTCTGCTGGAGCATTACGGGGGGAAAAGCAAATTCTGTGTAGGTGTAGACTTTTCCTCTCCTTACATGACAATTTATTTGCATTTCAATGGTGGAAGTGGCCAAGTGAAGCATAAGGTGGATGAAAACTGAACTTTTTTTTTCATACATCAGGTGCAGTGGGTTTTGCACTTGACACCAGGCATTCTGTGCATACCTGACCCTCCCCAAGCCCTCTAACACATCTGTCAAAACAGTATCTCAATGAAGCTGGAACTACTTCTTTTTTTTAAAAACATTGACCTTTTATGTGAAATCAGAACTAGCATTTTCAATGGCTAATCATTTTTCCTTGCTAAATAGCCATTTAATACCCATACTGTTTCAGTTCTGCACCAAACTTTGCTGTGTAATCAATTTTCTATCAGAGGAAGCACCTGCTTAGGCCATTACCATGGACTGAGGATTTAGGACAAAGTGCAGCCCTAAACCATCAGTGATATCTGAAAGTTGAACTGAGAGTTGCCAGGCAAGCTGTGTCCTGTTCTCTTCTGATGTTATGCACAGACTCTGGAGGTTCATCAAGCCAAGCAGGACAACAAACAGGCTGATTTTCAGTCTGCTGCTGTCACCAGGAGCTGTTTCAGTAAGCTTTGTTCCTCCTTTGATTCCCTCAGGCTCCAGCAAGCTTCACCCTTTGCCACTGCCCCCTAAAAAAGCCATTTGTGATGCAGTGAGGCAGCAAATACAACGTGAGGCACACACAGCTGTGGGCAGATGTGGCTCAACCTGCTCCAGAGGAGCCACAGGGCAGGGACTTCTCAGGGTGAGTGCTGGGGGGGAAGCAAGGATGTCTGAGGAGAAAGGTGAATCAAGTACAGTGTTTAAAACACCTTGCTTTCCTTCTTTCTTCACCAAGCTTTTTCCTGTATGGTGTTTGTTCACCCTAGAGGTGTTGGAGTGGTGTTGAATTCTGATGAGGAAACTTGAAACCCCAGGACAGCTTTTCTCTGTTTGAAGATTTTTTTTTTTCCCAGTGGAAAAGAACACCTGTCTACATTCAGCTTGCTGTGTCCTGTCACCTGTGATAGCACTTCTTCCTTTAGCAAGTGAGTACATTGGGCTAATTTAGGATGAAATATTAAAGCATCACCAAACCAGCACAGCTGCATCCATTGGTGGCAAAAGCAAGGCAGCCTCACCAGAAGCATGTGGGCAGCTTGTCCAATGCAACTGTGCTGTAAATTCTGTACTGTTGGGGATTTTAAATTTTCCAAGAGGTAAAAATCAATTTTGAAGCAGGCAAGCACGAGGCTGGACAATCCCCAGTGGCAGCAAGCATGTCCTGAGGGGTTGATTTGTGCACAGTGGAGAATAAATGAAGAATTTCTGGGCACTTCTGTCCAGGCATCTTAGATAAATCTGGAGAATCTGCTTTTCAAAAGGACAGACACAGCCACAAGCCATTCTCAACAAAATGGGCAACAAAAGCTCCCTGGGGTCTCTTGATTGACACAAACCTCTCTGATTTCTGCAGGAGCTCCATCATCACTAGTGTGTATTGTGCCATCATCTACCTGCAGGAAAACGTGCTTTGTGCAATGGAACAACTGCACAGGTTGTCTGTGAGAGTGCAGCGTTGAAAATTGAAGCAGTTGCTTTGTGTTGGGAATTTGAGAGGTTAGTTGTTACTCCAGATTGTGGTGGTACAATGGGAAGCTTCACTGATGGGGAATAGGAGATTGTTTTGAGCATTTTGAAAATTTTTATGAAGTTATGTGTGTCCAGATGTCTTTAAGGCAAATTGATCTGGCAATACTCAATCAGAAATTATTACCCTGTCCTTGCCAGTACAGAAATCAGAAATAAGGTGCAGAGGAAAACAACAGTGACAGATCAGTTCAGTGGGTGAGTAACACAGGTGGAAAAGAGCTGGGGTTTCTCTACACCTAGCCCAGGAAATAATATTTTCCTTAAGTAAAGCAAATTACAGTTAATTATAATTTTGCTCCAATTTATGCTTGTTCTAGTCTATGCAAGGAAATGATGCAGGAGACCATTGATAGAATTTTGTTCATTGAGTCCTTAGGGAAATGGAGGAGCTGTTTTTTCTTATAAGGAGAAGATGGTTTTACTTATAAGCTAATTTCTCACACAGGTAAACTCGATGTAATTCTATATCCTTATCAAATAATGGGTGTGTGTTCCCATCTCACCTATGAGGGGCAAAATGCCAATCCCACTGAGTGCCCACGCTGCTTCAGCAGGAGTTTGGCATCACTGGGCTGTAAAGGTTTGTTTGAAGAAACAAACCTGGCCTTGGTGAGAGATCTGTAGTCTTGGAAGTGAGAAAAGCCACAAAAACTGTTTTCAAGAGCAGCTTTTTATCTATGAAAAAAGCTCCTGTCTATCTCTGGGCCAGGGGGATGAGGGGCATAATCAGCTGACTTTTGTTTCCCTGTTTTCCAAAGTATGTTTTGTTATGATTGTTGTTATAAAAGAAAGAAGCAAAACACTTTGGAAATGCATACCAAAACAGCCTAGAAACCTGCTGAAGAGCTCTAATCCTTGAATATATTTGATTGACTTTTCTATAGAAAAATAAGTGAGTATTGCAGAGAGATTTTTTTTTTTTTTCAGTCAAGTAAACAGATGCAGATAGGGCTGATCTGGAAATGGATTTTAAATATCATTAGCACTTCTTAACTTTTACCAAAGAAAGAATATCTACACTCTGATGGCAGCAGAGGTGAGCAGTGCACACTCTACTGCAGCACTGCTGGAGTGAGAGGAGAAGATGCATCTCTGCAAGAAATATAGATTTTCAAGTTTTACTTTTAGGTGTCAGACCTCTGTAGCTGCTCTTGGTTTCTAATCAAGGCTGTGCTCAGGAGGGAAGTATATTCATCTCTTTCTTAATGGGTTTACACAGCTCTCCTTAGTGTTGGTGGGAATTATAAATGGACTTTGAAGGAAAAATATGCCTTTGAATGCTGTATTGCAGTCTCGGTGCACAGTGGGATCTGTGCACGTGTGTCTGTGTGTACAATGCCAGGGGGACGTGGCTTTGGAACACTTCATTACTTGGACAAAAAGGGATGGTGACCTGGCTTGATGCTCTGTGTCAGGGCTGCAATATTTGTGCAGGATTGGGGGGAACTCTGCTCCTGTCTCACATCAGGAGTTTGGTCTCAGTTAAAGCTGAACTGCTCTGTAGTGACAGAATAGTTGGTGCAGAGGCTAACACTGATGACAAAAATAGAGCATTTTAGGTAATAACTTCATGATTTTTAAGCAGTGTCAGAGGTTCAATGAGTTTGTAGAAAATACATCTTGCTGAAGTGTAACCTCTCAACCTGCCAATCTCCTTAAGACAAGAGCATTCCTGCTAAACATCTGTGTTATTCAGGCAGACTTAGGAAGGCTAATCTTAATTCCACACAAAAAGAACTTTCAGAAAATACTTTCAGAGAAGGAAAGAAGCACAAGCCCATTTCCCCCCTTGCTGTTTTCTTTCCAAATATCATGTGCATGTGCCCATACTGGCTTGCTGAGATATCTGCAGGGAGAAAAGTAATAGCCTTAATCTCATCCATTCTTCTTTTATTTTTTTTTTCTGGTTTTTCTGCTGCTTCATTCTTGGTCCTCAGGCTTAGAGTGAAAGAGCTTTGGTGAGGAAGAACTCCTTTCATACTGCTCATGTCCCTCTGTGTGAATCCAATTTAGCTCAATATGGAAACCTCAGCAACATTTTGGTTCAGTTAATATGCAATTATCATATCAACAATTTAAATTTGATGTATTGTCCTTATTTTTATCTTCAGTTCTGCTGTCAGGGTATTCCTTGAATTAACATTCTTCTGGGTCAAGCCCTGTTATGCATAAAAATATCTGTGATCCCCTTGGAAGAAGGAAGAGGTGTTTGTTTTTAACATTGGACAGGAAGGAGAAATACATCAGGAACTGTAGTGACAGGACAAGGAGTAGTGGATACAAATTGTAAGAGGGGAAATTTAGGTTCAATATCAGGAAGAAATTCCTCCCTGTGAAGGTGCTGAGGCCCTGGCACAGGGAGCCCAGAGCAGCTGTGGCTGTCCCTGGATCCCTGGCTGTGCCCAAGGCCAGGCTGGAGCAACCTGGGATAGAGGAAAGTGCTCCTGCCATGGCAGGGACTGGATGAGCTTTAAGGTCCCTTCCAACCCTTTATACTTCTCTTATTCTACAATACCTAACACTGGACCCTTTAAGGTGCATCAGTGGGTTTTATTTCCTTTTTCAAAAAGGCCAGTCTCACAGCTATTTTTCCTCTAGGAAAAGACTGCTGTAGAGTTTGTTTCCTGTGCTGTGTTCTGTTACTGTGACTCATTGGTCTTTTGTTATTTGTTGTGACTTTCAAACTTTTTTAAGGTTTTGAGGCAACACCTTCAAGAGGTATTTTGATTTCATGAGGGAAAGTGTGTCCTTTACCTGTTTCTGCAGGGGTGTGTGAAGGAAACCTAACAAAAGGGATAAAATATTTTCTGATTCTGCAGTCTTGAGCAAGATGAGCTTTGAGTACCAAGAGCAATATTGCTATATTAGATGAGCACCCCCTACATGGTCTGCCTGGTCCTTATGCTTGGCTGATTCTCAAGAAAAATATTCCTGCATGTGTTGTGTTGTTCTGAGATGGTGGAGACTCTAAGCTTCTTGTATTTCCAAAGTTAAAAATAGGGCTTGATCAAGCTGCATCAAAATGGTTGTTTCTTTGTTATGACTATTAATATTTTTATTTTTTTCCCCTGAATGAGTTATAAATACAAGTGCATTGCTAGTGCTTAGCTTGGGAGTGAATTGGAGCTGATGATAAATGCAGCATTCCCAGCAATTTGTAGCTTGCTTTGTCCCCCCTGGTGTGGAGGAGGAGGAGGCAATGCAGTTGCTCAACCACAGTGACTGTAACTAATGAGGAAGCCAAAGCCCCTTATCTCAGCTGATAAATCCTCATCTCCTCAGATCTGTCTTCAGTGCTGTCACTCAGTGCCTGGCTCTGCTGCAGGATTCCTTTCAGAAGCAGGAGGTAACTCAGGCTTGCTGAGCACAGTGACTGCATACAGCATTTTGTTGAAGACAACCTTTCCAGAAATGTCCCCAAACTTAAAATTACTGTTCCCAGTCCTCTAGCAAAATGCTACTCTATTATGTGTTTGCTGCTTTGGGAGCACACAAACAGCTGTATTTGTCAAAACATGCATCTCTTGCTAAAGAACTGCTGTGGCTTAGCCCCAGCTGCCAGCTAAGCCCTGCACAGCCACTTGCTTTCCCCACAGTGGGATGGGCAAAGAACTGGAGAAGTGAGAACCTTGTGGGTTGAGATAAAAGTTTTATAGGTAAAGCAAAAGCTGTTCAGGCAAGCAAAGCAAATCAAGGAATTCCTCTACCACTTCTCATGGGCAGGCAAGTGTTCAGGCATCCCCAGGAAAACAGGGCTCAGAATGGCCCCAGTTCCCTCTTTTTCCTCCAGGTTACATGCTGAGCATGATGCCAAACATTCCAGGATATTCCTTGGGATTTGGTGTCCCAGCTGTGTCCCTTCTGGTGCCCTTCCAGCCCCCTTGCTGGTGGGGTGAGCAGCAGAACTGCAGAACTGTGCCTGGCTTTGGGCAGTCCCTGCTCAGCAGCAGCAGCCGTGTCCCTGGGTCATGCACAGCTTCCAGCAGCTCCAACAGGAATCAATCCTGCCCCAGCCAAAGCCAGCACGAGAATGCAGAACAAAATCCAGGCTTTCCCTGCCCTGGAAGGTCCAGGATGCTCCCTGGCAGCATCTTTCCCTTTTACATTTTGGTCAAAGGAAAAAGCTTTGAGTGCTGTTTTAAAACCAGCTGTCCACATGCTTCACAAGAACTCTCAGACCTTCTTTTCTGGGTTTACTTATGAAAGTTATGAGAATTGATCTTGCTATCAGTAGCCTCACCAGACTGCATCTGCAGCTTCCCACGTGCTGCTCAGTGTCAGCAATGCCTCTGTTTGGTGACAGGTTTAATCTGCTCTCCAGACATTCACACACTAAATGTTCACATTTTTGTCTCCTCATTTTAAGCACAGGTCTAATACACTCCCAAATACAAAAGCAAAGTTGTCTGATCTTTAAATCCTTGGACCTTCTTTCTGTCTTCTCTTTGCAGAGCTGGTGCTCTCTCTGCCCTTCCCCAGTCCCCCAGGCCTTCCCTGCCCTCTGAATTCTCAAAGATAATTGCTTATGGTGCCTAGATGGCTCAGGTTAATTCCTTGAGTACTTCACAGTGCATTTCATTTGTCTTTGGAACTCAAATATGTCTAACTTAAATATTCTTCAACCTTTCCTTTTCATATTCCTGTGCTATGCTTTTAACTCCCAGTTAAAACTAATTGTTTTGGTATCCGGCTGTAATTTCTCTAAGTGAAAACTGAAGAAAGTCAGGTTTTGGCTACTTGAGTCTTCCTGCATTTGCCATTACTATAACTAAAATAAGGGAACTTGTTGGCTCTTTATCTTCTGTTATGAATATTGCATTTCTGGAATTGTTTTCCTGCTTTCATTTACATTAATAGCTGGTCATAACTTGCTTTGTGCATCTGTCTTTTCAATTCTATGTCTACATACTTGTACTATTCATTTACACTTGTCCTTAATTATATATCCACTTTCAGCAGAAATCCACTTTAAATATAATTCCTTTCTGATTATCTGGGTTGTTAAAGAGGTCCTGGGTCTCTATTTCTTCCATTTTCCCTGCATCAGGATTATTTGATACTGTGACCTGAATAAACTGTCCTTTAACAACAGCTGTCCTGAATTTTAAAAGGTTTTTTTGTTTTGTGTTTGGTTAATAATAAACTCCCTAGCTAATTTTGTTTATTGTTAATTCCACAGAATGTCTTAACAATTACTCCACATTTGTTGACGTTTCCTTTTAATGAAGATTTTCCATTTTCGGTTCCTGTGGAATTCTGAACATAATTGTTCTGTGAATCTTTACATCTTCTGCCTTCAGGTTTTTTAGCTAACAATTCATATTCTCATTCCTTCGTTTTCCCAATCCTGAGCAAACATAAAGCCATAATTCCTAGGTGTACCAATTCAAACTGTGGCAGCTGAGATTTCTAATGGTGACCTTCAAAATTTGTTTTGAAGGGCAAGTTCATCTTCAGCTTGGTCATACTTGCCCATTGATATATGCAAAGAATCATCATTTAAAATAATTAAATTGTATAAGAGCCATGAGTGACAGGTGGGTCAGCACACAGGGTATGAAAGGCTGTCCCATGAGTTCAGTGGGGTGGCACCTGCTCAGTGTGCTGCTCACCTTTGTGATTGCTCTGCACAGTGAGGAGATGCCTTTGTGTTGCTTGTTTTATGAGATACTCAGGCTGTTGGTTATATGTAATTATATACGATATCTATTGTGATTATACACAATATATATGTGTACAATAAATGTACAGAGGACTATAAACAGGTCAAAGAGCAGGATGGAACAAGGAGGTGAACTCTCAGCCTTGGCTCTGACTCGAATAAGATTTCTTAATTCATTACAATATGAAATAGAAACACAATGAAATAAAGCCTGTGCTGATGTGCATCACCTTGGGTGTTTCTCCTGATGTGAAGCCTCCTTTCCTTCCCTGCCTTTTTTGTCTGTGCCCAGCCAGCTCCTCTGCACTGCAGCTGTTCCTCTCCCTTTCCTTCTCCACCTCACAGCCCTCACCAGCAGAGACAGAGCTATTTCAATAAGTGCAGCTGTGCCGCTAAATTGCAACTTTCCTATTTTTATTGGAAAACTAAATTGAGATATTTGTAATGATCCCAGGAGAAGGCTGGCCCAGCACAGCATAACCCACCACAGAAACTCAGAGTGGCAATGGCAATCTAATGGGGGAAGGAAATGAAGCAGCGCTGGGAATCCACGGTCACAACAACAGCTCAAGTTTAAAACACATCTGGCTCCCTGCATCTGCATTTCACACAGCTATCAGTATTGGCTTGTTCTGTAAGCTTAGCTGGTTCTTCTTTATCTTTAAAATCCCTCCTGGTGCTGCAGCCCTGTTTCCCAATTAGCCTGCTGTTCCTGCATGTGATAACATCATTTTAGGAAAACTCGATGCTTGCCCAGGTAGGGTCTGGACCTGCCAGGGTCTCAGTTCTGCACTGTGGGCAGCTTGACAGAGCCACTTCACCATGGGCCAGTCAGTCCTTCCTGATAAACCACCAAAACAGAGCTGCTCTGCCCATGAGGGGCTGGGACAGACATGTGGACACAGCTGCACCCAGATGTGGATGATCCTTGTGGATCCAGGGCCTCATGGTCTGACCAGATGAATGGGGAAGGGTGAGCACTGCAAAGAAAAAAAGAAGTTTTCATTTCTATAGGCTGGCACAGAAATAAGAAAAAAGGCATTTATTTTTTAAATCCCATAGAAGGTGAAAAAGCTTGTCCACTCCCAAATGATATTAAACCACAGAGCTAACCATATATTCTCCTGTATTCTGCATTTTTCTTACTTTTCACTCAGAATCTTCAATCCAGTGTCAGCTTCCCAGCTGGGTTACTGATGGGTAAATTTGTAGTTGTAATCTCTTGGTGTTCAAATTATCTTTCCTCCTTGCACCTGCATGTCATCCAGCCACATCCTACAGTAGGCTTGCATCTACAATCTGCACATTGAAAGATGAAACAGGAACACGTTTAATGTTCCCTGTTAGATGTTTAATTAAGAAATGAATACGACAAGCTAAGAGCTGAAATATGGTGTCTGTGCTAAATACAGACAGAAAGTGGTTTTGAATTTTTTTGTTAACTCTGAGCCCTGTATCTTTCCCATTGCTGTCAAACAGACCTGGAAAGAGCAATGTACCTGCAGGATTTTACTTAGGTGAGCAGGTTGGATTGATTGGAATTGACACTGCATTAATTTAGTGAGTCTGGAGCACCAAGTCAGAAATTCTTAGAAATAGAACAAATTTTACCTTACATTTGGGTTGGACTTTGGTAAACTGATGTAGGAGGCATAACTTTTCTTACCATCTTTCTGAAAAACAGTGTTAATTTTTATGGTTTGGTTTGTTGTCTTCTGGATTGGTTTGTTGGTATTGATTTGGGTTGTTTTTTTTCCCAAGCATAGTCAGTGTTTTTAGAATGTAGGGCAATATAATTTAGTATTCTTTTTATCTTTTGTAGGTTTTATTGTACATGCACTCTGCAAAACTTCTTAAATTCTAAGTTTTGTTTTTTTTTTCCTGCGGTCTCTTCGTAGATGTAAACATGTGGGAAAAGGGAAACTTGTGAAATTGTACTTGGATTTATCTGGAGCCTGGGCCATACCAAATCAAGCTAACTGGATTCAACCTTCCAATTATCTGGTTTGGTTTATGATAGAGATCAAGCTGGGTGTATTCACTATATCCCAGAAACACAACTATTGGTTTTGGTGTCTGCAGATGGAACTCTGATACAGACTTTGGAGCATGATCACATAGAAAATTCTGCACATGCTGAGACTAAGCCTTCCAAGGAGACTTTCTAGCATAGGTGGCAATTGTCATTATAGGTGACAAATAGAACCACTTAAGCCTAGAAGTTGGTATTTTTAGCATATTTAAATTATTCAAATCTAGTTACTTCTAACTTTAACCTGCTACCATGGCAATAGTGCTAGGTATTAATAGACTTAAGTGTGTGGCTGACTAATCAGCTCCAAAG
Organism: Lonchura striata; assembly: GCF_050655825.1. Taxonomy (NCBI): domain Eukaryota; kingdom Metazoa; phylum Chordata; class Aves; order Passeriformes; family Estrildidae; genus Lonchura; species Lonchura striata. The sequence goes on along the minus strand of NC_140709.1, from coordinate 4,610,013 downwards.
TCTGTCTCCAGAGTGGAAGGGTTTTGTTCAGCTACTCCTTGTACCTGAGAGAAAAAAGACATCAAGGTCAGATTAGCAAACCACATGGTCATTCCAGCCATCACACAAGTCTGTGTGGAATTTGTAGGGAACAATTTCCAAATGGAGATATCTTAACTTCTCTGCATACTTAAAAAAAAAAAAAAAAAAAAAAAAAGTGATAAAAGTTCTTCCACTACAAACTTAAAGCAATTATTCATGCTTTTCCCCTAAATGGAAGCTGCTTTTACATGTTTGTGAGTAAAGGTCACCTGATAGAAAATCAGACCTGTTTCTGAAAAAGTCTCTTTTCAGTAGGCTATATCTTTAAAAGTGTAATATTTTGATTAGAATACAGAAATATTGTCTTTAGATTTTGCATGTTTAGCACCTGCTGCAAGGATCTGCAGCTCATGTTTGTACTGATGTTAAAGAACTATCTGGGTATTGAAACCAATTTACTGATTAAATCCCTGCCATGGCAGGGGGATTGGAACTTGATCTTTTAAGGTCCCTTCCAACCCACTCTAAAATTCTATGGAGAAAGTTCCAACGGGTCCTGATTTTTTTTTTCCCCAAATGATAAAAATACTCTTCCTTTTTCTTCTCATGCTCTTCCTATTTGTTTTATGGCCATTATTGTCATACAAAATTTAAACAGTCACTGAGACCATAACCTGTACTACAGAAATTATTCGTAAAACCAAGCCTTGCTTGGTTTTAGAGCAGAAACCTGGAAATCCAAGTTGCAATTCAGCGTCTCTACTGCCAATTTACTTTCACAGACTTCTGAAATATAATTATTGCAAGCACTGTTCTATTTAGTGCAAATTTTCACAAAATGTTTGTCCTCTTGGCTGTCTCTATTTTCATTGTAGTAATACCGATAAGAATAATCCCCAGTGTAGACCCAATTAGTGTTAAATCCTGTCACCAACTTAAATAGATATCAAGCCCCTCTCTTCATCAGAAACATGCCATGTGTTCAGGAAAACCTGAATAATCAAGACCTTAAGCTGTGAAAACCTGAGAATATAGCTAAAACTAACAATGTTTCTCTAAAAGGAGAAAGACCTCCTTATTTTCTTAAAAGAAAAAAAATCCCACAAATGAAACCACAAGTCAGTTGAAGTCAAAAGATTAATAATAAACTCCTGAAAGACCTGACCCTGAAGTCTTAGGTCATTAGTTGAAAATTATTTATGCTGTACACTACTCTAACCTTTTTTTCCTCTGTCAAGAATAACAGATCTAAAGGAGTGAACTGCAGTCCTTAAAAATCTTCCAGTGATTTACCTAGACCTATAAAAGCTTCTTATTCACAATATTCCAAATCATTTGTCAAGTAGGTGGAATCAGGAACTTTTCATTTCAGAACATGGGAATAAAAATTAATTGGTGCCAAACAAAAAGCATCAGTTTAAAAGGTTTTTTGAACTTCTCCAGTAGTGATCAATATTCATATGACCTTTACCAAAACTAAGGCACTAAGCAATCTCTTTAGTTCAGGCTGTCCAGGGTATGTAAAATAGGGACAATATATATGAAGGAAAAAAATGTAGGGCTGTTTTCTAAGTGATATCCCTGGTCTTTTCCCCAGGGAGCTTTCAAGGAGCCTGCTTGACTTCTTACCTGCTCTGGGCCCTCAACCTGAGCCTCAGGCTCTCGCCCTATTTACTTTAATAGGTCTTTCATACCCGCACAGATAAAATTTTATGAACCAAGGCATTAGCTGATATTTGTGGCTTCCCTGTGAATTGATTTCTTGCAGACCACAACCAGATGTGGTTATGCTGGGAAATGTCAAGCCAGCTCTGATATTAAGACATTTCTCCTCTCTTGTTTGTTCCAGTGAATAGCTGCATGAATTTTGACAGCTCCTGACTGCATATTCATATGTTCAAACAGTGAACTCTGCATCTCAGATGGAAATCTGGAGGTGGTTATGTGAACGTTCCCCTCTGCCCAGCTGAGGGACGAGGTGATCTAGGCTCTCACAAGCAGATCTGGAGGTGTTTAGGAATGAAAACACGGGTTCTGCTGCTTGAATGAAGGAGCCCTTGGAGTCCGTGGTGGCAGCAGGCACTCGTGATGCTGACTCCCAGCCAGAAGTGGCTGTGCTGCTTTTCCACCAGCCTGTGCTCACAGCTTCCCAAAGCTGCTCCAGGGCCACACTGCTGGCACACATTCCAAGGCTTATGCAAAACAAACCCAGTCTCTCTAACATTTAACTTGGCTTTCAGATGAATATATTGATGTTTCTCTCCCACCTGCCTCTGAACTTTCTATAACACGCAGGTTTATTGATGATAATACTCTCCAGACTAAAACCTCTGTAATAATTTAGCAATATATGCATGAGCTTCTCTGTGGGATTCCCATTCTGTATTCGGCATAGGAACCTTAACTCTGAACATCACCCCAACAAAGCAAGGGAACAACTTATTTTATGTTTTTTGCCTAAAGGAAAGGGAAGAACACTGCCAAGTGAGTCAAGAATTCTGAAATTTATTGTATGAAAAAGAATTTCAGGAATTCTTTAAGGCCCTTTATTATATCAGTAATATATTGTCTAAGTGGGCGAGAGCAGCAGCCTTTGATTAAAAACTGCAGAACCTTTGGACATGCACAGCCCAAAGAAATTGGCTGTTCTCTTTGCTGGCAAACACAGACCCATGGCTTGTTTCCTCACTGAGCAATTGCAGTTCTGCAAGGCTGTAGACCAATACACTGGCCTTTATTTTTGTCCGTTTCTGTACAGGTTTTTCTTTAACCTTCATCTTATGGCACTGATGCTGAATGCAGATGAGCCATTGCTTAGTTCCTCTCAATTATTTTTTCAGATAATTAACTGAAATCCCAAATAAGCATTCTGGAATTTTATGAAATTTTTTGGCAAGGGGTCTATCCCTGATTCACCTCCTCACCACAAGAAAGTATTAAGAAGCTGCATGCAGTTGATTCAGGATCTGTATCGTAGCTGCTTTTTACTGAAAAAAAAAAATTTAAAAAAAATCCACAGCTAAGGTTTTAGATTCATATTATTCAAACATCTGAAGCTTGGTGCAGTACAAGGGTTTGGTGTAATTTTTACTTGTGAAGTGTTGGTAACAAGTATAGGAGCAGCAGCAAATTCTGCTGAGGGATGTTTGACTCCCTATACAAACCACAGGTGAGAAAAACATTGCTAATTAATGCCTATGAAGTATTTACTTATAATTATATCTGTCTCCAAAGACTGCATTTTCATTGTGCTTTGCAGCACTGGCTCTGACTCTAGAAAGAAAGGGAAAATGTGCTCTTTATGGCTAAAAGTGCTTTTCTAAAGTGGATATTTAGTGCTGCTCTTGACAGGAACTTATTCATCCAGAGAAAGTCAATAGGACAACTGCAACAGACCCAGCAGGTTCCTCACACTCAACACTAGTGGCAGGAAGGCTTAGCTGGGAAAAGCAAAAACACAGAGAATGCTCTGTAATATTAGAGGTTGTTTGCTCTTTAGCTCTGAATTTTGCCTTTTGCCTCTTCTACACCCCCCTGTACAAAGCTGAGTGCGGTAAAAAGAAAAATGGGGAGAAGTGTAATGAGTGTAGAAAAAGGGCAAATGTGTCAAAATTCCCATTACTGACAGCCACAATATATAGTTAAAGGGGCCTTTACATTAGGGAATGTATGTGCTGAATGAATTTCCTTTTCTCTGAAAAAACCTATGAAATAAAACTTGAAATATTATTCAAATGCTGTTTTATCCATTCCTGTAGAAGAAAGCACTCTGATGGTTGTTGACTTTGTTTCCTTGCTGTGCTTCCCCTGTGCCTCTTTCCATTAAGGTTCAGCCTTCTGCTTCTGGGTATGCAGGATGGTCATGGCCAAAGCCAAATTTCCCCTTTTCTTATTTTCCCCTTGTGCTTGTGGCGATGGAGCCACGCTCTGCATGTGCTGCTCACAGCTTTGAGAAGATAAAACACTAAACATGAGCACCCTTCCTGATGATTTAAACATCAGGAGCCTGGAAGGAAGCAAAGGGTCAGAAATCAATTCTGCAGTCAAATGGCTCGAGGGGACTTGATTTCCCTGAAAGAGGTAAACAGCTCTTCCTCTAGAGGGCTTCTTGTGGTGGGAGGGCTCTGCAGAGGAGAGTGCAGGTGTCTGGAACTTCATTCCTTAGGAGAAGTACCCACACACTCTCTTTTCCAGCCCATATATTCTGTTCCGTGTATTTCTTCTTTTGTCTCCTGCAAGAAGAGCCCAGAGCTGAATTTTTGCCTTTTTTCACAGCGGGTTAGAACTTCTCCTCACTGTTGCAGCCATTGGGATTGGCTTGTTCCCTGCTGAGCAGGGACTAATTAAATAATGGGTTTGTGCAGGGATTGTCACACCTTAAAATACCACCAGTTCTGATTTCAGGGATTTCTTATGTGCCTTCAGTGAGTTTGCACCCAAGGTAAGAGGGGGTAAATGGCTCAGTGGTGCCAGGGCTGCCCCTTGGAGCCACGGAAAACATGGGGAGAGGGAAAGGGAGGGAAGGAGGCAGCGGAGATGTGCGTGAGGATATCGGGAAGTGGTTTCCTTAGCAACAACAGCACTTTGGATGGTTTCAGACAAGAGTACAACAGGGTACAAAGTATCTGATTAAAATTTATTGCAAGGGATAGAAGCAGCGCGAGCCATAGCAGATCCAGCGTGTGTGCTGGAGATGTGATTTGAATGATTGCTGCATTGTCTGGGCCATCTTCTGTGCTCAAGGAGAAGAAAAGAGGTTTGGGAAGTGGCAGGTGTGTGAAGGTGGCGTGACCAAGCTTTGACACAAAAAAGTCAAAATTAAATGCATGCCTTTGGTTGACACTTAGGGAAAACATAAAGATGCCTCATATCTCAAAAAAAAAAAAAAATTATTTAAGAATGCCCTGCTATAGAAAATTACTAAAATTTTCTTTACTGTCTATGAGATCTATATTTTTCACCATGAGATGGACCAACTGTTGGCAGTAGCAGTTGCTAAATGTCCTACTGTGCTTCTATTTGTGAATTGAAGTTTCTGGTTATTTTTTTATTTTCACTTACCAAGTTGACAAATAAACATCCCAACCACACACTTTTAAGCCAAAAATAATCACTTCTCTTTATAATAATAGTAGGTCCAGTGGCATAAATCCTGTTATTAATATTTAGATCTTGTTTTTCCCCAGGGTTGCTGTTTGGAAAGTTACCAGGTAGAAGTTAGAAGTCTTTAAATCAGCCTAAGATGTTAACTAGGTTATTTTTAGGGGTTTATGTCTTTTTATACCTGACAACTCTTTTTTTTTTTTAATTGGAGCAAAATGCTCATTTTTGAATGTGAATACTTAAGCCATCATTTAGTTGCCTGAGAGTCCATTTTAGACATTGAAAGTAAATGTCAATTTCTTAGTCATGCACTTTTCTCTGTGCTTAAGTTTCCTCATCTGTAAAATAACTGTATTTAAGTTTCTATCTCACACAGATGTTGCAGGATTTATTTCTAGAAGAAATGTAAAATGTTATGAGTCGCTTCTCTGGCTGTGTAAATATAAATTGCTAACTACAAAGAAGACTTCAAAATTTTGAGTTTCTATCTGAAGTCTTGAGTCTTCAATAGTGGTCTCAAAACCGGATGACAACACCCTTTCATGCACTATTCCCATCAGATTTGCCTTTTGTGTGCGTGCAGTGGTGCATAGAAAATGTCTGAAGTAAAATGCAACTCAAAGTCAAACATTTCTTTGGTTCATTTTTGGGTTTAGAGCTCCCAAATATTTCAGCTCAGAGTGTACAAGACGGGTAGATAAAGAGCTCAGCTGACCTGTGAAGCAAAGGCTATAAAATAAAGGTCTTTGAGTATTCACTGGACCAAACTCTCCAGGAATTGTAGAAAAACTCATCTGGTCTTTTTAAGCTCTTAACATTCAGTGTGAAAGGAAGGTGGGTTTGTAATGCTGTCATTGTCCTGGTGCCAAACCGTGTGTGCTTAGAAAAATATAAATTATTGGGAAGCTCCCATGGCAGTGAAAGTCAACAGGTGTAAAGAGAGAGCACCATCCCAGCCAAGACATGTTGGAATTTGCAAACAAAGGCAGCAAGGGGAAAGGCTGCACAGCCTGGAATACTTGGAGATGGCCGTAGGTGTAGCCCCTCATGCTGTCCCACTTCAGGCACTTCCTTGGAGTCATTATCCCTCTTTCCTTTGTATTAGTGGAGAAACACCCTTGGATAATGAGGACCCAGTACAGTGGATCAAAACCAACACCTTGTTTCACCAGTAATTGCCTGAATCCAGGAGAAATACATCAGGCAGAAATGTAAAATAGTAATGGAACGGCCAGGTTCAGATCTGAATGTTTTCATTGCATATTGCTTGGATTAGAATAGTTTGGTTAAACAATAAATAAAGGTTCCTTAGAGTTGCCAGTTCCTCTTTTTATGAATTCCAAGAGCTTTGAAAGAATCTATTTCGATTTTCATTATTTAGGAAATAGCTGTGAGCATGCTCCAAAAAGAGTTCATTCTAGCCGTTCCCTGAATTAGTGGGATAAACATAAGTGAGCAGAGTTCATAATTAGCAGCGTGCCAGCAGCAGACTAAAGGGTCTCTGTGCTTCTCAATCTTGCTAACAACAATAGGATAACTAACAGCTGTAAATATTCCCCAAACTGAGGAAGTATCCTGTTCTTTCTGCTCCTCAAAGTAACTGGAACAGCCTGGTCCTGTCCATGGCACTGTCAGCCTCTTCCATAAGGTGAACCTTTGTCAGTGCCACTTTTCCCAGCCAGATGCCAGCACCAGGTCCTTCCTGACCCCTTGCACAGGAGTTGTGACCTGTCCCTCCTCTGTCCCCTGCTGTGGCTCCTCTCCCACCCACTGAGCTCTGAGGGAAGAGGGGATGACTTTCACAAAGCTTTTAGTGCTGCTGCTCGTTGCGCTGTGCCGCCACCTATGATAGATTGATACATCAGGATTAAGAAATAATTTATTATAATCTTCATCAATTTGAAGTCGCCATTTGATTTAATGGATTGAGGGTTTATCGGAAAAGCTTTTATCCACGGTCATTGACTCGAGTTCCCTTGGCCTGGCTGCTGAAGGAGATGCACTCTGATAACTGGTTTGAGATCAGATGTGGCACAGGTCAATTCTTGTTTGCATTTCTAACTAGGGAAAACAGCAGGCAGGGCTGCTGTCTGACATGCCTGCCATTTATCTTCTGTTTTTCTTTTTTTTTTTTAACTGATATGATATAGGATAAGATCTCTTGGGAATGTATTGGTGTTTGCAGAGCTGGAAGATGCATATTCAATCTGAATCTTTACCTCCGAGTTTCTAGATAATCTTGGGCAATTGAATTTTCTGTTAAGCTGTTTCCCTTGTATACAGTGATAAAGAAAAATAAAAGAGCATTTTGAAATAATTCCCTTGTCAAGGGCAAGCTAATTTTTGAGGGCATGTCAGTAAAATCGACCTGGTATAGGACAGGTATCAGAAGATGCTTTGTCTATACATTTTACAGGTCATCTTAAATTACATCTCCTGTGCTGAAGGTCTATTCTAAATAAGACAAGCGCTAAAATTCAATATAAGTGAAGCCTTAAAATTTAATAGCTTAAAATTTTATGAAGTAGCATAAAGTCTAGGAGATAAAATTAATGTTAAAATGCAAAATTAATGTTTTATGTTTTACTGCCCTTTATATGTAAATGCCTTAATTTTGGATTGTCACATGAACTGAATATTAGAAAAATTTTTAACAGAAGTTGAAAAATATTAGGATACACAAAAAAAGTTGATATGTTTTGTGTGTCTATATATGTATAAAAAAGGTAGAATAAAATAAATTTCTCAGTGTGTTGTTTACATGCTACATTACGTGTCTTTTTGACTATAGGTCTAAAAATACTGGATAAAAAATTATGGATATTATTTAAAATACACTTAAGGCTTTCCAATAGTTATGTAGTAAATTTGATTGCTGAGATTTGAGGTGTGCTATACCGTCAAAACATCTTAACAGCTTAAAATTGGGGAAGTATTTTTGCTCCATAGGGAATATCACACAACTTTAATCAACTATTTCTAATGGCTTTTTTATTATTTCTGGACTCAGTTACTTAGACTAACAGCACTCTCCTTTCCAAAGGTGTATCATGGCCTTCCCTTTTCCTGCCTTTGCAGTCCAAGGAGAATAGATGAGAGAAACATGTTTTCCCTCCATCAAAGCAGGAGCAACCACACATCCTCCAGTTTGCACAGGGGGTCCGTGTTGCATATTTTATACCCCTCTCTACCCAAACTCAGCAGAGAAAAGCAGAAGTTGGAATGGGCAGCGCTGCTCTAAACCGCGCCTGAATGCGGATGAGAAGGAAGATTTATCCTCCTCTGTGGCCGTGTTAGTGATGCCAAATTTAACAATGATTTCAGGGTGGGTGAGGCTGATGCCTCCCTCAAGTACAAGTGGTGTTGGGTGTCCAATGCATTCTTTGTCACTTCTGATTCTTGCTGTTTTGCATAAGAAGAAAATTTGGGTCATTTTGTGGGGTTTTTTTGTCTAGCAGGGAGAATCCTGTTGAAATTTTAACAAGGTCTCTCATTCTTTAACAGGTTGAGTGAAAACATTCAACACAAATTGTTTTGTATCATGGCAAAACTCAGTTTAAAGGTAAAACATGAGAACCCTGAGCATGTACCAGAGGTTCTCCCTGATGTTTAGGGACCAGGGGTATTTGGATGATTCACACAGGAATTCCTTTATATGAGAAGTATGGAAATGAAATGGGGGAAAAGTGGCTCAGGAAAGGTGTGTTTTGGCAGGAGAGGAGGATGGTGAAGATGAGAAGGTGTAGGTAGGAGGGAGTGAAGCCTGCCAAAATAGCAAAAAGACAAAGTTTTTCAGTGGAGCAGAAGAAATGCCTCGTTAGCAGAGGATGAGCAGAGCACTTGGCTGTGCAAACAGCAACGGGACTGGCAGCTGAAGGAGAAATCCCTGAGCCAGGGAACAGGAGGATGACCTGCAGGAAGAGCCAAAGGGCAGCTTGGGTGCCTGAACTCCTGCACAGTCAATGTGACTTGAAGGGACTGGTTATGCTGAAGCTCCTATTTAAATTTTTATCTTTGCTTTTATTAATGCAATACAATCTCTTCCCTCAAATCACATTTTTATATGTGTGTGTGCCTATGTATTAGATATATGCATATAAATTGCCTACCGATTAATTTCCAAAGGGAAAAAAGTGTATTTTCTCAATTTACTGGGAGGATTTATGATATTTAAATGAAAACTTGAAAAATAAGTTTGAAATCAATGGATCTTCAGGCCCTCTCCCTTCTGAATAAAATAGAGGAGATTGTCCCTGTACAGCTCCTGGTTTGTGCAATACTCTAAAGTTACTGTTCAGTGTGGAAATTCAACTTTCAGGGTGTCACTTACCACCATCAATAGCCCTAAATATTGAGTAGTTTATTTATAATCCCAGCATTAATCCTGATATTAAGGCAGCACTGTACTGTACATCAAAATCCTAAGGGATGGAAAGCAAAGAAATTTTTCATGGGACTAGGAAGCATTTGATATGACAAATACTTCATAAAATTAGAGAAGTCTTATCATTTAAAAGATGAATCACACTGAGTTGTAACTGCCCTGCTGTGCTTTGCATTCTGTCTGCTGATATCTGGTATTTCAAGTGTATATATCATCAACCTCCTTATCTGTACTTTACAATCTTTTTTTTTTTTTTCTTTTGGTGTTGTTACAGAATTTTTGCTGATTCCTCATCTTTAAATTTAGTTTTGGAAGTGTGGGGTGGTTAATTTAAAGTAGGCTTAATGTAACATTTAAGCCCAAATTACTGTTTAGGGATTTCTGGGGAAGGAAGAGGAAAACTTTATTTTATGTACTGTCTCTCCCTCGAAGAACACCAGGGAAAAAAGATCTCTGGTACAAGCCACACACATGACAAGAAAAGATACTGTGTTTTTCTCAATAATTTATCACCTTCTGTATGATGGAAAGCCTAGTTTTCCAAAAGAAATATCAGGAAGGGAGAAAATACCCTGAAACAAACTCATATTTAGTACAGGTGAGGAATTCAGTGACTCAAACCTAAGCTTATTTCCTGTATTTCTGATGGACTTTGGTATGCCAGTTACAGATTCTAATGGGGATGCTCAGGAATGACCCTGCTGTCTTACTGTTGCCTAGTTTAGGGTGGGTTTGAGGGGCAAAGTTGTTATTCCATGACAAATCTGTTTAGATGTTTCATAACGCATCTCAAATGAACACCATTTTATAGCTGTTTTCAACCAAGCCAAATGTGATATGTCATTGTGACTGTAACAGAACCATATTTTTAAACAGATGTCATTTTTTCTTATGATTTCTGTATTCTATTATGAATCACTGCTACTGGAGAAAAAAAAAAATCTCATCTCTAAATGTACAAAACCTCATACCTGGAATACACAGAGTTCTGGAAATAATAATAGGACACAGTAGTCCTCCTGTATCAGCCTTGAATGCCAAGAGCTCTTCAGAGAAGAAAAGCTGAGGCCTTAGAAGATATTGCTGGGTATTAAAGATATGAATCTTTATATCAAAAGCAGCATATTATAACAGCAACAAAGCCTTTCAGTATAAACAAACAGAATTGATAGCATTGGGTATCAAATGATCTATAAAGTACTTTATTTCATGTAAGATGGTTGTGGAAGTTTAATATCCAGGAGAAAGTCGTTATAAAATGCCATAATGTTGCACATAAGAGAGCTGCTAATTAGAATTGTCAATCAGAGATTGATCACTGCCTCATAAACTGCAAAAGATGCTGTGCATCCAAGCAATTGTGTTATCTTAAGGGGACAAGGAACTGCAGCATTCAGCTCGGAGCTGTCAGCAGGATTTCACAGAGTGAAGGTCTGTTCTATCCCTGCAGTCTGTTGAGCAGCCTTGCAGAGAACACCTAGAGCATCCACAGCTTGCTGGTAAAGAAATGCTCTGCTGTAATAGAACAGATTCTTTTTTAATATAGAAAAATATATTTGTAGTGATATGTTCACTCGTCCATTTTTTTTTTTTTATTTTGTATTTCAACACGTACAGGGAAGATATTAATGGATAGATTCTTCTCAAAAGTCAGACCCCCACCGGGGGCACTGCATCCAGCTGGGGGGACCCCAGCACAAGAAGGACTAGAGCTGCTGGAGGAGGTCCAGAGGAGGCCACAAAGATACCCAGAGGCCTGAAGCCCTTCTGGTCTGTAGCCAGGCTGGGAGAGCTGGGGGTGTTCAGCCTGGAGAAGGCTCTGGGGAGAACTTTGAGCTCCTTCAAGTACCTGAGAGGGCTCCAAGAGAGCTGGAGAGGAACTTTGGAGATGGGCATGGAGTGACAGCGCAAGAGGCAATTCACACTGACAGAGGGCTGGGCTAGCTGGAATATTGGGAAGAGATTCTTCCCCGTGAGGGTGGGCAGCCCTGGCACAGGGTGCCCAGAGAAGCTGTGGCTGCCCCTGGCAGTGTCCAAGGCCAGGCTGGACAGGGCTTGGAGCAACCTGGGGTAGTGGAAGGTGTCCCTGCCCATGGCAGGGGGTGGAACAAAATGATCTTTATGGTCTTTTCCAACACAACCCATTCTGTGATTTGATGAAAGCAGCCTCAGGTGCTTCACCAAGATAAAAAAAAAATATAGAATTTCAATTTCAATGAATGTAAAGAAGAGAGGGAGAAGAATTTATTTTCTGGTATGGGAAATATATTGTAAATAAAGTTGGTAGCTACTACTTTCACCATAAAGTAAAAACAAATCTTATTGTTTATTAAGAGGAGTCTGATATGAAATTGTTCCTTCTGTTTGAGCTCTTGGTATTATCACTTTTATCTATGCAAATTGTGTCCTCAGAATAGAAAAGTGTCTCCTCAAACTTCAGGTATCCAAAAAGAAGCTGGTTACAGTTTGCTGTGAGAGGTTTGGGATGGTAATGCCATGTAGCTACTGAGGGGCATGAACTTTCAAAATAATTGTTATCAAAATATTGATATTTCTCTGCATGATAATCTACTATCAATCCAAACTGTCTTTAGAGAGTCTGAAAGGAAGAAATTCTAGAAAATTCTTTTTTTTTTTTTACCACACTAGAAAACTCTGGTGTGATGATACAATGTCAGCTCTACTAAAGGGGGTAAAGCAGAGATCAGAGTTGAAGTTTGGTGGGAAACAATAAAATGACTGCCTTAAACTTTTGGAGGGTTAGGGAGTATTGGTGTACTCAAGACAAGGCAGAATCAACCTGATGTCTATGAATTGTCAATCAGAGCTACTGATGCAAGTTGCCAACGTTGGGATCTGAGGGTTGCAGGGTAATTTAGGTAGGAAAGGGGCCCCAGCAGGTCTTGGGTCAGACTTGCTGTTCCACAAGGGCCAGCCCTGGGGTCTGACTCACTTGTCTGGCGCTTCCTCCACTTGGATCCTGCAAACCTATGAAGTTGGAGGTGGGCAATCTTCTTCTCTCATTTCCTGCTATGATGGGGGAAAAGGCTTTCTCTGAGTCACTCTTCCTTAGTTTTAAAAGATTAGAGTGATAAATGAAAAGATGGAGGTGACAGTGAGTCATTTGTGGCCAAAAATAAAATTGCTCTAGGATATTGTCTTGAAGAAAGGCAGCGAAGCTTATCCAGACCCCAGATTTATTTTATGACTGTTGTGACTAGCCATGGGAAACAATGCCTTGCACTTAAGGCTCATTTTGTAGCATTTTGCAAAGCAATTCTGAGACTGTAAGTGCTAGGAAGGTTAATTTAATACAGAGTTAACGAAGAGACTCTATAACTCATCCTCCCTAATGCTAATCATTCAAAACATCTTTACTTCTTAACTGACTACTGTCAATTACCATCTCTTGGAGATGCTGAATAGGTAATTTCTTGTATACTGATTCTTGTCAGTGTTTTATAAAACAGCATCTCATTCAGAAAGCTTGAATTTGGAAAGAACAAAAAGCCCTGTTGGAACAGATGGTTTCTGTGACTGACGCCCTAATGCACAGTTTCAACTCTGTCTAGTCGCTTTAACAGGAAAGTGTTTTAAGGATTCACCAGTTGGCTTGTCAAATTAGCATCAGAGACTGGTTCAAATGTGAAATCATAAATCATTTGGTGACCTGAGGGTGGATGAAGGATTGGCTAAAAGGAAACTTTTAACTCGAAGAGAAGCTGTTCCCGTGCTCTGGTGCCTCCTTTAAGTGGGAGGTTGGCCACGATGAGCCAACCTCTCCTCTGCAGGGTCTGCATCCTTCTACCATGAAGTCATGGAGCTGCCTACTGAGCTTCCATGGAACAGCAGCAAAGAAAGGATATTTATGAGTCCTTAATGCCAGGCACTATCCAGCAACTGTGATTTTGACTCCAGGCCATCCTTAATGGAGGTCACTTCAGAAAACCAAGTTGAACTGAACTGACAGTGGTGGGGTAACATCTCACAGACAAGTATGTTCATTAAATCAATCATCAGATCCTTTGTGCTGCCTCCACCAAATTTCTCAGGAAATTTGACTTCTGTGTAAGCACTTGGCTTAGGTCAAATTCCATTTAAGTCTTTCTGTTGTGTGAAAAATCTTTAGCAGTCAAAGAGCAAGGAAAGATGCAGCAAAGGAAGGATGTGGCAAATCATCTACTTCACTGGTGAAAGTGTTTACTCAATACAATTCTGAATTGTGAATAGTGCCAGATTTATCTAAATAGAATAAGACCTATAAGAAATTCTGCCTCTTAGGGGATGTGGCTTTCCAATTCCTCCTTAATTTTGCAGACAATATTTTTATGCCAATAATACAGGCCTCAAATGAGAGAGAGAGAGCTGTAGAAACTAGAGAGAAAAATAAATTTAAAGAAGAAGAACAGGGAAAGAGTTAGGGGTAGAGTGAAGAAGAGAAAATGTAAGCAAATAAAAAGAAGGGGAGAAGGGCAAAATAAAAAAAAAGTATTTCAAGTGATGGGAGATGCAGGGATGAGTAGGAGGTGGCAGATTCAAAACAAACAAGCTATGAAGTGTGGGATCCTGCTACAGGATGTGGGGAAAATTTGTACCCTCTCCATCGCTTTTTCACAGCCACTATTACTTCCATATGCTGTACATGTTCAGTTTAGGTGTCTTAGCAGAGAGAATATAAAAAGGCACAGAAAAGAGACTAAGTTCAAATAGAATCTGAACACATTAATTGAAGATGAATCTCCTGTGGGTGTCTTACTACTTGGAAAGCACATCTGGTGTGTCTTTGGGATGGGCAGGGCAGAGGCTTTGGTTTTCCCTGCTGTTGGAATTGGGATGTGGGATCTGACACTGCTGCTCTGGGCCTCTGTGGCTGCTCCTATGTCAGGAAAGAACCAGGCTGGCAGAAAGCATGGTCAGTGCATGTTGCAAAAGGATCTTAGCCCTCAAAAAGTAGGATGCCAGCAGAGCCAGAAGATTTCCAAAGGGTTAATATCCATTTGCCTTTGCCCTTCTAATGGCACTGGCCTTCCCTGGCTTTCATCTCTCTCCAATCCTCCCAATGCAGAGGTTTCCTCTTGCTGCCTTCTTTGTGACACTGCTGAAGCCATCATTCTCCCTAAGCACACTGTCCTGATGGCTCCCCAGGCAGGCATTATCCCTCACCACTCACTATTTAGACTTATGCTCTGCTCAAGTATAGTTTTTACTAATCTCTTTCACTCTGAGGAATTCCTAATATTTATCTAGAGCATATGCAAGGATTTCTTTGGGAAGATGAGCGTGAGGTACATCTCTGTTCAGATGGGGTTTGAACTGCATATTTGAGCTGTGTGAAATGATCATTTGGAATGAGAGGAACTTGTAAAATTGCTGTTTTCCTGATGCCATAAGGCTGTGCTGGTGGGATTTACAGCACATCCTGGGCCTGTGCTGCAAAATGACCCCTGGCTCCTGCATCATTCCTTTCAAATGTTTGCTGACCCCTGCAGAGGTGTGAGGTGGGACAGGAGAGTGGGTGCACATCCCAGGCTTAGGGTGGAAAGGACTCAGTTTCCTACTTTGTGAAATGTGGGAATCCAGGGCTTCCCTCTGGCTGCCCTGGCAGGTCTGGGACCCTGGCAGGGGGTCAGGAACCCCCCTGGACAGAGCCCCCAGAGACACTGGCTGTGATCTCTGTCCATGGAAAAGAGTTTTCAATCTCACAGGATCAATTACAAAATCTGAGTGTTTGATAAGAGTAATAATTATGTGTGGCATGAGTGCAAAAGTAAAATTTTAGGATTCCAGATTAGGGGTCCAAAGGGGACAAGATGGAGGAAATTGGGAGTGCCTTGTCCTTTTTCTCCTTCTTCATGCCCTCCATGTCTCACTGTGGTGTTGGCATTTTTCTGTTGGTTTGGGCTGGGGACACACTGTCCAACATAGGTGACAGATTTTGGCATGTTATTGTAAATGCAGCCCAGGGAGTTTCTGGTATTTAATGTTTGTCACATCCCACTGAGGGCAGAGCCCCGCACGCTGCCCTGCAGGACAGAGCTGGGCAGGGCAGCAGAACATGTGAGAGAAAAACAGAATAAACAACCTGGAAACCAGCACAGACCAATTATGGCTTCTTTGGCAACGGGGCAGAACAGAAAGACAGAGACTTTCTACAATCTCGGAATCACCAATACCACAGATTCCGACAGTGAATCATGGTTTTGCTTTTTCCATCTTAGTAGACCAGTTCCCTTTTTATGCATCCTTTACTGAGGAAAACACTGTGTTCCAAGTTATTTTCTCCTTCTTGTAGGCTTTCCCAGGTATGCAAGGTGTTGCCTTGCAAGTAATGGCCAAGCTTTCTTTTAGTCTAATTAATTTTTTTGGTTGGTGAGCTATTGAAAATTAATGAGCACATTACATGTGAATTTTAAAAGTACTCCTGCAGTGCTTTGCAAAATGTCACCACTGCTTAGACTGAGAAGAACTTTACAATGCTCCAAATACACTGAAATGTATTCCAAAGTTCCATATCTAAAATGCAATCAAAATTGGGAGATTATATGTGCCTATAAAACAGAAATACTTTTATCTGCTGCTCAAAGATAATTTTATATAATTTAATATATAAGGGATATAATGATAAACTGGGTGCTTAATTTCAAATCTGAAATTATAAAACCCAACACAGTTTTGAAGTGAATAATTTGTGTAAGTTGGCAGTTTGTAATCCTTTCTAGCCACTTCTCTTATCCAGCGTTGCATCACAGACACAGCTTATCACACATTGCATAAGGGAATTAAGTCAGTTTTACTGAGAGTATAGGGGACTATTTACCTCTGACAAAATTACAAGGTAATAAATGCAAGTAATGTCAAAGTTTAACTACCCAAACCATTGTTAATTACCCATTTCCAGATGATTATTAGAAGAAAAAAAGAAATAATAATAATAAAAAAATTACTTTTTCCCTGCATGAAGAGCTTCTAAGAAACTTTAAGCAAGAATAGTATAAGAGTGCCTCCAAGTGGCACCTATCTAAAAATTAGAAAAACAGTTGAAGTAAGCTTTAGGAATTAGTTCACAAAACCAAGCTAAACAAATCCTGCCTTTTTTTTTTTTTTTTTTTTTTTTTCATTTTGTTTTGTTCTTCGTAGTCCATTTCATTCTTTAGGTGTTTATGTGTACTAATTAGTGGGGCTTGCTGTGTGTTACTAGGAAACCACAAGAGAGCAGTAATCTAAATCACTGTTCTTAGAGGCTTATCTTTATATCCTGCCTTTGCAGAGGTCATCCTTAGATTAATTTTAATGGTTGAATTAAATTTATTGACACATCATGTCACAGCATTGGTGTTTCCTGGGGACTGCTGCTTTGAAGTATTTTTTTTCCTTTGTTTTTGTGGTGTTTCCTGCTAAAGGACCTCCAGCAGAGCCAGCTTCTGGTCCACACCCCCCATGGGTTCTCTGGTGAACCCATCACCACCATGGATGTCCTTGCAGGGAGAAAGGGGAGACTTTTTACTGTAGGACTGGAGATAAATGGAGAGACTCAGAGAAAGGGAAGATGTCAAAAATCTGTGATCAGTGTTACACTCACACAGGACAGGGGCTTTCATGGGCACAGCCATGTGCTGGAAAACCCCAAGAAAAGAGAAAAGTGCATCACCCTGTGCTCATGGAGTTCTGGGCTTTGGAGAGACTAAAGGACTCTCTTTCTTTCTATTTGGAGGGACTAATGTGAGCCACACTTGGTTCTGAAACTCGTTAGAAAGAGAAGGACATCTTCAAAACCTACCAAAGAAAAGTACTTTTTGATCGCTGTGCAAGTGGCTGTCTGTGGAGGTCGTGGAGACAGCATCAGCCTGCTCAAAAAGGGTTAGAAAAATCCATGGAAAGGAAGTCCATAAAAATATACTGATGGAAGGGAACAGGCAGAGATGTCTGCAATAAAGTCCCTAATCCAGCAAATGTGGATGTTGGAGAAGTCTGTGAATCACAGGAAGTCATGAAGGGTCTCCCAGCTGAATTTGATGGATCAAAGGTCTCACCTAGTAGGGAATTTTTTACAATTAAAAGAAATTGCACCCCACATGTTGAAGACAATTTATTACAGAATGCTTTCTTTCCTTTTTATTCCCTGTGTACTAGAAAATTTGTGACTGTAGTCCTGAAGTTTTAATCACCAAAAATGAAAATAACTCCTATAAATGAGACTTTATGTGGAAATTTAAGAATAACACCAAATTATACATGGGAACAAACCCACAAGCTTAATGATCTTCATGTGTTTTTTTTCCTACAGGTGTCTCAAGTTATTGTATCCTTTTTAAGGAGATAACTTGATATCTGGGAGAAAATCAATCTCTAAGAAACCTATGAATTTAAATTATCTTGTATGATTGACAGGTTTTAACACCCACAACTAATATGGAGCTACTTGATGGCAGACTTCACAGTTTACAGATAGATTAAAAGGAAGCAGAATATTTGTTCTTGCTTTAAAGCGAGCCTGTGTAGCATATATCTAGCCTTCCTTTGAATAAGCAATCTGCTTTTGAGAGAGAAAACCCACCGATACACATTTAAGAAAAACAGAAAATAAAAATCAGTGTTGCAGTCATTAGTTTGTGGTTTTGTAGAGGCCTTTATAAAGACAGTAACATTTAGCAACACCTTTTTTTACAAGTCTGTCTGCACATTAGAGAATGGGGACTTAGGTTTAGACATGCAATTAATAACAACAATAATCCAGCCTAGGAAAACACAAGCACAAATATCCAGTGCTTGTAACCTGCATTGATATTTCCCTTTGCTCCAAATGAATGCCTGTTCTATTTTTTCCTGTGTCAATCCAAAGACTGTTGTCTTTTTGTTTTTTGTTCATTTGTTTTGTTTTGGTTTGTTTTTTTTCTTTTTAAAGATAAATCATGTTTAGCTCACTTCGAGGTTTAGGCTTGAAATACTTTCCATAGTGATTTGCAGTTTAGTAATCCTTGGAATGGCTTTGTTGGAGAAAAGAGCTTTGTCAGAGATCAGTCTGCAGGAAACAGAGATTTAAGAGACTTGCTGAAATAGTGGGGAAGTTTGGGAAAGCATATCTGAACAACCTGCCTGAGAGGAAAAGGGTAAAAGAGAAAAAGCACTGGCAGAATTCTCTCAGATCATAATATGCAGTTTATGCAGCTGGCACATAATTATAGAGTGGTTTTGAGGTTGGAAGGGACCTTAAAGATCCTCTAATTCCCATCCTCTTGCCATGGGCAGAGACACATTCCATTTATTCTAGAATAACTCCAGACCTTGGAGAACAGAAGGGAACAGAATAGGAAGAACAGAGGGAGTTAAACATGGGCAGGCAGAACTGAGCTGGCAGGAGCTGAAGTGTGTTGGAAAGAATGTGTGCTATTTACCACTGTCATGGAGAGTACTGCCCCAAATTCCAAACATTTTTAAATTCTTTTCACAGAAAAATTGTTAGTAGATTCCTATTTTTGCCCATTGATACTCTTAGTTCTTTCAAAAACTTAAAAGTAGTTTTCCTGTATCTAGACTCTATTATTAGTTGTTTTGGTTTTTTCCCTGCTTTTCCTAATGAAGGGCTTTTTAATTATTTTAATTCTTCCTGACCCGTGATCTGTCAACAAATATGAACAAATTATATCATCTTAGCAGTATGTAATGTGTTCTGCAGGAATGTCTAAGTGCATGTGAGAGTTCATTCACTTTAAAGACATGCTCAGTTTAGCAAGAAAAGGAAAGAACAAGCTCCATACCTGGAGAAGTAAACCACATTTCAAAATTCATCCACGGGAACACAGCAGTGCATCAACAAAGGAATGCTTAGAGGAGCACTCAGGTTTTGTGCAGGCACAAGCAAAGATGCAGTGGAGTTGTGATGGAACAGCTGCATCTGAGGCTCAATGCAGTAGATATTTTGCAAGGGCAATACTATTTCTCTTGCAAGTTTTGAAGTAATTTCTCACTTCTTCTTTTTCAAGTCCTATTCAACAAGTGTTTGTTGGTATCACCCCGTGGTCATGATGCAGTGACAAGCCAGGGAAAACACTGGAGCCAGGATGGTGACACAGCTGATGGCAGTGGCCATGGCAATGGTTTGACATTTTCTTTAAGACCTTTAAGCACAATGAATCACGAGAGCTTTGGGCCAGATGCAGCACAGCTGATTTAAGGCAAAGGGATTTATGCCTTGTCAGCACTTGTCTTGTTATGCCTGGAAGGACAAGAATTTTCTCTCTCTGAATTTGGAACTTCTTTGGATTATTGTCTAATTGAAATTACTGCAGAAAGAGAGAGAATCTGTTTCTCAGTGGTTAGAAAACAGGAGAGACAGACCATCCAATTGAAGCTATCAGATTTTGCCCTCCAACCTACTGTGGAAGAGTGAAGCCTTTTTGCCATCTCTCAAAGAACAAAAAGAAAATAATTTTTTGGGACAGTTGCACATCTCCAGCCACTAACATCATTCCTCTGGCTTTTAAATATCTTTATTTCAAAAGCTTGTCTGCTAACTACCCATACCTCCATAATCTAATAGAAAGCAATTGCTGATAAATGCTTTAGGAGGGAATAATTCAGAATTATGTAACTAGAGAACATCTAGAACTTAGAAGTATAGAATGAGTTTAATTTTTGTTTTGTAGACAAATTGATTTTAAGTCATAGTTTAGAGAAAGTGTTGCTTGTAGCTTTTCTGCTAGAAAATTATGAAATAGCATTGCCAGCATGATTCAGCATTAGTCAGAGTGGCATTATTGCCAAAAAAGTGACTCAGGCTCTACCATGTGTTAAAGTTACAGAGGAAATGGACCTGTAATTCTGAAATTCCACTTAGAAATACAATAATTGACAGGCCATTGATTTAGAGATGTGGTGTTTTCTTTTTTTTTTTCCCTGGGCAAATAAAAATGTAAAGATTAGTTAAAAGTATGAAGAAACAGTTAAAAGTAACCTTATAAAAAATTTGCGGCCCCTTAATATTTGGTGTTTTAAGATGGTTTCATGGCCAGGATAAAGGCAAATCTCTAAGTGTAGGAAATAGCAACAGAAGATTGTCATTATTCCAGATTTTCTTTAGTGATCTGTTCTCTCAGAGGAAGAACCCTCATTTCTCCCAAAGAAAGCAGTGTCTCAGGTCAGTCCCTCCCTGGATTATCCCTGTTCCTCCATGAAGGTCAGTGGGAGTTTCAGGCCTGAGCTTTCCCTCCAGCAGTGCCCTTGACTTCAAGTGAAGCTTGACTTCATCTTCCCTTGTCTGTTCAGCGCCTCTGTTTGTCTCACTCTCAGGAACCTCTCAGGGATGAGTGCTGGGTATTTCCCCTGCCATGGCAGAGGGGCTCTGGCATGGCAGAGTTTTGGACGCAGCACTGAAATCCAGACTGGTCTGTCACCTCTTCTCTCTTTAACAGGAATTACTGATATTTTAAGGCGTGATCAAACCTCCTTTTCAGGTTTTGTCTTGTTTTTATCAGGTCTGTAGAAGATGAAAGGTTCATAGGTTAGAATTGCAATCACTGACATCAGAAAGAATGTATAAAATCAGAGTCCAGTCATTAATCCAGCACTAAGTTCACACTAAACCTTGTCCCCAGGTGCCACTTCTGTCATTTGAGCACTTCCAGGAATGGTGATATCCCTGCTCCTCTGGGCAGCCTGTTCCTATTCCCCCTATTCAGAAGAAATCTCTTCCCAAAGAGAAATCCACTCGAGCAGCTTGCTTAGGCAGTCCCACACGTTCCATGCCTTCCCATCTCATCTCTGCTCTACCAGTTTGTGACCATCTGCTCGTGCTGATTGCATCTATATTTATTTGTGTGTGTTTTTGTTGGTGGATCCATCTCACACAGGCACCTTTTCCTGAAGCAACGCCCCCCGAAAGGCGGCAGCAGGAGCCTGGCTTGTTGAGATAATTCTCACCCACCAGTGTGGAGGAAGAACTGGTCCTAGTCCGTTGCTATAGCAATTTTCAGAGGTGTGAATGTGGCTTAATAGTGTCATCCTGGAGCACTATAAATCTAAAGTAATGCCTGCCAAACTATTACATTCTGAAAATTCCATACTAAGGGAGTTAATAAAATTGATATGTGTGCAAATGGCATTTATAAGTTGCACATTACCAATACTGCACTCGGTCTCATTCCAATAAAAATCAGTTGCAATACTCTCGTTGACTTTATGGTGTTCAAGATGAGGCCTAACATCCAGCTGTGATTAAGTATGCAGTCTTGACAATTCAATGAAGAAAAGATAAAAAGCAATGTTCCTATGGAAAACAAAGCTCCTTTTCTGTTTATCAACATATGTGTTCAAAATCTTCCATCGTTTAATAATACATCAATAATATCATAAAATGGAAAGGTAAAAAGCAAGTGTCAAACTGAAATCTTTGATGCATAAACCTGTGCAAGATGATGAAAACCAGAGCCCAATATAGCTGTCTAATAAAATCTGCTAGGTGTATAAAATATGTGTACTTCTCTACTATGTGACTTTATAATTAATGCTTAATCATTTATTGTTATAATTAGCATGGTTAAATAATAGTCTTCAGCAAATTTGTAAAACATCCACTGACAACGCTTCTGCAGTTTTTATATATAAGTCTAGTGAGACCAAAAGGGATTCAGAAACATGTTCAGCTGTGTCAGTTTTAAGGCAAATGCAAATCACTTCAATTGTTTGAAAAACAATAATATTATGGGCTATTGTTGTGGAAGAGGGACAAAACTGAGGGCACAGTACATTAGACTGCCACGTCTCTGCAGTCTGTTTAAAAACAGAGAGCCCAACCCAGCAGAAATAGGAGAATGAAGTGTTTTTCTTCTTTTCTTGTGCGTAGTTTTTAAGTAGAAGAGAACTCTGTTGTATTTTTTCATAGCTAAGGGAGGTTACTCCTTGTTAGTTCCTTTAGAGTGACTGTTTTCCCTGTATGGGACTCAGAAATTTGCCCTCTGTAACTGAGGTGCTCAAGGGTGGTTTTCCCTCTTTATGAAGTTGATGGTACTCACCAGTGTGCTCCCAGCAGTGCTGTGAAAGCAGCCCAGGCTGTGCTAAGGCACTGTAGGTGGGTAGGAATGGGGATTTGCTTGAATTAATGACTATTTTCTGTAGCTTTATGGGTAGAAAAAGTTATTTGTGTTCTTGCACAATGCGTTCAGTCATGTTTCCATAAAGTGAATATTGGTGTGTCACCAATCGAAATTCTCAGCTCATAGAACCATAGAATGGTTTGGGTAGGACAAAATCTTAAAAATTATCTAGTTCCAATTCCGTGCCATGGGCAGGAACAACTTCCAATAGTAGATGCAAGACTTGTGATTTTAATTTAAGAATCTAAGAAAAACCAATTTCATCTCTTTCTGCAAAGCAGCCTACCCCACATTGCAGCTTCATGTTAAACTACCAGACAACCAATATATTTATTATGTATCAAGGTCATTCTTATTGCAGCAATCAAAGACTTTAAATTAAAGAAAAAAAAGAAACTGACAGCCTGAAATATTCTAAACAGATACTTTTTAATTCTATGAACTGGATCCTGTCTTTTAAAATTATCTGTCAATGCATCATGGTTGCTTTGCAGTGTTTGCTTTTCAGGGGATGGAAATTGAGGACATGGCTCTTGTTGCAGTTGAAAATGAATTCAGGAAAGAACAGCAGGAAGCAAGGGGGAGAAATGCTGTGACCACCAGTCCTTCAGCAGGGAGGTCCAGGGTCACCAGAGTGGGGGTGCCTGCAGCACAGACTGAGGAACTTCATCTCAGGAAACCTTGAGAGTTTTTGCAGCAATTTCAGCAGGAATAGCCTGCCAGGTTGTGTGCTTTAGTTCGTGCTCTGCAGTTCATATAAATAACACAGATTTGCTTTCACTTAGTTTCCCCTTCTCATCCTCTTTCTTCCCATGTAAGTACAAACCTCAGTCTCACTTTGTTCCTCCAGAAAGGGTTGGAGCCCCTTTCCAGCAATTATTCAGATGTGAAGAAGTTCAGCATAGCAAAATTCAGCTATAAAAATAACAGCACAGACAGGAAAAATATTACATGATGGATTCTGATCCCCTGTGTTTTAACATTAATCACAGTATTGATTTTAACAGGGATGACTTCTCAGCATAGTGACTGTAGCTGCATTTTTTTCTCCTTATTTTACTGTGGCTGATTAGTTTCTGTCTGATGTCCAGTGTAGAACCATCCTCTGGAGAGATCACTTTCAGAAATACTTCTACTTTTTTCTTAGTAAAATAATTACTTGAAGAGATTAGACCTAATAACTGCAGTTGAGTCAGCTTGTGTTCTTATTGGATTATTATGTAAAATTAAAAGATAGCAAAATCAGGATATATTTATCTAAGAGGCCTATACTATTGCATACCCATAAAATGTAGATGATTTCAGTCCAAATAATTTCCGGAAAAATGTTGCAGGAAAATATCAGGCTGTGATGTAGGTCACTTTTTTGTTCATTCCTGATCCTTGTTAAGCCTTCCTCTTTTTTTTTTTTTTTTTTTTTTTTTTTTTTTGTTTTTTTGTGTTTTTTTTTTTTGTTTTTGAAGAACTTTCTAGGAAATGTCACAATCTGATTCACTATTGACTTCAGTGGTGCTGCTCAGAAATTAGATGGCTCAAAATCTTTATGTTTGAGCTGGAGCTGGATAATCAGATACCTCTATCTGCAGGTTTTGTTGCAGCTTTACCTCTGGTCCCTGATGTATCATTCTCTGCACCCCACTACTTTGGGACAATGCAGGAATTTTGCTGTTCAGGAGAACTTTGGGGACAAATGTCACAAATCAAATGCCCAAAGCTGAGGGAGAGATGCAGGACTGGTCCTGTCAATGGCACTGCCAGCTGAAGCTGAGTGCAAGCAATGATTTCTGTGTATGTGAGATTTGCTGATGTGTATTAGGGTAAGTTTCTGCCAAAAAACCTTTAATCCCCCCCGGGAAGAACAGGGAACAGACTGGGAACTGGGAGAGCTGAGAGGGTACACAGAGCCATGCCAGATCTAGCAGTGGGTTCTGGGACAGCTCCCCCATCTCTAAATGTTTACATCTCTGTATTTAGAGCAGAAGATGACTGTGAAAGTGATAGTTCTTCCTACATAAACTACCAGAGTTTCACGTCCTTTACCATAAGAATGACCACATCCCACTTCAGGGAGGTGTATTTTATTAAGGCTGCCCATCTTTGTTAGCTCTTCTGCTGCCTAATCACCATTCTCAATATTCCTACAAATGTATCTTGGTTTCCCTGAACTGGTACTTTAACCTCTGGAAAACTATTTTTCTTGATTTAATGTGCAATTCTCATTCCATCAGGGGTGACTGGGTTTGACTTTGTGACCTCTTGACTGCAGTAAAATCACAATAGTAATGCTTAATTACACACAGGGTTGAAAATGTATTTTTAAGATTTGCAGGGCTGTTACTTTCTCAATTTCAAATTTATCAGACAATTAAAATAATTAAATATTCAGTATCTGGAGAGGTTGGGCCTGCTTAACAGACTTTATTAAGCTCACGGGTCAAAATTAATTTATTAAAACTACTCAAGGCAAAAGATAGTGTCCTGTAATACATCTTAATGCTGGTCTACAATGAAGCCACATACCAGATTTCTAATTCAACACTTACCAGCCTTTAAAATTGTTTCAATCCATTTTACTGAGTAAATTTGACTGGGGAAAAAATCAAATAACAAAGACAAATTAGTTGCATCTTCTGTTAATCATCGATTATAAATTAGACATGCTAGCTCAACTGAAATGTCTCCAAGGGTGTGAGTATTAGAGTTAATTGTTTAATTTGGAAAGGAGCTGGAAAGTTTGTTTCCATATCTACTAGTTGTAATCCTCTGAGATTAAGGTGTTTGGACTGTCTCTTTACTCAGTAAGTGACACTTTCAAACACTCCCTGAATTCATGGGACACTCCTTAGAGAGGAATGGGTACCTGGACAGCCAGAGTATTTTTTCACTCTCATGGTCGCTCTCATTTCTTGGTGTATTCTCCATGATCACACTTTTTGCATAGAATTATTACACAGAAAAAAATGCTTAATTTCTGTTTAAAGATACCCCATTCATTTTTTTTTTTCAGCCTCCTTGAAAGTTCTGCAAAGGAAAATTGTGCTTTAATTTTGTGTTACTATATGCCTAACACTGGAAAACAGGTTCTTGGCTGATAGCTCTGGGTGGTACTGTGCTATAAATTTAAACACATACTTTGCAAATAGATAATTTCTATATATAATATACTAATAATCTGGAAATTATATAATTTTTACAATTGTTAAATATTATACTATGATAATTGTTTTAATAGTTTATATTATTTAACTTTACATAAGATCATAAAATCTTTTGGGTTGGAAAGGACCCTAAAAACCATCCCATTCCACCCTCTGCCATAGTCAGGGACACCTTCCACTCTCCCAGGTTGCTCCAAGCCCTGTCCAGCCTGGCCTTGAACATTTCCAGGATCCAGGGGCAGCCACAGCTTCTCTGGGCTCCCTGTGCCTTGTCACCCTCAGAGCAAACCCTTCAGTTCTTTTATGTTTATATGTTTTTGTGCAATATAGAAAAAGTATATTTTATAATTATAATACTTTTTAATTGTTACAACAATTTTAAACCCTTTTAGACATGGTTTCTTATAGCTCCTGCTTCAAAGACTTATTCAGTCTTCCTCCAATCTTTTAATTAAGAATGGAAGGCAATAGGGCTCTTGGAAACATTACTGGATGCATGCGGGGCATTCATCTGGAAAATTTTAATGACAGGAGTGATAGTCAAGTGTGGAAAAAAAATTTGGAGGAGTCTTTAATGCAAAGAGATGGTAGTGACTTTGTTGACTCAAGAGCTCAGTCAGGGGAAGCAGAGAAAGGGCAACACCAATTCAGTGCCAGACTCATGGGACAGACCTTTTCCTTAGCACTTGAGATGAGAAAATTCTCTGAGGAATCTTATGAAGAGCATTTAGCTCTGTGAGTCCCAGAGGAACGGTGCAAAAATAAACAAGAATTGTGGAGCTCAGGAAGGAGAACAGGCAGCAGTGAGAATAAGGAATATTATTTAAATGAACTTTACTCTTTGGTAAATAGCAAAGTTTTCCCCTTTTCTTCTGCTGTTTCTGGCAGAGTTTAGATGAGTGTAGGTTGATGTGACATCTGAGTGTGTGTTGGCCTGCCAAGAGGCACCACTTCTAACTTTTGATAAGGCACATCTCCATAAATGTTATATATTTTCTAAACAGCTGTATAATTAGGAAAAAAACCATTTGGAGCACCATTATTCTGCTGCATAGCTGGAGGCACATGCCACCCATTAAACTCTGGGAAGGGGCTTTGCTCTTCTTGTGAAGCACAACAAACCAGTGGATTCCATGAAAGGCACAAATTTTGTCTGATTGAGAAAATCATGTTTAAGACTTTTTTCCAGATATTTTTCTGTTCTGCAAAACAGAGCTTCGGTTTTACAAGTGCATCTCAAACTCAGCCTGTTAATTGGAAGATGCTGAAAGTAATGAAATGCATTTTTGATGAGTGTGCACATTTTTACAGTGCAAAGGGGAACACGACCTGGTGGGGGTGGATATGGCTGGAACAGGTGGGTTGGGGTCAGAAGCTGCAGGTGACAGCAGAGCCAGCTACAATTAATCCTCTAAAAATGGCTGATATTGAGGCAGAAGGCATTTAAGTGCATTATTTAAGTGCTTAAACTCAGAGTAAAGTGAGCACGTTTAATGTCATGCACAGACAGCTCCATGGGCTGGCACCTAAACTTAAGCAGAAAAGAAATTAAACATTAAACAACGCTTCTAATGGCAAGAAATACTGTCCTGGATGAATCAATATAAATATTGGAATAGTCATAGCCAATATTCACCAAAGCTGGACACTTTGTTGTCTGGACAGAATGCTGGGCCATTTCTAGGACATGTCTTTGCCAAGAAAGGTCGGACTAGATGATCCTTGAGGTCTCTTCCAACCTGGTATTCTATGATTTATTTTGGCTTTTCAAATTATTATAATGATCAGAATGAACAAGCAAGTTTAGAAAGTGTAACATATAAGTGCTATGATAAATTGGATGGGCTTCAGAATATCTGGTCAGCCTTTCTGGTGATTTATGAATGCCAGAGGCCTAATAACTGAAAGAAATTGGTTGAGTCTTTCTATCTGATCATGTTTGCTGCGCTTTGTGGTTTAAAATAAACTGTGTATTTGTATCAGGATTACAAAACATTGAACTAAGCACAGAGATAAATCTATGTTGATGTAATTTGCCTCCATTTTTGGCCACTTTCCATGCAAGCTTTTCCAACTCAAAATCCCATAAAGGTTTTCTACCACAGTACATACATGCTTACTTTTGTATCACATTAATTTTTTCTTAATTGTGTACTTGAAATGTACATTTCACTCTGACACTCTAATCACCTCTAACAGCAACAGAAATATACCTATAAAACAAGCATATATGATAGAAAAAATGATAATGAAAATGAGAAATGACACTACAGGTACCTGAATCTCCTCCCAGTGTATGTGCTCAAAGTTGGTAAAC
The DNA here is from genome assembly GCF_050655825.1 of Lonchura striata. Classification (NCBI taxonomy): domain Eukaryota; kingdom Metazoa; phylum Chordata; class Aves; order Passeriformes; family Estrildidae; genus Lonchura; species Lonchura striata. Next base: position 4,581,942 of record NC_140709.1, on the reverse strand, counting down.
TGGGTTTTACCCAAGCTGTGAATGATACAAAATAAACTGAGTGGAAGATTTTGCTGCATTTCTGATAGTGAATATCATGATTACATGATAATTAGTCAAGATTTAATCAAAGGACTCAAAGGTTTGATACTGCTGTTTTCTTGAAAAAGATATTTTTCATAACTTCTTCAGGAATATTTCACTGGCAGCTATGCACTCCATCCTAATATTTTTTGCATATAAATATTTATATGATATTAAGCAATACCTGAATTGTATTCATCCTACCACAGTGTACATTCTAGTGGAGTGCAAAATATGTGATTCAATATTTAAATGAAATTATATCTCTATAAACCTTGGGAAGGTGTATTAAAAAAAAAAGAAATTAAATTTACCACCAGAAAAGGGTTAGTTTGGGTCACTTTCACCTGTTGTAAAATTGGAGTAGTTAATAGTCCTCTGTCTAGACTGGAAAACATCTCTACAATAGTGCTGAAATCTGGAATGAAAATTACATAATTGCAGCTAGGAGATATTTTAGTCTTTGCAATGTAGATGCTGCAAAGTCAACATTAAAATCTGATGGCATTGTGTCTTCTTCCCTACTTCTTAAATGTTGAGGATTTTGCATAAAGTTTGCATTCATTTTTATATATGCCTCACAATCTGATATGCTCTGCCACTTTTCAGGAACTGAAATTATTTCTACAGCCTCATGAAGATCGGCCCCATATAATCATGTCACACCATAACAGGTCTCCATAGGATGTGTTACTTACACTTTTCTGCACAAAGTTGAAGCTGATCTCCTCCCTCCTCCATAAATTAGACATAAAGCCTCCAGGAAATCAAACTGAGCAATCAAACACTTAATAAAAAATGTATCATCGTACGTCAGCCTATGTTATCAACTTGGAAGAAAAAGCAGTATAAAATGCTCAGACAATAATGATTTTCATGCATATAAACATTAATGCTAACTTCAGCCTCATTTTACTTCTGAGATGTTTAAAGCCTTTTACCAGATTAAGCTTTCTTCAAACCTTTCTGACAAAACTTTCTGTTAAAAAACCTCACGAATTGGTAAATGATTATGAGCAAACAGATTGTGAATATGGAGTGAAATTAGGTCATATCAAAGATATCTGTTCCATGCACACTTGTAAATATTTACAACCCATTATCTATATGTGTGCATTATACATGCACAATTGTGATATTTACAATATCACAACCTCACTGGTCACTGGTACAAGGTGATTCCAGATATTCCTGCCCCCCATTTGCAATTATTTGTTTTAAAACAGAGAAAAGAGCAAGACATATTCTCTCAAAAGTATTTTTTACCTTACTTTTCAGTAGAAGAGTCTTTCTGTGTTTCTTCCAGAAAGGAAGACAAGGACAAAGAATTTAGAATTTAATGTGGTGATTTATGATAAAAGCCCCTGAGAAAATAAACAAACAAACAAAAAACAAGCATGCATCTTCCAACAAAAAAAAACAAACAAAACAAAACAAAACAAAAAAAAAATTATTCAGCTTGCTTTGTCAGTGAAAAAGGGAACTTTAGTCATTTAAAAGTCATTGTTGCTTTTAATCATATAAATTCCACAAATATGAAATGTGAATATCAGATTGGTACTTCTCTCTCTCTCTCATCTCCTTAAAATATTTCTCTTTAGTATCAGTTTATTTTCAGATTTTGACTTTAATTCCCATTATTTTGAATTGTTTATGAAAGGACTACAACCTTCTCCAATATATAGCATATATTTATATGTATAATTTAGATATACATTTATAGCAATGAATTTACAGAACTGAGTCATATGAGCAACAACAAATTTATCTTTATATTTGCAAAGTAAATACTCTGGGTTTATAATATTTGCCTGCTCTGTAATAGTTTATTGAAGCACAAACAATTTGCTGATCTTGTCAGGAAATGGCTAAAAATTATTTAAACAAAAGACGCCATGATGATGCTTTAGGACAGCATGAGAAATCAGTATGAAATTAATACATTTTTGTATTCTGTACATGACTTTTACACCCAGCCCATCCCATGGTGGCCCTTACCCTTTGCTGATCTGTGGATAACAACTGTGACAAGGAAAAAAGGCATTTTAATTTATTTTCATTTCCAATACTCAACGATGATGGCCAGCCTTAAAAAACAAAAGATTATAAAAAAAGACAAAAAACTTATGTGCTGGAAGGTCATTTTCCTCCTTAATACAAGGTTTAATTTCCCTATGTTTAGTCAAGCCAAATTCTCAAGGGTATCCATGGAAGTTTAGTCCTAGTGAGGATCTAAATTGTAGTAGATATGCCCATGCATAATATTCAGTCTTGCATTAACTTTAATGCAGTGTTTTATAGTGCAGTTTTTTTACAGGATATAGTTTAGTTAATGTGATAAAACATTAAGTTAATGCTCTGCTCCTCAGAATTTATTTTATAACTGTTTTTTTGTTAAAAAAAAAAAAAAGAAAAGTCACTTTACAGGGATGTGAAACTTGAAGCGCCTGGCTTGGCAATTACATTTAAGATGGCCAAATATCAGTGGCCATCAAATGACTGGTGGTAAATGTTGCTTGGAAAATACCTGTTTTACAAGGAAAAAAGAACTGTACAAGCATAAAAGTTGCTTTCTAATGCATTGTTTGTTGTACCTGGCAGCACTTTGATGCCTGTCAAGCAGCCCCTTACAACAATAACACCCAAGACAATGTGAAGTGAACAGGTACACCATTAACGCACTAATAAAGTTCCCCTCTCTTCATTAATGTACCTTGTAATAGACCAGTTAGAAGACAATTTGTTCTTTCCTTCATGCAGATAGTTCTATTAATGGAGCAGAGAGAATGATGACAATTTAAAAGGTACACTAAAACACTCTGATGAATATATGGGCTGATTGGTGCTCCTGTGGCTGGGATGTGAAGGAAAATAAAATATTCATGTTCTTGGTGTTGCAACTGCTACGAGTCAGTTCAGCTCTTGGTCTGGGTGGGTTTAGATATTTAGCAAAATAAACTTACATTGCCAAAAACTTGTTTCCACTGTCACTGTACAGGTACAAAAATTATTTGAGTATTAATGCAGACTCAAATAGAGCACATTGGTCTTTATTCCATCCAGGTCAATAAATTTGCAAGAGTGTGGGATTTGACAAATCATTTATTCCCCACACAGTTCACCATGTATTTAATCACATTTGTTCACCATGAATACATGGTTCACCATGTATTTCGTATTCTCTGAGGTATTTTAGCTACCCAAAGCTAGAGTCTAAGCAAGCTGTACAGGAAAGACAGCTATTTAGACAGTGATTCAAAACACTTCCATGAGATTAAACCAAGTTAACCATGTGAGGGAGAGCCTGTGGAAGTACAATAATTGACTGGGAATATCCCAGTGTCCAGTCCAGTAGGTCATGGAAGCTTTCACTTACCTTTGGATATAATTTTGAAGTAGTCATTCCAAGTCTCTCCATTGTGAATTTCTTAGTTGTGAAAAGGAAGCTTATTGGGGGAGTTCTATCAGTGTTTTGCTGATTAACATTTAGCCTAATCTGGAGAGGGATTTGTATGCATAATATAGAACTATTTGTACACTTAAAATTCAGCACTGGCTTTATTATCTAGCTCAATCAGGATTAAATAAGTCAAAGTCTAAGTTCTTATTGACTGTAGGTAAGTTTGGATCAGGACCTACACTATCATCACCTCTCAAACTTCTTGAAAGGTTTTAAGAATATCATTGAATAGAAATTAAATGAGAATAACTTTGTGGTGCTCTTGGTGTTAGATCTTTTATGAGTCATCCACTCATCAGGACAGGCCAAATCAGGAAGGAACCCTGCAGAAATAAAACTCCCAAACTGTGATAGAGTGTGCAGGCTGATACCAAAGACCTGCAAAAAGAGTTGTGCAAAAGCCTAAAGCACTTCCCTCTGGGATTTCCTTCCAGGAGATAAATAGAGAAGCACTGGTGGATGGATGAAGGAGCTGTTTCACCTGCTAATTCTCTGAACAGCCCTGATGCAACTCAGTACCACAGGAATTGCTTTGGAAATTTAACACTTAGTGATCTCAAGCTAGCTGGAGAAATAAACTCGTCAACATTCCAGTAATTTCCCATTTTATATCATTTTCTCTTTTGGAGAGTTTGGACACTCAGGAAGTCTTCCATGAGTCCTTTGGGAAGCAAGTCCTCCTTTGAAAGCTGAGCTTTTCCTCTGCTTTTATGTTCAGAATTACAGTAGGACCTTCCTTCCCTCAGCCTCTGTTAGAACATAACACAACCTACTAAATAACATACTAAGTAATCTTTTTACCTTTTTTATAATTATTAGCTTCTTTTTTCCCTAGAAAGAAAAGCCCTTTGGAGGTTTAATCACTTTCTATTATATCTGATGGTTCTTAGAGTGATTTTTGTAGACTGCTATTACAGTTTCATAGTGTCCTATTGATTTTGTTTGTCTTAAGGGCTTTCCCACCAAAAGATTGTATATAATACAAAGGACAATAAAAGAAATTGCTAAGCAGTAAGGATTATTATTCCCTGTGTTTACTGCTGTACCAACTATATGAAAACAACCCAGAAAAATAGGCTGAGGTAACGAACTCATGACCACTGGAATTTGTAATATTTCCTGTGTAAATGCATGATGACCTCCAACTGCCTGGGATGGTAAAATCAATAACAAGAAATCCACCCACCGTTTATTACACTGAAATTGTTATGCAGGTTATATATTAAGAGAAGGTTTCATCTGCAGTGTAGTGTATCATGTTACATAGCTGGACTTTTCTGAAAGCACCTATCATATCTGTGGGGATATTATATTACTCTGGCATAATAGCATTGCACTGGCAATCCAAATCCAGTATTTTTTTTTCTTCTTAGAGGCTATATTTATGGCCAAAGTAGCCACAATTTTCTTCACATAAAATATGAAGTGCAATCTAATCTTTCTCTCCTGACAGAAGAGTATTGTAATTCTAATCTTTCTCTTCCTGACAGAAGGGGATCATAATTCTGTTCAGTCCTCAGCCATTCTTTACAAAGATTAATGATGGAAGTTTGGAAAAAAGACAATAATTTATTTTGAAAATAAAACTGAACAATGTTTTCTCAGTTATAAAAGTAATTGTAACATGGTAACAAATATGACTGCCACCCTTCCAACTTTTTATAGTGGCGCAATTAATTCTTACTCAAGTAAAGAATCCCACTTGGTGTGGACTAGCATCAGTCTTGGATGTAACAAAGATGATTTTTTGTTTCTTTTGCAACAGATTCTCGTTGGATAAGAAATCCTTGAAAGAAATTAGTTTATGATTGATGACATTGATGAAATTTAGAATTTGCAATGTCACATGAATTTATAGACTTGAGCGTGGTACCACTGACACAACAGAACTCAGGCTGACATCAGTGATGCCAAGAAAAGAGGAACTTGGAATCTGAAAAGTGATGAACACCTCCAGTTTTAAATAAGAGCAATGAACGCCCTCCACAGATCTATCCAGCAAGTTTAGCAAACATACAGTGATCAAATAAAACAAAAATAAGTAGATATTTTTGAAAATATTGTTCTTAGTATGAAAATATTTCTTTGAGTATCGTATGAAAAAAAGAATATTTTTAAAAATTGCTGATAGGGCTTTGCAACTTTCATCCAGCTAATAAATTGAATGTACAATACAATTAAATAACACATTAGAATGCTAGAGAAAGAAGAATAAGTTATTTTAACTAAAGAATATGCTACATTTACCTATGGGCTACAAAATTTAAACCCTTGTGCTGGTTGCAAATTATGATGTCCACAAAATATGCCTTTTCAGTTCCTCAGAAAAGGAAGTAGGGATAATTTAGTTTCAGAGTTCAGTATCCAGGGAAAGAAAGAATAAAGCAGAATGGTGAAATAGCAAAATGACCTCGTTTACTGAGATAGAAATGTGCTGTTTACTCTTTGATGTAAGGTATCTCCTCCTCCTTTCAAACCAGGACATATTTCTTATATGAAAACAAGAAAGTAAGAAGTGAGCAGGAAAACCCAGGTATTATATAACAGGAAAAAAATGGCAGTTTCATAAAAAGAGTTGTTGATTAAAAAAGTTTAATTCCATTCAGAATATTTTCTCAGAAATATTGTGGCACTTGGAATTTTTGCTTTTGAGAGCCTCATTGTAGTCTCTGAATAAGGCTGTTCAAGAATCAGAGGCATCAAGATGATATTACTATGGATTTATACACATTTTCTTCTCTCTCTCTCGTTTTTTTCTTTTAATTGGGTAATTTAATACCTACTATAACCAAACAGGTATAAAAGGTCAGAGCATGAGTTAGTCTCCTCTTGGGACACTTTATTATGTGTCCTTGCAGCTTTTAAGGCTATTTCTACTATGTTTAAAGAAATACATCACTAACTTGGGCATCAACCATTTATTTTTGTGGAATCTGCCTCCTTGGTTTGTCCTCCACAACACATCAGGAAACCCAGGCTGTTGTTTGCCTACAAAGGAACTCTGATAAATAATGTTTGCTGAATTTGCTTGTTGCAAGCAGGAAATGCAAAATGAATAAACTGTACAGAAAAGGAAACCTTTAGAAATTAAGATTAAAATATGGCCTAAGGTTAATTATGTATTATCCAATGTTTCTTTTCTTTCACTAACTCATATCTTGGCTTGCATGCGCTGTAGTTATTGAAATTATAATAGAAGAAAATATTTCGGTGGAGAAATTATTACCAATATTTAGATTTAGAGGGAATGCAAAGTATAACATCAATTTAAAACTCATTAAAATTATCTTACTACTTTATTTCTTTTACAAAAGGATTTGGGCTGGATTAATTATAGCACAACCAAATGTAGAGACACCAATGCAATGTTTTGCTGATATTGTCCTTTATAATTATACACTAAGTCTTGACTTCTGATACTCTGTATCCATCCTCTTCTGAAGTTTTTGCTTTGAATCATTGCTTTAGTTTGTGAACTCTGTAAGTAAGAATATACTCATTATTACTATGCTTCTTTCTAGGAAAGAATTCTCAGAAAGACAGCACATTTTTATTTATTGATGTGATGCTCATTACAGGACTCCTTCTTCCCATATAATGACCTGCAAGGCTTGATGAAATCTGGCCTATGGCCTGCATCCAACACCTTCCTTATGGATTGGAGAATTCCATGAGTATCAGGAGGACTTTGCAAACTCATTAATGGGTTTAATTGTTTCACTTCTATGAAAAAAGACAGATGAAAGAGAAGGAAAAACGTGCAGTCTGTGGTTTTGCTGCAAATGCTGGTGCTTTGGTGTGAGGAATGTGACTAGGAGTTGAGCTGGTGGCCAGCAAACATTTCTGGAGAAGCTGGGATGAAGGAGAGTTAGGGAAGTGTTGCTGTCGAGGCAGGATGGGAATGAAGAGAATCTGATTAGAAGGCTGCTGAGAGTAAAACCCTGGTTTATTCAAAATACCCCTCTCTTTTATACAGAGCTTCATGAGGACGAACTTTATTGGTCCTGAAGTGAAAACAACCCACACCACTGGTGCAGTGTGCTTAACACACAGTGATAGAACTTAACTATAAACAATGTGAATAACAAGAGAGATAAAGAATTATTTACATCATTTTCCAACTCTTTCCCAGGCTTCTGCCTGGATAGAAACTCCCGTTTCTCTCTTTGACTGAATCTGAGACCCACAGGGAAGTTGGTCAGGTTTGTCTCTCTGCCCTTCCCCCAGCAGCTCAGAACTGAAGAGCCGAAAACTTGTAACGTCAAAACCTCCTCACTTTGTTACCCACCTTGTTAACGCAAAAAGCATCCAAATCTTCAACCTAAGAATAAGTCAGGTTAAAAATGGGGGAAAAACTTGTGCTACACAGCTGCTTTCATGTAAAACCCAAGCAGCATAGATGAGTCACCATGGAAGTCTTGTAATTTTCTGCCACGCAATAAATTATTACCTTAGCCCGCACTGGAAATGGGGGAAAAGTTAGCTAAAAGTGGTTGAAAAAGCAAAACCTCCTACCTTTCTGCAGCATAATAATAGACATAGTTATCTCTGATGACTCATGTTATGGGAGGTCATGGTGGGAACTGTGGAAGCATTTTGGCATTGAATTTAAAATGAAGTGGCTCCGTTCTAAACAAATATGCTTTTTTCCCCCCTCCCATTTGGGAATATTCTCAGACATTTTTTTTAAAAGCAAGTATTTCACAAGAGATTCAAACTGCGTGAATAATAAAATGTCATTAACTTTATATTTGAAAGCTGAACGGACAAGAAAATAAGGGTGTTATTATTCAGACTTAAGTTTAGAAAAACAGATTTTAGGAAAGTGAAATAATCTACCACTGGAAGTGATAATGTGTGGCTGTTCAGAAACCCATGAAAAAAAACTGTAGTAACTTTAAATGTTCATGAAATATTTATTTGCTATAAAAATAAATATTGTTAGGTTATGACATTATGATCTGTCAGGGAAGGTTCTCTGGGCTGTCATTCAGAGGTTTTTTTAAAAAAATCTATTTTTTGGCAAAATTTTACCATGATTGGGTTGATTAGTTCTGAAAGGATCCTTATCCAGTTTCAAAAAGAATCAGTGATAAAATGAATATTTTCTTAATAGTTGAAGTCATCAACATTAAAGGTGATATTAAAAAAAAAAGAAAAGAAGGGAAAGAAAAAAAAGAAAATAACTCCAATGAAGGAAGAATTAAACCCTTGATCTTCACATTCCTGATAGACTGAAGAAAATCCAGTGTCAGACGCAGGCAGTGCCCCATCCCAGCGCTGAAACCCTCTTGAAGCTCTGCCTTTCCAAGCATAAATAAAGGAAAGAGCACTGGATTGTGACACTAAAAAAGCTTAAATGTCTTTAAAGAAGGTATCAAAATGTGTAGTGCAGGTATTAAATATTTTTTAATGTTGTCGGGATCATTCAATTCAACAACAAAAATTATAGATGTTCAAAAATATCTTGGTTTGTACATTTGTGCAAGTTTATTGGAAAAGCAATATATGTGCTGTCCTCTATCATTAGGAAAATTGATGATTACAAGGTAACTTATTTGGGATACAAAAATTTGTGTAGAGAATGAGTTCAATTATTGTTCAGCACATTGACCAAGCATAAAAAAAAAAAAAAAAGAAAATGCCAAGCAAACCATATTGGACATCTGTCTCAAAAATGTTTAAATCAATAGGAAAGGCAAACTTTCTTTGACTTGTAGTCACAGCCTAATTCCATTCCCAAATTTTCCACAGGCTAGGTAATTACAATTAATCAATGATTAATGCTTTCACTAATAAGAATTTGTTGAGGAGCTGAATATACCATACTTTCAAAAAACATGGGAAAAGGCAGGTTAAAAGAGTATTTCACAGGCAGACATATAGAGGAATCTATAGCAGAAAATGAGTTATTGTTTGATCATTTCTGAAATTTGTTTTGTATTTGATTTATGACTTTATAGTTTACACTTCTAGTTTATCAGTTTTTTGATGTTCATGGACGAAATTATTTCCTCATTTTCTGTGAGTAAAACCAGGCAATTCTATTTTGAGTTGATGGGTGAAGAAAATTGATTTTTCTTCAGCAGTACTTCTTGTATTTACTAATATTTCCCAAATATTGCTATGCAATTTTATTTTACTTTGTTCTTTACAGCTAGAGTTTCTTGAGTTTTTTTTTCTTGAAAGTGATCTGATGAAAAATTTGCTGCAACTTAATAATACAATATTTCATTTAAAATGAGGCCAGAAATATCCCATTTTATTCAGATAAAAGTAGAGCATAGAAATTTTAGAATTTTTTTTCTTGGTTATCCAATTTGTAATGTTCTCATAAAATTAGAAAAAGTAGTTCAAAACAGTGAACAGATATATGACAGAGCATTTGGCCTCATGAATATCTCTAGGGTTTAATTATTTGTCTTCTTTTTCGTTTGTACAGTTTAATCAGAGTCAAGACATGACAAAATGCATCAATTTCCAGAACTGAATATTTTTCCAATAGAAAAGCATTTCCATTACAAATCTTAATTGATTTTATTGCCATTCTATAGGGTATTTCCTGTAGTAACTGGCTTTACTGTCTTTCAGATACAGAAAACATTTCTGGATGTCAAATAAATGCCCATGTTGGTAGTTTACTGTGTCTGTCAGCCACTTTTCATTGCTCAGGAACTTGCCAGATATTTTTTATACATCTTAGAAATATTCACACTGGCAGGAAAACACATTGTCTAGAAAAATCAACAGCTCTGCCATCCAAAATGGACAAACAAAGGGCTGGTTTTTTAGCCATTATCTCTGCCTTAGGCTTTGGAACTCAATATTGAATTATTTGAGGACTCAACATGACAAAAATCCAGAAGGGGAGGGACTTGCTCACCTGTTGAATTAGGACTTGTGGACATGCTTTGTTTGGATGTGATGAATCCAGAAGATTTTCCAGTTGTGTCCCAGCTCCACGTTGAAGGACTCTGGTCCTCCTGCCCTCTGCCCTGCCTGTTTTCCTCTGCAGCCTGGATTTTCCCTGCCAGACATGGGTCTTACAAGTGACCAAGAGGATCCAATCCATATGCACAGACCCAAGGACACGTGGGGACAAAGCAGGTGAGGTGAGATATTCCAACAGGGATGGCTGAAGTCCACCTGCTGTAAAACCTTAGGGAATTTCCCTCTTTAACTCAGGGATTTTAAACAGCTCAGTCCAGTCTGTCATCTCTGGGACTCCTCAAGATAACACAGAATTCTGGAACTGGGAGTTTATTAGGCACTGATAATGGGGCTAAAAGGAAAAACATATGGACTGAGTTCTGTTGTCTTTATTTCAGGCCAAATTAGTCCCTGCACATGATACATTATACATTTATTCAGATATTTTATGTGGAATAAAATAGCAGCAGTTTCCAGTGGGGTGGGAAGTTTTCCCTATAGACAAACCAAACCTGCTGGGATTCTTATTACTTTGGAGCCTGCTGCTACTTCTGAAACAGTTAAAATATTCTACCTTCTGCATTCAGTAATTGCTTAATATTTACAGTAATTTTTATTATTATTATTTTTTAATTCTCTGCATACTTTGAAAGTGCAATCAGTATTCTAATGAGTTTCCAGGTTGCTGATTCCTCTGCTGCAGAATAACTTGCACTGGAGGACTTAAAAGGCATCTCTAATTTCCCTCACTGTCAAAGACCGGGTAGGTCCAACATTTTACTTTGAAATAATGTTCTTCTTATGAACTGCTTATTAGGCAATTAAATGTGCTGTTTAAGCTAGAACTAGCTAAAATTGAAATGAAATTATTTTAAAAGACTCAGTGGTAGCTCTTGTTGAAAGACAGTTATGACTGTGTGGCTGTCAGATAGGGTTTAGAGTAATGAGACACACAGGTAATCAGCATGAGCTGGCAGGAACAGTTTTTCCATGATTTCATTCCAAGGGGACCTGATTAGAAAAAATATTGCACTTATTACTTCTGTGCGAGCATTTTAAGTAGGCTTGGCTAGAAAGAGAATTACATATAGCATTACTATTTCAGGCTTCTAAAAAACTGTAAAGTATGTGTAAAAAGAGGAAAATTGCTATTTCTGGGATTAGTGCTTTAGCAGGCCCTGCTAGCCAAATGTTTTTAGTACTTATAGCTTAAAGGTGCTACTCTCCAGTTGTGGAAGAGTTTCCAGATGTGACAGGTCCAAAATTTGTGAAACAAATGATATAAATTAAATAAGTGAATTAAGGATAAGGTTGTGATTTCCATCTTGCCTGTACAGGTTGGTGCTTTCTTCTGTGTTCTAAAATCCTCAGGCTAGTTTTTGGTTATTACTTCTCATTATGCAAGGCTCCCTTCATTGAAGTGGACCTCAAAACACTCCACAACATCTTTGTGCATTGAACAACCCTTCTCTGATGTATTAGGGAGTTCTTGTTACCCTTGAGAAGACATAAACCAAATTAACCTAAAATTAAATAATAAGAACATCAAAACAGACATCTGACTTTGATTAATGTTAATAGTCTACACACAGTGCAGCAGAATAGGGAAGATGAACTTATCTGCAATCTCTTCTTCCTTGCACCACTTGGGTTGCAGCAGAGCATAGAAGTCCTAAAAGAAATTACTAAATTATCTTAGAAGATGAAATTTCTGCATTTCAATAAACCCCAGTTTAGACTCTTTTCATTTCTGAAGCTTGATGAAGTTTTTACAAGTAGCTACCAGATACTGCCTTATCACCACAGTAGGTCCAGTTGATAGGCAGAGATAATTCTCACTGATGTAGGTAAGAATAAAGTCTGATCATCCCCTTTTGACTTCTCAAAGAAAAATGTCATGATGTAAGGAATCACAAGAGCTCCCACAGATTCTCTTGAAGGAGTCCATGACATACTTGGAAAACATAAAGCTGAACTACAAAGCCCTACACTTTTTAAAATCTGTCAATGGAACACAACAATGCTTTCAAAACTGAAATTGTAATTATAAACTAAATAATCGGCTCACAAAGGGGAAAAAATTGGCTGTTCAGCATTAGCTAGCTACCTGGAGTTATGGTAAGTAGTGCCATCATTCATTTTAAGACATAATGAGATGCCAGGTTTGAAGGCATAATGAGATGCTGAAGTTGAAGGATATTTATTTGATAGTCATCTCCTATATGCTCCCCGATTAGTTGAAGCTGAATAAACCCAACAGCCCGGCATTAGTGACAAGCCAGCAGAGCTCCAGTTGCCTGGAGCATCATATGGGTAATGGATTATAAAATTCATCTCAATAGGTAAATCTGTCGCCATTCCACATTTTGTCTGAAAAACGTGGTAGTGTCATTGGTAACACAGAGCTAATCTTAATACAAAAAGAACCCAAAAGAGCCACAAAACCCCCTCCAAACTAAAACATAGGCCAGGCTTTGGAACAGGCTGCCCAGGGCACTGCTTGAGGGATCACCATCCCTGGAGGGATTTAAAAAAGGTGCATTATCAGGCACTTGGGAATGTGGGTTAGAGGTGGGCTTGGCAGCACTGGGTTAATGGGAACTTGATGATCTTAGAGGACTTTTCCAATCTTAATGATTCTATAATTCTTAAATTTGTAGAGCAGGGCACTGGGGAAAGAAGGTCTGACCTCCCTGGCAGAATCACTGATGTGCTTTGCACTGCGGGTTGTACAAAAGAAAATTTTCAGACCTCAACTTCCTGATGCACCAACAGAACACATTACCCTCTGCTTGTGTGAATGAACAAGGCTGAAATCATACACAAGAAAACCCTTTGTGGCAGCTGGACACAATATCAGGACACTGTGGACATAAAAATCCCATAATTTGGGAACTGTGCATCCAGAGAAGAGCAGATGGATAAACTAGAAACTCTTCTTGAATGGGCAGCACCCTTTGGAGAGGGCTGCTGACATCTAGTGTTTCCCACTCAAGCACATCTCCTGCTGGTGCTTTTCAGGAGCAGAAATGTCTGTGTGTGGTGACAGCCCCTGGGCTGCTCGGGGAGCACAAGGAGCAGGGCTCCAAGACATCTGTTAAGTGAAGAACAGATTGTGGAAGATGCTGGTGTGAAATTCCCTGTCCCTGCTACCTGTGTCTCCAATATCCTAATTTCATGTGGACACTGGGGCAGAGGGAACTGCAGGGGGAGCTGCTTTTGAACATTTACTTTATTTCTCCCCCAGTCTTATTTTCTTGAACCAAGAAGCAATTTCTAAAATCAAGATCAGAAATGATTTCAAGGAAAAATCAAGAAAAGACAATAGAAAAATGGAGGGCCTCACTTCCTAAATCCAACAACAATCAAATTTTACAGTGTTTGCTTTTCATACGAAGCAAAACAAATGAAAAAACCTGGGAAAGAAGGCTTTCACTGATACCGTAGATGCAGTCAGAGCACATAAATATTGCATATCCTCACTGTGATTTGTCACTATGCTTCCTTTTAACCAAACATAATTCTTCTATAATAGTTTCATTGGAGAATATGTTTTGCCTCCCTACAAAAGTTCATTCTCTTTGCTCTGTCTATTTACAGTTTGTGCACACTGTCTGATTACGTTGGGACTGTCATTCTGTGCTGTCATTATTATCTGGATTGTTTTGTTAGCTCTGTTGCTGTTAGACTCATTATTTTCAGCCTGCTAAATGTCCTGACCTAGATTTGATTGCCTACCAGGTGACTCATTATTTAAATTAACTGGTAGATCTACATCAGACATTACAATCTAATTCCTTGAATTAGATTGCCTGCTGATTCTTCCTCTCCAGATGATTGATAGTTTGAATGATTGCCATTTATGGAAAAAAAAAAAAAACAGCTAAGTTTTTGTGTATGAATCAGTATTTAACTATTCCTTTTCTTTTATACTTTAGCCTCAAATTTGTCCTTGAAGCCTCAAAGAAAATCATAGAAAAGTTTAGGTTAGAAAAGTCCTCCAATATAATTGAGATGTAGGGATGAGGATTACAATAATCTTACAGTGGAAAATATTTTAATATTTTAATAGTTTGCCTGCAATAGCCTTTACTTAAATATTCTAGAAAGATATCTTCTGGCTACTCTTGAGGCTGTCATTATTTATATTGCAGATCCTTTGACATGCCAGCTGCAGGGAGACCTTTTTGCTAAATGCAGGAGGAGATGGTGACTTCCCTGAACATCTCTTTCAACCTAAAGGTTACATTGAGAATGTCTTTTTTGCAGTGATGGATGAGTGCCTGCATGAGCTGTATCATTATTTTGTATGGGGCAACCAGTGCAAGTGCTACTCATCAATGAGAATAACTGGTTCACAATCTGTCTCTCAAAGATAAGACACGAAAAGGACACAGACCTTGGGAGTGACTCCCAATCTGTTACCTTAACCACAAAACCATTATGATTGAAGATATCAGATTTTTTTTCATGTGTTTGTCTAGAGAAGACAGTTTGCATGAGGAAATTAACTATTTTAAAAACTTTGTAAGCATTACCATGCACAAAATGAATTGGGAAATTTTAGCCTCTATAATTAATATTGTTTCCAGCTGACGGTGGGTTTTGACTCTGCAAGAAAGAGTTAAATTGCTGCAGTCACACTGAGCTTTAAGCCTGTTAGTGTTCAGCAGAATGGGAGTTTCTTCTCTTGAGTTTTTGCTTTTCACAGCGGAAGGTGTGAGATTTTGTGGCTCTGCTAAAGGTTGCTCTACCTCTTCCTTTTCACCAGAGCATTTGTTCTCTGGTTTTCAGTTTGACAGCTTTGACTGAGGTTAGAAGAGTTCATCTTGTTTACTGCTTCTCTGGATGGGAGTAATGCATGTGTATATTCATGTACCAAAGATGTAAGAGGTTTGTGTTTTGGAGATGGTTTGCTCGTCCTCTCATTGAGACAACTCTATCTGTTCACTATCACAAGGCCCTGAGAAAAGGAGTAATGGTATTTTTATTTTTTAACCCATCATTACCATGAGGATAAGAGAAACCTCTCAGCACTGCCAGTGGAGTGAAGTCTGTAACTCCAAAGGAGGGCAGGGGGGAGTAGACAAGCACTCAGGCTGGTTGCTGAATGCTCTCAGCTCAGTGAACATGCAATCACAGGCCTAATTGTAATCAAATAAGTAATCCAGCCCCCAATCTATAAACCACATAAGGGTATAATTAACATTAAACAAGCACCGAGTCCTGTTAGGTTTAATAGAAGATAAGCATGGCCTAATGTTAAGCATACACTCACCTACCCAATCTCCATGTACTTCAGAGTAGCAGCCTTAAATCTCTCGTGTGGAAAGTGGACTGCTTGAGTGTGGATTCTAGCAGAGAGCAAAGCCTGGGGTGTATAAGAAGTGTAGGTGTTTAACATGTATAGCTGTAGGCAGAAATATGAAAAATTAAGAAAAGCGGTGTGCTTAAGCCAGCCTAAATTCCCCTGGGGACTATGTATCAATGCATAAGGCACCCCATGGTTTATTCTGTCCTACATGAAGTGTGAGAGAGGCTTTATGCATCGTTTCTGCTAGTTTCAACAAGAGCAGTCCTTCTGTGAGGGTCTGTTCTGTGGCACCACAAAGCATTCTGTCCACAATAATAAGGCTGGGGTGGCTAAAGCCCTTGGTGCCCAAGGGACACCCCAAGGCCAGATTAGATGAGGTTTGGAGCAACCTGGTCTAGTGCAAGGTGTCCCTGCCCACAGCAGGGTTTGGAACTGGTTTTAAGATCCTTCCTAACCCAAACCATTCCATGACCCACAGGTGCCCAGACCACCTGATTCAAAAGCATCTTGAGAACTCCAGCACTCAGTGAGGATCTTGTGTCCCTCAGCATTTCAATTGCTGGCTCTCAAAATTACTTGTTAATGAGAAATCAAGTGTCTTAAACCAGGTAGAAATTAAGGGGGGAAAAAAACAAGAAAAATAGAGTGTGAGAGAACAGCAACTTTCTATCAGTACAGTGGAGAATAGAGCAATATATGTTAACTACTGATTGCAAAAGACATAAACTATCAAACTGCTCTGCACAGCCAGGGTAAGGACTGCAGAATTAAACATTAATGCTAAGCTGCTTAAGATGAATGCTGTGACTCCAGATTGTGTACATTAGAGAGGTTGACAGAAGACTAATTTCTAAAGGAGAAAATGTTTTAAAAATTAAGCACAGCCATCAATAAATCAGCCAAGCTTAAAATAAAAATAGGGGTTTGGATCTATTCTGACATTTGAATATAATATAGCGGTAAGAATAAAGGTTTTAGAGAACCATGTTCTAAAGTAGTCAACTATTTCTTTCACTTAATATCTTTATGCTGGAGATGATGTATAAAGAATTGTAACCAATGGTATAGTTCATGGATTTATATCAAACTTCATATGGTACTAATGCTACAGTAGTAATTTCTTGTGGAATATATATATACCAGTGCAGATATTCAGAGTGCTTTACCAGCATTATTTAATGACAGGCACAATGGCCCTTTGAGGTACGTATTGTAGGGATGGAAAAGCTGAGGCACGGCAAGATATTCCTTAAAGCTATTTTGTGAATAAGCAGAAGGGTAAGAATTAGAATTTAAGAGGACTTAGTTCCTCAAAATGACTGGGGATCGTCTCTGCACAATGCTTTTCAAAAGTGATTAAATTCTTAAAATGCTTTCATTCCAAATGCAAATAACAAATGTGGGCTCTAGCCCACTCTGATGTCTCTGGCCTAAACTGTTTCTTTTCACTGCTGGGGCTAGATCCTCAAAGGAGCTTTGTAATCTGGCCCTTTTTAACCAAGTGCTTACATCAATAAGACTACACATGTACAAACTTTAAGTACCTGCACTAATGCCTCTGGGGATTAAAGCCATACAGTTCAGCACCTTAAAAGAATGCAATGCAAATTTAAGTTTTAGTGTCATATGCTGCTTGAGACAATTAATTTTTAATAGAAAAGGCATTGGTTTTGACACACTTCCTCTGGCACAAAAATTAAAGTTCTCACTGGTCCAACACTTTTGTTTATGAGCTCACTCAGTACCACCAAACTCGTTCTGTGTCGGGTTTGGGTAATGCAGAGGTTTTTTGGGACATCACCCAAACAAAAGGTGTCTGAGGATCTTTCTCCAGCTGTGCTGAGTCCTTGGGAAATGAGGAAATTCCTGAGGGCTCCTGTTGTTGGTCAGTTAGACCCAGGTTGATGCAATTGTTCACTCAAAGCCTCACGATGAATGTTCGAACAAAACGAGGTGAACAAAAGGAGAGGAAGAGTGGGATGAGGAGTTTTCAGTTACAGCACAGCTTCCCTTTTATCTTATTTATGGGCCTGACTCCAGGCCACACTTCACTGTAATCATGAAAAGCGTATGTATATATATATATATATATATATATATATATATATATATATATATATATGTCATTAACTTATTTGTTTTCACATGTAAAATGTTTTTGTTACTGTTTTACACTTAATTTACTAATGTATCAACTGAATATGTCTGTCAGCATTTCTTAAGCAGCTCTCAACCTGGTACCTAAGCAAACATATGGATTCTGGCAGGCAATGAGAGCTGCCTTAAGGCATCCACTCCTGTGCCTTGAGTTTTAATTACAGCAAGCAGACATTATTTCTGATGTTTTGATTTAATTGTGGTTTTAGTGATTAAATGTTGTATTTGGTTGTGATTTTTCTTCTGTTTTCCTTCTCTCTGAAAATTAAACAGAAGATAATTTTGCCTTTTCCTCTGATTTGCAACTTGAGCAATTAATTTCTTATTTCCTCTATTGGTAAGATTTCTTTTCACAGCTTGTACCTTGCATTAGAGAAGACTTCACTTAAAAATTGAATACTCTTAGGCTCCCACTGCAAGATGTCCCAAGAGTGACAGACCTGGCATACAAGATGACAGTAGCTGTCTTTAGCTCTCCATGGAGATAAAAACTAAGAAAACACAGAGTCATTCTGCTCTTCAGTCAGAGATGAAAAATGCGATTCAACAGTACATGAATTTCAGCACTTCAGGGATGATTTTATTCACTGGCTCATCCAGACAATGATCAGCTGTGTTGGAATTTACAAGCCTCCTATTTAATATTCAGCAATCTTAATATTCAGTAAACTCTAGTCTAATTAGGGTTATTAGCATGTCTGCTTAGATCCTGAGTTCAGTAGGCTCCTCCAGTGCTCATGGAGCTGGTGTCTGCAGTGATCCTTACAGTAATCACTAATATTTGATTAAGAAAAAAAAAAATTAATCTTTTGATCAGGGATTTACACTGTTGTGAGGAGCTGTGTTTCCATGTTAAATGCAAAGTGTTTGCCTTTGACCGACAAGCAACTTTTTCCCTGTTTTGTGGTAAATTCTTTGTACTTGAAATGAGTTCCAAATCAAAGAAAAAACTTCAGACATTGAAGTGAAACAAACCAAGAATATTCAATTGGATACTATCAAACTGTATTGCTGCTTCATTTCAGGATACATTGATAATATTCCAATGTATTCTATTTTATTCATATTTCAATATTGCACTGAATTTCTTACGTACATAACATATTAGTTCTTTTATAAACCTCTCAGTGAGTCTGATGGGGTGCTCTGTGCCTTGCCTGGTGCAATCTGGAGGACAGTGATTAGCAGTCATATTCTGAAGGTGGAAGCTGCTCTCCTGGGAGCTTTGCCTGGCACGCATGACCTGCCATATGGCCGTGTGTCCAGATGAACACCGTGCTGCTCGTGGAGTTCAGGATATCAGTTCCTCAGTACAAAGAGCTCTCCCTTGTCTTTCCCAGTGCAGGAATGTCAGCAGACAAAATGACCAGCAAGACTCCCACTTTTCCTGTCCATTACACACGTTTGCAGTGAGCTGTGGCCACATCTGCTTGCATGTGGGAACCCAGGGCTTCCCTCTGGCTGCCCTGGAAGGTCTGGGACCCTGGCAGGGGTCAGGAACCCCCCTGGACAGAGCCCCCCTGGACAGAGTCTGTGATCTCTGTCCATGGAAAAGAGTTTTCAATCTTACAGGATGAATTACAAGCTATGAGTGTTTGATATGAGTAATGATTAAGTGTGGCAAGGGTGCAAAAGTAAAATTTTAGGATTCCAGATTAGGGGTCCAAAGGGGACAAGATGGAGGAAATTGGGTGTGCCTTGTCCTTTTTCTCCTTCTTCATGCCCTCCATGTTTCACTCTGGTGTTGGCATTTTTCTGTTGGTTCAGGCTGGGGACACACTGTCCAACGTAGGTGACAGATATTGGCACGTTCTTGTAAATCCAGCCCAGGGAGTTTCTGGTATTTAATGTTTGTCACATCCCACTGAGGGCAGAGCCCCACACGCTGCCCTGCAGGACAGAGCTGGGCAGGGCAGCAGAACATGTTAGAGATAAACAGAATAAACAACCTTGAAACCAGCACAGACCAATTATGGCTTCTGCTTTGGCAGTGGGGCAGAAAGACAGAGACTTTCTACAAACTCAGAATTATCAATACCAAAGATTCCGACACTTGTGGAGCACAGGTTCTGTTGAATGAGTCTCTGGGATGTTCCAGGATGCAGGCCCTCATTAGGTTAGGCATGGCCATAGCTGAGCATATCTCCAATTAACCTAGCAATTAATGGAAATATTTCCAGGCTGCCATGCCCTACTTGTGCCTTGTAAATAACAGGACAAGGTTTAGACACTCAGCTGCTCTCTGTCCCTTGACCTCCCATGAAGGGAAACCTGCACACACCCTTTGGAACAGGGTGAAAGAGAATCCCATTCTGCAGTTTGAGTGATGAGGAAAACCAGGTCCTGGGCAGAGCAGCACTGTCAGCTTAGTGACCTTTTGCTAGTTGTGGGTTTCCATGAGGCAATCCCAAAGCTCTCTGTGCTCCATAAGGGGTGATCTGCTGGGACTATCCTGTGAAAGCAGCTCAGTGAGCTTTGTCCTTGGGCAGGTCCAAAATACAGGCTTTGCTACACTCGAGTGCTAAGGGCACCAGGAAACCCAGAGGTTATCCCTTATTTTCTTGGCTGTATCTGGTCAATCCCTGCTATCTCAATCTGCTCAAGAGTGATGGTGCAGTGCCAGACACGAATCCAGTGAGATGTTGTCCCAGTGTGTCGCATTCTCTGTACAAGCCTCAGCCATCACCAAACAGAAGCAGTTTCACAACATATGCAGAAACAGAAGGACTTAGGAGGAGGGAAAATAGGAATATTCCAAAGGAATTTTCATAATTTTCTCGTGTTTTTCTTCTCAGACCTAAATCTTTCTGTAGGATCCACACCTGGCAGTGTAATTAGCCAAAGTCTGCAGCAGTAGCCATTTAAGCTATGAGGCTTCTGAGGTCTGAATGTTTCTCAGCCTCCTCAATCCATTTTTGCAAATGTGCAAAAATGGGATTACTGAGAGGCTTTGTCTGGGTTGCTTTAGATGTAAATCCTGAAGAGTTTTTAGCTGCTAATCTGAGAGTTTGTCTCCGAAGGCTGATGACTCTTAAATCTATCTTGCAGATTTAAATACCTCACCCTTAATATCCAGCGCTGGGGTTAGAAATGCCACTTACCCTTTTCATCCCCTCTCTGCTCTCTGAGAAGGTTGATAAAATTACCAGAAGAGACAGATAAAGACGAGCAGAAGGGTTGGGAGGAAGGAGACAGACATTTTTCCTTGCTCAGCTCAGCTTGCACTCTAACAGGTATTTACAGTCTCTGGCTCGTGGTGCTTGTACTCAACTGTGTCAATCTGCTTCTATCCACAGGCTGACTGTAGCTAGGAGCAAGATAATTTATCTTTCTTGCTCTTACCCTTGTCTGTGTCCCCACACATTAAGGATGTTTCTCAGGCAGCACAAATATGTGTGAAATCTCTTGATTGCCTTTGCCCCTTGTGAAAAGACATGGTGTGCTCTGTCCTTGACCAGTTATTGTTATGCCTTCAGAGCTGCCTGATGGATTCACAGAGCACAAGCACAAATTCTGATGGACTGGAAAAAAAAATGTATATAAATATATAAAAAAAATATCTATGCTCTGTAGTGGAAGGGCACAGCTCCTGGTGACACTGGCTGGCAGAGAGCTGCCAGTGCTCCGTGAGCTGAGTTTTCATATTTATGGGCTGCTTTCTAAACAACTGGTTCCAGGTGTTTATGGACTCTGTGCATTCCTCCTCTGTCTTTCTAAATTACTCTTTGTGGGTGCTGCTGCTCTTTGCAAAGGTCACTCCTCCCAAAAGGACCAGCAGCAGCACTAGCACCATTCCCCTTGCACAAGGTATTCCCAAATCTGCAAAACATAGCAGCTCACAGTCATTTCTTCCTTGTCAGCTGCAAGGATAAAAATCTGTGATTTATTTTTTCCTCTTCCTCGCAGTGTGCAGAACTTCTGTGGACATTTTTCACAATAGCTAATTATTTTTTAGGAAAAGACTAAGACTAAGTAGAGGCTGGGGGAGAGATACAAATTATTTTCAAGTGGTCAAGTTCTTCATTCTCTAATTAATTCCTGATACAAATGGAGCCTTCTACACATAATTTTCAGGCTAAAGAGAATTTTTGGTGCTGATAGACCTCACACAAAGCTGAATAATGCAGATTGCAATTTTATATTCCACATCTCTCAAGTGATAAATATAACATCTTCCATTTTCAGTACCAGAAAAATATTTAGCTATTACAAAAGAATAGTCTGTAAACAAAACTATGACTGTAAACCACCTTTGGGAGACCAATATATCATCCTGGAATTGCCTCAAAATATTTGTGTTTAAGATTGCTGGGGTTGTTTATGTCACATAGTCTGTGCTTCTGGCCCACATGCATAACCTGTGGGATTGGCAAAGAAAGTCAGGTTTCTGATGCATCAGAAAAACTGACTGAAAATCTATGAGTGAATCTATGATTATTTGAGCTCTCAAAGTAGTTATTTAACCCAACATGGGTCAAGTACAACCTATTTCTATCTAGGAGATAGAAAGCTTTTTTGTTTTTCCTGTATTGATGCCAGTTGAATAATGTCATTTTATATCAGGGAAATATCCATCTATCAGTGACTGGAGATTCAAAAGCCAAGGTTTGATTAAATTAGCCATTTTTATTTTGGGAAAAATGTCTGTAAAGTATCACATAACACAGACATTAGTGTGCTTTATGACTCTGAAATCCTCACTTCTGTCTTTTTCAAATGTATTGGAAAGAGTGTTATAGATTGAGTCCTAACACTGTCTTCAAGAAAATTGAGAGCTAATCTGTATTTTACAACTGTAATCAACAGATTTATAGGATTACATGAGAAGTATTGGGAAGCAGCAAAGAAATACCTTTGCAGATTGACAAAATATACAGGAAAATAATATTGGGACTGAATAAATCCACCTCCTGTTTCAAATGCTTAATACCAATATTAAATTTTTAATTAGGAGAAAGTCTTGTAAGTTCTGTGCAGCCCCTTTGAACTTTGCAGACTGTTTTTTGTCTGGAACAGGAGCTTCTTCAGGAGGCAGTTTTGGAGAGCAGCTGCTGACAAATGATGCTGCATGCATTCCTAGCAAATCTACTTTGCAAATGTACAGCCAGAATCCAAATTAAAGATGAAAACAGGGCATAATTAATGCCAAAGAAAAAGCAACAGGAATATCTGGAATATACAGTTAAGATGGGAGATAATCAAATGCATGGCAGCTGAAGCCAAAATAAAACAGTTAGATGAGAAGATGTGTGTTTAGCAATGTAAAAGAGGTAACAGATATGGTGTAAGGTCAGAGAGAAACAGCCAAATGGCTCAGGTCAGCTCTGGGACCTCCTAATCAGGGAAGTCAGGGCTCACAGCACGGAGGAAATCTGTGAAATCTTTTTGACTGTATCCATTGCTATCACCCTACAGGCACAACCACGTCCCCACCAGACCGACTGCTTTGCTGTAAGTCAGTGAGAAGCTCATTTCAGTGCTGTGGTGCCTGGGATGCAGCACTGTGCTGGGTGCATCATTGGTGTCTTGGAGACCAGATCTGGAGGTTGCTCACAGGCCAGAAGATGATGCCAAGGCAGCAGAAGAGGACCTGCAGCACTTGCTGGGTTTGCAAAGAGCTGAAACGGAACCCACCTGTGTCTGCCAGAGGTGTGTGTTCCAAAAAACCCTTTATTTAAATTGTCATGAGAATTCTGTCATCTCTCTATGGGAGATTTTTAAATTGTATAAAACCCTTGACAAAACCCATTTATTGGTCTGGAGGACATCAAAGCTCTCAAGCAAGCAGGAATATCTTGATGTAGTAGGAGTTTTCTTGTTCTTTGGACAGGAGCAAAATTCAGTGACCCAAGGAACACTGAATTTGAATCCCAACTCTCTATGAGTTCTATATAAATATAGAAGATATACTCATAAATATATATATACTTATATATACTCATAAATATAGAACTCATACAACTTTCCTAATCATAAATGGTAGAAGACAGAGGGCTACAGCAGGTGAGACATTCCAGTACTTTGTTTTTCCCTAGACCAGACTTGAAGGGAGACTCTATTTACAAAACAGCACCAAAGATACTGAACCACAAATTGTCACCCAAGCTTTTCATTTTGGAAAAAGTTTGGCCACGCTGAAAATATTTTAGCTTCAGTTTGTGGTTTGTTTGTTTGCTTTTTTCCCCCCAGTTTTTATTGTAACTTAAAGCTTTTTTCCCCCGTGTTGTTCAGAAATGTTCTGCTTCTCCATCACCTTATCTGGGCTCTGTCGAAAGCCTGTGTTGGCCTCAGATGTATGTGCAGCTCCTGTTGAACTCAATGGCACTTCTTAACCACAGGTATTCAATTATCTGCTGCTAATGGTCCATCCATTTTGAAAACACCTATTGCTTTCTCTAAGTATCCTCTTAACTCATCCTAATATTGACCAGATTCCTCTGGAAAAGGCATCTGCTGAGCGTGTGTCAGGACATCACTTACCAGTGTAGCCTTTTCTTCACTGGATGCTCTCTGAGTCTTATTTCAACAAAATTTTTCTCTGTTCTACAGTGGTGATTCTTTCTGTGCGTGCAAAGTACAAAAAGTGCAAAACTTGAACTTCAATGAGAACCTTTAGAAAACAGTGTTAAAATTTAAAGTTTATCTCTGGGAGAAGCCAGGATGGTTGTGGTGAACTCCAGCTTGTAACCAAAGTGCCACCAGCTCTTAAATGGGAACAGAAAGGATTGTAACATTTCACCCCAAAGGGTGCCAACACCTGTAGGACAGAGCCTTAAAGGATTTTCTGCTACAGAAAAATTAGAAACAGAGCAAATGCTCCTGGGTTTGCAGGAGAGTTCTTTTGTGTTCAGAGTTTAATCTTTCATCACAGTGGTGGTGCGGGTACCTGAGTCCCAGCTAAAGAAAACCTGCTGGCTATGGGACAATCCTGGCTCTACAAAGCAAGCCATTATTTTTGTCCCGAGCCTTGCCTCACCAGCAGCCCCTCCATGTGGGTACCTGCGGGCAGCATCCTCACAGGGCACAAAAGGTTGAGTAAATTGTGCATTCAGACTAGGTGAGCATTGCTGAAAGCTTCCTGACTGCCTGGTGGCAGCAGCTTAGCACGGACAGCACAGATTCTCCTCCTCCAGCCCATGGAGAACTGAAGTCTCTCACATGTTCACCTTGACAGATCTGGGTTAGCAGCATCCCTGACAGCCCAGCTGTCTCGTGTCCCCATGTCTCTATTTGGACGCAGACAGCATATTTTAGGAGGGGCAGGAGGAAGAACAAGAACAGCTAATTTGCCCTTCTGAAGGAGCTGTGGTTTGATGAAATCCTGCCAGCCGAGCGGTGCCACGCTTTCTGCCGTGCCTCGTCACTGTCACCAGGTTCTCACTCCTGATCCATGGCTGACAGGCTGAGATGCAGAACTGGAGATGTCCCTTTTTCTCTGTTTATGAGCTTCATGTACTTGCTAATTGCTTCAGAGGATAGTTAAATTTTATCTTGCAAACCATATTATGGCAGGTATTGTTTTTGCCTTTATTCCTGGTAAATGTAGTGTGTTGTTTTCTTTGGCACATCACAATGACAGTAGTCTTGGGTCTGGCTGTTATTTATTTATCAGTTCAGTGACTTCACTGTGCTAAGGCAAATACAAGGCATTGTCTCTGGCCATAGGGGACAACATTGCATTTGGATGCTTTTATTTACTGATTGATCCTTATTAATATAAATTTCTAGGTTTTAGTCAGGTCATTTTCACATTCATTAAAAATGCATGGCTAAAAAAAAAACATGCAAAAAATTGCACGTGGTACTTCAAATCAGAGTTTTTCTGATTTATATTTATTTTCTGAGATATGAGGCAGGCAAAAGTTTTCATGGAATATTTGTTCATCTTGTGGGCACCCAGCAGGTTTAGACTTTAGGTCACAGTACCCCTAAGTGACACATGAGGGTCTCCCTCTGAGCAAGTACAACTTCCACTGTGAGCAATTAGCAGTGTTAATATAAATTAAATCTAATTTTGGCCTGCACAAGGTTTCTGTAGTCAGATTAACAAGGGCTGTGAAAATCTCCATCTTTGGCACTGCTGGCACAATCCCAGGGCATTACACTCACCCAGATATAAAAGTCCTTTATTGCACAGTAGCACTTCCCACACAGGAATAAGTTCTTCCAGAACATGTATGTGGCAGCTTCTGTTTGTTTGCACTTTCCCTACACTTGTTTTACTTCCCTTTGAGAAGCTGTGACAGAGCCACATGAAACCTGCTGAGGAGAGGGGAGACAGGCTTGTGTCTGCAGGGATGGGCACTGGGAAGATTTAGGAACTGCTGAAGGTGAATTTTGGGTTGAAACCATGGGCACTAAGGGCTGATATAGATGCATCCTTAGCTTAACCTCCATGGACATATTGCACATCCTTTTTAGTTCTTTTTTCCTCTCTAATTGCTGTAATAGATGGAAGTGAGTAAGTCTCCTTTGTTATTCTAGCATGAAGTGTATTTCACATAAATCATTGTGTCTCTGTGGCCCACTAAAGTCCCTATGCTAATTTGAATTAATCGCTCTGTTCTGGGCAGGTATCTCATGGCACAGTCCTTCATTATACCTATAATTTGTTTTGTTTTGTTGTTGTTTGGGTTTTTTTTTCCCTTTAAATAAATTGGAGATGCCAAACAGAAGCTGAGGGTAAACAGGTAGCCATAGAGCACACAGGGATTAGTCTCAGAGCTCTGTTTATAAATTACCAAACAACCATTTCATGCAAGTAAGATGGTGCACAGGTGTTCAGGCTCAAACAAGGGGATGAATTTCTGTCTGCTATTCCAGCAGGATGCTCCAACTCTGTACCCATTGGAAGAATGGCAATGGGTTGAAATAAAGATGTTATTTATATTTTTGACAGTGCTGATCTGAAGTAACTTATTGGGGAGACAAAATGGCTGAGCTCACAGGTGTTGCCTGGTTAAAAAGAATGATGGCACAAAGTGTCCACTGGTGGTTGAAATTAGGTCTAAGAAGGTCTGTTTGCTTAAAAGACCTTTGCTGAGTTCATCTGTGTTTTGTAGCAGCAAAAGGCTGACCTAAAGCTTCACCTCACATAAAGCAGGGAGTTGCTCTTTTCATCTGGAAATGGGTTCCTGGCTGTGTTAGTAGGAAACTCTGTGTTTAGAGATCCCAAATGGGTACAATTAGGTGTGAAATTCAGCAACCTTCACTGATCTATGGGTTGCAAGGTAGAGAAGCCTGGTGGGAACATCAACTCAGCTCTGCAAGGAGCTGCTGTAGGTCCTGTGATTGCAGCCATTCTCTGCAGTGAATCCACATGGAAATCCAGCCTGGCTCTGTTTGCAAGGCAAACCACTCTGTGCCCAGGTGGAGCAGGAGGATGGGCAGGGTCTGGCTGCCATCCAGAACTCTCCCAAGCATCTTCAAAACCCAATGGCAGCAGCCACCACACTGAACACCCTGACTGCCCACAAGTATTCAACATGTTAGGAAGCCAACAGAGCTTTCCAGCCATATTGCAAAGCACTCTCCTGGAGATGAACCTTGATGTCTGCTCTGAAAAGCCTTCCCAGCACAGTTGGGGCTTTTTTGCTTTGTAAATTTACTGGTGTAATGCTGAGTAAATTCGAAGCAGCTCCCAGTGCATCTTTTCTACCTCTTTTTTCTCTTCTCCTAAGGAAAGGGGTCTCTCCTGTGAGGTGTTTTATTTGTAGAATGATGTAGCTGACAACTTGCCGGAAGGTTTAAGCCACTGTGCTGTTTGAGACTGGAGAGGGGAAATAAGCAGGAGCAGCTGGGAAATCAGGAGGTAGCCCCATATCTGTGAGGGAACAAGGCAACCACATGGCAAATGAGGGGATTTCATGGGTATATTTAAATTCATGCTCTGGAAAAAGAGGAAATCAGATGTCACATATCTGGAAATGAGTGTCCACGTGGATATTTTTGTGCAGCATTTAAAGTTGGTGAATCACAGAGTTAATGACTGCGTGGGATATTTCTGGTGTGGGCTTTGAAGGCCCATGCTTCTCCAAAATTTTACAGGAACAAATAGTTATGGTGAATTAATGCCTGCTAATTATTGCATGGGAGGAAGCAATCTGTCAGGGAAGCATCCAGACAAGGGGATTCTCATGCATTTCCTCATGTCTCCTTGCAGAGGTGGAACTTCACTGGGACTAAGGACACTTCATGTGCATCACTGAGGCAGAATGTGAGCTGCAGAAATCATGGCTGAACAAAGCTGGGTTTGGGGATATGGGCCAGGCATTGTCATGCTCTTCACCCTTTGCACCACCACTCTTAAATCACATTATATAAAACCATTAAGATGGTGTTTGGAGAACTGGATGAACTTTTATATCTGTGTTATCTAATCCTTGCTCAGAAAGGTCTGACAGCTGTGATTAGGGAGACAACTCTTTAAAGGGTTTCAGGTGACAAACTCCAGGCTTTCTCCACCAGGATCTCTTCACAAAGGTTTGTTAAATAGGGCACTACACTTTCATAGCTTTTGTTGTTCTGACACTTCTGACTAATTCAGATTGAGTTTCAGTCTACTGGACTTAGTGATTTGCAATTCAAAGCCTCAGAAAGTGAGTTGCAAAGCCAGACACTTCTTGAGTTTGGGACTTAAAAAAAAATACCCAAAAACTTTGGCAATTGTTAGCTGAAATGCTGACTCATCAGTTGTGTCACTTTTTTTTAACCTGCCTAGGTGGCTAATTAAGGATTTCCAAAATGAAACACGGTGCGAAATGGAGAAGAGCAAGGAGAATTTGGTTGACAGGAGATTAGCAAAGAACAGAGTTGGATCTAAAGGGAACATTATCCTCTGTGCATCCCTGAATTGAGCTGCAGGGGTGTACCTGCTGGCTGGGACTGCTGAGGAGTGCACAGGATGTATAATAAACTGCCAGGTCTACTATATCTTTCATGAGCTGACTGAATGCTTTTTTGGTCTCAAGTGAAGACAGCACAGAGCTAATACCCTGCTAACCCGTATCCTGCCTTGGAGCTGCAGATAAGCCACCAACACTTGATGAAGGGCTACAAAAAAAAACCCAGTTAAGCCTATGTTCCGGTAGCAACAAAGAAAAATGAGAGCAAAAGGCTTTAGTATGTTAATTTGTTTCTTTTTGCCTTCTTTTTTTTTTTTTTTTTTTAATTTGCAAAACTGAACACAGGCCCTCACTGAACATGGGTTAATTTAGGTCTCTGGTCTCACATCTGTCTCTTGGAATGTACTGGCTATATAGGAATTCCCACAGCTGTAGGGGAAAGAAATTGCCTTTGGATTTCTTAATGATTAAATAGTAAAGACACTCTAATTTATGCATTTTATTATTTCAAATACCTTCACTGACAAATGAAATCAACCATATTTGAATTTGTAGCTATCTAAATGTGTCTGGCTATTGGATCTTAATGTAGTGTTGAGCCCTCATCAATGTATTCACATTATCATTGCTACAGAGGGATGGGGACTGTATTAGTCCAACTCTCAATCTTGGTGTCATTAGAGAATAAGATTGAGCCTAGACTAAAAGCCTAAAAAATAGAATTACACAGATCTTTTTCTGCATTCTGTTAAAACATTGACAAGGGTTTTATTTTCAGGTATTTTCTGATCATTTGGAACATCCCCAGATTATTTCAATACTAATTTAACAATGAATATTTACAAATAAATCTATATTAATGGTTATGATAGCTTCTTTTCCAGATATTCAGAAGTTCCAGTGTGGAACTAATAAACCCCCATTTTTTCTAATTATTTGCAGGATAATTCCCATGTACTACAGGAATTAAACAATTTGCAAATAATTTTCAGAAAATCAAAGGACATCTAATCTTAGCAGTGGACAAAATTATATCACTCAGAACAAAAGCTCTTTTCATGCTCTTCAGAAAATGAAATGATTTGTTTTGTAAAAACACTTACTAAAATTCACATTATACAATCTGGCTATGAGTGGAAGTTGTTTTTTCTAGATTAACTCCACTTTTTTCTAATATCTTTTTGGCATGCAAATTAAAAATAACAAATGTCCCAAGAACATTTTCTTTATATTAACCTAAACATTTTACTTTCATGTTTTTAATACATTTGTTTGGAGTTGTTTTGTTTTGTTCTTTTTTTTGCTTTTCACTTTTTAAAATTCTTTGTTACAGTTTAAATCTTAAAAAGGTATTATGAACTTGAAAGGTGAAAATGAAAAAAGTTAAAATACCTGCTTTACTTTATTTCAATCTTAATAGAAGTTTTAAGTTATTAATAATAAAATTACTCATTTCAAAATATGTTTTCATTTTTGATATCAGAAAACAATCTAAAATATTTTAAAATACCAATGATATGCGAAGAAAAACTTGACACAGATTTATATATTAATTTTCCCAAACTATATTCAATATCTTCTCCCTTTTTTTTTAATTTGTTTGTTTTGGGTTTTTGATATTTCTTTTGCCATCTATCTGGTATCTCTAATGGGTGTGCAAACCAAGCACTTGGAGCATGACAACTGGGAATGGATTGAGATATTCCAAGGAAGGAGAAAGGCACAAAACTGCTGGGGGACTGTTTAAGATTTAATTAAAGCAAGAAACTTGAACCAGTGCTGTAATTTTAAAGTGTTTTTTAGAGTTCACTAAGTCAGAAAGTTTAACTAAATCTTTGCAGAAGGCAGGATAATTCACCAATCAGTAACAAGGCCTTTCTGCTTGAACATGAAAACAACTGAGACAGTGACTTAGGTAAAAAAAGGTCACTATTCGAGCATATATATCTGTATAGAAGAAAAAAGATTATTCCTTTATGGCTCTGAACATCATATGTTTATTTACAATATGTCATTATTATTTCACAGTCTCATGTCCTTTATGATCTCACAGTCTCGTGTACTAAGCAGGAGAAAACTGAA
Organism: Lonchura striata; assembly: GCF_050655825.1. Classification (NCBI taxonomy): domain Eukaryota; kingdom Metazoa; phylum Chordata; class Aves; order Passeriformes; family Estrildidae; genus Lonchura; species Lonchura striata. The sequence goes on along the minus strand of NC_140709.1, from coordinate 4,551,092 downwards.
GAGGAATCAAAGACATGCAGTGGTAAAATAATTAATCTTTAAGAGAGGTCTGGTTGGGAAATTTATCATGATTAAAAGAACACTGCTGCTAATAAAGCCCCTGATTGTTTCTGGCTCCCAGTTCTGAGCTCTGCCACTCCTGGAGGCTCCACCAGGAAACACTGCATCACCACATTTCTGTCTGGTTCCTTCTCAGATAACAAAATATTTAAGGATTCTGGTTTTATTAGCATTGAAATTATTGTTTTTCCTCTCCTCTTTCTGGCTTGTTTCCTAAAACAATAGTAGAGTGTATCTCCAGTTCCATTGACTTCCACTTCCCATTAATTACCTGGAGAAAGCCAGTTTAATTATTTCTGTCTAAATGTTTCTTGTCTAAATGATGCAAAATTTACCCAGAACCCTACCAGTTCAGGAAGTCCTTTCTAGGACACACCAAGCACAGCTCACAGAATGCAACTGATTTTCCACAGCAATTTTTATTTGGTTGTTTAACTTCTGGAATTCTTAAAAAAAAAACAAAAAAACCAAAAAAAAACAAAAAAAAACAAACAAACAAAAAAAAACCACCTTTTTCAAGTACAAATGTGTTATTAATATTAAAGGAAAAAACATCCCTATTATGTTGACATAGGAAAGATGAGTATTATGAAGAAAGTATTCATGAATTTGCTTAATGGTCTTGCTGCTCCAGCTTTTGGATTAGGGTGTTCTCATGGTGGGATTAAGAGACATCCACAGAAATTAATGGCAGGAGCACCTGATGAATATTAACAAAACCCAGACAGCTCCAGGTATAAGCAATGATTAACCTGCCTGCTTTACCTATGCCAAAGCCTCAGAAAGCTCAGCTTACTGCTCCTGCCACCCAGGTGTCAAGGTTTATGCAGTATAAATTACCAATGAAATCGTACTCAGACTGCATAAAATACAGTTTTAAAATACAGCATCAAATAAAACAGAGTCAGAGCGCCTGCAGCGCCATGTGAGGATGGCAGGAATTATTTATTTATGTGTTTCAATCATTAACCATGTTATTTTTTAAACTACAGGTTAAATAAAAATTTGGAGAGCAGAAACTTTGGTTTATCTGTAGCTCGAGTTCTTTTAAAGGAACTTTTTCTTTTGTCAAATATGTCTTTTTTATCTTCAATTTAATTTTGCAATTATTTCAGACAAAATAACTAACTTTTTGCTAAAAAAAAAATTCTTAGTGATCCATAAACACAATTTTTTCTGCATGGGACAAATGGCTTTTCTATGTTATGCCCTGCATCACAACTTTAGCATAAATTTTTATTTACACATACAGTGGTTCTCTGAACGAAACTAGAATTTTATGCATTTTCTCAAAGAAGCAAGGAGCTGAAAAAGGACTATTTTCTGAAGTTATCTGAAAATATCCCCAGTGCCACTGAGAATTTGGCTTTGAGTTTTTGAGGTATGTAGAGTGAAACCTTGACTTGCCAAGGACTTTTGCTATGGAATTTAAGCCTTCTGCCCATACAGCCTTGCAAAGGGATAGGAGAGCTGGGGTTGTTCAGCCTTGAGAAGGCTCCAGGAAGATCTCAGAGCCCCTTCTGGAGCCTAAAGAGGTTCCAAGAGAGCTGGAGAGGGACTTTGGCCAAGGGCCTGGAGGGGCAGGACAAGGGGGAATGGTTTCCCAATGACAGAAGGCAGGGTTAGATGGAATATTGGGAAGGAAGCATTCCCTGTGAGGATGGAGAGGCCCTGGCACAGGGTGCCCAGAGAAGCTGTGGTTGCTCCATCCCTGGAAGCATCCAAGGCCAGGTTGGACAGGGTTTTGAGCACCCTGGGATAGTGGAAGTTGTCCCTGCCCATGGCAGGGGCTGGGATGAGATGGGCTTTAAGATCCCCTCCAGCCCAGCCCATTCTGTGATGCTGTGATGTACACCAAGAGACAATTAGAACAACCCAGCAGTGATCTGCACGGGGATGCTCTAAGGGAATGAGCAGAGAGGTGAATGTAAAGAACCTTTTCCCTCCTGGGGTGCTGAACTGCCCCACCCCACCTGCAGAGCAGCTTGTGCAGCCACCTTCCCACCCTGCCCTGCTTGAGCCGTGTCTGTGCTCGGGGTTTTTCGGGCACACTCCTGCCCCAGCCCCTCTCTGCACCTCATGCACGGGAACCATGGAAGAGCAGCTGCCCCTCCTGCACGGGGCCATCAAAAGTTGCAACTGCACTTAAAATTCATACCAGAGCTTGTTCTGTGCTGACCTCCCCGTGTAGACAAGCCCTTTATGAGATCATCTGCAGCTTTGATGATAATGGCGGCTTTATTTTCTTCTATTAGGCCTTGGGGTGTAAGAGCTATTGTAAATCCTCTTGCACTTGTGCATGCTATTGCTCCTTATTTCCCTCCTAATTCACAGTTCCTATCCCCTAGGCCAAAATACTGATGTAAATAAGGTTTTTATTTTCATTTTTCAAAGTTATAGCTCTACAGAGTAAGAGACAAAAAAATCTACATGTTTTCTTTTTTTCGGGAAAAGCGTTTTTTTCTGAGGAGGGGAGCTTTACATAAGAAAGGTCAAATGCTCCCTCTCACATTTGATTCATTTAATAGCAGGATGCTCTTTTTGGCCATCTGCTTATTGTTGAATTAATTGTCAATTAATTGTCTCTTAATTGAAGCATTTGTTTCCAATTTTCAATGATTAGGAGGGTATTAAACAAGAGAGGTCAACACAATTTAGGAGAATGCTTTAAATTTTGCATATAGAAGCTGGGAATTGTAGCTTTCATTAAACATCACTCTGGTATAATTTGTGTCATTAAAAGTGGCAATTTCAGCCAATTACCACAGCTGTTTTGAGTTTACTTGCTTGAACAATTCCTGATTCCAGGAGTTAAGAAATGCTGAACTCTCACTGTTCTTGCTGCTGCTACGTCTGTTTAAAAATTGAAGTAGTCGTATAAAAAATAATTCAGAAAGTTGTTTTTTTAATGGAAAATATAACTCTTTAATAATAAAAAACACACAGATACCTCTTTATAAAGGCAGACACTAAGCCCTAATTAAGTGGTTTTTAAACTAAGCCAGGCTAAAAGTGAAAGGCTAATGATGGTGGAAGAAAGAGACAAGCCCTGACTGTACCAAGGATGGTGAAAAGGTCCCAGATGCCTTAAGGTGATCTGTGGGGTCCAAAAGTCAGCACAGAGAGACAGCCTGGGTGCCATGGAGTGTAATTACAGTGGGCAGGTGATAAAAACTCTCAGAATTCCAGAATCACTGGGTTTGAAGAGACGTTCAAGATCATTGAGTCCAACCCAGCCCAAACGCCTCAACTCAACCCTGGCACCCAGTGCCACATCCAGGCTTTGTTAGACACACCAGGGATGGGGACTCCACCACCAGGCAGACTATTTCAGTACTTAATCACTCTTGCTGTAAAAAACATTTTCCTAATATCCAACTTATATTTCCCTCCGTGCAGCTTGAGGCCGTGACCTGTGGTTCTGTCAGTGCTGCCTGGAGAAAGAGCCCAACCCCAGCTGAGCACAGCCACCTTTCAGGAGCTGTAGAGAGTGATAAATTCACCCCCGAGTCTCTTTTTCTCCAGGCTGAATACCCCCAGCTCCCTCAGTGGTTCCTCACAGGGTTTGTGTTCCCAGCCCCTCTCCAGCCTCGTTGCCTGCTCTGGATGTGCTCAAACATCTCAATGTCCTTCCCAAACTGAGGGGCCAGAGCTGGACACAAGGTGTGCCCTCAGCAGTGCTGAGTACAGGGAAGGATGGCACCCCTGCTCCTGCTGGCCACACCATTCCTGGTCCAGGAGCCCTTGGCTGAGCCCTGAAGTGTGTGTGGGACCCTCAGGGCAGCAGGCACTGAGCCCCTCAGCCCCAGGTGTGGGGCTGTCACTGATGGATATTGCCCACAAAGAGGTCAATTGAGCCCATGGAAGCCCAGGGCTGCTGATAGCCATCAGCTGAAAGTTTTCCTTCTGTTTTACATTCCATTAAGTAATTTAAATGCTTAGATTGAATAAGAACTTGGTCCCCTAATGCATCTGCTTTATTGAATGGAAATACAAGCTTAGGAAGATATGTTTTTTGAAAGACCCAAACTATTGTGTGTTATTCCCTAGAAAGTCAGATACTAAAGGAAAAAGAAAATCATGCTTTAGTTTAATTAAATCCATAACTTTATTAATCAGAGATTCAGCAGGTTCTGGGGAGAACCTTTTCCTCCACACGTGGGATTTGATATTGCATGTCTTTTTGTACTGAGAAATTTTAGATAAATTTTGGTAAATTTAGAGCTGGGAAAGCAGCTCTAATTCAATGTTGCTTTATTAACACTGCCTTCACCCCAGATTTCAGGATGCCTACCAGGAGGGATCTGTTTTCCCAGTATCAATGCTTAGACAGAGGCAGTTGTGTACGTGCACTGATACAACCATTCTTTTCTTTTGACCACATTATCCCCACTCTCTAATCACAGAAAAAGATCTTGCAAGGGCCAAGCTAACAGAGTTTAGGAGATCAGAAATATCAGAGCCTGAGTAGATAACACTGATTACTCAAAGACTACAGCATGCTCTGTCTTATTTGATAGAGCAGAAATGAAATTTGATTTTGATGTTTGCACGCACTTGAGCTGTACGAGGCTGGATGTACATCCATCTGTCACTGTGTGGAGAAAATTTACAAACTCTGCTCATGCCTAGCCCAGCCTTGCTTGTCTCTTCTCAAAATATAAAATATTATACCCAGTATAACCAATATAAGCGTATGGGATATATAAGGTAGAAAGAAATTTAAAGTGGTGTTTGATACTTCCACGGTGCCTCTCCTCCAAACCCAGCCAATCCCTGGGACAAGCTGGAAAAAACAGCTCTGAGGCAGATGGAAGGACAACTGCAGGGGAAGAAAGGACCAGGTGCTTGGAGGTGCTCAGGGTTTGGAATTTCAGCTTAAATCCCGAGGAAATGAGTCCAAAAGAATGGTAAAATGAGCATGCATTGTTTCTCCCCCTGGCCCCGCAGTTTGTCAGTGAATTGCTGCTGTTGTGTGTGGTTAGGATGGAGAGAAGGATGCTCAGGCAGCAGGAGGATGCTCAGGGAGAATCGAGGTCTGAGTCTGAACGGGATCACAATTCCTACCTACAGTAATTAGCTCACTGTATGCATTCAGGGAAGGACAAAGTGATAAAACCTGTTACAAATCCCCAAATTCCAGTCATGCCCTGTAAACCAGGGGCAGAGATAAATCTGCTTTTTACTCATTTTAGTGTGAACCACTGAGTCCAACAAATCTTTCCTGACTTAGCCTGTGCTGAACAGCTGGGAACCTGTTCTCACTGGTCACACCTGCTGGCTGCAAATGATTTATTTGTGATTTACATAAGCATGAGTGGAAAATATGGCCTGATTGCTCTGAGTACTGCTGAGGAGGTGAGTACAGTAAAGGCAATTTAGTGGTTCTATACCAAGGTCTTTAAAAAAAGGAAACTCATATTTTAATGGCATCTTCACAAATTCAGCAGGACTAAAGCAGTGGAGAATATTATTCATTATTAAGCAAAATGTTTTGTGGAGGTTCTCACCAAATGCTGTGCACAATAATCTTACAGAGAAAGAGGAATATTTAAAGCAAATTTAAAAGCAATAGGACTATGCAGCTGAAAAATAAGCATTATTTAAACTGAAAAAAAATTTTCTGTTTGGTTGAATAGTCATAAGAGTTTGTGTTCATTTAGATATTTATTTATGCAATACAAAAATAATTTCATATTATATGCACCAAAGTTCAGGATAAGCCTTCCACAGAAGTTTGGTTAATTGAATTATCTAACAACGTGATTATCAACATTTTATATTTGTTTCTGGAATAATTTCTTCCTGAATAATTTTTTATGTTAGAATTATCTCTTTTGCTAATGGCTTCTACTTAACATTATGTTACACTTAAGAATTAGAGTGGAATAAATCTTTAATGCCAAAATCTGACATTCTTCCCAAAACACTGGGTTCACTCTCTGGATTAGTTCAGGTGAGAAAGACAGGCTTGGCTCCAGCATTTCACTGACTAATTACAAAAATTTATAGGTTCACCATGAAAAAATCTAAATAATTATTTTGCACCCCATGCACTAAAACCCAAGCTGTTGTTTACATCAAGTCATTGAAGGAAGCAAATAAGATGAATTTCAGCCCTTCTCCTTTTGTTGTTTTCTTTTTATTTTTACATCATCATCTGCTCTACTACCCTGAGAGGCTGTTGTGTCACTCGAAAAGGAAAGCTGTGTCACCAGCAAAGCTTCAAAGGGCTATTCTCAGATGCTTTTATTAACTCTGCATTCTTGCAAACTCATCTCTGCCCAAATTATTCTTATATTTTTCTCAAACTGGTATCAGCAATTTTCATCTTATTAGTGGAGCTTTAGCCTGAAGACAGTTTCTAATAAAGGCAATTCCTGCAGGTACTCTAAATATTCTAAATGCTTTAAAATATCATTGTTTTCCTTTAAAACTTATCAAGCAAGGTTATTAATAAAGTCCTTATAGACTTTGATTAATGAATCTAATCTCCACCGCTCATTCCCTTATGTCAAGCAAATTTCTGAAGCCTAGTTCTTTCTCCTCACAATTTTGCAATACCTAATCTTTCAGAAAATCAATGCACATGGCTGTTAGTTTAATGTTGCTTCTTCCTGACATCCCTTTGAATTGGCAAACTGTTCAGCAAGACACAGAGACACGCGGGGTAATTCACTTTAAATGTTTAGGACCTCATTGCATTTCTTGGTAAATTGAACACAAAAAAATGTGTGAGTTTTACCCTGATGATATTAAATAGGTGTTTTGCTCCTGCTGTGAGTAAAACCTTTGCAGAAGAGAAAAATGTGGGATGTGCTGCCATAGTGTAAAAATTGCTTGGCTTGTTTCAAAGCCATTGAGGAGAGAAATGGTTTTAAATTATTGTACAGTAAAGTTCTAGCATATAAAATCAGAAAAGTGTCAGCTACAAACCACTGGATACAACTGGTGACTTGCTTTTCAGATATCTGTCAGGAATATTGGGGATGTGTTGTCATAAAGTTTGAGTGCCATAATAGTGGTGGCTTTCTGCTGGCAAGTTTGAAATGTCCTTGCAATTTACAAATCTTATCAATGGCAAATTTTTATTAAAAATGTTAAAATGGGAGGCATTCTATAAGAAGTCTCATTTTGAGAAAGATATTGATAATCATAACAAATAAAAATTAGTTCTGGGATTGCTGAAACTAATCTTAACTTCACTGCCCTGGGTTTGTGCAAAAAAGTCAAATCCTGAATAATGTTAATATTTTCAAACACAGATCAGTACAGACACTTTCAAGGAGGATCTTCCTGATTTGCAATCAGTCTTGAACCTGATCAAAGCAGGACAAAGAAATAAAAAATAACTAAGTGGGGATCATTAAAGTGAGATGAATAGCTATATATATAGAGATTAAAAGATCCACTGGCTTCATTTAATAACAGAAACAAATTAAAGTATTTTTGAGATGTTTATATTGATTTTAGTATCACAGCTCCATATATATTCATAAAGCATATATCAGATATAAATAACCTTATTGGCTAAGCAGGATTTTAATTGGGAAGGTAAACACTTCAGAATTAAGAAATGCTAAGTGTGTAATTGTCTGTAATTTTATTTTTGTCCTTTGCATCTCTGTTCTACAATAGCTTACTGAGGTGATGCTGTGGGGCAGCAGGCAGTGGTCAGAGAGTTTAAATTTCTAATTGTAGCTTTTTCTTAATTCTGATATCTTAGGTGATGGTGATAAGGCTTCTTTAGAAATGCCCTTATGTTGATTTTTCAGCTCTCTGCTTCTGTGTTCCTCCTGTTCAGGATATGCTTGGTCTTGGGAAGGAGGTAGAGCAGGATGCTGAGAGCTACAGCTCCTCTGTGGATGCTCAGGTCTACTCTGGGAAGAAAACCAAATCAGGTGAAGTTACCATGGTTTTTATCTTTTTTAACATGTTTTGTTGAAGAGTTGTACGCCCAGTAAAGCTGCTGGGAGCCAGCTGCTCTTCTCACTGTTTGAGTGAGACCCAGAGAATCAGACTCAGGCTGGAAAAGACCCTGAAGATCACTGAGCCCAACCACCCCCAGCACTGCCAAGGCCAGCTCTGCCCATGTCCCCAAGTGTCACAGCCACATGGTTTTTAAATCCCCCCAGGGATGGCAACTCTACCACTGCCCTGGGTGACTCTTTTGGTGAATAAATTGTTCCTAAAATCCAACTTAAACGTTCATTGGTACAACCTGAGTTTTAGATGGATAAGCTTTGATGGATATGAGGATAATATTGGAGTTGTTGCACAATTCCTCACCACAGCTCATCTTGGAAAGGGAACAGTGTTACTGCTGGTTTAAGAAAGGGAGAAGAAACGTGTGGGACTTTACCCCACAGCTCTCTAAATTCTCCTGACTCTCTGATGCTGTCACTGTGACTTGTAGACATGATTCAGCTGCAGGCTGTGTTGTATGTGCTGGCTAGGTACAAAGATAACATGCTCTACCTAACATGTACTGTACAGAAATTCAAATTGTTTCAGAGAAAAAGGTGCTGTTGCAAGCCTCTAACTAATTCCCAATGGACTCATTGACATTATGATTGGGGTTTAACCAAAATTTCAAAAATTTCAAAAATACCTATTTCTGGTATTTTATTTAGTTAATAAATTTTATTGTAATTACCAATGCCACAGCAATAAAACCACTGCATTATAAAATAAATTACCCTAAGAAAAGAACCTCCTATGAAATAAAGGCCCCATAATAGCACACCTCCTTCTCTCTGTCCTTAGTTGGATCACCTAGATTACATGGAAGGCTCTGATTTAAATGCATGCTTATCGTGCTTCTTTAATCTCATTATAAAGTTAAAGAAAAAATTCTGGGAAATTCATTTGGATAGAGCCAAAGAAGACCAAACCTGAGAAATGTATTCCTTTGTAGGCCTTGTGATTGATTTTAAATTATGCTAAAGGAAGCACCTCCATTCCCTTCATTCAGAAGTGAAGACCCATGTTTCCATCACAGACTTACCTCAGCAGTGACTGAATTTTTAAATTCACAGCCAGAGAAGGTATCAGGGAGGAGGAGGCTGATATTTTTAGTGAAATCCTTTTTATCTCTACTGAGCACCAGGCAAAGACATTTGCTGGAAGGATTCGGAGGCTCTGAGAGGAGTGTGGTTATTAGAGCTGCTCAATTGCAGCTTTTGAAACTCCACAGAAAGTTTTCTCTAAGAGTGTGAGTCTCTTATGCTCACCACCCAAACTGGGGAGAAGTGAAAAATCCAATTAACAAAGACTCTTTTAAGGTCGTGTTAAAACCTCATTCCCTGACATGGTCATAATGGACATCTGTGGATATACTACATTTGGAAATTTGCAGCAAAATATAGTCTTGCCAGCAGAGGGTTTTCATATATGGAACATGAAATATTTAAAACCTTGCAGCTTTATTTAATGAATTTTAAACAAAGAATCCTAAAATGCTTGAAAATATTTAAGGGTAAAATAAAGAATTTCTCGCTGCAGTAAACAATGGAATGTTGGCAGCTGGTGCAGTTGTTTTCTATTTTTTTTTTTTGGTTAATGCTAAGCCAGTGAGTTCCCTTGTGTCAGTAAGATGGAGGGCAGGGAAATGTGGCTGGGGGCTCCATCCAGCAATCTGTGTTATCCCTTGCCCAGCTGGCTGGAGCTTGGGAATGTTTTCTGCCTGTTTTGAGTGTGATTAAACCCAATTTCTCAGTGCCAGTCAACATGCACTTAACTTCACACACACAGAGCAATATAAAACACAGAAAACACTTCATCTACCAACAGAGGACCCACATGCAGAAGCACCATTAAATATTTTGGATTTTTTTACCCTTGTCTCCTGCAAGTTTGGCAGACCATAGTTCTCAGAATGTGGTTGCTGAGATTCAACCCATTGCATTGGCCCTGTGGACACAGAAGTCTGAGTTATTTGCTCTGAGTGTGGCTGTATGAGCTGCAGAGATGAGCTGGAGCTGTGGGTTCTCCTCTGCATCATGGTTTTGCCTGATTTTCGTGGATCAGTGGCCTAGTGGTGATATTATATAAAGAAGGATTGACCTGGTCCTCTAATTTCATAAAGAAATATAAATAAAAGTGGCTATGGACAAAAAGTGATATAAAAAATGATTTATCTCTCCAGTTAGTAAGGAAAAGGCTATCAAAAAGATAGTGTGATCTTTGATTTCACTGCTATTTGCAAGACTCACTTTTGGAAACACATGTTGGAGAAATGAGAGAATAAGTGTGTTTAAAAGGCACATCAGATGGTACTAAATGCCACACAGCATTGTGTCAAATAATTTTTGGTTTATTTTTCCTGTATTGCTTTCTCTCTCACTATGGACTAAAAATTCTCTGATGTTTTTTTGGGTCAGGGAAAGCACAACAGCATTTCTGGGAATCTCAAAAGTTCTGTGCACTCTGGGACTGTGTTATAAAGCCTAGTGTGATATAAGTGGCTCATAAACACCCCGTTAAAATCAGTGAGAGCACTGTATCTCACTTTTTCCCCACCTGTTGGATGTTTTCTTTTGAGTCCTGATAACCCCAGAGTAACCCATATAGCCCCTATTTTATACCCTTGCAATTAATGCCTTTTGATCACTAAAATCACCTCAGCAGAATATGTTACTTCTGAGGAAAATTAAATAACATTTTTGCTGCATCTTAAAAAATCTCTCAGCATGTGTCTGTCTATTTCTTCTTCCTCTTCAATAACAATTCCCCAAAGTACCACATGACTAAGCTGTGTTGCAGATATATTACCGTTGTTCCTGCAGGGTAGGTGATTGCAATCTTTTAGAGTAAATTCCAAAAAAAAATGAACTGCTAAAAAAATTTGGTGTTTTACAATGGACACATTCAACATGTTCATCTTTTATATGGTCATTGTCTAGGAGAAATATCCATGGTGGGTGGTTAAAACAGTCCTGTAAGACACTAGAGCAATATGCTTTCTATTTCAAATTAGGACAGCCAAGCAGTTTTATTCTTTAAGGCTGATGTAAAGCTTTAAAAAAAAAAAAAAAAGAAATTAATCTAAATTTAAAGTATTAAATGGTGAAGTTACATAAAGTTGTGTTTCATTAAGATCTTACTGGAAGGTGATTCTGTTTTTTAACTCTTAGTGTATTTTTGAAGGTGTGGTATAAATCTGGGGAATTTCTACTGGCACTGAACAAGCCTTGCACATATATTGCTTAATTGAAGATAATTGGCCTGGCTGTAGAAGTGTACACCTGGCCATTCCAGGATCACGACATCTAAAGGTTAAGTATCACTTCCAGTAAAATCCTCTCAGAGAATTCAGAAGTTGCAAAGCAAAGTTTGGTAAGATATCCAATTTTCTTGCTGACTGTGATTTTTCTGTTTTTTTAATATAAGGTTAATACAGCATCTGAATTTATTTATAACACATCTGCCCTGACCAAAAATGATTATTAAAGCACTTAATGTTACTTTAATAACTGCATTCATTTTGGGCTTTTTCTCTGAATGGTTTTGTGAATTGTTGAAGCTATCTCAGTATAACATAATTATTTGAAATAGAATAGGACAATAAAGATATTCTTCCATTAAAACAGAAGTAATAGGAAAAGCATATAATGTTTCCATCAGCAAATTAATCAAAGTAAATTGTGAAAAACTATTATTCAAAATCACTGTACTAAGAAATTCATAAATATTTATTTAGCATTGCCACCTCAAAACTATATACCATAATTTTATGGCAATACAGATATGATTTAATTTATTTTGTGTGCTGCTGTAATAAACATTGGGACTGAGTTAATTCTCATCTGGCACTAGATTGAGCTTGATTCCTGTGCAGGTAAACTGTACAAAAAAATAACTATTGCATCTTCCAGCTGTAGGTTTGCCATGGGGACACATTGGATTTTCTACTTCATGTGCTACCTAGAAACAAAAGATATTAACTTGTATCACAGTTCTGTTAGAAAGCAAGATTTTTGGGTATTTATGGCTAAGCTGTAAAGCTTGTTTCTGAGTGAATTGCAGAGATTTCCATCTTCTCTAACAAGTTTGTCTCTCCCATTTGCAGACAGAACCAATTTGTTTTATGATATTGTGTGGTTTTGCACTGCAGTTAATGGGTGCAAACACCATGAAAGATTGCAGGGGTCCTTGTGTATTATGGGAATCTCTGTTACCTCAGGTGAGGGTAAATCAGCAATTTCTGGTTTGCAATTAGATTGAAAGGTCTGAGTTAGAACTGAATATCTTAATTCCTTCACCCCTTTTCTACCTGTACAAACATCCATGTTTCTCCCACATAAGCCAGCAGTCTGATTTATGAGTGACCTTCTGGACAGCTAGATAATAAACTGAAAGCTAAGGTGGATTAAATTTAAAAAAAAAAGTAGGAAATTAATTTTTAAACAATTTTTAAACAACTTGATAATTGGTGTTGGCACAAGAGAGGTGCTGGAAGTATGTGGCCAACACAAGAGGAGACCTTAAACCTTCATAAAACTGTGTGTTCAATTTTATTCCTTTGCCATAACAAGGCCAAAAGTTTCATTTCAAGGGAAATGGGGAAGGATTTGCACTCTTTTCCCAGTGGCATGTACTGTTTATCTTCAGTTTTCATCATGTTATGAGATGCCAGGGATCATTTACAGCCATGTGAATAATTAGAAAATGTTCCTATGCAGGTGTATGTGTTCTCTGCTTATCACATTTGTCCTTTAGTCAGGAGATTTTCACACAATGCTGTTAATTGTTCCAGCATCTGATAGCAAACATTTAAAACCAAAACCCCTCCCTCATTACTGAGTTGGTGTCAAAACATTCATATTTAAATATAAAATTCTATTTGTATGCACATATAGGTGAGCTGTTTCCATCATGGATATTTTCCAGAATTTCCTTATTTATTACTAAGATTGTAATTCGGCACAACCATGAGTTGTATCACTGCAGCTCTCAGTGGTTTCTGACTGATTTCATTGAGTTTTGAATGAAAAACTCGTTGTGGCATTGAGTTTTTTAGATCAACATTTATTTATTTATTTATTTATTTATTTATTTCCCCCCACAAAAATTACCTTCTGGAGGAGGCAGGGTATTACTCCAGCAGTGAAATCCCTAAGACTTACACTAGGAAGATCTGAAAGAGGTTTTATTGGTGATATTTATAGATTTTTTGCACTAGAGGAACTGTAGGAAAAGCCTGTGGTGAGACTGAGAGCTTGGCTGGCAGGACTGGCTCTTACCTGGCAGATGCTGCATCTTAGCTCTGCTCTGAGAGGCTTGAAAATAGTAATATTTCTGTGCGATACAGAACAAGATTAGGTATTGATTAATAAGAGTTAGGGATAACCTGCAGGGATGTGTTTTTCCGCTCACCCCTGAGATATCAAAATTATGGTGCTGTCTTTAGTAAAGCTGTAATAATCTCTGTTTTCAAGCTTTTGTAGTAGAGTGCAGAGGAATATCTGAGGACATTTTTGGGTTAAGCCTGATGTACTGTAAACATGCCTCAACATGTATACAGCCAGTTTTCAAATAGCTGAACTGCTGGGTTGTTGTTTTTTTGTTTTTTTTTTTTCCTTAAATAGGAACTGCCTTGAGAAATGCACCAGCCAGGCGTTTTATTTTAAAGGTATCTTAATACATATACCAGAGTGGGACAACTTGAAATCCTGACCAGAGCTTCAGTGACTTTTATGAAAGCAATCATTATCTTTTATTTTTTGTCAAAGCTCATAGAGGTTGTGGGGAGATATTGGGATCCTTTAGGATCTGAACTTCCATAATGACAAAATGCACCCTGCTGCAAAATTTTATCTTCAACTTAGTTCTGCAGCTGAATGTGACTTCACAACCTCATTTTTTCAACACTTATAAGGGAGAAGGATGGTGGACAGATCACAGACAGGTCGAGCTGGTGGAAACACACACATGGACAGCCCTTGGTGTTAAATATTTGGAAATCCCTTCCTCCAAGGTCGAGCGAGACTTGCTTTCTGCCAGCCTGTGCACATATGTCAGTAAACCATTTTTATGGGCTCTGTCTCTCAAAATGTCTGTCTGGTATAAACTTCTTCAGCTCATGCCAATGGAAGCACATTTTGCCTTTACTTCATTAAAGTAAGATTGTAGAATAACAATAATTTCTGAGGCAAAAACTAGTGGGGCAATGAAAGGGGCTTTGGGGTTTTTGTGTTTTTACAAAGTTATCTCTCACTACCTCTTGTGCAAAAGGTGCTGTGACTGCATGGAGAGCAACATCTTCTGGAGATGGATTGGAGGGACCTGACAGAGGGAGCTGGGAAGGGGCTCAGCCTGGAGCAAAGGAGGCTCAGGGGGGACCTTGTGGCTCTGCACAGCTCCTGACAGCAGAGCCAAGGGGATTCAGGCTCTGCTCCCAAGGAACAGGAGGAGAGGGAGCAGCCTTGAGTTGCACCAAGGAAGATTTATATTGGATTTTAGGGAACATTTCTTCCCTGAAAGGGCTATCAAACACCAGAATGGGCTGCTCAGGGCAGTGCCTGAGTCACCATCCCTGGAGGTGTTTAAAATGTGTGGTTGTGGCACCTGGGGACATGGGTTAATGGTAGACTTGGCACTGCTGGGGGAACTGTTGGACTCGATGATCTTTTCAACCTAAATGATTCAACGATTCTAAAAACCTGGTTTGAATGACTCTGAACATGCCTGGGGTCATCCTAACCTGGCCAAAAGAGGATGGGGCCTTGCAAGGAGAGAAGGTCATCCAGGAAAAGAAAACCTGTATCCAAGTATAATCTGTATACATTTTACGAAGGAATAAAGACATAAAATAGCTTTATTGTGGCCTGAGTATGGGGTTGGCCAAGAGGAAAAAAAGTGTCTGTGTAAGAAAATTATCTCATAAAGGGAACAGCTTGGGCCCCCAGCCTGCATCTACACCTGTGTCTGGCTGTCCATGAAGTATAATTGCTAAGGCATCATGCTGGGACATGCTTCCTGAGAAGATCCATCAGCAGGAACCAGGTGGGCACAGCCCCCTGGACAGCTGGTGCTTGTGCCCAGCACATCCCTCTGGCTGCCCTGGCTGGCTCCAGACCCTGGCAGGGGCTCAGAGACCTTGGCATGAAGTCAAAAACACCTTTGGCTTTGATTTTAGCCTGTGGAAAAAACTGCAAATTTGTATGAGGAATTACAAGCCATAAGGGATTGAGTAGTGTGGTAGTTGAATTAACACAGGGTGAAAAAGTAGAATTTTGGGGCTTTTTTAGAATGGGGTTCAAAGGGACAAAATGGAGGGATTTGGGTGTGTTCTGACCTTCTCCTTCTTCTTGCCCTCTATGTCTTGCTGTGATGGTGACACTTTTCTATCGGTTTAAGGTAGAGACACACTGTCCAACATAAATTAGAGATATTGGCACATTATTGTAAACATAGCACAGGTAGTTTTTGGTATAAAATGTAAATGCTGCCTGAGAGGGCAGACAGAACGCCATGGCTGACCTGCTGGACAGAGCTCAGCAGGTCAGAGAAAGAATGTTACTTACAGATAAGGAAAAATAAACAACCTAGAGAAGCTGATCCTGTGCATTTCAGAATTCTTTGGCTGCACGGGCTGGGAAATGAGGACTTTTACACTCTTGGGGTCATCCTGAGACCCAGACCCTGAGAGATGCTGTGGTCACCAAGCGTTTCTCTCCCTCCCAGGAGATGGATGGTGAGTGTGGCAGGCACAGGCTGCCCAGTCTGTCCCTCAGGAGCAGCCAGCACAGGCCATTCCCTCAGAGCCCTGGCAGTGCAGAGTTCTCCATGGGGACAGGAGGTTTTAGGGATGTTTTAGCAGGAACCTGCCCTGCTCCAGCTCTTCTGATGATGAGTAGCAGTTCTTCCTCCTGAGCCACACTGAACACCTGCCTGGACTGCAGAGCAGCCTCAGCAAAGCTCTCTTTGTCTCACATTAGTCTAAAATCCCTGTTTGCAAAAGGCCTTTCCTGCTCTCCAGGTGTATCTCCTCCCAGCTCTCATCTCAGCTGTCAGGACTAACTGCTGATTTGGTTGGTGGTGGCCACTAGGCCAGGGAAGATGTCCTGGTTTAGGTAATTTGGGAGAGAACTTCCAAAAGGGCTCCTCTAGAAAGCAGATTCAAGCAGCCTTTACCCTAACTAGTTCGGGAAAATATTTCCTTGGAGAAAAGTGGAAAAAATCCATTTATTTAACAGGAAAAAGCATTCACCAGCACAAAAAACAACAACCCCCCCCCCCCCCCAAAAAAAAAAATCCAAAAATAACCCCCAAAAAACCAAAACCAGCATTAAATAATAAACCTTTTGCTGCTGTAAAAGAGATGACAAAGTCAGAGAGTCCCCTTGGTGGGCTGTAGCTCGGCTCACTCAGTCTCTGATCAGGAAATGCCCAGACCCAGCCTGGTGGGCCACAGGTGTGAGCTGCCACTGCTCTTCAGTCCAGAGCAGGTTTAAACAGTTTCAGGAAAAAGAAAAAACACAGTCCAGGGAACTTCTCTGCCTCAGCTAGCTAAAAATGAACTAACAGCAAAGGAGAGCTCTGTCCTGCTGCCTGTCCATCTGCAGACAACAGGATGTGTGGAGGTGCGAGTGCAGCTTCTGAAAACAAACTCTGCACTTCTTCTCTCCCCCTTTGCTCTCAGAACCAATCTTAAAGTGCAATACTTATTTCTGGGCTAAGCAGTCGGGTGGGGATACACTGGGCATCACAAAGTCACCGCAGGACAGAAGGTAAGCCTGACCCAGCAGGTCTCCAGCAGGTTTTGCAGCTCCCATTTGGAGCACTGCCCAGCGTTTTTTGCCCACCAGCTGCTCTGAGCACCCTTCCTGTGCCTCTTGGTGATGCTGCCTCCCACTCGAGGCTTTGGATGTGCTCAAATTGTTTGAGAATCTAAAATTCAGCCATCTAGAAATTCAATCTAAATCTAACACCAAACCCTTAGATCCTGCCCCAGGTCACTACAGTGCATAGGATGCTCCCATCTTTCCCTTTATTACCATTTGTATTAAAATAAATTTTCCATGTGGCTGGACATCCAAATAGATTAAGAGATTAATAGATTAACCCAACAGATTTAGCATATAAAAATCATCAGTTGTGTATCTTCAATGTAATCTTCTGAGTTATGCAATTTCAGTGTTACCTATTTTTTAAAATATTTGGTATTTTAAGTTTAAAATAATGTTCAAATTGAATGTTCAAAACCTATCAGCTTTCAAAAAGCCCTTGCCTTTTTTTTTTTTTCCTTTGCAGAACAAAATACAAGGAACTGTGGCAAATAATTAAACATTCTAATTTGAGATAATCTTTGATTAATGAAAAAGCTGCTTTCAAATTCTCTTCTCTGGCTCTAATAATTGATCTCTAATTGTTCCATCTAAAGGTTATATATTGCCTTTCCTCCTGCTTGTGTCCTCCTAATGCCTTATAACTTGGATCAAGCTATTAGCAATGTTCATTAATTCCTCTGGAAAATGCTGTGAACTTTCCAAACTGAAAAAAAAAAAAAAAATAGTTCTTTCTAAAACCAAGTTTAGCTTCATGCCAGTTTTGAGACTCTTGACAAAATCACACCAAATGATGTCACCAACATGATGTGTAATTTTTCAATTCTAAATTATTTAAAAATTTACATCTAAAATACTTGAGGATGTTGGACAGAGGAGGTGTAGGAGGACAAACGAATTAAAAATAACAGAACAGATGCTTTTTGTTCTTTTACTGCGTGCAAACAGGTGGTGGATTTGCAATAAATGCCTTTATGCAAAAATTGGAAAACTGTGGAATTTAGGATCTGGTGAAGTGTTTGTGGTGGTAGAAAAACTCTGGGTTGTTACAAAGGAATTTCACTTCTATCTCTAACAAGCTGGGGCAGCTAAACATTTATTTCATTGTTTGCCTGAGAGATGAGGATTTTCATAAACTTTTAATTAATTTCTGGAATAAACTGCATTTTAATCTTATTCTACTATAGTTAGACAAATCCTTTTAACCTGTTGCTTAGAAGAGTTCCTTTTGTAAAGCGAAAGAAATATGACTAAGCTTCTTTGTTGTTCCTACTAGATTTTGAATTATGCTTCCTAAATGTTTGTGTGTGTCTGGTGCTTGACCACAGCAGGACAGCACCAAAGGCTTGTGATTATCCAGCACATGTTCTTCATAGTTTGATATTAAAATATTCATAAAATACTTGCATGAGGTTTTTTACAAATCTCTCTAATTAATGCAATTTGAAAATGTTGTTGCTTTCTTTGCTCCTGAAAATTTCAGTCTAATTTCACTGAAAAGTGATATACTTATTCATGTGCTGCTTTCCCCAATTTTGGCTTAATTGTTTCCAGTCTGTACAGCCCGGCTGTCTGGAGATGTTTATTACCAAGTAAATGTATTCTGCAAGGAGAGAGCCTGGCTAAATTGCTGGAAAGAAAAATTCTACAGCCTGACCTTATCAAGGCAGGATCCAGAAGGTTCTTATTTTTCATTTTGTCTGTGGACCGTTAGTGAGGCAAAAAACAATCCAAAGAAGTTAACTAAAGTCTATCAGAACAGTCAGTGGTTCTGGGGGAAGGGAAAAAAAGAAGGAAAAAAAAAAACTAAACAGTACTGTCAAACACTTATAATCCTTTCTGCAGGATAGCAGAAAAAAAGCATTACATATCCTGGAATGATACAAAGATATTTTATTCTGGCTTTGGAAAACACAAATCTCTTCCAGGCAAATGCACTTGGCATTTAGGGAATCTTTTAATATACTTTAAGTATATGATAACACAAGATGAGAGTGCAGCATCAAAGTGTTCAATAATCTATTTTGAGTGATCTTTAGCAACTCTCCTAAGCATTTATAGCTTGCTAGAGGGAAATGCATTTTTCAAAGATCATGAGCAGTCCCTATGGAGACCTGTAACCTTCCTCAGAGCAATTCACCACGTCCTGATAGGTCTGATCACAGCACAAGGGAGACAGGCAGTGCAAAGGGAACACTCTGGGAATATTAATGGAGCCCTGTGCCTGCTGAGTCACTGCCTGGAACCAGGGAGGGGGCAAACAAAGGGTTATTTGGGGATTAGAAATATCGATATGGTGTTAAATGTCGGCTAAAGTTTCGTTTAAACCTTGGCCGGTTTGTGGTCTGATCTGCTGCCTAATCAGTTTATGAGTGAATCAAGCAAAGATAAAATCTGTGCTCAGGGAGGGCTGGGAGGGTGGACTTTGGGGCTGGGGGCAGGAGGAGTGGGTGTGTGGATAGCAAAAACCTCCTCGGAGCAGCACGAGAACCTGTTTGTTCTTCTGGGCAGTTTGGTACTGATGCGTTCCCGTGCAGCCTGCTGGGTTTGTGAATAAAGCTCAAGGTTTTCTCCTCACCTCTGGCCCCTTGCAAGAGCAGTGCTGTGCCCTGGTGGCAAAGCTTGTTGCTTTTCTTGTAATTTGGCATTGGAGCTGTCCAGGATTTTCAGCTCTGCCAAGGATGATGCCGCTGTTTCTGTGTGCGCTTAGACCCGCGTGGGGAGAAAGCTGCAGAAGGGTTTCTTATCACAGGGTTTGTGTGACTATATCCCCTTCCTAAGCCACTGCTGGCCTCCCTCAGGTGTCACACGCCACTGCTGCCTGTCACCATCCTTCACGTGCTGCTGGTTCCTCTGCTCATTCCAGGCCATCCACAACAGTCACGCGCTATTTCAATTTAAACCAGCCTTGCAATTCCGGCTTTTGGAGGGTACAGATCTATGTGATTAACCTGTACTGTGCTATGTGTGACCTTTGGATTTCCTTTCCTTTCCTTTCCTTTCCTTTCCTTTCCTTTCCTTTCCTTTCCTTTCCCTTTCCTTTCCTTTCCTTTCCTTTCCTTTCCTTTCCTTTCCTTTCCTTTCCTTTCCTTTCCTTTCCTTTCCTTTCCTTTCCTTTCCTTTCCTTTCCTTTCCTTTCCTTTCCTTTCCTTTCCTTTCCTTTCCTTTCCTTTCCTTTCCTTTCCTTTCCTTTCCTTTCCTTTCCTTTCCTTTCCTTTCCTTTCCTTTCCCAGCACAAGCTCAGTTTGTTATTTTCTATCCTGCCTTTACTTCTTTTCCCCCTCCCTGAGCCTTCTTCAGGTGGTAACTGCTGCAAGAGCTTAAAAACAAGAGTGAAAAGTGTGTGAAGTGCATTCACTTTTATGGAGCTGCAAACAAGGGAAAGGGGAAGGAGAGGAAAGGCACCGGGGTCGTTTGCCTGAGCTCAGTTCATGTCCTCAGCTATTTGTCAGCCTGCAATGGTGTGAAGAGCATCATAAAAGACATGCTGCACAAACATTTAAGACAAAAGGAAAGTTCTGGTATTGTGGGAAGCCTCTGAGTGAGGTATTGTTGTTATCCCATTGCATCTGGCTTGTGGCTGGGGTCTGATTTCCCCTTTCTCAGAAGCTCTGTGACCACAGGCAGGAAATGTGCCACAGGCAGATGAAGTTGGTGGTTGTGTTGTTCTGTGAGATGTGGACACCCAGCTGCTCACCTGGGGGATGAGGAAACCGTGGCTAGGTAGAAAGAGGCTACATCTGATAGAGAAACACCTATAAGGAACCTTGCAGAAAGAGCAGGTTTGATGGAAATCCATCCCCAAGGCACACAGTTTGACTTTTAGCAAGCAGCTGCCATGAGAAAAGGAGGTCCCACGTTCCCCAATTTTCTTTCAATCTCTCAAATGCCACCTCGGCCATCACACTACTGCTCTTTCAGGAAGGGATAGGTACATCCCCCCTCCTGTCCCCTGATAAAAAACACTCAAAACGTCCTTGCTTGTCCTTGTCCTTATCCAGAGCAAACACTGAGACCAAATATTTGACCAGAGGTGGGATAAATATCTTATTCTTTGCAAAACATTAAGATCAACAACAGTGAAAACCCATTCCTTATAGCAATAGGCTTGGAAAAAAAAAACAATGTATGTGTGCCTCAAGCCTGGAAATGCAGGTGAGGGCAGAGAAGCTACAGTCATCTTTTATTAGCAGCAGCTAACTTGGAGAGACACAAGGAAATTTCATCTATTCAAAATGTGTTCTCCTGCTGCTGCAGATACCATGGAGTTATCAGAGCCATGGGGAGTTGCTGCTCTTGTTTCCTTTATGTGGAAATCACTTGACTCTCATTCCCTTATTGTCCCTCTCTGGGTATAACTATTATCAGTGCAGCAGTGCAATAGTTCTCCTTAAATGTTTCTACAGAAAAGTAAATAATTTCTTATTCCTGTATTTTTTTTTTCTTTTTTTTTTCATAGAGTCACTACTTTGAGAATATATTTTAAAGGACAAATATTATGTTTAATGACTCAGAAAGAAATGAAAATTATTACTAATATAGAGCCTGAAGAGAAACAACACTAGGAGCAGGTCACATAACGGGAAAAAACATGTATCTATTTAGAGAAGATGTGCCTAACAATCTGACTGAAAAAAAAATAGGGAAAATCCATTCAGACAAGGAGGAAGGTTTCAGTAGCTCATTTTGGCTACTCAAAGGGCAATTAATTATTTAGCAGGAGCTACTAATGACTGCTTCATAAATAAATAAAAAAATAAACACTGGATCATCATTATAGGGAGTGAAGTTTCTGTAAAGTAAAGTTTAATGGACTGAATGAAGTATTTTTTTAGTTTTAATCAGAAGACCAAAAGTTAAAATCAGACAGCCAGAGCAATCCACTCTTGCTAAAAGGTCAAATATACATGTTCCCTTCAAATAACTTCAGGAGGAAAAAGCAACTCAGCTGGGGCTGAGTGGGAGGGAGGAGAACCTGTTAAGTGAGGTGCAGGTGTAGGGCATCCTTATCCCACAGGGTTTAAATGTGACCTGAGGTAACAGAGGAGCTTTTGGGAAGAGCAGGGCTGCTGAAGGAGTGGAGAGAAAACAAAAGTGATAAGAAAGTTGTTATAGCAAGCTCAGCAGGGAGGAGACCAAAGGTTTTATGCTGTGGTTTACTGAACGATTGCTGTGAAGCCTGAGGTGAAATGCATCGTGCCATCACAAGGTACAGATGGCGTGGTTTAAAAAATAGCTGTGGGGCTTGCCTTGTAGATACAGACAATCCTGGTTTCTCTAAGCATCTGTGCCTGAGCAGAGCTCTGTGCTGCTTGGACAGTCACTGCTTTGCTGCTCCTTTCCTGACTGCAAGAACCACAGTTTTCCTGCCTGAGGGTCTTCCAGGCCGTCTCATTGTGGGTAAGACCTGTCTATTCCAGTTAGAGAGAACCCTCCTTTGTTTGCTGGATCATTTTACCCTCTTGACAGCAAGAAAGCTCAGGGCTAGCAGTGCCAAGGCAAGCTTTCATGTCCTGATGGACCCAGTGTGCTGGCATCCCATCTGGCAGGGGCTGAGTTTGCTGTAGGGTGCCCTTGGTTATTTGTTGTTGTCACATGCCTTCAGAAGATGGAATATGTTTTGTTAAATTAGTTTGTTACAACTTTTACTGGTGCTCCTGTGGAAAAGCTCAGACAGTTCCTTCTGCTCCAGGGACAAGGCTCCCTTGGCTGGGGCTTGAGGAGTCTGTGGTCAGTCTGGGAGGGGCAGTGATGGATGGCAGATGGGCACAGCAAAAAACTGGGGAGGAGGCTGAGATGAAGCACTGTCAGCACACCTGAGGATTGGTGTGGGTGGCTCAATGTGGTTACGAGGCAAGGAGGATGCTGGTATGGGAAATGTGTTTTCCTGCCCACCCCTCAATCCCTCCTCTGCCCCAAGTACCCCACACAGCCTTTAGTTACAGACACACAGAGCTCCTTTTATTCTTCTTTCCCCTTTTTTAAACTGTCTGTCAGATGTTCCTGCATTCCCATCATGCTCCTAGCAGCTCCTTTGGGAGGGTGAGGGCTGAGCTGCCCTCGGTTGCATTCTCTGCCCACCAGGACTTTGCTATCTCGTGTGGCCTCACTCCCTTGGTCTTGCTATAACTTTCAGCAGCTTCTTCTCCTCTTCCTGTCCTCTAGCTGCTTCACAGCAACACAGGAAAAAAAAAAAAGAAAACACACACAAAAAAAGGAAACACCAAGAGAAAAACCCAAAAAGCCCAGGCTATTTTGCTTGTTCTGCTGCTAAAAAAAAAAAAAAAAAGTATCCAGCCTATATGTTTGCTGATGTTTGAGCCTTGAATTTAGGGGCAAAAAGATTTTGTCTCTGTTTTCCTTTCATTCCAGCAGAAGGGTTGAGAAGACCAGTTGGGAAGAAGGGCTCAATATTCCAATTCTCATAAAAGTCTGCAAGCATATGGCCTTTGCCAGCACAGCTGCTTTCCTGCCACCATCGACAATCAAGGTTAAAATGCACGATGCTCATTCAAAGGGAAATGCAGTGGGGAAATTTTCACTCCACTGTTTGTGCAGTTTTATTTCCAAAGGCAAATTGAAAAGTTGCAGTGTATTTCAGCTTGATTTGACCTAAATGGCCAACCAAACAAGAAATAAATACCCTTTTTGGCTGCGTTTGACTTTGGATTCCTTTTGCTTCAGTAGCTGACGTGCCCCAATCTCCTGCTTCTTTCTCAGACCAGACTCCGGGCAGGATCAAGTTTCATGAGCAGCAGTCCCATTGTCCTGTTGGTGGAGTAAACAAGCTGAGTTTGTAGGAAGCCCCAGAAAAAGTCATTTGACAGTGCAAAAGAGGGCAATGATATTTCAGGAACTGATGGATAGAGGTCAGCTCTATTTTGAGTCAATATTAAGTGCTCTGTGTGGTTGTTTTGTTGGGCTTTTTTCTAGCAAAGAGGATGAAATATTACGGTTCAAGAGTGTCACATCTATTGGTGCTTACTGAAAATGGAAATCCAGATAATAAACAAGCATTACTGCAGGGGTCTGGGCACACAGAACTCCAGGATGGAGATGTATCTCTGAATTACATTGTTAGTCCACAACTCTGACCCTCCTGCCCCTATATCTCTCCTCACAGCTCCATTATATATTTTTGTGGTTTTTCTTTTTTTTTAATAAACCCTCCTCTGAAGCTTTACAGAGGCTGGATGGAAGCATTTTTTTCTTGTTACTTATTCCTGTGTTCTAGCTGTGTGTAGGAATGGGTGTCACTCCAGCTTGAATGGAGGGGATTGAGCAAACACGTGGCTGGTTTGAGATAATGTTTATAGAGAGCAAAGAGAGAGATATCAACTCTGTTCATTCCTAATTTCACCTTCAGTTCTTCCTCTGTTTCTCAGCCTGGCAAATCTGCATTCTGTGTAAATTCCCACCACTCCCTCTGCCATGTGGTTGCAAACACTACTGGCTTCTTGCTGTTCTGCTGTCGATTGTCTCCTTCATGAAAGGAAAAGTTTGGTTTAAAACCATTTTCATTACAGCTGTGTTTATTTTCCCATGCCCATATGGAAGAATGGTGCCTTCTTATATTAATCAGAGATTTAAATTTCGCCATGGTGACAAAGGAGAAGATAATAACAGGAGAAATAATTCTATATACACCTGGTTTTTGGTTAACTCGGAGATCATGTGGTTGGTGGGGTCAGAGTCTGGGGAACCAGGCATGTGACTGTGGCTGTTTCTCCACACAGCAATGAGTATTTGCTCAGGACTTTCATCACCCCTCCCAGGAACAGCTGCCGACCACAGGGCAACGTGGTTTCACTCCAGAGGAGAAAAGATGAGTTTTCTATGTAAAATTACTTTTAGCACCATAGCGCTTCTTGACATGAAGGTCAATAAGTGCCTAAAATACTCAAAGTAACTGAGTTTAATATAATTCCTCTCTGTCACATTCCTTGCTGCAGCTGTGACACTGTGCTGTATAACTTATTTAATTATACAGTGGTGGTTGCTGCTGCGTGTCTGTTGTTGGAGATGTTATGAATATTTAGATTTTTCTTTCTCTCCAGTTCTGTAATTTAAACAAATTCACTGAAGTGTATTTAACCTGAAGTAATCTGGGCCGCACTGCATGCTGCTTTGGGCTGTGCTGTTTTAGAAACTTCCTTCTGCACAATCGTATTCAAGCAAAGCAATTTCTTTGGTGTAAAGACGGGAGGGGAAGCAGCCCTTGCACGCTGAGCAGTTCTGGAGCTCCTCTTTTGTTTGTTTTCTAACCCAGCCTCAGTTATTGGTGCTTTCAGTGGGTGTATTTTGACAGCCCGGACCTGTGCTGCAAAATTCCCCACCCACACGGTGCACACCCCCAGGTTTCCTCTCCAGAGGGTGAATTTGGACACCAGCCCCAACATATCAAAGGTCTGTGGGCTGAGCTGTGTTAGGCAACCTGGAGAGCAGCTATTGGAGGGCAGAAAGGGCAGGACAGGCGTTCTCCATGAGAAACCCTTTTCCCTTGAGGATACGGCGCCAAGTAGGGATTCACTGTGTGCCTGTCAGCACTGTGCTGGGTAGGAAGACTGTGAGTAACATCTTGGAATATTTAAAGAAAATGTTTTTAAGGGGAGAGTTAAGGGAGCTTTACTTTTCTTTTTTTTTTTTTCCCTTTTTTTTTTTTTTTTACAAAGACATCAAGACAGAGGGCAGATCCATAAAGATATAAGCGGATCTAAAACAGGACAAATTATCATTCTTATAATTAAGCCTAATGGACCTTCCTGAGGAGGTTTGATAAGATGACTTGCTAATATTCACTCTTTTTTTTTTATTTAGTCAGTAAATTATGCATAAAGGACAAAACTGAAATAATCACCCAGACATTCACCTCACTTGTGCCTGACTAATTCTCATCCATTGTCTTTCATAGCTTTAAAATGGGAAATAAGTAGTAGAGGCCAATGTTTGATAGGGGCTGATAAATTATGGAAAAATTACTTTTTTTCTTAATATAAGTTGCATGTGATCTTTTTGAATATGAAAGATTGCCTGCAGTCATAATTGAGTTTTTACATTGAGTCAGGGTGTAGTACAAGCCAAGTCCTGCGGAAGAGCAGAAGAACAAAGAAATAAGAAAAAAGTAAAAATATACTGACTTCATGTCATCTGTTAAGTCAAAAATTGTAATAAATTTTCAAGGAAAGAAAGAAGAAAACCTAGTCTAGTGGAAGGTATCTCTGCCCATGGCAGGGATTGGAACAAAGTGGCCTTTAAAATCCCTTCCTACCCAAACCATTCTGGGATTATATAAAAACACCTGAATGACTTTTTTTAGAGTAGGTAATGGAGACAAATTGTTTCTCTTAAAACTTCTCTAAGCTATGTGAAAAAAATATTCGGGTAAGGAGCCATGTTTATCAAAGTGGGACTTGCATTTTCCACTGATAGGTCTGAATTTCAGTTTGAAGAGGTTACTGAATATTTTCAGTTACAAGGAGATAAATTGTGCTGTTCTGATATAAATGTTTTTGCTCTACATGTAGAAAACAACAAATGACTCATGAATTATTATAAAAGAGTTGCACAGGACTCTATTCTGAAAATAAAGAAAATAAAATAATGTTAGTCAGAGTTAAGGGGGAGTGGGAAAAGCCAGCCCCAAGCAATTCTGGAACTCCTCTCTAGGAAGCCTAATTCCCACTCAAAGGGCAAAAGTACTTTCTTATTCTGCTCTCAGAATTGGATCTTTAGTTTTCATTCCTCAATAAGATTTTGATTGATTTTAATTTAGTAGTTTTATCTTAATAATGTTTGTATTAAATCAGATACCCCTGAACACTTAATCTTTTTTACTTCTAGACCTCTGTATTTAATATTATATTTGTTGTCAAAATCAAATATCAATAAGAATCAGAATAAATGTAAATCATTGATCAGATGCAGCAATGACAGGGAACCAAGAGCCTGATCCAAGGATTGCTGCCTGTAATAGAGACACAAGAAATTTATTTCAGTGAGGTTTGGCTCAGGCTCCAAATGGAACCAAAACCCACGTGTGCTTGACAGGTGGGTCAGTGAATGACCTGGGAGATGATGGCCATGAATCCACTGCAATAATTGGGTTAAAAGATGTTAAAACTTTTTTAAAAATGGTGACTGCTGAGATAAATAACAGGAATTCCTAAATAATAGGGAACTGTGCTGTGCTCATGCGGTGTAGAGCAGGGAATCCACAGGCTGGGTGAGAAGAATGGGGTTATAATACCAAATAGTCCTTCAAGCACCCTTTTCATCCACCTCCTGATCACAAATTTCAGGGCAATTACCTCAGTGGTCCCCGGAGATGAATGCTGGAGGCTCTCAGACCCCCTTTAGGCTGTTTTCAGAAGAGGACAGAGGTGATGGCAATATTTCCTAGGGACCATGGGGGCCGAGCATCACTGAACAAATATTCTTAACTCAAGATTCATCTGTTTAGAGAGCTGAAGAGGCTCCTTACCTCCAGGAGGTATTGTCACCAGGGAGTAAAATTTAAAAAAATGAAAAATAAATATCCAGGCATTTACTTGAGTAGGAAGGGGATTTTACAGAAAATACTGCACTGGCAATTCTTTTACCTTGAAGGAGACAGTCAGGGAGACATGGGTTTCAACCCCTCATATAAGGATTTTTTAAACATAATTTGCATTAACTACTCATTATTAAAAATAGAGGGCTCTATCTTTATTATGTATGTGCTGGACATACTTTGATAATGGCATCAGGACATCCATGCTGGGGTTGTAAATCAAATAAACAAGCTTTGGAAACAAAACCTAGTTCTGCTTTCCAAGTGCTGATCCAAGTATTGCTTGGAAATAAGCTCTCATTAATCCTGTAATTTGGAGAAGTGAAACTTAAGTTACTCTGTGTGTATAATGAGGTGACTGCATTAGTGATGGCCATGGTGTCTGTGACCATAACTTGCTTTTCTTGTTGGTTCACAACACCTGGAGGAAATAAAGATCCCTAAGCCATCCTCCCTGGTGTTTGCCAAATCGGGTGCAGAAGGTCCTGACCTGCAGAAAAGCACCTCTGTGAGTGACATCCCAGCAGGGAACAGAGGTCTTGGATCAGCTGCTCAGCTGTGGAGGAGCCGAGGAGCAATTCCCTGGGGCACAGGGAGCCTGGTCACACCTTCCCCAGGGCTTTCAGTGGGGTGGCAGCTCCTTGGGAGTTGGGGCCACTTGAGCATCACCCCCAGCTCTGGGTGTAGCACTCTTCCTCCTAGAAACCTTGAAAATCACTCTGAAAACCAAGACGCTCAAATATCCCCCCCTGCTGAAAAATATTTTTGCCATTTTATTTTCCTTTTCACCAGCTAAATGATGATTATGGTGAATGAGTGGGAATGATAAATTTGGTGACAATGAGGAGGTGTGAACAACCTGTGTGGAGACAGCATAAAAATAGGATGTCTCCAATAACTCCCAGGGGAGGGTGAACACTGGCTAAATGAAAACTGTTGTGTGAAAGAACTCTGCTGGCATTTCTTTTTTTTTTTTTAATTCTGCATGCTGGTGTGAGGGGAATAATTGTTATTGTGTAAGATATCCAGTCTGAAGGGGTAAAAGATGATGTTCTTGTCATGAAACCAAATAATAGCAGATTAAAGCAGGTAAATAGCATCATGCTGGCCATTTGGCCAGAGTTAAAACAGGTTTGGGTTAATTAGCACTAAGGAGGCTGTGCTGTTTGGGGAGTTTATATTTAAATACCAAGCGTTGTCCTTCCCATATGTGTTGACAAAACTCTTCTCAATAGTCATCTGTTGTTCTATCCACAGCTCGTTTCTGATAGCTATATGTAGGATATTTTGGCTTTAAGAAATGAGAGCTTATGGAAGATATGTGCTTAAAGAGTTTTCTTTCTCAGAGAGAAAAAGTGAAATTCTCCAGTGGCTCTGCATTCCTTGTTATGTGCTAATCTATCCTATTTCAGCCTATCCCCTCAAGGGTTCCTTTGCACCAAGGGGATGTTAAAAGGCAGAGACTGTTGTGTGGGGTAATTCCACATTTCCCTAAACTGGGGCAGCCACCAAGCACCTCACTGAGCCTCTTGGCTGCCTGCTGCCACAAAACACAGCAGGGAAGTCTTGCCCTAAGGTGCAGAGTGTGTGCTGCAAGCCTTCTGTGCCAATGGCAAAGCCAAGGAGCACAGTGGTGTCTCTGAGCATTACATTTACAGGACTCTTTTCATATCAAGATCAACGAGCTTGTAAATTTTGCAGTTAGTTTTGGGCGTTCTCTTAGAATTCATGGGCTGTCATATTTCCGATTTCACTTGGGCTTCTCTTCTTTCCCAGGAGAAACAGATCTAAAGCAGCAGGATATTTGGTGTAGCTGAAAGGAAATATTAATTCAAGGCCCTGATCTTGAAAGCCTGGCACCTGCATCCTGCCTGCTCTGCCCTTGCACATGAGCACGGCCGTATACAAACACCCCCTCCAATTTGTGAGGAAAAAATGCTGAAAGAGGCTGAACATTGCACAGCCTGGAAACAACTTCAGTGTGTCTGTGCACCTGCTATTCTTAGGAGCTCAGACTGCAGGAACAATAATGCTGCCTCTGGCTTTGACGTCTCCAGACTGTGAGTGACACTCCAGCATTTGGAGCTGCTGTCAGGCTGGTGGGACAACTTAGAACAGGCTGATAAAGTTTAAAAAGAGAAGAGCTTTGTATCTACAGAAGGGAAAGAAAAAAAAAGCCCTTGGCGGTTACAGCAATATGCTGCCTTGGAAATATTTGATCAAGTTTACCATTCTATTCAGACACTTCACTTTTTAAAAGCTTTAAATCAAGTAAGTTTGGGTCTTGAATGGTGCAGCTTCAGTGGCTGCTTATCAGCCACTTGTGACTATGCAAACTGCAGAAGCTAAACTGCCATTTCTGATTTTCAGGTGAAAATTGAATGACCTGAAAATGGATCCATCTTCTCCTGTGCACCCAGCAAGCATTTTGGAGCAAACTGCTTTGCAGCTCAGATGCAGTCCCATGGACAAAAAACTCGCTTTCCACTTAGATGAAAAAGATGAATTAAAGCATCTTCGGGAATGTTTCTGTGTCCCCAGAGTCAAGGATCTGCCTCCAAGTGAGAGTTATAATTGCTGTAGAGGGAGGGGGAAAGGGCTGGGCTTCACATCTTCTGCATGTGTTTATCACAAGTCTTTAGAAATCATCGTCACTTATGAGATAATTGAGCAATTGTAGTCATATCTGAGCACAGAATGTCCCCGCTGTTGCTAAATCAATCCATCAGCTTATTCTAGCACCAAAAAAGCTCTGTGTTCTCGTTGCCATCCTGTATCAAATGTGAGGATACAGTGGTGCTTATGCTGTCAGTCAGCAGCTTTGAACAATGTAGTGACTGATTGAAAATTATAGGCAGGAGCTTTTCTGTCTAATGGCTCGAAACAGCAGCCTCGCTTGGGAAGCTCAGAGCAGTTGCTTCCTTGGTGTGATTCAGCTTGGAATTATCTGTCTGGTTACAATTATTTTAGTTAATGAAAGAGGTAGTATATATATTATGTGAACATTTATGTCTTATTGCTGGTGGTGGAGCTATTTTCTCACTGAGGCCAAGTGGAAGACCGTGCCTCAGAACAAATAATTGATCTGAGCAAATAATTCATAATGAAGCCTTTTATTTGAAGATATTTTCCATTTTCCTCATGAATTGCCTAAAATAGATAGCTTCACTGAAGTCAGGTGCTATGTGAAATTGTTCTGGATATTTTTTCCTTCTTTCCTGTTCCACAGGTTGCTTTGAGGAGGCTGTGGCGTGTCTTGGCATGGGGAGGGCTTGGTGTGGAGGCACGAGGGGTGGAAAAGGGGATAGGCTGAGAGGGAAGCATTTGCTCAGACCATCAAAACTAAAACCCAGCTCCAACTTTTTTTTGGTACCTGCAATAGCGACCATGTTTAGCCAAATTCCTGCAGGGAAACCTGGTGGGAGCAGCCACCTACAGAGGCAGCAAGGCCCTGGTCTCTTCTGCTTCCCAAGTCCTGTCTAGGCTTATTTTTGTCTCCATTACATGGAGAGAAGAAGCTGTGCTGGCTCTGCAGGCCCTGGTCACTGCATACTGGAGAAATGGCAAATTATTTCCTTAGATGGTGAACACACACAGGCACAGTCACTCTCCTCCTTTCCTGACATGGCTAAATGTACCTATTGAAAATGAAGGGAAAAAAATATTATAGAACTTCCTTGAAATGTTTTTTTCTTCAGTTTGCAATGAATGAAGACAGAATTTTCTGCAGATTTTCTTTTTCTGAAAGGACATTACTGATGGTAAATGAGAAATTACAGGTGCATTCACCAAAGTGTGTCCAGTAAGGGATTATGATAGAAAATGGTGTCAATAGTTTGAATTCCTGGACATCTTTTGGAACAGTCTGTATTCAGTATCTACCTGCTGAGCAATGATGAGTGTTGGGAATGCAGTCTGCTCCTGCCCTTGGGACACAGGGATGATAAATCTCAGTTCTCTATGTTCTGGTGGTATTGTCTTATCTTTCCCCACATTTAAATCCTTGAGTTGTGTTGTTTCTATTATTCAGAGCAGGACTGGACACTTTGCAAATATTTAAACTGCGTGCTTCCTCCATGCCCCTGTAATTTTTCTTTATCATTTTTTTTTTACCCTCGTTGCTTAAGAGAGTTTCCTAAACCCCCTGTTTGGATATTTGACTCTTCTGTACTCAAAGCTCCTTCAGCTGCCACCATGGTGCTGCAAGATGTGCCACTAAAGCTGGGAAGATGCTGGAACACTTTCCCATGGCAGTGGTGCTGCTGGAATCCTGCCCAAGCAGGAGTTACAGCATCTTAGACTGCTGAATGTCAAATGTCTCTCCAGGATATCAAAGGTCACTTTTCAGTGCAGTGTTGTAGCAGCTTCAGATTAAAGAATCTTCTGAGAAGTACATAATGGTTTTGATACCCATGTGATAATTTTGGTTTCTTCCCTTTCAATATCCATTATTGTTTGGTTTTCAATTACCACAATATTTAGAGCTGCTGTGGGGTTTTCTCCCTGTAGTTACAATAATATTTAGTCCCCAGACTGTGCATAGATATATTTTAGTGAAGATGAGCAATGTACAAAGTAGTACCAGTTGAAAAGCACAGAAAACCCATTATTCTGGTGCTTCTAAATGGAGGGGTTTTTCCCTCCCCTTTTTTTCCTGTCCTTCTTTTATGTGCTTCAGCTGTCATCAGGAACAGCTTCCCTGCTGAAGAACAGCAGGGGGGTAAATATATATATATTTACATTGTGTGACTATACCATAGAGACAGATCTGCCATGACATTTATCTGTGCCCAGGAGCGGATGCCAGATAACACATTCCTGAAGATAAATGTCATTCCAGATATTAGCCATCAAATATTCTTTATATATTTACATAAAACATTACAATGAGGCTTTAAAATGAAATCTTACAAGAAGCAAATGAGAACATCTATAGGAGACAACAATAAGTTGACGTACAGGAAAATATTTAGGAAGTCATTAGAATAGTTTAATTTAGTTATCAAGTTAGAAACTGTCAGGGCTGTTTATTTGCTGTATCAATCAAGAGGAAACCAACAGCAGCCTAACTCCCTGCAAATCTGGGAGGTTTTATGTGCAAGCATGAGGGACAAGGCTCAGGTGAGAAAATGAGGAAAAGATGACAGCAGAAGATTTAGGGAAATGTTTGGATCCCGTTGCTCTTCTTCAAGCTGACAACAAAATCTCTTTAATTTCTCTTAAAGGGAGGCAGGAATGCCTGGATTGCAGCTGGGCACCAACTCCCCCATCTGATTAAGGCTATGGCTTGTGCTTTGTCACCTGCTAAAGGAGTAGGGTGTCATTTGGGAATAAAACTGGGTTTCTTGGGAATAAAAAGATGCCCTGGAGAGAAAGTGTTGAGCTGTATTTCCAGAAGAAATGGTTAAAAGTAGTGGTTAACCATAAAAATCTGGCTTTTTGGAGGGCTGGTGAGGGGAGTACAGGCAGTGTGAAAGAGATCTTTTATCCTTCAGCTAAGGACAGAGCTCAGATAAGTATAAGCAGATTTAGTCCTTTCTTTCTGGTTAATTAGCCCATTACATTTCCCCCCTTTTTTTGGTCTGAATATTTCTGACAATAAACTTGCTTTTTCTCTTAGGTTTAAAAGGTATAGAAATGCATCTTTAATGTAGATTAATGGGTAAAATTAGTATGCAAAGCAGTATATGTGATTAGATTTGACCAGTTTGCAGAAATCTGAGTAGTTGTGTGAATATATAATATATTTAATTAATCTTAATGCAAATGTATTCTTTGATCCAGGCTACTCTAGGAACACATTTCAATAATTATTTCTTTATTTCTTTGTCTTTATTTCCTCAGTTGTGTTTATTTTCTGTTAGAATATTTCAATATGTATTTCAAATCAACCACAGCTCCTCCAGAAAGTAACAGGGCCAATACTGTGAGAAATAAATGTAATTTGGGGAAAGGCAAGTGCTAGGAAAAAAGAATATCACAGTGAATGTGGAGTTGTTGGGGCATGAGGAGGCGCTGATCAGGAGAAATTACAAAGATGGTGAAAAAAACGAGCAGCAATGGTCCAAAATTAATCTTTTAGTGATGTCAGAGAGGAGGAAGCAAAGAGATTTTTGTCAAAAGAAAAAAAATTTCATCCAGATTTAGGGTTGATAACACCTCAAGAAATTATTATTTGAAGGAACAGGTATAAACATATATTTTATTTTGATAAAATAATTTTATCAAAAAGGCAATGCCCTATCTCTCCAACAGTGAACAGAAGTGTTTTTATTTAGAAAGGACTGTGGTGTAAGAGAAGCTGGCTTGCTGATAATTCCTCACCTGTTTTACTGCTTGGTGAGTATTGGCGAGATGGAACTCCAGATTCTTGAGCAAAGATCCTTCTCTCTAACCCCAGGGGGACAGTGTTATTGTGTTTCTTGGTAGGAAAAGAACTTTTAATACAATCAATTTGGGGGCATGGATGATATTTATGCCTCTCTGTTTTCATTCATATTACAATGGAGATGAAAAACAGACAGAGTATCTGCAAAACAGATTAGGCTGAGATTGCTCTCTGACTTATGCTTTTTAAAAGCCTCTAAAACTTTAATTAAGAAATTACCCAAGTTGTCTATACTCCTGAAAAAATGTGTTTCTGGGGAAGTTCAACAAATTTGGTAATTGTTAGTGGAAAAAGTATTAAGAAACCTTTTCCAGGCTGTTTTTCTACTGACCTTACAAAATTTTCACAGACTGAATTGATTTCTTATGGTTCATTTTTAGCATGTACCTTAACATGCTCATTCATTTGATCCTTATTCTGAGGGATATCAATTATATTTATCAAAATTGTATGTGATATTGGCTTTTAGGGGTATTGTAAGTATAGGTTTAGACAAATGCAAATTGCTACTTCTAGAAGGTCACCATCCCTTGTCCCTCCAAGAATCTCTAACATGAGAAGCAACAGAAGAAGGCTGTGTTTGGATTGATAGATGATGACACAGGGTAATTAGATTGTTCAGAGCCTCACTAGAGCTATTATTTATAAATTTCTACTGCCTTGCTTTTCTCCTAATCACTGAAAGGATTTGTCAACATAGATTTCCTCCTTCTCCTCAGATGATGACAGGAAGTGCAGCCCACAGTATTTGCTGACAAGACAAGAACTTTTGAGACTGCCTGAAAATATTTTCCTCAGCAATTGCATGTTTTCTGAATAGAGATGTAATCCTGCAGGGACAACTTACATGAAAGACACAGATTTGCCTAGTCCTAACTTTTATTAAAAGCATGATCCCAGTAGCTTCATGACTCAGAGTAGGCATATATTGGTGGTGGAAGAAAAGTGGATAGCCTGATTGGGAAATTACTTCCTGTTTACTCACTGTTGGTTACAGACCTAATAAAATTGGTGCCAGTGTCTGCTTCTCACACAGCCCCTGAGAGCTGGGGATTTAGAGATGCCTGAACTCTAATCAGCCTCAAAAATTGTAGGAGGAAAAGGTGAACAGCGGCTTGCAAATTGTCTCCTTAGGTGCTCCTCAGGGTTACCTGAGTGATGCTCTGGGAGAGAGGTCAGGATGTGGCACCTCTGTTTGCATGTGGGGACCATGATGTTCCAGGGGATGGGGGAAGGAACTGAGTGATGCTCTGGGGGTGGCACGTGTGTGTTTGGGGGGTGTGCACACCTGCTGGCCCTCCTGTGCTGTGTCCACTCGTGCTGTGATGCCCCTCCTGTGCTCTGTCCCACCTGCTGAGCTTCCCTTGCTCAGTCCCACCTGCTGAGCATCCCTTGCTCAGTCCCACGTGCATTTTCTTTGGTTTCCCTCCACAGCTGACCTGACTCTGGTGGACGGAGAGGAGAGCTGTGTGTACTTCGCTGGGAATTCTCTTGGGCTCCAGCCAAGAAAAGTGAAAACTTATTTGGATGAAGAGCTGGACAAGTGGGCTCGGACGTGAGTATCCTGCAGGGTGTGCCAGATGCTGGCCTGAGCTTCAGAGGAGCTCTTTATTTTGGGATCTGCCTTGGAACTGCTTGAGCAGCAGAAGAGTGCATTAAAAGTACTGCAGCCCAGGAGTAAAAGATGTTCAGTGTTTCCCTAGCACTGTTTATATCTCTTTTAAAGGCAGGAGTAATAAAACAGGCAGACAGACCCTTGCAGCTGTGAGAGCCTGTGCTGTATGTGGTGGCTCTGCTTGGCTCACCTGGAGGACCTGTGCAGTTTAACCCTTCTCACCCTGCAGTGGTTATAAAGTGTCCCTACAAAGCACTCAAACCTATTTGGTTGCTGCTGCTTGCTGGTAAATGTGGTGGGGTTCCAAGCCCTGTGATTTTCTAATTAATGGTTTTAACTGTGTGATTCAGGCCTCGCAATGAGCAGTTCCCCTTGAAAAAGCACTGAACGAAGGTGATGCTGCAGCCCATGCTGGCAGGTTTTTGGCTCCTCTTAAACCAGGTCTCTGCCTGACAAGTTCATTTTATTTAGAAAGAAGCATTCCTGTCTTCTCAGTATCATCTCAGCGAGGAGCTGAGTGTGAATTACAAGCAGCTTTGCTAAATCAACCTGATGTAAAAGAGGATAAAATAAAGACACATTGAGGGAAAGGGACACTGTCATCATAACAAATGGGGAACTTTTTAATATACACGGGGGAAAGAAAAAGCTTTTTTTGCTCTTTATTTAGTTTTTTTTTAATATTATGTTCTGTTCCATTAAGAGTCTGTGCTTTGAGATCCCCAGCACCTGCCTGAGCAGCTGGAGCAGGGATGAGTAAGGAAAATGATGAGTAAAAAACAGAGAACTGAAGGTGGGAAAGGAAAATAACATCCAGATGAGTGAGTGAGCTGGGCGAGAGATGAACTCTTTTATAGGGTGCGGGATATGAGTGGAACAGATGTGATTTCATGGTGAGAGAGCAGAGGAAATATGGAGAGGCAGAAGAGGAAAAATGAATTCTGCTAAGTGGGCAGCCTTGTTTCAGCAGGAATGGTTGAGATGGAGGCTTCTCAATGCAAATGTGAGAAATCTGTAGCTGCTCTTCCACTTGTAAATGTATGAATGCTGAGAGCTCGTCAATATGGTTTATTGATTCCTGTTTTTCACCTGTATTTTTATAGGTGAGAAGGCTGAGAATGAGAGGGAATGAGTGGGACTTTGGGAAGAGCTCGTTCCTTCTGGTTATTCAGGCAGCACAGCAATGCAGTTTCTCCAGTCGTTTGAAAAAATTGCAACCCTGTCCATTTCTGTGCTGTTATCCCACTTTGTCAGGGAAACAGCTGAGCTCCTTCAAAAGGCAGAAGTCAGATAACATTCTTAGAGTGATGCACTGGGACTGCAAATGTATTTCAGCTCCCTCACTGTATCTTTTCACTGCCTCACTTCTATTCTCGTGTTTGTCTTTGCTGCAGTGAAAGATGAGTTTTTCCTCAGTGACTGTAAAAACCTGGAAGAAAAAGGTAGGCAGTGTGTTCCTTCAGATCACAAGTGCCTTCAGGAACTGTATCTAGGGGGGAAATATGGCTCAACAATGATTTCAAGCCACTGCAAGAGAGGGAGCAAAACTAGAAAGGCTGTTTGCCAAAAACACAGCTTGGCCTCAAAAGCCTTACCCAGAATAAATCAGAAAGTTTAAAAGCAAATTAAAACCAAAACAAAACCAAAGTACCAACTAAGCAAAACCCCCCAAATTAAGATCAACAAACAGAATAAAATCCTGAACCTCAAGCAACTGAGACAGAGTACAATCAAGCTTATTTTGAGGAGAAGAGTGTATGCTTAGAAAAGGTGGTGAATGGAATGCAAAGGAATAGATGGCTGAAGGCACAGAATTGAGTACTTTTATTCCAGTCACCAAAGAAAGCTTAGCAAAACCCAGTCTAAGTTGGTAGCTGTTCTCAGCTGAAGGCTGTTCAGTGGCTGTTCTGTCAGCAGTGTGGGATGTAGTGGCTCTGGCTTAGATAAATAAGTAGCAAGAACCTAGGAAATGGCATGCAAATTAGGTGCATCCATCAAGTCAGCAATGGTATAGATTCTGGCTTTCTTATAAATTGGTTTATTGCATTTTCTGTTTGTTGTGCCTTGGGACCCCTCTCAAAGAGTTGTGAGTCTATTTAAATGGCTTTCACTGCTCGTAGTTAAGGGCAAGAGTGAAAAGGAAGATTACCCAGAGCTGGTCAAGGGCAGGGGAGCTGTAGCTTTATCTCCAGGTAGTGATGGTAACTCATCAGGCAAACAGCTGGCAGAGAAAAGCATGGAAAAGCCTCTCTCTTGTTGTGTTTCCTCTTAGTGCCCACCTTTCCCCACCTCCCCTTCGACTGAGGGGTTCCAGCTCTCATCCTATACCTCCCACATACCTCCTCTGGATTTGTATTCTTTCTCTCCACAGCCCTTTCCACTGTTTCTTATGCCAATGTAGCAAGATTACAAATCCAAGCCACTGGCATTCTTAGCATGGATTTAAAAGCAGCCTCTGAGGTTTCATCTTTCAGTTATGATTTCAGCTAAATTCAAGATTTATTGAATAAGGGGTGAAAATGGATGAAGAGTTTTCCCCTCATGTTTGGCCTAGAATAGCCAATAACCCAGTGTTTAAAAGTCCAAACTTCAAGAACCATTTTTGGTTGGATGAAGGCCAAGAGATGCTTTGCAGTGCCTTGTTTCCCCTCTGCTCTGCCAGAACTGGTTAAGTAATTAAAATATTTTATAGAATCATTACTGTGTGTGAGCATACTCACTGCAGCAGGCAATGTCTCTCATCTGAATAACTCATTAAAGTGGAACAATTAAAACAGAAGGGAGCCTGCTGTAGCCAGTTGTGCTCCTGTGAAGGGCTGGCAGGGTGACTGGGGAGAGGGGAGCCTGCTGCACACAAGTCTTGAAGACTGGAGTTGTTGAGCAAAATTAAGGCTGAAAGGGAAAATGATCATTCTCTGTGGATGTATCAATGTAGGAGGAGGAAGGAACCACTAATATGAAAAGTATGTTGGCATAGTAAATATAAACAAGGAATTACTGAATGGAAGCTAGAAATAAAACATATATATACTTCTAAGCATTGAAGTGGTCTGGCAAGAGGCTGACATGGACAAAGACTATTAACAACCTCCTGGTCTGAGGACGGTTTATAAAACACTTGCAGTAGCAAAGACCATTTTCAGTAAGTCAGAAGGTATCTTTGGGTTTGTGTGCTGAACTAGTCCTGCAAGATATGAGAATGCTGCAAACAGGAGTGCAGCTTGGCCAAGCCCTGCTGGACAGCCCCTCCTCTCCTGCCATTCTCAGCACTCTGCCTTCCAGCAGCTTCTGTGGTAGAGCTGCAAATTCCTGTTTTAATGCCCTGGGATTTTCAGCTTTGTCTTTAATCTGCTGGTCCATACAGTTCTTTATCTTTTGATATGCCTTCCCTTTTTTTCTGGCGGTTTCTTTACTTGAAACCTTGGTCCAACTTAAGAGTCTGTACTGGCTCATTAAATACCTTGCATCATTTTTGGCAAAGGAGCAAGAAGGAAATTTGCACTTGAACAAGATTTGGATGAGCGCAGAAGATTCCTGAAGATGGCAATTAATTTAAATTCCTTTTCTCACCGCCTTTGAAACCCTGGGATCATCTCAGAAAATGTGTTTCCAGCTCCCCTAGCAAGCTTTAAATCAACCAGACCTCAGCGAATAAAACATGGCATTGTGATTTCCTGCCAAATTGAAAATAAAATGGTAACCAACTAAAAATTAATTTGCACAATGAGAAACTCTCATAGAAGTTGAAGAAATATCTGGTTGTCTGATGTTCTGTGATTTGATGGGTGAAGTTTTGTATTCATTAATTTTGATACCTCAATTTAAATCTCTTTTGCTACCTAGGGGGCAGTGGATGAAAAAAGGGATGTAGGCTCTCCATGTATGAGGGGAATGCCAGAAGCATTTGTGTCCTTAAAGATTATTACCCCCAGTGCCTACCAGAGCTGAGAGATGGGTGGTATAATATACAGAGATATAAATTCTCTGAGGCAGAGCATAGAATTTTACAACCTAAGTGTAATAGGATGTATTGTGCCATCAGCAAAGTCTACAGAGTTTCATGTGATTAAAATAAAAAAGGGGTCCAAGAATATGCTTTTAACTACCATTTTAGAGGCAATAATTTTTGTCTCTTGGCATTTATATTGGCCATCAAGAGGGAGGCAAGCTGTAAGCTGTGCCGTAATAATAATAATAAGAATAATAATGAATGCTGCCTCTCCCTCCTTTCAATATGGCTAAATGTCCATGTTCTCCTCTCAAAATAAAACATTCTCATGACCAAAATCTCACAACTGTTTTCATGATAACTTGGAAATTTATTCTGAAATTCTGATAGTGCTGTGTGCTGATAGAGAGAACTTTCATTAGTAAATTCCCATTAGGATGACACTAATGGCTATAAAATCAGAGAAAGCTAATGAAAGAGAGTCCCATAGGTAGTTAGGACTTATTTTTCCCATCTTATTATATTTGCTATCCTCTTTCAGAAATACAGATTCCCTCAGGCTTGGGAACCACTGAAAAATCTTTGGGGGTTTTATTTTAACAGACTGTATTATCCTAAAGTCCCTTGATCGCTGTATTACAGTAAAGAATAAGACAGGAAATTACCAATAAATGTCTTGCTGTTTGTGAAACATATACCCCTGTCTTCAGGGAATGCAGCTGCATTTTGGGCTGATAGAAGGGAGGACATTTTAGCACAACTCCTGCCCCTCACAGTATTTTCTCCCTTCCCCACCCACTGCCTTTATTCCTCATCTATGAGATGCTCTTGTAAATGAGGGTTATTTCACACTGCCTGCTCTCTGCTGTCGAGGACTCATCAGAGAGCAATTGTAAAATGGAGGAAAGCAGTCAGCTGCTGCACCAGGACCTCATCCAAACTGAGGAGCAGGGTCCTCCTTGTCTGTGTGGGACTGGACTTGTTGAGCATGTTATTTTATCTGTAAGAGGTGTTCAGCTGTACCTTTGCACTCCTTCCGTTATTCACCTAATCTAGCCCAAAATTAAATGAGGTTTTGTAAGGATGAGAGGCTTCAAATGGTTAATACAGCTGTGCTTTTTAAAAGCATCATCTCCCCTATATTTTAGGATTGTAGTTTTCTTTTGGAAATATCCCTATGAGGCATGAATTAGACTCAAGTCAATCAAAAAGGGTCTGACTGTAAAATGCACAGGTAATTTTTGCAAGAAACAGAATGAAACTCTACCTGAGAAGGAATAGTATAAGGTGGATAGGGAAAACCAATCTTTTAAATAGCCTTGAGGATGGGGTAATGTCTCATGTATCCTCTTTTCTCATGTCTTAATCTGCCAGCTGTCCTCCTATGATTTTGAGTGAATCTTGTGGGCCAGCTCTTCTTTAAAAGGTTTACTACTTTTTTTCCTTTTCTCTCACATCAAAGCTTTTAGGACTTCTTCTGCTCTCTACCCAGCTTCCTACTGGCTTTGTCTTTATTTTGAAACAGCTTTATACTCAACCTCATGCAGTCTGGTGTTTCTAACTCCACAAGTACCCTGTGGTGTTCAGCAAATATGAAAATCATCCAGTGTGAGATGGGAGCCCAGAGCAATGTTTTCCTGGATTAGCAGCATTATTACTTTTCTCAATCTGCCTCCATTTGCATTTAAATCTGTACTCTACACCCTGCATGTTTAAGAAAATAGACAACTTTTTATTTATATATGCATGGCAGATATATAAGAAAACTTACATGTTTTCTTCTCTGTCATAATTGCAGGAAAATTTAGTTCAGGGCACTTAATCCAGAACTGAATTTATACATCTGTCACTTCAGAGTAGCAACACACTTGATCTTAAGGTGACCATATGATCCCCTGCAGACAGGAGCAGTTTGAAATAGAAAGTTTTAAAATACCCTTTGTCAACTCAAAATTCTTTATGCACACTGAGATCTAGAACAATTTTCAGGGAGAAGAGAAGCAATAAAAATTAGCAAGCAGCTCTGTTGTTGCAGGGAAGCACCTGCCCCTGCATGAAGTACCCTCTGGTTTATGCAGAAGAGTCAGCTCAGACAGGAGATGCAGGAGGATGGAAATTGTTTCTGACAAGAAATATTCCTGCCTGGGTGCAAGGCAGTGTTTAAGTCTCTCATCCTCTGCCCTATCTAATGCCCAGCCTGAAATGCAGGTTGGGAAGTCTGTGGGGTGATCTCTGCTTTCTGTGCAGGGACACGAGCCTGGCTTAGCAGGTGCCATCCCACACTGGGATGCCCTGTCCCAGCTTTCCTTACAGAACCCATGTAGACTCTTCCAGAGGGCTTGTGAAAAAGCTATCATCTTTAATTCTGAGGAATTTCCAGAGGAATTCTGTGGGCCAAAGTAAATTTTCAAGCAACTGAAGTCCTGTCATAAACCAAAAAATTGCCTTTGTTCTCAGGTTTAATGGTATGAGAAAAGTGTTGTGCTCAGCTTAGGCAATCCTTATCCTCCAAATGTGTAGTCTACAAATCAGATATGATTCTTAGGACTGATCCAATTAGAATACCACACATTTTCATCATTTTCCTTTCCTTTTCAGAGGTGTCCATGGCCATTTCAATGGCCAGCGCCCGTGGGCTTTGGCAGACGAGTGCATCGTGGACCTGATGGCTGAGCTGGTTGGTAGGTGTGACACGCAGGGGAAAACCTTTCTCCAGAAATAAAACAAATTTTCCTTAGTGATGAATGCCTGATAATTCAGTTCTGATAGTCACTATTGAGAGTTGCCTTCAACATGTACATTCTTTAAGACTCAAAAACCTGAAACTTTGTAGGCAGAAATTAGTTCCTTTTATTCTTCTGTTTGCAAGCAGGTTTTCTTGTGCATGGACTAACATTTTATTTTAAGGCTGTGCAAGTGTTTTAGGGGATGAATGTGTGTGATAATGTATGACCATGTGCATATCATGAAACTAATTGCAGCAGAAGTTTTCTTGGAGCATCATAAACCACCATAAAAGCCATGTGAAGCCCATTTAAAGGGTACTTGGTATTACAGATTCTCAGTCACTCTTCCAGAAGTAAAATTATGAACTTTCCCCTTTGGTAAATTATTTCTATCTAGAAATTTTCTGGTTTTCCTCTTTTCCATGCCACTAAATCCAGACTCATATTTAAGTGTTGCTTATGGTAATGAAGCAGCTAACTGGGGCAGGACCTGCTATTGATGAGTTCCCATGACTCTGCTGTCCCCCTTGAGGAGCCTGCAGTGCTGCAGGACTTTGGCAGGAAGCACTCCTGGTTATTCCAGAGATTGAGGAGCCCTGGAGACTCCTCCTGGTGAGTTTGCCATGAGAGCAGTCAGCTGAGTGGGAATGCAAATCTCCTCTATCACGTTTTACTCCATGTAGTTGCTAAAGTAATCTTTCACTAGGATTTCCTTCAGAGTTGTCTCTAAAGGAGGAAGAAGAAATTATCTTTTTCTCCCCAGCCCTCCCAGCTGTTGCCAAGGCTAGGTTAGTAGATTTTGGGGAGATCTGGCCCATATTTCAATGTAGGTGTTGAAAGCAGCCCTCAATAGTGACTATCAGAACTGAATTATCAGGCATTCATTTGTGCCATCACTAAGGAAAAATATTACCCTTATGTTGGCCTACTGCATTCGAGATATTGTATTGTAATTTCTCCTCCAACTGCAGACAAGTGTTCAATGAGAAAATTATGGTTTTTCTCCTTCAAGCAAAGCAAATGGGGTTGGAACAATTGGGAGCAGAGACATTAACAAATGTTTCATGACAAGTTTATTTATAAACTTATAAATAAAATCCCCCTCTGAATTCTTTATGAAGTTTCCAAATAGCTAAAATAGTGGGTGTTATTATTGGAGCAGAACAAATGCAATAAATTATAGTTGTAGTTGGTTTATCCATGATGTAAACTCTGAGATAATATAAATATGAGTGTGGCTGCATCACTGCACTATGTAGAAAAATCCCATCTGCAGAATGAAATAAAAATCTCAAAATGGAGATTGGGGATTCTGATTTTGTAAATTGGTATTGTTGTACCTGGTGCTGCTTAGGAGGCTAAGGAGTTACTTCTCTTGCTTTCATTACATTCAAGGGCAAGCTCAGCACCCTCATCCATTAAGCATCATAGGACATAAAAATGTGGAAATGTAAAGGAGTGGAGGGTGTTGAAATGCTGAACACAGCTGATTTAAAGGTTTCTCCAGTATGACCCATCTCCCTTGGCCAGTGGATATTCTTGTTCTGGTAGGGTACAACCAGGAAGATGTGGAAAGATGCCTTGGAATTTTCAACTGGAAACCTTGAATTTAACTAAGCAGGCAGACAAGAACTTCTCTTATGTCATATTTGCAGGCACCCCAGTTAGTAACCAAGGTAAGACCAAGACCCATTTAGTAACCAAGGTAAGATGTTCTTCACATAAACAGGAGAGAGAGAGCTAAGATCCCCCAAAGGACAGCTGGAAAGTTATCATCTTTCTCTGCCTCCCCTGCTGTGGCTGTTTGCCTCTGCT
This sequence comes from Lonchura striata, assembly GCF_050655825.1. Taxonomy (NCBI): domain Eukaryota; kingdom Metazoa; phylum Chordata; class Aves; order Passeriformes; family Estrildidae; genus Lonchura; species Lonchura striata. The sequence goes on along the minus strand of NC_140709.1, from coordinate 4,507,200 downwards.
GTGTTTGCAGAATGGGGAGCCCCGAGGCAGGCTGAGCCCTGACCTCCTGCCTCTGCCCTGCCAGGGTCCCCCTGGCTCAGCTGCAGGTTAAAAGTCACTGCAGAAAGCAGAGAACGAGGCTGGGACCCTTTTACCCTTAACATCTGTCTTGGAGAGGCTGCCAACTGAACTTCTATTTTAATATTAATTTAGCTACAAGATGCATTGTAGGTGTAAGGAGATGGAAATGAGAGCTTTACTTAAATTTCATCTGGTTCCTCGTCCATCTCCTCACCTTCCTTTTATTTACCAAGCTCCATGTGACGCCAGTGCTTTTACATGGCTTAACCACAATGAACTTATTATCATTTTCTTCATGGTAAACAAATATTCCAAAATTTTCAATTAAAAATTATGACTGAAGTCATCTAAACACTATAACCTAATTTTTTGTTTTTAAAGTTATTTCCTGGGAAGTGCTTCATGTTGTTTTTCTCAAAGATATAAAACATGGTTTAGATTCTGTTCTCCAGAATTTCTGGGGCTTTGTTTGATTAAATTGTAAAATGTCTAGGCTCACATCTGGCCCTCAAATTTGTGTGCAGGGTTTTGTTTAGAAAATACCCTCATGGTTCTTTTTCAGGACACAGGTGAGTGATTCTTAGAATGCAGATGAATTAATATTTCCCGAATAATAAATGTATCATAGTAAATTCCAATTTTTAAAATTGTAGGCAATGGTGATGAAGTTAAAAGGATAAATGGAGGGGAAAAAAATCTATGTTAAAGTGCTCTTTTCAATGTGGTATTCCACAGATTCGTGACGTGATTTAGGTTGGAAAGGATCTTAAAGTTCCTACCCTCACAATTTATGTTTAAGTACCATTTTACAACAAAAAATAATATTGATTATACATGAGTATGTAGCTGAATGAATTCTGAATTTGCTTTCTTATTGACTTTAATGTAAGAACAATAACAGAACCTTACTGTGTTTTTTATTCAGTACTGAACCTGCTTTGGAGGAAGAGGAAGAATTGTCAATTCTCACCCTAAGTAGTGGTAGTAACTAAAACTTATTCAGGAATGGACCAAGGACTGTAAAGCACTTTTGTCTGCTTAATGGTTTATAGTGCACGAGCACCTTGCTTATTAAAGGCAGTCACATTTTCTTGTTCAATGAAAGTTACAGTAGTAAATATGTTGTGAAATGAAGAGTCAAGGTCAGTGGAGGCCAAAGCTTTTTTCCTGTGCTCACACCAAGTGGCAGAAGGCAGTGAAGGCAATCTCTGCCTCTCCTAGCAGACTTTATTAAAACATTACAACCTTGGCAGGATCACCTTCTGATGGAACAAGATTAACTGTGTGGCTGCTGCTCCGCGATGGGCTCGGGCAGGTCTCTGTTGAGGGAAGACTGAACGCTGAGCAGATCTGGAGTGACTTTGAGTGATAAGGATTATTTGAAATAACCAAAATGTTTTCAAAACTGGGGCCCTTAGCCTTTTTCCAATCATTTCACAAAATGCTTTTTACTTACTCCAGCGAGGATCAAACTTCCCTGGCAGTCAGAGATGAGAAGGATGGCAGTGTCTGCCTAACGCAATCATAATTGTCTCTGAAGTTGTACTTTGCAAACGCTGCTTCCTTTTATTAAAGAGGAGATTTATCATGCAGAACATACAGGTTTTAGCCTGTCCTGGAGATATGGTATAAAGTTAGGAAATAAGGAAGGCAAACATAATTTTGTCTCCCGTGTGCCGGGTCTTTGAATATTGTAATAGGTTAATTGGATCATGGAAAGGTTGTTTTCTGAAATGCAGTGCAGGTTATAAAGGATAACGGTTTTCCAATGACATGGATGAGGTTTGTTTTGTGGGCATGAAATTCAATAATGGAAGGCTTTTAATAAATATATAATTTACGGAAGACCAAGACTTACATGACAAATGTAGTGTCATATTTAATTTGGGATGCTAACATGCAGCTAAAAGTGATCTACAGATTAACCATTTGTTTTATACAGAATCAGTACAGCAGGCAGAGGATTGCTCATGCAGAATTTGCTGTGAAAACCACAGATTTCAGGGAAGGAGCAGAGGGACAAATAAGAACAATAACATTTCTTGATCCTGTCCCTTTTTTCAGCCTCAAGAGTTCCATAGAAATATTAAGACTGCAAATAATACTGTTTTGAGCTGCAATCACTCTCTCTAGCTGTCTCCTGGATCTGCAATAGAACAACCCCAAGGTGACCTCTTCCAGCAGCATGGAGCCTTAAGATGCAATGCTATCAGAGCGAAGAAAAGAAAGCAAAGGAGAGGAATTTAAGTAAAGAAAAAAATCTTATTTTTCCCTATGAAGAACCAGTCCTTCATATGTTTGTTTCCACAAACTTGATGATGCTCCTGGTGTCTGAAGGAGGAGGGAGCTTATTCATGACACCTCATTTTTGTTGTGGCTTATCCCCTAGACTGATCATTCCCAGTTTTCCAAATCCTTCTGTCCAAAAGCTGGAGCTTTCAGCAACACATGGAAATTTCTTTGAACACCTCAATAAGAATGGCTTTTCCTGGGCTGGCAGAAGCTGAGGCCTGCTTGGGAGGGATGTATAATGTAATTATAATTATAGATTTCCATGTTCTTTGGCTATATTTGCCTGTATGGTGTTGAACCCAGGGTTATATCTTTTTTCCTACACTGACAAAGCAACCACTCTGAATTTAAACTGTTTAGGACATGGTGGCAGTGTAAGGCAGGGACAGGAGAAATTCAGGGTTCAGCTTTCCTTTTCTTGTGGCTCCCCTTACCCTTTTATATCCTAAAATCATCTTTTCCTTCCTCTTTATTGATTCCAAAAGTGGCTGTTGCCCTCCCTGCCTGCTTACACTTCTCTTCATCTCTCCTGCTCTGCAACCTCTCCCCGTTTGGAGAGTCTGTGGCTGAGTGAGGATCAGGACAGGTGCACGAACACATCTAAAGACTCTCAAGATATTGATTTATCTCAAGAATGAATTTCTGCTTTTCAACAACAGACACCAAGCATTCCAGAAGGAAACAGGAATTGATTTTCCCCATACCTTGGTGCCTCCCTCCCTGCCCAACACACAATTCCCTGTCCTACCTAAAACCTTTCACCAGGGCTTGACAAATGCTGGAGAATTTGTTGCTAAATACTTGCTAACAACAATTAGTTGCTACTAATTAGCTCTGTCTGTGATTAGCTGTAGTCCAAAGGCATCTGTTATTATCCTCCTTGGAGCAATGTGGGTATGGCTTCTTGTGAAGCTGCTACATTAATAATGGTCTGTTATATCCAATAGGTCAATTTTGCTAATTTTATTTTTTTCATTAGGGATGAGATTTATCTTGACATTACAGTAACCACTTACAACAGATGATTATCTCAATATGTTTTCTCTCTTGTGTTACATATGAACTTTTGACAAAAATAAGTCTTCAAGTCTTGCTTTACATATAGTCTTTGTGACCTCACTTGTCTGAGGTATTCAAGCTAATAAATCCACTGGTGGTTTGCTGGGAAATAAAAAGATTTAGTTCTTTTTCTTTTGTTTTCTGTGTCTGACCTGAAAAAATAAATATTTTCCTGCCAGTGCAATGTAGAGTCAGACAAGAAATCTTTTTATTTCACTCTGATGACACCTCAAACATTTGTTTCCTTTCCAGGCTTTGGAGATTGAACTGAACATTGACTGAATTCATCCTTTTGCTTTCTCACTACTGTTCTCTGCTCTTTGTTCTATTTCTCTGAACTTTGAAAGAAAACCTCTAACCATTTGTCAAACTTTTTATCTTTTTTATTATTTTAGGGGCCAAGAGACAAGAAATAGCCTTAATGAATGGGCTCACTGTTAACTTACACCTTCAGATGGTATGTCTTTATGATGAATATTTCATCTTGTGTTGACAAGTATTTTTCTCCTTTCTTTCTGTGTGTAAGCAAAGTGTTTTCTGAGGACCTCACAGAGACAACACTGGGTGACAGATTAAGTTTTTAAGCCTTGGGAGTTGTATCTTGAATAATGCATGTGCAAGACCTGGCCAGACTCAATACTGAGCAGAAAAGCTGGACAGAGAAATATTTTTCAAGGACTCTGTAGGGGAAGTTTCAGCTGTTCTCACATGTGTTGTATGTCAGTTGCCAGAGGAAATCTTATTATTTAAGAAACATTTACAAGTAACTTCTCAAATTTCAATTCCATGCCAAATTTCAAAGTTAAGGAAAAGGAGCTCAACTGTGAGCAAGACAAAGCTGGAATATCAGTCAACTTAAAATGTGGCTGCATACAAGAGATGACAATTAGAATTATGCTATTTTATATGGGCCTAAAATGTGCTAAAGCATTTTGACCTGCATGCCATAGCAGCCATAAATGTGTCTATTTATGCTGAGGTGCTCCCTGTGGCTACATAATGCCTGTCTCTGATTCTCCAATATTTCCAAAGATTTGGTTCCACTGAGTGTAGATGTGATGCTTTGCTCTGGGTGGTTCTCACAACAAGGTTTATCACTTGGATCTGCTCCCTGGACCTTTTAAAATTAATGAACCTGGAGCAGGCCAGGGTGGGCTTGGTGCAGCCAATTCATGTGGCTACTCTGCCCTGAATTAGGTGTGAATTTCTGGAGTACACAGACCATGCCCAGAGTTGTGGAACCCAAACTAAGTTGAGCAGGAGGGCTTGTAAGTCTTCATAGTCCTCCTGGCATGGTGACCAGGACCTGAGAAGAAAAAATCACCCACCGCTAGGTGCTGAGATCAGTTCTTTGGTCAAGCCTTGTTTTGGAGTAAGGGATGATTCCACCACTAAAGTTTAAGGGCAGGGATGTAAATCTAATTCTTTTTCACTGCCTGCTACACTTCAGCTGCTGCTTTTGATTGCTGGATGGAGCTGGGTGAAATCCCAGCTTGCCTGGCTGCAGTCAAAGCTTTGCCATTGATTCCTGTAAGTGCAAGTTTTCACTCTGAGTTTTGGTGGCCTTTGTTATGGATATGTGAAATACAGTATTATAACGCTTTCCTACTTTGATAAATGTTATATGGACAAAGAAATATTTGTAATTTCTGGGGGATTCTCTGTAGGTCTGCATGAAATTAAAGCAGTCTTTATTAAGTAACATGCTGGGAGCATCTTTCTCATCTCTGCTTAGATAGATTTCAATATTTCTTTCTTTTTTTTTCCTTAACAGCTATCATTCTTTAAGCCTACCCCAAGACGCTATAAAATTCTTCTAGAAGCAAGAGCCTTTCCATCTGACCATGTAAGAAATTAATATTTCACCATATTTGTATTATTAATCATATTTTTCCAAAGCATATCAGTAGTATGATTTGAATATTTATTAGCTCATCTTGTCCAAGTAGCATTACAATAAAAAATCTGTCAGAAACTTTTGAGCTCAGCATACTTACAGATCGTAGCTTTATTCCTTTTGTTCAAATAAGAAGTGTTGCATGAGGAAAAGAATGAATGGGTGCATTGATTTATTAGTCTTTTTAAAGACATTGAGCAACCTATTGGCCTAAATCAACTAAAGTTGTAAATGTTTTATTAATTCTTGTTGCTGTATACTTTATGAAACCAAATCAATACAAATTCACAACATTAAGACTTATATATCCCCAGACAGAGATGGAAATGTTTGTTCTTAGCAGTTTAGATTACTATTTCAAACATAATTTGTCTGCTATAAAATAAAAGACAATAGCCTGTGCATCAGAGCTTCGAGCAAATTAATCTTTGGGTTTGTGGGGTACTGCTACTTTATCATCAGCACCGTAAACTCCTGGAAATTGATAACAAATTTGATCTCTAAGGTGCAATAAAAGTGACTCGAGCTACTAACAGGTTTATTTGTAATGAAGATGCTGGCACAGATGTATACACCTCAAATAGCTTTTATTCTAAGTAATGTTCAGATTAATCCCACATTTGTTCCACATGCACTTGTACATTTACACTCCATGCTCTTAAATTTCTATGGCACTTCAGTAATAATCTCTGCAACTGCCATTGCTCCAGTTCCTGTCGTGAAATTTTAAATTCTTTTATACTCTTACTTGATGATTGTTATTTGATCTCCAGGACCATTACTTATCGATAAAATCAGCAGATAGGATTTTTTAAATAGCTTGAGAGTTTGAAGCTCTTATTTCCCTCCAGCTGTGCTGCAAATAGAAGAGGTGAGAATGTCACAGGGCAGGATGTCTGTGCTGGCCAAACCTCATTTTTATTGGAGCAGGGCACGTGGGTACCCAAGGCTCCTGGAGAAGGGATGCTCAGTCCTCCTTGCCTGTTATCCCTACAGGCTTGGCTTTCTGGCCTCTGGTGGACTGCATCCATCCCCACAAAACCATGGAATGGTTTAGGTTGGAAAGGACTTCAAGATCACCACCTGTTCCCAACCCCCTGCCATGGGCAGGGATGCCACCGCTGGAGCAGGTTGCTAAGGGCTCCATCTCCACCCTCGTTCTGCTCCATGGTTTTATCCTGTGGGATTCAGGCTTTGACTTTGTCCTTGCAAAGGAACTAAATTAATTCTCATGTGAATTAAATTCAGTTTGTTTTTTAATCCAAAGGAAATCTAAGAATTTCTCAGTGGAGTTGGATTATGCTTTCAAGCGTTTCTTTTAGTGAAAGGCAAGGCATCTGAACACCTTCCTCAAGCTCTGATATGTTTTTCCTTTTTTTCCTTGGAGTTGTTTTTCATGTATTTGAGTTAATGTTGTCTGCATGGAATTCTCTTCTAGTATGCTGTGGAGTCCCAGCTCCGACTGCACGGGCTGGATGTGGAGAAGAGCATGGTCCTGCTGCAGCCACGGCAGGTTGGTGGGGAATCTGTCACTTCTGCTTGCTGCCACCAAGGGCAGAAACACATTTCATGTGAATATTCTCAAATATTCTAGTGTAGAAGTCGTAATCTGTGCTAAAATCTAGATAAAATGTATGAATCATAAGCAGATGTCTTTCTGTGCATATTTTTGACATTAGAGCCCATTTTGTAATTGCTGATTCAATAGTTAACTTTCCCAGGAGAACAACATAAACAACAACAAAAAAAATCTATTATCTCTATTTTTCCTGTTTCCAAAAAAAAAAAAAAGGCAGCATTCTGAGTCACCTGCAAAATAAGATTTTGACTCATTGAGAATTCCCAGTGTCCTTTGAATGTCCTGAGGTTGCCATAACACGAGCACCACTGTGTCTGCATCAGCACGGGCTGAGGGAAAGGTCTGCTCTCAGTAATATGCAATTCAGATTAATTTGAAATGCTGCCTCGCTTCACTTCTGCAGCATTAAGAACTTTGTCACCTAACTATAAACCCAGGGTGACCTTTTGCTTCTGAAATCTGAGTCATCTTGTGAGTAAAGAGCCCACTCCTGAACGCTTGATAGATTTGCAGAGATTGTTGAGATAATAACAGTCCCTTGCAATTCAACCATCTTGCCCAAGCTTTTTTTCAGTAACAAGTCTAATTTAATTCTAGGTTTTCACTGCCTAATTGATCCCTAGGTGGTGGTATGTTTTACAAGATCCCTTGCTAGGAAGACAGGAGGAGGATGGGGCAGTAATTTTCCTGTAAAGAATCAAAAATGAGGTTGATTTTTTCTTGTGGTGAAATTCTTCTATATTTAATGACCACAGGTTTGGGGATTTTTGTACTTTTGATGGTGTGAGACATTGTTTTTGAAATATGAATATGTCGGGTTTATAATAGCTTCCTATGGGATACCAAGTTTATCAGAAAAGTAAAGAGTGAAGCTGATAGACAACTTTCAAACCTTGTGGGTGTCACAAATTTCAGATGCCACTTAAAAATCATTAGATATTCTGTCTGCACCAGGAATTTTTGACTGTAAATTAAAACTGTCAGAAATACTAAGGGGTATGAAGCATGTTAGAGTGTGAAGTGAATAGACATTTTATAACAGGCACTTCCAAGATTCAGTTGCTAATGATTTTTTTTTTTTTGAGGTTACTTGCTCGTAGACTACCTCATAGCACTACTTTTGTATGTTCTTACCAAGACAAAGGTTTGCTTTTGATCTTCTTCCATAGTAAAATATAGATTATGAAATAAGGAATGGCAATGTCATCACTGCCAGAGTTGATGTCCAATGTGTCCTTTGATTTTGTTTTAGGGGGAGGAGACCTTGAGGACTGAAGATATCCTGGCTGTAATTGAGAAGGAGGGGGACTCTATTGCTGTCATTATGTTCAGTGGGGTGCAGTACTACACGGGACAATTGTTTGACATCCCTAGAATAACAAGGGCTGGCCAAAAAAAGGTAGGACTGCTCCAGATGTGTCCTTTCCATTAATTTTAGATCAGTTTTCTCTGTGAAATCAGCTGGTTGGTTTTTTTTGGGTTTTTTTTTGGGTTTTTTTTGTTGTTGTTGTTGTTGTTTGTTTTTTGTTTGGGTTTTTTTGGGGGTTTTTTGTTGTTTTTGGGGGGGTTTGTTTGGTTGGTTGGTTTTTTGATTTTTTTTTTGTGGAACAAAACACAGAAATTTGCAGGTCTTTGGTAAAATGTAAAAGTGCTCTGTGCCCAGACCTTTGGGGACTGTGTGCTGCATGAGGAAATAGCCCTGTGGGAGCAACCTTTCAGGCAGATGAATGTTAAAACTATTTGGAAAAGGTAATTCATGACTATTAACTTTGACATGGCTTTTCTTGAAGGGTAGAACACCAAGAGCCTCGGTGAAGGAGGAGAAGGAGGCAATCACAGTTCTAACCTGTCTTTGAAAGTTAGTTTGTGTAAGATTTCTGAGCTTTTTCTGAACTTTTTCAACATGAGACTTTCATGATTTTCCTCCTTTGCTGTAGCTGTGCTATGACAGATTTTGCCCCCCTTGAGCAGGGGGGTGAGCTCCCCATGGAGCTCAGACTCCACTGATGAGTTTTCCAGAGACAGGCACAGTGTGGAGCACATCAGCATCACAAGATGAGTGTATTTTAGTGATGACTCAGCCTTCAGAGCTTGCAGGCAGTGTGTTCTGCGGACATAGCTGTAAAACTTTACCAATTTCAATTGCCTTAAGAATCCAGGAGAAAATAGTTTTTGATTAAGTTGTCTTATCAACAGGAGGTCACCAGACTTTCCATGCTGTCAGCCTTTTACTGGATGCACCTTATACAAGATTAAACACTGAAGGGTAAACTTATTTGGTATCACCGGATTTTTGGCAAACCAGCTAACTCCTTATATTTAATGGTTTAACTCCCTGGAGAGGTTCCTACCTCACAGCACGCTATACCTCTTCTGTAGCTGTAGGTCTGGCAGTGGAATTTTTCCTGGACGTCAGGACGTAAGTTATGCTGGCGGCAAGAGATGGTAAAGTCCCCCCTGGGAGAGCAGAGCAGGTGTGAGAGCTGGTGCAGGGCCCGTGGGATATAAAAAGGGAATGTTCTCACAGAGCAGCACCTGGTGTTAAAATCCAGTGTTAAAAACAGCACAAAACAAAACCAACTTCTGACAGGGATATAGAAAAGCAGGGTGAAAAGAAAAGTGGGGAGTCAGCTGCAGGGGAAGTGGGTTTGTGCAGGAGCTCCAAAAGCAGCACTGTCGTGGTGCTTTTCTGGAGTGTCTGCCAGCACTTTGCTGACCACAAAAAAAATCACAATTCCACCGTGCTGGAATGTTAGAAAGGGAAGACAGGTTATTAACAGGATGATGCCACCCACTGCTCTGCTCTCTCTCTCTCCTGGTGGCAGCAGAGCTTTCGTTCAGCTGCCAACACCTACATGTCTTCAGTGCTGCTTCCCAGAAAGCCACTCTGTGATGTGTCTGAAAGGTGTCTGAGAAAGAGAGAGAAAAATCTTCCTTCCTTTCCATAAAGATGAACAACCTGGGAAAAACCTATTGCTTTTCCACCTCTCCAAAGATGCTCTCAGGACTGTGGGCTGCAGACTTGGATGTGTGGAAAAGATGCAGTTTCACTGATAGCTCTAAACTGCCCCAAAGTGGTGTTCTGGGAGAGAGCTTATTACTCACAGCTTATATCATAGAGGGAAAATGGATTTGATGTTTATAAAATCTGAGGAGATAACCAGGACTTGGTGGAGAAAGATTAAAATTTCTGCAAGGCAGTGCAAATAATAATAATAATAGTATTAACTCAGGGGTATGGGCTTCCACAGGGATGCACACAAAAACACCACACATTTTACCCAGGGACCGTATCATGTTTCTAAAGGAGAGCAATTTGTGACAGCAATTCAGCATTCCAGCAGGAACAGGTAAATGTCAAAGGCCTTTTTCCATCTGAATGCCTGTTAGAAATGACATAATATAGACATGAATCTCTTCTTCCACAGATTTTTCAAGAGAGAGAGAAAAAAAAAGCAGACCATCAAATTGAATTTCTAGTGGTTTGAGTGTGCAGGATTGAGATCCAGGTAGATTAATGAACTAAAATATCATTGGTATACAGAAAAAGCAAAATTAATTCAACCTGAAGAACTGTTTGAGTACCCTTAAGGCTTGAAAATCATGAGCCAGCCGTGTTTTTATTTCCCTCCTGTCAGATACACTCAGCTCAATGTCCTTACAGATTCTGCCCACAGGTTAAGTGTTGTTTATATGTTTATACAAACCCTCTATGTAAGAAAATGTTACACTACACTTCAACATCTGCTTATCACAAATATTTACATGAAATTGTTGATTCATGAAGAGTTTCTATTGGTAAGAAGCATTTCTGCTCCCTTCTTCTTATCTTGGACTGAGGGCTTCTGGTTATCAAAATGCATGAAATGTGGGGTTTTCAAAAGAATTGGCTGCTCTCCTCTTTCCCCAGGCCAAAGCTGGAGTTAGGAGCTGCTGTTGGATTAGAGGAAACTGCTGAAGCAGAATCACTAGTGTCTATGTATCTATACATGGCTTTAATTTGACTTACCATATCTCCTTCAAGAGATTCTGGACCTGATGAATCCAGAACTGTCCTCTAGTCAACATATTGTCACAGATAGGCTGAAAGTTCTTTTAAAAGCAGATAAAGCTGAAAAGTCATGTTTGTAGCAAAAATGCAAGGTTCTCCTTCCCAGGGATGAAGGGTGGTGAATGACCCTGCACTCCTGAACAGAAAATAGGCTGGGGAGAGCTGACAAGCAAGCGAGTCAGAAAGGGAAAATACAAGGTGAAAATGCTATTTGAGAAGAAGATGGGAAAAAAAAATCACTTGTCAGGCAGTATGTCAGAAAGTCCTACACAGATGGTCTTAATAATTCTTTTAATGTACTATTGAAATAAAGTCCCACAGTGTTGTGCCCTATCAGGGCTTGGCTAGAGATTTGAGCCGTGAGCTCTGGAGGCCTGGAAAATGTCCTAGGATTCTTGAGGTCAATCATTTATGAATTAAGTTACTGATTTCCTTTTACATTTTTTAAGCCAATTTCCTAAGTTCTCTGCGTACATTAAGATTCCTCCCAGAGTGAAAGCTCTGCACATAGACAGCTTCATTAAGTCATTAAATATTAAATGAACTAAATTAAGCTTGAAAAATTACCTCAGGCTATTTTTCCATCTAAGGTCTCTCAGATAAATCGAAATTACTACGTATTGTGCAAGAGACTCATCAGCAGGCTGAGGAGGATGTAACAGTTTTCCTTGTTTCGTACTTTCAAGCTTGCTCTAGAGGATGGAGGAGGCTGAGTTGTTTTATTCTTCTACAAGTGAAGAAATGGCTGACTTTTAGGAGACTCTGCCTTTCAAATACAATTTTCATAAGTTATATTGTACTTTCCACTGACTCCGTACCATTATGTAAAATATTTTAATCTCTTGAGTCCCAGTAGGAAGAGCTTTAAGATCCTTCATCTTCATTTCTTCCCTGTCTCTCTTTCTAAATGTCCCAGCTTTGCTGGCGTGAAGCTGTCATTTCTCTCCCTCTCTCCAAATGTCATTGTCCATGCTGAGTTGTTACCTGCTGGTTATCAGCAGCTACCCAGACACTTGGCAGAAATGACTTTTAGATGTTGGAATAAAGCGGAAGAGGCAGGGGAGAGCGCGTGTCCTCTCCTTTGCCCGGAGCAGATGGAGAGCTCTGCTCCCCCCAGTCTGGGGAAGCGCCGTTCCCACGCAGTCCTGGTTCTGCGTGCCTTCAGCAGGGAGAGCTGCTTCAGTTTGTTTTACTCTTTCCGTGCAATCTGTGTGGCTAAACATTTGCTGTTTGTGTGACTCAAGTGCCAGACACCTCCCTGGGAAAGCAAACCAGCACAACCCATCTTGCAGACGACGACTCGAACAAACTGGTGCGAGTGGGCGTTTCCGAGCCGAGGCAGGAGCCCTGCCAGCACTGAACCCGAATTTCCCGTGCCTCAATCTTGTTACACAGTGCCCAGTAGGATCTGCCAACCAGCTTCAAAGTGGTGGGGAGTGGCAAAGGGAGTTCAGGAAGATGACCCATGGGTGATATGTGAATGACCTTCCTTTTTGTGGGCTCTGAGCCTACAGTGGGTTCGAGCTGGTCTATTGCAGCCACTGTTGGTGCCCAAGAACATTTGTCCATGTCAAGGTCACACGTGTGGATGTGGTTATGGAACCTCATTATTGTGAGGGCATCCAACCTGTTGCTGTCCCAAGGTGTCTCCTCCTACCTCCCCACCTGCTGTATTTTCATAATTTGATATTATGGGCTTGAACATAATTTTTTATAGAGTATGTGGCATACTGACAGGGAAAGGACAACTGATTTTGGCACATTATTTATAGAATTAAATTTCTTACATGCTTTTTCTTTATGAGCAACTCCCTTTTTTTTTTTGTTGTTGTTGTTGTTGTTTTGGGGTTTTTTTTGTTTCAATTTTGCTAATGTACAGCCAGACACACACATTCTGCTTATGCCTCATCTGTTATTCCTGGTTTCCACTGAAACCAGTGAATCTGTCATAGAATTGCTCCCAAAAGTTTGTGTGGGGTGCACGTACCTGTTCAGGTTTAAATCCAGTCAACTGAAGTTTTGAAGTTAATGCCTTAAAACCCTATGAGAACCTCCTCATTCACTGGCAATTGGATTTAGTTTGTTGGAGCTGATTTCAGTGATCCAAAGCCATTTTATCCCTGAATGAGAGCATTCCCATTGGAATTCAGCATGCCCCTGCCTCTCTGCATTAGCTTCACCATTTCAGCTGATCTCTCTTAACTCAGTTCTGGGTGTCCCTGTGAAATCAAGCCACCACGGCTATTTACTGGGACTCTAGTTCCAACATTTAGATCATGTAAATGCTATGGAAGTGAGTTTTCTTCCCATCATTTTGGAGCAACTTTTCAAGCTGATAACTTCACAAATGTCTCCATTAAAATTAACGTGTCACATCTTCTTAAAATGCTGCTCCGTACAAATTGTTATCTAGCTTATACAGAAGATTAAATATACCAAAGTACCTCTTAAATAATTTAGCTAAGACTCCCTCCATGCAAGAAACAGCAGGAGATTCTTTAAAAAACCCTTTGTTTTATTATTGGACGTTGATTTTTTCTGAAGACTGTGCTCTCGCTCTTATTCCTACCCTGCTGCTTGCAAGCAAGCTGTTTGTGTTTTAAAAGCAAAATGTAAAATAGCATTTAATTTGTAGTCCAGGCACAAAAAGCAGTTTTATTTCTCTGCTCTTAAATAAATCGCAAAGCTTAGAATAACTTTTTAGTTTAAAAATGCTGCCATCCAGTGGTTATTTAATGTGTAAAACTCATACTTTTAGAGCTAGAAATCTCTCAGTCCTTAGATATTGTGGTTACCCCCGACACACACTTTTTCCCAGTGTCCTGTGCAAATTGTGGTTATGGAAAATACAAGACTTTTCACAGAGACAGAATCTTTTTTTTTAATGACAAGCATAAAAGTTCTTGAAGATCAAGGCATTGCAAGAGCTGCTATCTCATCCATTTGGATTCCCAAAGAGTAAGGTACTCCTCTTTTAAATAGCAGGGCCACCTTGACCATGAATATTTATTGGAATGCAATTGTTCATGGGTAATTGGCATCGTTATGATCATTACTGCTTTGTCTCTGCCTGGTGTTTGTTGTGCCATACAGGAAGTGTTTGTGTTTATGCATTTGTTCTCAATAGTCATTTCAAGTGATTCCACTTCACTGCACAATCAAAACCCCAGACATCTAAACCCTATCCAAGCATCCTTGAAGAAAAATCACAGAAAAATTGCTGATTTCTACATGTATCTGTAGCATAGAAAACTTGTTTCTAGTAATCCCTAAGAACAGATGGGACTTGATAGATTAATCATAGAAGGGTTTGGGTTGGAAGGGACCTTAAGAATTGGCTTGTTCCAACCCCCTGCCATGGACAGGGACACCTTCCACTATCCCAGGCTGCTCCAAGCCCCATCCACCCTGGCCTTGGACACTTCCAGGAATGGGGCAGCCACAGCTTCTCTGAGTAACTTGTTCCAGTGTCTCACCACCCTCACAGAAAAATATTTCTTCCTAACATCTAACCTAAATCTCTTTGAGTGTAAATCCATTCACACTTGTCCTATCACTCTCTCCTTCTGTAAGAAGTCTCCAGATAGCCTACATACCAAGAGCATGTTAAGCTCTGAAGGAGTTATTTTCAAAATAATCTCACAGTGATGATTATCTTAATAAGTAACCTAATAATCATCTCTTTCCTGCAGGGATGCCTTGTTGGATTTGACCTGGCTCATGCTGTTGGGAATGTAGAGCTTCATTTGCATGACTGGGGAGTAGATTTTGCCTGCTGGTGCTCCTACAAGGTAAAACAGATTCATTGTTGGAGGCCGTTTTCCATAATGTCACTTATCTCATGGGTCAGCACACAGGTCAGGTGAATAAGAGCTGCACCTGAACAGTTGAGCAAGACTTGGCTGAATCTTTGAATTTGCCACAACAAAGAGATGGACACTGACTTTAATGGTGCCCTTTTTTATGAGTGGTTCCAAAAAGTAACAGTGGCAATGACCTACAAGGTCTTGTGGATGTGAGATGGCCACTGGTGGTGGTTAAACATCTGCCCTGTGGACATGGGAATCAGAGATTCCTCTCTTATTTCTCACACCAAGAATGTTTCACAGCTATAATATTTTATGATGTGGTCCCTAAATAAGAGAATATTCTTGTCTAAGCTTTAATAATTTCAGATCACAGAGCAGGGTTTAATAAGTTCATATCACAGAGTATCTTTAGGTCCTTCGACTCCTAGTGAGATTAAAACTTGTCAGACATAGATTAATTGTTTTGTGACTTTGCTTTATATATATATATGGAACAGTTTCAGATGTACTTCAATTTTCTGGCCTCTTAGACTTCAAATACTGCACATAAGCCAAGAGAGGTACTTTTAAACTAATCTGAAAAAATAAATCTGCTTTTACCTCCATCAGCACTTTGTGACAAATGCTAATATCTCCATCTAGAAACCACTAGAAATGTTAAAATTGGTTTGTTTTATAGATCAGGGTGAGGGAACTTTACAGATAATGAACATGACATGTACATGTTGATTTATTCTTTGCAGTATTTGAATTCTGGAGCAGGAGGCCTTGCTGGTGCCTACATTCATGAAAAGCATTCCAAGAATATTAAACCAGCGTAAGTATTTTTCTAATAATAAATTCCCAAATAAATGAAATAAACGGTGCTGTGAAGTTTAAATGGGAAAGAGCCTTCCCTTTCAGAATTGAGATCTGAAAGTGAAATTATGTAGATTCCTAGCCATGGAATATGGGCATGTGTATCTATGCATATATTTATAGAAATAGAGGAAAATTCCTGTTTCAATAAAAACTCATTGGGCTAATATTTGTTACTGATCTATTGCTTCAATGAAAGGGGTAGTAAACATTTTGACAATTTGGTTATCTGACTTTGTTACTTCAGATGGGTTGTTTTACACTAACTTTAGTAAATTTTGAAATTGCTAATGCACGTGCTCCCATCTAAAATACATTTGCTTCTTTAAGTCTGGTATCACTTCTTAACTAAATAGAATCATAAAAGAGACTGTTGGTAATATTAAAGACAAGAATTCTAAATCATGTCTATGAGGCTGCTTAATATAAAGAGAATATTTAACATCTTCCCTTAAAAATGGATTTTAAATAATCATTGAAGTCTTTGGTTGGTGAACAAAATCAAAGACAGTTTCAACTCTGTGCCTAATAGCTCTTTAGTAGTGGCATGTTTTCATTACAATTATATCCACTGGAAAAGCTGGGAAGTATTACATGGAGATCTGTTCTGAAAGACTGTGTAATCCATGGAAAGCTGAGCTATCAGCTGAGGTTAGCTGCATTAACAAAAATACCTGTTATTTAAGCCATTCTATGGCTATACTTTATCTATGTATATTAAGAACACTGGAATAAATACATTTAATGCACCGACAAATGTAAACATTTCTGGCTGTAATGCTTGGAGAGATTGCTGGCACTTCCTTTTATTTTAGCTTGAAGAATGGAAACTAAATCAGGTTCCAGAGACAAATAATATTATAATAAGCATCTTTGCTGCACTATGTGCTGGTTTCAGACTGTCTAGACTGCCAGGAGATAACAAAATAATGCTGATAAGTTCTTTTCAGTCACCCATAACAGAAAACTCATTAGGATGACATATGACCTGTTGTGAGCTGATTCCAGCCTTATATGTGAACACAGGCAAAACATACTGGATACCTGGATATTTCTTCTGGAAGGTTTTTTCCTGCTCTCCTGTTGCCAGGTGCAGGCATTGCTCCCACAGCCACACCTGGTTGTGTGACTCCCATGGATCCTGGTTGTGGGGAACTGGGAAGATGATGAACAGTGGAAAAAAAAGTGAAAAATTACAGAATAGCTAGGGGTGGAATTAATAAGATATCAAGGACCTTCAGTCTTTTTTCCTCCTTGATGACATTTTGGAACTTTTCTAAGGGTACTAGCTTGGTATTGTAGGTAAGAGTTTAGATTAGTTTTTCCTGAATCAGCTCTTTCATACATAGTCAATTAATTTGTGTACTGAATCTGGATACTGAATATCTTAAATGAAATTACCTATGTGGAATAGGCTTTTCCAGCCTGGGGAGAAATCAAGGATATAATTCCAAACTTCCTGCATCGACCTTCTGCATTATTTAATCACAGTTATTTCATATTTCCTGAGATTTGATAATCACTCATCATATTGTTTGTAGTTCCTATGCCCCGGTTGCAGTACTTTTCTTTCTTTCCTGCATCCACCAGCCATTTCAGGCCTCCAAATAGGGCACTGAGACAAAGGAGAATTTGTCTATGTCAAAGTATTCAATTGCATAGCTGATTTAAATGCAGAGCAATTTGCTGTATGTTGTACAATCAAATAGAGTGGAATTTAACTGCTCGGGAAGTTGCAGGCTCTGCTGTAGCTGCAGTCTCTGGCTGTCATCTGAATCAAGGATGACACCCAGTGGCCACACCACTTCAGTCAGGAGCAGAGGCACCAACCACTTGTTTCTGTGCACCTCAGCCCACACGTAAGCAGGGAATTAAATTCCAATCCAGCTGACACCCTCTTGTCGTTTGAGCTGTCTGAAATACCGTTCTAACTCACGGATGGTTTTAGGTGAGTCACTTTTTACTCACCTATATAAATTTTTCTAATTTGTCTCATCTTTCATATTTCCTGCAAGTTATCGACTAGGTAGTTATTTTAATATGGAAATAATCTATTGTGTCTTAATGGGAAAATGTGTGTTCTGACTGTAATTCAGAGAGGCAGAACATTTGTCTTTTGCTGTCTGAGGCTGGGGCAAAAAGGACTTGTTGAAAATAAAACAACTCAGTCCAAAATCTCATCTTTAACCCCCCCCCAAACCCAGCTAGTGCACATCACCAAAGGAATTTAGGTATTTTGGTTTAACTTCTCCTAATTTTGTGAGTATGCTTTGTTTTATGCCCAGTTTATGAAACTGGGTTCCTCTCCAACTGCTCCCTCCAACAACAAAACATTTATTTGCTGCTTTCTTTTAAAATGCAACTTGGGATCGAATTGTTAAAATATTTAAAGTATTTAATAGCCTTACCATCACTACATGAGGCCATGCCAGAGCTGTTTCTGCTTTGGGGCTGCCTCACTGCAAAGCCCCACAACCCAAACCTGATGTAATTCAATAATACCTTGGCATGTCCCAGCAGACAAAAGGCAAACCAGTCCCACTCTTCTTCATGGAAGTGCCAGCTTCCCACAAGAGTTATAAAGTTGGTAATTCAGTATCTTGGGAAAGGATTTGTCTCAGGGCAGGGCTTGATCTTTACAGATGGAAGCTGAGGGTGAGAGAACCTCCTGTGTCCTGCTGTTTTGTGTCACTGTAAACACCGTCCTGCAGTCCTGCAAACACCTTGGCTTAGCTTGGCATGGTTCTCTAATTCACTGCAGGGGCCATGGGTCTAAAATAACATGTTTTAACCAGCCCAATTAACATCTGTGCCCAAGCATGTGGG
This sequence comes from Lonchura striata, assembly GCF_050655825.1. NCBI lineage: Eukaryota > Metazoa > Chordata > Aves > Passeriformes > Estrildidae > Lonchura > Lonchura striata. The sequence continues at coordinate 4,488,769 of NC_140709.1, read as the reverse complement.
GTAGTCCTTTGCTAGTCCCCATCTTTCTCCTTAGAGCAGCGACACTGAATCAATCTGACATATATGGGTCTGATCTGTCCCCATTCTCCCATGATCTCACCTCCTCTGAAGTCTCTCTTAATACTCAAATAGCTTTTTTAATACCTGCTCTATATATCACAATGCAATATATTCCTGGCTAATTGTGTGAGAGTGATTTCTTTATGGGAAGGTTTCAAATAAAAAAAAATAAAGGACCTGAAGAGAGCAGAGCTATGAAATAATACTGAAACCATCAGGTCAATGCAGGCTGAGCCTATGCCACCAGGTTTCCATGTAAGTGTTGCAGAGGGGAGGTTTCCAACACACAGAGAGCACTGGAGTAACCTAATAATACTGAAATTTTGCTTGTCTAGCTGTTTGAGCTCCAGAAAAGTTCCCATTTTAATTTTTGAAATTTTTTACTCCCTCCCTAATTCTCCATTTATAGAAAGGATAACTTGAATTACCAAGCAATTTAGCTGTAATGAAATGTGAATGTTTGTGAGCACCTGGGGGAGAAGATGCTCGAGTCAGGTGTTCCCCGCAGGGTGTTTGCAGCTGTAGATGGGAAACAGGTTCAGCTCTGCTGTCAAGGGGGAAAAGGGACATGAGAAGACAAACTTGCAGAGTTCTGAGACAGTAAATTAAGTAAAAGTAAGGCACAATTTAAACAGATGAAAGGGAAATAAATGTATTCGTGTATACATAAATATGTATAAATAAATGTAAAGCAGTCAGGAAAATAATAGATAAACCTTTGCAGAGGATTAAATGAAAACTCTACAGTGCTTAAAGTGAAGGGATTTATCAAGACTTTAGCCCACACTAGCAGCAGGTAGTGTTTAAAAGTGAAAAGTTTCTGTGATGTGAAGAAATGCTGCATGTGCAGGAAACAGTTGATTTCCAAAGAATGTGTTGGCTTTTACCACACGATAAAAAAAAAGTTTAAAAGAGCAAGAAGTAAAAAGGTTTTCATATTAGCTTTGAGGAAAAAAAGGCATCTTCAGCCAATTTCTTCACAGATAGAGGGGAGATTTCAGCTCTTTTTCTTATCCTACTTCCCCTTTTGGAATTTTGATGCCAATAAAAATGCTAGAGCACAAATAGCTTCCTGCTATTTCTTTATAGAGACCTGAACAGCTTTTTTTAGTGTGTGAACTCTAACCCTGGTGTCAGATAAACAGAAATTTGCTACTCCAGCTTCTTATACTTTCCCCTTCCCATTTTTCCCAGGTGCTCTGGATCACCATCCTGCTCCAGTGCAAATCTTCTCTTTCCAGTAACTGTTTTGCAAGAGGTTATTCTACACCTTCTAGGACTCGTAGCTCCCACTGAGTTTTCCTTTGCTCATTTTCTTGATTTATGGGGAGATATTACCTGTCTTTTTTTTGAATTAGAGTCACATAATCCCCAAAATAAAGAGCCCCTGTAAAACTGCTGAAAATAATGTAACTTTGGAGGAGTGTGAGTTGGAAGCAAAGGACAGTCATAAAAGGATATGGAAGGTTGTTTTATATCTACTGTACTGGAAAGAACACTGATCTTGTTTAGAATGCTTCTAGGAATCATGGGATTATAGAATGATTTCGGTTGGGAGGGACATTAAAGCCCATCCTATTCCACCCCCTGCCATGGGCAGGGACACCTTCCACTCTCCCAGGCTGCTCCAAGCCCCATCCAACCTGGCCTTGGGCACTTCCAGGGATCCCGGGGCAGCCACAGCTTCTCTGGGCACCCTGTGCTAGGACCTCACCACTCTCACAGGGAAAGATTTTTTTACTCAGACTGAGTCTTCTACTCAGACTTTATAATGGTCCATTTCTCACTGACTGTGTGAATTTGTCTCCTCTGAGTATCTCAGCACTCCTGGAAGCTTTATCAGAACAGAGAACCTTGTCCTGGTCAAGGAGAGGACCTGGAGAAACAGCACAGAGTAGGGAAGCTGTGCTGAGTGCAGCCAGGTGGGAAAGTCAGTGGTGACAGATGGCAGGGAACATGCTGCTGGCTCCAGAAAGGTTCTCCCTGCTCCTACTGGACTCAGACTGTGGGATAATGTAAATAAACTACTCCTGCAGTGAGCACGTGTCCCCCGAGTGCATGAAGTATCCTGTGCTAAGGTAGAAATGAACTGTTGCTTTGCCAAGGAGATGAGAGCAATTTAGCTCCTTGAGCTAATTTAGAAACCAAAAGTTAAAACCTCCCTTGGGAAGAGACTGTTTAGGAATAAAGCTATCGGCTAATTAGGCTTAATTGCATTGTCTTGGGACAAGTGATTTATTAGGCCAATCTAGATCCATGATGGGCCTGCAGGGGTGTGTTCTCGGATTCACCAACTGCATGGCAAATATCCAAGAGCATTTTTTAACTTTGGAGTGAGTCTCTGGGAGAAAAAACGAGAGAGGTTAATGTGCACTCACATCATCTATTCCCATTCTTTTTCTTTGGATCCTTTTATGTGGCTCCCATGATTGTCTCCTTGTTCTCTGTCAAGCGTTTTCTCTCTCTCTTCCTTCAAATCTTCCTTGTAATTAAGCTGTATCTTCAAGCAATCTCACCTCTTTTCTCATTATAAATATCCTTCTTGTTCTTTCCTTCTTGAAGGTCTTCCTCTTTGTTTTGTCATCTTTGCTTTGGCTGGATTTTAAGGTGATTGTAAAGGTGCTGGGTGTGAATTCAGCATCACCTGTGGGGTGAATGTGGAAGAAATGTGCTGCTCTCATTCCCTGAGTGCACTCCCATGCATTTTTCCTCCTGGATCACTCTGAAGGGACATCACTTGGTGTGCTGTGCCGTGGTCCTGTCCCACTTCCAGCCTCAGGAATGAGAGGGAGGTGGCTCTGTCCCTTCCACATTTCCTTTCCCATCTGCAGCGCCTGGAGCTTTCTCATGGATGGTGTAAGACACAACTGCTCAAACATATGAAAGGAACCAAGAGGCTTAGCCTGATGGAAAGGTGAATGTAGCCTGGGGGCGACTCTTGCATCCTGTAACTAGCAAGGAAGGGATCCCGGGGCTCTCCTTGGAGTCTGGATGGCTGCTGTGATTTTCCCTTGCATTTCCAAGGCCCTGTGTTGTTATCTGCCTGCTCTGTGTGCCTCAGTTCTCCACTTCCAGGCAGGTAGTTTTGAAAGCACTTTGCTGTATCTTGATTTTTTTTGATCAAGCTTCCTTCCTGCTGAAGTAATTTGCAGAAATACAACACTCATACTGGTGTTACATACACACCTCTAAGAAAACGGAAAGAAAATCTTCTTTGCCTGCTTTTTTAGTAAGTCACAAGAAGAGGAGTTATTTATTTTCTTATCCATTCATGTGTGTGTTTCTGTAGCCACCTCACAGAACCTTTCTATATTAGGGAGGAAAGTTTATTTTTAATGAAAAAACCTCTAGTAAATCTTCTGCCATTTCCACTAAGAGCTCACTTACCTTTGTGCAGAAATGTGCTGGAACTAATGCAATTTTGCATCTGGGATTTCCTGCTAGATGTTGACTCACTTTCAGTGTTTGATCATTTTTCACTTTTTCTACTTCAGAAATTTTGGAATTTTCTATGAAGCTTTCCTCCTAAGATTCTCAGTTAAACCTGTGGTCTGCACATGCCCTTTAAAAATGAGATTTGCTCATGCTTTTGTATTGGTTCATTAGATCACAGTGGGAAATTGTGTCTAATTTCTCCTTATAAAATGTGCTTTGAGGTCATGGTATGGCTTGAAATTGCTCTAAGCTGAAAGCACCAGCAAAAACCTTTATGCTTTTGTGCCATTAATAGTCACCAGTTTTCTCTCCATCCTGGAGTATGTTCCTGTAATTCTCAGCTACGTGTTCAGAGGGGTTTTGTGCCTGGGATGTCTCCCAGAGCTGTTTGTGTCCCTGACCTGGCTGAGCACCTGTCTGGCTTCAGCTGCAGCTCTGGGGTCACACACACAGCTCATGTTGTGATTCATGTCTCACCTGACTCAAACCATAAGCATTTTCAAAGGTCATTGGAATGCCATTGCTCAAGTTAAGGAAATAATTCAGTCTTGTTACTTTTTGCTATGCTGGCACTCTGGATTTATGCACGGGAGGATTATTAAAGGGGGTTTTTTTGGGGTTTTTTTTGCTTGGTTTACTACTTGTGCCTGTTTGTTTCCACACGTTCATGGGGTTTTTAGTCCCCAAACTCCCTTTTCCTCCTGGTTAAAACTTCTTTCCAACACTCAACCAAGATAAGGTCTCACTAGGTCAGAAACCTTCATATTTTTATTTTCTCTCCCTTAATCATATCTATGTTATCTTAAAGTCCAGCACAAGACATCCACAGCCTGCTGTCTTTTACTTCTTACCCATCTCCACATGTCTTTGAATCAGGAGCTTCCTAGAGGCCTCCATGACATATATTGTCTATTCTTGCCCACAAGCTGTAAGCCATCCTTCCTCTCACTTTCCATTTGTGAAATACTTACTTTCACACCTCTTTGTCGCTGCTGGTAAATTTTTACTGTCACAGTGACTACTCCTCATTTTTCAGCGGAGTAATTTTCAGTGCTTGCTGGCAGCTGCCTCTTGCAGCCTTCCACTGTGTGGAAACTGCAGGGCAGTTCCAGCTGTAGAGAGCTCACTCAAGTGTCTGAAGAGGAGTTTCCAGTGAGATGCTGGGAGAAACACACAATCTTCCCTTTTCTTTCCCTTTCCCTAATTTCTCAGTCAGCATGACATCAATTCACTGATCTAATCACACCAGTGCAACAGTTTTGGGAAAATGCTAAGTTCTTTCTGTCCCATGCCATGAAAAACAACTGCTCAACGTGAAGAATAATTTATTATTTTCTTTAGCTGTGTACAGATTATTGAGCAAATATGCAATAATTTCCTACTGATATCTAGTTTTTCAGCATCCCTCTGTTTTCACTGAGTTTTCTGAGATGACTTTCGAGCAACCCACTGTGAGCAGGAAGATTTTGTCAGTGTGTGCTGAAGGTCAGAGTTGCAGATACAGTCATTATCTGACAGGACAAAGAGTCCACATAAATGTCCTTATTTGATGTTTCTCACCTGTTTCTGCAGTGAGAAGAGCCTGGAGCTCCTGGAACCAGTGTAGGACCTCATGTCAAACATTACATACTTGCACTGGACCTCACATCAAATCTGTTTTAGACCCCATAAGACTGTTAAGTTTATGTGCTACTGGAAATTTGGACAACTGCAGCCTAATAAAAAAAGCCCCCTAAGTCATATTGTTCTTATTTTCTAGTGATGGATGAAATTTAATCTTTTTGAAGAGACACTCTTTAAAACAGATCTGAAAGATGCACATTTCTGTTTTCCCTTAATTATTTCATGTCTTAGACTTCAGCTGAAAAGACTTCATCTGAGTTTTCCTCCTTCAGTATCACTTAGTAAATGTTTTGTAACACAGCTACTGGATTCTGTGGCAAATTTGCTGGCACTTGAAACTATGAATTCAATTAGTTCTAGCCACTGCCATAAAAAAAATCTCATCTAATGTGGATTGTTTCTTGTTTCAGGCAAAGAGCAGAGGTGATAACTTACATTTTAGCTAATAAGGATTCTGGTATGATAAAGGTCTTGCATTAATATTGTGATTAGTCTATTCAAAAACAACAAAGACTCAAGGAAACACAAGTTCCCAGATCTTAAAAAATTTATATTATATTTCAGTATTATATATTTATTATTTTGAAATCTATCTAGATATCCTCCTCTGAAAGATTTATTCAAGGGATTGCAGAGACTGTATAGTTCAGTAAATGCATCATAGTAATCAAAACTATCCAAATCTCCTTTAAGTCAGAATTCACATTTAAAAGTAGCTCTAGGAGGGACTGTTGCTTTCACTTGTTTAATTTAATCTATTTGAAACAGCCTAGAAAAGAAATTATGGAATTCTTAAAGCATAAGACATGCTTTTTTTTTTTTTGTCAACATAAAATAATTGAGAGCTATTCAGTGCTTTATAAAAATTACTGAGAACTTTATTAATATCTCTATGAGTAAATTGGCTCCCTGCTTGATTTTTAATTTCTGGTGTTAGGCAGAATATTCAATTTCCCCTTACTAAATGTGTGAACATACTGTTGGCTGTATTCCCCCTTTTCATATATCTGATATTTGGCCAGTGAAAGTGTTATATGAGCACTTTGTGATAATAGTTGTTCGTAAGCTGATTTAACAGTTTTTAATTCAACTTCATTAGCCTTAGGGGGTTTGTTTTTTGTGAAATCTTCTCCTGGGATTTAATTTAGGCTCCCATTTTGTCTGCTGTTGGATCGTACCTTTCTTTTGCCTAATCATGGCGAATGAAATTATTGTCCCTTATCACAAGCGCCTCAGAGGTTTGGTGAAAGCTCTGAGAGGCTCCAAAGGGCCCTGATTGGATTGGCAGCATTGCAGCCATCCCTCTTCCTCATGCCCTGGCCACAGCAACTTGTTTCCTGCTGCAAAAGTGAACTCAATCTCCTTTTGTTTTGACCTGGAGGGGTAATATGGATGGACGTGTTGAAATTGGTGTATTCCCACTTGTGTCGAGCCTAAAAGACTAACAAGGTAAAAATCAATCCAGGAAAAGTGTGTGCACCCTCTGTCTCCATGTAGCCACGAGCTGCAAATCACCTTGTACTCCACTGACCAAAAAACCCAGGTTTTTCACCCAAGAGCCTCTCTAATTGTGGCAACAGTTTTGTTAAATCACCCACCTCGAAGAGCAGCAAAGCTCAGGGAGCCAAGAGCTGCCCAGCTACTTTTGGAAAGAGGGTGATCACTCAAATCTAGAAGTTTCTTAATTCCATCCATTGCAGTTGCATAGTTAAGTGTCATTGTTTAAATTATGAGACTGCTTTTCTGGATTTGGGTCTTTGCTGTTAAAACTTGCTGCTAGGCAGAAAGTGAGTTTAGCTATTTTTTAACCAAGACAAGCCTCAAAATAGAGGAGAAAAATTGTCTCCCTTTAGATGGTACTGAAAATGCAAGCCTCTTAACAGAAGAAAAATGTCATGCTATTAGCCTCTAATACAATCACATTACTTTGGTCCTTTGACAAAGTAAAGCCTCATTGATATTAAATATGAAAAGTTACTACTTTCACAGTAGCAACTTTTCATAAGGAGTTTTGATTTTTTTCACTGAGTTCTAAGAGACTGGCCCATTAATAATATATGGTGCCGCTCACAAGTCACATATGCCTAATAATTAGGAAACATTTGTAATGAGTTGAAAAGGGTAAGGAAAGCAGCAGAGTGTGTGCAAGTCCTAAACTACAGAAGTCTGAGGCTAATAATTACCTGGGCTTCAAAAGCTTTTCAAATCCTAACAACAGATCCTACTTAAAATTAACAGGCACTGCACAGAAGAGAATAATGAAACAAGTCCAAGCTTACCATTTGGGATAAAGGATAGCTAAAAAGATATAAGGGAAGAAAAAAAAAAGGCTTTAAATATAGCTTCTGGCAATCTTGGCAAGGTTTTCTGAAGGAGACTGTGAGAGTTAGGCTGGAAGTATTGCTGCAGTCTAACAGGGGTAGCTGCTATAAGTCCCTTAATCCCCTGTGCAAATCCTAGCCCTTATAGATATATACTGTGGGGATACTCCATAACTGACAGCTTCTCAGTATGGGAAGAATTTCACCTACACAAGGCGGTTAAAATCATTGAATTCCTGATTTCAGTGATGAAACCAGGAGTTATTTTTCCATTATTCTTTGTTTTGATTAAACAGACCCCTCATCATTTCAAGCATCATTTGAAATGTCTTTTCTCCCTTTCAGGGAGCTGTCAGCAGGGAAGCTCTGGGTGAGAGCAGGACCCTGCTGGGGTGCTCAGTATGGAGAGGGTGGGGTGGAGTGGAATAACATTGCCCATCCACTTGGGTTTGTTTTGTTTCAGCTGTAAAATACCACGTGGAATTAAGCAATAGAAAAATTGATTTTTAAATTTTTTTACAACCTTATCAGAAATGCTGGTAAAGTGATCTAGATCAAGAAAAATATTAGATTCTGAAATGTCTAGAAACCTAATGCTGGCAACAACTTTGGAGGGTGAGGTGATAATTTGGGGAAAGGCTGACAGGAGGGGAAAAAAACCAAATGGCACCAGCTTTACCTCCAAATGCCCTTTTTTTATCTGCATATTAAAAAATCCTGTATAAGATTTTCCAAATAAATCTTTTTCTTCATCCTTACATGGTCCTCCTTGTTAAACATGTGAGTACATTTTAACAAATATATTCTCATCCCTCACTGCAGAGTTAGAGCAGTCCTGAGCAGAATTCCCAGAGATGAGGGCTTGAGGCATGGAGAGACCAAATGACTCATCAATGATCAGACAAGTCTGTGATAGCAAAGAAAATTTAAACTCCTTCTCAAACTCCAGCCAGTCAGCCAAAAATATGCCATGGAAAGCAACGAGCAGGTTTTTCTGTTTTCTTAGTTGATGTATGTATGTGTCATTCTATTTATTCGGAATTTTGGCATTGAATCCAAAGAAACAAAATTATGCTCATGTGCTTGCAATAAAATTAATGCCATAGAAATTAAATTAAAACATATAAAAATGCAATTAGAAAGCTGCAATTAAATTAATGCAGAGTAGAATGCAAAGAGTTGAGCCCAGCTGTTGAGCCTGGGGACCAGGTCTGCGCTCAGAGGTTGTGCAGAGTTTTTTGTAGATCTGGACGAGAGCAAGGTAAATTCCAGGGGGTGAGGGAAATGTTTCTGTGAGTTTGGTTTCTGGGATTGACCTTTGACTGAGTGCAGCAGCATTAGGAGATGCTCCTGCTGAGGATCCAAGCCCTGGGTACCTTTTCTATCTATATTGCATTATGTGGAGCCCAGGAAACAGAAGGAATGTACCTCAGAATATGGAATTAAACTTCCAGCTGAGCTGGAGATTCATATATTGATGAATATTTAGAATGTTTAGAAAATATTTAGCATGTTTAGAAATGTTTTTGATTTTGAGGAGCTGATTGTACCATTTGTTGGTTTGTGGGTTATTTTTTGGTTTGGTTTGGGTTTTTTTTTGAAATAGAAGCTGGGCTCCGGATGATTCTCCTTCCTAGAAGGAGGAAGGTCCAGGATGGTCAGACGTGGATTGTTCCTAGCTCCAGGCTGGCTCCAGCCTCCAGGCTTTCTATGTCCCTCTTGCAGTTTAATTTCTAAGACCTCATGGTTGATTTTGTCACTCATTTCCTGCTAAGAGAGTGATATTTAAGCCACAAGTTACCTATTTCCTCTAAATTTGTGTCACAGTGCCTGTTGCTTGCCTATCTTAAGTCTTCAGGGTGTTTGAGACATGGATGTGCTCTTCACATAGCCAGCTGTGCCCTGGACATAAAGGACTGCAAGAAACTGAATTTAATGATTATTTTTGGCCCTTTAATTCTTGTCCCTGCACAAGGCTGCCTTTGCAGACATGGCATCTGCCGGGCTCTGTGTAATGAACTTTGGGAGCAGTGACAAGTCTCATTAACTCCTCAGAGCTGATTCTTTCTCATGGCTGGAACAGTAGCATGAAAAAAAATCAAACAAATCTTTGCCAACACCTGGATGCTTTTGCAAAATTAAAGCAATGTGTGAATGAAGAGCTAAGCTGCCACCCAGCAGTTACATCAGCTCCTTTGTGGACACAGCCTGGCCCCAAACTGCCTGTTTATAAGTGGCTTAATCCATCCTTTCACAAACATATCATGCTTTGCTGGTACAAGCTCCTAATATAATCTAAATAATGACTATGAAATTTCCAGCTCGCTTTGTGACCTGATAAGGGAGAGAAAACAAACTGCTCCATGCCCAGGGAAGCTGGAAGATGTAAAATCAAGTATTACAAATTTCACACTGTAGTCCTGTAGCTTTTCAACTTGCCTTCCTCTGGATGTGAAATGATTATCTCACACAATATAATGACAGGATACTTCAACACATTGCCCTGGACTGTAAAAGCTGGGCCACATTAATGGCATTTCCCTGTTTTCTGTACCACTACTCAAGAGTTTCTGTCTCTTTTTCTTGCTGAGAAGGGAAATGAGACCCGTGTTGCTTCAGGCTGTAAATTATAAATGAGTAGCATGATCATCTGTAATGCTGAAGCAAAGGTCAGAGGAATTTTTCTTGTATTTTTTCTGTGTTCTTTAACTGGATCTTCTTTGATGTTTACACTACACATACATCATGATCATTATATCCTGCACTCCTGCATCATTAATACAACTACAAATGAGGTGACTCAAGTTATGAACAACAGTGCTTCACCCAAATGCAGACAGATATGAAGGAGGAAAATGAGCTAAATAAAAATACTTATTGAAGGGATTGTTCCCTGGTGTAAATGTCCTTAAAGAGAGTATGACTAAATAAGAGGATACCGTTCCTTTCTGCAGTCATTTTCCAGCCCAGCAAACCTTTGTTCATTGATTTGTAAAACAAGAGAACATTTTGGAGTAAATAAAAAAGGAATTTGAAAACCTCTCAGCAATATATTATTATATTCTTATTTCATTAAACCGAGCTAATAACAGTTTGCTTTAAATTTTATGTGGCACATGTAAAAATTCTGTGCAAAGACTGGAAGTGGCAGAATTCTCTGGGAAGGTCTGAGTTTTATCAAACTGTGCGGACCGAGACAAGGCTGTTTGGGTCCTTGATCAGCCTGGTCCAGTGGAAGGTGTCCCTGCCCATGGCAGGGGTTGGAAAGGGATGTTTTGTTTTTCGAGGTGCCTTCCAACCTGATAGCAATGGTTTTATTTGAGGCACAGAATGGAACAATCTATTTAAAAGGTTATTTTCTAACAGCAATGGTCTTGTAAGAACATGTTTACCTTGCAGAAAAAGACACAGCTAGTTTGGCACTGATTCACTCTCATTTTAGACATGATTTCTCAAAGGATTTCAAATATGCTTTTGCTCCAGGATGGAGAGATGTACTCTGTGGAGGGGTTCCAGGAGCATCTCTGCTGACCAGCCTTGGGAGGCTGCTGGTGCTACCTGGGACTGGCAGCAGGATGCTGCAACCAAAACCTATCAGTGAGATAGCAATTTTGATTAGTGATGTGTTAAATATGTGATAAATTTGCATTTGTAATTTATAGTGGAACATTTGCTAAATTCAACCTTTATCTCCTTAGATACTGATTTTAACACACTTCCCACAATGGGTTTTATTTGCCATGGAAAGCATGTAACTTGGCAGTCCTATTGCCAACATATTTAAGGTGTTTTTAATCACAAGCACATAATATATGACTTTTCAGAGCCTTCCACTTTATGCATTTTGCCAAAAGTTATGAGTTGGATTTCAGAACCTATTTAGATCTTGGTGCCTTTGTTTTTGAGGCAGGAACAGTTGAAATGGCGACTGCAGTTCAAAATGCTCACTTTGCATGCAGAGTAACAACTCTTTAATAAGAAATTTTACTGCAGTAAGTTAATGTGCAGTTTTATTGCCTATTATTTTTAGTGAGCATTTATAAAGCGTTATGTTTGGGGTTTAACACCTTAGCTCTCTCCCATCACAACAGGTTCAAATTTGGCATAGCAGTGGCAACCTTCATTTCAAAATTTTCACAGAAAATTGTAAACAGCAAATCGCTATAATTTGTGAAGATTTTGTTAATTTCCATGCTTTGAAGCCTGTCAGCTTAAATGTCAAATAACATGACATCCATATGGACCATTAGATCAATGAGAGTGTAGGACCAGAGATGCCTCAAAGTGCACATCCTGCAGTGACACCTCTGAAGTTCTAGAACAGCCAAAAGAGAAAAAATAAAAAAGAGGAAAAGCGAATTGTCAGATTATGGTAGGAAAGGGCAAGAAAGCAAAAACTGTCTTTTTAAAAAAAATCTTTCATTCTGTCATTTTGGAAAACTTTAGAAATTTCACTTTCCAAGTTGCCTCCGAGGTGCTGCAGCTGAGATCTGGGTTGAAGCCAACTTCAGAATTAGTGAGTTTTGAGCATTTGAAGTGCAACCGGAGAGTTTTTCATCAGCCTTGATCTGGATAATGGTTTGATTGATCTGCATTTTGTCTTTGCTCTCTGGGTGTGGTCCCAGTGGATCATTCTATTGTTTTCTCCTTCTCACAAACTATTTGTCCAGATGTTTTAGTTCCCATTGATTTCTTTTCTGCTTCAAGCTTTGAAATCCATAGAATGTATGTAGACATTGATATCAGCAGATTGTTGCAGAAACGTGCAATATTCAGGATTTTCAGTACAATGTTGTCTATATATTCCAGAGTTCCTATAAAATAACTGAGATATCTTTTATGATTCAAAGCATCAGTAATGGAGTCGCTTGGGCAGAGCCTCTTGTACTTTATTTGGGGTGTATTCATTTTGGCAATGTAATATCTCATTTAAAATGGATGTATATTGCCCTATTAATTTTCATGGGTCTCAGAATAATAAAAACATCATGCAGCAATAAAGAAAAAAACATCCTTTTCTGTAGAGCCTCTGTTTAGATGCAGCTCACAGAAGTAAACATAAAACCTGTGTTGTTATACAGAAATACGAACTACTTTATTTTACACTCTGCAGTATTCATATAACAAGTTTCTAACTCAAATGTGGCCTTAATTCTGCAGAGCTCAGCTCTTTTAGGCAAACTGCAAAATGCTCCTTTAGGGAGGGGCCACGGCTTTCTTTTCCCTGTTTGTTTCCAGGAAGGCTGATCTACTGTGACCTTTACATATAGACTTATTTATCATTGCAAGTTTTGCCACCCCTAAAATTTTGCTATCTGGCATAGGGAAAATTGAGTAAAGCCTTGGCAGAAATGGTGTCTAATATGTCCAGCTCTGGAGAAAGCTGAGAAGTTCAGGAAGGAGTCTGTGATGGTGACTTCTTGATCTTGTAAAAGCATTGATACAGGGGAATCTCCCATAGGACTGGCATTATTGATCACTGATACCACTGTGTGCTGAGATGAGAAGTGGAGAACCCAAAGGAGGTGGGGAAAAAGTCCCTGATTTTACAATTTTGGTTTTATCTGCAGTGTCCTGGCAGTAGGTGATCCAGTACATCCAGCTGCTTTAGAAAACTGTTTGTAGCAATGCCCTCAAACATACTTTCCATTAAATATGAGTTAATAACATAGTGTCATTTTAATGTCCAAGCTCAGAGAGATATTATTTTTTAAATAATTGTATGGGATTTTTTTCAGGAGACAATCTTAAAAAAAGGAATACAGCCTTAAACTAGTTTGGGTTTTATTTTAAAGAAAGTTTTTGAATAATAAGTTTAGTTCAGGAAAATAAAAGAGTATGCAGAATTCACACTGGTATCTGCAGTAAGGATGAGGCAATGCCCACACAATTCTCTTTCCAAGGTCTGGTTTGCTTGTTGTTCACCAAAAAGTCCTTTTCTTGGTGAAACTAAGTCAGATTTTATAACTCCTTTTAGCTTTCAATTTTCATTAAACTAAGTTTAAGAGCAGGGGAGAATGTTTTGAATTTAATGCCTTGGAACCAAACAGTGGAAATATTTCTGTACTATTTTTTGGTTTGTGAAGTGAATAAAGAGAAAATGGATATTGTTAAAATCAATAGTTAATTGAAAGACGTGATGTGTTTTATTATTTGCAGTAAAAGAGAAATTCTCAAATGGTAATGTTAAGTTTTTAGTGCTAACTCTTTATAGAATTTATTGAATTTTTATGTCATTGTTAGAAATAAAATGTATTATTGGAAATGTATATATTGCTTAATGTTATATAATTCTTGATGCTTAAAGCTAAATTAAAAGCTATTAATCTTTCTATTAATTTATTTTCTTAAAAAAATCTTAGGCTGGTCGGCTGGTGGGGCCATGACTTCAAAACACGATTCCTCATGGAAAACAGTATGTACTTATGCACTCTCAATTTTACCTTATTTGATTTATTTATATAGAACCAGCTTCACTTTTGTAGCAGGTTAAGGAGAAAGGACAGAACTTTGCATTTCCTCATTTATGTTAAAAGCATTAGGCTAAACTCATCCTAAATATGTGAGGCAGTGGAGTTAAAAAAATAAATGTTGGAATAAATTTGTGTGTGGGCATAGGGGTTTGACTGTCTGCTCCCAGACATTTTGCTGAAATACCTTCAAAAAGCAGATATAGAATATGGATGAAACTTTCAAAGTATCTCAGTGAATTAAATTCATAAGTCTCTGAGGAGCGAGGATGTGCCATCAGTCACTGGGGTAATACCTTTCTTCAGGATTAGTTCTACTGGAATTAATGAGAAGTTATACAAATTCAGGTAAGGTAACTGACAAAAGTATGAAATCCCACCAATGTTTCAGCATCTCCAAATTTCCTGCGCTAGGGAGGGATGGGTTATTAGACAAACCTGCTCTGAAATAGTGTTTATTGTCCCAACACAAAATGAGAGCTCCTTTCCAAATCTGACAGCTAGACCGTTCAGCTCCAGTTTAAACTATGGCAGAGAGACTATCCTGAGGGATCAGGATGAGAAAGGAGCTTTTTGGTTTGATTGGTTGTTTTGCTTTTAATATATTTTTAATTTTCTGTGGCAGTGCCTGTTGATGTGGCTTTGGCTGGAGAGCACCTCTCTAATAGCCTCAGTCTGCTCTTTGTTTTCAGACCAAATGCAAGAGAGTGGCACTATGGAAAGCCAGCAGGAGACACAAATTGCCTTGAAATTTGCTAGAAGAAGAAAAACATTGTTTATTCATTTCCATGAGCAGTTTACAGGGGAGAAGTTGGGCATTATAAAATTAGCCAGTCTGCTGTGTGTGAAAAGCGTTTCCTCCGCCGCATCCTCCCGCTCTGGTGCTGGAGCGTGAAATATCAACGGTGACACAGAACTTACAGCGAGGCTTCTGTAGATTTATTAAATAGATTTTGGGAAATTTCACAGCGCAAATTCTAGGCAGCTCCTCTCCTTGGCCTGAAGCTACACTTAGCTGCATATGCAGCCTCCCATGTGTCTCATCAGCTCAATAAAGTGAAGGAACGTGATTCCTTGCTCCGCGTGAGCGTGCCGCTGCTGACTTGGAATTCCTCTGCCTCGTGCCAGCCTTAAAAGAGATTCAAGTGTAAAGGTGGTTTTAGCACACACCATTTAAACAAATTAATTGCAGTTCTCTGGTTCCCATGAAGCTGCTAATGAGGTCTTCTGCTGGATAAAATTGGGCTTCTCTCGAAGTTGAAAGTATTAGCTGGGAATAGATTACTATTTCCTTTTAATGACCCATTCCTATGGGCCACATTAGGGAAATATTTTACTGTGTGAGGACAGACTTCAAGATAAGGTCCAATCCATTAATATGAAGAAATCAAAAAACACTAATATAAGTTATTCATTTTCCAGAATTACAACTAAGTGAAGGAATTAATGGATTCCGGTTATCAAATCCTCCAATTTTACTGGTCTGTGCTCTGCATGCCAGTTTAGAGGTAAGTAATTGCTTTACTTTGAGCCTGAATTTAAGAGTATAAAAATGTTTAATGAATGTTACATGTATTATTGCTGTCTCCCTTAAAGAAAATTGTGAAATATTTGAACAGGGAAAGGGAGAAGTAATGAAAAGCAAACAAAATAACCCCACAGCCCTGAGAGACCAAGGCCTTTAATGAATACACTCATGTTCCCATGTCTCTCACAAACTCTGCTGGAGGACCCTGAGTTGGACCAACAGTATTTGAGGTTTGCACCTCCAAACCTGAACTCTAGCAATGTGTTTCTCCCTGCTTTTAGGAGCTCAGTACAAACAGCACCTTTATCCCATAGAAATATTCATGGCTCAAAATCACAGAATAATAAAAGTTGGAAGAGATGTCTGAGACCACTAAGTCCAACAGTGCCTTGTCTCAGTACTACTCATGGGAAGGATTATGCTCAACATCTTCCTGCAAAGGAATCATATAAGTCTGAAAAGTTGCATTCAGAGCTGCTGCTTCATATATTTCACCAGCAAAGCAGACTTATATCCTTTGTGAAAGACAATTAGGTGTTCTTGCTGTCCTGGATCAACTGATCCAGTGGCTCAGAGAACCTGTCCTGCCTTTGGTTACAAGCAGAAGAGTCAGAAACTATCTGCAAATGTTTCCTAGAAGGGGCATCCATGAGTGTGGCATAGCTCCAAGCTGTCTTTTCTTTCATTTAATTATTTGTTTTCTGGTGGTCAAAGGAGCAGAGCCTCATCTCTGACCTGTCTCTGTATGAATCACTGATGCTGTGGCTGTGGGAAGGGCAGTGCTGCCATACAGAGTTAATTCCTCCTCTGAAGGTGTGATCCATGTGCTGAAAGCCTCTGATCCACTTTGGAGAGCACAGCCCATCTCTGATTGAGGGCATGGAGCTTTTCCCCAAGCACTTGTGTTTCACATCAATATGTTCCAGCATTTCTCATAAGGATAGTTCACCCCTGAAATCAGGACTCTTGGTGTGTGGTGTTACTCAGATTTACCTGCTATATGCAATATATTCTGCTATAAAATAACCCTTAAGCTAGTTTTCAAGGCAGCCTTGGGTAGCAAGGTTTTTCCACCAGCATAAATGGCAGAAATTTATTTCTGATTAGCATTCTATTAGTTCTAGTGGAATAGCTGAGCTGATGCTGGAACAAAGAGCTGTGTCCACATCCCTCTTCTGTATTTACTGAAAAAACCAGCATCTTCAGCAAACAAAGTCAAAATTACTAGTTATGATCTCTCCATCTTACATGCAACACTGAAGGACTGCAAAGGGCACAGCCAGCGCTTCTTGTTCCGCCTGACAAATTATTTTTTTTAGTCCTTAAACATCCAATATATTGTTTTAAACTTTATGTGACCTTCGAGATAAGCTGAAAGCTGTTCTGCCATGACCCAGATTGTGAGTGCTCGGGTTTGTGTGGGCTGGTGTCATTTAGCCCACTGCAGGGAGCCTGGAACAATGAGGGCTGAGCAGTTTCCACTGCCTCCCCTTTCCCTGCCCACATTACCTTTTGGCACAGCCAGTATTTCCCAGTGCTAATTGCTCTAATACAGTGGGAAACAAAATAGTTTTCATGTCTGGCAAGAGATGGCTAGTGAAATTGCATGCCACCTTCACTGGGACACATTAAGCAGAAGGCAGTGTTTCCAATGGAAACAATGAAAACTGCAAGTGTTAATGGATGTTATTCCTCAATAATGCTTAAAGTGACTGTTATGGCACTAGCTGCTGCCTTTTATGGAAAAAAGGGGAGCGCTCTACAGACACATTTTAAAGACCTTTTTCAAAAAATTTCACCCAGGGGACCAAGTATTCCTTGCACAAAGCCTGTGGAAGCAGATTTTTGCATGTAGCCTAAGGAGATCCATCCCTCATACTCCTGCAAATCCTGGAGGAATAAGAGGCAGGTCTGTTTTCCCTCTAGTGATGCACTGAGCAGTCCTGTGTCTGCTCTGCCTGCCTGGGTGGAGAGGGAAGCACCTCTAGATTTTTGCTGACCTGTGCAACTGCTGACTGCTGGTGGCTCTGGTCCCTGTCACATTTATTCCCTTGCAAAATCTGTTTTACAGCATCCACGTTCTGTTTCACAAGCACAAATGCAGGGGTTCTTGGTTTTGTGCAGCATCTAGTGGCTGTGATAGCATCAGGAGTGAGATTTGGGATGTTCTACAAAACAATGTTTTCCAGATGCTGCTGGAAACTAGACTTTGGTGTATTTTGAGTAGGATTTCTCAGGTACCTCTCTTTATGCTTTTTCAGGTTATGATATAAGTAATCTTAAAATTGTTACTTCTCTAGTGTGGAACAGTGATTTCTTGAGAGTGAAGATCATGGATTTTCATCCATGGATTTTCATCCAGGGCACTGCCTTGCCTCTGAGTTGCAGCTGCAGTCAGTGGAGGGAGAGCTGCCCACAAGCATTGATGTGCCAGGATGTGATCTGAAGTGGCTGTTGGGTTCTTGCATGCCTGTATCCCTGTCATTTAACCCTGCAGCTAATTCCATGGGAAGAAGGAAAGAGATGTTTGAGGAAGGCAGGGGTAAATTGTTTCTGGGGTTGCATTTCCATCATTCCCTTTAATGGAGCCTTTCCAGAGCAAAAGCAGAAGCTGTCTCACCTTCTGCTCCCAAACTCCTCTATCACATTGGTTTTGTTTGTGTGGCCTAACAGCACTGCCACTTCCAAGCAGTCATTCTTGCATGCCTCATGATAATTTGAGTGTCTGAAACTCACCAGTTCTTGTAGCTGTGTAAGAATAGATTATAGAGAGCGAGCCTGTACAGAGCTTAAAGCTGAAATGTCAATGTTAGTGTACATTTTGTGCTTTCACAGACAAGAATTTCTACACCAGTCATGATGTTCCAGTCTTGCCCCTAGGATTTGGTTAGTAGAATTGTTTACTTTGGAACAGACCTCAGAGAACATTGTGTCCAACCATTAAACCAGCACTGCCTGGCCCACCACCAAACCATGTCCTCAAGTGCCTCACCTACATGGGATTGAACACTTCCAGAGACAGTGATTCCTGCCATGGACAGCCTGTTCCAGTGCTTGACCACGTTCTTAGTTAAGAAATTCTTCCTAATATCAAAACTAAGCCTCTCCTGGTGCCACTTGAGGCCGTTCCCTTTTTTCCTATCAATTGTTTCCTGGGAGAGGAGACCAAACCCCACCTGGCTACACCCTCCTTTCAAGGAGTTGTAGAGACTGAGAAGGTGTGTACTAAAGGTACATACAAGGGAAAACTTTAGTGTGATTTTGAGTTTCACTCAGCATTGTTGTACCTACAGAGGATTTATGGATCCCCTTTAGACATGCAGAGGAATGCTCTCTTAGCAAACTGGCTTTGTGTTCAAGTTATTTCTGCAGACACAGATGTGTATAAACAGTAGGCACAAATATCTGTCATTATCTAAAGCATAACATTATCCTGTGTTTTCCAAAGCCCAGTCCTGTCATGTTTATGTGAAATCTCTGCTGTTACTACCTGATTCCAGTGATAATGTATAGAGAAATCTTTCTTTATTTCCTTTTCATTTTCTACAGCAACACATTCTCATTCTAATGATTTCAAATCATCACAGGTTTTTAGCCAAACTACAGTGAAAGCATTGAGGAGGAAATCTATTCTACTCACTGGTTACCTGGAATACCTGATAAAGCATTACTACAGTGAGGATAAAACAAATCCAGAGAAGCCCTTTGTAAGAATAATCACACCATCTCAGATTGAGGAGAGAGGATGCCAGCTCACTCTGTCATTTTCCCTTCCAATCAAATCTGTGTTTAAAGAGCTGGAGAAGAGAGGAGTAGCTGTAAGTAAATCAAACTTCATCTTTACAAGTAACAAAATATTACGTTGCTTTTATTCAAATGTAGTTTCATATAAGGCAAAAACCCACTAGGACTGATGATGATTTCTTTCAATTTCAATTTTTACTTGTGCAAGCTGTCAAATACATAGAGTTATTTTATGAAATAGTTGTTAGGATCTTTCACTGTTGACTTATTTCCATTGGTTCTGGAGTCTGCTGAGGATAGAGTTGTATCATGGGTGCTTGAGGATGGGAGGCACAGCTACAGATTTACATGACAAGGAACTCTGGACCTACATCAGTCCTCTTCTTGATCCACAAATGGCCAAAAGCTTTGTGAAACATTGAGATGGAGCAAGGGAAAACCTGTGATAGATTGCATAGAGATGTGTTTTAGCACTCAGAAAAAGCAGCCACTGAGCAGCACTTCCTTGTAATGGCACAGTTGCCATCAAGCACTGCTCCAAAAGAATAAAAGGGAAATTTAGGGCCATACATTGGGTGATTCAGATGTGCTGGGAGGTGAGGCTGATAGCATAATACCATATAAATGAGATATCAGTTTTATTTCTGCTGGTCACTTGTCTCTCCAAAGGGCACCTCTTTTAGGTTACATATGCTACTGCTTTGGTGCTGCCAGGGAATTCCAGGAACTCCTGCTTTTAACAGAGCACGGGGCCTCACACTGTTGGCTTGTCTTTGCAATGCAGTGATATTTTTCAAATATAAAAGATTATTATATTCAGGAAAATGTTCAAAATCACAGTGAGGGGAAGAAAAATGCTGCAATGCCTGTGCCATTACTTGTACCTTTAGAAAAAGACACTCACATACTGGAATGGGGGGATTTTGTTGTTTAATTTTTTTTTTTTGGCATCTCTGTGGCTCTTCAGCTCTGGGTTGTTATAGGCATTAAAGTGAATTTTGGGGCTACATAGCTGGATCGAAGCCCTCAATGGCACTGCTAAAGTCCTGAGCCCATCCTGAGCTTTGTGTCATTTTTTTAGGCAAAACTACTCTTACTAAATTTTTCACAATCATGCTCCTCACTGTAGCTCCTTGAGGATCCCAAAGGTTTTAAACATGCTTCCTTGTCAGTCCAGTATTCTTCCTTGGAGACAAGTTGTGGCATTTAAAAACACAGCCTGACAGATAGACAAGAAGTGACCTGAATTTACTGAATGCTCCCTCTCTGTTTTGCAGTGCGACATGCGAGAACCAAACGCTCTTCGTGTTGCCCCAGTTCCTCTCTACAATTCCTTCCTTGATGTGCACAGATTTATTGAAATCCTGGGATCTGCAATTACATCTTCAAAACAAACAGCAAATAATACTGTGCTATCTGGTTCTTA
Source organism: Lonchura striata (assembly GCF_050655825.1). Taxonomy (NCBI): domain Eukaryota; kingdom Metazoa; phylum Chordata; class Aves; order Passeriformes; family Estrildidae; genus Lonchura; species Lonchura striata. Next base: position 4,468,162 of record NC_140709.1, on the reverse strand, counting down.
TTGATGGCTCGGCTGTACCTTTTAATCTATTTCTGACTAAGATGCATTTATCCTGCTGAGTGATTCTCTGCTTCGAGTAGACCGAGCTATATCCCATGCAATTTGCAAAAAAATGACTGTGCTTGAATAGTTATTTACAACAGACATAGTTTTATTAAAGCTCATATTTCCACTCTGCTTTGACTTTGACTTCATGAATTAGTATGCTTTGTATATTTTAATGGGGCTCTTCTTAAACATTTTATGTAGTTTTATTACATTAGCCTTGAGAAGCATGGAAAAATTGCTATCAACTAGAACAGGGATGAAAAAAAATCCCTTCTTTATTATAAAAATTATGCATAATAAAATGTGGAAAATAGACAAATCACCAACTGTTAAAAGACACAGTCCAATTTACATTTTTAATTTAGTAATTCTATTTAAAGTACAGGGTATACTTGAAAAGTGAAAGTTGAACAATTGTTTCAAAACTCCTGACTGCTGCACACTGGAGTTTTTCAAAGGCCCCGATATTTTGAAATTTTGGTTTAATTAATGCTTTAATTGAAGAACAAATTTACATTGCAGATACCTTCTTTGGTGTGCTACAGTTGGCCAAAATAAAACATTTTATCTTTCTAGGTAGTCCTGTTGGAGAGGAGGAGCTGGAGAAAGCTGAGGAGAGTTGTAGACCCGTGTAAGGCAGCGTGAAGGGCTGTACGAGCACTCCCTGCAGCTTTAGAGAGGCTTAGTTGGGATTAGGCAAAATGAACCCTGAGCTCTTTAAACAGCAGCAAAACATCTCATTGTTAGCTCACCGTGTGGCCCGAATTTTTACAGAGATTTGCACCAGGCAGGCAAGAGCAACGTGGAAAAACTGCTTACATTTCAGCAACTCTTTATCCAAAGTTGTTTTAAGGCATAAATAACACCTTGGCATAATTGGCAATTAAGCCCTAAAGTCTGTAGCTATTCACGCAGCGTTTTCCAAGAATCAGCTGAAACTTCCTCTCTGATGATGTAAATGTGTGTCATTTTTGGTATGAAACACTTAGAAAATTACATCCAGCAGTGCTTTGAATATGTGAAAGGAGCCTGTAATAAAGAGGGACAAACTGATGTGGCAGGACAAGGGGGGATGGTTTGAAACCAGAGGAGGGCGATTTAGGGTGGAGGTGAGAAAGCAGTTTTTTACAGTGAAGGGGCTGAAGCTCTGGAACAGAGAGGTGGTGGATGCATCCCAGGAAATATTCAAGGCCAGGTTGGATGGGGCTCTGGCCTGCTCAGAGGGTCCCTCTGGGGACCCTTTATAAGGTCCATTCCAACCCAATCTACTCTGATTCTATGATACTTTTTATTCTACTTCAAGAATGAGGAAGGATGCTGGGGGCAGTGAGGTCTTCTCTAGTTTTGCTTATAGTTACTTTTGCTGGTTGAAACTTTCACACCCTTAGAGCACAAGGAAACTTCACAGCACCTACCTGTTCTCCAGAATTCCCCAAAGATGTGTAGTGCTAAAACCCTTGCTACACTGATGCCTATTTTATTGGTTGTAATATGCAGGGGAAAGCAGAAAGAACTGCAAATACAGCATTTGCTGGTATTTTTAGCACTTGTGAAGAGAAAGAAGAGCTCCTTTAACCAGAATATTGTTATAAAGAATAGCACAGGAGTTTTAATCAGTTGGAAGCTCTGTCTCACTCAAGAGGTTTTGATTGCACCGACGTCATCTCGGTTCAGCGGAGCTGCATCGCTGTGTTGCAGGCCAGGTATCTGCATTTTTGGGGGTTTATTTTTATCCTTGCACCTGCAGCTCAGCTACTTTATGTGATCTTACAGAAGGACCATTTTCCATAAAGTGACAGTTGATGCAAAAAGCACTGAATATAAAAATGTGCAGGTCCACGATGTCGAAAAGGGGTTTCACTTGGTGTCAGTGCCTTTGCAGCACTCGTGTACAAACCCCAGCTCGTTCTTTCATCTTCCCATTAAAGTTAGGCAAGCTTAAATTCAGACATGGATGTAGATCATTTTATAAAATACCTTGGTTGATATCAGCTCAAACCACAAAGGAGTAAGAATTCCAAACTCTCTTTCTAATCTCTTTCTAAATATCATCTAGACCTCAGGTTTGGACAAGCTGTCTTGGCATTTCTGGGGAGATAAACAATGATTTTTGAGAAGTTTGAGATCTGCTTTTAATTCACACACTGTGAAAATAATTTTTTATGTCTCTGAGGAAAGTGAACCATGTAGTAGGTAAGTACTGAATATATGCAGTTCAGGTTTCAAAGACCAACAGATAAATAATAAATGTTTAATATTATTTTGTCTTTTAGTATCATTTCAGGCTAAAGGTACAAATACTGACTTTACAAATATGTATTTGTGTTCCATTTAATAGATTTGATTAAATTCAGTGCATTTATTTCAACTATTTTAAGTTATCTCTTTTTTACCTGTGACTTGTGATAATAAATCTGAAAACTCCTTGCATTTATAGGCATATATATATAAATAAATTCAGAAAATTATTTCCAAAAAGTGAGGAAAGCCTATATTGCACTTTATTAATTTTACTGAAATGAAATTGCAGCAAAAGCACCAGTTTCACATGGTCTTTCCCTACCTGAAGTAAAAGTTTTGCAAAATGAATAATACTGGAAGTTAACATTAGGTGTCAGTATTTTACATATTATTTAGCAAAAGAATATCAAGGGAAAGAGCTTCTGTGAAAAAAAAAAAGAATATTGCAGTCTGCTTTTTCAAATGCTGTAAGTTATCACAGTTAGAGTAATATCAGGAATAATTATGTGTGAAATAATTAATTGTATATACCCCAAATGCTTCTTGCTAGTTACATCTCTAATTTAAAATTCAATACTAAGTACCACGGCTTTCTAATTGTGATAACATTTCATTCTTGGATTGTCTGAAGAAATTACATTTTTCAAATTAAACTGCAGGACATGAGGATCTTTAGATGACAGAAAATTGATACCCAGGTAGAGTGAGAAAATGCCTACAAAATGAAGGCAAATGTGAGTATGCAGATCCCTGGTTGTGTGTGATCTTTTTCAGCACAACAACATTTAAAAATGTACAGAACTCTTAAAGCTCATTGCTACTGTTGAAAATATGAGGGGCAAATACTGTGGGATCCATCTGTGCATTTTTAACCCTGTTCTGCCATGGGAACACCAAAGACAAAACCAAGTCTCCCTTCACAAGCAGCAAAGGATGCTTTTGTCTTCCAAAAGAGCAATATTCTCTGAGTGAAGGAAAAGGCATGACAGTAATTTTTTCATCTGGGCTCGTGGCATTATTGAGAATGGGAAGGATGTGCCTCGTTTGAAGAGTTTAACCCCAAAAATCCTTGTGTGACAGCGAGAGAACCCACCTTCATTTCATTTGACCAGCAAATTATACATTGGTAGATTAAGCAAGAAAGATGCAAAAAAGGATAGAAGATACTAAAACAAAATAATTCACTTCTTAATTTATGTTAGATATTCCCAAACAGAACTGGGTACAGTGGGAATTCCCTGTGAAATTCTAGCCCCTGGATGGGCTTTGTTTGGGTTCAAAAAGATGAAAAAAAACATTTTGGGCTAAATCCACAGCGGGGCCTGACAGGATGTGTTGACATCAAAGCAGCCACATCAATATTTTATTTTAATACCTTTCCCTGAGTCACAGAATCACGGAGCTTTTAAAAGAACTCCAAGACCATTGAGTCCAACCAATCAGCCAGCACTGCCATGGTCACCAATGTAATGAAGCCATGGCTGAGGTAGGTGTGTTATTTCCTAAATAAAATGTGTATAAAACACACTTCAGAGGGAGCTGACCTACCCAGAGACTCCCCAAAACCTCTGCAGGTTCCCATCTCAACCTCTGGGCACTCAAGCTGGTGTAAATATATTTCTGAAAAGCTGCTCACTCTCTGAGACCAGCTGAGAGACAGTTTTGCATCGTAAGCTTAAACTTTTGTCAATATTTGTGAAATATATTTAGACAGCTTATTCAGAAATGAGTAAGTTATAGATCAGTAATTCATACTTTTTATATCCCGAGTTTTTATTTCCTAAACTTACTCTTCTAAGCATCGTTTTATGTTTCTAGTTAAATATAAGTGAGAATTGATTGGGGTATTTCTCAATGGAATTCTATCTTTATTTCATCATAATTGCTTCATATTTGAATAATGACAGATGAACTACTTCATTCAATTGCAGTTTTAAGGCTTTGAAGTCACAATAGCAGCAAAGGATTTAAATCCTGAAACCATTATTATGGCAGAGAAGACATCAGGGAAAAGGAAAACTTATGGTAGTGTAATTTTCTAGACAGAAAAATTCTTCTGCGGTTGCACTTTTTTTCTTTTATTATTTTTTCTCTGGACATTTTATTAATGTTAAAAGACCCCTGGAAGAAGAGATTGGAAATGCTGAATGAGAGTCCTGCTGTAAGTAAACTTCTGTAGTTATTTGGCTTTGGAGCTGGCTACAAACCTTTTAAAATTCTGGGCAGCTGCAATACTGTATTTCACCAATAAAGAGTTCATTAGATCTTTTTTCTCTCTGACATTTTACATCTAGTCCTGAGTACATGTTAATACTCCAAGGTATGAATTTCAAAGTTCCCTTTATCTTTGTGTACAGTTTTAAGCAATTAATCAAATGATAAAATACAACTTTAAAATTAGAAACGAATTGTGAATTTAAAGTATGTGTTCAAAAAGTTTCTACATTATAATTTGGGGGGGGTGGGGCCTCATCAACTGAACTTAATTCTGGTGTTCTTTTTATTTTTTTTTTTTTTTGTAAACCTTACATTTTATTGAAGAAATTTGAAGCGATCCTCAAATTGTTAAAACATGACCAAGTGGTCTATCCAGGATAGTTCTTTCTCCTCAGAGGCTACATCAAAGTGTCAGAGACATAGAAAAATCATTATTCAATATGTTCAAAATGATTCCCATGTGGGGAAAGATTTAGACAGGCTTCTGAAATGAGCATGGGGGCAAACAGCACCGAGACCCCTTCGTCTGAAATAAAAGTGAGTGGCAGTTGTATCATCCCTGTATGAGGAATGAATTTGAAGTGTGGTGGGGTGGGGGCTGCCACATAGTTTTGGCAGCAGGGGCCAAATCCAACCTCTTGAGTTCAACCTGCAACTTTTCTACTCCAAGGATGTTCCTGGTGCCTCAGTTTTGAAAGCCTGGGGTGGGGTGGCTGTTCCAAAGGTAACTGAGAGAGGAAGGACATCCCCAAAGTTCCCTTTGATACCTGAGCACAAGGCATTAAGAACTGGGAGTTATTGAATGTCATCAATGAATTCAGCAGAAACAGACTTGTAATTATTTTGCCTGTATTTTCTTTTTTTAATCACTGAGGTGTGTCAAGCATACAACACCCTGTTTCTTTTTAATGAGTGTGTTATTTTAATTTTCACCTGGGAGGTGAAAGGCAATATTCAGAAATATTCATTCTTCAGACAAGGCATAGAAACAGTTTTAACATCTTAGCTGCAGGTTGGTGCAAAATGCTCAGATGTTGTTTTGTGTGATATCCAGTTTAAACCATTGTGGCCACGAGGCAACAGATTCTGCCAATTCTGCCCTTCCTCTGTGGAAAACACCTCACAGCTGGGTAACTGGTGAATCTGTGGACCTCCCTTTTCAAGGATGCTTCTGGAATTTTCTCTACTGCTCCTACTTAAAGAGAAAAAACGTGAAGATCTCATTTAGAGGAATTGTGAGTAAAAGAACATACTCACCTACTTCTGAGTTCTCTTAATTGACCCTGAAAGTGTGGGGTTTTTCCTTATTTCCAAACTGATGTGAAAATCCCATTTATTATAGAATCATGGAATCATTTATGTTGGAAAAGACTTTGAGGTCACTGAGTCCAACCTTAGACCTGATGCTGCCAAGTCCACCACTAGACTATTTAATTGATTTTTCTTTGATTTCTAGTTTTAATACAGTACAGTGGCAGATTAATTTAATGAATTTATAACCCTCATTATAACACTTAAGTTTTGCTTGATTTTAAGGGAACCTGGATTAGAAAATATAAATGTCTTCTACATTAATACAACAGTGAGGAGTACACTGAATTTTGAGAAGTTACTCTCGGCTTTTCAAATGTAACTACTAAATTATTCTGTGTTGCTCTGTATCAGATATGGATGAGGATAGAGCTACATGTCAATTTTTGGAATATCCTAAATTCTGTGGAAGGTGATGTAGCATATGACTGCTTGATTTTCATTAGTATTCTTATTTTATTCAAACTTTCTGTCTTTAACTGGATATTAAAGCTGAAGTGATAAAATACCAGAAGAAGTATGAATCACCAAAGTTCTATGCTGAAGTCTGATCTTCTGACATTTTTCTGAATGAATATTGAAATGCTTCTCAACAAAAGATCTTGAAATTGGTCCATCAGTAATCAGACCCAGACTTGACTTGAAAAAAATTCTTTTTATATTTAGTTATGAGAAGCATGCTCTTAATTATAATGATGATCATTAAAACAAATGTCTTGGAAGGCTACTATTTTCAATTCAAAGTCTCTTCAAAGGCATATGAAAAACCTGATGATATATATAACAGGTCCATGCCAAAAAAATATTAGAAAAATATACCAAATTAATGTATATGATATACATGTACATGTATGTGTATGTAAATGATATACATGTACATTTATGTGTATGTATATGTATGCCCCTCTCCAGAGAATCAATTGGTTTTGTCTTTATTATTTTTTTTTCACATTTATGGGAAGTGTAAGAAGTGGTTTAATTTGATGAAATCAAACATTCAGTGAAAACAAAGGCGTTAGCTCTGAAATAAGACATCAGCTTTGCTGGGCTATAGATCCTTTGAACTTGGATGACATTGTCTCTGAGGACAAGATGTTTGATGAATTTTAGACTTTAAAGCCTTTGGTAGGAGAAATTAGTCTAGAATCTTCTCCTGTAGGATGGGGGGAGGAAAAAAAAAATCATTCTTCAAAAGATCGGGAAAAAAATGATGTCATTTTCTATTTCCCTTAAGTACCTTTTCTTCAGATGCTTATATTGGAAAAGGCTCAACAGCCATGAGTTTAGGGGCTTATGCTGCAAGTGATCAGGGCATTTATGTCCTCTCGGCACAGAATATTGAGGAGAAACAAAAAAAAAAACCCTCTTACAATTTAAGGATAAAGGGCTCCGCGGGTAAGATGGCCTTACAAAACATCGCTGACTAATTTTAATCTATTAATTTAAAATAATGAACATAATGATTTGTGTAAAATTACTTTACCCCTGTTATATGCCAAATCTGTCAGGAACAGCTGCTTTGAATTCAATATATCATAATGACATATACTGCGGAGTTATAATATTTAAATTTCTTTTCATTAAGGCCCTATTTCAGATTTGCAAGCTTATGCACAGGGGGAGAGGGGCTGGTGCCTCCTCCATCGACTGTCGCTGTTAAAGGTTATCAAGAAGAACTCTTGGCTCTGTGAAGAAATAAGTAATGACTGCAAGTTGGTTTTGCAGACCCTGTTACACGGGAAGAATAAACCAGGATTAAAAAGCCTCATGGATAGTGTTTTTCCCAACAGGCCTAATGTTTAATGGTTTTTTTGCTCAGAAGAATTAGGAGGGTCACAGTAGCTGGAGCTTGAAATAAAGGTGAATTGATAACACAGGTGGGGAGTTGGACTGAAGGGCTTGTAATTAATTGAGCTTTTATAAAAACCCAGATGCTGCAGCAGAGACTCCTTCTCTCACTTTTTCCTTCATCCTAAACACTCCTAAAATTATTACCTACCTCTAAAAACCACTTTTCTTTGGAACTGCTGATGATACACATTGTCCTGTCTCAGGGTTTGCCTGGACTTATGGAAATAATGGTTCTGGATGAACATTTCTCACAGCTCAGAAGGTCCAATTCTGGCTGAGAAGAAATTAGCATTGCAATAATGTTGCTATGCACACACCTCATGCAAGAGTGGAGATGTAAAACATAGCTCCAGGCTCCTTCTGCTGTAGCCTGGAGGTGATTTTCCCAGGAAAACCTACGGAGGTGGCTGCAGCATTAGGGTGAGGCAGTGCTGGGAACTTGATTTAGGTTAAATCTTGGCAGATTTACAAAATAAGAAGGGCCCCAAAATAAAATATTACAGGCATGGGCCAGGGCAAAGAGGACAGCATGGCCTTGAGAAACAAGGGAAAAGGAAGTCTCTGACTTGCGAGACCACAGACTATAGAATTAAAAGGAACTGAAAAACTGGAACAAGCTCAAGAGCTATAGAATGAGGGCAATCAGTTTTCTATTTTTGTGTGCTTGGAGCAAGCTGAAATTTGTTGTATTTCCACGGACATGTTGTAGTGCTCTGAGTAAGGACATTCTGATTTTCTGTGGGTGGCTGCTGTGACTAAGTCTTCCAAGAAATGCAAACGGCCAAACATATCTAATGCTCAGCTTGGTGGCTACGAGTTGCACTAAAGATGCCCTTCTCATTTTCTTTTTCTTTTTTCCTTCCTCAGATCTGGATACTCCCATTCACCAATAACCTGATTTCCTGACATCTCCCAGATCTGAATACAGCAATTGCCTGCCAGAAGAAGGGAGCTGAGGAAAAGGGAAAAGGCAAAAAAAAGAGCCATGCACACAAACTAGAAGTATCTGTGTATTACATGAGCAAATAAAATTTCAGGAAGGGATTGGAACTGACATACAGACTTAATTAATTCAACTAACTGCTTCAAGTCTTTGATAAACTGATTTATTTGATGTTTCCCAGTCCATTCCAAGCAGCCCAGTCTCCCCTGAAAGCTTCTGGACACAAGAGAGGACATTCATCTGTCTGCAGAGGAGTTTGACATCCTGCAACTGACTCTCCCTTGCATTTGTTGCCTTTTTTTTTTCCTGGCACCAGTGCCTGGACAGTTCTGATGAACTCAGGGATGGCAGCATGGGAGGGAGCAGGGTGAGAGCAGAGCTGCCACTCAGACAAAGTCTCTGTGAGCAAGAGACAAGAAAAGACCTCAGCAATTCTTAGTTCCACTGGATTTGATGGGGACACATTGTTTTTGTGAATAGCTTGTTTGGCTGCTTGCGTATGTTTATTTATTTATGTATTTATTTATTTATTTATTTATTTGTTGTGAATGAGACTTTGGTACTGTAGAAATGAGATTTTGAAAAAAATATATTTTCCTCAAAGTCTGAAGCATAAGGAGAAAATATCTCAGAACATCTTATCTTTCTTCCCTATTCATCCTCAGCATGGGATTTTACAGGATTTGGGGCTTTCTCCACTGGAAATTATTCACCAAGTAGCCAAAACTTAACAGAGGTAGAAACAACACTGGCTGAACATAATTTTGTGTTAAGGACTGACATACTCCTTCCAGAATCTTCCTTCACCATGAAAACATTGACTGGTTTTGTAGCTCTGACTTGATCATGGGCTCATAGATCAAGATATTATCTCCCAGAGAGTACAGCTCTTTTCTTTCAAGGTTCCTTATTGTGTGATAAAGCGTGTAAAACCACCTTTTTGGCAGTTTGGTATTGTAGTACTTTTAGCACTCCAGAAAATACATTTACACTGCATTTCAAGCTTGCATGTAACTAAATCCTGTCAAGGAAAGTCTTTACATAATGCATCAACATATGCTGGGGTTTTGTCTCTTTTTTTAGTACAGTATGGCTATACAATGGATTGGAGTGGCTTTTTTAAGTTATTAAATATAGCCCTGGGCAAGGCTGGCTTTTAAAATAAATGGCAAAGTCTGTAAAAACACCTGGGAAAGAGAGAGAAAAAGACTAGTTTGGATTTTTATAGAACTTTCTTAGTTTCTTAGTAGTTTTCGTTAACTTTAGGTCCTATTTTTTATTCTTTAACAATGAAATATAGCAGTAACTAAGGCTGAAAAATAATGAGGTTAAACAAAAAAAAAATGTTATTTTCTCAGTTATGAATATTCCTAAATCCAAACCTCATTTTAAGGCAAAAGGAAGTTTATTAGGAGTAAATGTTCAGAGAGTTCTATCTTAAACTTCTCTGCTGCTTTCTGCAGTTTATCTGTTGTCAAAACTTCAGTGCCTCAGTTATTAGGAGATTTAATGCAAGATCATTTTTTCTCCTAAAATGTGAATATTCTGGGTTTTAGACCTCAAGTCAGAGCACATATGTTCCTTCCATAGAGCCAACACTCGAGTGCTGGAGAACCTCTAAAGATCTATTCCCTACCACCTGTGACCACTTTGTTAAAATGCCTCTTGCACTTTGAAGGCCGTGGTAAGTGAAATGGATTGTCTGGGGGAAAAAGCTCAGAATAAAAGGGGTTTGGAAAATGGCACCAGGATGTTTATAATGCACGTTGTGGTTGAGAGGGCTGTGTGAATCCAGTCTTTTCTATATATTTACATTGATATTTACATTCAGGCTCCTGCATAACGAGCATTTGCAGCCTGTGCAGGTGATATTAGAGGCTGCTCACTCAGGCTATGAACTGTTGGAGATGTTACATGGCCACAAGCACAGCCTTCTTGACACATCAGAATATGCTTCCAGAAATATTTTTGCTGGGATTAAATATTCAAGACCCTTGTAGCAAAAAAATAATAATAAAAAAAAATAATGGCTGCTGAATGGACATCAGCATTCTAAGTAAACAATTGCTATGAGCAAGAATAGGAATTACTGGCCATGCAGAAAAAAAAGTATTTTTCCTCCTTTTGAAATGTTCTAAAATTATGAAAAATGACATTTCTCTGGTGAAAGATGTGGGTAAAAAAAAATCATTATTTTTTAGCTGTCCAAGGCCAGGTTGATTTGGGCTTGGAGCAATCTGGTTTAGTGGAAGGTGACCCTGCCCATAGCAAGAGGTTGGAACTGAATGATCTATAAGGGCCTTTCCAAACCAAACCATTCCATGATTCCATGGAATCATGATCATCACTGAGCCTTCTGCTTTCCTAGGGTTTTTCCCAGTGAATTGAAAAGTTTTGGTGCTTTAGCCATTTTTATTAATAAAAAATTATTTTCTTCTTATTGCACCAAGGCAATGGATGCACAATTGTCCTTCCAGGCCTGTGCCTGTGTGCTGGCAGGTTTGTATTGTCTGTTATGGCTTGATTTAAGCACTGAATTAGTTTTGCTACTGGGTGTCTGCTGTACAAGCCAGACACCAGGCTGCCTGCCAGTCATCACAACAGGGAGTAAAGGCTGAACTAGGCAAAAACAACAGAAAAACTCAAGTTTTCTTTCCCCCTTAGGAGACTTCTGGTCCAGAATAAATGTCGGAATAGCTGTTTATGCACCTGAGGAAGCTCATGATACCTCTTGGATTTATCATAACAGAATTGATAACATTTGCTGGGCACTCAGCACCTTCAGTCAACAGTGATTTTTTTTTCAGACAGCTTTTTTAGCTTTAATTCTCTGAGGTATGAGATGAGGCAATCTGGATGCTCACCAGCGTGGTGACACATCTCATAGGCAATGACGCCATCAGCCACTAAAACAGGGACAAGAAATCAGCGCCTCAGAAATGATGCTCCATCTTTAACTTGCACAGCAAACACAAGGGCCAACCTATTGCACAGCAATCTGCTCCAGGTAGTGTCTGTGCAGCTTCTCTTTCCTGCTTAGTTTTACGGAGATTAAATGAGCGCTTAGATTTTGTTAAACTGGCTTTTTTTCTTTTTTTTTTTTTTTTTGCACATCTAAAGTATTTTCAGCCTTTCAGAGATCACACAGGAAGCTTGTGCTGCATAAGTTTGAGCTGTATGCAAAGCTGCCATCCTTTTATAGAATTTTGTCACTGCTGACATGCTGTCAAATGGATGTGAAGGAGCTCAGACGCAGTCTGCAGCTTGAGTGAAATGTTAGGTGTGCGGTGAAAGATGTTTTCATGAAAAATGTCATGTCCCCAGTCATCTAGGGTTTGGACCAGGTAACACAGGCAACTTCTTCTGCAGCACTTTACAGGTTTGATGGTGGCTTTTCACATTTTAGTGGTTAAGTTCTGTTGTCCACAAATATTTTGTGACTTTAAAAATGCTTCCAGTGATTTTATTTGAGGAGACTCTTGAGATCCACACAGCTACAATAGATTTTTCAATTAAAATTTATTTCATATGACAAAATCAGTTGGTATACATACTGCTTTTAAAGGAGTTAGCTGTTAATTGCTGCTGCTGAAATGATTACTATAAATGGTTAGTTTACAGAAAAATACTGTATTGCTCTTTTAGCTCCTCAAATCTGGGAGAATCCCCTCATCACTATTCACAGACATCATTCCCTTTTAAATTTCAAAATTCTAACTTTAAGATATATCCCTGAAATTCAGGGCCTACAAAGAAATGCTAGTTTAGAAGAGTGAAGAGCAGCTGCTGTGCTGTTCAGCTCCCTCTCCTGCTTGTCCCTGTCTGCTGCCTCTTGGCACACATTGGCAGCATTTGGAGACAAGGAGAGTCTTGGTCCTGGCTTTGTGTGGCCTTTGGCATAATTGGATCTTTGGCCATGAAATGGATCTTGTGGAAGTTACTAAAAAATGAATAATAATAATAAAAGGGTCACTGTGTAGCCTAAGAGCTCTGCCATCCCTTCAGCAGGGCTGTCCCCCTGTTTTTTGCTGGATTTGAGTCCCTGAGGGTCTTGCTTCCCCACTGCTTTAATAAATGCATGATGGAGTCAAGTTCCTCTCTACAGGAAGTTTCTTGCATCTTTTTTCTTGCTCAATAGGAAATGATCTGCCTGCAAATCACTCTTTTCTTTGCAGCCTTGTTGTTATACAAGGCCCTATACATCACAATCCCCTTGTAGGACTCCCCAAGCTCCAGTGCAGGCACAGACCCCACCCCTCGTTTCCTGTCTCCATTAGGATGGCTTTGTTCTCCCCATTATCTCTTTTTCCCTCTATTACAACCATGGGTTGTTCTGTGGGATCCTCCTTTATGAGGACTTTGTTGCTGGACTTCTGTACAGATGGGACAGAGCTTCTTGAGGAGCTCCATCTGCCAACAGAGCTCATTTTACCTCACTGTGGGGACAAAACCCTAAATATCAGGACAGCCATGATTTTCTCAGGTCATATGGCAAGTGTTTGGTGGGCTTTTTTTTTTTTTTAGGGAGAAAACCTAAAAAGGACCCCTTTTTTCTGCCAAAGCATCACCAGGGAGCTCTTCAGCCTGAGCAGCATCGTGATTGTGCTACCACAGCCCCACAGCACGGGAATCCCCACTGCTCCAGCTTGCAAGTTGACCTAGAAATACCAGAAAAATATTATTGTTCCTTGCTGGAAGAAAATAAAAAAAGCCACATGGCAGATGCTGATGAAGGCATTTACAAGGAAGGGGCGTTTCCAGAGGCACACAGGCCCAGAGCTGTGCCTGAATGTGGTTCTCTGGGTTCCCTGCCTGGGAGGGACCATGGGCTGTGGGATGCTGCTGGAAGTGACGCAGGGCAGCAGCTGTGTGTGCCCCTGCTTCTCCAGGCACTGCTTCGTGGAGAAGTCTTAAAGCAGAAAATCAAAGAAACAGAAGTGTTTGCCTGTTTGACCTCTACAGGAGATAGTACAAGTCACTGAAGGGTTTGTTTTTTTTTTTAGTAGCAAACTTTCTGATTGTCCAGGACTTGCTACTTTATTAATCTGAATAACAGTACAGTTAGTGTCCTGCTTACTACAGCTATATTTCAAAATAGCAAAGCAGATTTGTTGTGAGCTATTTATTTCAGTACTCAAAGGGTTTCATTGAAGGTAAGAAAAGGGAAGTTGTCTTAAGGCTTAGAATCATAATTCCTTTCAGCATTTCCTTTTAAACCTCATCTTTACCTTTTGCAAAAGCTAACCTTCCCTGTTTGCTGCGATTTTCACAAAAAATCTGCTTTCACACTTTAAAATATCTTTTTTTTCTTTAATCCAGAAGAATTTTAGACTAACCCCTAGATGTAAGTCGCTCACTGGTGAGATGGTTCTGCTCTTACAGGAAGTGGTTTTATTTTACTTTTTCCTTGCTTTTTTTCTCTCTGTATGAGCTGTGGGACTAACTCAAGTGCTGTCTCTAGACATGTGACCTTGATCTTTTCCGTTCTTTTGAAATAGTTAAAACTGTTGCTCGTTGATGGCGGATTGAGATGAGATGACAACGTCCCTGAGGCTGCAGGTAAGGAGCTTTGATCCATCTCAGTGCAGTTTGGAAAACCAGTTGCTGAGGATTTTTAAAATAATCATAGCTACGAACATTTTGTAGGCATTCGAATTAGGTTGGTTTAATTGCACAATTATTTATTTCTGTATGCCTTTGTGAATTTGAAAGCAATGAGAAAAGTGTAGAGGATACAGATGTGAAATGATGTTTTAAATCAGTGCTCAGAGTCTGGCGAATCTGTTGTATTCTGTGCAAGAGGAAACTTTACCTGACATTGTCTAGTACCCCAACCACTAATGCCTTCTCATATCCCAGTTGGAACTAACCAACTCTCCCCAAAAATGTAGAAAATTTGTGGCACTGGCTGGGAAATGAGATTAGATCACTTTTCCCAGTATTTCCCCATCCTGAGTGCATTTTAGCACTGTTTGATTAACTGGCTCCTGTGCTGGTGACCATGAGGTATGTGATTAGTAGCCATGGATACTGTAAAAGTCACTGCTAAGTAGGTATCTAGTTGTTTTGGTATTTCTAGAGTCTGAAGATGTTGATAGAGGGACTTCTTGCCCTACTCAATATCAAGAAGTTTGATACCACTCTATTATTTGTCAGGTAGGAAAAGAACACGGGGCATAAAGGACATTTTACATAAGATATCCTGGGTTTCTCTATGGGCAGTCAGTGGTGGAGCTGTTCAGTGGAGATGTCATGGCTCTGTGTTTCCTGCATGAGCTGTTTGAACCCAGACTAATTTATCCTTCAGAGCTGACCAGAAAAGGGTTTTATGTCCTGAGCCCCCACCTCAAAGTTTTCCCTCAGCAAAGACACTTTTGCATTGCTGTTGGGAGGCAAACAACTTTTTGGCCTGCACAGCTTTGCAAACAAATAGTAATTCAGGAAGATGCTCAAATAACACAGTAAAGCACTTTTGATTATGGGCCACATAAAGGAGAGCCAGAATTAGCAAGGCTTGTTTTATGCTGAAGGTTTTTTATCCCAGTAACATGTAGCTTGCTGCAAATTTTGTGACTTGTGCTCCTGTTTGCAACTGATTGCCTTCTCCAAAAAGGTAACTTGGGTTTCTTTTGGAAATATGGGTCAGAGTTGAAAGATATCACACGTGGCTTGGAGCTCATTTTGGAATTGTGCATACTAATTGGAGACAGACTTTAGCGTAATGTTGTAAGATCACATTTCATATTTTCTGTACTTTTTGGAGAAAAAAAAGCTGTCCTTCCTGCATACACAAATCAGCACAGACAGGGAAATTGTATAAAAAGAATATGTTCTCTTCCTGGGCTGTGTTTGTCGTGATTTTTATGTTTCTTCTGCAGAGTCTTAAGAGTAATTTAAAATGCATTTTCCAAAGAGCTGTGAGATTTGGTGAAGTAGTTTGAATTCTCAGAGTTTTATGTCTTTATTTTCTCCCTTCCTCTACAACTTACCTCTTTGTGTCCAAAGCAAATTCATTTTAAAGCAGCATGTCTTGTTCAGTTTACCTCTCCATCCAATTACATCTGTGAGGTACATTTGTTCATTTTCTTTTCCAAACCAGAGTGAACAGCAGAAGCACTCTGCATTTTAAAGCTCCTGCTGTACACTATTATTGAATTTAAAAAAAAAAAAATGCTTTTCTTGACAGCATTTGTTGTAGAAACTTCTTTTTTCTTTGACACAATGATATCCTTGTTTGGAAGAGGTTCTCTGTCTTTTTCCAACCAAGCTTGAGAGCATGACAGTCTTGTTAGTCCCATGGGGCTGTATCTTGGCCTTGGGTATGTTCCTCCCTACCTGGAACGAAAGAGGAAACAGAAAATAAAATGGTGACAGAGGCATGTTTGAATTTTCCTCCTGGTGCCAAAACCCACAACCTCCAGCATGGTGCTGGGGAGTTCCAGCAGCTCTGGTTTGGATTTCTCTGACTGTTTCTGGTCCCATCAATTATTGCTTCTTTGCAGCAATGAGCTTCAGGACAGGGTTTAAGAAGCAGCATCCCATTCCAGTGGGATGGATTTCCCTTTGTGACCTTCAGTGCTGCAGTGAGAATGGCTTTGGCTGTGCTGCCCAAAGACCTCAGCTGGTCTCTGCTGCTAGGCTTTGAGCCATGCTAACTGCTGTTTTGGGGTGTGTTTTACTGAATCACATCCAGGATAGTGGGCTATAGGCAGAGTCTTATGGATTTTTTTGATGCTCACTATGTGTAATTCTGATACTTGCTTATTTTGCTTAATTTTTTTTTGTTAGATACCTCTGTGCTGTGTCAGATGTGAGTTGTTAACCATTTAATGAGCTGTTAACCATTTAATGAGCTGTTAAAGCCTGTGTGGGGCTAAAAACCATCTCTTGTGGAAGAAATCTGTCAGTACTTGTGTTCCTTTTAAAAGTTAAAAGTGTAAAAAGTTAAAAGTTTAAAAAGTTAAAATTTAAAAGTGTAACTTTTTCCTGAAACACAGCAGTTGTACAGAACATGTCCTAATCCTCTATCGGTGCTGTTTGGGCTGATCTCTTTTAAAAACAAAATAAATCATTACCTGAGCTCCAGACAAAGTTTCTACATTCCACTTACTTCCTAAGTGTTCCATATGAATGAGTGAAACCTGTTTCTCAGTGCTACAAAGGCAGAAATTGGTGTTGATGGACACTGTTATATGCAGATGGCTTTCTTGATTTCGTTTTTTGATAGTATAAATCTTGAAGAAAGCAGATTGGATAAAATTTTGGCCCAGATTTTCTATAATAATTCAAGTGCCATTCAGAGCACCGCAGCAGATTTCCCCACCTGGTTACACAAGCTGCACAACCTGTCCTTTTTCCATTCTGTGGTGGCTTCCAACAGCTTTTGTCACCATCAAGCTGGTGTCAAGACCTCTGAGGGTCAGGGTAGGCTGAGTGCCTTGCTGCCTTCAGCATTTGGAGACCTGGGCTAGGTGAGGAGATCTTGGTGTTACCTGCTCTGAAATCTTCTTTTAAGGTGGGTCTGCTTCAACCAGTGAACCTGAATTCCACTCTCACCAGCCCCTGAAGGACAGAGTTTCCTTGCTGTGCTGGGTATTATGATCATGCTTTCATGCACTCAGCATGCCTCTGTCAGTCCTCCCTGCTTTGAGAAATACTATAAAAAGGTTGTTTTGGAGACTCACTACAAAACAAGCACTTCTAGCTCCTCATTTACACTGGGACTTCCTCAATGCAGAGCTATTTTTTACTTAAAGAGTGAGTGCCACAGAGCCTTGCATCATCTGTGTCACAACTTGAAGCTCCCTGGGCTGCAAACTTCCAGGCTGGCTGAGACAGGAGCAAAAGGAAAACAGTTGGATTTTCATTAAAAATGTTAGGAAATAATTTTCTGGGCACAGATGTTTAGATGTTGCAAACTGACAAAGAGGCAAATCTAGCCCATGCAAGAGCTGTCAGTGGAAGCAGCCAGGCCATGCTGGAGAAGTTTTTCAGGGCATTATTGGTTTATATTAAAGTAATCTGGGAATGTTGACATCTAGCACACATAAAAGAAATCCTGTTTGCAGAAACTAGGAACCAAAATTCATATATGCTTAAAAATTTTGACCTTTTTCTCTTAATTTTTTCTATATTTTCACTCAGCTTACTTATGAGAATGAAATGTTTTCCAGATTAAGTAGGAAAGGTAACAGGTTTAAACAGATATTTATATTCTCCAAATTATCTGCTAAGCTACAGTGTGTGTTGCATCAACTCAGGGAGTGCTCAGTTATTTACTGAAGCATTTCTTCAATAAATTAACTGAGTTTGATGGTGCTATGGTTGGTGGTAGATTGTTTAAGATCCATATAACTCTTCCTGCCATTGGAGATTGACAGATATGAAACCATTCACTCGCAGTTAAGCTGGATATTGTGGGTTTCTACTGTGGTTTTCATAAATATTTCTTCCAAACCTTGTGCCTGATACACTGAGCAGGCACAGTCCTTGAAGAGATGAACTTAAAGGAATTTATGATTCCTTCTGCAAACCATCCATCAGTTTTCAGTACACCTGCAACTTGAGGAGGAAGGGAAAACAGAAGTGAACATGGCTTAGAGCTGAAGAGATGTGTGTCAAATATATGCTTGTTCTTTGTTTTGGATTTCTTTTTCTGCCACACCCTGAGCAAAACCTCTGCTGTGCTTGGTGCTGAATCAGATACCAGTTACTGAAAGTGCTCTTGGCAGGACACAGCCCTTGGCACCTGAACTTGTTTATTTGCTACTCAGGATGTTACAAATTCTCTTCCTTTCAGGGTGAGGAAGGAAATGACAGAGATATTTTGTGAAAGCCGTTGAAGCTCTGGAGTTCTGTCTCTGAGAGGGTTCTGTCAGCTCCATGGCTGGTGGCTCTGTCACACATCACAGGAGGGCCCCAAGGCCATGCCATGGACACCCACAGCAAACACCAACGGAATTCTCCCTGGCCTCTCTCAAAAATCCATTTCCAGCAAACAGTTTTAATTAATTAATTAATATTTTACATCTGGGAGGGTGTCACATCAGCTTTTCCATCCCTGAGTTCTGGCACGTGCTGCCATTTTTGTGTTGGGCTGAGTAGTGCTGAGGTTTGATCCAGAGAGATTCACGTTTCCATTATCAGCAGTACATTGCATTCTTGGTTAATTTATTGGGAAAAACCACACCAAACAAAGTAGAGTAACGAGTATGTGATGATGTTTAGATTTAGAATTAACCTATTTAGCATTAATCCATCCACCATTAATCCTTCTACTCTTGGAGTGCCAAAGAAAGCAGAAACAGCCCAAGTGAAAACATGTCAGCTTCTCCTCCTTCATTAACCCTAAACCCTGGAAAAGGCAAGGAGTGCTCTGAGCTTTAGCAGAAGCTTAGAGGGAGTGATGTCTTCAACCCATTCTTGAATTTTCTTTGGACAGCACTAGCTCATGCTTGAGTAGGATGCAGTCACAGACACCTGAGACATTCAGAATTGCTCCACTGAGTTTGAATTCTGCACAAAGTTTGAATTTGAAAGCTTGCTTTCTGGCTTTCATTTTCTTCTGAAGTTTGGGTATTTTGTAAAACCTTTCTTAGAGTGGGGGTAGCTGAAAAGAGGAAATATATTAAAATGTGGATTATTAAGAAAATTGTATAGAATAAAAGAATGAAAGAAGTTAAATGAAGATATTTCTTATCAGAGTTTTACCCTGCAGCAAGATTCAGGTATTTAGGGAACAATGTTGATGCAGTCTAAGGACATTTTAACTCAGGTGCACAGGTCTGCAGAGGTTCATTTGAGCTGAGTGCAGCTATTTCATCCAAAAAGGGATTTAAGGATGCTACCTCACAAACCCAGTGGAAAATGTGATAGTCATGAAGTATTTTTGCCCTGAACATTTCTGGGGGTAGATGAATGGCTGTGACTGTCTCACTGTGAGTGTTGGAGCTTCAGGTGGCTCTGCTGTGTACTGGTGCCATTGGCATTGACTTGTCTGTGTGTAGCAGATCTATGCTGAGACACAGGTGGCTGTGGCCTCCTGGCCTGCAGAAAATGTGTACAAGGTCTCCTGGGATCATCCTGAACCACCTTAGTGATACAAAGTTTTCTGGTCCCTCACTAAAGAATTTCATTTGCAGCAAAAAAGAATTTGAATATAATTAACAGAGCCTATGCTCAAACTACTTGTGTCATCAAAGCAACCATGTCAGGAGAAATGGAAACAGATGATCTTTAAGGTCCTTTGCAGTCCAAACCATTACATGAGTCTATGAAATTAACTTTTTTGACAGCACAGCACCATTGGTATTTCCCCTGTGCAGACACCTCAACTGCACGATGTGATATCAGATGTTATCGGATGTTATCACACACAACAAGGGCCTTTGTCTTCTCTTGGCCATGTGCTGCTGGGGCAGACACTCCTGCTGCACAAGAAAGCAAACTGGGGGCCCCATGAAATGCAGAAGAGGGGCTTGCTCAAAGCAAACCACAAAGAATTTCCCCTTCTGGTTGCTGCTACAGCTCAAAAGTTTCCTCCCAGAACTGTAGGTGCCACCTCTGCTGCATTTCACAGCAGCGTCTCTTGGAAGTGCAGCACCAGGAGCTCTGCAGAGGAAAGTGGGGAGGGAGTGTGGGAACAGATTAAAAGTGTCTGGAGGATTTTTTTTCCTCCCTCAGATGGGAAGTGGGAGCAGTGAGAAGAAGTAAGGGAACAGCTGCAGGATCACAGCACAAAAACTGCTGCAGATATAGATGATGGGAGATGGGGAGAGGGTGGGAGGGACTCTTTCATGTGCACAGCGCAGGAAGTCAAACATCATCCGGGGAGTGGGAGGGAGGGCATCTCTGCCTGGTAAAGGACAAGCCTCCTCTCCGTAGAACTATTGAGGCAGGCAGGGTCAGTAAAAGAAAAAAAAAGTGTTATTGTAACTTTTAAATAAAAAGAGAAATAAGTTTATCATAAATTCACTTTATTCTTGAATTTATTTTTAAAGTCCGAGAAGATTTAAAGCCTTTGGTATGCAGTAATCTCAGTATCTCAGTTTGACAGATGTCTTCTGTGGGATGATGGATGTATAGAACTGCAAAAAGGATTAAGACATAGCAAATGTGCATTGAAACTGCTAAGCTGAGGAGCTCTCAGATACTCTAAGAGGTTAAAACTCCTGTTGCTGCTTCACCAAAGAACTCAAGAAGGCATTTTTTTCTGGTAAAGGTGCTGCTGCAGGAACTGAGGGCTGGAGGGCAAAGTGAGGCATGACTTACAACTGCTCAGTAGTGTCCAACTGATTTAGAGGTAGAGTGAGACAAAACTTGTGTGTTTTTATTCAGTGATGAATGTGAAATATTTCCTCCCAATGAATCACCCAGTGGAGCTGTGGGGAGGGCACAAAGGGGCTGTCACACCCTACCCAAGCAGGCCTTGTGACAGTCCTCTCCCTGTCAAATTAAGCCCAAAATTTCTGGTGGCAAAGCTCTGAAATTTAGAACTGACAGGAAGTTTGTTTCTTTGGCTATTTGCAGCAAGATTTCAGGTGTTTAAAAAATATTTTTCTAATACATCAGTTTGTCTTGTGGTACAAACTCTTCTACTTCTCCAGAGAGTTTGGGCTGTTCCAAAATTACCATCACCACATGTCTAGTTCAGGTAAGCATGGAAAGCTTGGATGAATATCCAAATCTCTGTGAGGAGAAGTTCTGCAAAATTAAGCTGGAAGTATTTCAAGCAGCCTTACTTTGAAATTTCTGTCACTTCTGCTTCTGCTTGTATCTGTAAATACTGCAAGAATAACCTTTCCCATAGTATCTCATCACTTCAGATCTGGCAACATTAAAAGTAACAACACTTTTCTGAACATTTAGGCTATAGGAACAGATTTCTTTCAAGCACCGGGGAAAATTTGTGATTCTTATGTGATCTTCCTAGAGAAAACATTGAATATTTTTTTTCTTTTAAATTCTGAATAAGACAGCTTTAAACTAAAAAGTTACCATGAAACAAGCATCAGGTGCAGGTGTGAAATGAGTTTAGACTGGTCAGTCTTGAGGTGTTTGCAAAGCCATGTCTCTACTCTGTACTTATCTATAATAAATAAAACTTTAGAATAAAGGAAGGAGGTAGAAGAAAATTTTCTTCTCCTTATGAGTAAGACAGGTCAGGAATAATCAAGCATTTTTCCTCTAGCACTTATCAAGTCATATTTAGTATTAAACCAATTAAATGCATGAATTATAAATTGTTACTAAATTTTATGCTGCTGTAAATTACTTAATGCCATTAGTCTACTGTCCAAACCATTCTAGTCCTGCTGTTCAGGGCCATTGAAAGTTCTGTGCATGGGATGATACTCACAGATTGGTTTTTAATACTGCATCTATAACACCAATATTCTCCATCAGAAGGATTGCTCAGCACAGAAAATAGAGGCAGGTGTCGTGGATCAGAAGCAATCCAGAAAGAAATGAAAGGTGCTGCCAGCAGGAAGACCTAGAAGTAGAATTTTTTTTTTTTTTCCTCCTCAGGCATGTTCTTTTACATATTCAACTGAATTTCTACTATGGACAACTGTTCCCAGAACATATGCAGGCCAAACTGTACACAAAGGATACTTTTAGCTTCAAGTTCCACTGGAAACTGAGATCTTGAATTGACATGGGAATGGTGAAAATAGATTCCATTATGCTATCCCATATGATATATTGGGACAGAAGAACTTCTGAAACAACTGCTACCTTTTCTGAGACTTTCCCATGTAACATAATTAGGAAACTGAGGGATGCAAGAGGAGGCATGACCATACAAAATCACTTGATGTGTTTCTTTTACCTTATTAAATGTGGTTTTGTTGTTTTCAATAATATCCCAGTGACATTTCCAAGCAAGTTTTATTTGTGCAGGGAAGACCTGCAGAGACCAGGTCATGGAGCATTAGGATCTGGAGTCATAAAATGTGGATGTGAAGAGTTTGTCATTGTGTCCACAGAACTTTGGAATTGTAGCTCTCCCTTTCTCCTCTCTTGCTAATTCTCAGAACATTTCCAGCCAGATAGGAAAGCATTTCCAGAGGGAGGTCTCTGCCCTATAGAGACCAAGCAGATTTTCCCTGTTTTCCTTTGTCATCTGTCCTGCTCTTTTTAAGGGTTTAAAAACCCTTGCAGAGAAGGGTCAGAATGTATATATATAGAAGGGAACAGACTGTGGGGTTATCATCTTCTATGAAATTCTAGAATAACACAAAGGAGGACTTTAGACCCCTTTTTAAATCCTCACTGATAACCATTGCCACTCCAGAAGAGGCACATAAATTTTCTCTCCTCATGTTTCACTCCATCAAATACTGGAGTAAAATCAAGCAAAAATTTGTAAAGATTTATAATATTTCCATTGAACATATTTGGACAAGATATTTTGCTGCCACTTGCTAGAAAGTGGGACCTGATATAAAAGCCTTTTGTTATTATATTTTATCCTTTTATTTTTTTTTTTATTTTGTAATGTGCTGTTGCTTGTTGAAAAAAATAGAAAAAGGCTAAAATCAATGCTCACATCAGTAAACCACTTATAGTTTTAGCCCATCTGTCAATAGAAAGGAAATCACTGTACAAGTCTGTAAGGTGTTGTGGGGTGCAGACTGTATTTATGTGAGTCTGTGAACTTGCTGTAAGTAGAGAATTACATATCCCTAATATGTATGGGAAACCCTCAGCAACAAGAAATGAAGTACCATACTCCAATACTTTAATTCTTAGGAGCTGAGTCATCAATAGAATGAACTTTAAGTATGTTCTTAGACCCAAAATTAAACAAAACCATTGCTTCTGTACAATGGGGCAAGCCTGTGCCTTTCCCTCTTGCATTTCCTTGCCTGATCCATAATGCAATGATTGCTTTGTCTCTCCTGCTCGGGGGTGCTTAATGTTGCTATTGCCCAGCTGTAATTCCATCAGCCTCAGCTGGGTCACTGGGACCTCAAAAACACAATCAGGCCAGAAAGACCTGCCTGGAACCACCTTTTCAGTATTGCACAGCCAGAAAGAAATAATGTTATATGAAAACACATTTTGTTCCTACTGAATATTAGGTCGGTACATAAGATTTCTGCTGGGAGAATTATGTAGTTGCTAACCAAGAGTTGTAAAATATATCCCTCTTTTAATATAAGAGAATAAATCAGAGAGGTTGAAATTGTCATCATACCGAGGATCAGGTTAAAATCTCACAGATAACAGGTTTTTCAGCCCAAAGACTTGTTTAATGCTTTACTCTTGTATGGAGTTACTACTTAGGAGGTCTGTTAAGTGATACGACAAGAGGAAATGGCTTCAAGTTCTGTCAGGGGAGGTTTATATTGGATTTTAGGGAAAATTCCTTCTCTGAAAGGGTTATCAAGCACTGGAACAGGCTGCCTAGGAAAATGGTGGAATCACAGTGCCCTGAAGTGTTCAAAAACATGGAGATGTGATGCTTCAGGACATGGTTTAGTGATGGACCTGTCAATGGATGATGTTAGAAGTATTTTCTGAGCTCAGTTATTCTCTGATTCTATTATTTGGGTCAAGCTGTATTGAGAAATTTGCCTTTAGGTGCATTATTCATAGAGACTGAATGATATACCTCAGAGCATAAAAAATTGTGAATAATGGTTCAGGCAGCTTATGCGACACATGGTGACAGAGAAATCCTGGACAGTGAGATATGGCTCCAAACAAAGCATAAAATATTATTTGCTCTTCTCTTTGACCACAGCAGAGAGAGGGTGACTGTACATATAAATTGGAGTGGGCCATTTCTGCTTTTATTTGCAGAAAGTCCACAAGTACTGGACTTGAAAAGAGAAACTACAAAGCCAGCTTTTAGGGGACCTCCATGATCCTTGCTCTGTGTGTTGTTTGTTCTGAGACACCAGTAAAACTCTAATATGGCTGCAACAGGGTAAAAAAATTAAAAGGGGGTGTGATAATTAATGCTGATGAAGATGATTTTTGTAGCACTTAGGGTGCATCAAGTTAGAGATGAGATTGCAGTTTTGGGTGATAAGGGAAACTGAGCTGCTGAGTTTAGGACATTTAACATTTTACATCAGGCTGAACCAGGCACTAAATCACTAAATTCTGGTTTATTTTCTATCTGATATAAACAGACAAAAGTGGGGTAAAGAGCCAGGCAGTGGTGATGTTGTGTCATTCCTGATCTGCTTTGATTAAAGGTAGGAGTGATGGTTGAAATAAATCCTGCTTCCCAAGTGCCTATTTTTTTTATTTTCAGTCCAATGGATTTCTCTGTTTCCCAGTACTCAGATGAACTGGTTTCAGGACACTCCTGGGCACCAGCCCAGGACACTGCATCCCTCAGCAGCCTTTCCTGCCTGTGTCCCTGCCCTGGGCACAGGGCTGTGATGTGTCAGCTCTGAGAGCAGCACAATGGGGATGGCTGAAATGAAAAAGACACAGCAAAGTGCAGATAGGAATAATTAAAAAAAAAACCAAAAAAAAAAACCACTATGGAGCAATTTACTGGTTATAGTCTCTCTTTACATGTAATTTTTTCATTTTTGCACCTTTATTTTCCATCACTGTGTGTATTTAAGAACTTGCTGCCCCAAGCTGTGCCTCTGCAGAGATATCAGTGTAGCATGGGCCAAGGGCAAAACTTAACAGCAGCACTATTCACATAGGTGTGTTGATTTTGGTGATAAACACTTTCACAGACACACTGACACATTCTCCTTAACAGGAATTAAGGCTCCAACTCACCACATGTCTGCCATTCTCTTGGTTTTTTCAGTTGCTAACTGCAACTTCTGCTTCCATTTTTGTGGTTTTGCAGGCTCACAGGTCTGGTGTGATGGTGAACCTAGTGCTGATTTTTATCCTTCTGTGCTATTGTTGCATTAGGTTTCATACATGCTCTTCAAGTACTGTGTGTTCTTGAGCAAAATACTTAAATTAGTCAATGTAACAAGATGCACTTCAATTTTACAGTGTTTGCACTCTGCTGGGTCAAGAACTTTCATGTTCATTATGCTACTAACTTGACAGTGGTGCAAGTCATAAGGAGAAAATGTGGGAGAAATTAAAAGCTTATTTAGAAATACTGAAAAATATACTATTGTAAAGTCATAATCCTGAATCACAAATTTGAGAAGTTCTATTAATTAGGCTCTTTTTTTCCTTTTTTTGGAGAAAATACATATTACTACTGTTTAACCATAGAAATCTAGAATGATGTGTCTTAGAAAGGACTTTAAATAACATCTTGTTCCACCCCCTGCCATGGGCAGGGACACCTTCCACTACCCCAGGCTGCCCCAAGCTCCATCCAACCTGGCCTTGGAAACTTCCAGGGATGGGGCAGCCACAGCTTCTCTGGTACAAGATCCTGCTTAATTATAATTTACATTCTGCCTTCTACTGTATGTAGCTGCAGGAAATGTGGGCACACTTCAAGACAAAATTTGGAAATACTGCTATCTTCTTGTTTTTTGAAGAATTATTTCTCTGCCTTGTAGAAAATCTACATACTGACTTTACCAGTATTGCAGCAAAAATCAGGAAATAAAGTTCTTGGCTAATACCAGTCAGCTCACTCATTATAGGGTCACTTTTTGGACAAAGCAGCATGCATAAAATGGAATAAAATGCTGATAAATTCAGTATGAAACTCATTCTGGGTCCATGATGTGCTGTAGGAGGGCAGTACTTACAGACTGTCATTCTGAGACAGGAACCATAGTTCAACTACAAGAGATGCAAGAATGGTAGAGTTAAGAGCAATTCACTACCTTTATTTTTTCAAAAAGCTAAAAAATGTATTTTTGCTTTTTTGATAGAAACTCTAAATAGCAACAGAAGAGTTTGCTTTTGGTTTGTTTGCTTTGTCATCTCCTTTCTCTTTTCAAAAGGACATAAAATAATTTTTCCCCATCAAAGAAAAATAATTGACATATTTTCATTGTTATCAAACACCTGATTCTGTGAAAGCTCTAGTTTTAAATGAAACATTACAGAAAATCTGGCTGTTTGGCTGTTCCCAACACTTTGTGGGGAAGGAGAAGGTCTGACCTTCACCATTTGCTGTGCAATTCTCTAAACCTGAGCTGGAATCTCAGAAGTGGGATGGCTTTGCTATCTGTGGATTTGCATCTGCAATAACCTTTCTGCTTTTCACCTCTACAACCCTCATTATTTCCACACCATGTGTCTGAAAGTCAGCTGTACATTTAGAAATTGGGTTTTAGGCTCTTTAGGAGCAGTCAAATGCCACTTGAATGTTTATCAGCCAGCTCTCCCCTGTAGCTGGTGCCTGAGCTCTGGCTGAACTCAATCTGCTGCACTACAAGGTTGCTATGCTACTCGCTGGAGCAGACTTACATCCTTCTGGAGCATTCCAAACACATGGATCCATCTGTGGGAAAAGGCACTGCAAGAGTTGACCCACTGAGGCTGAAAATGTTGCTGAAGGATGAGCCACTTCTTCCTTCAAAGAAGGCTTTTGACCTCCTGAAGTATCTCTGAAAGTCACTGGTTGTGTAGGACTGAATTGGTTTTGCTGCTGCAGCCAAAAAGGTGATCTTGCTCCTTCAGCTCGGTGGCATTTCTTGCCCCATAAGTGATTCACCCACTCTCCAGAAACTGAATTTCTTCTTCCTCATACTTACTGTAACCTCTTTTCCTCACTATATGAATCAGTTTTTTGTTCCTGCGTCATCCATCTGTCCTCATGTCAAGGATTTTTCTTGCCCCTGACTATTCCTCACGCTTTTCCAGCCTGCCCCTTCTGTTCCACAGTGCCCCAAACCAGGTATTTCCAAAAGGAATTTTGAGTGTGTGCCCTTGTTTCCCTTCTCTTAGATTAATGTCTCAAAGTTGTCCTGCCCCTTTACTCCAGGAACACTCTAAACCACAAGGTGGAGAGGAGGAGAAATTCTGTCTTAGTTTAAAGCCTTTCTCTAGCAAATCAGCCATAGGAGGTTTCAAAACTGAAATTTATATCCAGATGCTAACTGTTTGCCAAAAGGCAAATTAGATAATTATATAATGGACATGGAGTGCCACACAAGCAGTTGCACAGGGCTTGGCAGCTCTGCCTTCCACAGGAAACTAAACAAATTCCCCTGCAAAACCAGCCCAAACTTGGCCCTGATGCTTCTAATAGCAATTTGGAAGCACCAACTCATAAATGCAGAAGATAGGATCCTTTTTTATGTTTTCTGACAATATTTTATCTGTTTCCTGATGGTCTTCCCCTCTGTTATTAAAAAAAAAAAAATAAAGAACAAAAATAAGCAAACAAACAATAGAGGCAGGGCAGAGTATGAGGATTATCAAATGCAAATGTGGTGCTGTTGCTTTTGTGGAGCTCATATTCAGGGTGCCATCTACTGGCATGTAGGGCTGGTAACGCTGTCAGGAGTCTGCAAGGAGCTTGGACAGCACAGGATTCCTACCTGAAAATCCTAAGGGCACAACTTCAGTACCTTTCCTCCATATTATGCCAGACCTCCTTCATATTCTGCAGGATCTCACTGGGTTTTACACTAAGACAGATCTAATGGTGGAAAATGCTCCGTTTTGGGTTTTGTTGTTGTTTTCTTTTATAGTAGTTCCTGTCATTTTAGTATCTTGGAAAGCCTCCTTGTAATACTCTGATGTATGCAAATTAGTTCAAATTTCAGGAAAATTAACCGAGGTTCAGTGAGATTAGAACCAAGAGTTTCAGAAGTCTTCACAGCCCTGCCGTTTACTGAGTTCCTGCTTGTGATCCAGGGCATGACTTTGTCACACTATTAAACTTTTTTATAGCACGTCATGTACTGACAACACCAGACAGAGACTACCTAATTAAAACTCATAATGCTCCCGAGAAGGGATATGTCAGAGCTTTATAGGTGGGAGATTTCAGAAGAAAATCTGAGCAATGTGCTCCAGCCAAACATTGGATCCGTGACAGAGCCAGCGCTGCTCTCGTCTCTCAAGTCTGATCTGCTCTCCAGCCTGGAGCCTACTGAAAATCTGTTGAGAAGCAATTTTGATTTGATACCAACATGAAATAAAAAATGATTTGACTCTCCAAGTTTAGGAGGAGGAAAAAAAATAATTCCCTGCTTGGAGCTGCTGCAGTCCTTACTGCCAAAATGGCAAAGTACCCCTGTGACATGGATTTGGGTGCTAACTGCTCTGAAGGGTGGTGAGAAATGTCTTGGGGAGGGAGAACACACAGTGCTGCCCACCAAAGATTCATGGAAAGAGTTTTCTCAAGTACAATACACCAGCTCTGCAGCAGTCAGGCAGGCATGCTGCTAAGTAACATGAAACAGCTTTAATCTAATTTCTATAACCTGAGGTTCAACTTCTGTGGGGATCCTTGTGTAACTGAGTCAATGCAGGAAACAGCCAATGGGCATAAGCTTTGTTTTTGGTATGGATTTTTTTGGATTAAATTCAGCATTTCTATCATGGCACATCATGCTGAATGAGTAATGGGCTAATATTAAAGCACTTCCTTCTTTCTTTTGTCAAGAGTGCTATCAGAATGCATATCAATTCCTCTGAAGGTCCCAGCCCATGAGTTGGAAATGTGTGATTTTTAAGGTCCCATCCAATCCCCAAAATAGCCTATGGTTCTATAAAAAGCCTTCTGGACATGGGCCAAACACTTCTACTTGAACAGGTTGGACCAGATCACCCACCAAGGTCTCTTCCACCCTCAGCCATTCTGACTGCATGACCTTGTTGTTATCATCCTCTACATTTAGGGCAATTTCCTGTGAGGAATGGTTCTATCAGTGCTGAGAGGCTGAAGCTGTGGGAGCTGTGTCCTCCCACCTGCACAGGCTGTGCTCCTGCCCAGAGATGAGCAGCAGAGCTTCCCATCTCCCCCTCCCACCTTCACACCTGGACAATGTGTTCTCTTCTGACATCTTCATAGTAATGGGCTTTCTTCAAGTCAAGGAATTTAATCTTTAAGTTGTGGGGATGTTGCTAGAAATAGCCATGCTCTCCAACCCATTTGGAAAACGCTGATTTTTCAACAGTTTATACTATAACTGCACGTAAATGGATTTCCATTTCTCTGGCTCCATAGTTGGGAAAGCAGCTATTTCAGCTTGTGTAGTATCTCTTCCTTACACATTTTCTCATGTGGTTACACAGCAAAAGAAAGAGCCAGTTTTCTTGTGACTCTCAGTAGATTGCTGCACCCACGAGCTACATGTAGTAGTACGAGGGTGAGCAAGGGGGGAGGAAAACAGAGCAAGTGTTGTACATCACTGTCTTGGTGTTTTCTACAGGAAATATAAAGCAACTTTTGCCTGCCAAAAATGTTTTGGGACTTTGAATAGCTAGAGGGGAGTTAATTGAGTGGTTTTAACACCAAAATGGGAGGTTGAACAGCAATACTGTGTTCATTCTAGGTCCACCCCCCCCATCCAGGGGCTTGACAGTGATTTCTCAATTTCAGATTTTAAAAACAGACAGAGAAACAAAAATCTCATCCATGCTGCTGGGAGAATTGTGAAAATTAAGGGCTATTTTATCAGCTCCAGGTTTGGCTCTGGGACACTAGCAGGGTTTCAGCGTGGCCCTGAGATGCACTTGTAGCTGGCCCGAGAGGGACTGTGGAGGTAAGATATGTTAATTGGCTTCACAGTGTGTCCTTTCCCTTTGCAAGATTTAAAATGTGTCGTGTGAGCAGGGCCAAAGACAAAGTGGAGTGGCTGCCAGCTGGACGTGGCAGAGGCTTGCAGGGAGATTACACCATGGAGGAGAATGGCTTTTGAGATAAGGATAATCTTTTACATAAACTAACTCTTCCAAGGCAGTTTGGATGGGAGGGTGATAAGGACAATAATAAAACTGCAGGCTGACACAGCTGATAGTTATCCTGGTGTTCAAAGATGATCAAGATCTTGCCAGCAAGACAACTCAGCTTCTTCTCCTGACTGTAGTGACACAGACCTGGCATTGATACGTTTTTGTATGAGGAGTCCCTAGATTAATGCTCTTATTTCACATTCTTCAGGTCAACCCAGCAACCATGGAAAGGTCTTCAACTTCTGATACAGCCTCTGAAAAGCCTAATCCTTCCCACCATAGCACGGGGGCTGTTCAAATGAGGATCAAAAATTCCAACAGTCACCACGACAGGCTGAGCCAAAGCAAATCTCTGATTCTCTCTGAGAATGTGAAAGTCGCTGAGCCCGTAAGTAAAACGCTCCTAATATTTTCTGAGTCTTCCAATTTTTAAAAAATCTACCGATTTATTTTATGCGTGTTAAGACCCTGGTTCCATTATCATCCTTTGAAAGGAGGGATTTAAGGTCACTAATACATTTTTAGGAGTATCTCTAGGCATTGGAATAACAATTTTCCTTCATGAAATACAGAATTTGGCTTTGGTGGCCATGATCATCACATCTACTCAGCATTTCAACTCTCAGTTGTAACAGCACTTAAGAAAGGCTTAAGTAAGTAGAGAACAGCACTTCCAGTTTCAGATACATGTCACAGTTTCTCAAAAGGCAAACTTCAAAAGCAGATGGAAGAAAACAAATGGAAATTTCAAACTCTGCAAATGACTTTGTAACAAAAAGTCTTGCTGTAAGACTGAATGAATTGTACAAAAATCAGACTGAACATATGCTGTTATTTCAATAGTTAACAGAGTCGAAGGAGTTGAGTCATTTTTTTAACCATTAGCTTTTTTTTTAAATTAAATAGTTAGAGATGAACTCTATTGCCAGTTGCATGCCTGCCCCTGTACTCCTTGTGAGCTACTAAACAAACTGATTGGTATGAGTCTCCCCTGGTTAATTTTCTTCCATAATGGTGGCAACTTGCAGCTGAGGCCATATGATGTTACAAAATTATTTATGCAATGTTAGCCACTTTTTTGGACTCCAGATCCATTTTGTTCTCAGAGAATGCAAATGAGGGGGAAAACTCTGTTAGCTGGGGACAGAGTCCCAGATCTCAGCCACTTCTCACAACCATGCCAACCATTATATTTTTGCTGTTGGTGTAATGGATTCCTACGAAATATTCAGCTTTTTGACAAAATTATTAAACGGAGGAAAGCCGCATGACCTCCAGTATTTCCTTTTTACTCAAAATTAAACCTCAAAATTTAGACTTATTTAGAAATATGTTATTCTAGTATTAATTTCTCTGGTGTATCTTAACTCATTTCTCCTTATATTTCTAGAATGAAAAATCTGTTTAGATCTTAGCAGCTGATAAGATACTCATTTACCATTTATTTAAATTATATTCTTTGCCTCAGACACACTGCATATGTTTCCCCCTTTTATCTGACTTGCAGTGTTCCTCCACCAAAAACTTGGAACACTGCTTATAATAATTTACTGGGAATACTGTAATGTAATACCAGGAAGAGCTGTACCTTTGAAAAAGTTTAAAAGTTAAGTACATTTAATGGTGCCTAACGTTTTATTGGCTGTGTTTAACAAAAGGCACTAGGCTGCAGTTGTTTTTGACAAGCATGAAAACATCACAGCATGAGACTGCAAAAGGAATTATGTAGAGAAATTACAAGTGATCCATCTCTCAATGAATTATCCACCTCAATAGCCTGCAGAACTCAGCTACCAATTAACACCTACTTTATTACATGTTGGGATGTACTTAATAACTTTCATGTGTTTATGCACTATTACCTTGACTGATGCCTCTTGTACAATTAGGCATAATTGGCATATCAATATGCAAAAGTTAAAAGGATTAACCCTCTTAAAACTAATGAGCATTTCTGTATCCAGCTGCTAAATGAGACAAAATTAGCATTTTTCACTTTTGGGCAGGATTTTATCATGCAGTTTCTCATTGTTGATATTACCTTGTTACATAACTTTAGTTTGGGGGATAGTATGCTGGACTGTTACAGAGCAAGGGCTCTAAAAAGTTAAATTAGACATAAATATTCACTGCCGTATCCCAACAACCACACCAGGTGCAATATATGTTCATTGGCTGGGAGCTGGAAAGTTGCTTTGTGTTACATTTGTTTAGTAGCTAATTACATAAAAGCGGAATTTTACCGAGTATATGTCATTTTACCAAGCAAACTTGGCTCCGACATAATAGATTGAAAGCTTGCCATGCTACTAATTTCCTTTCTGTTTCAATTCTTTTCATCTCTTTTTGCCATGGAGAATTTTCTGACTAGATATTGACAGGCTGAAAGTGTTTGGGCGTATTTACTTAAATAAGCCTCTTAAAGTTGTTTGCTAACGCCCAAAGTAAAAGCAAAATTCCAAAGGATCCAAATGCTTTCAACTGTGGGCTTTCAATGCAGCGAGTTAAAGGAACAGTGAAATACTAATTGTGTGTATCAGCCCTGTGCTGACATATCTGGGCATGTGACTTGGGAAGGATTTGGAGGAAAGCAATGCAGGGAAAGATCTCCTATACTTCCAAGTGTCTTGAAAAAGAAGGGTCCAGCTGACACACTCATATATGTGTATACATATAAATTTAATAATATTGTTTTAAAAATCGAGGCGCTCCTCCCATTGCACTTTTCTACACAGTCTCCACTTCTGCATTTAGAGGCATGCAGACCCTTGCAAAAAGACATATATTACCAGAATATTAATCAAAGCTAATTATTTTGTGCTTGAAGAGAAAAAGGATTTATCCTCATCTTTCTACTTGGAAATTTTCTGTTTTCACGGTCTGCCTCTGTTTAGATGATGGATATAATCCATGAGGCATCCATTGATTATGTTTATTTTCTATTTTACATTGACTGAGTATTTTCGCCCTATTATTGGAGAGATTTTTCTTTTGAAAAAACTAGAAGCAGCTGAATAAAGGATTCCATACCACCCTTTTGCTGCCCATGTTTTGTGTGTGCAATATACTCTATTCTATTAATAAATGGGTCAAATCCTTTTTACTCAACTTATGCAAAACCTACTGACTTTAGTGGATTAAGGCAATCAGCCTTTGGCACATTTTGAACAATCAATAGAAATATAGATTTCTAAAACTTATTTGGAAAGAGGAAATGCCCGCTCTGGACAATAAAGGGCGTAAACCAGGCACAAAGGTAGAAAGATGAGTGGTGATTTATAGAGGAGAAAAATGCCTAATTTTCTCTGAGGGATTTGCTGTAGTCTGAAGCATGTGCTGTGGTGCTAAACACACCTGGGGCTATACTCTTGAAGGTGAACAGATTATTTTCTGTAGGGTGACAGGGAAGGATGTGCCTCATACATCAGCAGGGCCATGTGCACGTCTGCATTTTATAGTGGTGCAGATGCAAATGTGGGAGGCAGGAACTAAACAAGCAAGAGATTATTGGGGGGTTATGTTATTTATTTCAATGAAAATGCCTGAGCTTTGTGCAAAGGTTGAAATTTATATTAATGTAGAGTCTGAAGAGCACAAATCATGAAGCTGGACACAGGCTGTGGCAAGTGAGGGCTCTTTCTGTGCTTAATGGTAGTGTCTGAACTAGCAATGTAAATGAATATTTGCTATTTTCATCTGTTAAACCCCAGGGAAGTGCATTTTGCTTCATTCAGAACAACTTCAAACAATGAAATGTCTTTTTTATTGGTGTCTATATTAAGAATTAGAACCTATTTAGACATTCCAAAATGTTAATGTATTAGAGCTTTCTCTGATTAGGTTAAACAAACTGGTAGGTTTATTTATCTCCCTAATACATTATCAGAGAAATGGGAAGCAATCTTCTTTTGTTTCTTACTCCTGTGATCATAGAACACTTGCCAAAGTTATGGCTAGCCAAAAAGACAGAAATAAATTTGCTAAAAATATAAACCTTCTGTTTAGCAGAGTTTTTGAGCCATATTTTGAAATTTCAGGGCTTGTACATGTTTACTTCAAATCAAGCTTATAGTCAAGTTTGAGGCTTTGTTTGTATAGATTGTCCTGAAGTAGATCCTGATATTTAATTAAAATGACACTAAATCACATTGAATTGATAAGACTTGGCATCTCAAACAAAGGTAATTGCCCGTATTGGTTTTGTACAAAAATAGAGCTGCTTGGAAAATGTGCAGCCAACACAGACTGTCAACTCCATTTATAGATCAATATGTGAAAACCATTGATCAGGCAGGCATGTGTAACAGTAACACTTTGCATTTATTTGTTGTTTTTATACCACGTTAAGGCTTACAGGATTATCGGCTTCCAAAATATTTTGACTTCCTCGTAAATATGTTATCTGTTTAATGTTAATTACAAGACAGTCTCCAGCCCTCTTTTAGAGTATTTTCAGTTTCATTGCTATGGGTAGTTTCAGCTCAAAAAGGGATTATTTCAATCTCTGCAAGATCATCAGAGCTTCTTTTATAGTGTAGTTTATTTAGGGAAAGTTTTTGAGGATAGCTCTTTTTTTTTTTTCCCCAGTTTACTTTTTTTCTTGGAGGAAAAAGCAAATCTTGAAAAAATATTTCTAAAAGCAGAAAACCTTCTCCTGACGTAGTTTTGAAAAATATTCTCTTTACTGTGATCTAATAGTGACTGCCCAGGCTTTATTCTCTGCAAATTTTGTCATCATACACTGGTCTGTTACAGATGCAGCCACGTTTCTCTCTATAAAAGAAAAATGCTGTGTTCCCTTCAAGGTTTACACAGATTATATAATAGCACGGGGACAGATACAGAAAAATATGTGAGCTTCCCATGACAAGGGTGGGAATTGTTAATAAATGCAAGCTTGCACCTTATTTGCTTCAAGTATTTCAGGGTAGGTATGAAAGCTGTGGGTCCACAAACACAGTCCATTTTCACTTCTTGAACATAAATATTGCTAAAAGAAAACAAGTCTGTTCAGTAACGT
This sequence comes from Lonchura striata, assembly GCF_050655825.1. Lineage (NCBI taxonomy): Eukaryota > Metazoa > Chordata > Aves > Passeriformes > Estrildidae > Lonchura > Lonchura striata. The sequence goes on along the minus strand of NC_140709.1, from coordinate 4,432,715 downwards.
TAGTCACTCCTTTCCAGGGCAGGAAAACAAGATATGAAGAGTGTCATATGTCTCCTTACTGTGTTCAGACTGGTTTTGTGCTTTGAAAATGTAGATGTGCTCTCTGCTGAGTGTGGTGCTCACAGACTGTCTCTCTCAGCCCTTGGTCCAGTTTTTCCCCCATTTCAGTGCCTGTGTCCCTTGCTGCCCACCTGAGGAGCTGCTCTGGCTCTGGGGCAGAGGCTCTCAGACTGCACAGATGGGCCCCTACGTGCTCATGTATGTTCTCCATACCACAAAGTCCTCTGACTTAAAAGCTGAAAGTAGAATATTAATGTATGAGCCTATTTTAGAGCTCAGCATACCTTCAATAAGTGATTTTTCTCAGGTCAGGTTTGCTGTCCAACCTTTTTACAGGACCAATATTTTGTGTGCAGGTGGGTTTTCAGGTTCAAAACAAGCCTCTTGCTTTTGTGAATAATATTTTTTTCGTTTCTATTTTCTTAAATATGTCTGTGAGAAGTTATTCTTTACTGCATATTTACATCACAGCACTTCAGCTGAAATAATCCTGGCTAAAAAAGAAGAAGTTAATTTTTTTGTTCAGCTCCCCATTTATTTCTCCTCCCCACAGTTTTGCTGTACAATTTCAGCTGCGTAGCTTGACAGGCAGCATCATAATGAGATCATAGAAAAAGGAAATAACCAGCACCTATTTCTTCTTGAAAGCGAGGATAAATTCATTTCAGCTCTATTAAGGGAGTGGTGAATGTAACTGGTTTGGCTTCCTTGTTAAGCCAAACCGAAGTTCAGACAAGATATTATAGGGGTCAGAATTGCTGATTTTGACTTTTACTCAGTGTGACAGAAGGGTAGAAAAAAGGTTCAAAAACCTCCATATTTTTTTCCTTTTTTTTTTTTTTTTTGCAATCTTACATTATCTCACGCTGTGAAAATCTTTACTCTATTTACCAAGCACAAATTAGTCTTGCCAAAGGTTCTGAAAGTTTGCTACTTCAGCTTAGATCCTAAAACTTCAAAGAGAGCTGCAACTCCACAAATTAGTGTATGTGCTCTGCCATGGCTATTTTCACTTGAACTTAGCTAAATTCGTTTATAATTTAGTGCTGATTGAACGCTGCCATAAACGTACACAAGACACATTTTTTAAAGTTAGTCCTCTGATTACTAATTTGAATAAAAAACTCTAACCTTGTTAGCATCTGGACTTATTTTCATAATAACAACCCCTTCAGAACCTACAAAGTAATGAATAATTGACAACAAATGAAATGTTTTGATAGTTGTCGGCACAAAGCATGTTTAATGTTTTGTGTTGCTTCCTAGCTAATTATGTAGATGACACATTTGTCAGACCTTGACTGCCATTAGAAACGTGTTTCCAGAGGGGAGAAAAACAGGCTATTCATAGAGTAATTAACTAGAATGCTCAATGACCTGTGAGAGATTCAAATGGCTGCCAGTTCAGACATTGTTTTGTTACAGAAGCAGAGGGGTAATTAAAATTCCAAATTACAGTGCTATGATGAAGCATTTGTTTGTTGACAGTATACTCTTACTCTAGTTTGTTAATTCTTTTTTAAATTGCTTCTAATCCATTTTATAGCTTTAGGAGTTCCGTCTTTGAATTTACTGACAACTAATATTATGGCAAATTGTTCCTCGGCGGAGCTCGGCGGGCTTGGCAGTTCCATGGGAGCACAAGGTGGGTGGGATGGAAGCGCTGCTCTCCCCCTGAACCGACGCACCATGTGCTGCCACCGAGCCGAAATGATACGTTCATAATTCTGCGTTAGGGGAAGATGTCTGCTGAGGGGAGGAAATGGTTCAGATAAAGCAATAATAATCAGACAAATTGAGGGAAGGTGTCCTAGAACGTTAGGAGATGAGCTGTGATGGGGCTGGGTGACCGTGGGTTAGGTGGAGCGCTTTGGGATGCCGAGGTCCGCCCGGTGACGGAGATTTGGAGGACAATCGTCTGCTTAAAGAAATCAAGCACAAAATATGAGGAACGGGGTGTTTCATAAGAGTCCGCTGTATCTTTGCCAGCGCCTTTGCAGGCAGTAATGGACCTGACAGGGTAAGCTGTCTTTTCTCCTCCAAATGGGGACTCTTTGCAAGTCCAAAGTGTTAAAGTTCTCTAAACAATGAATTAAATGCAAGCCCGAGTGCAATATTTATTTACTTTGCCAAAAGTGAGACTCTGGTTTTGTTAAGGAGATGTGACAGAAGTAACATGGTGTTTGATGCAGGAGAGCTGACAGCGGCATGGAGTGAGCGCTGATTATCCCGAAGACACTGTCAGCCGGGATTGATTTCCACTTTCTCCGTTTATGTAACGGTTCCTGTAATACAGCTGACCCCAAATCACGTTACCTTGTCATTTCTCTGCATGGATCAAGAAGAGATGAGCTGAAAATAGCTAGGCACTGACCTTGAACTTGGCGGAGAAGCGAGAAGTGACAGCGGGGGATGCTCGGCGGGGGATGCTCTGCGGCCGCGGCAGCACCAGGGGGCAGAGCAGCACCAGGGATTGCAGCTGGAGCAGCTGATCCCACGGACCCACAGCCCCGTGCCAAACGCCTTTCCACCCCCCTTCCCTTCCCCTTTCCTTCCCCCCCTTTTTTTTTATCCTTTAAAAATTGGGGAGATGATAACTAGAGGAGCAGCTGGCTCTAAAACATTGGCGTTCCCATCATCCGCCGGTTGAAAATGGAATTATTTGAAAGGATGTTCAATATTAAAATACCCTCCTCACTGAATGTGCTGTTAGGAAGTTTTGCATCATCTTTATGAACCCTCCACCCCCCCACCCCCACCCCGTTGTTTTCCTAACATCTAATGAAAAAAATGTAACATTTTCTTTATCATTAATATAGTTTTTTACAGTTTGTGTGGTTTATGAGAACATCAATGCATTCCTCAAAGTCTACAAATCCCTTTGAGTTTCATAGAAAGCTTGGTGTAGATACATATAAATATTTTGAAGCTGATAGGACATCTAAAAAAGGGTAGAAAAATTAAAGAGTTTTTTTTTTTCAGATTAGACACTTCTCTCTGTTGTAATGTATGTGTTGAGGGAGAAAAATGAAAACTTGGTTATGAAAATATTATTTAATTTACCATCTAAAGCCCATGCTTGATTTCTTTTGTTCCATATTTTCTTTTAATCTCTTAACAGCCCTTTTAGTGTCTGAGGCTGGCAGGAGCTGTGGAGACATGAGATGGCAGCGCTGGTTCTTCTCAAGAATCTGGGCTTTGGGGTGTCACTGCTCGGGGCAGGACCTTGTGAGAGCTTGGGCCAGGACCAGGAACCCTGAATTCACCCTTTAAGATATTTGGTCAGAGTTCCCACTCTTATTTGTTAACACTGGGACACTCATAGTAAAGTAGATAAACACTCAAAAAATATCTTCTAAAGTAGTGTCGGTAGTTCTTCACAGAACACAGGAAAGACAAGGTATAAATGGGACTTTCTTGATCAGTAATTATTGATTTCATTGTAATCTATAGCAGAGTAGTGGAAATTCATGCTAACACCAATTTTGGTCCACATCATATAAAATGTGATGTCATGTTTAAGAGCAGAGTTCAGGCACAGAGTGAGGCTCTCATTTCTCACTGACAGCTGGGGACTGAGACTGTGGAACACACAGGAACTTAGAAGGAAAAAGGAGTAAGAGACACCCCTCTTCATTCTTTCCATCAGAAATGTGAAAATGGTGTAATGGGAACTCTAAATGTTCCTCTCCTTCACCTTATCTTGCTCAAACCCAAAGAACCATCATGGAGTTGAATCAGGAGTTTGTAACTAAAAACTTGCTTGCTCCAAAACTCTGCAGGGTGCAGCCTTTGAGCTGTCCTGGTAAGGCAATGCAGCAGACTAAGAAAACTTGGCCATGAGGTTTGAACCAACCAGAACCCTCCAAATAATATTATTTTCTCTACCTTAACATCTAATTTAAATTAAAATGACCCCAGTGCTTTTGTATTACCACCATTTCATATATCCTTGTGTTTAATATATTTCATCATACCATATATCCTTGTATTTTCTACTAGCAAGAAAAATTTATTTCACAAAATCTCTGCTGATTCTGCTCCTCAGACTTCTAATTTTTTTACTGTTTTATCATTCAAGAAGTGCCATCCAAAAACACAGACATGTTAATGACAATGAAGTTGCCATCATGATGCTAAACAGACCAACACACTATAAAGCTGCATCTTTTTGATTCAGGAGTGAGATAGCAACATGCCATGATGTTAGCAAGATAATTTTATACACATAATTTTTTACTTGGCTTCCAAGATAGCCTTCAGTTGTATTTATTCATTGCAACCAAGTGAAGAAGGAGCTGGACTGGAATTTGTCATGTTTCCCTGGTCCCAGCCTGGATGTTTGCCTGCCAAAGGGATTTTTTAGGTTTTTTTTCTGTTTCTCTACCTGTAAAGTGGGACTGTGGAGAATGTATATTTCTTTTCCACACATTAAAGAGGTTGCCTCAAAGCTGGTTCAACTGTTATGTTTCAATCATGCTCTTTATGTAGATAATTCCATTCTCATCATATTAACTCTATTAATTAAAACAGAATTATTCCACAATTATGCTAGTGTAACTGAGAGGAGAACTTGGCCCCAGGTCCTGTACATTTTCCTTATCTATATTCTCTGTGCTTAACTGTTTCACTATTTTTCATCCAAAAAAGCCTTATTTTGGCTTCATCATTAATCAGTTCTCTTCCCTTGACTCTATACCCCCGTGCTTTCAGCAGCGTTAGGTTTCTCTGAGGGCCTTTGTGTTCTGTGCTGTATATTTCAAAAAGTATGCTTAAAAAGTGTTGTTTAAAGGAGTCTCTCTGGAAATCTGTGTCAGTGCACACCGTGACAGGAAACATAAGCTGTGGAATTATATTCCTTTTACGTTATCTTTATTAAATACTGTGTTACAGCTGAATTGTGGCATCTAACACATTTCCTTTCACAAATGCCGTCAGATTTGAAATATGTAGGTACTGAAACTGAGATTATATCAAACTTCCCATAGCTAGTCTTGGGCACCTGACCTGCATAGCTTCCCACGGGGGAAAAGTAAGCTCCATTTCTTTAAATTTCCAATGAGAAGGGACATGTGTCTCCTTGCATTGAGCTACATGATATCACATCATGTGGCACAGAGTGACCCAATGCAACATGACAGGAGAGGTAAAGAACCAGGGTGGGTTTTTTGTTTTTTGCTTGCTTTATTACTGTAGTGAAATATTTGCAGTACCAATGAGATGAAATGGGGATCAAATTACTTTGTGGATGCCCTAAATACATGTGCTATTGCACTGTGTATGCACATGCTTAATAAATATTATTTAATGCGATGAGAAGGGGTTTTAAAACAGACAAGAGTGTCCTTGTTGGGCAATGTGCCTATTCTTAGACAAATAGTTGACAGCAGAATTCTCCTGCCCTAAATCAGATCAGATTTCCTCTGAAGTCAACCTTTCTTTATAATTTTTTCTTTCAGCATCCAATCTTGTCATGTTAACATGGTAATATTTTATTTTCTGTTTTATTTACTGTTTGGTGTGATTCATAGCCTTAATGGAAATAGGTCTTTATCATCCATGATTTTCTAGTTAAGGGTGTGCCTGCATAGACACACAGCTGGGTTGGAACCTGCTCTTCAAAGCGCCCAGATCCCAACACCTTGAGAGGAAGATGGAGCTTCATTTCTCAATATGCAGCCTACAAAACCAAAAAAATATCCATTTTTTTTACTTACCCGTCACAGACCAATGCAACTAAGTTACATTTGTTATTTTAGGACAATACTGAATATGCCTAAACTTTAGAAGCAGTTGCACCTTTCTTTTTGTGATTATTGACTCTCTGAGCTGCCACAAGCTCTGCCAGTTGCAGTAAAAAGTGGCATTGAAGACTCCAGCCAAAACTCAAGTAGAGTAAAAAATGTGCTTTCCTTTCTAATCTCTGAATCTTCCCCCAGTTTTGGAATCAAATTTGAGAGCCTCTGAAATCCCCATCCTATTTTCCCTCAGTTCCCTCCCCTGCCCCAGAGCTCTGCAAGAAAGATTGTTCTCCTGGATATTTCATCCATGGCCAGGACTGGATGTGCTGCAGCTGTGATGAGAGAATCTGTTCTCATGACATCTCTAGCCCCAAGGCAGGTAGAAAACCCAGACAAGCATCCAAACTTTTGTTTATTTATTTGGACCAAACCTGGATTTTGGACCAACTGAGCTTCCCATCAGTGATTCTGTCATCCTTAAGAGCTCATTCTTCTTGATTGTGGTCCTGAAGTCAGACTCTTACTTTATAACTGCATTACACAAAACCCCCCAATGTTTAAAAATTAAAATGCCAGGTGCCAACTCTTTCCAGTAGTTGGCTACTTTAACTTTGAGCTTTCCATTTTTTATCAGCAAATGATAAACTGAAAATTCAGTGTTCCCAGTTTAGATCTTTCTCAAAATTAAAGTGTAAATCTAAAGTAGCCACCTGTAAGCACTAAAACCTGAAGACATTTGGACACAAGTTAGACAAATTGTTTAAAGAACTGCCAATTCATTGCATCAGGTTTTAAGAATAACTTTGCAGGGAAGAACAAAAATTTGTGCTTTAACATTTTGAGGCCTGATTTTCTGTTCTTGTTTTTTCCTCTTTTGGAGGTGGGGAGAATTTTGTATTTTGTTCTTTAAATTTTATTTTAATTAAGAAATAGGAGGGCTGGGAAAAGAAATAACATGGTTGTAGATAAACTGTTGCAAAGAACTAAGGTTGACACCATTAGGCAAATCTCAAAAACCTGAAAAAGGCTGGGGAAACTGGGCTTGTTGTGAAAAGCATGGAACAAGTAGGGAGCAGAGGGATTTGGAGACAGGTGGGTGGGAAGAAATGGCGTGGGAAATGTAAATTTGCTGGGTGGAGCTGTGAATTGTGGTTGGAGGAAGGGTTGTGCTCCTAGTCTTTAGTGCTGGTGCTTTGGTGGCAGTCAGGGAAAAAGCTTCTCATCAGTTTTGGGGTATAGCTGACTGCACATCCAGGTAGGTTTCTTTTAATGTGTATGATGGTTTGCATAAAATCTTTAGTTGCACTGAGTTTGGCTGAAATTCCAGTTTTGTGGGTCATATTTGTGTTGGTATAAACAAGAGACATTCTAGTTCACTCTGAATACATGAACCATTAGCTCCTTAAAAGTGCCCATCATTTTCCCAGAATCTTTATTGGTTTATTTATTTCACTTTCTTCATGTAAATTCTTTCATGTTTTTATGGCAGATGAGCCTGATTACATGAAAGTTTACCTTTCAAATACTTCCCGTTTATCACACAGTTTTCTTACCTAGTAAATCCCAACGCAGCCACTGCTAATGTTTGATAAGATTTGTACCTGGTAGATTCTAAATTACATTAATGCATAAAGCCTGCAATGCCAGGCTCCCTATTGTTACAGTTATTAAAGCTGTAACTGGAATGATATCTTTCATATTGATCTTCAGCTAGCAGCTCTTATCCAGAAGCTTTGTTTCACATTAAAGACACTAATGATTGTCTCCACAAAATGAGCAGCTTAATAGTTAGAGAAAGTTAAATGGAAAAAACCCAACTTTGATAGCCACCTTTGATAGCTCTTTGCTCCAACATCTCTCATGGCCACAAAGTGCAAGCCAAGCATTAATAGACTTTTTAATAATATGACTTGAAAGGAATCAATGGTATTTTTCACAAAGTCTAATTTCCAGCAAGTTATTTAAATGTTTGTATTCCTTCTGGACAGAGCATGTCTACAGAAGTAGCTGCCAGTTTTTCCTGGAATTTCTCAGGCTGTCTTCCTAGGGTTTTTAATTTTTGTTTTTGAGGGGCCTGGTTTTGATTTGCTGCTGTATTGAAATTTTTTTTAAAAAAATTGAGTAAGTAGAAATCTTGTACTCTTCCAAGGCTGGCAAAATTTCCTGTAGACTTAAAGCCAACAGCCAAGTGTTTGTGGGGTGGAGGATGAAAACCAGTTAGAAATGTGCCAAGAGCCTTTTTGAGAAGGCTCAGGTTCCTTGAGTCCTTCATGGCCTAAGAGAATTCCATCTCTTTCATCTTCTTCAGGTGAAGATGGTATCTCCTAGGAGATGAAATTGTGATAAGTGGAACTGCAGGACAGGAGGCTCTGGCTTAGGCTGGAGTTTGTGGGTGAAGAGGATAGAACCATAAAACCAGGGAATGGTTTGGGTTGGAAGGGACCATAAAGCTCATCCAGCTCCATCCCCTGCCATGGGCAGGAACACCTTCCACCAGCCCAGGCTGCTCAGAGCTCCACCAGCCTGGTCTTGGACATGTCCAGGAATGGGACAGTCCCCTACTATTGCACCTGCTCTTTTCCTTTTTTTATATATTTTTTGCTTTTTATTTTTTTTTTCCTGGGATTTTTGTGTAGCTTTTCTGTTAGTTTTTAATTCACTTGTTTGTTTTGGCTCTGGGTGAGGAGCAGCTGCTGGATCTTTTCTTGTTTTCAGCTAGAAAATTATTTTCCCCCATTTTTGGATGTGACAGACAGAGTGCAACCTAGGTGTTTTCCATGAGACCATGCAGTGTGAGCAGAGAAATACATGTGAAATTTTTATGGTCTCTAAGCTCATTTCCTGTACTTGAGATATGACAGGTATCTATTTAAACACTGATATTCAAGTGAAGGACTTCTATTTTGACCAGCAGCAAACACACAAATTGTTCTATTTGTTTTGAAAAACAAGTTGATATTTATTATTTTACATAAAGAGAGGCATGGTGTGCTGACAAGGTAGAATGTGACCAAATTAATTTGTATAAAATGTAGTTCAGCTGAGATCACACCCTCTGTGTTCACCGGGGAATGGCTTTTCCCCGATGAGCTCTAGTCAATCCACAGCAATGATTAAGTCAAATATCTCATATGTTAAAAGTTCATATATGAAATCATGGGGGTGAAAAAAGAGAGGGAAAGGAAATAATATCAATTAAAAAAAAAGTAGAAGAGTACACTATGAAGAGTCTGCAGCTACAAAAATATTCAAAGTATTTCCCTCTTCTCCCAATACCTCATGAGGAGTCAGCCCTTATTTCTGCTGCTTTTTTTCCCAGGCTCCACTGGAAGAGCTCAGATTAAGCTAATGCAGGAACATGTTTTGGCCGCTTATTATTTATTACAATTTTAGTTCCAGGTTTCAAAAACAATTAGGGAAACTGCTTAATAGGAAAATGACTCTAATTACTTGTTAATTGAGGTTATCTGCTTCACATTATTCAAAACGTAAATTGTGTTGACACTTGTACCCAGATATGATTACTTAATAAACAGACTGAAAATGCATCATGAATGAATTCACTCCCCACCCCAAAAAAAAGGACATTTTATTTTTTGACTGTGGCTAGCTCATCTGAAAGATATTAAAAAGTATGTAGACAGTTTGCAGTAAGCTCAGTTATAGCATGTTAGTACAAAAAATAAATTATATGTTTCAAACAGTGAAAAAATGAAGGACTGAAATTGAGAAGTGAAAAGGTTTATTAAGCTTTCACATAATATATTCAGGTAAGGTTTGCACACAATACAAAATGGAGTATGAAGTATGGTGTTACCTCTTGAATAAATAATTTAGCTGGTAAATCAAATACCTGGATCCAAATAAATACCAATATTAATATTTGACATACTAGCATTTATGCTTGTGTTTGATTTTGGCAACTGACAAAAAGAGGAGTGCTATTATTAAAGAAATAATTCTTTTGGGGATGAGAAAGGCAGGTTTCTAAACAACGCTATATTTTCTAGAGCAAGATAATTCTGCAATTTAAGAATATAACTGAAGCATCCCCTTTTTCCTCTGCCCTGGGACTTCTATATTTTTCAGAAAAAAATAAGCTCTATTTTTTAGAAAGTATAAAGACATTAATTAGATTCCACAGTGGCCAAATGTCTAATGATATCCAAGACCTTGATTCCATACAATGGAATTTGCCATGTCCATGTGGGTCAAATCAACCATTTTTAAAGCACTGGGATTTGGGGGTTGTGTGGTTAATTTTGATTTTTTATGATGTATTATAATTTGCCTGAAACCCAAAATTTTTATTACAGGAAAAAAAAAAAAAAAAAAAAAACAGTGAGAAAAGTTGAAAGGCACCATTTTTGTCTTAAAGACAAAGCTAGCGAACTTGTTGACAAGAGAAATTTTGTATGTGTTTCACCTTGAAATTTTCTCTGTTTGAAATGAGAGAAAGACCTCGATTCATGCAGAGCAGCCATGATTCCAGCCTCAGGGTCTGTTCCTGTGTGTCAGACTTGGGACTATTTATTTCTGAGGCATTTTTGGAAACATGAACCTCAGTAGACCACGGTGGTCAGGCAAGAAAAGAGGGACAGCAGGAAAATGGTGGAGAGTGGTAATAAATTGTTTTTTTTTCAAATTAAAGGCCCTGATTGCACATTTACAATATTATTTACTTTTTTAATATGCAAGCATGAACTCTTCCACTTTGAAATTTTGGACTTGTATTTTCCTTAGCTAAATACCTTTTTGAGGCATTTTCTGCAGAAATACCCTTACTCCCTTCTCCTTCATATTTTGCCAAGAAATGATGGGAAGTTGCAAAGCCCACAAGGATGGAAGTTTCAGAGCTGTGTTTGTGCCCATTAATTTTCTCTTCTATGATATTTTCCCATTTTCACTCTGTTTGACATTGAGCCTGAGCTTTGTTCCTGACTTGTAGCCTATGGCAGTGGAACAGGGAGATGAGACATCACGGAGATGTAGAGCACACATAAAAAGAGAAGATGTGTAAAAACTGAAATGACATGGCAGCTGAAGCAGCTTGTTGCTCAGCTTGGTTGCATGTTTGAGTGGAGGAAGCGAGGTAAATTGTGATATGTAAGAGAATAACACTCGACAGGGTGTATGGTTGTAAGGTATATGGATGCTCAATCATGTGGTGAGGCAGAAGGCTGAAGGACAAGCGCCTTCAGTATCCACAGTCTGTGGATGTCCGTGTGACCTACAAAACAGGGGGTGTTAGGCTCACAAAAATATCACTTGCAAAGCAGATCCAAACCATTTCAAGAAAATTCCATCCACACCATTTGGCTACCTCCTCATCTTTCAATAATTATTAAAATAATGGCGTTTGGCGGAGGGGGGAAAAAAAATCACTGTCACACGTTTCTGTGTGCGTTCCCTCCATAAATGATGAATTCTCACAGTAGTCTATAGGCAAACAACCATTTTCACTTCCCACTGGTTGTACTTATTAACCTATTAGAGATACATGTGTCTTTATGCTAATTTATCTGAACATTTGCAACCACCACTCTGTCTGTGCCTGAATGGCTTTGTGTAATGGATCTGATGATCTTCAGACCTGGAGTAGCATTTATTTAGGTCAGACTCCATTTACAGTATTTTGGATATTTGAGCTGGGAAGCGAATGGCCCTTTGTATACTGACAGTAGAACATTTTAATATCAATTTTGATACTTTTAGAGCCACATGGAAAATAGTTTGTGAAATTGTTTCTATGGCAATGTATAATAAGTGACTGAAGGAATTATAATTTAGGTGGATTTATCTTCCCTTATGCTCCACTGTGACCACACACATGCTTAAACCTGCAAGGTGTTTAAAAAATCAGTGTGTCACAGTACACCAGCCTGCCTCTTCCTTCCTGGTTGTATGTGCACCTCTATAAATGAGAGAAAATATCTTTTTTGATTTGGCAACATTCCTTACATTCCCCTGTCTTTTTGGATAAAAGACAGGGTACTGCAAAATCAACTTCATTATTTTAGCACATGGAAGCTGTAGAGTCCAGATAGTTTTGTTCTAGCTATCAGGTGTATTATGCATTCAGCAGTTTATAAATCTATAGTCACTGAATCTAGGCAGTGGCGAACTGGGCTGTATTGGCTAATTGATTGGTTTTTGTGGTGGCACTTGTTACAGGCAAAGATGGGTCCTTTACACAGTGGAAAGCAGCCAAATGTTAAAATGTGCATAAAACCTTCCCTACAACCAACTTCACCCCGGGTATTGTCCCCTGAGGGGAATCCTGCAAGCCCTGCAGTGCTGGACAAAAGGGAGGCATTCCCCGTGTCCTGAAGGTTTTCAAATTCTTTAAGTTCTGAACTCTGTGCACAGCAATAATTTCAATAAACTTGTTTTATCTCTATTTTTAAGAGTTTAATTCTGTGCTTTTACAGGCTCACTGCTAAGATGATGAAGCTTATGACAGTGATGCAGAAAAAGCAGAATAATGTATAAATATTTGTGAGGCTTTGTGTTTGTGGTTTGGTGTTTTCTGAAAATCACATGGCTTGATTATGAGAAAGTGATGATGAGCTTTCTATCCTACTAATGACTGAAAGCCTGTTGAATGTTACTTTCAGAAGAAACTAGCAATATCTAGCAAAATTTTAGGAAACCTAAGTAAATGTCTTAATACAACCTTGCAGAGTTTTCTGAGGTGGTCCATGCCTGTTCATTTAAATTGTAAGTATTTAGTTGTCATGGAAATTACAAAATTTAAAAAAGGGGTAATAATTATGCCAGTGTTCAGAGAGGGAAAATGACATGACTTGGAAAATTTCACAGTCAAATTATCCTGTAAGAGTATTGGGTCAATTAATGGAAAAGTGTTCCAGGGTTCAATAATAAAAAAATAGGAATATCATTGATGTCAATCATAATAAGTGAACAAATAACAAATTTTAAAAATGCAACCAAATGGATTATTTTTTGATGTAAGTCTGGTTGGAAAAGGAGCCATAGTTGTGCAGTGGAAGTTTTTAAGTCACTAGACTTAATAGTACATGACATTCTGATTAAATATTAGTTATGTGCTGTATCAGTGAAGCACACATTAAATGGATTAAGAACTGATTAATTTACACATTTTGGAAAGTAGTCCCTGGGGAATCATCATCAACTGGGTGAATTTTTAGAGTTGTTCTCCAGGGACTAGTATTAAGCTTGACACTAATCACTCTTTTTATCCATGATATGAAAGTAAATAGAACAGTTCTAATAACATTTGAAAATAAAGCAAAGATTGATGGACTGGCAAATAGGTCTGGGTGAAGGCACTTGTGGAGAGTAATCTGAATAGCTTAATGGCTGAAAATTTTAATTTATCCAAATATATGTGTATATGGAAAACAGGCTGTGCTGCACCCAGAATTAGGAGCTGCGTTCTGGGAATTTGCTATAAAATTTAGCTTTTGTGGGTGTTTTGGGGTCGAGAAGTTTGAGCTGACCATTGTGAATAAAAATGAAGCATGGAGATGGCAAGTGCTCATATCTCTCATTGGTACTGATGAGTAGAAAGTCAGAATAGTGATTTTAAAATAATTAAGATTATGCAAATGGAGAGGCAAAACAAAAAAAATAAAGTGAGGTTAGGAAAATTGTCTTGACAATGAAGGACCTCAGCATGCTTAAATTATGGAAAGAAATTGAAAGGCAAATTATTTCTCTTTTTTCTACATTATGGGACAACATTGGGCACTGGAGTTCTTTAATGTAGTGGGAAATGGGTATACAAGATGAAATGTCAGGAAGTTGGAACCCCCCCAAAATAAAATGAGAATTACAGCACATTTTGCAAAAGACTAGTGGGAAACTACCAAGAGAATTGGTGAATTCATTGTGTTTTCATGCCTTCAACCAAGAAATCTGTCCCTTCCAGGGAGATAACGGAGAGAAATATCCAGCATATGCTAAGTCCAGCATAGTTTGGATAAAATATTTATATAAACATTTTCCTAAGTGGTGCCATCTTGATTCCTCATCCATGTCATGGGGTGGAGAAGCAAAGCAATCTGGTGGCAGGTGCTGTTTGAAAGCCTTCGTTGAGCTGAGGCTGAAAGAGGAAGAAACCAAGCACAAAAGCGACAAATCAAAACCTTTTTCCTTACATTATTTGTGACTTTGCTGAGAGTGCGGTATTTATGTATGTACAACATGAGATAGGCACTGAAATATGCAGTTAAAGTCCTGTTTTTGTGTGCCACCAAAGCTTCTAACAATGTTTGGTTCATTTGTTGCTGGATGGTTGTTCAGGTTTTTTTAATGAATTATATAGATGTATAATTTTGGGGGTTTTAATAAGGTAAATTTCTTCTCTGGGATAAGTGCTGCCTTTATACACTGCCCACATCTTGGATAGAAGTGGATGATCTTTGTATTGCAGACAGTATCTTTTTTTTATGTTTTGAAAAATAGGTGACTTTTTCCTATCAGAACAGAATTAGGAAAATCAAATCAGGGGCAATTTTCAGTCTGTCTAGACACTTCAGAAGTTTCAAACAGGATACTTCCATTTCTTCCTTTCTTTATCTGCTGTGTTAGCATGATGTGGTTTGCTGTCAGTGTGAATCCCCAGGAGTAATACCAGGAGGTTCCATGTGGATCAGGAATATTCCCTGTCCCCAGTGCTCTCTTCAGGACATGGCTCAGCTTGTGGAGTAGATTTTTTTAAATGTTTCTATGTCTCTGAAGGGCAAATAATGAAATAACACTTAAGCAATATGAAGAATAGAGTTTTGCAATTGTAGTTCTAATTTTGCCAAGACACAAATAGATTGCACTTTTCCTCATTTTTCTATCTTTTTTTTTTTGAATGTGTATGACAAAGGTTCTCATCATGAATCCTAAAGTCTGATACAAATTTGAAGAACTGACTTTGGTATTTGAAAAACCCCCAACTGAGCCCTAACCTTTACATTATCATAGTTTTAGTGTGTCAGCAGGTTGTGGTAAAAATGCTAGGATATTAATTTTGTGTGAAATAAAGGCAAATTGTAAGTGGAGAATCCCTGAGCTGGGTAGCAGCGCTAGCAATCGCTGCTGTCCTACCTGGTTTATGCAAGGTTGTGATTAAATATAAAACTGAGAAATCTCCAAGGAAGAGGGGAGAAAAGTTAGGCTTTCAAATATTTTCATTCTTTTCCTAGCTGAATATTGTGGTGTCAAATCAAATAGGAAGGAGTCATCCTGCTAATTGAACTTTGCACAATTACCGATTTGTTTAAAAAGCTACTTCAAGTAGATCAGTTGTTATCTTGATTACTTTTTCTTTCATGTTAATGTTTATAATGGCACCTAGGAAAATCTGTTTGAAAACTTTGCTTCGTTCTTGTGCTGCAATCTGTAATTTGGCCCTCTGAACAATGCTAATAAGCAAAAGTGACTTTTTTAAGAGATTGCAGGTCTTGATGATATGAATGACTAATATGATCCAACAGGACTGGGGAAAAAGTTTTCACAAGCTTATTGAGGTTATTAGTGCAAAGGGAGGAGAGAGCAGGTGGCAAGTTAGATCGCCATCTAGATATTATCAATCTGACAGGTATCCTAGTGGTTCTGTATTACAGTCTCTAATTTTGGTCTCTGAACAGTTTTTAATAAGATTTAGCCATGGGGTTGTCAGCCGTGACCTGTGTTAGAAGATACTCCTTTCAATCACACAAAAAGGTTCTTTGTGAGAATTTCTGCACTGAGGAAAACAAAGGACTTTCCATTGTAAAAGCCAATGTTCCACCTCTGCTTTGCCTGGAATCAAGAGCCTAAAAGCTAGAAAGTGGTTTCTTTTCCCTTCAGATTCAAGAAGTTGAACTAAGCTGGAGAGTCAGAGCAAACCACTTTTTATTCCGTTTCTTTGATTTTTGTAACCGGATGTTCATAGCGACTGTTTTGGCTTGTGTTCTGTATAAATCTAATTTCATTCTGGAGCCAGGACTTTTTCGGCACTGCTCCCATGGAACTTGGACACAAGGATTTGACAATATGTCCAGACCCAAACAGATCAAGCAGCCACACATGAGTGACTCGGCGGAGCATGCTCAAAGACAAGACTGATGTCTCCGCACAGCAAACAATTCTCTGGGGCAGGGACGGCGCGCTCAAATCCAGTCACCCCAGAGTAAACACTAAGTTAGACACAGCTTAAATGTGCCTCCAAGCACAGCACACTGCTGACTCCATGGGAGCCCTGAGCCAGGCTGCAGATCCAGCCTTGTAGATTTATCTCTTTCCAGCCTGCTCGCACGCGCCCAAAATTGTCAGAGCATTGTTGGGGTGCACTCAGCGAGGGGAAGGGGAAAAAAAAAGAGAAAGAAGCACTTGTTGGCATAATTATATTGATAAGTTTCATGGGCATTTGCAACTCAGTTTGTTAATTTTTCCATGTATGTTTGTAAGACTGATAATTTGGGCAAAACAGTGTTGGTAGGAAGGAGAATTCTTGAAGGACTGCGCTGGAAATACTCTCTGCTTGAGCACTCTTTGATTTCCCCCTCCCTCCTTCTTCTAAGAGTTTAGTTCATCTAATCAAAGAGCACAGTTTCTCTGACTTTTCTAAAGACTCACACAAAATGTATGAAGAACAACTAAAGAATGGATGGCCTGTGGAAATACTTTGGGATTTATAGGCACAAAGGTGCCTTACAGGTTCAAATAATTTCAATCAAAGTGCAAATAAAATACATCTTTTTGGAATAGTTAACAAAGTACTAATTTTTTAAGTAGCTTATGTCAAGCAAAATAATTATTGTTCTATGTTGATTTACTGTTAATTGAACTGGGGAATAAAGCAATATTTTAATTTAAATTTTTGCTTTGTCCTAATATAGCTGCAATAAGGTTGATTTTTGGACTTGGGGGGAAAAAAAAGAGAAACTTTTCTTATCTACTAAATCATCTGAAATAATCTCTTGTTACCAAGTACAGTTTTTTCAGTTACTGTTTTAAAGGGCAATGACAACACAAGTTAAAATGGACCTTTGTTGAAATGACTTATTTCCTGTCTACCTTTACTGGTGCCACGGCTTCCCATGGAATATTTTGTGCTGTATGGTGTATAGGGAATGTGTGTTGAAGTTTAGACAGGTCTGGGTTTAGTTCACACTGGTTTTGGTACGATTTGGTTTTGATTTTTATATACTTTGAGTGCATAGTGAGTGGTGTGCAGTACCCAGGGTAGTTGCAGGGAAGTTGGGTATCAGAATTGGGGTAAAGCAGGCTGTGCTCTGCCCAGTGTGGCCACGGCTGTGCTGCTCTGATGCTTGAGCCACTTTGTTCCCAGTTACCCTGGGTGTCCCTCCACTGCCATGGGCAATGGAGAGTATATTCTTACACAGGAATCCTTGCAAATTTTTTATATCGTTCCACTTTCTATTTCCCCCCCCAGCACGTCCCCCCCCTCCCTTTCCATTCCTGGCACATATATGTCCACAGGTGTTATTAAGTGTAGGGTAGCATGTGGTGCCCATGCTTCAGTGCTATTGCAGAGGAAGGACTTCCTACAGGAAAAAAATGATCACTTTCAGTATTTTGCAGGCTGCCCATCTAAGCCCATCATTGCCTGGCATCTACACACTAAGGGCAAGGATCCAGCGAACTTGTGAGTGGGCACCATGCCATCTGAACAGATGGGCATGGAAGTAGGCAGCCAGTAGACCATGTATGTGCATCAACTGTGGGTGTTGAGGGCAAGATTCCCAGTGGAGAATGTCCAAACAGCTGTCTGGCCTGAGCCAACATGCCTACGACCAAGCAAAAGTGCCATCCCTAAATCCTGCTGAGTTGGATTAACCTTCAAAAATAAAAATTGCTCCTGCAGTAGCATAAGGTGAGTTTTTGGCTTGTTTAAATCTGAAGGAAGGAATTAGATAGGCAGGATAAAGCAATGTGCTAATGTGGGGTCCACTGGAGAGGACTGTGCATTTGTCTAGGAATATTAATATTATTTTCTACAAGGGTATTTATATGGCAAACAGCAATGGATGACTTGCAGGAGTGTGACATCAATGTTAATTATGCTTCTCTGTAAGACAGTCCTTTCAGGAGAGAGCTTTTGAGTGCATTTTGATCGTGGTGTATGTGCTGGATGTGATTTTGTAAAGGCAGTTCTGGTAGATGTTTTTGCACATTTACTTAGTAAGTTTTAACGATATTTTTTTTGCTTTCCTTTTACCCTGAGACTACAGTTTTGGGGTGCAATTTCAGGTCAGAGTTGCTGACACAGTTTGCTGTCACAGCTGAGTTCTCACATTTATTGTCTTTATTTTTCTAAGATCCAGAGGGGACATGAAAAGATAATCTATCATTACTCTATGTCTGTATTATCTTTGATTTTTACCTTTTATAGCCATAAAATCAAAGAACAGTTTTGCAGTCATAGATGTCAGAGGCAAAGAACAGTGAAGGTCTGATAGTCATTGCATTTTTATTCCTGCTGTTTTTACTCCATATTTTCTCTACTATTGCTGCACTACTCATCTGTAATTTTACCAAATCACCTGCAATAGCTTAGATAAATATATTAAGATATCACAGTGAACCAGAAGTAATGACTCTGTGATGAATAGAAAAATCAGAATAGGAAACTTATCAATACATTAGATTTCTTAATATACCTTTTTATGTATGGCTGGATGAATGCTGTCACAGTGTGTACCTTGCTGCATTTTGTTGCATATTACAGGCTGTAACAGAAAAGGCAAATAGAAATGTATCAGAAGTCCCACTTTTAATGTTCTTTCCTGGAATCGATGAGGATTGTATTTAATGCAATTAAAGCATATTGAAGCTTAGAGACTGGGTTCCAGTTTGATTTCCAGTTGGAAATCCTCAGGATTAGAGGCAGCACAGCTGTTGGTTCCTTTGTGATGGTTGGATCCCCAGGTACACGAATCCGAGTGACCCTCAGTCAAATTTAGAACAGCCCTAGGATTTCTTGAACACATATGGGTGGTAAGAACCTTTTGTAGCTGTCTCTTCTTCTACATAGGCTTTTGGCACTTCTCCTACTCCTGAAAATGCTAAAAATGAAGCCAGCTACATCAGCTGGGACTCCCTCAAAGCAAGGATCAATTGGACAAATTTCAAAGGCCATTTGAGTGACTAGAGAGGAACAAAAGGGCTCCCACTCTAGGGAAAAATCTGCTCCTGGGAAACAGCAAGACATTAATGGAGAAAAGTACTAGGGAAGGCTAATTCTTGCACTTAAAATATTAGCCCAAACTGGATGCCCCAAATTTAGAACACCCCCCCAATAATTTGGGGAAAGAAGGAAACATAGTTTCAAACAGGCTCTGCTTTGTAATCAAACTCCTGATTAATGATTCTCTGATCAGAAAGAATGAGCTCATCTTAACACTGAGCTGAAATTTAAACTAGGATCTGAGTAATTATTTTGCTATTCTTTCATGAATGAAGATAAATGGAGATACTCCCCTAGCAGAGGCACCGTGGTGCTCATCTACAGCAAGTCCTGAAGCCAGGGAGCAGCACGCCCATGTGGTTATAGTGCCTTGATAAAAAATACCCACCTTCACAGGCTCGGATACAAAGGAGGACCCTCGCACTGTGGGAAAGGTCTATAGGATTCTGATTTATAAGGGAGCAGGAGGTCAAGGGAAGCAAAACCATTATCATTATTTTCAGAGGCTCCGGAGAAGTGAGCTGAGTGTAGAGGGCAGTGTGCTCAAAGGGAGGCACGCAGGGCGAAGGCAGCACAGCCCTGCTTGCTGCTTTTTCTCTTCCCCCCGCCGATTTCAGGCTGCAGATTCTGCTGAGAGTATGTCATATGTAACATAGGCCTGTGAGGACTGTGAAGTGGTTTTCTTATTAAATGATGCATGGAGAGATTATCTGGTCTGTAGCCAGCACACAAAAGCTCCATCCATGCAAGTTCCTATTCCTGAGCAAAGTGTTCGGTCACCTGCATGGTAATGAGTTTTCAGGAGCCTGGGGATGGAGGGTGAGGAGAAAATCTGGGCTGGTGGGGGCAGGACTGAAACTGTATTTTGTATCTCTCTCTCCTGCAAGCCTTGGAAAAAAGGTATAGAGACCTGATACCATATTATACTACCTTTAGTCTCATTATCTTTTTTCCTGAAGAAGCCTCTTCGAGACAAGGAAGGGGGAAAAAGAAAACACAAACCATGTGGTTCTAATGTAATCCTCAGGAGAATGGTGTTAGCAGCAAGGCAGGAGTGCAGTGGCTGTGGGCAGGGAGCCCACTGGGACATGCAGCATTCCCCAGGGCTGGAAGGGGTCTTGTGCTGAGAGATGGCACAGCTCAAACGCACTGGGAGCATCTGCAGCAGTGTGGGGGAGGAATGGGAGAGTTCTTGCTGTTTCCTGACATCCTCTATTTCTTGATAATGGATAAAAATTCCTTATCTGCTGAAATGAAATTAATAGAATTGAATTCATAGAATAGTGTCTGGCTTGGAAGGTACCTTATATGCCATTCAGTGCCACCCCCTGCCACGAGCTGGGACACCTTCCACTATCCCAGGTTGCTCCAAGCCCTGTCCAACCTGGCCTTGGACACTTCCAGAGATGGGGCAGCCACAGCTTCTGTGGGCATCCTGTGCCAGGGCCTCACCACCCTTGGCTGTGGGAGGGATTTCTTCTTGACCTATAACATCACCCTGTCCTCTGTCACTTTGAAGGCTCTCACAATTTTGTTGTCATTAAATGCCCTTGAAAATGACAAAGGGGCATCTCTGAGTGGGGAAGGCCTGTGGGATTTTTCTCAGTGCCTTTCACAGCTGACATGAAATCATATCATAGCTCAGTTATTTCCAAATAATTTCTGTAGATAACGATGGGCTTGCCATGCTGCCCAAGATTGAATCTTGAAAACAAGTCACTTTTGAGCATGGCAGTGAGTGAAATGTTACAGGATTCTCTTTGCCATTGCCATTGCATAGGTGTCTTTCAAGGGACATGGCCATTAAGAAATGCTACAATAGATTTCTGTTAAGTTTCTTTATCTAAGCGATTATGAGCTGTCACTGCAGTTTGGGAGTGACTGGGAATGAAATGACCACAGACATCACTAAATCAGGTGTCACCCCTCCTTTGCTGTTGAGGGAATGGTTTCCATGAAAGTTTATGTGACTAGTTTGTACTTTTATTGCAAAACTTTCAAGCTGCCACCAGTAAGTTCGATCCTGTAAAGAATGGAGTGTTCTGGCCCTAATCCAGAAAAACACTTAGGGCCACTGCAGAGTGCTTTGCTGGACTGGGTCCAGAGCAGAGCATCAGGCAGCAGTGGGGCTCAACAGTAGGGGATTTCTCTCTTTTTTTGGTTATTTATAAAGGAATCTCCACGCACATGGTTGCAGTGTCGGCAGGATGAAACAAAACAAAAGCTAGAGCCCTGAAAAGAAAGGTCAAACCATGAACAGCATGAAAGGGTTTTGGTAGAAATCTATCAACCCCTCCATGAGAACCTTCTCCTTGGCAGAGCAATACTGTCAATGATGGAGAAAACAGCAGGTAAGATGCCAGTTTAGAGCTTCCCATCCAAAGCAGAGCTCTGTTGGACCAGGTGCTGCTTGTTTGAGAAAACCATGGTTTTCCCAGGCTACTTGTAGATGGTGTTTGTGGATAAATAATCTGTGGTGAATAACTTACTTGACAATCTTGAAAGCCACCTAGAAAGGTCATACAATTATCTTAATTACTTAGGGATACAAGTGAATTCAGAATGACATTTAAGGAAATAATTAATTGTCTGTACTTTGCACTGGAGCAGCATTTTGAGTAATGCTGGTCCGTTTTGTTAGGTTTGGTTGAAATCAAAAAGAAGTCTGCTGCATCTCGTTGACGAGATAAATTAGGTTAGAAATATGCCTGTAATGGGAAATAAAAAACAAATGGATCCTCCAAGTTTCTTTTTAAATCAATGCCACACTGTGTGAAGAGAGTAGTGCTGACTTAGCCATGATGAATCCCCGGAAAAAGAGGGAGAATTTAAAGAACAAATGGGAACACAGAGAGAAATTAAATGAAACATCAGGTTCCTGTGTTTTACCTCCCTGTTCAAGCAGCAGCTGTCAGATGGTTGTCCCTTCACACTGGGGCACCAGGCACACGGAATGTAGGCTTTGCCTTTGTGGGAAGGATGATGACGGATTAGTGCTTAGATGCTGAAATAACTCTGGTAGGAGATGGATCCCCTTTAGCTAAGGGGAAGGGGGGGCAGCTCAGGCTGAATTTAACAAAACCAGACTTGCCCACAGACTTGCAAGCGCTCACAGAGTGGATTTTTAGTGCTGCAGGTGACATTGTTGCTGACTGAAGAATGTTCATCAAATCAGAAAACTGCTGATAAGCTGCCTTTCCCAAAAAGGGATCTCACGAACTTCTCCTGTAAATCTTTGCCTTTCATCATACCCTGGGAGGTGAGGTGGAGGACTTGTGACAGATATTATTTAGGTTTTTCTTGATTTTATTAGGGTAATCAAACGGAGCTGTGGAGGAAAAAAAAAAAAAAACAACCTCAACCTCTCTCCTCTATGGTCTATCTATTAAAAACTGAATAAAGGAATGAAAATAACAAAGCCTACACCTCCCTCTGAATATTTTGGTGCTTCCTTGAAAATTGTGAGTATATTGGCCATCTTGACTGCTGTCACCCAGGTTCTGCTTTCAACTGGATTTATCTTAAGGGAAGTGATGTAGCTAACCCATTCACTGATATTTGTAAAATATATTTAAGACCAAGTTTCTGTCAGCCCTGCTGGAATTTTATCAAATCAGTCTAAAAGAATATATTTCCTCTGATGATACTCATCCTTTTTTTCAAGTTGTTTTGATTAATTTTCTCTGAAGTTCTATTTCTAAACCAAAAGGCTGGTAGAAATCAGTAAACTAACTTCTATTGAAGTTCCATTAATTCCACTTGTGAGCCAAATATTTAGGGTGTTTTTCCAGAAGAGCTGGATCTTGGCTTACATAATTGTGGATTTTGGTTGCATATCTGTATCTAGGTTCAGACTTTGGAGCATCACGACTTTGCGTGAGATTGCACATTAGTGGGCTACCAAGAAGAAACACCTTTTTAGCAAAAGTATCAAATAATGGTGTAAGAGGTTTATTCTTTCCCTTGCCTTCATGCAGTTTTCCCTAACATTTCTTCTTTACATACACAAAGAGGTTTCTTAAAGGACATAGTACCATCCACACCTGGAATTTTATTTTCCTTAGTTGATTTATATTTCCTGGAAATCCCAAATAGTGTCCTTTAATTACACCACCCCAACAACTTTCTAGGCCTACAAAAAGAGGACTTTTTGCTCATTCCTTCATTCTGTTGTGGATGGATTTAGGGCTCTGGATAAATTCTTTTTTAGAAAGTATCAAACGTGAGCATTTCTTTTGCAAATGCTCTGATTGCTGAACCAGAGAGCGGCCGAGAGCTCAGCTTGGTGCTCCACAGTTCACAAAGCTGCACACAGGGCCCCCAACAGCCACGTGGGGCTCCTGGAGAGAGCAGCTGAATGTTAAAGCAGGCACTGTGGAGTGGTGGTGTGCCTTGCCATTTAATCTGGATGAGTGAAGAATATATTTGAGAAGCCATCGCCGGGCAATGCGCTCTGCTCTACGTTAAGGAATAATTAGGATGTGGGGGATCTGGGTAAAAAAGAGTTCCTGTGATCTAGACCTGAATAGTTTAGCTATATGTCTCGGGCACTACAGAACCTTCAGAGTTGTCTAACAGTAAAGATAAAGAAAAAGATAAATGGAATTAATTTATTTTGAATTTATATACATGTCTCTGCCTGCATTAATATTAAGCTCCATCCAAAATCTAAATAGAAGGACTGTAATCTTAGAAGTTCTCTCAATAGCATCAGCAAATCATTCTTGTTTACCCTACATGCTAATAAAACAGGAACATGACACTCCTGAAAACAAGATTGCAAAATACAGAAAATGTGGTCTGACATTTTTTTTCTCCCCAAAGGAGGGACTGCCACTAACTAAAGTATTTCTTATGAAAGCTCGATTGCTTAAGATGCAGAATATTAAGAGAGAAAAACACTTTAGGACACAGCCATGTCACCAGCTGTTACTCACCCTTAATGAAATTGTTAAGTGATATTCTTCATAAATAGGTCAGAGAAACTTTTGAATTGTGAAGAATGTTTTATCTCTTTCTTTGAAATGTTTGTATTAAATTTAGAACTGGTAATTCATTAAGCTCATTAGCTCTGGCTAGGAGAGTAGAGCAATATCTAGGATATAGATTTCAAGGCTTAAAAACCTTAGTGCTTACAAATAAACATGAAAGCAATGTGTGGAGAAAAAATATGGGATCATAATATGTTTAACTGTTTTTTGAGCGTGGCCCTCTGGATTAATTAAGAACATTTTCTATATTCAGACACTTGAATATAAACAGAATACATTATGACTTTTGGTTAACTCTCTTTTAATAGGGGAAAAGAGAATGCATTATGATGAATACAGTGGAAACTAGTTGAGACTATATTTTGTTGTTTGCTTTGTGACTTGAGCTAAAAGAAGAAATAATCACTGAATTTTACAGGACCTCAGCTTGTAATTATATATTTTTTGATTGATACTGAATTTAAACAGTAAAAGTTTAATGTGTGTGTATATATATATACACACACTAGCACACACTTTTGAGTGATCTGTTTTTTTGTTGCAGATTTTCAAGGAAATAAAATGCTATTGAGCTCTACCACATGCTTGATTTGTGAAGTAACTTTTATTTTGTTTTAATAGTTTCTGGTATAAAGCAGTAATTTTTCAGAATTAAGTCACAGTTAATCAACTGTGTCTTCCTCAAAGAAAAGGGAGAATTGGAGGAAGTCAAGGACTCGGTATCTGGGAGCAATTGTAGAGTGAGAGTCCAGTATTGCTGTAACTTTTCAGTCAGGAAGACTTTAGAAACAGCCTTTAAAGCAGTTTAAACTTGCTGGATTCTTGTGTGCCCAATTGTTTTCTGGTTTCATCATTGACTTGCTTTTTGTGGCCTTGAAGTTATAATCAGCAGCGTTCCTACTTTTCTAAAATGGCTTTAAGAGCACCTAAGCTGTTAAACCATTTTTGAGGAAAAAAATCCCTATAATTTAGGTTATTATTACCAGCTGATTAATTTTTAGGCAAATTTTCCAATGTGACATGATAAAGAAACACATTTATACCAGGGTTTTATACCACAGTGTGTCAGCTGTATGTTTTAAATACCCAAGGCTCAGAGGAACACCAGAAAGAAACCCCAAACTTCCACCCAGTGCATGCTGTGTGTGCTCTGTCATTCAATGTGTTGGTCCATCTTTACCTGCATGTGTTTGAATCCTGTCTGAATGCAAATATTTCTTCTTCTTTTTCAGCTAAATCGTCACAGAAGAAACCTTTCCCAACACAACTTGACGTTTACAGACATCATCAGTACCCAGGACCCCACAGTAAGAAATTGCTCTCTAGAGCTGATAAATCACTCTGGTTATTTAAAGGGTTTATGACATAATAAATTTATAACAATAATTTATATTAAATTGCACTTGCTTTACTAAAGAATGAATATGTGAGGATTTGGATGCCTCAAGATGTTAAGGGATGTGAGGGACTTTGATTAATCAATAAAAAGTATAATTTTAGAAGGTACAAAGTCAGGCTTGACTTTGCTCTTAATTTGTTGTACTTGACTGAGGTTTCATCTGTCTTAATATTCAATATAAAGGAATGAGATAAAGTCTTGTCCTCTCTTTGCCCTTATTAAGGTGTTTCTAATATTAGTTTTAATTTATATAAGAAATATTATAATGAAATTAAAAACAGGAAATTCTTGACATTAGAAGAATCTAAGGAGAATGAGAAACATGTTTTTCTGATAAAATGCAATGAATATGCAAATACAGATTCATTAAAGAAAGTTTGGTATAAGCAGTACTGTTACTCACACAAACTTTTTAAGATTAGATACATTCAGAATGTTTGAATTCTGTTTAAGAAAATTATAAAACCTGTATGTGATACAGCGATTATGTTTCCTTGTAGTTTCTAACAATATTAACTCATGACAATGAGAGTCCTTTCTAATTCTTGTTTAGAAACTCAAATATTTACACTATGTACTCTCATTTGTACTATTTTTCTAAATACAATTTAGAAACAATTCAACAAAACACCACAAAATAATTTCATTTTCCTATTTCTATGCTAATTCTTCAGGGCATTTTGGGTCATTTTATCAACCTTCCACATGTTGAAAAGGTGCAGGAAGGGCAGCAGCTTAACAACAGATGATGATATTTATTGAGACAGAAGCAGAATATATCATTAGGATATATTTGGAATTCTTTTCAGTCCAATATCATCCATTTGCAGAAGTGATCCTGAGCTGTCCTAGAAATATTTTCTTGGAAGAAAAGTAGCATAGAAAAGGGGATATTAACAGATGCTAGAGAAGGGGAATGCGACACCCCAAACAAAATTATAAAAATATTTGGGTCATCCTAGTTACATTTTTATTTGACTTTGTGGTAGTTTTTCCATAATTCCATGCATGCCCTTTATATTAATTACAGAGAAAGCTGTGCACAGTATCAATTAGAGGAAGCCATGCTAATTTTAAGTACAGCACCTGTACTTATTCAATTAAAGCAATGTATGTGAAAGGAGTTTTCTTAGCACTGAGAGGGCTTATATTAACTGCAGCTCTTGTAGTTTTTTACTGTTCAGTTTTGAGCCATTTAATTTATAGCAAATGGTGGATTTGAGCTGTGTAATTTGAGTCAGGATATTTTATATACCCACTGTTTGTTAATGGATTTGCTATCCTGGCTGAAGACAATTATAGGGAAAATATGACTGAGCAGCAACATTTTCATCTGGAAGCACATCCACTTCTTAGCTTCCCAAAACTGACAACAAAGGTGATTCAAATCTGATGTTGAAAAATAATATTTTCCTTTAGTCCTGGATTGGCTAAGATAGCAGTTTGGGAAAGTGGTTGGTAAACTTTGAAAACATGAGATTTGGGGTCTGATTCAGAGGAGCAATTAACAACTTGAATCAAGAGCCAGTGCTCCTCCCAGTTTCTGTTTCCAGATGGATACAAATATTAAAAATAATAACTTTTCTCATATGATGTTTGGCATTTCTGGCCCTGGCTAACCACCAAAAGTTTTTTTCCACAAAAAAAAGAAAGTTTAGAATGGGAAGAGAAATATCAAAAATGTAAAGTAAGGCGGGGGGGAAAAAAATGAAGAAGTAGGTGAGGATGGGCATTAAACCTTATTTTAGCTTTGCTAGTTTACCCATCCATCACTAGATAAATAGTGACATAACTCTGCACAATAATCCCTGCCCACTTTCTCTCTGGGTTTTCTGTGGCAATGATATGCATGACAGGAATTTACATGAGATAAGTACAAATTACAGACGAAGCACATGCTGATCCTCCTGTACCCGCTTGAGAATGTCACTTAAATCACTGTCCATGGGCCTACAGGCCTTTCCATAGGTACAAACTGATATGTACACAGCATATCTGTCATTACATGTTGTATATCAACCACAGCCAAAATCTGAGGAAATGGTGAAACATACTACACTGTTAAAATAATGCTATTTTGTACAGACATCAAAATAACAGACATGTTTGATTTAAAAATCCTTATATGCCTATTAAAGCATGTTTTATTGCTATTTAATGGCTTTGCAGACAGCAAAATTCTATTGACATTGTTATGAAATTGCCTTGTGATGCAATTTACTGCAAAGACCATGTGGAGTTTCTAATATCCAAGTCGGGCACTGGATCAGTAGTGTTTGAAAGCAAAACCAGACTCCCTTTTAATCACAGTTTTGTTTCTTTTTCCAATTAGTGACACAGTTTAGACATCCTTAGTTGATGAGACCTGATGAGGTAGAAGATCTTTGGGTTTGGGTGAAAAATAGACATCTTGCTTTCTTCAGTTTTCAGCTTTTTAATATAAATTTATATAGACAAGAATAGCCCCTGTCCCAGCTGTACAATGGGATATTTCAGCTGATTAGAGAGCCAAGGGTCTGCCAGGGGGCCTGGCTTAAAGAAGGTGTTCAGAGAGGTGTAGGAGCGCAAACTGAAATAAAAAAAAAACAAAAGAGCAGGCCTAGTTCTTGCTTTTAATACACCAAAAATCAAGCACAGTGTCAGGACCCGACAATCAAATGTTACATCCCCATACAGAGTCCTTAGTGTGCTGTGTCCCTCACAGGCAGTAATGAAGCTCAATATATAAAGTGATATTTTAACATAATTTACCTTTCAATTTCAAATTCCCTTTTACTCATAGCTAGTAACTTTGCCTGCATTTACATCAATTTCTTATAAATAAATAGAATTGAATAAAGTAAAATAAAACTTGTTTGGGTTTTTGTGGTTAATTTTGTGTGGTAGTTGACTTTAAGTATTGTTCAATTATTGTTTGCAAATATTCAAAAGAATGAAACATAGCAGAAAGAAGAGGTGATCAAACTGAGAATTAGTGGAAAGATGCTCCACACTAGAGAATCTGGATGCATGTATTAAGTGGTTGTATTCTGAATAAATAATGTGCTTATGACAGTCTCTTTTTATTTCTTGCAGGTAGTGGAGAAAGAAGGATATCTTCTAAAAGCAAAAATAGCAGATGGTGGCAAGAAATTAAGGTATAACATGAGTGTGTGACACAGCCTAAAGGGGATCCAAGAGAGCTGGAGAGGGACCTTGGACAAAGGAATGACAGAAAAAGGGGGCATGGCTTCAAACTGACATCAAGCAGGGTCAGATGGGATATTAGGAAGAAATTCTTGCCTATGAGGGAGGTGAGGCCCTGGCACAGGTTGCCCAGAGAAGCTGTGTTGCCCATTCTATCCCTAACTGGGGTCATTTGGTATAAATTGGTACTGGATTTAAGATGTATTCCAAGCTATATTACCATTGAATTCCTTGGCAATCCATATTCATCCAGCCTATCCAACTCATAGGAAAGTTTGTTTAAATCTGCACATAGCACACTTGACCACTTACATCTTTTTACACTTACAAGACCTATTTTAAATGGAAATTAAAAATACAGAAAAATAATATCTGAAGTGGTGCTTACCAATAGATAACTCGTATTCAATAGGTGGAGCTGATCAATAGTGGGTTTATGAGCTTTCCTGTAAATATCAGATGTTATGACCCCTAAATTCAAAAGTTAAACTTGAGCAGTTGATCTAAAAATAGCTTTTTATCAGATCAGATTTATGATTATGTAGTGGTTTGAAACCTGTTATAGACAACAAATATAATAGCATTTTCCTCTGAGTTGAATATTGTTTTTCTGTATCAGGGGTCATTCTTTCACATGTCCATGGGTATTTTCACTTCTCCCTAGCCCCAGCAGTCTGTCAGATCTCTAGGGCTGTACCGTGAGCTCCTGATATTTAATGGTTACTCAAACCTTGCTCAGATATTGTTCTTATCTTCCTTGCACTCGTGTAAACTTTTAATTTAGGGAAAGGAGACAGCATTTGGGACCTTTCAAAATAGACCTGTTACTGAGCTCTGTGTAGTCAGATCTACATTTTTCCTTCTCAGTTTTATTTTAAGTATTGGGTACCAGAAGGGCACCAGCTATTTCAGAGTCCTCTACTTGTGAACTTTGAGCATGTGTGAACAATCCCACTGTTTTCATTTGACACCATGGCAAAAAAGAAACACAAATGGGCTTAAAAATGTGAATGAGTAGAAAGAAGCCCATCAAGCTTTGATAGGTTACATTTTGGTTATAATTAGGGTGGTGCAACTCCATCAGTGTTGATGGAAGTTTGTTGACAATGTTGACTTTAGGCCATTTTTGTTTCTGACATATATATATATTAATATATATAATGTTTTAATAATTAAAAACCAAGTGTAGAAATAAAATATCTTTTACCTCCTGCCAGGAAAAATTGGTCCACCTCCTGGATTGTTCTTACTGGTCGGAAAATGGAATTCTACAAAGAATCCAAGCAGCCAGCGCTGGCTTACCTGGTAGGCAATCAACCATCCCATATCCTCAGTCTCCTGGCAACTATTATTTCAATATAAAAAGTTTGGTGTTTAC
Organism: Lonchura striata; assembly: GCF_050655825.1. Lineage (NCBI taxonomy): Eukaryota > Metazoa > Chordata > Aves > Passeriformes > Estrildidae > Lonchura > Lonchura striata. The sequence continues at coordinate 4,402,789 of NC_140709.1, read as the reverse complement.
AGAAGACAAATTTAGACTGAGCTGGCGACTTCAAAGGTTTGAAAGCAGCTGAAGGAAAAATGCCTTGATAAACTGTTAATCAGATGTAGTGTATGTGAAGAAATAGGACACAGCTTGTCCTTTATTAAGAGGTGCATTCCGAGAGTAATTGCAAAGTGAGACAAATGGTGAGTGACTACCCAGTAATGTGAAGGTAACACTTTAAATTAAGGTGCCACTTATAAATGCTTTATTCTTATTTATGAAAATGATCACTAAATGCAGCTACTTCCTCAAATAATGTATTATAAAGTATGTTATAAAATGCATTAGTAATAAATGCTGAACAGATGATGCGATGAGAATCTGTTGCAAAGGATATTGTGAGGCGTAAATTGTATTAAACCATGCATGTGCATCTTTAATACATGAATTTAAGTTGTTATCTACCATCCTATAAAGTGGTTTATACATTAATAAATAATAATAAATTATTTATAAGTGGCACCTTAATATAGGGTGTTACCAAAGCAGAAAACATTATAAGTTAGCAAAGTGATTTTTTATCGCAGTATAAATGTGACACCCACCATATCCCGCTAACCTTCCTGAATATTTCTACAACTCCATCTAATGCAGCTAATGCGATTTCTGTAGCCTGTAGTTACTACAAAGTGAAATTTGCAGGACCTTTTTATTGTGCCCCAAGGAAAGGCCGCCGATCTCCGTCTGGGGCCAAGTGACAGCTCTGCTGCGCGGGCGGTAGCGGCGCACGTCCCCTCAGTGCTGGGCACAGCCAAACCTCAGAGTGGGCAGCAAAAGGGAAATTTGGTGGCTCCGTGACATGGTGGGCAGGGAAGGGATGGGTTTGACAAAGTCCTGTTGTGAAAGGCTCTCAAGGCCTGATCGAACCTGCCAAATCTCATTGGCTTGATGGGTGGCCACAAAGGTGCTCTCTTTGGCAGGAGTCACAAACAATAAGTTATTTTTTCCTGTGGCAGGTGATGCAGACCATTCTTCTATAAAACCTAGATCTATCAATGCCACCTGTCATAAAATCAGCCTTGAAGAGCACCTTTTCATGCCTTATATTTTTTGAGCTTTGTAGACAATGAACCCCAGAACTGAGATATGAAACAATGTAAATAAATAAAGGGTGAAATCTGGCGCTTTCTGCTTGTTTTTGTGCTAGTCCAGCTGGAAAATACAACTTCTCTGCAGCCATGAAATCAGAAAAGCTAGAATATTTTTTATTCAGAATAATGTGTTTTCCTTAAAGTTGATTTTATGTTATTAGGAAAAAGAAAAATATCAAAGGTGAACTTATTAGATCTATTATTATAATTTACTAAGTGTCTTATACCTCTATCTACTACTTCTTCCCTCTCACTTGCAAGTCCTTAGCCAAATTTCAGGGCATAAATGAACTGGTGGAAATTTAACACACAGGAGGCTTGATTTTGCTCTGACACTCCTCAACGTGGTTAAAATCCCCCTTAGTTCTTTAGGGATTTGGATACTAAACTAGACCTACCTGGAGAATGGGGTTTTTGGCCTAGATCTCAAATGGTTTAGCTAAAAAAGTGATGGAGGGTTATGAAACGGGACCTTCTGAGAGGTCAGTCCCTTTCCCTGAAGCTTCAGTGCTCCTTTTATCAGTGAGAGAAAATCTTCTGCCTTCTGTGTTAGGAAGAACACAGACATGCTGAACTTGTGTTTTTCTCATTCTGGGGGAAAAAAAAAGGAGCTTTTTTTGTTTGTTTTATTCCATGCTAGATTTGAACGTTGGGGCTGTGAAGTCAATGTTCACTAGGTGAGAAAAATCTGTTAAAGTTACATTTTCTGTCTGTTGCAGAAAACTTAAATACAACAATAAATAATCAAATTGGGTAAAGCTTGAAAACAACAAGAGCTGTCAGTGTTCATAATCTTATAACTCAATTTCCTAAACTCAAATTTTGCATGTCAAAAAAAGCTAAACTGCCATGCTTATCTCATCTGATAAAGTAAATGCAGTGCTTATTTCCTTTGTAAACCACTTAACCAGATATAATTTTGATACTGGAAAGGGACTAATACAAAAAAAGCTTCATTAGAAGCCATTTGTTTACTGATTTGATTTTATTTTTTCAGTTTTTGTTTACTTTGGAAAAGGGGGAACTCAACCATTAATTAAATAATGTAAGAGAAGCTATGTTCATCCATGATAGTATGAATTGTAAAAAAGCATTTTTATTGTTAGCAGGAAAATGATGTGGCTTAACAAAAAGATTAAAGTTCCTTTGTATTCTAAAGATATTAATCCATTAATTATTAATTATTAAATACTGTACTTGGAGCAAAAATTTAGACTAAGACAGCATCATTAAAACAGGAATGATATTTAACAAAACAAAGGCAGCGGGAGAGAGAGAAATGAGAGCACTTCTAATACCTCTTTTCATGACAATGGGACTCAATAGCATTTAGAGGTGATCTAAAATTCTATTTGTCTAAATCCTTAGTAATGTTTTAATCAAAGAGCTGGCAATATCTAAAAGGTTTTGGTGTTCCTGTGTCGACTGTAGGTGCAGGACTCACTGGGGCAACTTTGTTGTTGCTTTGCATGGAGAGGACTGGGATCCATTGCTTTGCTTTCTGGTGAAGTTGGTGACAAAATCTGGAATTATTGGAAGTAATAGAGCACAGCAGTTAAAGCACACAGAGGAGAGATTCAGAAAATGAGATTGTTTACAAATACTATTGAAAATGCAAGTTTGCATCCCATGTAGCTAAATCATTAGCTTTTGCTGCTGCCTTGATCTTTTGTGGTCCTGGCTTTAATACATTTTTTTTTTTTGTTTAACTATTCTTGTGAATTTGACTAGCTCTTTATTTTAAATTAAGGACATTTTGACCTAAATGAATCACAGCTCCATTCTTCCTTTCCAGCATTTAATTCTATCATCAGTTGGTCTTTCTGACCAAGAAAATGTAGTCAGTTTATTCCTTCAGATAGTTTATTCAGCAGAGGTTGTTTTAACCTCAGGTTATTAGCCCATCTGCAAAGTAATTTAGTGAGTGAAAATGCTGCTGCAATCCATATTCATGTTTAGGAAGATTTCATCTTAGCAGACACTTGTATCAATTTACAGCATAACCCCCTGCAACAACATTGATATAACATAATTGCTCTGACTGCAGAGCACAAAGCAAGGACGTGGAGAGCTCAGGCTTCCCAGTCACCTCAACTTGCTCTCCCAGGGTCCCTGGGTGTTGCATAACCTGGGAAGCCAGCCCTGTAGCAGGGAAATGTTTAGGCCAAAATTAATTTTTCCTGTAGATTTCCTGGAGTTCTGATGGACTTCAGCGGGTGCTCCCCAGGTGTGCAGCAGAAGAGTGATGGGTGGTTTCAGGCTCAGTGGATCTGAAAAGGGAGCTGGGGGTGTTCAGCCTGGAGAAAAAGAGACTCGGGGGTGAATTTATCACTCTCTACAGCTCCTGAAAGGTGGCTGTGCTCAGCTGGGGTTGGGCTCTTTCTCCAGGCAGCACTGACAGAACCACAGCACACAGCCTCAAGCTGTGCCAAGGGAAATACGGGTTGGATATCAGGAAAAAGGTTTTTATGGAAAGAGGGATAAAGTTCTGGAACAGCCTGCCCTGGAAGGTGGTGGAGTCACCATCCCTGGGTGTGTTTAACAAAACCTGTCAGTGGCACTGTGTGCCAGAGTTTAGTTGAGGTGTTGGAGCTGGGTTGGACTCAATGGTTTTGAAGATCTCTTCCAACCTGGTCATTCTGTGAATTCTATGAATGATTTGGCATGAAATTTTCATCAGAAGCTTCTCATTTTATGCCATACTCATGAGTTCATAGACACATTGTGATCAGAACTGATAAATTCTCCAAAGGATGTTTTCATAGAATCATAGAGTTTGGATTGGAAGGGACCTTAAAGATCATTTTGTTCCACTCCCCTGCTGCGGGGACGGAAACCTTTCACTAGACCAGGTTGCTCAATTCATATTTGTTTCCCCTAGAGAAAGAGACTGACTCAAATAATGATTGCACATAGCAGAAGCCTGTTCATCTTTCCCACACCACAAGCCTGCATCCATCCTTTCTGGAGAGAGACATGCACATACTTGTACTTTTCTTCTGCTTATTCTAAAATCTGAGCTGTAAAAAAAATACTCCAGAGTACTGCAACAGCAGCAGAATTGCATTGTGTGTTCACTGGGTGCACAGAAGGGTCCAGCTTCTGCTGTTGCAAATATTTTTGTACAATAATATAAATTAGAGATACTACTGAGTTCGCTATTCCATCTTCTTGCAACACCTCTCTAGGCTTTTCTTTGTTTTTTCTCCCTTCAGTGTTCCATGGCAGTTTTCCTGGGGAAAATATTCTGTAGCCCAGTAATGTTCACTATCAAAAAAAAATATTTTCTGTTTCTTTGTCTACATGTTAATCTTTTCTTTTAATCTCATCATGTGTTTTCAAAATTTCTCAACTATTTCTGCTGGTGGAATAAAGCTGTGCCTCTTTGTTAAAGTATTTTCCAACTCAAACTGTCCTTGTGGGTAATTTTTTTCAAAGAAAGCAAGATTGCCCACTTTGAGAGGCCTGTCTTGTGTGCTCCTGATGGGTTGCAGAGCTGTCTGTTTGGTGCAGATCTGGGCATTGCATGGAGTCCTGGAGATCATCTAAACCTCATAGCCCTATTTATAAAAGTATTGGAATATTGAGAATTCATTCATTTCCTCTACAATTTGAATATTTATTGAATTAATATATTGGTACTTGGGTTTTTTCCCAACTTCATAGTTTTTGCCATGAAAATATTAGCTGACTAAATTTCCCAACATTTTTTTTTTCAAAATCAAGTCTCAATGCTGCAGTTTTGATCTGCTATTAAAAAATTGGAAAGACTAAGCTCTTGTCAGAGGCCAGGCAGGAAATTTGAGGCAGAGGTGGGGAAAAAGAAATCCAAGTTCTTTTCTTCCAGTGGTTTAACCACACGGACATCCTTCTGTTTTGAAGAGTATATTTCTTCTATTAAAAAAAATAATAATAATAATAAAAAAAAGGAACAAAGGCACACAGGACTGTCAGTTTCAGTGGAGCTTAACCATTGTGGTTTTATGGTTTGGCAAATGGAAAGCATAATTACAGTCCCAGTACTGAAAACTTCCAGACACTATGCCTGCAAATCACTTGACCAGGATCTCTTTGCTTCTTTTAACCTAAATAGGTTCTTTTCCTCCCATCTCAAAGGCATCCTGGAGAGCACACATATTTTAGCCTTTAATAACGACATCAGAGAAATTCAGTGAGTAGTTTTTGGAAAGCTGAGTCTGTGGCTGGTGCTGGACTGGCCACTCTTAACTCCATAAAGTCTGTTTTCTGTATCACTAATGACATTTTTAGGGTAACTGTGGCTTAAGAGCAGCAGAGAAAACAGTTGCATCAAGCTGATTAATTAAACTATGTGGGTATCACTCCATCCCCTACCCAAAAGGCAGTTAGTGGTGCTTTTTATTTTAACAGTAGTATTTTTGCTGTTGAGTAGGATGTGCAGCAACCCAATCTACAAAGCCTACTCTGAACTACATGGGCTTTGCCAGAACTGCTGCACAGGCAGTCTCTGGAGAAGTCCCTGGAGAAGGAGCTTCAATGGCAAATGAGGATTATTGTGCTTTACACCAACTCCCAGCAACGTAAATGATACAGGCAAACAAATCTGCTCTTTGAATTCCTTGCATCCATATGGAGGAGCAGGGAGGCAGAGCTGTGTCACTCCAGGATGCGTGGACTGACACTGAGAAGTATCAGCCCTTGTGCTGAGCTCTTTCTGGGTGTCACACATGCCCTCGAAGCCTTTTCTTCTTTTTTTAGTAGCAAGAAATGATAATTTGTTTGGAGAAAGGAGATAGCTTGTCTTAGAGATACGATGTATGTTCTTGTCTAATTTCTGTCCTTTCCAGTTGCATCAGTTTAAGTTTGCATTTGGAAAACCCACAAAATTTTTCCTTTAAACTCAATGACTCTTCAAGAGGTTTGGCAAAGTAAGCATTGAAAATAGCTGGTCCATGTGTCTGCATTTGTGTTTTGATCTACTATATATGTTACACTAGACTGTTTTTTAAACCATTTAATTGTTTTTAAAATCATGTTCTAATATAAGAACCTAATTTCTGAACTAAGAACCCCAAGAGTGATTATTTAACAATACCAGGGAATATAATGAACTCTTTTCAGTAATATCAGCAGCTGTGCTACAACAACCTGTCACTTTAACTTGATCTATTCTTGTTTTATCTGATAACTGTCCCCATTTGTGAAAAGTCAGGCCAGATTCATGTTGATTTTTTTTTCTTTTCCTTTCCAGAAGCCGGGATATAAACCTGAGTGTGTGGATTTGTGTGGTGCTCGCATTGAGTGGACCTCAGAGAAATCCAGCAGAAAGAATGTCTTTCAGGTAAGGGGCAAAGCATTCCACTGCTCATTTGAGTCTGAACTCTGTGAAGATGTATGTAGGTTTTATTTCCTTGGTTTTAATAACTAGATCCTGATTTAATACAGCATTTTTCTTACCAGTAAAGGAGTGTAACACTTTATCCAGCATCGGTTTACTATTTTTCTAAGAGAAGGATTTCTGATGACTGAGTCTCCTAAACACTTGAGAACCTGTTGATTTATTGATTAATGCTCTATATTCAATTTGTTTTTAAAACTTAGTAGGTAATTGCTTTGGGTTCAGGCCTAGAATCTTGACCTAGAGGACTTCCATAAACACAACTTCTTCAAGCTGCTTATACAAGCACGGCTCCAGCGCAGTGCGGTTTCTCTGTTTATTTTTATTGCTGCTCAGGGTCCTCAGACGGTGATGACCCAGGTTCACTTCTGCAAGGGGAGGGGGAGGATTTTAAAAGCTTGCCTCTGTCAGGGCTAGCAGAGAAGGACATGTATTTCTCACAGGACTATTCTTCATTGATGGAAAATAATATTATTTAATTCCTTCATCCAAATCCCATTGAATTGAAAGGGAGGATCAAGGCCCAAGAAGATGAAAGGAGGGGAAAAGCATTACTGCAAGGTTAACATTCCAGGACCTAGGGGCTAAAATAGTTTATTGCAACATCTTCAGGTTTTGGACATAATCCAGCTCCCATGAATATCAGTAGAAAGGATTTGTTGTCTTTTTCTGTTTCACTAAATGTTGCATCAAGCCACATCAAAATATTATTCTCTATGAGCCAAGTTGTTTCCCAGAGTTCTAACATTTAAAATGTTTAACAATACAAGCAATAAAAGGGGGAGAGACACAGAAGGGAACATGTCAGGGTCAAGATCCTGTTAGTTGCCAGAGAGTCCTTTGGCATCATGACCAATGAAACATGCTGGAGGAACCAACTGTGTCTGGGTCTGGGATGGAGGAAAAAAAAAGCTACACATAAAAAAAACCCCTAAGGGCCTGTACATGGCTTCTTAAAAAGAAATCTCTTTGGGTCAACTGGGTGTTACAGAGGCTTTTTCAAGGTTTATTTTTCTAGACATCTTCCTAAGCACATGCAATATTTAGAAATATTCCTCTTTTCCAAGACAGCGAGACTTATGCTTCTATACCCCCCACATCTTTCAGGTTGTCTTGAGACAACACTTGGGGCTTTGTAATTTCCTAGGTATTTTTAGAATAAATATTTTCATTTTTGCTGTCAATCTTCAGCTTTTTCACTTGGAATGTGATTAAGTATAACCTTAGCCTTCACTCCTGCAACCCCCTGAGCACACTGACAGGCCTTCTGAGCTTCTAGGGTTTATTTCACATTTCACAGTAAGCAAAATTCCTGTTTGGAAATGCGTTTCAGGGTGGTGATTCATTTGAGCTAATACATTTCCAAAGTAAAGACAAACGAAGCTCTGTTATTGATTTACCAAACTGGTGGTAGGAAGGCTCTGCAATGCATTTTCTTCTCACTTCTGTTCGTGTGAGGTGTAACTGAATCAGAATAATGTGAGAAAGGAAACTCATGCACTACTGTTTGAACCCATTAAAATGTGTCTTCATCAAGCCAATAAGTGAGTGGGAGAGACATTAAGAAGTAAAAGCATGGGAGGAAGGACATATGTTGAGACACATTTTGAAAAGGGATGGAGCATTGTTTAGACAGAGAGCTACAAGAAGATTGTGCCAGATGGTAAGAGCGAAAGAGGAGAAGGCTTTGGCACCAGTAGTGGTGACATTTTGGGAAAGGAAGGGACTGAACAAGACTTGAGCAGAAAGAGTGGGAAGGGGACTGGAGAGGGAGCGAAGATTTGTGAGATAGTCTGGAGGGAATCCAAGGCGAGTTCGAAAGCGGAGAGGTCAGTTTGTACCTGGAAACTGAATATTTCAGGAAACACTTTTGAGCTATTCCTCGTGGGTGGGAATAAAATTGATAGTGTGTGTCTACTTATTCATAGGTTTGTTCAAATGAAAACAACATGGGTGGCTTTCTTTAATGCTTTTTTTTTTTCCCCAACCTAAATATAGATGCATTGCATTGCTATTTGATTAAATACATTAGCTGCTTAACTCTGAAATGATCAGAAATAAGTATAATTATATCTTCAAAGCCCATCAAAACATAGTTGGCATTTTGTTTCATTACTTTCTAATAAAGTCTTATTTTCTCATTCAAACAGAGCAGTGGTTGCTTTGTGCTAATGTGTTGTATTAGGAGTAGGTACGGAATTTTGAGTTTGATTTAGCCAGGGTGCTCAATTTGAGTTCATGAATTATAGATCATAAATGGAAAATGACTATTGAAATTTTGGGTTGAAGAAAAAGAAGGAAATCTTGGATTTAAAATATAAGCAGATGACAGTTAATGGATAGCAGCAAGAAGATGGAGCATAGGAGTATCTTAAAGAAAAACTAATTAGAAACATGATCGATGCAGGGAGAAAAAAAAAAGAGGGAACTGCAAGTGAATGATATTCAGGCAGAAAGATTTGGGTTTCTGGTCTTGATCATGATGTTCTCAGCAGTGTTACTCCTCTCATTTTAATTGAGCTACTCCCTTTTTAACAGGATAAGTCTGATCTGTCTCACACTATCCAATTTGTGCATGCAATCTATTTCTGTTCTTGATGAACACATTATGTGGGTTTTTTTTTTCCCCTCAACTTTTCCTTAATGGTAACTGAAAATATGCACATCTCATAGACTATAACCTCCTGATTTCCCTTCATTTATATTATTGATGGTGTAGCTGGCACCAAGGAAAAGACCAGGTTAGAAACAGCTTCCCATGGTGTGGGGTAAGGTAGCAGCTTGCAGTGAGACACGGTGCTGTTTGTTCTTGCAGGCTGAGTGATGTGATGCACTAGGTCTTCATCGGAGGAGTGCTGAATAAAAGAAGATTTATGTTCAAATCACATGCTTTAAATATTTCTGCTAAGTGCTAGTTTGCTCTTTGGTGTTTAGCCTGAAATTTAAAGCACTGAGGATTAAAAGGATTACAACATAATCTTAAATAATCCTAAGTGTCATTTACAGAGAGATGGTTGTAATAACTAAATAAAACCATGTTAAGGGATGGCAGTGTTGTCAGTCAGCAACTGGAACAGAAACAGTGCCTGTGTCACTTTGTTGTTCTCCTCTTGCCTTTTTTTGGCTTAGTTTGATATTGGGTAGGTGTGTTTTGATGTGAGTTATCAAAAAAGAAAATAACTTAATGGGCTGCTTTTCAGACAGTATTGATATGGCATTTGAAACACTAGTAACTAGGCGAATTTGCAGATTTTTTTCCCCATATTCCACATTTCCTACTTTTGCTAAACTTTTCAACTGGGTCTTATTCTTCCCCCTATTTTACTCAACCTCTACTCTAAGTCAAACAGCTTTTTCATTTGAAATTCAGCCCAGACTCCATGGAAGATGTGCTCTTGACCTCTGGATTTTTAATTCTGAGGATTCAAAGTCCTGTGGTTGTACACTATTTCCTTGAAGAGGTTTTGGGAGATTACACTCAGATAATTCAAAAAAGAAAAGGAAAAACAGGAGAGAGGTGAAAAGTACAAAAAAGGTCGCGAGCAGCATATTTATTAATCGATGAGGCTGCTTTGTTCTCTTAATAGCACCATTCATTTAACTAACAGGCATTTTTTTTGTTTCTTTAGTAATAATTTTACCCTGTTCACAGAGTTCACTTTTAGGAAGGTTTCATATGAGGAATTTCTGGAGTTCTATGGCTGGGCTCTTGCCACAGATGTGGTGTGATACCGTTTTGTGTTTCCATGCACCGCAGCTGTAAGGTTTGGGGTAACTCAATCCTACACTACTAAGAAGTGTAAGTGTATTTTACAAACAGAGAAAGCTGCATAAGACCTACAGTATTCGACCAGCAAGACAGCTGAAAGTACAACTGCACCTATGTGTAATATGAATTTATCTTGCAGCTGTTTCATATATAATAACGTTTATGGCGCTGATCCTGGCTAACTCCCTTGTCCTTGAAGCTCTCCAGCTTTGTCCAAGCGAGTAATCTGAATGATAAGCTATTTTGTTCTACATACTACAGGATCAGGATAGTGTCTGGATGCCTCTCAGGAATGGTTTAAGTCACTGCTTTTTGCCATGGGAGGGATCATTTTTGTTTCCACAATCTCTCTAGAGGAAGCACTGAGAGCACGACGTGGAGGGGCTTGGGTTGGGATTGGTATTTGGGTTTCTTTGTGTGATTTTGAACATAAATACTGCACAGAGGAGGGAAATGTAAAAAAGCACCTTGCAGTGTTGTGGTGGTCCTTATCAACAGCTGGAGCCTGTTCCCACCCAAATCCTATCCCAGGGTTAGTCCCATTTCCTGAGCCTGAGAGGGCTCTTGCTTTCACTCTGAGTTGTGCAGGAACCTTTGCTTTGAATCTGTTTGAGGGACCTCTTGTGATCTTAAAATACCATTTTGTCCACTTATGGACCTCACTGCTGTGTCTGGGGTTTAATTTCTATCCCAGAGGCCTGAATATGTTATTGCCTGATTAAAAGACTTGGCCACATCACACCATCATTAGGTGCTATCAGAAAGAGGTTATTTAATTAAAAAAACTTAAAATTATTTTTTTTTAGAAAAACACAGAACCAATAAATGGTTTTCATCTTCAAAAGAAGCGTGGCCAGCAGTTTGAGGGAGGTGGCTCCCCCACTTTGAGCACCTGGAGTTCCAGGACAAAGGGAAATTGTTTCCCATTGCCAGAGGGAAGTTTAGGTGGGATATCGGGAAAGAATTCTTCCCTGTGAGGGTGGGCAGGCCCTGGCACAGGTTGCTCAGGGAAGCTGTGGCTGCCCCTGGATCCTTGGAAGTGTCCAGGGCCAGGTTGGACAGGGCTTGGAGTGGAAGGTGTCCCTGCCCATGGAATGAGTCCAGTTAAGGTTCCTTCCAATCCAAACCATCCTCTGATTTGACATAAATACGCTTTTTATTCTTGTGAGAGGGAGATCTTGAACACAGCAATGTGGGACAGCCCCACAATTGTGGTTCTAGTTCTCTCTTCTAAGTGGCTTGTTAGTGACCTTACTGGCAAAATATTCAGTAAAACCTAATCAATGAATGCAGATAATCTTCTGCCTTCAACATGTCTGTTTTCTGTTATGACCTAAATCCAACAAAACCCATTAATGCTTTTTTATTTTTTTAATTAATTCAGTTGTCCTTTTCTTAATTTCTTTCATTTTTAGCATCTCTTAAGTTTTATTGTATTTTTTGGTGGTCAAAACACAAAAGTAAGAGTGATAGTACATAGTGAAAGAGGAAAACCAGCCTTGATTGTGAGGAAAGTTTTGCAGAAAACAGAAAATTGTACATAATATACATTTTAAACTTTAAACAATTGAGAAGTCACTTTGGCTTCTAAAGACTTTAAAATTATATTTTAAGGTGATGAGGAGGAGAGACCTTTAGTGATCCTTGGCAATTTTATTTTTTGTTATTTATTTTTTATGTATGAAAAGGCAGATTTAACTGTAACCACCTGTGTTGACAACAGCTACTCTTGGGACCCAAGGTGGTTTTGAGGTGTTCATGGTTAGTAAAGAGCACAACAGGCAGGAAAATCAGCTGAGAAAGGAAAAGATTTTTATCTAATTGAGAAGTAAGAGCCTGGAGTACTCTGGAATCTACAGTTCTACCCTTGTTTCAGAGTGTTGGATGAGGAATGGTCATGCTTCTCTCACCAGTGTCTCTCTCTCTTTAATCTGGTGTTACTCCAGTTAGCCCAAAGAGAACATATGGCAAATGAACCAGAATTCAGATTTCTCAGTAATTGCTCAGTAATGGACACAGAAATTCTTTATGTGATTTATGTTCTAAGGAATATCAGGTAATAAAGTCAGTTTCACCCCCAAAAAAGTGACAGAGTGATACAAGCAAAGCTTTACACAAGGACAGGAACATACAAACTGTAGGTTCTTTGACTTAATTAGCATAGGAAACCTTAACAAAAATAATTTAAAAAAAATTTCTATAGCATAAACAAAAATATTTAAATATTCTGATATTTCAATATTCAAGCTATAATAAATTTGGAAATAGAGAAGCTATCAACAGGAGGGCACTGGACTGTGCTTTTAACAAGTTTGGGAAACTGAGTCTTCAACCTCTGTAAATAGAATTTCAAGGAAATTCTCTCTCCATTTAACCTCAGTAATGGGATTTAAAGGATTTCAAGGAACAGCAAGATTATTAATAAAAAGGACAAGCCAAGCGGTTAAGTTAGAGGTGCCACAAAATTATAGTTAAATTGTTTCTTTTACTTGTGGTTTCTAAGTCTTCTTTGGGGTAGCAGAAACCCCTCAGTTATGTCAAAAAGGCCTTGTGTATTTTGTGGCTACAGAATCAGAACATTACTATTATTATTATTATTGTTATTTAAAATCCTAATCACCACTTTTTAATGATGTGAAAAAGTTGTTACTTTTCAGCAATAGTCCACTCCTGATAAGCAATATTCTGTTAGAGTTGGCTTTATGAAATAAGATTAAAATTTCTCAAAAAAAAAAACTTTGGTTGACTTGTAGCTAAATATGCTATTACCTAGGCAGGTTTTTTTATTTTTTTCCATTATTGTCTTAAAAAAAATTCAGGAAAAAAGAATCTCTTGAAAAGTGTAACTTCAACAGCTCATGGAGGTCTTGGAAAGGCTTGAAAGCCTGGCTGGAGCAGAAGCTGCCCTGAGCAGGGTGCTGAGGTGCTGCTGGTCTGTGGCACTGCACATCCCCTCTGTGTGGTACCCACTGCAGGCCACGGCCTCCCAAAGTGCTGGAGAACTCCAAAATCCAATGGAAAAGCAAGCCTAAATGTTCCATGAAACCAGGCTGATTTTCAAAACTCACGATCTGTATTCCCCCAGTCCGGCATTACGTGTGTGCAGAAGCCAGTCTGCTAAAAGTGATGGTTATAATAGCTCAGTGTGCTTTTTAAGAGCCCATCTTTTGGCAAATCCAAGTGCTGATACGTGAGTGCCTGTGATAGGTACGGGAGTCTGCGTGTGCTCATACACATGTGCTTCTCAAGAAATTATCCGAATCACTTAGCCTGTGACAGCCACGCTTGCAGCTTTCACCAGTGCAGATGTTATTTGTCCATCAGAAAAGAAAATATTTATTTCAAGCCACAGGCATTTTCTGTGCTGCAGGAATAAGACATAGCAGCAGTTAATGCTTAATGTGCGTGTGACATAATTTTGTCAGGGACAGAAGCACGGCTGAGCACGAGGACCTGGACAAATCTGTGAGAGCAGAGGAGGCACCTTGTCATACAAGCCTACATGAGAAAGCAACCCGGGCAGCGTGACAGCGGAGCAGCTTATTCTTCCCATTGTGTTTCTTTTAGTTTTTTGATTTTTTGGCCGAATTCACAGAGGGTTGTGCAGTTGGGGAGGGGAGGAGGGGGCTCCCGCGATGTTATTTGGTTTCGCAGCTGAAGGAGCGAGCGGCGTTTGCAGCTCCCGCATGAGAAATGCGGCTGCAGCCTCTGCTGCATTATTCATAAACATATTGCTGCCATCTCGTGGGCAGCGCACGGGCGGGCAGGGATGGGAACAGGGATGGGAACAGGGATGGGAACAGGGATGGGAACAGTGGATACAGGCAGGGATGGGAACAGGGATGAGTGCAGTGGATACAGGCAGGGATGGGAACAGGGATGAGGGCAGTGGATGGACAGGGATGCACGAAGGGATGAGGGCAGTGGATGGACAAGGATGCAGGCAGGGATGTGAACAGGGATGAGGGCAGTGGATGGACAGGGATGCAGGCAGGGATGGGAACAGGGATGAGGGCAGTGGATGCAGTCAGGGATGTGAACAGGGATGAGGGCAGTGGATGAACAAGGATGCAGGCAGGGATGGGAACAGGGATGAGGGCAGTGGATGAACAAGGATGCAGGCAGGGATGGGAACAGGGATGAGGGCAGTGGATGAACAAGGATGCAGGCAGGGATGTGAACAGGGATGAGGGCAGTGAATGAACAAGGATGCAGGCAGGGATGAGAACAGGGATGAGGGCAGTGGATGCAGGCAGTGGAAGTAGGCAGGGATGTGAACAGCAATAAGGACAGGGAAGCTGAGCAGTAGATGCTGGCAGGGATGTGAACAGTGATGCAGGCAGGGATGCGGGCAGTGGAAGGGGGCAGGGATGCAGGCAGGGAAGTGGGTAGAAATGTGAACAGCAACGAGGACAGGGATGTGGGCAGTGAAGGCAACCCAGTCTGTGCCCACTGTGCCACCAAGGCTCTTCTTTCCCCCATGGACTCATCCTACAGGGCACTCTGTTGACACTGAGCATTTTAAAAACCTCTTTCAGCCAAAATCGGTGCCTGGTTGAGTAACTCAGACCAGTAGCTGCTCTAGAGGAAGGGCATGGGGGTTAGAACAGGTGGCCTTTCCCTTCCAACTCAAATTATCCTGTAATAAACATTTATTTAACTGGTTTCTGAACCAACTAATATTTATTTTCTTAAATGAATAAATCCCCATAGACCTGTGTTTTCTGATTTTTTCCTTAGGTAGTAAATTTATGTTTTTAAATAGTGATTCTCTTCTGATCAGCTGGTAGGGAAAAGGTAAATAGCTTCACAAGGACAAGGTGGTTCAAAATAAAATATGTAATGAGAATTATGGCTACAGATGGTCAGCAGGGTGAACTTGATAAAGCACCTCTGATCTGATTGTGGCCCTTGGTGCTGTGTTTTGTGCACCCAGGGAAAATGGTATTTTCTGACAATCAACAGCAGCAAGAAAAACGTAAGAAAAGCAAAAGAAGACTGGCTTTCCTGCTTCTTTAGTATTTTAAGGTTTAGTGCTTCTCCTAATGGAAAATAGTTAAATTAATTTAAAAGCATTATGATTTTTCTATTTTTTTTTAACTTAATATAAGCTAATATTAACCAAAAAAAAAAAAAAAAAGTATTTTGATAGGTGCCAAACCATTCCCTTAATTTATCAAACTCTTGGGGAGGAAAAAAAAAAGAGAAAAATGAATCCTAAATGAACTCACTCAGAGATAATCAAATCTGACTTGTTTACATGTTTGGTGCTGGTATTTCTGTATTCAGCCACTACTATTTTTAAAATCTTGGCGAAGCCACTTGACTCCATTTTTTTTGTGTTTCTCTTTAACGACTGAGGCAGATATTTGGAATTGGCTGGGCATGGCGAGCCTTGGCTGTCCTCTCTCTGAATTTGTGTGCAGAGGGATGCCAGAGGAGAGGTTTGGGATTCACATTTTTATTTTTTTTTGTGTGTAGGAGTGATTTCTTTCGGACAGGATGTTTTTTTGGATGCTTGAAGGTGTTATATAGGGACAATGGGAGTCAATTTAAATGCAAGGGGGGAGCAGGGCAGTGACCTGCCCTCTCTTTTAGATACAACACCTCTGGTTTTCAGCTGAGCAGGAATTCCTAAACTGTGATTCATGGACCACTAATGGCATGGGGAGACTTTTTTGAAATGGTAATGCAAGACCAGTCGGCCTGAGAAGACATTTAAGGTGGTTCCCAGATAAAAGGAAAACCCACAAGAGTGTTTTCCACCAGGGACCCTGACTTTTCAAACCTCCTCAAGTTTATTGATTTTGAGGATGCGCCTGCGATTGATCCCAGTTAGAGACTATTTTTATGTGGATTATGGAAGTTGTTAAAAATTTGAGATTGAGTTCAAGAGCTGGATTGCTTGAATTCTGAAGTGCTGAGGTTTTTTACTCTTAGGAGGTTTTATTGTTTGGGGTTTTTTTGTTGGTTTTGTATTTTTTTAATTAATTTATTTTTATTTTTACTTTCATAACCTTTGCTCTGATTTGCGGCAAAAAAAATTCCTAGGAATTTCAGCCACTACATCTGCAATTGCATCTGTAAAAGACAGTGATCCAACAAGTTTAACAAACATTTTCTTTGGCAAACAAAGTTGCAAGGAGGGGATGTGGTTTGTTTACCATTTCATTTAGAAATAGTCTATCAAACTTAAATTATCAGACAATTTTAACACTTAAAATCGACAGCACTTCAGTCAAACCCCATTTTTTTTGTCCTCATAATAGTCTTGATTGCTACAAATACATTATTTTAAATTTTAATATGCTTACAACCTAGAATGTGTTTAGCCTCCCTCGAGTCAGAGTTTGCAGGTAAATTGTCACAGATTGAACTTTAAACTAATTTTTCTGGAGGCAAAGTGTGCATTTGTATAGGTGAATTATTTGCATAAGAGCTCATTTTAATTTGGTAAAATGGGAGCCAATTACTGTGATTCTCTTAAGTAATAGAATAATTATTATTATTTTCTATTATTTGTACATAGTCATCACTAGGTGGAGGCATACTTTACATATTCTATTGAAAATGTCATCTGTTATGGACTGAGATGAATTGCACTGATCCTGCAGAGTTAAATGAATGATCCCATTTTTACCCTGGACTGTTGAAATAACCTGTTACCACCCATGCCCAACTCTCAAGCAGACTAAGCAAAATTGAGTTTCAACTATTGCTGCCACTGAAAAACAATTAAAAATGGATAATTTTTAACTGCATGCTGCCAAAAATGCCTTGAATTAATTCAGAAAAAATTGTTAATGTATGGTAAAGTTAAAAGGAGAAAACAAAGCAGGGGCCACAGAGCAAGAGGTTGAAAGGACAAATATCTATTTCTTTCAATGCCTCATCCTGCAGTGCTTAAATCAATGTGCAGTGGATTGGCTGGGTTTTTTAATTTCTCATTTTAGTTGTGGTAGAAAAGTCCATTCCCAGTCCATCTACATCTTCCTGATGGGGCTGCCTGTTACAGCCTGGGCATGCTGGATTTTGGCTGAGGGTCACAGGATTTGATGTTAATACACCAATTTCACCCAAACTCTCCTGATTCACACTGGAGGTAGAACATTCACATCTGTGCAGGTTTTGATAGCACTATGATGATGCTTCTTTCCTTAATTCACCTTTATGAGCTGATAGGGCTGGCTCTGTGTAGGGTGGTCCTTGGCTGGCACAGCCCAAGCCCTCTCTGAGAGGTCACAAAAGGAAACTTTTGGGTGTGAATGTGGGAATTTGAGATAAGAACTGTGTTTCTCTATATTTGGGATACTGTGTTAGGACTCTGCATCTTTTAATTCCCCCTGATTTTTACTGTTGGAGAAAGAAGAGTTATGGTGCATAGATTATGAAGAAAATATACACTTTATTCAGAAAATAGTCATTCCCATTTTTTTGGGGTATAAAACACATTGTTTTCTATAAAGGCTGAAAGAAGTGGGTTGAATACATTTTCACATCTTTGCCTTTTCAATATATTACAAGGAATGGAGTAAGGATTGTTGAGAGAGCTGTTCTGAGCTTTGCAGCTTCTCCTACACCCCCAAAATGCCACTGTGGCCATTGCTGTGACTCCCAACTTTGTCACCTGGCTTGGGATGCTCTGCCCCTAATGCCCTGAGCTCCTCCTTCCCCTGGGATTGAGCCAACATCTTCCACCCTGGGAACAGACCCTTCCATGAAGTCTGACAGACAGAGGTTTAAAAACACTGTAATACACCTGAAATATGCCCCCCTTGTGTTTGGTTTGTTGAATTTTTTTTTCCCTGTATATTCTTTTTTTTGAATGATTTGGAATCACACTTTTAATAATTATATCCACAATCTAAAATTAAATAAACATTGTGTTTAGAGCTCGAGGAATTGCCAACCAGCACTCGGGAAAGTATGTCCAGCAATTTATCAGCGTGTAGAAAATAATTATAGCAATATTTTGAAATGCATTGGTTGTAGTTTTGTTTTGATTTATAGAATGTAAATAATCAGTTTGGGTTCTTCTGTTTCAAATGACTTTTTTTTGAAGCAAGGCTTTTGAATAAGAGTCCCTCAAACCAAGCTGTTACTCCTGGGAAATTCTGTAGTGGTATGTTACTGGCATTTGAAAAATGCACACCTTCTGAGAAAAAACAGGAAAATTCTGTCAGACAGACTGATGGGAATTCCCAAGTTTGGAAATGCAAGTTCTGTTGGAAAACAATGGCAGCACAATTCAGCTAGGGCTGCAGTTGGAGTGAAAAGGAACATGTTTTCACCATTGCATACATTTTTCTTCTTTTTCTTCTTTTTTTTTTTTTTGTGTTTTGTTTTGTTTGGATTTTTTTGTTGTCATTCTGGAAACAAATATTCTACATGATCAGTTAAAAAGTGCAAAGTAAGGAAAGAGAGAGAGTAATGTGTGTTACAACATAACATAGGCTTTACCCAAGTAGAAAAGTGTGAAGAAATATGGTAAAATTGAATGTAAACAAAGAAATGGGGAGAATGAATGTGGGAGTGAAGAACTGTGTGCAGGCAGTGGGAAGAATGTAATCCAGTAGTAGAGATCAAAGGAAAGGAAGCCAATTTTTTTTCAAATATTCCATAATAACTTCAGTGCAGCAAGGTAAAGGATCCGAACCAAGGGTCAAAGCCCCACAAACGGGGGAGAGGAGAAAACATTGCGCGCGGCGAGGAGCGCGCAATTTATTGTCATTATTTTTGTTTAGGATCAATTATTCTCTCCATCTCCTGGCATTTCAGTACTCTTTTTATAATTACCAGCACTGCTTTCTCTCCCTCTCCTGCACGTCTCGCTCCCCCTTGCAGGCAACACTTCTCCTCTCGCGCAGATTTGAGGGGGTAGGAGGATCTCAGGGGTTCTTTGCAAGATGCTCGTTTCCCACTGCAGACTGTGGCATTGCCAGGACTCTTCAGGGGACTCTCTGCCAGCTATCCTTACAAGCTTGCAGAGGAGTGGGAGAAGATTTGCATACTGCCCAAGCAGGGCCAGATTTGAACCCCCCTCTCTGCTGAGTAGTTTGTTACGGAGTAAATAATGACACCAAAATCGCTGCAGCTTCTGCACTGGAGTAGTTGCTGTGCTGTGCCAAGATATTGGGGTCTGTCCCTTATTTTTCTCTCCCCAATCCTAAGATGCTCCTTTTTTATAATTCAAACAGAGATTTCTTTTCACCTGCATTCCCTCCGCTTCTAATTTTACCTTTCTCTGCTCTTGTTTTCTTTTCCATTTATTTGTATTTTAATAACATATTTTAAGCCATTTTTTTCTCCTGTTCTCAATGTGATGACAGTGTATCCTGATGGAAAGATAATAATGCCCAAGGAGGTTTTCTTTTATGAATTCTGCTGGTGTTACTTTCACATGCACAAATATATCATCTTGATTTCTAGCTCTGGGTCATTTCATTGCTCTTGTATGTCTTGCTACGAGATGTTTCCTGTAATTAAAAGATTAGGTTAAATAGATTATTTGTGCTGCCCTGTCTACATAAATGTTCTGTTTCTCTGCCTCAAGAAACTGGCTTTTGTGTTTTAAGGCAATGTTGTGTACATGGAGTTGCATCATGTCTCCTTTGTCTTTAAGCTGCTGATTTATTGGTAAGAGAAGCAATCAAACAAGACATTTACTGCCATAGCCTTGTAGGGTCAGTGAATTAACAGGTGCCAATAAGTTCTAAGGAAGTGTTTTAATCGTTTCTAAAGTATTTAATTAATGGACTTTCTTAGAGGCGTGGTGACAGAGCAGACATAAGGCTGATAAATATTTAATGCTTGTATCTAGGGAACTTTTTCTCCCTTTCATGTAATTTGAGGTGTTTACTAATGGAAAACAAAACCTAAATTGTTGTGTAGCATGCAATCAATAGCTAAGCTGCTATTAGATTGTCCAGGGTTTGGATACCTATCAGGAATTAATCTGCTTGTGCTGTGATATTCTGCATTTAGAGCTGGTTTTGTTTAGAGGGGATTTTGGAGCTGGGTTACATAGCTGGATATCTGTGCATTAGGCATCTATGTTAATACTTATGGGCGGTTTCAGATAGCCTCTATGAGCAAAATTTATTGAATATTTAGTGTGTGCATGGCTGTTTGCTTGGGCTGTCATAGTTTCAGCAACTTCCACTCACAGGGTGGTAGTAGAAAAAAGAATCCAGGTCCCAATGTCCTTGTTGCTGTATGCGGTGTTCAAAAAACTTTATTTAAACCATGGCACTGGAAATGTCATAATTATGCTTAAAAGTTTGAGAATATTTTTTACTTACAATAATTTGGGGTTTTTTCACCTTAGAGGAACATTTTCCTTCTTGCTACTTTCCTAAGTTTTCGTTCCTTTCACTCTTTAAAAAAAAAAGAAAAAGGAAAAATCAGCTGTGTATAAGCTGTCTTTGTTCTATTCCTATGAAAATAAAAAAAAAATTTTTTTTCTTCAATATCCCTACCTTAAGGAAGAAAGTTTGTGGTAGAGCAAGTGTGGCTCCATAATTAAAGACCTTTCCTTGCTTTCCCTTGCTGGTCTGAGTTTGTTAAGTCTCACTCTGCTGTTTGCTGTGGCAATGCAGAGCCTCTGGAAGGAATTGATTCCATCTCTTGCTGCAGTCAGCAGAGCTCTGATCCTCAATGCTCGAGCACACCAGGCTGTTTCCAGACACCTTTTGCCATTGTTAGTGCACGAGCAGACTGGTCATTGGGTTCTAAGAGTTAATTTTGCCCTGTCAGGAGGGAGAAGTTGTGGTGCTGCGGGACTGGGGACACGGCACTGACCAGCCAGTGCTCTCACTGGTGACTGCCTGTGAGCAGCTCAGCTCTGCTGATCATTTCTGATTATAATGACACGCTGCTGGAGTGACAAAAAAGCATTTAGGCAGTGCCCAGGCCTCTTGACTACAAATAAGAAAATTGTGATTTAGTGGCAACATTGTTTTATGAATCCCTGAGCTATTAATGAGGAAAAGGTGGAAAGATGTGGTGCCTGTTGCATCTGGGGAGGGAACAGGAAGCTTCCTTTGAAGTGGCTGATCCTGAGAGAATCACAAAAACAGCTTTCTGGAGGTGTCTCCCGTGTTGTCTAGTAGTTTGAACACACAGATCTATGGAAATGATGTGAGACATTCTTATCAGAATTCAGCTAATATATATTATATGCTACATACATTGTATAGTATATTCCACAGTGCACTTTTTTCCTTCCCTCACTTTTTAAACCCTTATTTTACCTGCTTTTCCTCTGTGTCTTTATTAATATAATTGCTATTTGAAGACATTTTATTAGGCATATATGATCTGTCTGTTTGTTAGGGCTAGGTTTGAAGTCATCCACGTTTTCTTTCCAGCACCGTAGCACATAGAGAAGGATTTGCTTATAATCAGTCAAGGCAAAATAATTGGAAATAGGAATAATAATACAGCAATGGGGCAAAATAATTGGAAACAGGAATAATAAAGTAGCAATGGCCAACGTATTTGTCAGCTGGCCTGCAATGGTTTTAGTTTTCCACTTGACTCAGTGAATGTGTACATGGCACGTGGGAGAAAGCAGGCATCTCTGTGAGTCTGATGTATGCAAACCTGGAGATGCAGTTACCACAAATGTTGATTAGATCTGCCGATGTAATTAAAAATACACATCTGCCTCTTTGAAAATGCAGCTCCATTCTTGGGTTTTTGGTTTTAGGCTTTCAGAGACAACTGTGCCAATCTGAGCAAGTCGAACAGTAACTTCGTTTGGACAAACTCTCACTTTGCTACTTTTTGTTCATAAATGCAGTTAACAAGTTCTTTTGTACTTCTTTGAGTGTTAATTGATGTAAACAAAGTCTGCATTTTATCTAATCCCACTGAAGCTTGTTAAAATTAGAGATGTGCCAAATTATTCCAAAGCAGGTTGTAAAGTAAGTGAACCATTAGATCCACTGGCTCACAAATGGCATAGACAATGTGTGCTCTGTTTGCTTCTTTTTCAGGGACTGTTTATGTCAGAACTTTCAAATGACAGGTTTTTTTGCATCTCTAACATTGTGTTTAGTTAATCTGTATGGCAGAAATATAGCACAAGCAGCAGGGCTGAGCGTGCCTAAAGCTATTCCTAGAAAAGTCCATATATACTCTCCTAATTGAGCATACCTAGCAATCAACTCTGCTAATTTCTATATCCAGCATTTTCTTTCTCACAGGAACATTTATTTGTTAGCATTTTCCCTTTGCAGGACTGGGATGTGCAAAATTGGTTCTTGCCCAATGTGTTATTTCAGAGATGGTAATCCAGCACACAGGGCTCTGTGCTAACCTCATTAAGCCTCCAGGCTACAGGGTGAGAACTTGGGCATCATGTCTATGGAAAAATGAGTGGGACTGATCTTTCTTCTTCTTCTTGTCCTTTCCTGGTAACTAGGCTGTCCTCAAAATCTGGTTGTTCAGGGCTGCTGTGATTCTGCTCTTCTCCACACCTTCATCTGCTCCTTTGCCTTCTGGAAAATTATTTTTTCCATCTCCTGCCTCCTCTAAAGACTTCAAGGTCTCTGGTATGCTGTGCTGGTACAGGACAATGCCCAGAGCTCTTGTGTCTGCACTATGAACAAAAAAATCTGCACTCCTGCTCCAGTCCTCACCCCCTTCCTGACTCAACACCATCGGGGTTCTCTCAAGTCTTCTGACATTTAACCATGAGGACAAGTTCAACATCTCCTCTAAGTCTTTTAAAGCTGGGTGTGATGTCTCCCCACTTAGACTTTCCCTACAGAGCCCTACTGATAGAGGTGATGGGTTTGTTCCATACATAATATAAGATGTATGAGTGGGGCCTTGTGTTAATAGGAGTAATAAACCCTTATAAAATAGGGAAAAAAAAATACCTCTCTGCCCGGTTTTCAAGTGTTGCTTCAAGTTGTAAATGACCACCAGGGATCAGTATCCTAGAACTGCATGTTTTTCAGCACCTCAGGGCAATTATTCCTACCAGAAGTTTGATTCTGAGCTGATAAATTGAGATATTGTGAACCAGGAACACTCACTGCTGCCTTCAAGGTGAAGGAGAACAAATCTATAAAGTGGTTAATACTGGGATTTTCCTTGACTTTGGGAACTGGTTAGAACAGCTGATGTACCCAATTAGGAACCAGATTCATAAACACCCTTACTGACCTAGTTGGCAGTGTTTTTAGTTTTTATTTTTGCTTAATCACCAGCGCTTTTTTCCAAACAAAAATTTCTTATGGGCAGTTTTTCTCCCAGGTAAAGCAGAGATAATCTGGTGAAGCATGTAAGAAAAGACAGATCTCCAAGATCAGTATATATAGATGTTAACTTTCATAATTCTCTGTTTTTTTCTAGCTGCCAGCACCAAAGTATCTAATCTTTCTAGCAAACAGGTGGCTCTTGCAGCATGCTTTACAATCAGTCAGACTTTGCCTCAGCCTAATTTGCTTAATCATATTAATTAATTACTTTTGTAAATGTCAGAAAAGTTCAGCAGACATTTTACTTTTTAAAAAGATTTTTGAAGATCTTTCTAGTAAATATGTAACTTTGAAATATCTGCAGTATTTTTACTGAAATTGCCTACTTACTCAGATTATTCATTACAAGTAAACTATTCAACTTTTTTTCTCAGTCTTTTCACTTAGCAAATTGACTTAGATTTCCTATGAATTTATTTCCTATTTTATCTCAGTTTAATTAGGTGATGCCAATCAATTTCATCCTATGATCTGTTCTGCTAGTTACAGTGTGGCATTTTTCCATTTAATATACCCTCTGATTGGAGAACAAAGTATTAATGGTAGGTAAGCACTATGGACTAGAAATTATTTGGGCTTTTCCCAAATGCCTTTTATTTGTGTATACCAAGATTTGTTTGCTGAAGAGAGGCAGATTTTTTTTTTATTTTTTATTTTTTTTTTTTTTTTTTTTTTTGGGCATTGGAGAATCCAGAAGTCAACTTTAAAGAAGAAAATGGAAACAATAACATGCCTCCTAAAGGTGGAACTCAGAGAGGTGTTGTAATCCTTGACCAGGGCTACTTGTTAACCAAAATGGTGACACTGTAGTCTTCACTTAATTAATAATATAAATGATGGGTTGAGAACATTTACAGAACAATGCTTGATAGTTTTGTGCAGGTTTGATTGTTTGGGTTTTTTTCATTTTTTTGAGCTGTATCTGTGGTGGCTGTTATGTGTTTTTTAGTAAGTCTCAGAACAGAGGTCAAAGCATAGGTGATGTTCAGAGAACCAAAATATTGAGACTTTATAGAACTCTGCAGTCACTGAGTCATAGCAGGCTTAGGTGAAATGAAGGAAAACAAATGCTCCTACCTCAAGAAGCCTTGGGGGAATCACTTGAAATAAAGCCTAATTGACTAACAAATCTACAAATGGTGCTTTTCCTTACATCTGACCATGTAGTGCACTTCCCATAATTTCTTTGTGCTAACACATTTTCTGGCTAATGGCCTCTGATGTGTGCAGTCAGGGTGTAGGAGATGTGCTCCAGATGTGCAGTGTAGGATCACTGTCCTGCAGCAAAAAGTCCTTCTGTTCCCATCTGTAACAGTATTTAACTTTGAACAGGGCAGTGATGGTTACAAAGAATTTGTAAATCCTCTTTTCTCTGGTACCTATGAAAGCCAGAGACTTTTATGTTAAAAATGAGTAAACATGAGAAGCTTAAAAAAACCCCAATTTTCTAACATGTTGTATCTTCAGGTTGGTCATCACCTCTTAACTGAAGGCCAAGCCAATAAAGCATTTGGTTTGCTCCTGCACCATGGGTGCTTCCAGCTTAGAACCCATCTTAAATTGTAAACCTTTGGGATTTCCCTGTTGCGCTGTTTTACTATTGAAGCTGCTCAAGCTACTTGTTTGGATAGGAGCTTCTAATTTCCCAGCTATGCATGGGGAAAGCAGACACTGTATAGAGCAAAAGGAAGCTGAACACAAGCACGAGGAGTTGTTTTAATTGTCTAGGAATTTGTCTCTCACTCTGAGATGGCTGTGTGTGGTATTTTTTTTTAATGAAACAAAATGAAGGTTGCACCACAACTTGGCCTTGTTGACTTTAAAGGGCACGAAATCTCACCAGCTCTTCAGTGAACGTGGGGTACATTTAAGCAGAAGAAGGCAGATTTTTGTGTGGATCTGGACCAATTGATGTTTTTTGGCAGAAACAATAGAAAACATATTACACTGTGTTTTTATGTTTGTTTCCTCACACTGTGTGGTTTTGTCTGGTTTCTCTGCAAGCAAGGTTCAAGCTGGCGAGCCACACAGTTTCCTTTTGATTTCTTTGTTGTTCGTTTATTGGAATTTGAGATTGGAAGCAGATACAGTGGATGCAAACCCGAGTGAGCCAAAATGTTTTCAGTCTGCCTGTGCAGCCCTGCTTGAAAGCTCAAGTCATTGAATTTTATACAGCAACGATATTAAGCTAATTCTTCCAACTCTTCTGGAATGTATATTTCCATTAGGATGGATGTATTCACATAAACTAGTTATTTTAATATTCTTCTGAACTGGAATGCAATTACTCACTCAAATTAGCCTTTCAAAATATTGACTAAAGGGGTTATGACATTCTGATCTTTCATGAGGCTATGGTCAAAAATTCAAAGTTTGTCAAGATTCAAGATGCAGGCACATGAAATGGAGTATAAATGCAGGTTATGTATACTCCATCTGCAGCAATAATATTTTAAAAACTTAATCAGTATAATACTGCTTGACAGAATAGCACAAGATAAACTAATATTTTCAGTTCAATTGCATAAAGGCAGTTTAAAAATAGGCCTTACCATTTGATCATGCATTATTTTCCCTATGAAAGAACATGTGGAAATAGTAAGAAATGATAATCCAACATAAAATATACAAATGTACAAATTTTATCCAAATGCTCCAGACAAGCAAATATGGCAACCAGTATAACATACTCTGCTTCTCACTAGTATGCTTTAAGCATCAGTTCTTAAGGGTTTTTTTAATGTTTAAATATATTTTATATACATTTAATCCACATAGGAGTCCAGATAAAGCACTGGGGCACCAATGCCTTCACATCTGAAGCTGTTCTTTAGCATCTGGCTCCCACCTGCCCACTTAACATAATTTCTCAACATCAAACACTGTTTTGCTCATCTCCAGACTTCAAAGCCTCAAAGAAAAGTCCTTGTGCTTCTCTAAGATCCTGCCATGGCCATCACTGGCACTGGCGGTGGCACTGGCACCATCACCCACATGGTGCGGGAGGGTGAGGGGGAGTGCTGAGACTCAATCCTTCCCCCCATGTACACATAGTGAGAAGTTCAGGATATTTTTCCTGGTTTATTTCCTTTAAGAGGACCAAAAAAGGCCCTTGTCATAGGTAAGAAGACCAGAGTGCTTGTTCTGGTGTCTGTCCCACTTTGTGTACTTATCCCACCTCCTCGTCCAGGCCACTTGCTGTGAGCAAAGGTGCTGAGCCTTACCTTTTGTGGGAATGTCCATCCTTCTGGCTCGAGACAGCTTTGCCAGTCTCCTCCCCTGGGTTTGTGAGTTGTGTTAAGGAGCTGTCTGGTTCAGTCAGGCTCATCCATCCCCAGGTTGTTGTACATGGAGCTGCTCTCACTTGGATCTTCCACTGCAAATTCACCATGTGCAATGGAATGGCCCTTCCTCAGCTTCCCAGGAGCTCAGGAACAGTCCTGGAAATGCAGAGGTGGTCAAAGGATAAAGAGAAGTTCCTATGGCCATTCTCTCTGAAGTGTATTTGCTCACATCACAGCCCTCCTTGGCACAGAATTCCTGAGCTCGAGCTCTCAATGCTCTTTCCCAGGTGGCACAAAAGCCATGTGATGGGGGGCACACCTGTCACACCTGCTGTGAGAATTAAAAACCTTTTGAATTAAAAATCTGTCTTTCAGAAACTAGACCCAGACTGTGAATATATGCAGAGTAAACAGGTCTCAGAGAACAGAAGCCGCAGGTAAATCATCTGGTTTGTGTTTTTTCTAGATATGCTGTGCTATGGAGGTGTTGCTCTTCCTTATTTTTGTAGCTTTCCTTTAACTCGTGGTGATTTACACATATTTAGATGTTGTTTTGTAATGAAAAATGTGTAATCCTCAAAAAATGTGGAAAGCAAAACTTTATTAAAAATGTTATACTTTACTGCATAAACTAATGTGTCAGGCAAATGATAAATATCAATGGTATTTTCAGAGCAAAAATACTTTAGATAAAGGGCAGAAACAAAGAAAATGTGTGTTGGGTGCATTAGAATGGGAGTGAATTAAGAATCTTTGGTAGCAGTTATTCTGCTAGTCCAAATAATGACTAATTACCACGGCAATCCTTATGTTCTGTGCCATACGGACCCCACCATTCTCACTCAAAAACACTAATGGCAAATATACATTGCAAACAGATGCCATGTGCACATATCATCTGAAAAGGCTTTTAGGAAAACAAGATTGCTGGTCTTTGGGTAGAAGCAGAGCAGTTGTGCTGCAGGATGGCAAAGCACCAGTGATTCCCATCCCACAAGACACTCCCCATCTGTGCCACCACTGCAGGAGGATTGGGGATGGAGTGAGGGAGAAAAGCCTGGCTCAGGTTTGAACACAAATCAGCCTCTCCAGGTACAGCTTTTCTGTGCCATGAGCACACCTGGGTCATGCCATATTGCATCTGAGCAGACTGAGATGCTTCTAGTTAGGTCCAAGCCTGTGTTGGTCCTCAGCTGGTGGGGAACAGCCTTGGAAACCAGGCAGCTGGATGGTTTGGGGGTCTCTCTCTGAGGTGTTGTCTGGAGAAAAGGTGTTTAAGGTCTTTCCAGTGCCAGAAATTAATTTCCCTCTATCTGTTTCAAGGTAACTTCTGCTCAGCTCAGTGTGTTGCTGGCTGGATCATGGATGTCCCAGACATCTGTGATCACCTTCAGGGAGTTCTGAACGAACAAATGAAAACTGCAGATTTGTAGCCCAGGAGTTGGTGCAGGTGCCCTGGGAACAAGGAGAAGGAGGAAAGGGCTGTGAATTACCAGAGCTGGTACCCTGGTACAGCCCTGGGATGGGCAGGTGCCCTGTGGATCAAAACTCCTGCTGGGCTGCAGCTGCTCCTGTAATCCCATCCTTCTGTCATTCCTGCAGAGGCTCAGTGCAGAGCTCTGAGTTCTATAATGAAGCACTCTTGGTGGGGAAATAGGCCTGTAGACAATACATATTGAAGTGCAAAGGACCATTATTTTCAGTAATTTGAAAATATGGGATTAAATTTTGGAAAGCAAGGGGCATCCATGCTTTTTAAAATACTTTGCTAGGAAAGAAAAGGAGAAAAGAAAGAAAGAAAAAGGAGAAAAGGGGACAAAAGAATATTTTGGCCTACAAATGATTTATCACTGCATTCTGGGTTTAACCATCATGAAATCTCACACGAAACAAATACAAATGTCTCTTTAGTCCTGATCCCAGAGATGTTGAGGCTTGGTCCACAGAGGCTTCCTAAGAGCTGAGCCTACTGAGCCCACTGTGGCCGGTGGCATAGCTCTGCCACTTGACACATCATAAGACAAACACGTCAGGGGAGAATTGATATGTTTGAAAATCAATCTGGGAGCAGCTTTCAGCATTAGCAAAGTTTCTTGCTGATATTCCTGCCATTTTGCCAGGTTGTGATTTTAGAAGGCTTGAGTTTATTCTCTTTTATAGGCATCCAATTCTAAAAAAAGTCCTTAATAATATGAAACTGTATCTCTGGTAAATGCTGATGGAAATAACTTCTAATAACTTTCCAATTAATTCTTACTGCCTGCTAGTATGTTGATGCAACCACTGCAGTGCTATGTATAACCCTGGCAATTCGCAATTCCTGAAGCATCATAAGATCTTGATTAATGAAACATAATTAATAACTTATCAGCTTTGATGGAGTAAACATCTGAAGGAAAAGGTGTATTTTCCTTAAAATATGAAATTTTCAAAGCACTGAAAGAGAAAGGCCTATTGTGACCCTGTAATTACATGAACTGATATCTTTAGGATATGAAAATATTTTAAAATCTGATCTCAGAATTCCTCCAGCTACCTGCCTCTCTGTCCTGCACATTAGTCCTATATTTTTATTGCCTTATTGCTCTTCTGCTTGCCCCTTCAGAATCATGCTTATGTTACACATTCCTCTAGACAGTCTTTCACACTTCATAAGGCTCTGAACTACCATTAATTAGGAGGCATTTCCTCCTGAAAGTCCCCTACGTCTCTCTGATGGTGCATGAAGAGAGAGATATATCCTCACCAAATGAATAGTTTCTCCCTGTTGGTCATTATCCCTGTGGGACAGTGAAATCTGTCCTGGTGTCACTGGCCATGGGCACATAGAGTGAGCTTACAGAAATTGTTTGTCCAGAGGTACAGAGGTGTTCATTTTTTGTATGAGTTTACATATGGAATGTCTGTGCTCAGTCAAGCCCTGCCCATAATACTTACAACTGCAATAATCTCTCCAATTATTTTTTTTCAGCAAATCCCATTATTTATATTTCAAGTTTAGCCTTTTTTTTTTATAAAAGGCACAACAGTGAATATGACATGTTATTATTTTCAATGCATTCAGTGCTTAAGCTGCATTATTTTTTTCTTTTTTTTTTTTTTCCTGGCTTAACTTCTGTGTGAAAACAGTGCTGGATAATTTACATTATTAATACTTTTTTTAATGCTTCTCTGTATGAGGGAAAAGCACCTGGCCTCATCAGTTTATGCATAGGCTAAAACCCAATGTGGAAAGCTCAGAGTTCCTTTTGTAAAGCTCAAAGACATTAATCTATGTTATGTGTACTCGGATACTTGGGAATCTTTTCTATCTCTCCCCCAGGGCCTTACAGGTCATTTTCCATGTATATCTTAGTGGGACTGTTCAGCACCGTGTCCATTCCATCTACCTCCAACTTCACCTGAAGGGCAAAATCCTTAAGATCTTGACACAATACTGATAAATACATGGAATTATTAAAGTTGCCATCTCAGCAGAATAGGATTGCTGCCGCCTTTGTTCTCCGGGGAATACATATTTCACCCAGTAGCAAGACACCCAACTGCTGCAACAATCAAAACTCTCTGAAATGCCTTTAAGCTAATCATCTTTGAACATAAGCCTTTGTTGTTAAATCAGGGACCTTCTAGATGCAAGGCAGAGAAACCTTTTTTGTTTTTTCTCCACCTTGCACAAAACAGCTTTAAGCCTGTCACCGCTGACAGTAAGGTTCAGTGATCTGTCAACATTCACCCCTGATAAAGACAGTGAGAGAAATCCGTGGCTCTGGAGAGTTCAGTAGAGACCAAACAGTATGTTTGCAAAAGAGCATTTTTATATGTTTTCTTGTGACAGCACTAGTTTAACAGAAAATAGTTGGAGTGTGCCAAAAAAAAAAAAAAAAAAAAAAAGGGTAAAAGAGAAAGAAAAGAAAAAAATAGAAAAAAAGACAGAAGTAGTAAGTTAGGCTAGCATGACATGATGGATCTGGGCTATGACAAACAGAATTGGAAAAAAACTTCCCTAGGGACCAACTATAGCAGGTTTGCTGAATTGTATTTCTTGATTTCTTACTGTGCAACAGTGCTTTTTAGTGTTAGATTGACTAGGCTTCAGAATATTTTTAAAATTGTACAAATCAAAATCCATGTAGCTTAAAAATGAAAGATGTAAAAGGTTTAGGAGTTTGATGTATTGAAAGGCATTCTGTATTCCCTCATGTGAGTATTAAATGTACACTTTGTCTGTTTGATGAATTTTAAATCTTTGTGGATTGCAACAACCACCGCAGCAGTTTAAGGGGTATAAACCTTGTCTGAAGGAAAATGGAAAGGATGTGCACTGGTGAGGCTTCAAACTAAGCTATTCTTCAGTTTTCCTGGTTTTCCTAGGTGCTGCAATCCAATTTATAGTGAGCTAAGTAAGAGCACTTGGGGAAAAAATTTTGAAATATTCTTCTTGGAACAAACTAATCCTGACTACATTAAATGCAGGGAGTTTTCATCTTGTTTTAATTTTAGTGCAATATGAAAAAAAAACAAGGAGATATTTATGATGAAAGGACAGGCTGAAGGGATCAGAATATTTTGGAATAATAAATGCCTTTATTCAAACCTACTGTCATGTCAAACAAGGGTCTTGCTTGGTGACAAGCAAAGTGAGGACAAAAGGCTTTAGGGGCTTGAAAAATGACATTAGATGACATTGATCTCAAAACCTCTGGTTTCTAGGTACATCAACAGAGAGCTGGCACAGCAGGCCAGCAACACAAGGCGTGTTTTACTGGGTCCTGTCATCCCTCTCAATTCAATTCTGCCTCCTGGTGATGGAAATCTCCCCATCCACCATGGCAGCATTTTCATAATACAAAGTACTTGTGGAAAAACCAAACATTAAGACATGAAATGATAGTTATGAAATATAAACAAAATATTGTATCTGTGCTTTAATTGGCATGGATTTGGATGTGTGTTTTGTGTGTATTTCAACTTCAAGGGACAATATGGAGTTGTTTGGGAGGGACAGCTGGATTGGTAAGAGTAGAGGGTAAGTAAAAGTAAGGAAGATCAACCCAAGCCCTTTTGTGACTTTGTTTTTTCAAATCAGAATAAATTAGTTCCCATTTCCTTGCTCCTCTTCAGAAGTTACCTTTCCTTTCTGCTCCAATATTTAAATGTTCACCCCTGCTTGAGGTTCTGTTATTAAATTTTGAATGCTCTGGAGATTTTGAAAAAGAGCTCCTGACTGAAAAAGAGCTCTTTTTGAACTCATGTCTTGAGTTTTCTGACAAAAAATTTTGTGATCACATGGGAATCTAATGGTAGGTGCAGAGCTGAGCCTGGAGATATATCAAGAGGTGGTGAATACGTACCTGTCACTATGGACATTAACTGATTATTCTTCAGAGCAATACCCAGGAAGGCTTCACTACATTTGTTTCCAATTGGGGAAATCAAAGAAAGTCAAGTAAATAGAAAGTCAAGAAACAAGTAAAACGTAAAGTTACTGTTCCTACATCCAAGGCCACGCAGCCCCTACAAGGCAATGAGGGTTTCTGTCTGCAGCTGAAGGAGCTGCTTTAGTTCGGTGTCTAAAAATGCATGAAAAAAACAGATAAATACACCAGCAAAAATTTTTAAGGGACATAAAAAGTCATCTCCTTTCCATGACCTTCCAGCCTGTATCATGAAAGGTCACCTGTGAGGCTAGAAGCAAATTCTGGACTCTGTGAGGGGGGATAGTGGTGCTGTTGCCAATTGCTTTGACTCGCATTATCAGCCATGGTACTGCCAATCACTCTGCTGATGCCTGTCAGGTTTCCACTGCTGCCAAGCAGAATGTAAAATTGACAGGGAATATTACAGTGCTCGTCAAAAACTGCGAGATACCTCTGCCTTGGGGAGAGCAGGCACCTGTGGTTGCAGATAAGGATCAAGGCTCGGGAACACTTCGTTGCTCCCTTTACATTTTTTGAAACTTAATAATTTTAGAAGTGAAGTGCACAGTTCGCCCATATTGAGATTCTGATTATGAAATTGATATTTCCACAGATTGAGCTAACATCCAATATGCTTTTCAATGCAAGCCTTAAGCAGAGATGTGAAATAAAATCAAAATGGGATTAAATTTTTGACAGTGGGAACAATACTTGTTAATTCTGTAGTCTAAAGTTTTGAGTGGCTGATCAGTATCTTTTTATAATATGTACTGTGGTCAGTTCCAAAAATCTGTCTACATGTTTCTTTTCTATTTGACATGGTTTCTCCAATTTCAAGAAGTTCTTTTCTACCTATTGCTGTATTCTTGGGTCTTACTGCACAAACCCAGGGTTTGCATTTGTACAGCAGTCTAAAGTGTGGTTCATTAATCATCTGTAAAGTGTAGGGTTTCGCAAATGTAATATACACAAAAACTACAGCCAGCTGGACATCTGGGTTTCCAACAGGACAATGACATGCCAGGAATGCTTTACTATTACAACCTGACACTAGGTTTTCTGCTGAACAGAGAAGACTCATGAATACATTCAAGAGAAGTCAATAGCTTGCACTGCTATTGAGAATTATTTAATTAAATCTGGAAGCTTTCGAGGAAGCCATAAAAATGAGGTTAATATGTCAGACTAATAAATTCTATATAATTAAGCTCCCCAAATATAGAAATTTCAGCATATGATGCTAAACATATCACAGTAGGGACATCAATTTATTTAATCTTAACATTGTTGCATTGTCTCCATGAACTTCCATTGGTGTCACAATAAGATTATTATGACAGCACCATTAAGCCCCATTCAAATGAATGGGGAATTAGTGTCATGATGGAAACAGCTGCAGCTAAGAGCTGCTGTCTATGATCAGCAGTTATTTTCAAAAAGTCAGATATTTTGCTATTACAATTATATTTTCTCTTTAAATACATATATTGCGCAAGGAAGAAACCTGCGTGTTCAAGGCACGGTGAAACTCAACACAGCAAAATGCAAATTGTGTGGCTATTTAATTTAATCCACAAAATCTTCACTGTTCCAGCTCCACTTGTACATTTTTCCTAATGTGTGAAGTCTTCACTGAACAGACATATTGCTAGATTTTAGGACTGTCAGTCGATAACTTGTATGTTGTCAAGAATCTCTGCCTAGTCCTTTGTCCATGTTCCTCTTCCCAGAGGACGGAGAATAAAAGACTTTTTGTCAATCACAGCGGACAGACAAGGGCAGGATTGGGATCATACCAGTGACAAGAAGAAGTGAATTTAATGACTCAGAAGACAGAGTACTCTGAGCTCTTTCTTTTATACCTGTCCACCTTTTGCCACCTCAGACTCCATTTGCCTTTCCATGTGCTGCTCTAGCATGTTGAGAGAACATTTGCACTGAAAGCTCCCATCTCTTAGCATTGCATATCACAAGTTTTCTTAAATTCTCATGGATTCAATAGCAACTTTACAATTTGAAACTCTTCAAACAGGTTTTCTCTTACATATTAAACACTGAGATCTCTGCAAATTTGCAAAGAAACTTATTTAGATTTGTGGTGATATGTTCCACTTATATTCTGCTGTTTAATAGAAAATGAAAATATTTTATTGATAATGCCAAAAAGAAAGTTGAGAGCTCTTTATGCAAAGATGCATGTCTGAAGCATATCTGTCCATATCTAAAAGATAATTCTCCATGCTTTCCAGGGCAGATTTAGTTAAGGCTGCATGTTTCAGGACTAAAGTAAAAGGCTTGAAATATTTAATATTTTTAAGCTCTAGGCTGGGGGTGTCACAGAACGGCTGTTTGGAAATCCATGTTGGTTTATGTTTAATATTATAACTAGCTATTTGAATGACATCAGTCTTACGGATTTTTAGTGGTGTTTTAGCAGAATAATTGTTTTTCTTCATCATGAAGACTTCAACTTTTAAATTAAGTAGTTGGAAATACTTGGTACCTGTGTGCCAGTTCCCATCCTGTCCTGAAGATCTCAGAGATTACAGTGGTAATACACAGTTTCATGGTAAAACCTTTTTCTCCTCGTGCAAGGAATTTGCCCTGTCAGTCATCACCTATGTAAATCCTTTCTCACACATCCAACTTGCTGCAGTTCTGCATCCTGCACTTCAAATAGTTCAGATTGCTGAAACTTGGGAGGTCAGTTCAATCATTCCTGCTGTGCTCCTAGGAGAAAACCAGTAACGTGAGATTTCCAGTCCTGTCCCGGGGCCTTGGGGAACAACGGCTCCTCTGTGTCAATGGAAAGTAAGCACCTGTTGTAAACAAATTAAATGCTGTTTTTAAAAAACACAAATATTAATACCTGCCAAAATTGTGCCAATCAAAGGGAACCAGTTGGTAGCAGAAAGTACAATAGAGGATATGTTCTGAGTAGGTATGCTGTGTATCTCTGGTGCAAGCATTCTTTGATGAAAAGGCAGCTTGTTCGGGACACCTAGATTGAATTTCGTGTAAGGCAGCTGCTTTGGAGAATATAAGATATTTCTTTCAGCCACCTGTTTCCTTTTATTGTGTTAGCATTTGAGTTTGTTAGGACAGCCCATGTGAGGAGATAAGGCAGAGTTGCTGTATTTTGTTTAGAAGGGCATACTTTTTCATGCTTTTCAATATTAGTGGGAGTTCAGCAGGGCAGCCCCGTGTGAGTTGAATGTAAAAGCTCCTTTTGTTCCAAGATTCAGTTATTTGTGGGTGTGTGTCCTTGCTTTGACATTGGAAAAGAGTTAAAATAATTGTATCTTTGCAAAAACTTGCACAACAGAAGGGGAGAGGGAGGGGGGGAATCTACACTTTACAGTAGAGGAGTATCCAGCAATGATCTTCATCCCAGCACTGCATTTTGCTTATGTGTTGTGTGGCACTTTGTACCAAAACTGATTATTTATCTTCTTATATTTGATATATTTTGATAGATTCTGTGAGATGGTGAGGCCCTGGCACAGGGTGCCCAGGGAAGCTGTGGCTGTCCCTGGATCCCTGGCAGTGCCCAAGGCCAGGTTGGACACTGGGGCTTGGAGCAACCTGGGACAGTGGATGGTGTCCCTGCCATGGAAGGGGTGGCACTGGATGATCTCATTTCCCTTCCAATCAAAACCATTTTATGATTCTATGATAATTTTTCCCTCAGGCTGCCTTGTTAAATCCTCATTTCGGGTGTTTTGTAAGAGCAGAACAAGTGCTCAGTGTGAGGACTGGGGCTGAGTCAGTGTGCCAGTGGTTGTGACAAAGGAGCTCAAAATGCTGCACAAACACCTGTGTAGCTGCAAATAGAAATTCTTCTAGTTTTGATAACTCGAGGAATGTTTGACAATTGTCCCCAGAATGTTAGACAGAGAAGTAGTTAAACCATATTTCCTTCTTTGTAGGAATATTCGGATACATTACGGAAGTGTTCTGAGGCAGGAGAATTGCTGAGAGTAGAATAACATTCAAATTCCAGTGAAAACAGTCCTGCCATGTACATCACAATTCAGTATACTGGGAGAAGATTAAATGTTAACTATTTGTTTAAGTGTTGTTCACATTAATTTTCCAAAACAACAAAAATACCCACCATAACAAAATGGGAATGTTGCAACATGATTGAAGTTACTTTTATAAGGGTACCTGATCCCTGTTGACTGACACAATAATGTCTTCTGACTGAATTATTGCTCATTACCTTAAAAAAATATAATCTCTGCCAAATAAACAACTGGAATAGAGAATAATTTATTTTCTCAAATTATTTTTAATGCTTTAAAAAGCCCAGAGCCCTTCCCTCTACTGCTTTTGATTCTTGATAAAATCATGCAAACACAGCCAGTTTGATGCTATTTTTTTGTTTACAGTATTGCTGTGTTGTTTTGGTTAACAGAATGAAAAACAGCACAGTTAGACTACAAGTAAAAATGTTTTATTCTTAGTTTGTTTCATCAATAAAAGCTGACATTTTTGCAAGAAAGATGTTATACTATTGGAATTAACTCTTAGTCAATTGTAAATAATTGTATTATATTGGTATGTTATCATGAAGATTAGAAATCATTTCCTACAGAATCATGTTCCTGCTTTCTCAGCACTGTTTCAATTGAAAGGAATTTGAATGAAGTGCATCTCATTACTAACATAAAGTAGATGGAGCTTGAATAATTTTTATATTTATTTTCCATAGATAGCTATTACATTTCTTATCCTATCCATCCAAATTTTACAAAATAAATTGTTTTAATCTGTTTTTTGGAGAGAAGCAATGAATTTGTTTTTGCAGAAGTAATACATCTGAATATATTGTAATATGCATAAAAATCTGTTAACACAGTTATTTATACAAAAAGTGTAGCTGCCTTACCTTTGATTTAATTTACATACTTTATTTGCCTTCTGACAAGTTCTTCCCTTGCCTTTTTTTATTTATGTGCCAAAAATATGTCTTTTCAGATAAGTCAACTAAAACTTTAATGTATTGTATATTTTAAAACTACATAAAATGTTTTATGCATTCGCTAGTTTTTTTCCCCCAAGCATTTGTTAAAGGTGATGCTATATCAAGATTAGACATGTTTTACCACTGATAACAGTATAATGACATTGTATTTCTTAAATATTATGAGCAAATAGATGTGTTCTATTTTAAAGCTGAAGCTGACATTTAGGTTGAATTATCAAGCATTTAAAAAAAATAAAGAAGGGGAAAAAAAATCTTTATTACACAAAGGTCAAAACCCTGGCAGCCTTCCTTTTTTCTTTTTTTTTAAATATCAGAATTCAGGCCCACACCCTGAGAAAGAATTTGATGCATTTACTTTAAGTATGTGAAAGATGTGAGCGACATAATTATTTTTCCATTCAAATGTGGAAAACAATAAAAGTTTCCCATATGTAGTTCATAGGCTGTAACTCACATCACTCAGCACTAAAGCAATAAGCAATAGAGTGTTGATACAAAGAGCTCCAACTCTGGAAATATCAGCTTAACCCTTGCTGGTCTTTCCCTGCACTTTGCTACTGTAAACATGGTTTGAATTTACATAAGCCACCATTCATATTCTTGCGAGTTCATAATATAAATAATGCAGAAAATCTCATTCACTTCCCTAAATTATGCTAGTCATTACAGATGATTCATGTAAGTATTAATCTCTTGGATGTGGCAGAAAACCAGGGAGGAGAAACTACCTATCATATCATTTGCAGTTAAGAACCTGCTGTGTATCTCTGAGCTTTGCTGGAAATGCTTGGCGGTAATTGGGTGTGCATCTTTCCACTCTCCTGTAATCCAAGTGGCAATTCGGGTTTCTCTGTGATTTCCTCATGCTAGAATATGCAGTTTGTGGAAAAATGCTAAAGGAACAGCACGCCTGGGGGGGCAGGGTGATGTCCTGCAGGCAAGTTTGAGGAAAACAGCCACAAATCTCTTTATTTGTTGCAGCAGGATGTGTGATCAGGAGATAGACTGGGAAAGCAAGTACTTAAATCATAGAGTCACAGAATCCTAGAATGTCTTGGGTTGCAAGGGACCTTAAAATCCACCCAGTTTCATCCTCCGCTATGGGAAGAGGGTGACACCTTCCACTAGATCAGGTTGCTCCAAGCCCCATCCAGCCTGGCCTTGAACACTTCCAAGGCTGGGGCTGCCAAAAAGTCAGTATTTGTCTTCTAAGACAATTTTAGTGCAAATTGATTTATGTCCCTGAAGGCTAGCTCTAAAATTTCTGGCTGCCTCTTACATTGGAAAATCTTGGCATAACAGAGACTCGTATGTGCTCAGTATTAGCTTTATAACTCATTTTTTGGGGAGTAATGGACCACGAGAAAGGTCATTGACCATTTTCTTTACATTTCCACACCTTTGGCTTTCTCCTTCATTCCCTTCAATGTGTGATCTTCCTCTGAGATTCTGCACCCTTTCACCTTCCTGAAAAAATAAAGGGCTAAGGGCAAATTATTGAATTTAAACAGTTGAATGTCATAAAAAATATGGGCTGGAGCCATAACCTTGATGTTTGTGAGTGAATTCTTGCAAGATGTTCTCCAGGACAGGGCAAGTAGTGACTGATAGAAGAAATCAGCTGTTGAAACCAGGCTCCAAAGGGGGCAGGGAAAGGGGTAGGAGAAGCATCAAGGCACAGCAAGGAGCAAACACATAACTGAGCATTTCTCTGCAAAGCTCAGAAAAGTGGAGAAAGACACTAGGAAATATATTGCAGTCATTAGTCATATATATTAGGAGTTGGACATTTATACCTGATGTTCATTAATAGCTGATGGATATATATAATACATTGCTGGGCAATTATATTTAAAATGCTTTAAAAAGATACCCCTTTTTTTTTAAAGAGACAGAAGTGCCATTAAAACTTTGGTTTTGCTAGTAGAAAATGACTCCAACTATGGAGCCATTAAAAGCAGTCTTTAAAGCCACTTTTTGTGCAGTGGGTTTGCAATTTTGACCATCCAGCCATATTCCAGATTCTCCTTCAGCTCAGGAGTATGCCAGCTTCCAGGGAGAAGGGGGAGATGAACAAAGGTGGGGATTAGAAGAAAAAGATGGGAGCCATCCTGCTTTTAACACTACTGTGAAGAATCAGAAGTGTAAAATAGGAGTTTGGGGGGTTGTTGGCATTCATTCTCACCAAAGACTCAGGTATGGCACGTTCATGGGGTCTGTGCTGCTGCACAGATAGGACAGAGCTTTACAGGTAGATACCAGTAGTGTGCCTAGAAATTTGCATTTCAAAGATCTTGAGTATTTGAATACTCTTAAAGCAGAATAAAGACATTGATTGTAGTTTTTATTTAAGCCAATTCATAATATTTTTCTTGCATTTTCTCATGACACTGCATTTCAACTCGGTTTTGAAAGC
This sequence comes from Lonchura striata, assembly GCF_050655825.1. Classification (NCBI taxonomy): domain Eukaryota; kingdom Metazoa; phylum Chordata; class Aves; order Passeriformes; family Estrildidae; genus Lonchura; species Lonchura striata. The sequence goes on along the minus strand of NC_140709.1, from coordinate 4,363,147 downwards.
CTTAAAATTATTTTTTTTGTGTGTGTGTGAGAGCTTTTAGCTTAATTTTATGGATTATATAGCATTCTTCACTATGAAGTTTTAAAAGATACAAAAGAAAAACCTTGCTCAAATGTAGAAGTTATTTTTGCAGTAACGTATGTCATGATTTTTAAACATTCAGGCCTTTAAACTTTTTTTTTTATAGTGTATGTTCTTGCCAATCCCAGCACAGTTCTACAAAGTAAAATATTTGGCAGTGAATTCATATTAACAGATGGAACAAGAAATTAACACGTTTTTGCTTCGCTAATTCACAGTTCTTTTAATACGCTAATTCTAAATCACCTGTTCTGACTTTGACAGGCTACAGACACCTGTTTGGGGTAATATTCCACAGCTAATTATTACATGAGAAACTCAGTTTCCAACAAAAGGGTTTCTGTGTGAAATTGTCATAGTTAGCAAATTAGTAATACCAACTTTATACAAAAATAGCTTGCAGTTTTTAATTTACATGTGCTTAACCTTGCCTGCAGAACTGGGAGCAGTGGGGTGCAGGGGGCAGCCTCTCCCCAGCACACCAGAGGCTTGGTGCCTCCATCCCTCACCCTCCAGAGCTGGAAAGTTCCTCAGTAATTCCTGGTCCTTGCAGCTGAGTCAGGGATACCAGATCACGAGGAGCATGGTGCTGCTCACCAAAAACTAAAGAGGATGGCAAGAAGTTTCTCTGAAGGAGAAAACTTGGAGTAGTTTCCATTTCACCAGGACTGGCGTAGTTTTGAGTAAGGAAAGAAAAGAAAAAAATCTCTTTTTTTATTATTTTTTAACTGATAGCCCTGCTGCAACATAAAGACATTATAGTGCTGCTACACTTTGAGTTTGTGCTGTTTACCTCTATAAATCTGATACAGCAGTTTAGAACTGAGCTTCATTGTAGGATGTAATGTTTAAATATTGCCCCAAAAGCTGGCAGTGGATAATTTAATCCTATATCATTGAATGTGTTAGATTTTTTGGGTTTGTTTTTTTTTTATGTATCTGTGCCTGTCAGAAAAAAATACATGTTTTGTGGTTGCCTTTTTAGACGTTTATTACACTTCTGTCATAATGAGTCATCATGTTCGTATGGGGAAGGGAGGGGAGAAGTTATTCCCTGTCACTGCTCTTCTCCTCTGCTCTTTCACTCTTGACACCAGAGAGATGGTGCAGCTCCCAGCCTCTGTCCCAGCTGTGCACCAGTGTGGAGGCCAAGGGGAGTCTGTAGCACTAATCAACTTTGTGATAATGGTGGAAAACCCCAAATCTGGCATGGGAATGAGAGAATAAACAATGATGCTCTGTGCAATAGGATGAGAAAAAGTGTTCATTATGAGAGAAAAGTATGAAGATACAGCCACGTCTTACCACAAATTACAACATCTTAAAAAGCACCACTGGTACTGCCATGATCTCTATACTTTTTTTTCTCTACACCCTGAATTCTTTAAACACAAAATTAATCTAAAGTCCTTTGCTCATCTTGCTTTGAACTTTCCTTAATTCATCTCCAGCTGCTTTATCAGGAGTTTATCGATGGTAACTATGCCTTATTGCTCAACTGTAAGGTACAAACTACTCAGTGAATCTCTTTCCTTTGTTCTCTCTGCTTTTGATTCTTCCTTTCTGCTGTCTTTTCCCCACCTTTACATCTACTACTCCTTTTGTTTTCACAGCGTTTAACTGTCTTGTCAGATAATCTATTGCAAGCTGTGATACAAATCCCACAGCCTTAAAAATATCATTGTTATGATAAGCCTAATAAAAAGAATGCTGTTCAGAGGGAAAATTCAAAATTATCATTAGTCATCCTTGCTTAGCTGTGCTTCCTTCAGGGATCTGAGGCAGCAGGAGCTTCTAATGAAGCTGGACTCACACATGTGGCTGCTCCTTGCCATTCCTGAGTACCTTGATGCTGTAGAGGGACAGGGCATTTTGCTGCTGACTGAAGTTGTCTTTACTTTTCCTGTTCCCTGAGGAAAATGTGTAGAATCTATCAAATATTTTTTTCATGTTTGTGCCTATCCCTGCGTGTCTTTCTCCAAGAAAATAAATATAGGTAGGTCGGAGAATGTTAAACAGTCCTGGAGAAAAAAATGTGCAGGTTTACCTGCTATCCCAGTGAAATTATGCAAATACTTATAACAAAGGGAATGTAAGGATCTTATGACATCTCTGTCTCCTGAGTTAAATTAAGTTCATTTACACTCACTGTGATCATTCTTATTCTTTGGGAAACTGATTAAAATGAAGCTGCCTGGTACCTGGTGTGAGCATAGACTCTGTGACCATGTAACTCCTCTGATTAGTGGCAGCAGTTTGATATTCAAACAGTTTTACAGGAATAAATCAGGAAAAACACCATATAGTGAATAAAAGCCCCTTTAGAGATCGGTATAGGAGTGTAACTATTCTGATAAATGTGCAAACTGTTAAGTCTCAGACTCAGTGCTTAGTATTGTTTATATGGCTTAAAAAAATAAAGTAAAATTATCTATTTGCAATAATCTTTCACAGCTTGTCAGAGAGACAAGGTAGAATATCTATCATGCAATTTCTCTGCTTCTTTCTGTAGGACAAAAAATATTCTAAATACTGTATCCCTCTGTGAGCTAAGACACCCCACTAATTTTTAAGTGGACCACAGATCCTTTCTATCACCAAAACTATACTGAGGGTCTGCAGAAGTTGAGGCTGACACTTGTACTGGGGGGGATCTTTTCAGTTTTTGATGGTATTTGCATGAATAGCATTTCATTGCTAATGTCTGTGTCCTTAAATGACTCTTTCTTAGTGTATGACAGTAGTTTTCAGTTGTAGTTTCTGCATGCTGCTTTGTAAGACTTTGTTATTGCTTTAATCAGTTTCATTACACCTCGGTGTCTAGATCCTCTCCTTGTCAAAATATCATAGTCAGGCATTAACCATGGAATGATGATATGAATCTTAAGGCAGTAGGATCTGGCATTGATGCCGAGGGATTTCTGCTCTTCCACTTGTGCACTCACACGCTCCTGTCTTTTTCTTTTGGTTTTTTATGCCTGACCTAAGCAGAACTCCTTCTAGTTAAAGCTCTGTAAGAGAATTTGGCTCTTTGGTTCACAATGGATTTCTTAAGAATCCCAGTTAGCACATTTTGGTTTTGCTTATCTGACCCTGGAAAGCAACAGGACGTGAACCAGGGGGAAAAATGTCCCAATGAACAGCACCAGATGAGTGATGGCTTTGCCCACTGTGGCTGGGAAATCACTACCAAGTTGGTTGTTATAGACAGTGATTGATCCCTGCTCTTTCCACGGATGTGTGATAGATAAGGGAAATAGGCAAGTCTGGAAGAAGCTATTTTGTGCTCCTATTAACTGGAGGATTTTCAGCAGATGTCTTAATAGTTGGAAATCAGCAATAGTATATGGATTTATTTGTGTGCCATCTGAACCATTTGACTTGCCAGATGCATGTTGTTTAACAGCCTTTTGTACATCATTTTCAGAAGATAGTTCAGTAAGATTTTCTTTTATTGTGTGAAATAACCCATTTGTGGATAGCATTTCCTATTGTTAGGCTGTGTGTTGAAGAGACTAATCGGGTGCAGTCATTGCAGAGAAAAGGGGATATGCAAAACACGAGCCTGTGCACCAAGAGGCACAATAGGAACTTGTGATGAAGTCATCCTTTATATCCTTTTTGAACATCACACATTTTTCTGCTTTTTGGATGTCTTTTGCTTGGCAGTGATTTTATGCTTAGGTACTTAAAAGCCACTTTACTGCCTCAGTGTTTAGATTGTTTCAGTCATTCCTATCTTGTTACTGTCAACATTATCATACTCTAATATGGTTTAAATTATTTGCAGACATTTCAGCCCTCTACCTAACATGAAGATAGTTTCAGCTTTCTGTTGTTCTTGTTTGAAAGCGTATCTGAAAAGATAAATGAGATCTCAGCTCTTACCCTGACTTATATCATACAGCCCCTGCCAGTCACTCTGTGATTCCATGAGTGAGAAGTACAATTGATTAATCACTAAGAGCAAGTTTGGTTTATTGTTTTTAACTTTGATTACTCCCCAATGTATCAATGATACATATAAATTTCCCTGGTAATTTGGCTGTGTATGTGTTTAAAAGAAAATATTTTGGTATTTACTGTGGCCAGTAATGGTGATTCACTCAAAATTATTCAGATTTCAGTGGCAATTCCTGTAGTGATGTGTTAAATTCTGGGAATGGGTCCTTGTGTAGCAGAGAGAGTAGGAGCAAGGAAAAGAGATGGAAAGTTGTTAGATTAGACTGATGTTACAACTTCATAAAATTTAATTTGTCGATCAATTAACATCAAATACTACAGCAAGTCTATTTTTATGCACAAAAGCATCAATCAGAATCCATGGAAAAGAGTGGCCAAACAGTGATGAAGAAGCTCATCCAGCTTTTTTGGAAAATCTGCTGTGAACAGAGATGTAAATTACACTAAAAAGAAAAATATTTAAGGGAGACAAGATTACCAGGCTGAAGGTGCCTCATGACTCCACTTATGGGAGAAAAGTGCTGTCTACCAGTGGCAAAGGTCCCACTGGAATCTCGCTGCAGGAATGTGTAGGATGTACACTCAGCAACTCCAGCCACCAGATGGTAGACTCTGCTTACTGGTTAAGTCAGCTCTAGTGTCTGGTCACCAGTTGGCAGAAACAACAGTAGACAAATTACATCACCTTAGAATCACAAAGCACAATATCACTCCTGTATTTTGGTGCAAGTGTAAACCTCCTTTCAAATTTCTGCTAAAACACACACACACAAAAATGACCAGATCCCTGTCAATATTGCACAGCATCTATAAATATTCTCAGATGGAGTCCAAGAAGTAAAGTATATTTTTATTAGGCTGTTTATTATGTGAGTGGAATTAGCAAGAGACAGTTGGTGTAGAAAATTAATGAACTAGAGTTTCATGGCTGGAATTTACTCCAACCTGCCTTATGTTACCAGTAAAATTTGTTTGGGGAACCTCAACATACTCTTTAGGACACATTTGTCCATTTTGCCAAACGATCACACAACTGAGCACATTCTAATGGCATTCTCTGTTATATTTTAAATTCTCCTTTCATTGTGCAGAAACAAAATACATTGATAGAACACAAATGTTTGCATTTATAGAAGAATATTTTTTGAAAAAGCCTATGAATCATTTGCATGTGTGGGAGATACATATATATGGTCTAGAGTCATACCAAATATTTTAAAAGGGTAAAAAGGACTAATTGGACAAAATCTCAATGATTTTGTGCCTAGTAAGGTATGAACTGTAAAAGACAGCTGAAAACACTGGGCTTTGCAAAGAGAATGAAAACCATCTGTCAGAAATACTTTCCACAGATTCTATTCAGCCCAGCTATTAATTAAGTTATTTTGCATCACTACTTCCAAGAGCAGAACCGTCATTGCCAGGAGCAAACCCAAGGTGCACATGGGACCCTCCATGTCCAAGATGGTTGTGTTCCACCTCCTTACAGTGAACAAACGGGACAGAAGGGTCTCCCTCTGCGCATGGACGTACTTCCTCTGTCTCAGAGTCAAAGCTGCAGCTCTGATGGATTTTAGTTTGCAGCCTGAGAGGAAGAAAATGTTCATGTTGATACTCAGGTGTGTCCTGTCCCTGCCAGTGCCATGGGAAGGGGCGTGGTGTCCTCCAGAGCCACCTGAGGGAAGCGTGGCTGTGAACCACAGCCGCCTGCCCGGCTTTGCCAGTGGGTTTTCAGCTCAGTGTCTGACACACCAGTTGCCAAGAGACAGATCCAAGTTTCATTTAAATGAATGGGATTTTTTGGTTGCATTTGCTAGGCTTCAGTTCTGGCTTCACTTCTTTCAGTGCCACCAGCCTGAGTGCTCATCCTCCCTTGTAATGCCCTGCAGAGAGCCTCTGCCCTGGGCTCCTGCTGGACCTTTGTAGGTGGAAGAGGGAGATGGAATGGATGGTAGAACATGAAGGACAGTTTTCTGCTCTCTATTCTTTTTCACAGTGATGGATGGACCAGCTCTCTGTTTTGCAAATGGAGCTGTAAAGGAGGGTTTCTCACACCCATGGACATGACTTTGTGTCCCACGTAGCAATGTGCTCCTCTCTGCCCTCAATATCCCTTGCTCTGGGGCAGATGATGTGTGGAGCAGCAACTTCCATGCTGAACTACATAATGAAAGCTGTACAATTTCCCGTGAGAGAGAACTTTAATACTACTTAATTATTACAAAGGACTGACAGTCGTGGCGATTAACATGTTCAGAGGAAGGCAAGCATCCTTGCAATATAATTTCTGATTCTACTTAGTTCAGATCTTTCAGCGTCCCATTGTACCTGGTGCAGTCCTATGCAATTTTGTCTTCCAGTTCCTTGAACAAATGAGTTCTGTCCTAGGGCCACAATCTGAAAGTACAAAGTTCAGATCTCTGGAGTAGGCCCCAGCTTGGAGGAATAAAGTACTAAGAGTCACCTAATCTTCTTTGGCATGAAAAATTCAATTGAATGCCTGATAAAAAATTGCCTGTTAGCACCTCTAGTACTTTCTTCTGAATTCAGACTCCTGCATAAAAGTCCATCCTTTAATAAGTTGATTTTTCTACTTCTTATTCTGACTATTTTAGGAAGCATTACCCAGAGCTGCACAGAGTTAAATGACTGATTTGTTCAAAGCCTATTGAAAATTCTCAAACCTGTTACAAATCTGTTCGGGGTTTAGTTTAGCTTTTTGTTAAATCCACATTTTTCAACTTTAAACCTATGAATCAGAATGTCTAAAAAGCTGCAACTATAATCAGCAGTGGTGTTGGTGAGTGTGCAGGGGGGATATTTTAGCACCATGGTGTTGTGAACCATGCAGCTGAAATGTTTAGAGAAAGAAGACTTGGGAGTGTTATGTGGTCACTGCAGATTATTTCTCCCAAGACCAAGCAGGGAATGGCATGATACTGTGGAGAAATAAAGCCAGTTTTAAGTGCTCCAACAATTCTCTGTATTGTCGAGGCTGGAAGAGACTTCTTAGATCACCCAGCCCAAACATTAACCTAAGTCTGCCAGCTCCACCTCTAAACTATGTCCATAATCACCACATCTACACATTTTTTTAACACTTCCAGGGATGGTGATTCCACAGCTTCCCAGGTCAGCCAATTCCTGACCACCCTTTCAGTGAAGGAATTCAGTTAATTCCTTGCTGCCATGAATTGATCACCTCAAGTACCCAAACTTGCTCAGATATTGTTGGATTTGTGTGTATGTACATGGATGTCTACGAGGAGAGTTGAGCATGGGGGTTAAATTCGGGCACAATAACAAAGTTCCCTCTTCTAGAAGACTCCTAGTTTCATAGATTATAAAGAATCCAAAAATTCATCTTAAATCCTCTTCCTCTTAATCTCCTTCCAGGTATCTTTGCACTAATGAAGACCTACTGTTTCACACCACAAAACTTTAATGTTGATGAAAGCGACCAGGGACTTTAAATATGACTTTAAATATGTATAGGTAACATTCTTTTCACACAAAAACTTCAGATATATGGGTTTTTTTGGTAGAATACGTGCATATATTACTATACTCTGGAAGATTGTTAAAATCTTTGCTATGTGATCCACCTCTAGCAAATTATTTATGTCAGTAAATTTGATACTAGTGGAAACATTTACAGTTTTAAAAATTACAGTGGTGCCAAGAAATTCAGGGTGATTGGGAAGACATATCAAACTGAGAAAAAACAAAGAAATGTAAACAGTGATTGGTTTTTCTGGGTTATTTTGTTCCATTTCCTCTTGTAATTCCAACTACATATACCTAAGATATATTTATAAATGAGCACGTCTGCTTCAATTCTCCTTTTAGAGTGTGTACCAATATATTGTGTAAATAAGAGTTTTTGAAGCCATTAAGTGCTCCACCAAAGTAACAGGGCATTAGGTTACCCTTCATTCATTTGAAAACAATCAGGAGAAAATGCCACTTATCTTAAATGGTATTTGTCAGATTTTCTTCATCAAACCTGGTAAATACATATCTTTTGACATTTTGATGTATAATCATCAGTCTAGGGTAAACCTAAGTGACTGGGTTTTGGCCCATGAATAGCTTTCGTTCCTGTGTGACACTAAAATGTTGTGTTATGTTTTTTTTAAAAAAAGATATAATGAATATTCAAAATCAGTGTTACTCTCCATTGTGCCCACAGTAGGTCAAGTGTCATAACACAAAGAAAATATTCACTATGAAATCTAGAGGTTTTATGAATATTTCTGCATTGAATTTTTTTGCTTGGGATATGCTTTACAACTCTTGTCAATGAGAAATGTAAATTGTCAATTTTCATTTGAATTGACAAGTCTTTTAAAGGGAGATATTTTACTTTACAGATTCCTTGCATTCATAGGTGTTCATAAGGATTCACCCTTTGAACTTGCTCCCTACAATATCAGTGTTTTCATCCCCTGTCCTTATGTGCTGTGTAGTTTATTCCTCAATAAAACATTCAGCTCTACCACCTGACGACATGCATCTTTTGAATACATGATGAGGCTACATGGACCATCATTAGGATTGTTGTTTATGAATTTTTGACATTCAAAATTTGGGATGATTTGGTAACATTTTTGTAGCAGCTTCTTCTTTAACCGAGACCCAGGAGCTGCGTTTGGAGCATTGCCTTGCAGTCGTTTTAGAATCTGATGAGTATTTTAGTCACAGATTCCTGACTCAACCATTTGCCTGTGATCTGCTTAGACCTGTGGAAGTGCATCTGGGTTGGTTATGATTCACCTGCTCAGCAGCTTTTATTTTCAAACAAATACCTCAATATTCTAAGTCATTAGCAAAATTCTGTACAGTGAAACTACATGGAAAGATGGATATAAATTAGTTTATTCAGTCTTTTTTTTTTTCCTGTAAGGGAAAGAAATATGAATTTAGCTGTGGCCATTCCACCCCTGGAAGTGTCCAAGGCCAGGTTGGATGGGGGTTGGAGCAACCTGGTCTAGCTGAAGGTGTCCCTGCCCATGGCAGGGGTGCTGGAAACAAGATGGTCCTTTCCAACCCAAACTATTCTGGATATAACATGATTCTCAGAATGGATGGAATGGAGATAAGGGAAGGATTTTAGTTGCAGCTGAACAGGGAGATGAGGTTGGTTGTTTTAATAATTGTTTTTTGTGTACACATGGAGTTAGATGCACTTTGTTAATTTTCAGTTTCCTTTTCCCTCTGTTTCATCCTGGAGGGATTGAGAGGGAAGGTTTTATTTGGAGCTAACTTTGAGAAGTCTTTCTGGGCAGAGGGAGGAGTAGTGCAGTGCTGTTCCTGAGGGTGTGAAATAACTGGTGTCCTGCAGGTCAGTATGGGTCACACTTGCCCTAAGTAGGCAAGTCTGGCAGCTCTAAGGAGCAGCAGATTTACCCTGTGTGCGCAGAATTGTAACAGTGCACATGTGATCTTGGAAAATGCAAAAAGGGTTTTTTGTCTGTCCAGAATAACCTACACAGCCACGTTAGACTCAAAGGCTTCCTCATGACTGCAGGAACTTCAAACTGCTTGTAGGAAAAGGGCTTCTAAGAGTCACCAACCAAGCAGAAATTCTTGCTGATGGTAGGTAAACTGTGGGACAAATATCAAAACAAAGCATCCATTGACTTCCACTCACTCCCCAAGTTCTTCTCAACCAGCTGAACCCTGTTCTTGAGGATCTTTTGTTCTTCAGGTGCAACATGATGATATTCTCTCCAAGGCAGCCTTTCTTCCAGTGGCTCTCACCCAGTGCTTGTAGGGAGCATGGCTATAAGACAGCAGGTCATAAGCAAAAATGTTCTTTTGATAAGGATTATCAGAAAAAATAGCAGAATATTGAGAGTTTAGAGGGTCATTAATCTGGTATTGCACTATTGTGATTGCATTGCATATCTGCCTAAATTGATGACTTCAAGAAAGGCTACCAGTGTTTTGGATTATTTTAGATATGTTTTGTGGAAATCAGGCATGTTTTGTAGTCCACACATAAGCATACAGAGCTCCTCTGAGAAGAGGTAAGCATTGATGAGCACAGTAAAGAGAAGTTTCAAAGACCTCAGCTTGCTTTCCTGACTCATCTGAAGCAAGCAGTGAACTCAAGAGTATCTTTGTTTTAATAAAGGCTCTAATGATAAGAAGATCTCCAGATTTTCTGAAAAATAAGAAGGGTAATGTAGTATCTGGAGTCTGACCTAAGGTCTAAATTGTGATTCTAATGTTAATCATTATGAGACGTAGCTTCACACCTCATAAATCCAGGCAGCCTGTTTCAACTATCCTGTGCAATATTCAAATAAAGAGCAGTTTCACAAAGACATGCATCACTATAGATTCCCTTTTTGCACTTTTTCAAATTATGTTGCTGCTTTATACAAGCCACCTTTCAAAAGCTGTCTGCCAGAAAGCTCTAAAAATAATAGCACAGACGCTTGCAACAACAAATTGGCTACCTCACTTTTAGTGAATTGAATGTTCAAATGAAAAGGTTTTTACTTCCAAGTGTTTGAGGCATACCTTGAATATGTTACCAGGCTCAGATGTACTGGCTATAAAAATAAAGTGAAAGATAAAGGAGTTGTTTACATTCACTGTGATTACCATTTTTTAAAATATAAGGTTTATTGAAATGGAGGGTGGTGAAAAGAGACAGTTTGACTGGGTTAGCAATTGCCTATAGATGAGGCTTAAATATAGTCTGTGGTGGTTTTTAACTTGAAATTGTACTTTCTACATCCTCTCTGTGCATGCATATCTATGTGTACATGTAATTGTGTTGGCTGCCCTATATTTGAAGGTGGTTTTTTTCCATGCCATGTGCAGAAATGAGCATAAAGTTGTGTTGAGCAGAGATCATCTGTGCATATCTGCACAAGCAGAGTGTTCCTGCCTGGCTGTTTCCTATCAGCTGGAATGGAATCTGTCTCCAATAGGACCAGAGTAGCCCCAGGTTTCCACTATTTGCAGATCTCACTTGCTGATTTGTTGTCTTTGTGGCTGAGCAGGAATGGTTGCTTCGTTTTCAAAGCTGGAATTAATTTGGCAAATTCAGGTCTTTGAGGAAATGGTGTGATTGATACCTGCTTATCAGCCCTACATGTGGTACTTGTGTGGACCAATAGTGCTGACAACGTTGGTCAAAATATTTGTGAATGTCGTCAAAGATGCAAATGTACAGAGCCATTAAGGTTGGAAAAAACCTGTAAGAACATTGAATCCAACCATTATCTTTCTACTGCCATGCCTTCCAGTAAAATATATCCCTAAGCACCACATCTATTCATTTTTTGAATACTTCCAAGAGCAGTGATACCACCACTTCTCTGGGTAGTCTTTTCCAATGCCCAACTATCATTTCAGTGAAGAAATTATTCCTAATATTTTTAATTTAAACCTCCCCTGGTGCAACTTGAGGCTGTTTCCTCTCACTCTGTTGTTATTTGGGAAAAGAGACTGACCCGCCAGCTGGCTACACCATCCTATTAGAGATGTTGCAGAGAGTGAGAAGGTCCCACTTCAGCCTCCTTTTCTCCAGGCTGAACAATTCCAGATCCATCAGCCACTTCTTGCTCTTGCCTGCAAAGAGTAAAAAAAAAAAAAACCAACCATGAACATCTCGTCATGATACTGGATTTGTTTTTTGTCCAAACCTGTGAAAACACCTAAGTAGATGGAGCTTTTTTTACTCATGGCTACTATATCCAGTTATCACATGCCTCCAAGTGGGACGTGGTGGCACACTTGTGTATTCATGAGATCACTTCTCCTAAGCTGTTCACGTATGGTGTTTGCGAGCCACGCGGCCTGCTTTCCTCTGGGAGCTGGAAAAAAAGAACAGCTGAAAACTGAGCAAAAAACTGCGCAGGCTTTTTTTAAACATCCATTTCTAAAACTGAGTTTTTATCGTTTCCCCCCCAAACTTCCTGGGACAAGTTCTTCCCGCTCTTCATGCCGTAAGTGATAAAATGCAAATGTCAAACATTATTAGTTCTGTAGCATAAGTACTAATTTTTGGTTTTTCTAAGCAGTTTATATAGGAAATTCTGGAACGTTTCCAGTCATCTTCACTATCATTTAGTCCTTAAAACCCAGAACAGACATTTAAACTGAAAAACATTATATCTTGTGTGCAGATGCACATGCAGCGCCATCAGAAGATGAATAGTTGTAGTCTTGAACTGGCGTCGCTATGAAATAGACTCTGTATAATTACATAAGAAAGCATTTCAACAAAAAACTGCATCTTGGGCACTCCTTTGTGTGGAGAGAAGTGAGCTGCAGAAGGAGAAAAGTCCACAAGTGATTAGCAGTTGATTTCCATGAGAAATTTCCAACACCTCTAATTTGATTTTTCTTTCTTGTCTTTAATGAATACTTTCCTCAGTGATGTTGTTTGTTGTTTAAGATACCTCCCAGCATAATTTTTAATGTCATTACAATATGCAGGCTCTGCAGTTTGGCGAACTTAAATACCAGACAGCTCATAAAAAACTGTGGCTCTTATGGCACTACAGATAGCAGCTTCTGTATTAGATTTGTACTACTTTAATGCTGAATTTTCTATATCTCAAGGCTGTTTCATGCAAATATTTAAGCTTAGGTGTCCCCATAAACAAGCAGCCATAACGTTTCAGTAACTTTGTTTTAAAAGAAAGACTTTTGAACATGCAGGAAATATTAGTACATCAAACAAAGTGAAAGACAAGGTAGTTTAACTTGTTGGTTTGTTTGCTGAAACTCTAAAGTAAATATACTGTAGCTAAAAGTGTTCCATTTTTATCTGCCTGCTGCAGTAATGGCTGTGTTACTTCAGGGCTTACACTTCAATAATTGATCAGGGTTTGTATAGCACCGGCTAAGAGCAAAAATAAGAGTGTTGCTTTGAACAAACTGCTGCAATGTTATAGCATTAGGCACAGAAACAAGATTCTGGAAATATAGATATATAAAAAACAGGAAAAAGATGGATAAGTTGGAGTGGTAAATACTGCTTCAGGCTAGAAAGTAATGAGAATTTTTCCATAGAGAGTTTTGACCTGCTATTCAAAAATTGTTTCTTGTCTTAATAAATCCTAAAAGTGTAATTTACTTGCAAAAGGGAAAGAACAAAGGCACCAAAATTCTTTTGATAACAACACTTGTTAAGGTTGATAAGTTGGGTTTCAAATGTGTGAAGAAAAATGTGTGACAGTTTGTTTTAAGGTGACAACCTAAGTGTTCAGATACTTCCATCTTGTGCTGTTTATAAAGCAGTACTCTAGTAAATGCTTTACACATGTATATTAGAAGTGGAAACAATAGACAACATATCTTCCCATCAAATTTTACAAAAGCTGTAGTATCTCTTTACAATTTTACAAAATAATTTTATCTATTAAATTAAGGTTATTTCAGAACATGATCACTATAAATCAAAGATATGTGTATTATTTCTTTCTTTTTGGCAATGAATTATTTTGAGCCTTCAATCTGGAATTGTTTTTTATTAGTTTCAAGGTTTTATATTGTCTTCCACAATCCCAGTTTTACTACTAAGTAAAGGACACATAGAATATTTACTCTGCTGCTAAAAATTAGTGTTGATTTGTATAAAACATAAGGAATTCTCCATAAAAGATGAAAATGCCATCTTTAATCTGTTCTTCACAGAGCAGGTTCCTCCCAAGTGGATAATTTTGAATAGCTTAGGTACCATAATGTCTTTTAACTTTAGGGATTTGTCAAATCTGGTAAATTATGGCTAAATGATAGGAAACTTAATCTATATACAATTCAGTATGGTTATCTCAAACTGAGTGTACACAAAGGAAACCAGGGATGAAACTGTATTTGAGGGCACTTCATGTTTAACTACCTGATATAGCTGTTGAAAGTCTGTACGTTATTTTCAAATGTACTCATGAATAAATATTACTGTGTTTGATTACTACAGCAACCTAAAATTTCTGCAAGAATGGGAAAAAGAGCTTGATAGCTACAGCCTTCTCCTCCTCCCTTCATGTACATAGCAGTAAATGAAAAAGTATTAACTGGTTTTCAAATAGTGTGGGCAGGGTTGCATGACATATGGTAGTTTGTTGTTATTGAGTACTTCACAATATTACATGGATGTTGGTCTCAAATTCAAGACATTTTCCTATGGATAAAAGAAAAAGAGCACAATTCATGAACCTCTGGTTGTCTGCCCATGGTAAATCCTAGGTACCTCACCTCCTTGTAATTACTGCCTGGCAGTGGTGCTCTCTGTTCAAGTCCCTTGGGTGCTAAAAACAAAGCACAAAACCAAACAAAACCTTGCCTAGTGTTGTTTTGAAGTGACGCCACTTCAGTGGCATTTAGCAAAAAACCTGCTCAGATGGCAGAGAAGTTGCTCCAGCGGAATTTGATAAAAAGCCAATTGCATGGTATTAAGCCACATTCCTATTGAGAATTTGTATTGACATGTATTGCCTCCTTTAAGAAATATTACTTGAAAAAGTAATGAGAAAAATATGTAAATGTTCAAATTCCAATTAACATCACCTTCCGCCATTTTAATCCAGCTTCATTCATTCTGTTTGCTCCATGTCCATCTAATGGAGCATAAAGTCTAAAAATTTTCATGATTTAAAAGACAAAATTCCTATAAAGCCCTGCAATGGGATTGCTGTTCAGGAGAAACATGGTGCATTTTCTCAGATCTGTTACTCTGATACTCCTAAGTGTGATGACACCCCCGTATTTTATATAAATAATTAGCAGCTCCTAATTGAGTTTGACTCAACTACGGTTTTAAAACCACTTGAAGTTCAAGGCAGTCAAGGTTAAAATCTTGTTTTGTCCAATTTCTGTTCCTATTTCAAGTTGTAGCTAACAATATCAGCGCTAAAATTAAGATGAATAGAGGAAAAAATATAACTCTCTTTCCAGAAGGCAAGGCTGGGTATTTGGAGAAGGAAAATGAGATTATACTTGCAGCAGATTGGGAAATGCTGTTTTGGAGGGTGGGTGGTGCCTGTGAGGTAACCCCAGCCCTGCTGCTGTCCTTGGAGCTCAGCTGAGCCACCACCGGCTTGTCTAGGAGTTATGACAGCAGCAGGTTTACATCATAATGCCAGAATCCTGTCCCTGGAAAAAGGAAATTTCAGTATTTGTGGGTAAGAGCAGAGACTGGAAACATAAACAGATCTAATGACCTGTGTCCGACATCATGCTGCCTCCATCAGTAGGTAACCTTGGAAAAATAAAAGGAGCCATTGCTTGTGCCAGAGAGATCAGATCTGTGGCAGAGCCGGGGCAGGAGGGATTTTAGAGCTCTCTGGGATGTGGAGGAAGGATGCACCTTTGGGTGGAGTGCAGGACCCCCTTAGGCTGTACCAGAATGCTGCAATTCCTTCCAGAAATCGCCCTAATCTGCTAAGAGTGGTGTATCAGAGCCAGGAGACGTGCAGGTCTGAGATTCTCCCTGTCCTCTTGAAATCATTCTGAAAGATGTGAAAAAGGAAAGGATAATAGTGTCACCATCAAATCGTTGTTTATAGGTGTCTAAATTGTTTATAACTGAGCACTGGAATGGTAAATCAGTGGCCACTTTTAAGATTCCATTCTAAGCTTTGAGCGTTTGGGCAGATGCTGCTTTATGGGTTAATGTTGGTTTCATGTTTTCTAAACCCTTACCCCAAGCAGAAGTGTTTAGCTTGAAAAATAAAGGTAGTTCACTCTCTTTAATGCAAAAGAAAATCCAAAAATTAGATTTGTAGGTTGCATTTCTTCTGAATTTGAGCCATGGGTGCTATCTTGAGTAAAGATTCATTCTTTAAAGTCATTATCAGACCCTCCTTAGATCTGTACTATTGTCTAAGTTAATGGGATTTTTTTGAGTAACATTTTTTGCCTTTAAACAATATCATATTTGAGAACGACATACAAATCAGATATTGTGCTTGAGACTTTTCAATAAATTGCACTATGTTTTGCCTCTGAGGCCAGCCTTATCCTGGAAGACAAAAAAAATAAAAGGTTTATTTTGTGTAGAAAGAGGTTAAACATAAGAATGTCTAGTAACTGGATGATATTTTCTCCAACCGACTCTTAAAATTGAATATAAGACTGAAATCCAGCAGTAAGCATGAAAATGTCCCTAGCACACATTCTTTGCTCTGATCTGTCAATACTGTAAAGCACCAGGAGCAGGTGGCAAATGCCATAAATGGTCAGTCATGTTTTTAAGTGCACTGCCCTTTAATGATGGACAATAATCCTACCAATTAAAAAAGAGAACCTGATCCATTCATGGTCCTCTCCAGCCATTGCTGTTGATATCAAAGCCAAATTGCGTTGCATAGGGAAAAGCCTTTTGTCATAGCAACACATTCACACAAGTAGTAGTTGCATGTGTAACATGAAAAATAAACCTAAATAAAATTACTGTTATTTATATGTGTTTTTTATTTCATAGTAACACATAAAACATGCCAAACACTTTTAGGATATACATTTAGAGTCCAAAGACTTTCTTTACCCCAAGTAAAGAAACACAGCTGTATATATAAATAAGACAAAGGAGAAACTTAAGCAATTAAAGACATAATTTTATAGATGCATTTTTTTTTTAAAATCCTTTATTTGGGGATAAATGTAAAGTTTAGGAAAGTGTCATGGGGAAGCTTATTAATAGAAAGGAGAAGGGATGTAGAAGAGAAAGGATTAAGCTAAAAAGGAAAAAATGGGGGAGCAAGAAGAGTGCATCATACAGGCTCTCAGCTCAGGCCATAGCGTAGAAAATAAATCACAAACACAGTGTTTGAAAATGTCATTGTGGGTTGAACAAGGCAGTTAGGAAACATCAGATCTACATGAATTTAGATGAGCACTGCACTCATGTATGGGTATCATGACTTCAGTGATGGGATCACACTTTGCTTTTATCAGAGCACTCCTACATCCTTCATTAAGCAGAAAATAACCTTTGGGTAAATCAGGGATTTGACTGTGTCTTCCAGATTCTGAAAGTGTCCTATGAACTAGTATGGGGACTGCAGGAAAAAAAAGCAAGTGATGCTGAAAGAAGAGACAGTCCAGGCCTCTCTCACAGTGCTCAGATGGACTCTTCACATCCTCAATCCTTGTTTTTGTCTTTATGGCTCCTCACTGCTGACATGCCCCTCATTTTCTGGGGCTCTGACTTGACATCCCAAGAAGTCAAAGCACAATGGCACTGAGTTAGTAGATTCTCCAGAGCTTCTTCTCTTTTCTCCTAAAATTTCCCACTGAGGACATTTAAGCTGAAGGAATGACACCCTCTGTTTCCAGTGGATCAGACACAATCCTGAATAGAACCTGAATACTGTGGCACATCAGTGAGAGAGAAGTAAAATAAAACATTGCATAGTTTTGCAGCAAGCCAATCATTTGTGCCCCGAAATGAGGCAGGAGCCTATGTAAAATATCTGCATGTGTCCATGTGATGAAAGACACAAATCTCTCTCTATGCATGGAGGGAATGGATAATGAACAGAGTCATTATGCAAACTTCAAAATAATCTGTTTTCTAAACTTCACAGTGTTTATAGTAGTTTGTGTATATATATCTACAACACATATGATAGTACAATTTAAGTAATATAAATATTACTTGCATTTTTATGCCTGAGTACTCTGTGCTGTGGATCCTTCCCAAATTTATAGAAATCTGCTTAGCCTTTGTCTCTTCTAAAAGGGGTGTTTTTGAGGATGTTTTTGGAGGAAGAAAGTGTCAGCCGTCTCTACAGTTACATCAATTTACTTGTTTAACAGACACATTAAAAACTAATGCAAAACGTAGCAGGAACCATTTTCACCCAGCATCAGACTTGCTGAAGCAATTCACTGTTTACATTACTGGTTCATACCTTCATTTTGCACAAGAGAAACTACATTGCTTCATCTGCTCTGGTGCAAATCCTGCAGCAGTCTGAAATTCATAAAAGGCCTGGTATTTAAAATATGAGGGATCCCTATTTTGACATCAGAGAGGCAGAGCATGAAATCCTAATGTTGCCTCTGTATTTTGAAAATGTTGGGGCTTAGGACCAAAAATAACCTGCTCTGCATCAAGTACTGGTTTGCTTTACTGCTTGTTTTTCTTTTTATTTTTTTCCTCCCTTCAATTCTCCCCCTCATTCAGGCTGGCCTCCTCTCTTTATTTGTATAAATAATTGAGGATGCAATTATTTATGGCTGCACATAAGGATTCTAGATGTCTAACTATCTATCTGTGCCCACAGATCAGATAGTTTGTTATCTATATCACTATTTGCACCTGCAAGTCATTGTGCTCGGAAATTATCTCCTCATCTAATTGTGTGCACAAACAGAGGTTGAATTAAAGCTGCTTTAGAAAGAAAGCCCCTTCTGTAGAGTGCACAGATACAGAACATCCATGGTTTTTAGGTTTTTGTCTAGATTAATGAAAATACCTGCTGCTATCTAAAATATTTGTTTTGAGAACCTTCTCTATTCTTTCAAATCTACATGTAGGAGTTGATAAAATGTGATTGGGTGTAAGCACTGAACAGCTCTTGGTGCTGGGTTGGATCATGCGTGTGATGTGAATTTGAGTTTTTTGCTACTATTGTGCTGCCTTTAAGGAAAACAACACAAAGGCTGACCGAGACCCTGGTAAAAATGAGCATATTCATGATGTGCAACACTTCTTTGAGCAGAAACCCAGCCCCAACTCTGGTCCTGGCACCTCCTCTTGCTTAAACCCCAGCCCTCTATCTTGGGCACTTTCCTTCTGAATCATAATTGTGCAATCTGTTTCTCATTTTAGCACAAAAATCTTCTCAAAATGGTGCAGGCTAACTTTAAACAAACTGCATTTTTCATGAATCAGGTTGTAAAGTTCACTCTGCCAGAGAGGAGGCATGTCCACGCAAAATTCTACATTTAAAAAAAAAAAAAAACGGTTATCTAAAGATAAATGGTATGATATGTCAGACGTACAATTACATTTTTCTGTAAACAGAATAGGGTTAGAAAAATGGGTTTCAACTGTTCAAAATACTTGTGAACAGCCAAGAAGAAATGATGTTTACCATTTTACGAACGCTACGGATACTTTATTGTCTGAGTGGCTTCCATGCACTCCAATAAATTTAAATTGGATATTTGCTGTCCAAATTGACAGTGGGGGATTAAGCCAAAAATAAGAGCATTCGCCTTTAAATTTTAGCTGTGGCATCATGTTATATTCCCAACATTATGTTACGTTGCATCAAGGCAGTCACTACAGACCAAAATTTTGATGGATATAAAGCAGATCAAAAGGGTATAGTGATTTTGAAGTCAGTGACAATAGATGCCTCAATATTTGTACATTTCTGCTAAAGAGACTTGCATTATTTTGTCAGTTTGTTTCATTTTTGGGGTATTCAGAAATGATATTCATTCCTTGATATAAGCCTTAAATTGTACAATTTAAGAAAACTGACTGAAAAAGATAAATTAAATGGGTAGAAATATTTTCAAATCAAAGAACAACTGACATATATAAAAATGATGTATGTTTCTTACATAGTCCACAGGGAGAATTCTGCAGGCTTGCTATGATCTCTACAATTTGCCTCCGGGCAAACGAGGCTTTGGGATATTCTATTATTCCTTTGGTCTGTTTATCATGGAAACTGATGTACAAATCGAATGTTCTTTTGGACCTTTCCTTTCAGTTTCCTGGATGTGCTGAGAATGAACTTATCACCTGTCCTCACCTTCAGCGAAGTGCTTTGGGGAAGGTTCAGTGACCAATAATCAATTATTATTGAGAAGCAATCAATTGCTAATCTCCATAATTATGCACATCTAAACACTATGAACAAGAAAGAGAAACAAAGCTGCACTCCAAGCATTGCCTTGTTAGCAGTATTTTGTTAACACAGGCTCTAAAAAAAGCTGCCGCAGCTGGTAGCACAAATGTGTTTCCAGTATTCAGGCCATCAACGTGATTCGTCGCTAAATGTATAGAATCAGCTTCTTGCTAAAAACTACAATTACAGGTGATATACAGATTGAAATCACAGGGCTGGTTTGTCGAAGAAAATTGTCCTAATGATGGGTTTTCGGATCGGGAATGCAGCTCTTTTCTTCCTCTGTGATGGGTACTGAAGGCAGCTGCACCTGCCTCTGTGCTGTATTCTGCCGCACTTAATGATATCTGATGATATCATTAGGCAAAGTGTTCATAAACAGATGTTGAGCCTGTGCCTAAATGCTGTCAGATGAGCGGTTGCTGGCCTGAAACAGTATTATTTATATAGAACATTTACGTTTGTTATGTTAATAACCCCACTATTAGCTCTCTGGATGTTGCGATAGGAATGTAAATGTAGTTAATATGAATAACAACCTCTTTACTCTTTGTGCTGCAGTTGAGTATAACTTTTAGGCTTTTAGAGAGAAACAAAGATTCCCCCCACCAAGTCCTTTTGACTTCATGATTTTTTTTGGCACCGTTCGAAATTTTGATCAGCAGATAAATGGTAAGACTCTGTAGGACAGATGTTAAAGACTGGAATTTGTTTCTCTTAACACTTCATGTTTTCAAGAAATTTGAGTATTTATGTGTTTTCTGGTAATTCCCGGACCCAGTTCATTACCCTAATATGTCAGAGTTTTGATTGTAGGCACCAAATTGACAAACACCCGTTAAAAATAAAAATAAAAAGTACTATAGAACTAGAATTATCATCTGTATTTCTAAAGATTATCTTCCCCGATTGTTTAATTTATTTCACAACAATAACTAAATATTGGGGAGACCTCTTCACTCAGTATTCATAATTTTTTGTTTAATCTTTCAGTCTGCTGTTATTCTAGCAGTGCTTGAAATACTGCTTTACAATTGCTGAGGGTTTATTTAGCCAAAGTTGCATTTTATACCTCATAGTTAATTCATGTAGAGTAAGTTATGTAAATTTTGACAGTCATCAAAATGTGCAATGTTTCTCTAAAATACAGCTTACTCGCGATAGCTCTGTTATAAAAATATCATTGGTGCCTTTATAATTTTATTTCATATGTTAACTCTTTCTGAATAGGGCTTGGGAGTAGAGGTGCATGTTGCAAGGAGGGGTTTCATGTTGGTTTCTATAGCAGATGATGCTGGTGTTTCTGCTTTTACATGTCTGAAGTGTGATTAAGTGATGTGCTGTTCTAACCATGCTTTGCAACTACAGCAAACTGTTCTCTTCATTGTGTGTATTAATGCTTTTCTAGCCCTCCGTGTGCAGGGAAATGTTAAACATATCACTGTCAGAGCATGCCTGTAGCACAAGGGAAGAGATTATTTCTTTTTCTTTTCCCCCACATGAAATCCTATGTGATTTTGCTCACTTGCACCTAAAATCTGTAGTGCTCTCCTTCATTTGTGTGTCTCCTCAGATGAGTAGCCTGCTCCATATCACACTGAAAATTGCAAATTTTAAGGGGGCAAATAAATGTTTGGTGTCTTTTACAAGAAGAAGTAAGATAGGAAGTCCCAGTGTTTTGATTATCTAAGAGGACAATGAAAGGGCCAACTGGACCCTTGGAAGGGAATTGAGAGATGCATGATTAAAAGAATTGGCTGCTTGGGAAAGGAAAGGGGAAGGAATAAAGGGAAAAGTAAAGATTTAGGAACTGTTCTTGAAGAAGAAACCCACAGCCTTTCTCAGGTAGCATGCCAGGTAGGAACCCTAATGCCTCCATAGCATTAAACCATCCAAATTTCCTTCTCAGGTGGAAAAAAATTGCTGGTAGCTGGTTAAAAACATTAAAAATTTGTTTGCTGCTCATGTTGGGACTCAAGTCTTGAAGAAGTTGAGATACCACCCTAGGGAACATGGGGAAGGGTTAAAGATGGGAAAAGCAATCCTGTGCTGTTGAGGGTTTTGGTTTTTTTGGTTGATTGATTTTGGGTTTGTTTGTTTGTTTTGGTTTGGTTTGGTTTTGGTTTTTGGGTTTTTTTAGGGTGAAAGCTCCTTTGCCCCAATGCTTTTGCAATCTGTGCATTCACTGAGTTTATTTTCATTAGACTGGTAATGAGAGCACTAGGTCATGTCTTAAGACACATTTATTCTTTCAGGACCTGAAGTGTTTGTGTACCTAACAGGAGAATATTTCTGTAGCTCCATCTTGTCCCATCTACTGTTGTTCCTGTACATATTCTATTGTAATCAGTGGGAATCAAGTGAATATCAAGGCTAAAGAACCACATAATGAAAGAAAGATACATTTTGTAAAATAGATAAATTACAATTTGTGAGTAATCAGCCTTTCAAGAAGAGACTTCAGAAAGCACAATGTAAATTCATTGCTGTTTCCCCTTAAATATTTATTATATGTTGTATTATTAGGTTACCTTATATTAAAAAGGAATAAAGAAAAATGGCAAAACAGGATATTAAAATTCTTACTTTTTATCTCCTTTCTTTTGCTGAATGTTATTTTTAGATAGGTCTGAAAGAAACAGCAAATGTAGACACTACTGGGCTTTAAACAATTTAAAAATCTGGAATTGGATCTGAACTTTGTGGTGTCTGCCCGATTTCAAATGAAAAGCAGGAATCAGTAAGCCATTTTAAGTAGAACTGATTTAATTGTGCTCAAATTCGTGGGGATTTGCTTGCTTTGAAGAGGTACATTTTTGTGCAGACCTCCAGTGTCTGATGGCCTGAAGGAAAGCTGTCTAACTGAAGAAAGAGAAGTGTAATGCTGGCGTGCATTAGTGGTGATGTTAACATATCACACTATCAGTTCATGTTGTGATGAGAACTGTTATAAGTGCTTGGCAGAAATCACAGGTTACATCACAAAACATGCAAGACCAGAGAGGTCACCGTTTTAGTTATCAATAAAAAATCCTCTGAATTTTACTTTTGCAGCATTCAGACAGGCCCCCACCCCCAGGTGAACGCAGATTTCTGGCTTTAGTTTTTGTTTGATTCTTCCTTCATGGTATCCTGGTTATTGCACGGCTCTATTTATAATATCTGTGGACTGGATGAGATTCCTTTGTTTCAAATATCACTGCTATTATTCCTACAAAAAAAGTGTCATAACTTATTCTATTTCTCAATAAATACCAGTTCTATTTCTGTTTGCTGCAGTGCTGGCATTCAAAAACTTCAGGTGTCTAAAATAAAGCTTTTAGGTTAAAACATTTCAGTGTTTTGCGCTAAATTCTATGATTTTACACTGATCAAAAAGCCAGACAAGATTTACTTAAGCCAATCCATCAAGGAAATTCACTGGTATAGTGAGTGAAAGACAGCCTGGCTCATCAGATTATTAATGAGATAAGTCTTATTTCATTGAAAACAGTGTGGGTTTTGTCAGTCAATGGTTTTGCTGTTTATTAGCAAGAATTTAGTTAAACTTCCACTGATGTACTCATGAAAACAGTGCAGAAAACAACATTTTGAGAAGACAGAGCTAAGATAAAGACAGGAATGGTGATTCTTGACTGAATGAGCCAAAATTTTATTTGCTTCTTCCATGAATTTCAGAAGTCTGATTTTATAGATGCTACATAGTTATAAATTATATAAAAGACCCTTACTTCATCAGGTAAGGATTTGGTGCCACTAAATAGGAGTAAAGTCAATTCTTAGATTAAATCTGCTCAGAAATTACAAGTTTCTATTCAGTACAGATCTCTTTACAGTCAGTGAAGGCAGCAAACCTGGTAACCATCCAGAGGAGTCTGTAGCCTCTTAAGTCCAGTATTGGATCTACTACGAGAGAGAATTCATTTAAAAAAAAAAAAAAAAAAAAAGGAAGAAGCTAGACCATAAGAAATTCAGTTTCTTTTTTTTCTTTTTTTCTTTTTTTTGTTTACTTTCTACATGCAAAGAAAGAAGTAGGCAGAGCTCTTTGTGTTTTAAATACTAGTGGCACAAATATTTTTCTTGTAGGGGCTGGTGAAGTGAAGTTGAGCTCAATGAGCTTAGCTAGAGGTAGTGAATAAAGAGAAGAGAGAGAAAAGAACTTGTGAGCAAATAGGTAAAGTGTACATTTCTCTATAAGGCCATCAGGACTTGGTTTTGCAAAGCCTGTCCTCCTGCAGCAGTGATGTGATGGCAATCTCCTGCAAGGTGTGGTGGGCACTTGAGCCCTGAGGAAGGAAAATGCTGCCTGCATGGGGAGGAATTGTAACAAAAAAATGATTGTGCAGGTCCTGAAATAAAATATATATTTTCTTAGAATTTCATCTGCTGGCAGGCACAGACATGTCCACAGCTGTTACAACCCTGTGATAGGCTGTCTGCAACTGGAGAGCCATGTGTTTTCAGGACCTGCAGGGCTCATTCCACGTTTCAGTGCATTTCTTTGCTGCAACCTTTGCAGTTAGGCAATGGAACTTGATTTTTGGCTAAACCAGGTAATGCACATTAAATACCCTCGTCTCTGTTGGGTTGATTGTTGTGCAGAGCAGCATTGCAGTATATCATCACCTGAGTGGATTTGGGTGGATCATGAGCTAAAACTAGGATAAAATGAACAGACCAAAGCAGTCTTGCAGAAAAATACAAACCCAGCCTAATTAGAGCTGAGTTTTTAGGAAAGCAATGTCAAGTCAGACTCGTGGAATTCAGTGTGAGACATTCTTGATTCCTGAGTTGTCTTCCTATTTCTTTTCAATTCTAATATTTTTTTCCATTGTTTCCCAATGTTGTGGAGACTGGCTGTGGGATGATAGTTCTATTGATTTAATGACTATTCCCCATCTAAAATGTAAAATTTCCAAGGACTCTGTGTGCTTTTGTGAATATGTAGAGTGCACTTATTCAGAAGTCAATGGAATATTATATATCCATATTTTGATGTTGAGCTGTGGTGTTGAAAATATTCCCTGCACAGAAAAAATAATAACATTTTTCAAGAAGGTCATAAGATATTCCCACTTTCATCTCCATTGTTTTCTCTTAATTTATTTTGAAATGCCATGTTTTATTCAAATAGAAGGAGATTCTACCATAAACTTGGATGCCATATGTGCAGCTTCTAAAAGGCTCTCTGGTTCTCATTGATTTCTACAGCATTGTATTATTAAAAAATTTGATTTTTAAGAGTGAGAGTAGAAGATATCAGAGAGGTAAGCACTAATAAATTCTCCATCACCTGTTTCTGAGTTAAAAAGTTACTTCTGTTTCTGTTTTGTTCATATTTTTTGGGTCCAATGTGAAAGCAGGCCTTTCAATGGGATGACTTCAGATAAAATATTTGAAAACACTAGATGAATCATTATTTTCTGTTGTGAACAGAGTGGATTTTTTAAAGTTAAAATATTAAAATATGGACCCATCAGTGGATAGTATGTAGCATGTACTCAGATATTTTGAGTGCACAGCTGGTCATGTCTGATAAGGGGTTACTTTAGAAAGAAAGGGATCTTTAGCAAGACAGGCTAAAGTAGATTGTAGTGTTTTCATATTTGAATGTCCTCTGTGATGTCTCAATTTGAGATAATATAAGGGATAAGGAGCAATATGAAGTTTACTTTTTTTAATTGTTTCTACTGTAATTAAGCCAATGTCTTGTAATTATGTCATACTTGAATTTTCTGTCAAACAAGATATGGCAGGATATATGACATACACAATGCTTTCATGTTATTTTCATGAAAGAGGGAGGGATCATTTGAGCACCAGGATCTATGGATAAAATCAGTGGGCCAATCTTTCTCTCTCTCCCTTCTGGAGAAGGCTCTTGGTTCAGATCCAGGCAGGAACAGATCACAGAGAGGAAGTCTCCTGTGGAGTCACACAGCAATTTCACTCCTCTTTTGCCTCTGTTTAGCTCACTGGAAAGGTGCAGCCTAAATTATTAAAGATATTGGCAAGTGAAGGACTGAAGAAGTTCTTACCCTCTAACTGTCCTGTATCGTTTTAACTTTTCAATATATTTTTTAATTCATCAATATCTAAATTCTTGATCTCATGAATACTTTGCAAACTATATTTTCAATAATTCTACTCACCAACATTAGGTTCAGGCACCACTATAAATAAATATTTGATCTCTTTCACTGGTTTTTGTCAGACTTTTTTTAAGACATTAAGCACGATTTGAAGAGGAGATATCTGGGCTCATGGGTTTCATCTAACAATAAGGGAAGTTTGATAGCTAAACACAGATGCTAAAGTTGTATGGGCATAATTTTAAGCAAGTAGTTCTCGATCCTTGTGTGTGGCAACTAATCTCTATAATTAATGAAAGTGAAATTATAGGCAGTGAATTTGTTACTATTGATATGGGGAATAGATCACGGCCTTTTGCTTACTGCTGCTGGTCTTAAAAAGATGGTTATGTGAGCAATAACATAGAAATATATTCCTTCACTGCTTTAAAAATAAGAAAATTACAGTAGATTAGAGATGGCAAATGAAGCCCTGTGTGGTTAAACCAAAGTGATGTACCCATCTGTCTCATCAGTATTTCCCTCAAACAAAAATAACTGGTTTTTCTGACCTGCTGGAGAATATGTCAACCCATTTAAAGTCCTCCAGGCCTGATTGCTTCGCCGTGTCTCACCAGAAGTTGCTCTCCTCTGTAGTTCAAAACGCAGAGAATTCAATACAAGCCTGAATTCCTGTACGCTAAAAGGTAGAGCTGGAGGGCGAGAAAGCTCTGTGTGAGAGAGGCAGAGCGTTAGACTCGCCACCTCCCCTGAGCCCTTGGTTTGTCTTTACCCTCCTACAACACATGAGAAACAGCACAGAATGCAGAGCAGCGAGAAATCGCCGTCCCCAAAATGTACTAGCAACGTGATAATGCTGGCAATATGAGCTATATCATCAGCTGATGTAAATCAAAGTAGCTGCAAGAGAATTTATAATCCTTGAGAGCAGTTGAAGATCCAGCCAATGTTTTATGAAAGAAAATGCTCAGCTATTTTTTTTTTTTTCTTTTTGTAGACATCAGGGAAACTAGGAAGGTACTCCAGGTGGGGGATGACAATATTGATGCCTAGGAATAAAAGAGGGGGATACCAGGTAGACCAGCAAGGAAAACGCAGCTCCACTGGCTCAGTAATCCTTGAATCCTATGGCATTGGTTTAATGAGATCTCTTCATCTTGAAATTAAAGTACAAGGAGTTTTTTACAGAGAACAGTATTCAATAACAAAATATTAAATGATAAACACAGATTGCTTAAAATCAGATGGGCCATTTTAAGAAAAAGCATTTTAGCTCATCATGATATGTAGCACCTTATTTAAATTAGGAGGTGTTAATTCTTAGCTTGAATAATATATTAATATAATATGTAAAGTGAATGGCATTGTTAATCACAGTCGCGCCTGGAACGACTTTGCTTCTGTGCACTGAATGTTAATTTTGCAAAACATTAATTTCAAAGATTTTGCAGCAGTGCTTTTGTAATTAAATATTAATGTCACATGTTATTGCAGTAGCATGTTTATGAAAGCCGGCAACACTTCAAGTCAACTCATTTGTTTTTATATTTATTCTTGTACATCTGCAATCCCTTCCATTTCACAATTTCAAAGTGAAGGCCATTTTGAATAGTCAATATGTGAACATTTTTCATTGTAAGCGTTTTTTAACATCCAACAGGGTAAATATTTAATGTTGTGTTTTTAGCTGGTATAATTTTTCAGAAAATTGGCTATAACTTTTAACAACTCAAAGGTACCTAAACTGTCTACATTTTTGGCAAAAGTGATCTGAAAATAATATAGCAATAAACATGACAAAGCTGTGAAAAAATACTTTAAAAATTATAAGCTTTTTTCTGAAAGTTTGACTTCCAGAAGTTGTGGTTTTCCAGCCAAGTGTATTGTGGTGCCTTTTATTACCTGCGGTGTCGTGACTTTATATCCACTTGAGTCATCTCAGCAAACACAGGATTGACTTCGGAGTAACTTTTCCAGGTCGTGTCTTTGCATTAGTGCTGGAGAATTCACATCTGCAGTAGATTGCTTAATGATTGTTGCTCAGTATTTTAAAATAAACGTTTTCTGTTTGTGCCCTGAGCTATTTCATGAGCACCGGGAGGATTCCGACTCAAACCATTTTCTATTAGGGCCAAACTGTAAGGGCAACTAAGTTTGTCAGTGGCTTTTATTGACATGTATACAATATATATGTGCCTGTATTGGTTTGCCCAGGTCTGCTTTGACCAATTTACTGTATCTCATGATCTTGCCTGTGGCTCTTCCAACCTGTGAATTACATTAGTCTAAAAAGAAAGTAATTTCCATTTCAGTAGTTGGCAAGCAGAAATTTGTCCAAGGTATGATATTTTAAACCATTCTAAATCCCTTCATCCTCCCTTATTATAGATACAGCAAAACAATTTGGCAGAGCAAATTGTTTATTATAAAATATGTTATTTATTCTATCACAAAATATATGAACAATCAAGATGCATTGTTTAGTTACAGGCACATTTAATAGTTAAAAATTATATCTGCACCTGATGTTGCATATTAACAGCTAATACCATTTGACAGTGATGAAATTAAAGGATGAAGAAGAGATACAAACTACATTTTACAAGCATGATGGGTCTCCAACAATGCCATTTAAATATTATTTGTCACTATTTAAAATGAACCTTTCCCCTTTAAGCTATGCCATTATGCTCATTTGTCCTGTCACCACTGACAGGCTCTATGAGTCACACACAAAAATGGTCATTAGGTACTGCATCTTCATCTTATTTAAAAAAATAGAAAGCATTCTGATGCCTCTAAAAGCCTGTAATTATTTTCATCCGAGGAGATAGTGTTGCTTGGAAGGTAATTTAATAACCTTTTGCATGTACCTGGGGAATGCCTCTCTGGGGAACCAAGGTGCCGACATGCCATTCAGTCGTCAAAACATGACCTTTAATGGTTGCTTGGAGAGAAGTTAGCCTGGAACGTTGTACACAGCGCGATGCTAATTCTGCTCTCTAATGTATGCAAAATTTAGTTCTTGAGCAATGATCTTTGTAAGATGAATTAATATAGGTACTGCTCCAGGAAACAAAAGAAATTGCAGTTGTGAGAGCTTTTCCCCACCACGATCTTTTGCTATATTGTTTTGAAGGAGCGCCCGAGCTGTCTGGTTTTTTTTTCTTTTTTTTTTTTCTTTTTAGGAAACGCTAGCAACAACAAAACTGTACCTGGCAACGTTTCCCAGAATTTGTGGGTTTAATTCTTGCTTCGGTGAGGAATGCCCAGTATCTCTCGCAGGGAAACTGGGACAGTGTCTGTGTGATGGCTGTACAGGCTCTGATGGCTGAGCAATAAAAGAGAGTAAATATAAACTATAAGAAAGTAAAATGACAGCTTGTAGGAAAATGAACATACATCGAGAATGGCTTTGAAAAATTACTAATACAGTTACGGGGTTAAAGCAGAAAGCACTGGGTTTTTTTCTGTGGCAATCACATATGCCAGACACCTACAGGATACAGTAAATGAGGCACAGACTATGTCCTGTGACATCAAGGTCCAGAAACTCTTTATTTTGGTGCACTGCTATTAGATCCCACCCTAGTTAGAAATGCTGGGATTTCAGCTCATACCCCTGACATGCCATCCGTCAATTTATTAGCACGCTGGTGCAGTAAGCCACTGAACAGGCTATATCAATTCTGTTAGGGGCTTTTTTTTTTCCCCTTCTTCCCTTTAAAATGTCTGTAATCCTCAGCTCTGCTCTCTCAACCGGTCAACATTAAAGATTTATGTTGCACTTTTTTTTTTTTTCATTGCCACACCTGAATATGGATTACTTAAATGGGCTGTAAATAATTCATATCTGGGAATAAGTTTCCATTACTGACCAATGTTGTAATTTAATATACTCTATTATGGGTTATACAATTTTAGATTGTTTTCTGTGTGCATTCAGCAGTCGGGCAGACAACAGTTTAAGTAAAAAGGGCAAGATGTTTGTTCAGCTTATTTTCATGTTCAGGGCTGTACTGGAGGGAGGAAAATGCTGTTTTTAACAGCATTCTTTGTAGCTGTTCATGAAAATAAAAAAATCTTAACCTGAATCAGCATAAAGAAAACTGAATGAGTAAAAGGAGGAAGGGGGGGTGTATTAATCTAGATTTATATTCACCAAGCAGATGTCAGGTTTTAATGTAAAATACAAACATATTTTTCAGTAACACAAAATGTATCCCCCTCTCAATATGTGTGGGATTTTTTTTTCCCTTCCCCTTAACCAGTACTATTGCCTGTCACATGTGGTACTTGATAATTCTGTCAAAAGTACCTATAATAGGAGAGAACATATTTAGCAAGAACTTTTTGAATAAGGTTACAAGCTACAAATAGAAATGCTCCAAAATGTTAAAGAGCATCGTATTTTTAAAAACTGTCCATGTTCAAGTGTTTACACTTAAAAGAGATTTAAACAATTTAAGATTAAGTTGACTATGGTAAAAAAAATTAATAATAGATTAATACATGAAAATCTATGAAGTCACATAAGATAATGATTTAAAAAGGAATAATTTAAAAAGATGAATTAAAAAGTAGAATCAGAAAAGAAGGCCAACATAAACTAGGGAAAAACATGCTGTGAATAAAGTCTGTTAGATCTTGAAATAGGAGAACTGCTAAATAATGCATAGTTTTATTTTTCTATAATTTGCATAAACCTTAAGAGAGTATTTATTTGTGTAAAACTTGATGTATCGAGGAAGGAGAATTAAAAAAAAATGGCATTCATTTTGTTTTCATTTTGGTATTTAGGAAAAATATTCTGTTACATATGGACTACTTAGACCTAATCATCTGACTGAATGTGATGTGTTTCTTGAGCCAGGTTGGAAAGGGCTGGCTTGAGAACAGTGCCCTGGTCTTGCTGCAGGCTATGCAGGTTGGCCCAAACTCTGCTGGGGAGCAGATGGTGAGCCAATGCTTGTAGTCACACTTACCTTCCTTGCTAAATCCATAATCCCTCACTGGACACGCAGCCAAGGCAGGCTTTGGAGGCAGAAAGGAGGTTACAATCTGGACTTGGGTATTGACTGCCAGAACTGAGAAAACAGCTCAGAAATTTCAAATGCTTAACAAGTTATCTGTCTTGTCCCTAAGCCAGTGCAGCATTTTTAAAAGTAATTAAGACATGATTGAAAATGTGTGTGCCATCTAAATACAAAAATCTTCAAAAAATAATCAAAACCAATAATTAAAACCTACATTTAATATACTAGTTAGTAAAAAGGGACTTATTTAAGCTGAACTTGCTTTTCATTTTGTTGCACGATGCTGCTGAATTTTTTTAAAGGATGCTTATATTCAGGGCTGGGAGAGAAAAATATTTTCTCTGAGCAAGGCATTGAACAAAACCAGAGATTTTAAAATATGCCACTCTATGGAATTTTAGCTAACAGTGTGACGATGATTAATTTAATTAATTATTTAATTAACTTCATACTGAGGGAATATTAGCCATATTATTATATATTACAAGATACCTAATATGTAATGATGAGCACGGTGCTCCTGCACGGAAAAAATAACAGTTGCTTATAATAATCACAGCATGGCTTGCCTTTCTAAATATTTAATCTATTCTAAATCAAGACAGTGATCCTCAAAAATCTATAATTTCAAAAAATATTTAGTAAACAGCCAAATTGTGGTCAACTGCAGTAAAGGGTGTGCCATCTGTCTAATGTAAATATCTGGGAAAAGGGAATGTCATATACAAAAGATTACAGAAATACAGTGAATATATACAAACCTTACTCTGCGTGTATGTGTGTTTGTTTGTGCATGTGGTGCAAAACATTCAATTTATTTTTACTCAAAACATAAATGTAGACTCAGTCCTACAAGGTGAACCTCTGCACCAAGATGCATCAGAGTATTTAAGCATTGACTTAATTTAAAGCACATGCATCATTGTATTAAATTTTGAGAGATTAAGCTCTCGCTAAGCATTTTATTAATAAAATAAAATATATCTCATAAATCATTAATGGGTTCTATGAAACTTATCTATCATACCATTTAAAGATGTAAAGTAATTTTAAAAAGGAATAGTTAATTACATAATCCATTTTAGTCGGAGCACAGCTAAAGTTCTATTTTGATCAAGCAGAAAGACATGCTCAATTTATGTAAACACCAAACCCTTAACTCTGACCATCGCCCTCTTGGGACTCTCAATATATTTGTTTCTTTGTCCAAAACAAACCTGTATTATTCTAGAGCACATTGCTGTTTGGAAGCACCAGTTAATGGATTAACCAAGTGACACTTAAAATCACTTACATTTGGAAACATTATTTATTTGTGAAGAATAGGGGAGAAATGTATAGCATTGCTCATTTGCAGTACATTAGAAGTGTATATGTCCATTCCCTTCTGTCAGAGACCAATCACTGTGTGCCAGTAATGGGTGCATACATAATGTTAACTTAATTGAAATTCCTTCTGAAAGATTTGTGCATATGAAATTGCACTGAAACAGAATCAGGTTTATTTTTACACTAGAATTGAGGCTACTCAGTTGAATAGGACAACGTGTATGTTTTATATTGAATGAGAGCAAAGGGCTGGATCCTCAGCTGCTGTAAATTGGTATAATATATGTTTTGGGTGAGATTTATGAATGTCCTTAATATTAATTTGCTTGCCTTTAAGCACTTAGGTTTGTTAGTGATGCGATAAACAATGGCATTATTTTCACTTAGCTCCTTAACTGATTTATGAAATGAAGTACTTTGGGCTTTGGAATTTTGCAAGTTGTCCTTTTTCCAGGGCCAGAGCCTCTGGCTCCCTGCTCTGGAGAGGGGCTGTGGAGCTGGGGGGGCATAGCCAAGCCTTGGGAGGCTAAATTAAATAGATTTAATTATTTTCTTTTAACACACACAAAAAGAATGAAATCAGGTGATTAAACGTGATGAACAAAAAAGGAAATTTTATTCCTTACTTGCCTTATTGGTGTGAATAATTAAATTTAAATTAATAGGATTATTTGCAGGAGTAAGAGGGGTGTGATTTGGACTTTAGGTTCACTCAGGTTGTTGATGATAAATTTGCTTGTCTTTGGGACTTTTCTGATATTTCTCAAAGCTAATTTCACTAGCACCTGGTTTGATTTCAAAGATAGTAGATTAGTTAGTTCATTTAAACAGTTCATATAATTAATTTATCCCTGCCTACATGCATTCAGGTAGCTCTGCTTCATCCATGGGGAACTGCTCATAAACCTGGGCCCCAAGCTTGGCCCTGTGTTTTGATGTGGTTGTTGCTTTGCAAGCAGCCTTTTAGGTATATTGTAATAAAGATTTTCTCTTTACACACGGCAGAGCCCTGTCTGTCCAGAGCATTGTCAAACTATAGGCAATCACCTATTCTACAGTGATTTAATTTCCTTCAGTGTGTCTTTTTCATCCCCTGGGAAATGTGCAGTACGTCTGTTTCTGCTGTGCTGCCCCCAGCTTGCTTTGTGAACAGTGAGGCAAAGAATTCATTTTTCTATATTTTTTTTTTATCAGTTCCTACCTCTGCTGTCAATAAATTACCCGTGCCATCTCTTAGAGGACCTTCTGTCTTCCTCGCTGACCTCTTGGACTATATGTTCTTGAAAAATGTCTTTTTATTTATCTTTATCATCTTTTGCAATCTTCCTTTCATTCTCCACCTTTGCTTTTCTTATCATTTTTGTACACTCTCAACTTCATCCTGTAATCTTTCCATTCCCTTCTGTATCTGATATTGCACAGCTCTCACTCCTCCCTTGATCACTCTGAGCGTCCTTGTTCAGGCTAATTGGCCTTTTTAACTGCTGTTATATTTGCTGCTGGATGGATGGACAGCACACACGCTCCTGTTGAGATGTTGATTTATGTTTGGAAGGTTTTGAGTTTGCTTCCCTTCCTCTCCCTTGGCTCAGCCTTTTTTCTTTTAAAATTTCCACTGGAAGGAGAGGATTTATATTGTGTCACTAATTTTACGAATTCTAGATACACAGGGGTGCTTTAACTAGTGCTTTCAGATTTTATATCTTTTTTTAATATGTCCTATTTGATTGCTCAGAAATTAAATTCAAAGGATAATTCTTCCTTCACTTATAAGATGGCAAAAGGAAAATTGTGCCAGTTCTCTTTGACACAGAAGGCTGTAGGATTGCATTTGTATTTTGAAATCCCTTATTTTTTTGCAGATATTTCCCTGTCACTCGGCAATGGTGGGGATGTTCAGCATCCCCAACATCCGTACCAAGGGTGTTTCTTCTTTCTGAGCTGTCCACAGCACAACCCTGCTATGAGAGACTTTCTGCAGGACAGGGCTCCTTAGGAGATTGCAGGTTTGAAAAAAAAAAAAAAGAAAGAAAAAAAAAGTGTTTAAATTAATTAAATTAAACTCTGAGATGAAAAATGACTTTACATTAATATGGCAGTACCTATGCGAGGTCATTTTCTTTTCAAAATTCCAAATTATTGGAAATCCGCTGGAGTTCTGTGCATGGCCTTTTGGAGTCCCCAGATTTTTTGTGGTGTTGATGTGGTGCTTTTCAACCTCCATTGCTGCTGTATCCTGTGTGATGCTCCCAGAAAGGATTGGAGCAGGGTGTTCCTCTGGTGGATGCCTGAGCTTGGTTTTTGCCACTGTTCTTATGATTCTCCTGTTTTCTGTTTTGGTGTAGAGGAAAAATACAGTGATTTTTCCAAGAGTTTCCAGAGGGGAAAAAAAAAAGGCAAACAGGGAAGGTTAATAAGTCTTTTGTATTCTCCACCTTCTTGGGAGGATGGTCTTGGTTCCATTTACTTTCCTCTTACTCTTTGGTGTTCAGGAAAACAGGAATTACTATGAATGTTTTCAGTACCTCTGGCAATATTTTTATTTTAGCTTCTAAACAGAATTTGATCACCCATTTCTTTATAATTCCAGCCTTCCATGTGCTCAGCAGTAGTCATTAAAAGGTTTGTGATCTCGCAGTGTTCCCACTAACCAGGGATTAGTAGAAAGTATCTACCTGACTCTCAAAATCTTTCATTTCTTCACCCCATGGATAAAAATAATTTCTCTGTGATACTTTCAGAATCCCTTGCTGCATAAATTAAAAGTTGAAAGGTTAAAATTGACTTGGAGCCAAGTTATTGCATTAGACAGCAGATTCCATTTACTTATTTATCTGTTATTTTTATGTTTTTAAACATTTTGGCATGATTTCCATATTGTGATTCTTGCATCCTGCACATTCAGACTGTCAGCCTTTGATTCCCCCCAAGGAGATGCAAGAAGAGGTCTCATTTCAGGCTTGGAAGTTTTTTATCTTATTGTTTTTTTGTAAAAGACTAAGGGAAAGTTTAGGAAGGATTTTTAAGTTTGATTGACAAAGTGAATTCCTAAAAGTGATATATCAGTGCAGGACTCAATAAGTCAGGACACATGCTACTAACAGAGAAGAAATGGTTTTATTTATTATTCACCAATCTCCAGGGTTTCTATGCCAGTCAGAGTTGGCTTACTTCCCATATATATTATTAAATGTTTTACAGTTCAGCATGCTTACAAAAGGACTAAATGAGAGGATGCATACAGTTTAACCTACATATGGAATAACTTAATATTAAACCGTTTAAAAATTTGTCACAGAGTATTGATTACCCAAACCAATAAGGCATACATAGATTGGGAAATACTATAGAAAATTACAAATCTCTCCTCAACATTTGACCAATTTTCCCTAGATTCCTCCATTTCTAACCTCTCAATTTTTCTTTTTTTTAATGCATAATTATTAGTATAACCAAGCTAGGCAGAAGGTACTGTAGGTGTTTGTTAGGAAAAACCATTTAAGTAAGGTCAGGGAAGAGCTATAGGTGAGCAAACCCCAAGATAGTCAGGATGTGCTTCAGTTCCTTCTGGAAAATCAGAATAATAGAATGCAAAACTGAAGGTAGTCATACACATGTGCATGTGACCCTGTAATTTCATTTATTTCTCTGCTGATATTAAGTTTGGAGGTTGTCCTGGGTAATCCCACCCTCCACTCAAATATCACAATTGCTTTGTCACCTGTTGTTTGCACCATCCAGTGGGATTCAGGGTAATCTCTGGAGCAATTTGTGGGCAACCTGCTGAGTGTCTGGCCTCTGTGGAGTCAGGGACAGTTAAATTGATGGGAATTTTTGACATGTCTTAGGTCAGAACTAAAATTCAGTATAGTCCTAATCTGAGAAATGCTAGCAAAAATTTCCTTGCAGTCTTGGGAAAGGCTGCATTATTTCATCATTTAGGGCATTTCTACTTCTAGGACCCTGTGAAAAAAAAAATTAGGAAATTTACCTCTGCAAGTCAACATTATAAATTTTATTTATTTATGTATTACACATTTTACAATTTGTATGTTCTTTATTGCAGAGCCATTTCTATGTTGCAAAGCAAGGGAAGAAAAATTTACTGAGGTTATAAATTAAATAGGTATTTTTAACTGGTTCTGTCACTAAAAGCTAATTTTTGCTTGGCCAACAAGTGGTAGCATTCTTTAAAAAGTTTCAGTCAAAGCCAAGGTTATGAATAGAAGAGGATATTGAGGAAAAAGTTGATTTTAATTGATTGGTGTGGGTGATAGTTATGATCACATCCTGTTTCTTTAGGCTCTGATTATCACAAAATGACATACTTCAGCTAAATCAGTGAGGTGATCCAAAAGCTATAAGAAACACATGTATATTTGCACATTTACTCTATTTTTACACGTTTTTCTTCTTCACTTAAACTGCAGATTTAAAATATTTTTAAATTTTTTGAATGACTTCTGAGTGAAACCAGAAGTTACTAAATTCCAGAATTTCTGGTTCATGAACTCAAGCCTGTTGGCGGTTGGGTAGCTGCACATCCTGAAGGTGAAGGTTCATATTTGTCATGTTGTTAAAAGCTGCCCTGGTGCTTTCAAGAGTGCAGAAACAAATTCCATCTTACATTTCCCTTGCTTTGGTTCCCCAGTAAGTGACCATGATCCCAGTCCAGCACCTACTCACAGCTTCAATAGGGGACGTGTTAGGAGACCTGCTGATGTAATTGGTATTACCTTTGAATAAAATTTTCTTTTTTACTCAATCTTTCTTAGAATCTTTAGTATCTGTAGCATGAAATTGATGCAAAAAAAATTGCTTTTGTGTCATTGTTTTTGGCAATCAAAATAAATACGGAGTTTATAGCAAGGTTAGTAGATCTTGGCTTTAATCAGAGTCCCAAGCGGGAGAAAATACATGAAGTACAAGGCTCTTTCATATCCAGATAAGATCCTTTCCATTTCTCTCTCAATTACACGGCCCTTACAAGATAGGCCCTTAAAATGTCCTATTTTTAATTTCCTCCTCTGAGTTTTTTAATTAAATTAGACAATCCTGTGTATTAGCCTAGAAAGAAGTTGTGAATACCTGGAGCTTTGCAGCAACAAGGAGGTAAACATGAAAAGTCTTGCCAATAGATTTGAAGAAACTCTTCATCTGTGTGAAATTTGCCCATGAATAGGATTATTAAAAAACAATATTATTATAACCATGAGTGAAACTACTATTATTGTCATTCAAGCAGTTTACTTACAGGTTAATTAATTCTGGAATGCTTTCTGGTAACACTGAATTGCAGCACCACATCTTTTCAATTTTGCTTGGATCCATCCTCTTGATATCTGCTCATTTAGCAGCGTTGTAGAAATGTCTGTTCACTGAGACAAGATTTTGTGTAGGTTATTGATTTTGATTTGTATATCTGTATATACATTTAAAGTGCTTTTCTCTAGATCTCAGAGATTTGGAATGAAATCCTGTAGCTTATCCAAACAAGAATTTCATATGCAGAGATGAAACGTGAGATTCCATCTAAGTTCCTATAACTTTTTAGCTTCTTGGCTGCAAACAGACATCCTGTTAGATAAGGGTACAACTGGAATGTGACAATGACGCAACCCAAATTAGAAATCTGATGCAAGACAAATGTCTGAAACAATTAATGAAGGTTTGACTTAAACAGAGCTTTCCTAGGACTGGTGCTTCTCTGCAGTCACTTTTCCTTGCTAACCCAACAATAGATGAGTATCCAGTCATATCTTCATCTCACTCAAGAAATTAATCCTCTTCCAGTCAAGTGGATTAATATATCACTGGCATTATCAGACTACTTTACTTAATTCATAAATATCATCTTGCTGTTGCTGAAGCTGAGTGGTGGTGCTTATTTCTGCTCCTAGATATTCTGGGAAAAGCCTTAAAATAAGGTGAAGAGACTGTATTTTTATTTTATGCCCTTTATTGCATATCCCAATTGCTACAGGGACATGGTGCTGAAACTTAGAGCAGTCATGTAGTACCTCATGAATAGAAATAGGGCATTGTTTAGATTGGGCAAGTTGGCTTAAAAATAATGTGTATTCAGGGGAGAGAATAATTATTTTTGGATAATAAGGAAAGACAGAAAGCTGTGTTCAGTACTGCTCCATGATTCCTGCTGCCATGGGTGCAGCATCTGTGGGCTGGCTGTGCCACAGGACCTGCTTTGGTCTGTAGCACAGTACAGTGCAGCATCACTTTGTCATGTTCCTATCTGGCAAGGGGTGTGGTTTACACCTAGTCTTTGCCCAGGTGACCCAGATCAGGTCAAGATCAGACCTAGACTCAGATCAAGAGAAATTTTATACATCTGCTTCATTGGCTGTGTGTGCTCTTGTTTGAGGGTTTCTCTAAAACATCGTGGTAAAACACAACTGACTTCACAACATGTGTAGGTGAGCAGATCTAACCATTGTCCTCCAAACTAGGAGAAAAAGACCCCTAACAGTGGAACAAAAAGACAGCCAGTATTTATTGTGACATTTCTCTAATTTTATAGCCTTCTTTAGTCTACTGGAGAGGAAGAAAATGAGTATAGCACACTTTAATGTCCATAATTATGTCCTGCAGAGGCTTTCTGTTATGCAAGCTGCAAAGGTGGGAAGAAACTTTGCATAACTTGGTGCATTCCATACAGAACTAATCAATTCACTCAGATGTATAAAGAAGAAGCTACAAAGACATCATAAATAAGCATTCACAAAGAAAATGATGTATTGATTTTAATCAAAGGAATTGTCTTCTATGATATAAAAATGCAGTTTGGTATCTATTCCATGAATATTGTCTTTTACCAAAAAGTACTTTGTGATTATTATAGTCAGTTATCTCATTAATGATTCCTACCTAAACCCGCTTGCATCCTTCAGGCAACTTGAAAAGAAATGAAAAAAAAAAAAATTAAAAATTGGGTGTCTGTATCAGTATTCCCAGAAAAGCATTTCTCTTGTAACATAAAACAAAGGGGTGTAAGCTATTAAATATGTTAAAAAGATTCAAGGCCCTTTCATTTCTAGTTATGAAGAACAAAAGAACAACAGTGCCATGCCAAGGGGAAAGGAGTGAAGACCAGTAACACAAAAGACAGAGTTTGTTTGCAGACTTGAGCTGAAAAAATGATTATGAAACCCTAACTCAAGATGCATAAAGAAACCAGCATGACCTAGAAATAAGCATCACAGAGCTATGACACTTAGGTGTTGCTCAAACTGTAAGACACAATACGGCTGGGAGATCCTGGTGTAGTATGTGTAGAGGAGCACAATATACACCCAGGAGCTTCCCTCTGCTTTGAACAGGGCTTGATCACATGGCAGAGGGACTAATAGTGCTAAAATAAATGACATTTATCTTTGAAGAGCACTTCTTTTTTTTTTTTTTTTTTTTTTTTGCAGTGTAGCTTTTAACTTGGCACTATGGACCATATTGCTGTAAAAATAAGGGACTTCATTCCCTCTTGGAACTTGTTATCCTTTCATGTAGAGGTATTTGTAATCAAATTCTCATAATCAAGGAAATAAAGGTATTGCTCGCTGCACAACCCTCTGAGGTTCTCATGGACAAGATGGACTTAGGAGGAAATCAGGAGAGCACAGAGAAAATGTGGTGTAGTTACAGTGTTCTGTGTGGTGTGGTTGACACCCTTATTCTTTATTTAGCTGGCACTATGTGAGTCTTGTTCATCAACCCCCCAGTGATGGCTCCCTAACTTTAATGTAGTTTTCCACAGAATAAAGACAAATTCGCTAGTAAAACAGGCAGCCATCTTCTCCTTCTCTGAGTGGACTTGTAACTTAAAGTTATTGTAGAAAAACTTACATGTCCTCTCACAGCAGTAGCTTAAGAGAAGCCTGAATGCATTTTCTGCAGCCTTCCTCCTCCCTGAAATTCTTTGTCTTTATTTCATTGGTCACTTACTGACTTTTTTTTTTTCTTGGTCTCAATCCTGATTTTTCTACATGTAGTTTTTCATCTGGCTCCCATTCTTACACTGCTCAGTGGTTCCTTGTGTGGCAATGAGCAAAAAACTTGGCAGTTGTTGCTTGGGTTAATGTGGAAAAATAAATCTCACGTAATGCCAGTGTGGATTTACTTCTCATTCTGAATGGCATCAGCAGATGTTTGAGGAATCCTAGACTTCCTGAGTGCCTCCATCGCACAGCTGGCACCTCTTGGTGAGGTCCTGGTGGTGGGGGACGTGGCTGTTGTATCCTTACACTTTGATTTACGGACATTTCTGCCATGGATGGGGATTGTTCTCACCCTGCTCACTCAGCCCTCACCACATCCCACCATATCAGGTTCAGTGCTTTTGCCATTTCTTCTTCTGCCCTTTCATGCCAGCACCTTGAGAGGGTTTTGGTTTCAGTCAAGCTCTCAGCACCTCTCTCTGTTGGGAAGGTTTGCTCAAATATCAGGTGTCTCTGACGTATTCAGCATTTTCAGCGTGTGTGCCAAAGCTCTTGAGATGCAATCCCATAATAAATATTGTGTGGATTACTAGCTCTCTCATATGTAGGTGTGGGAACCACCTCTCTTGATACTGGCAACCCAAACCACATCCTCAGCCATGATGTGTATTGCTGAATATAAAATTAATATTAAGAAAATCTGCAGTATGCTACAGTCAATGCACATTACCAGGTGAATCAAGGGGCAGGAGGAACAAATATATCATGAACTAGCACTCAACTGCCCAGCACCAATTCCCTTGTGGTTTCTACTGGGACATAGAGACAAGTTCATGAATCTTTGAGTTTTCATAAGTCCTTTCTTTCATGATATTTGAGGTAGAAATCCTCCTAGTACTCTACTCTTTCTTCACAAGGAAAACACTTTACTGATACCTGCTTTAAATGCTGACTGCTTTAGACACTGAAGGTTGTTTGTGTTTGGGGCTTTTTTTAGGAGTAGCCCTTAGTGGCACTAAATTTAACTAAAACCAGCATGTGCCTCACACTTGATAGTTCAGGCTACGGTGACAGCTTTTAGCAATTTGGAAAATCCCACAGGACCCAGAGTGGCACTGGCTGCTGTCTTCTTTGTTTGCATTTACTTTTCTGCTTTGTCAATTTGTTCTGTGGTTGCAAAAGTAAATCAAGAGATCCAGATTTAACCAAGTAAAATAGTCATACTTCCCTCCTATTCTATAAAGTAACCTCCCCAGCAATAAGCCAGGGAAGGTTACTTTAAAGACTGGGAGAGAGATATTAACTGATGATAATCTAATTAAAAAAAAAAAAAAAAAAAAAAAAGGGTGTGAAAATCTAAACTGAGAAGGAAAGATGATATAGATATTCAGCACTGCTTGGAAGAAATTACTATTGTAACACAGTCACTCAGGGTTATTTTCCTCTTCTTTTAACTTACAGTGCTCAAGGCACCCTCCAAGGGCCTTGAGAGGGTGTTGTGATGCTCTTCTCACACATGCTCTTCAAGAGCCCTGTTACTACAATCAATCATTGAAAAATATCTTTTTGTGATTCAGTCTAATGCTTGGGGGGAGCTGCAGAGATAGAAAAGGCTATTGGCACTTGAAAATATTAAATGGAGTACTCATGTGGGAAAGCTCAAAATGTAATAGGCATGGATAGGGTTTTTTTTGTAT
Source organism: Lonchura striata (assembly GCF_050655825.1). NCBI lineage: Eukaryota > Metazoa > Chordata > Aves > Passeriformes > Estrildidae > Lonchura > Lonchura striata. The sequence goes on along the minus strand of NC_140709.1, from coordinate 4,321,161 downwards.
TTCTCCACATACCCAAGCAGGGAAGATGTGAGAAAGCCGCAAGAAAATTTTCCCTTTCCCTACATTTTTGTGTTATCTGCTGTCACCAGGATTTGTAAATAGCTTAAGGTGAAACCTGTTATAGGTTAAAGACCAAAATATGGGCATCTTGGCCCTTCCTGTGCATTGCCCCTAACTGTCCAGGGTGAGGTATGCACTTGAAGTCTAGAAAAGAAATATGGGAGAATTTTTAAGAAGCTATGATTGAGGTGAAGAGATTTTTTTCCCTTACCTAAAGACAGATTAACAAAAGCATTGCAAAACCCTTCCGACTGTACATTATCTTAATTATCTACAGGCAGAATTCATCATCTGAATAGTTGAATTTGAAGTTTTACATTAAAAATTAAATACGTGTTTATATGGAGATTTTATGTGTTGACTTGACTCTTCAGTCTTTACAGTTTTTCCTGTGGTCTTTGGGTAGTTATCCAAAATATGGCATTTCCTGTTGCTTCTTCCTGCAAGACATCACACATCCATTAGGGGATGCTGAGAAAACCATCCCTTTCCTCTCTCACAGGTAGAGAAGAGAGGTCTTTTAACCTGGGCATGGGCTGTGTGAGTCCTTGTGTGCTCTCCTTTCTCTCCTTGCTGCTGCTGTTACCCTTTAAATACAGTGATAATGCAGCCTACAGGAGGTTCCAGCTTGAAATTATCTGTCTCTGATAGATGCTAGCTGCTAGCTAGGGACATGAGGGAAGCTGAAGCTGGTGGGGGGAGTCAAACACAAAGTGTTGGTTCATCTCCAGGAAGTGGGAGACTGTACAAGGAGGATATCTAGGACTAGAACACCCTGGGCTGGATGCCTGAGGTGACAGCTTCCAAGCAGAGGGAGCTGCCAAATGTAGGAGGTGAGGATGTTATGTGCATAATCTCTTCTCTTCCTTAGCAGCTATGCACTTTCCTGCCCTAAAGCTGGAAGAATTGGTTTTCCTTTCTGCTTCAAGCAGACCTTTTCGAGTAGATAAATCTACTAGAACTTAAAAAAAAAAAAAAAAAAAAAAAAGAGAAAGGAAACAGGGTAAAAAAAAAAAAAGCAACCAACAAACACATGCAAATGGACTAAGTTAGAATTGCATATCCCATCTGCTTCGTTCATTTTTAGAATAAGGTTTTCATACCTTGTACTTCTCTTTTTTCATTAGTTGAAATAGCACTGCATTGTTGGCCACCTCAGTACCAGAGACAAACTAAATAACTATCCTGAGCATATGGAAAGTAAAATTTAAGGAAACAAACCTGGTTCTGCCAGAAATATCTTTTGTCTGTCTAAGGAACAGAAGAACTCCTAACCTGCTTTTGCAGTATATGGGATGCTTTAAAATTGACTGGCATTGTGCTGTAATCTTGTATCACTGTGTCTTTAGGAGCCCTGTGCCCACAAGTGGACATGGCAGGGCAGCCCTGTTGGGATCTAATATGGCTCAGATCTCTGCCAAGCAGTGGAAGGCCCTGAGGGAACAGCTGTAGGAAACAATTAGCCATTATTAACCAGAGGATGAACACACTTATTGGAAATGACCTGGGAGTCCCAGCTGATGGGGGTTAAACATGAGCTCATGGTGTGCTCGTGCTGAGAAATCAGCACATCGTGAGCTGGGCTGGGGGAGAGTGGGGGGTTGTTATGGTTATCCCACCCCTGCACAGGATGGTGATGCCACCCCAGGTGTGCTCCCCAGGCAGGGTGGGGCACAGAGGATGGGGGATCCAGCAGTAGCAGATTGAGCAGTCGTCACAAATTACAGCTTGAGAGACACAGACTGGACCTCAGGAAAAAAAAAAATACTAAGGGTATAGTGCAACACCAGAATAGGGTCCTTGTGGAGTCTCTATTCTTGGGAATTTTCATAACTTACACAAAACCACAGGTGTCCTGATCTGGCACAGCAATAGTTCTGCTCTGTGGGGGAGATTGGAAAAGACCATTTCGGGGGTTTCCTTCTGAATAACAGCATTTCTAAGGTTTTCTGCTGATGTCTGGACGGTTTGAGATGGGTGTTTTTCTGATATACGAGGAAAACATGTCTCTGGTTAATGCACTTTATAGTTATCAGGTATCCTACACATCCTGACAGTAACAATTGATTGGGAGTTTCTTCTCTTTTTGTCCTAAAACATGGTTGAAGGAGGGGAAAAAAGCGACCAGTTATTAATTTATACAAATACATGACTATTTGAACCATCAGGATTCAATTTTGTTAATCAATACTCTGAAAATAGAACAAATTTGCCATCTTTCAGATTGTGTTGGCCACTGATGAGCAGTTTAAATTTTGCAGACTTTCAATCATGCTTTATTATCTGTTAACATGTTAACAAAATTTCTATGTATTGTTTTGGATAAAGCAAAATTTTTCCTGACATCCCTTAAGAAAGATAGTTGTAACTGGAAAAGATCAGTCCTTAATTTTTTTACTAAGAATGTAAATTGCATCTTTGGGTAAAGTCTGGTGAAAGCATTAAGAAAAGGAACAAAGGACAATAATTGTGGGAATGGTGTCCTCTGTACTTCAGACAAGTCTGGTGGGTCAAGTCAAAGCATCTTTTACCTAAATAAAATATGCACCACTAAAAACAAGGGGAACAAGTTCTTTGTATGATCTAGGTAAACCCTGGGAAGAGTAAGAGCAGATTACAGATCGGGATTTAGATTACAAATTTAAGCATCAAACATCAAACAGTTTAGTGATTTTTTTTTATAGAAAGGCAATCAAGTCTCTTAATGAACTTATCAGTAATCAAAATACGTCTTTGGAGTTTTGAACAAGTGTACATATACTTTCTAGAGCATATTTTTCAAGCAAGGGCTTGGAATGTCTGATTACTACAAATTATCCATATGTATGTAGGATTTGTGTCAGTACTTCTCATGCCACTGGAGAATGGATTTCCATTGAGTTTTCCCCTGTGGAAATCATAATTCTGAACATCAGTATTATTTTTATTTTGAGATAAAATTAAGTTTGTGCTTATAGGATAGCTTCAAAACTATGGTGTGCTCAAACATCAGTAGCAGACCTGAGAAACACCCCATTGTTCTTGTAATTGGGACAGCCAGAGCCAATTAATACAGCAGGCTGACTCAACAAATCAAAGAAAACAGTTTTGGCTTGGGGAGTATAAGGGTCCTTATGCAAATATTGATTTACATATCTATATCTATATCTTATATACATGCAGAGATTTTCACTGGGTATCTCTATTAATAATAACAACATTTCAGTGAGGGAAAAAAAATTAATTGGTGGGATTTGGAGGCCCTGCATCTATCTTGACAGCTTAACATGGTTGTAGTGCTTTGAACTGCCTAAGTGTGCACTTTCCTTCTGCTCGTTCATCAGAACTCTTTGAAGCTGCTGTTAAACCAGAATCTTGTTCATCGGCCAATTTATGCCTTTGCATAAAAATAAATGGTTTCCTTAAAACACACAGGTTTGAAATTCATGTTGCTGGTGAGGAGATGAACTTTTTAAAAATACTCAGTCCTTTAAAAATTGTCTGTGGAACCACTGAGATACCAGTATGGAGGTGGTGCAACATCTGTGTGTTGTCACACACTCAAAGCTACGTAAGGTGGAATTCATTGAAGTAATTTTAATTTTTTTTCATTTGAAAAATTGTAAATTAAGGCATTTGATATTTTTTTCTCCATAAAATGTCATATTAATTCAAGCCTCAGAAGTTTATATGAGATGAAACTTTGTGTCATAAAATAATTTGTAATAAACATCTCTCTTTCCCCTGTGCAACTCATAGGACAAAGCAGAGTGAAAGGAAGAACAATCTCCTGAACTTTTCCATAGATGAAGAGCAACCTTTGTCCTTGATGCAGTTGAGCTTGAGGACACAAGAGCTGCCACTGAATCTGTGATTATCTCTTAGGTTTTCTGGTTTTAAGTCAGGTGAACTAAGGAGAATAATACCAGGGAATATCTTTTTTCCATTAACTGTGGTAAACCCAGTGTCATGAATATCAGTGGGAATGATGGCTTTAATTCCCTGTGTATCTCAAGGAGAACAGTTGTCTTCAGATAGCTTGTTCATTGTCACATGTCCAATGCCCAAAAGGTAAATGAAATTTTCCTTGTTCAGACATCCTTAGTAACCAAGATTTCAAGTAATTCACTAGATTTCTTGTTGAAAGGGGATTCACATTAGAAAAATACCAAGAGAAAGCAAAAGGAAAGCAAATTTCATAAAGTGGTAATATTTTGGTATTTTTTTCTACCTTCCTTTCTCTGCTTTCAAGTCTATTTTACTGGCAGTTAAAAATCTTTGTCTTTTGGGTACAATGAAACAATGGCCTGTTTTCCATTGGAAAACTGTCAATATTGTGGAATCATTATCAATGTCTTAGAGAGTAGAAGGTGACAAATCATCCTCTTGAGGTCAAAGTTGATTCTCTAGATCAGAATTTCTATAAATTTCATAATGAAGCTTGTCTTGCCTTTGTATTTTCTATGCTTGCTTGGTAAATAAATGGAAGAGATCACATTGAAAGATTCACACTTTAGGGCTTGAAAAAAAAGCATTTTGGGCTTGCTCAACTTCAGTAAGAAACTTGCCATTTCCTCTTCTTCAAGGATGGAAATCTGGCCCATGCCTTTCCAAAAAAGCAAGATGCTGTGTCTGTTTTCCTTCATCCAATTTTTCTCAGCGAATCCCGCAAACTGCACCGCTCGAGCTTCTGCTTAATTGTTCTTTTTAGACAAGCACATTTACTGTATCTGAGTGCATTACTAACAAGCCACAGGTCTGCACCAGATGGGCAGGTGAAAAAGTGATTATGAGGTGTGTGATGATGGTTCTGTATCCATAATACATTCATCCCAAGGTTCACTGGCGCATCTGTTATGTATGTTGTTTTTCTTTTTTACCAGTACCCTTAGAGATATTTAAGCAGGTGATTCTTTACAACTAAAAGACGATAAAAGAGAAAAAAAAGTGAACAAGGGGTCTTTAAGGTGGCACTGCCAAGACAGCGAGACAGGCATATTGCTGCTATAATGCCCCTCAGCAGCTCATATAAGATTCGGATGAATATAACAGTGTAATCATTTTCATTAGCAGGTTTTGGATTGATACTTGCTTGCATATTAATGCTGATTACAGAGTCTTGAATTTATCAGGGTGTAGCTGAACGAGCTGGTGCCATATTGAGGAAGGAGCGAGGTGGAAAGCACGACCTTGCCTTGTCTCTATTCTGCAAAAAGACTCAGAGGGCTGGCAAGCCCCAACCTGATCCAGGTGTTTGAATTCCCCACATATTCATGTGTGCCTAAGCTTTCAAATGTCATGTGTCTAGAGAGGGCATTTTAATGCAATTCTTCACTCCTCAAAGCAGGCGTAGCTCAAGTTTTTAAAGAGGAAAAAAAACCATATTGATTTTTAAGGTGTTTTTAATTAAGTTGTTGCTGATAAACAGCTTCATATAAGACTGTTTTTTCTATTTTGCCCCATCAGTTATTCATTTGTTTTTAAAAAACAACTTTGCAGAAGCTTTAGTGGTGCCTTTGTTTAGTACCAATTACAAAAAGGGTTTCATGCAATTGAGATGTTTTCATTTAAAAACATGGAAATTACACATGCAAATTCCTTGCTGAAAATGGGGAAAAGCAGTAAGGTATCCTTGGTTAACTTTTTAGTTATTTAAAAGTAGCTTGTTGGAGATTGAATATTTCTATGTTTCACTAGAGCTTTTAAATATAAAAGAGATATGAGACTATATCTGACACCATCAGGCATATTATATTAAAATTTATGAACAACTTCATCAAAAACCACTTTCCTTCTCCTGCATAGAGACAGATTTGTTCTGACATAAACGTTACATGGCTGGTTGCAGCCTCAGATTAATGCGAAGACCCTGGCGATTCCTTTTAGACGTTATTTTATGAAATAATACCTGTCAGCTGCTGCCTGATCCCAGAAAAGGGGGCAGGTTTTCCAGGTCATCCTGCCATCTGTCAGCTAAAGCTCATCTGTCCCTCCACATTACCACCTGATCTGTGCTAACAGGCCTCACAGGGAGCCCCGCTTCATTGGCCCGGTGGGAGCCCGGCAAAGCGACTGCGCAAGGACATCACCTGTGATTCCCAGATTTAATTACCACTGAAGTGATGAAGATGTGCACACAGATTGAAATGCTTTTGAATAAATGCATGGCTCTGATAGGAGCATTTTGCCCTTTTTTTCCCCCTCTATCTTCCCTTCTTTTTCTTTTTGCCTGTCTTTCCCTTTTTTCCCTTTCTTTCTTCTTGGTTTTTTTTTTTTTACTTACCTCCTCTACCCTCTTTTTCTTTTCTTCCCCCTTTTTTCTTCCTTTTTTTCTTTTTCTTTCTCCTCTTTCCCCTTCTCTTCCCTTCCCTTCCCTTCCCTTCCCTTCCCTTCCCTTCCCTTCCCTTCCCTTCCCTTCCCTTCCCTTCCCTTCCCTTCCTTTCCTTTCCTTCCCTGTTCACATTTGCAAATCCAACCAAACCCTTGCCCATGTTTCCTAGCAGACATTGTGCAAAATACACCTATAAATATTTTTACCTAAAACTCAAATGGCAGTTTAATAACCAAATTCGATATAAATATTGCTGAAATATCCACAAATGAGCTCTCAGAAAAAGAAAAAAAATTCCTCTGTTTTGTGCATGGCCTTTCACCACAAACACAATTATTTGCTGAAATGGTGCCTTACTGTCAAACTCTAAAGCCATATTGATTAGTGCTAGATGGGAAAATCAGGTTGCATTGTATTTCCAGCTTGTTACCTCTGTTCCAGTGCTGGCAGGTACTTGGGGTCCCCTGCCCAGGGATGATGGTGGGCTTTGCTGGGGGGAAGGAGGGAACCAGGACCCCCAGAACCGGCGGTGACCGCGGGCTCTCGCTTTCCCCGCAATCAATAACGCCGCACAAAAGTTATTACAGGTCTGGGCCTTTTTGACTTCAAAGCTGCTTAGGCGGTATGTGGCATTAATTCCCTCCTGTACAAAAATGTAGCTGATAATCGCCAGGCTGAGGGGAGGATTTAGGACTAGAACAGCAGATTTCCTCACAGATTACAGCCTAAAACCTGGTTTCTTGGGATAAACCAGGATAATTAACTGTAGTGAAATATGGTACCTTTGTTGAGTCGTACACGGGTGATTCTTGGGTAAGGTACGAGCGTTCGTGTCTTTGTGCCATCCCACTGAGGGGGTGCCATCCTTTATGGATGCATCTTTTTAACCCTGGTGCTGAGGACTTGTCAGGAGATAATTTAGGCAGTGGTGGCTGCTGAGCATTGGAAAGAGGTGGTGCAAATATCTGCCATCAGAGCTGAGGCCTGCAAGGCACCACGAGCTTTATTTATTGTTCTCACTGTGTTTGGGTCAATTCCTTTAATTCAGAGCTCACCTCTCCATCACCACCTGCTGACAGAGGCTGCTCTGAGCATCCCTGACCTACGGAGTGGCTGCTCACTCCTCTAGCACCCAGGCCCCTGAGATGAAAGGATTGTAACATGCTGATAGCATTCCTGATATAAATTTGTTTGAATTTCATGAAAGGAGGTGCCAGAGGTGTGAGACATGCAGGCTTTCCTTGGTTACTTGGCCATGCCACAACATAGAGAGTCACCCATGTAGGTGGGCAATATTTATAGCCGATGTGTATATATAATTTACAAATCACTTATATAAAAAAAAAAAAAAACTTTCAGCCTGAAATTTGAAGTTACAGTCCTTAAGTGATGGTTTCATTCCCTACTTTCAAAATGTACCCTGTTGTCTTGGTTCGACAAGACAGGAGTCTGTGAAAGAGGGCAAAGCTTCCTGTGCAATGGAGAACGGCAAACCCCCCTCCCTCTGAATTACGAGGATCTTTAAATTAAAAGGCTCTCAGGCAAAGATATGGGAGTGGGAGTAACAAGTCTTTACTAGGAGAAAACTAGACAACAATTTAAAAAGGCAAATGCAATCGGTACAAACAAAACCAGTGAAAGGAAAAAAAAAGTCCAGAACTTGCGGGGTGCCAGTATCAGTTCTACTGGGACAATTTGCTTCCCTTGCAGTGGCTGGTGAATTGTAGCTGCAGTGGTGATCTCTAGAAGGGTATAGTTTCTCTTTGAAGATCTGGTGGCAGTGGGGCTGGTCTTCCTCTGCGCCGGGGTTGCCTCTGAGCTCCGCCGCCGTCGGCTCAACGCGCCGGCTGCTTCGCTGCGAGTGCCGCCGAAGAGAGAGCGAGAGAGAGCTGCTTCCCCAGGAATTCCGCGAAGAGAGAGAGAGAGAGAGAGAGCTGCTTTCCCCGGGAATCCCGCGCAGAGAGAGAGAGAGAGCTGCTTCTCCCGGAGTCCCGCGAAGAAGAGGGAGAGAGCTGCTTCTCCCGGAGTCCCGCGAAGAAGAGGGAGAGAGCTGCTTCTCCCCTCTGGGTGGGACGCCCTTCATTGAATCAGTCGAAGGTGTATACACAAACTATTGTCTCTGAGAGAGATAACAAAAAACCTGTCCAACCGGTTCGCCTTCGACAGATGGCAAATGGAATACAAGCTTATCTTACAACCCAGGACATTATCCACCCCTTATTCTATTTCCATCTGCACACCATGAAATCTTACACCCAGTTCTCTCTTAAGACCAAGTTTCCCTGTGGTACACAGCGGGTCTCCCCATCTTCCTGCATTACCCACTAAGTGTAACCAGGTCCTTGAGCAAAGACAATCCCACGAATGGGTTGGTCTTTGCCTGAGGTGGGATTAATCCAAACAGTTTTCCCTAAAATACCTTTCATATGTACTACAGGGACCTTATCTCCATCTACTGCGTGTAAGGGTTCTGACTGAGCAGGGCCAGCTCGACTGACAGACTCCCGGGTGTTGACCATCCAGGTTGCTTTTGCCAGGTTAATTTCCCAGTTTCTAAATGTTCCCCCACCAAGTGCCTTCAGGGTAGTCTTAAGGAGTCCGTTGCACCGTTCAACTTTGCCGGCAGCTGGAGCATGATAGGGAATATGATATATCCATTCGATACCATGTTCTCTGGCCCAGGTGTTGATAAGGCTGTTCTTGAAATGGGTGCCGTTGTCAGACTCAATTCTCTCAGGGGTGCCGTGTCTCCACAGGACTTGCTTTTCCAAGCCTAAGATGGTGTTCCGGGCAGTGGCATGAGGTACAGGGAAAGTCTCCAGCCATCCAGTGGTGGCTTCCACCATGGTCAGCACGTAGCGCTTGCCTTGGCGTGTCTGGGGCAGTGTGATATAGTCAATCTGCCAGGCCTCCCCATACTTGTACTTGGACCACCGCCCACCATACCATAGGGGCTTCACTCTCTTGGCCTGTTTGATGGCAGCACACGTCTCACAGTCATGGATAACTTGGGAAACACTGTCCATGGTTAGATCCACCCCTCGGTCTCGTGCCCACTTGTAGGTGGCATCTCTGCCCTGATGACCTGAGGCATCATGAGCTCATCGAGCCAGGAACAATTCCCCCTTATGGTGCCAATCTAAGTCTATCTTTGACACCTCTATTTTTGCTGCCTGATTTACCTGCTCGTTGTTTCGGTGCTCCTCATTAGCCCGACTTTTGGGGACATGGGCATCTACATGACGGACTTTCACCGTCAGCTTTTCCACCCGAGAGGCAATGTCTTTCCATATATCAGCAGCCCAGATTGGCTTTCTTCTACGTTGCCAGTTGGCCTTCTTCCACCTTCCCAGCCAGCCCCACAGAGCATTGGCTACCATTCATGAATCAGTATAAAGGTAGAGCTTTGGCCACTTCTCCCTTTCAGCAATGTCCAGAGCCAGCTGAACGGCCTTGAGTTCAGCGAGTTGGCTCGATCCACCTTCTCCTTCGGTAGCTTGTGCAACTTGGCGTGTGGGGCTCCATACGGCTGCTTTCCACTTCCGGTTCATCCCTACAATGCGACAGGAACCATCAGTGAAAAGAGCGTAGCAGGTCTTTTCTGCTGGTAGTTGGTTGTATGGTGGAGCCTCTTCAGCCCTTGTCACTTGTACCTGTTCCTCATCATCAGTGAGACTAAAGTTTTCACCTTCTGGCCAGTTCGTAATTATCTCCAAAATCCCAGGGCGATTCAGGTTTCCAATACGGGCGCGTTGAGTGATGAGGGCAATCCATTTGCTCCATGTTGCGTCAGTGGCATGGTGGGTAGTAGGAACCTTTCCTTTAAACATCCACCCCAGCACTGGTAGTCGGGGTGCCAGGAGGAGTTGTGTTTCTGTGCCAATTACTTCCGAGGCGGCTTGAACTCTTTCAAAGGCAGCCAAGATTTCCTTCTCTGTGGGAGTGTAGTTGGCTTCAGACCCTCTGTAACTTCGGCTCCAGAATCCCAGTGGTCGGCCTCGAGTCTCCCCAGGCACTTTCTGCCAAAGGCTCCAGGACAACCCATGGTTCCCGGCTGCAGAGTAGAGCACATTCTTGACTTCTGGTCCCGTTCTGACTGGGCTAAGGGCTACAGCATGAGCGATCTCCTGCTTGATCTGGGTGAAGGCTTGTTGCTGCTCAGGGCCCCAGTGGAAATCATTCTTCTTTCGGGTAACCAGATAAAGAGGGCTCACAATCTGGCTATACTCAGGAATGTGCATTCTCCAGAAACCTATGGCACCCAGGAAAGCTTGTGTTTCCTTTTTGCTGGTTGGTGGGGACATAGCTGTGATCTTGTTGATGACCTCAGTGGGAATCTGGCGCCGTCCATCTTGCCATTTCACTCCCAGGAACTGGATCTCTCGGGCAGGTCCCTTGACTTTGCTCTTCTTGATGGCAAAGCCAGCTTCTAGTAGTATCTGGATGATCCTCTCACCTTTCTCAAACACTTCTGCCGCTGTGCTCCCCCACACAATGATGTCATCAATGTATTGCAGGTGTTCTGGAGCCTCACCCTTTTCTAGTGCAGCCTGGATCAGTCCATGGCAGATGGTGGGGCTGTGTTTCCACCCCTGGGGCAGTCGGTTCCAGGTGTACTGCACGCCCCTCCAGGTGAAAGCAAACTGAGGCCTGCATTCTGCTGCCAGAGGAATGGAGAAAAACGCATTAGCAATATCAATGGTGGCATACCACTTTGCTGCCTTGGTCTCCAGCTCGTACTGGAGTTCCAGCATGTCCGGCACAGCAGCGCTCAGCGGTGGAGTCACTTCATTTAAGCCACGATAGTCCACAGTCAATTTCCATTCTTTGTCAGATTTGCGCACAGGCCAGATGGGGCTGTTGAAGGGTGAGTGGGTTTTGCTGACCACCCCTTGGCTCTCCAGCTCCCGAATCATTTTGTGGATGGGGATCACGGCATCTCGATCCGTCCGATACTGCCGGCGGTGCACTGTCGAGGTCGCAATTGGCACGCGTTGTTCTTCCACCCTTAGGAGTCCTACTGCAGAGGGGTTTTCTGACAGTCCAGGCAAGGTGTTCAATTGCTTAATGTCTTCTGCCTCTACAGCGGCTATTCCAAAAGCCCACCTGAGTCCCTTTGGGTCTTTGTAATATCCGTTCCGGAGGAAGTCTATGCCTAGGATACACGGAGCATCTGGGCCAGTCACTATAGGGTGTTTCTTCCACTCCTTCCCAGTCAGGCTCACCTCAGCTTCCACCAGAGTCAATTGTTGTGATCCCCCTGTCACACCAGCAATGGAAACAGGCTCTGCCCCCACATGTCCCGATGGTATCAGAGTACACTGTGCACCAGTATCAACTAAAGCATCATATTTTTGTGGCTCTGATGTGCCAGGCCATCGGATCCACACTGTCCAGAAGATCCGGTTTTCCCGTGCCTCTCCCTGGCTAGAGACAGGGCCCCTCTAACACTGGTTATCATTCCTTCCCTGGGCATACATACTAGAGGTCCCTTCAAGGGGGTCTGACAGATCGTACCCACAAGCTTGGTCACGGGAGGTTGAGGCTACCTTCACTTTGGTGGAACTCTCCCGGTTAGAGTTTCCCTCCTTGAGTTGACGGACCCGTGCTGCCAGGACAGAAGTGGGTTTCCCATCCCACCTCCCCATGTCTTCCCCATGGTCACGCAGGAAGAACCACAGATTAGCCCTTGGGGTGTACCCTCTCTCTCTAGCTGGGGATTGTTGGGTGCTGATTCTGGGGCCTGTGACTCTCACGGGTGCTGTATTAACCTTCCTTATCTCCTCCCTCATCTCCTCTTTAAACTCCTTAATCACAGCTGAGATATGAGCCTGCATTGGGCCATTAATCATACTCTCATAATTCCTAAGTTTGTTGGCAACAGAACCTATTGTCTCCCGGTGGGTGTCAGCATTGATCGTTGCAATGAAGGTGGCGTATTGAGATGGCCCAAGATTTGCCAGACTCCACAGCATTTGTCTCGTACACCTGACCTTGTCAGGATCATTATTGTGTCGTCCATCCCTCCCAAAGAGTACCTCCAATACTGCCACTTCTCTCAGCTGTTGGATCCCTTCCTCGAGGGTCTTCCAGCGCATTCTATGATGGTGCTCTTGCATTCTCTCTCTGTGGATAAACCTCTCCCTGATACTCATTAAGAGCCGCTCCCAGAGAGAAAGGGACCCTGGTTCCCTTACAAAAACCTGATTTATACCTGAGTCCTGGGTCAAGGGTCCCAAGTTCCTTGCCTCACCACCGTCCAGCTGCACGCCTGTACCCATAAGATCCCAAACCCGGAGTAGCCAGGTAGCATAAGCCTCACGCCCTCGTCGCACAATGTCTTTATGCAGATTGCGAAGACTTTCGTACGTCAGGGACTCGGTGATGATAGCAATCTCTGGCTCCCCTGTGGGTTGTGAGGTTCTTCCATTCCTGTCCCTATCTGCAGGGTGCTCTGCTTTCACCTTAGACTTCCTTGTTTCTACCGGGGCCACTGCTGCTGACCGTGACTGCCTTTGTGGTTCAGCTGGAACCTGGACAGTTGTAACATCTGTGGGTTCCACAGCTGTACTATTAGACTGTCCTTCCTCAAGGCAAAGGGCCGGTTTCTCACCAGCTGGGGAAATGCACTCCTTCAGCATCTCTCGTATCTCCTTAACCAGAACCCTCACCCAATCTGGGCGGTTCATTTCTGAGGTGGGCTGTGGGGCAGGGTCAGGCTCTGGAGCAGCAGCATCTCGAGTCTGTGGTGTAGGTGTGAGGGTAGTTATCCAGGTTAATCTTCCCTTATCTCTGAATGCTAAATATAACAGGACTATCAGCAACACCACCCATTGTATGGTATCATTAGCACTTATAAAGGATCTTAACCCTTTGAGAACTGGTGGAGCAGACCTAAAAAGATGGTTAAAAGGTTGAGAGAAAGTTTGCCCAGGTGCTATTTCCTCGCAGTAGGTACCGTTATTAAAGTAACCCCAAAAACATACAGTTAACGTGTGATAGCTATGAATCCATGTACCTGCCTTCTAGAGGAAATTAAAGATCCATGAATTCCTCACCCAATTAACCCAGAAGCCAAACTTGATAACAGACACCGTAGCCTTAGTTATAGGACCCATTTTTAGATAAGGGTCTGCAAATGGGAAAAGTATAGCTACGATCACATGCCACCCAAACCAAGGTAAACTAGACCACATGGTGATGCTGAAGATGTTTTTACACACAACAAAACCAAATTACTTAAGAACTGTTAATCCTTTTTCCCTCTCAATGCCCTCGGGCCCCACGTTGGGCGCCAAATTTTGTCTTGGTTCGACAAGACAGGAGTCTGTGAAAGAGGGCAAAGCCTCCTGTGCAATGGAGAACGGCAAACCCCCCTCCCTCTGAATTACGAGGATCTTTAAATTAAAAGGCTCTCAGGCAAAGATATGGGAGTGGGAGTAACAATTCTTTACTAGGAGAAAACTAGACAACAATTTAAAAAGGCAAATGCAATCGGTACAAACAAAACCAGTGAAAGGAAAAAAAAAGTCCAGAACCTGCGGGGTGCCAGTATCAGTTCTACTGGGACAATTTGCTTCCCTTGCAGTGGCTGGTGAATTGTAGCTGCAGTGGTGATCTCTAGAAGGGTATAGTTTCCCTTTGAAGATCTGGTGGCAGTGGGGCCGGTCTTCCTCTGCGCCGGGGTTGCCTCTGAGCTCCGCCGCCGTCGGCTCAACGCGCCGGCTGCTTCGCTGCGAGTGCCGCCGAAGAGAGAGCGAGAGAGAGCTGCTTCCCCAGGAATCCCGCGAAGAGAGAGAGAGAGAGAGAGAGCTGCTTTCCCCGGGAATCCCGCGCAGAGAGAGAGAGAGAGCTGCTTCTCCCGGAGTCCCGCGAAGAAGAGGGAGAGAGCTGCTTCTCCCGGAGTCCCGCGAAGAAGAGGGAGAGAGCTGCTTCTCCCCTCTGGGTGGGACGCCCTTCATTGAATCAGTCGAAGGTGTATACACAAACCATTGTCTCTGAGAGAGATAACAAAAAACCTGTCCAACCGGTTCGCCTTCGACAGATGGCAAATGGAATACAAGCTTATCTTACAACCCAGGACACCTGTAACTGCAACTTTTTATAGCTGTAGTCTGGGAAGTTGCCTGTGATTCTCCAAAGGATGGTGTAGACATTTATGAGGCTGCCATTTTTGTTCTAATCCTAAAGTAAAGTTCACATATCACCCCAGTGAATGCACTGCCCAGATCTCCAGATGTCCTTGTGTCAAGCAGACACAACATCCAAATCATGTATTATTTTTTTTACAGTAATTATTTTATATTTTAATGATCTCTATTGAAAACCAGTGGTTTACTTTTAGTTTTAAATCTATTTATTTTAAATCTATTTACTTCAAAAACACACTGGAAAGTGGTTTATTGCAATGCAACTAAATGAGTACAGAAAAAAAATTAGGAAGAGAAAAATTACAGTATGCTTTTAATCTGGAAATTTCAAATAAAAGGTTTTATCAGTGGCCAGTATAAGCACAGAGGAGCTGGTTTTAGGTGTGTAAAGCCCAGTATAAAAGCACTCTGTGTAAAGGTCTCATTTGCTCACATCTCAAGACTGCTGTACTTCATTTTCTGTTAGTATAAACCGAATAACAGAATATTAAGAGTCATTTGAGGTCATAATTAAAGTTCTTTGACATCTGCCTTTTTTCCATTAGTCACGACGACCAGATGTCCATGTCATGGGAATTGAAAATTATTAGTCTAATCATGTTTTTAATAAAAAGTAACAGAAACTTGTATGTTTTAAAGTCGCTGGGCATAGGTTTGCCAGACTAAAAGAGCTTTCAAGGCTGATTCCCTTTATTTTTAGTGGAATGTTTTAAAGTTATCATTTGCTTTAGTGTTACAGTGCTCTGTTGTTCCATCCTGTGCATTGCTCAGCCAGTTCGACCCCATTGCCATTGAATGACCTGAGTTTTGTGAACATTTTTGTTAAACTGATACCTGCCTGTATTTCAGTCCAGTGTGACTACACTGCTTGTTCTGTTACCTGTATATTGATTTTATTTTATAGAGTGGATATAGTAAAAGCACTGCTGGTTTAGATTGTCTTTATTTCTGCTCTCGTGCTGGTGTGTTCTTGCTGTATTGATTTGACTTTTTATGCATTGCTTTCCTCCTACCACATTAGCACCCATTCACCAGCTTAATGATTGTGGCACTGTACAGAGTACAGTATATTGGCTTGTTAAACCATTTCCATCTTATTAATTTCTACTTATATGTAGTGCTGACCTATTTTTACTGTGCCTCTTCCAAAATTGTCTTTGTTTACCCAATGCTGGCTGTCCTCCGTTACTATAAGCATCCCTAGTTTTCTGTAGCTCTATTTTTAATAGCTTTTTTGCTTTGTTTTGTTTCCCCTTCTCTCATGTGCCTCAGATTCCTTTTTTAACCCTTTTCCCCCCCATACTTTTACTATGCTTTAAAACTAATGAAGATGCTTAACTTAATATTACAAGCCAGTCTATTTAAACACACAAGTTCAAATTTTCTTAGTTTTCTTTGTCCTTATGCCTGGAATTATTGGTATCTTGAGCAAAGACTTTCTTTGGACTTTTATTCTTAAGATTTTCTAATTCCTCCTTTGTCTCCGTGTGGCTGCACATTGTCATCTTTGTGATGCATTGCATTATGTCATTATGCCACGGCTTGTTTGGTCCTGGGGACAATGGAGAGGTGTATGGAGAGCTCTGAAGTGCATCTTATTTTCAGCTGTGAGAAGGGAAAGGGGGGAACGGGAAGCTTTCAAAGGGAGCAGGGGGAAAGCTTGGACCACCTCCCTGCTCCCGGGCACAGAAAGTGACTGGGAGAGGACTGAGGATGCTGCACAGTGCCTGGAACCACATTTTGTGCTGAACATTTGGTGGCAGCAGGAACTATATTGCTTGTAACTTTCTTTGGAAACAGTGTCTTCAGTGCTGCTGACTGGGATATGAAGAGTGGATTTTATGGACAGAGTTTGAGACGTGCTCCGCGCTCTCATAGCAACATGTTTGTTGTTAATGTGTTGGGGCTTTTTTTTCTGGGTTTTATTTCTCTCTCAGCCTTTTCTTTTTGTCAGTCAGAAATCATAGCCGTGCTTAAATGGTGAAAAGCAAAACTTTAATCAGTAGAGCGAGCTTATATTTATTTGGAGATTAGACTTTCCTCACATATCTCCAAAGAAATTCTTTGCCTATGTTGGGCCATAGGTATGTTCTAACCCAAGACTCTGGTTTTTTACTTGTTTTATGGCCAGGTTCACTTCACCAGGAGGCAATGCAGTATAATCCTGGTATTATAATACCTTGCTTTTCCAAGCCAAGTTAGCAGCATAGTTGAATAGGGCAAAACCTAGGCTGTGATTTTAGGGTTATCTTGCCTGACAACGTGGAAATTCAGGATGTGCTCAAGCTACTCAGTTTCTACTTCATTATATAGAAAAGAAATACAGCTTGCTGAATTTTTTTTCTTTTTCCTAGCTTATAAAAATGAAAACTAGTAATTCTAAGAAGTAAGGTTTTAAGTGTAGTTTGGCCATGAAACAAACTTTTCTGAAATATCTAATGAAAAGTGACATCACACTCATCACTATCCTGTTTTAAATTTAAACTACCCTGCCTTGCATAATCAATTACTTACAGAAAATTGTAAAGCCCTTAAAATTCTGAAGTGGTTTCTGGCATTTAATTATATAAGATTTTTGACCTGGCTAGGCAGATAATGTTAACACAGCTTTAATACTAAACAAGACTGAACATGTGTGTGCTTGACTTTTATTAAACTCCTACTGAAGAAACAGATTAATTGGAGGCTGATTCATTGGTGAACAGGCGTTAAAGACAGAAGGACCTTCTCACATTTTGTTCTGTTACCCAGGCTTATGCCATCTCAGGTTGGCAAGGAGATCCCAACTGTAGTGTTTTGAAATGTAACTGAAAGAAATTTTAGAATAACAGGTGCAAAAAAAAAAAAAAAAAAGAAAAAGAAAAAAAAGAAAAAGAAAAACCAAAAAAATCCCCCACCAACCCCTCTACACACAAGGAAGGAAAAAAAAAAAAAAAGTGAGTAATTTTCAAAATGCTGCTTTAATTCCTTTCTATTCTCTTGTGCCAAATGACCACCTGACACCTCTCTGACACAGGTATTGCCCAGATAGGTTTTCATTAGTGATGTTAAAAGTGTAAATGGGATCATGGGAGCCAGCAGCTGTCGCGATGATTTCCTACATGATTATTACTTCTCCCCCGCCTTAGAACAATTTTTAAGAAGATGTGTACAAGCTGTGATTAAACCACTTCAGCTTAAGCTCAAAGTAAATTGAAAAAGTCCTTCTTAAAGCTCTCATTTAACAGTGCTTTACATCCATCTGTAAAATCAGAGCTTTGCTTGCGAGCACCCTCAGAATAGCCCACTTTCCACAAGGTAGCAGAGGTTAAAAATAAAATAGCAAGAAATCCGTGGCAAAGCACATGTGAGATTAACGGGGTGAAAGTACTGGAGTGGAGAGCTGTTTTCTTCTGCCTGAGCTCCTCGTTCTGTCGCACAACCCCCAGTCTGGAAATCTTAACACTGACACTTTTGTACAGATCGGTTTGTTAGCAATTTCAGATTTTAATTCAGCACCCTCGCTTGATTATTACTGACATTTCTTTTCTGTAATACCGGCAGAGAGAGAGAATCTGTATAAACAGATTTTTGCGTGAGCTAGGTGGTGCGCAATTCCGATATCAGCTCCCGAAACTCGAGAGAAATGTGTTTGCTTTCAAGGTGTATTTCTGGGATTACAAAAAAAAAAAAAAAAGAGAGATTGTGATCTGGGAGGTTCAGCTGTGCTCTTCGGTAGCTCCAGGTGGAATGCTGCCGATTTCTGGGTGTTTGTGGGAAGCGGGAGACTCTCCTGGCTTTATTTGGTTCTTGTGTGAAAGTGGGAGAAATGAAAGTATTTTGACAATTACCCATTGAGCTTTTCACTTCATTCAAATCTGCAGCGCAGCGCTGAAGTTGGTGAGTGGGTGTGCAAGGGAGAAGCAGAAAAACAAAAACACGTACTATAAAAGCAGGCTAAAAGCCTGCACAGCTCCCTGCAAATTCAGATCTCTGCACTTCGCAAAGTCCTACATTTTAAATCCATCTATTCCTCTGTCTTCATTACTCCTGAACATTAAAGATACTGGCAAAATTAACCTCTGATATAAATAACTTGGATTTAAACACATTATACAGCTTAATATATGAAATGGCTTGGTGTGTTATGTTTTATAAATGTTTATTTTCCCCTTGCAATCCAAAATTGTAGAAACTAACTACCATAATGAAATTGTGAGCTCAATTACATTCTCTTACAGGTTTAAATGTACACTTATGCTCATTGATGTGCAGCAATAGCAAAAATTATTTGGGGAAGTTTTTATTACAGCTATTTCCAGGATTATGGCAGAAATACCCTTTTATATGTTTTAGTTATTAGTTAATTATATCTGGCATTCTACAGGTAAAAACATCAAAAGCTAAACCAAAAGCTTAAAAAAACACTAAAAGGAATGTACTTAAAACAAGGTTCTTATCTAATATTGTAGCTCAGCATATTTTCTGGCTTTCTAAATATAATTTATGAACTGATTTTTCAGGTGTACATATAAAGTCCCTGAGCTGTATTACAAAAATTTAATATAAAATACAATACAGTTTTAAAAAGGTATTTCCATGGCTATATATCATAATAAACTTCCTTAATATTTGCACTGCAGCAGCTGATTTCTGATTTTTTTTTTTTTTCCCAGTGCAGTAGAACTAAAGCACAATAGCTGAAAGGTGAACTTTTTTGTATTTCAACATTCCCAGCCTGGTAAAACTGTTCCGCTTGCTACATGATGTTATAAATATCAAGATTAGTTTCTTCTAAAATTACCAGTGCCAGCTGCATTCAGTTTCCCATGTTATATAGTATTTTGTTACTAATGTTCTCAGTTTAGTGCAAGGGGGTTAGAAATCAAATTACTCACAAAAATATCCAATATTAAAAATCTGTTTATATGTTTCCCATGTATTTAAAATATTGTATATAAATCCATTTGTCTTGCTGAGTCAAATACTCCCACTAATATCACTATTCTCCCTGCCTTTTAGCCCAATATGCTCTCATATTAACAATAACCATTTTAATTTTTTCCCTGGTGCCCAGTACCTACAATTTGGATAACTGACAAGCATTAAATTATCTGTAGCAGTGGCAGGTCTGTGTGTGCCTATAGATTTTCAGACATGGAGGCATAAATATACACCTATAGCCTGTTTTTTAAAAAATAATCTACTGCACTTTATTTTGAATGCAGTGGTCCAGCATGTATATTATGCACATTTTTAAGAATTTAATTTAATCATAAGATGTATTAATACTGCAGCAAAAAGCAGCAATTTCTGCCGTCCTGAAGTCTGTACACAATCTTGCTTTTGAACCTGTGTGTATTTAAGTTCTTCAGCTGACATCATTTCAGTCTGGGAATCTGACATACGGCCACTAAACCAGGATTAATTGAGCACTTCTGTGCAGTACAAAACATTCTTTATATATTGACAAATATTTCTAAAAAATGGATTGGTATTTTTGCTGTTAATTGTTTCATTACTGACCTTTACCTCTGTAGACATATGCAGTTTTCGTTTTTTTGGGAGAGACTTTCAAAATATTTTTTTTTTAAGTGTCCAATGCTCAGTGCTAGCAGTGACATTTTTACAGTCTATTCAGAAGCATATATTTCACTCTTTTGTATCTCATTTCTTTCTATTTATTTAAAACAACTTAGCATGGAAAATCTTGCAGATTTAAGTGACAGTGATGATGTACAATATGCATAAAATGAGCCTGTCCCTACCCGTGGTGTGTATTGCTAGGGACTCCATTGCAATATTTACAGTTAAACTAAACTTTTTCAAATGAAGCAAAATTGCATTTGTTTTGCAGATTTGCTCATCATTAAATGTGAAACATTTCACATTTGTCTTTTTGAGTAATTGGCTTTTTAAAATGATAAGGTGCTCTGAACACTTGTTATGTGGATAGGTCTGACGTTGTATCCCAGAAATCCATATGCCATACAGACAGAACAGAAGAAAGATATTCACAAGCATGTCACAGATTGGACTGAAGCAAGCCAAAAACCAAAGTGCCATGGCATTAACAATAGCACCAGATTTACTGTCACGATTGCAATCTGTGCTGTATCATAGACAGAAGGAGAACTTTTGATAGGTAACACCTCAGTGTTTTTTAAATCTTTTTGGCAAATTATCATTTTCATTATATTTTTGCCTGCCATATAATATTATTATAATGGTATTAAGTCACTCAGACACGCACACACATGCACATGCACAAAGTTTATTAGCCCTCAACAAAAGGGCTGATTTACCTCCTGGGTTAACTGCTCCTCAACAAAAAGGAAGGTATTTCATTAAAAAATAACACATGTTTTAGGGTGAATCTTCTACAAAACTAGCAGGGATTAGACATTAAGTTAATAAAAGCTTAGTTAATAAAGTCTTAGTTAATAAAATCTTAGCTAACATAGTTAGTTAATAAAGGTATGGAGAAAAACCACGTGTACCAAGTAAAGCTTGACAGCCCAGAAGTTTCCAAAGTTTGAAGGCAGTAAAGATGCAGGTTTAGGGGAAAATATTTTTTCTGGGGTTCAATCCCAGCTGAATGCATTTTTTCCACTGCAAGCATGTAGATATTTCTTTTTGACCATAAAAACATACATTTTCTTCTCATATAAAAAAAGCTGCATAAAGCAGATTTGGCAATACCATAATTCATGTTGAGCTCTGGTAAGTGCTGAAAAAGATTTACAAACTCACAGCTTGACGCTGAGCCCACATGTTGGGTAGAGTAGAGAAAAAGCTCTAGAAATACTACATAGAGCTTTCTGGCAGCAAACAGAGAAACATCAGTCAATTGTTTCTCTGAATTGAAAGCCACCTTGGGACCTTGTTGAAAATAACGTCCCTGCCTATCTTTCCTGCAGTTTAAATTACCTGGCTGGGGGAGTTGTCCTGGAGCCATTCACAATAGGCTGTTTAGTGCAAGAAAAGCACTGAAATTCTCACTTTATATGAATTATAGATTTGAAACATAGTTCACATAGGAAATGAGAATCGTGAGTGCGCGGGCAAACCTACCTAAACACGAGTCTGGGTGTTGCAACCTCCTTTGCGCTGGAGAATACACTTTTTTATACTTTCTGAGCATCCTCTTTTGATCGCAGATATCGCCCTTGTCTGAAACCATTGGAACTACTCGTGTGAGAAACGGTTGCTTGCATAATTTAACTCGCTGCGTTGACTTAAAACTACATTGGCAGCACAGTTGGGGCTTGATATTCTCTGAAATGTTTCAAAGTTTACAGTGGTGCTGCTGCTGTGTTTTGCATTCGCTCCCACAAAATACCGTGTTGCCACAAAATGTTGTGGGAGCTTCATTTAAATACCATGAGCTGTGCACGCTTGCCTGGAGCATGAGGAAGATCAGAAATTACTTAAAATTTTGGTTGAAAGCAGCAGTGGTAAATTTTTCACGACTTTTTCTCTCTCCCAGTTTCCAAAGATTTGGCTGCTTTTGGCTTACTCCAGCTTGAGTGGAGCATCTACACGTTTCTCCAGTCTTTTACTCATGGTGATGGAGATGTCACTAAAGATAAATCAATATTAGCAACAGCTCAGTTCCCACTTTCCTGGACTTTTCTTGCAGCTGAAGAACTGCAGAGTGGTTTGTGTAGGCAGCAAACACATGTGAAGGGGGGTTAAAGACAGGACAGGTGAATCCTTTTTTTTAATCGTGTCATGAGTGACAGCACAGTGGTTTTACGTTCTTGTCCCCCTAAGGTGTGAAGGGATGTGCACATATTTGATGTTTGCTCCCAGACTTTATTTACTGTTATTTAGCAGTGGTTATTCACCACTTTGGGAAGCACCAGGTGAGATATTCCTGAGTGCAACTTTACCAACCTGCTTGCAGAGCTTTATTATCTCTCGGATCTTCAATACCAGAGTCAATAATTTGTTTGAACAAGTTTTCCATCTAACCATTAACGCACTTAAAGCCTATAATGAGCTCTGTATCCATGCAAATGCATCTTTTTTAACTGCATAGATTTAAGGGCATAATTTCCTTGTAAAATGGAAATCAGAGCTGTTCCTTACACAAATGTTGCAGTCCTTAATAAGGGATGGATCAGCAGCAACTTTCTAAGTTTATTTAATTTTAAAGTATTCATCTTTTTACATACTGTATTTGGGGTATTTTTAAAGAGAAATAACATTTTTAAACCTGTATCAAATCAAATGCCTCATATTTTTCTCAACCCCTCTTATCTTAAAGTAGTCAGTGAATGAACAGTTTCAATTCAGAAATGAAAGGCATTTATAAACAGATTTTTTCAACTTTATCAGCTGCTGCTCAACTCCCATTGTATTGATATAATGATACTTCAAGATAAATAAAGAAATTTATGACTTTAACAATTTGAATAACGAGAAAGGCAATCATATTAAAATGGGGACCATTCACGCCCCACATGACAGCTCAGAGGACTCTAGCAGAAGAGTAACCAGCTCAGTGAAAAATCAGAAACTGTGATTGCTATTTAACACTGCAGCTTTTCACAGTAGCTCAGCAGAAAGATATTTAGCACAGGTGTTTCTGTAAGTCTGATACATTGGGAAAATTCACAAGGTTCTCCGGCTCTCTTGCTCCGTGTCGGCTGTGAAGTTGGTCCTGTGATGCAGCAAGCGGGTTTCTAGTAGGAAATAGAGCATGGAGGCAAATGAGCAAGTTCAAACATAGGCTCTGATCTAGATTCATTTGCTTGGTTGCTAATTTTTGTAACGCATGACAGTAGTGAGGTGAATGACCCGTCATCGAGCAAAAGCAGCGAGAAGCGGCAATGAGTTATCGTTCGGAGTTAAGCGTGAAACTGAGATCCTGTTCCCCCCGCCAATAAAAGCAGCTTTCCAAATAACACGGATATCAGTGCTCCTTCTTTGTTAAGTGAGGGGTTTGATAAATATTCACCTGTTTCAGTATTTCTCACTACTTTGTTTAGCTATGGTGTGTTTCTATGCTTTCAGCCTGTGGGTTTGCATTTCAATAAGAGATGAAATGGTATAATTGAATTTCTCAACACCTAAAAACTCTCAGCAATTTTTTCTTCTTTTATTTCTCAAGTTCTGGCAGTATCTAATTTATGGCTTAATTCTTCGTAAGGTCATTCTCTAAGTGAGTGACTTCTAGTTAATCTCAGACATTATGAGCTTGGCTCTGATAGAGAATTGGTTCATCTGTTCTCAGAAAGAAAAGAGTGAGTTGTGGGGATTGTTGGCAATATGAGTTTAGCTGAAAGCTAGGTACAATTTCTTACCAGGTTATTATGTTTCCTTCATTATTTTCAAGGTAATCTGGCTGTGTTTTTTACTAATACAGCCATAGTTGAAAAAAAAAATCATATTTCTTTCCTGGTACTGTGTTCTCCAAGTAGGTATATAAGGTTACTAGTGTGGGTTTGGTCCTAATAATGAAGGAACCAATAGATGGTGGGGGTTTTTTGTAATTATTTTTTGGTCTTTTCCCTCTCTAATTCCTTGATGAGGTATTGTCTCCTCTCAGTTGGGCTGGAAGGTGCAGCTTTCTTTTGCTGTTAGCCTTACAAATGACAGCTAACTTTGTTGCTTGTGGTTCTGCTGTTAATTTACATGCAGCTCTTACTGACTGTCACTAACATATCTTTTGTTCCCTGAAATATTCACTCTGTGAATAAATATAACTTTTCTGCTATTTTTTGCTCAGGCTGATTTGCTCATTTCACTCTTGTGGCTGCAAACAGCTCAAGCACTCAGATTCTGCACGTTGCCTATTGCTTAATGAAGTACCTTGCTGAATCAGGGCTACCGTGTTCCAGCAGATGAAAGGGAAGCACATAAGAAGCTCTACTGCCAGGTTCTGCTTTGAATGTTTTTCTTTAATCAATTTTTAGACTTATTAGCATAGCGGATCACGGTTTTCGCGAAACAAATAAAAGCTTCTAGTCTGATCCTTGAAAGCGTTGGGAAATGTTAATGTAATTGGTTCTGTTTATAGTTCAAACTCACTTACATGTCTCTGCTCATAGACACGAGTAATAGAGTCAGCACTCCCAGCTCTGGTTTAATGAGTTAGCACCCCAAACCTCTGGGAAGTCACTTATGAGTTTCCTTTGTCAGAACCAAGAATCTGATAGCGTTCTTAATTATCCTAGTGGCAGCAGAACAGTCCTAGGGTTAGGTCATGGCTTATAAGACAGGGAAATATAACACCTGTAGAAACTCAGGTCTTAAATTCCAGTTTCCTTAAGACTTTCTCTTTTGCCTCACAGTTTAGTGTCCGTGTTACTGGCTGGATGTTGCTTTGATGGGGAGAGTGATAATGCACCCAGAATTTCTGACATCCTGGTGAGGAGGGCAAGCAACATGTGAGCTGGGGGCCTGTGGGAAATGCCCTGGTTATGGTTCTTCTGGATCTGCAGTTTGGGTTGCTGGATAGCCACAAGTCTCTTGGCACACCATCCACAGTGCTCAAATTGATGTACAAAGGTGACACCTTTGGACAAGGTCATAATGTGTTTTAAACCTACCATTTCTTTGCCATGTGTACTGTGCATTTATAATAACAAGACATGGAGTAAAAATAATGGTGTTGAAGAGATTTGGATAAATATGGCCTTATAATTATGGCACAGAGGAGCTGAACTCCAAATTTCCAGCCATTCCTGGCCTTGACAATTTTGTGGATTTTTATTTTCCCTTATATTTAGACCCCAAAGTTCCTAAATGAGCTGTCACCCCAAACCCACATTCTCCTGTACTGCATCAGCCCAAAGCTTGAAGCAGAAAATATCAGGCTTTCAGACACAGCATATTTAGAAAAGAGAGAGAGAGTCTGCCAAATTCCCCAAATCCACTTCCCAATTCCCCTCAAGGATAGCAGGAAATTACTTGTTATCAGTGGGTAATTCAACCACAAATGTTATTGATTACCCAGCCTCAGTCTTTAAAGTCTTGATGCCCAAATATTTTGCAATCATTCTCTCTATTTAAAACTAGAAGGTGGATTTTTATTTTGGAAAAATGGAGTTTTTCAGATTTTCTGCATGCCACATCACATTGTGATGTGCCCCTCCAGATTGTCCAGTGTGATAGCCAGAAGCTTGACTGACAGATGTCAAAGTGTAAATCATGTTCTAATACATGAGAAATGCCTATCTGGTTAAAAAATATCCAATACTTGCAAAAGCTGTTTATTTAAAATAATCAATTTGCTTTTAATATTTGGTGTTTGGCGCATCCCAGTGCACACCAGAAACTCAGAGCTAGAGAGGAGGTATGTGATTTTTTTGGGGGTTTTTCCTAATTTCTCTGTATTTTTTTTAAATTATGGAATTGATCCAAGTAGGTTCTCTTGATTGTGAGCTACACAATCTGTAGTTTTTCATCCAATGACCTCTGGCTGACCAAAATCAGTTGTTGTAAGAAATTCCCTAAGTTCTGAGCTCTATTCCCCCTTCCTAGAAAAGCTCCCCTTAGACACCTATTGTGAAGAGATATTAAATATTTTGGTTATGTGATATTTTTAAATAACATTTTGAGTAACCTGCAGTCATTACTACAGTACCACATAGAGCAGCTGATAAATTTAAAGGCCAGTGCAGTTCCAGCACTGTCAGTGCAGTTCCAGAATGTCTAACTAAAAAATCCAAGGATCTTCCAATGCTTGAAAACTGGTCTGAGGTTATCACAATGATTTGGAGACACAAAAATATGCTTTTTTTTTTTTCAGAATACAAGAATCTCTAAAATCAAAAGTTACGTGATATGCTTTGACATAAACTGTCTCCATACTATCTGTATTGTGATGCTGTTTATTACTCAGTATAACATCATTCCCAGATTAAGTAAATATCAGAACTGGGTCAGACAGGATCATAGCCTACTGGTTTTTTGGGAACTCCATTGATATCCCATCCCTGGAAGTGTTCAAGGCCAGGTTGGATGGAGCTCTGTAGTGGAAGGTGTCCCTGCTCATAGCAGGGTGTCTGGAACCAAATTATTCTAATCTTCCTTCAAACCCAGACTATTCAAGGCTTTTTTATTTTGAAGTATCCATATTCTTCTGTACTCCTTAAAGACCTGTATTACTCATAAAAGCTTTCTATCTAGGTTGTGATTCCTGAGAAACAAAAATTTAGTTACGTTACATCCATCTTTATCTTAAATCTCATCAGCATCCTTTTTATTAAAGCGCTAAATAACTTTTTAAAATAGTAATCTTTGCAGTTTTTGTAGTTGGAATTTTTTTGTTTTTTGAATGGATGTAATAGCCTTATTCAAAACATTTTTCATCCTGCTTGGGTTTTCCTAATACTTACATACAAATAAAGATGGAAAGAGGCAAACCCAAGATGTTCTGCATTGTTTGCTCCCTGCATGCAAGGGGAGACAATAACCAGGATATTTTCCTGCTTGGCCCACTCAGGAACTTGACACAGCTGGCAGAGTGAATCTACAGATCATGGACCAACTTTGATGTTGTACTTTGTTATAAAACAATAGCTGGCATGGCCGTGGCACAGCAGGATATTGCACTTAGCCTTCAGCAGACCTGTTTTTATAGAAAGGGACCTCCTGCCTCCTTGCCCCAGGCCACAAAACCCTCTGCTGTAGAGATGGTGGTTTGGATCTTTAGCAGTAGCAGGAATCTTGTGTTTCTGTATTGGCTTTTGGCAAGTTAGTAAAATTACATATGCAGCTATTTTGGAAAATGACCGCATGTTCTGCATGCTCAGTGCACAGGTTCTGAGTCAACAGGAAAAAAAAAAAAAAAAAAAAAAAAGAGGGTAAAGAAACTATCAGACTGAAAAGAAAATGGTAAATAAACAACAAAAATCCCATTCAGTAGTGCTGTTTCATCTCTAAGAGATGCTTTATTCAACAGCAGGTAGCAATCCCCACAAGAAACATCTGCTATCAGAGGATTTGCAGGTACACTTTTGTTCACTGCTCACTGAATTTGTGTCAGTATTATAATTCAGCAGGTTTCTGCTTTTCACACAAACCAGGATTAGCACTGACTTGGGCTGGAGGGCATTCAAGCTGCTGTTCTTCTGTTGGCTATATTTCTCTGTAAACATCTAATTGTTTCAAAAAGTGATGTACAGTATGCAAAAACCTGAATTCAATGCAAATAAGCCTGTGCAGCTCTAAACTTAACAGGTGTTCTCATTAGTGTAAGTAGACAAGGAACGATTCTTGAAAGTTTTACAAACACTTATAATCATGGCCAAATATGTTGCTATAAGTATAAAGACACGTATACAACTTCTCTTTTTCCTTATTGTGCAATCTCAGCATTCATTAATAGGAGATATGTGCCAGTAAATGAAATACTAAGAGCCAGTACTGGTTTCTTCTTGCAAATAATGTGAAATGCTGTGAAATGCTCTGCTACTGATGAATAAATTTTTGGCTAAAATAAGTGTCAACAAAATGAAATCTTTACACCCAGCACATATATATTTAAAATATATATCTTCGCCTGCACTGAAAGCAGAGCATTCATTCTCTCTTTGATATTTTTGTTTGTTACCAGGACTTATCACATTGAGTCTCACTCACATACATCATAAAGTGTTATAACATGCATATAAAATTGGACAGGAGAACCATTCATCACTAGGTATTGTCCAGCTGGTAAAGCTGAGAAAGACAGGACTTCTCTGAGAAACCATTGCCAATATCTCTGTGTGTGGCTGTGTAATGTATGGCTTCAGATTGCAAAGGCAATAACAGTAAAATATTACCCCAAGGAGAAAAGTAGCTTGCAGTAGGTATTCATGCACTGCCTTCAGTCTTCATCCGTGGACAAAATGTGCAATTGTCTATTCCCTGACTTCCCACTATGCACAGACACAACTGAATTGTGTCTTAATTATTATCTCTTGCTTTTACCAGTTGTGAGGGTATTTCTTTATCGCTTCCCCAGACTGGTGACTCCCATCTCCCCTGACTTTGGCTGAAAGGCTGTCAGAATTCCAACCTTCCTGCTCCATGGCGATGGCAGCACATCCATGGGGCTGGAGCAGAGGGCAGCACGGGCAGGGGGGACACGGCAGGCTGCACACAAGTGGCTGACATCCAGGAGGGTCATCTGCTGCCTGTCTCACATTTCCCTTTTTGCTCTTTATCCTCTGAAGGAAACCCCTGTTTCTCAGAGGCTGATCCCTGTGTTCCAACTGTCTCTCACAGGGCATTTTACCAGTGTAGCAGATCAGCAGGAAATGCTTCCCAGGACATTCCCTGGATGTTTTAGAGAGATTGTTTGCACTTTCTTACCTTTCCCTTTGCTCAAACATCATGTGCTTTATTCTCACACTCCTCCAAGGCAGCAAACAAACAGACCTGGACTGGTGGGTGGAGACAGGAGAAAGACAAGTTGTTCCTTGAAATCAGTGACAGCATCCCAGTATCCCTGGACCTTTCCTTCCCTCCAGAGAAGCTCTTGGACCCACATCCTGAGCTCCTCTTCCAATCCAAGAAGGGGTTTCTCAGGGCTTTATGAGCTTCAATTGTGACCTCCTCTTGGTTCAATATTTCCCTCACAAGAGATAAAAATCAGTTCTTCTGCATTTGAGATTAATCACAGCCAGAAAAGAAAGGAAAAATTTTGTCTCATAGTGCAGAGAGAAGATTCTCTCCTAGTTAGTATTAATGCAGTTTTTCAAGAGAAACTGACATATGATATGAGTTTATGGCACAGAAAAAGGGAAACTTTAGGTTCAAAAATTTTTCCTTAACCATAGCAGAGTTAGTTATTTTATTGCTGAATTATGTTGAATGATTCAATCCCAGGAATTTACCGTGAAAAAAATTATTTCATCTCCCCTGGTACAATATAGTTTTATTTTAAAATTTATTGTTTCTTGTAAGTTTCACCCCCAAATCTGAGACAGCTCAATCCATTTTGGAGTCATTGATGTACATAATGCCAGCATCAGTTGGCAACTCATTGTATATGAGGAGGTTGCATTGGTATGATGATGCCACAAAGGCTCCCAGAGAGTGGATGTGCAAAGCAGTCACACCAAAAGACAACACAGCTTAGGGCATAACCTATAAACATCTGGCAGTATTCAGTCTTACAAATTCTGATATTGCAGAAGTTGTGAAAACGCAGGATCTGTTTGTTGCCTCTTTGTAATCCTTGGTTTTCACAGTCGTTTTTACAAAATCAGGAAAAAATAGGGTAATTAAAACATAAGGTTCAACATCTTTGGATATGTAGAACATTTTCTGTTGCCTAAAACAAATATTCCCAAAGAAAGTATAAAACATTTTTCTGACTTGCAAAGTTTTTGCAGTCTATCATTTAAATTACTTAAATAAAGGGAGCTTTACTGCTCCCAAAAGCTGAGAATATAACACCCGCCATGCATATTAGCTTGATCTTTTTGACAGACCAGAAAAGTGTTTGTGTGTGCCAATTAAAACAAAAATGGATCCCTAGTGGCTTGTTCCTCACACAACTTCTGAAGACTGCTATCATTGTATGCCGGGGTAACCCTGGATAAGGCGGCTCTCCAAAGTAAACAAACTTTTCAAAACTTTCATGACAGATGGGGGTTACAAATGCATTTTAATAAGAGAGTTGCCAAAGCAACTTTTTTGCAATCAGCATATATTTACTTAACATCTAGCAACATTGGGAACACAAGGCAGATACTTTCTCACCAAATTTTTTAACAAATATCATTTTTTTTGAAAGATTGGTTGAAGACCTTTTCTCTCAAGCTGATATTTCCCCATCACTTCAATGTTAACTTTGCTCGACATCCAAAGGACTGCGAGATGGGTGAAGCCAGACTGTAATATGAGACAGACAATCTGCTTGATAATGAAATTTCTTTGGTAGTCATAAACATCTTAAGAGTCCTTTAAGTAATTTAACTATCAGCATAACCATGACTACCTCTGTTTGATAGGCTGGCTCATGGAATGGATACGTGATGCTGTACAAATTTAACACAGCTCAAGATTGAGCCTTTTGTTTTCTTTTGTTGCCATTTTTTAATATTAGACTCAGCTCTCTATGGTATAGCACACAGAGCTATTTTATTTATCCTCTCGGCTGCTTACTCATTCAGCATAAACATGGCCAAGAGACTGGATTATCTGTGAGAAAGAATTTAAGGTCCACTTCCAGAAATGCAGTTAGACTTTTGACGTGTATTTAGAAACTTGCATGACTCTGTCCCAGTTTAACTCAAATCCAGCTAATTAAACCACTAAGGAGCATAGTATCACCCAACTTTAATTAATTCTACTTCTACTGGGGGTGTCAACACAGGATTGTCCAGGGTTTATGCATTTATTCTCAAGTTTTATTATATTGTAATGATTTTTAAATTAATATTTAGAGACAGAAAATTCACAATATTATTTTTTTTTTCTTTTTTTTTTTTTATTTTCTTCTTGACTCTTTTCACAACTTCTCTGGCCCAGCCCTGATGGCTGCCATGCAGAGGTGTCCTGCATTGCATGAATAGACCCCATCCTGAAAAATATCTCAGGAAAACCAAGAGAAAAATCCAGATTTCTTTTCATTATGGGAATCAGGTTGATTAACATGATCAGAAAAAAACCCCACCACTTTGTGAGAAAGCAAGGTGAGATGAAGGGAGCAGTGGGAAGGGGGAAGAGTGTTAACTTTGGAGCTAGAAATGCTCCAGCAACTCACATTTCCTTTTTTTCCTACACATATCAAGGGCAGCAATCCCAATGCACAGTGCAACAAGAGGAACACATTTTATTGAATTTCTGCACGCAGAGGTATCTGTCAATCCAAGTTTAAATCACTTAGTGTTCACCACAAGCCATGTGAGTCCCAGGTGGCATAAAAATTTCTGTTTTCTGCACTGAATCTTGCACTGGATTAGCAACTGCTGAGGTTTCCATGGTCCAAAAGTATCCAATAATCCAACGCTGAACCATTGGAGTTATATGAAGCTTCACCTCAATAGTACAGCAATTTTTCTGGATGTCCCAGTTTCAGGGGGAGCTGAACATTGGCTTGGTTCTGTATTTGGCTGAATTAAGGACTGTGACATGTTTTTTTGGTGTTCATACATGAGCTATGCATGAGCCATACACTTCCTTGGCTGCTCACTCTGCTCCCTTTCTCTTGTCGCTCGGTACATACTAAATTTTATTGCTGCCTTTCTCTTTCCCTACAGAATTCTTCACTTCCTGTATTAAGGTTTGTTCTTGGCATTGTCTAAAAATAGTTAATCCCTGCAAATAATAGTTGTGGCCACCAGAGATGCATAAATACACTTTGAAGTGGGTGAATCAATAAGACGAGTTTGGATTTTTATTTTGCTCTATGAGTTTATCACCCTTTCCCATATCTCCATAGAGTGTCTACCAGTGGGATTGCTGAAATTGCCTCCATCCCTGTTCTGCAGCTAAAATAAATGCAAGAACATCTGTAGAAGTTCTGGTAAAGATCTAGAGGGATACCAGGATGAGATGTTTTTCATAGTGGTTTGGTCCCCAGAACAAACTGCAGAAAAACCATGAACAGAAGATCGTGATCTTCTTCCATGGCTCTTTAACCTCCTGTTTTCCATTGGCATGGTTATTGTGGAAGGAAAATCTGTGACACAAGCTCTGAAGGATGATCTGTAAGGGTTTGGAAGTCTTGGCACTGCAGTATGTCCCAGAGCACAACCTAGCACAAGAAAAATACATAATTCGTAAAATTTTTTAAATCCATTGATCCTGGGTAGCCTCCAAGGTATATTTGTATATTATAAGATGGTAGTGGCATTAATTAGACACAATGTCCTGTATTTTGTGGAGCTAAAAGGGTGCATTTCTGTTTAATAACATAGGATCTTGTTGAACACCACCCTGGTGCATCATTATGGTGACACGCAAAAGAAGCTCAACCCTCCATTTGCAGCTCTATAAGGTGACAAGAGAAACCCTTAATAAGCCACAAATAGAATATCAGGAAGTGTTTCACACCTGCCTCCCTCCCCACTTCCCACACAGTGTTGGCAGCCCAGCAGTGCATTGAATTTACCTGTGGTGAGCCGATATTTTCTGAGGATCAATGCTTAGCAGCAGGGCTGTGCTACAGCTCACTGCAGAACTGCCATGTGAGTTGTTTCAGGCTTTGAAGTCATTTTTCCCTGGGTGCTGTAGTGAGAAAGAGGGAATTCAGGCACCCTGGGTCTCCTATCCCCATCCTGAAGGGCATGGCAAGCCAGAGGGTTGATGCCAGTTGTCAGTCCTCGTGGGTGTTTATTGCTGACAGCAGCAGCAGCATTCTGCCTGGTAAGGTGGTGCTAATTCTAGCCTTTGCGAAAAATGATGGCACAGAGAGAGGGGTTTCAGGAGGTATTTAAAGAAGTGAAGTACCTGGCACAATGGAGTCTGGCAGCTCTGGATAGAGCACTTAATTTTCTTTTTTTTTCCCCCCTAGATTTGTCTTTCATTTGTTTCCCCAGCCTCTCTGTTTATTTCAGCAGTGCCTGACACAGGGATGGTGTGTTAACAGGCCTTAATATTGAACAATTTCTGCTTGTTGTTAGTTATACATCATTTAGGGCTGTGATCATAAATTGTTCAATCACAAGGTTTAGTCAAAACCAGCATTCTTTACTGATGTCTTTTCCCAAGGGTGTTGAAAATTTGATTGTTCAAAGTGCAAATATGGTTTAGCAATCCTTTCCAAGAGTAATTTATCAGAAATCCTAAGGAGGTAATATATAAAAGTGGGATAGAAAACCTGCACATTAAATGGGATTTACCAGCCAAAGCTTTTGGAACTGCTTGCCTGTGAATGACTGGAATGGAGCAGAACAAAGTCAATTACTGACTGTAATTAAGGAGTGGATGCATTTAAACTGTAGAGAGCAGTAGCAGTCTTCTTGAAACTGTCTTGTTACTCTGAAGATTAGTCTGAGGAAAGAAAGAAAAGGACTTGAACTATATCTTACAGAAAGTATATTTTAAATGAATTCTCTTCCCTCCATTCTATGATCTGTTTTTACAGATTTGCTCATAAAACACTGATAATATATGATTATCAAAATAACACATTCAAGACAAAGAAACTTTCAACATGTATTTTGCTTTGGTCTTGTTAGCAATGGAGTATCTCTTTTGCATATCATACAGTGCAAATATTTATGCAGTGCTGAATACTTGTATTTTAATAAAGCCTGAATTTACTGAACGGAAGGCTGAACTATGTTGTGTCCTTTTTAAGCCTTCAAAATACAGTAAATCTAATTACATATGTTGCTCTTACTTTGAAAATGTTATTCCATTTTATAATTTTAATAATGATTTGTTTATACCGGGAGGAAGGCATTAGATTGAATTGTTGCCTGTGTTTAGTCTAATTCATATCTGCATGTATACATTAATAAATTGTGATACCATATCATACATTTTGAACCCAAACCTTGCTGTGCGAGCCGGGCACAGAACTGGAGGTCAGCTCTTTCTGCTGCTCACCTTAAGCTGCATTTGGACTTTTTATTTCCTTTTGGTGAAGGGGGGGTGAGTGTGTGAATGGTGATTAAGGTTACAGCTCTGGACTAATGAGGGGATTGAGATTTCCCCAGTAAATAACTCTCCCTGGTGCTCGGGGAGCAGCGGGGTGGCTGGAGTTGGCTCCCGATGGGTGCAGAAGGATGGGGTGAACATCTGCAGCCAGGCAGCCCCGAGCCCACACCAGGGGAGCATTCCCACATTCTCAGCAGCACTCCCACAGGATGTCTCTGCTGGAGCTGCACTGATGGGATTTTCCTTAATGCTGATGACTTTGGAAACCTTCCTTACAGGCATTTCCTCAATAAAGGGAGGGTTATAGGACAATTAATGCGACATTAGGCTGTTGTTTTTTGGTTTGGGTTTTCTTTTTCCTGGTATTATTTCAGTTTTAAGAGAGATGCTGGGAGTACCCAGGCTGGTGTGGATCTGCTGTTTCTTTTTAGCTTCAGTAAAAACTCTTGACATGGGGGAGATGCAGGAAAACAGTAGCACTTGAGGTATGTGTTTTGTTTATGTATTTACATAAACAAACAGTGCCAGGCCATAACAGCTTTGCTTTTTCCCAAAATTGGTCAGAAGGAAATCCCTACTATGCTGAATAATCCCGTATTCCAGTGAACATTCCAACATTCAGACTAAACCTGCATCCCCAATACACCGAGATCCGAGTGTTCCATTTCCAAGCAAGAATACCACAAATTTTGCACAAGCAGCTTCTAACAGCAGCAAAATAAGAAGTAAACTTTGGTTCCAGAGCTGGAAGGAGCTGAGCTGTCTTGGAGTGTAGGCAAAATGAGCTCCTGCCCCTTCCAAAAGTGCTGATGATGTAGCCTTGGTTGACTCGTCTGCAAACACAGAAAGATGTTGTGCCCAGATGATGCTCCATGGCCACATGCACCAGGAATCTGTGGAATAATCCTGGGGCAAAGAATTGCACAGCTCTGGGCCTCAGTTTTGCCCTCTGTGAAATGGTTGCTTCAACCTGTTTTGTGAAATACCTGGAGATTCCCTCTGGTGAAATATATATATATATATATATATATATATATGAGTGTGTGTGTGTGTGTGTAAAATAAAAAATCACGTATCATTATTATCCCAGTGGTCTACAGAAGTTCAGACCAAAGCATATACATACATATTTCCACCAAATATTAGGTTAGGCAGTGAAACAGCATTATCAGGGGAATAAATATTCTTTTGATAAATATTCCCAGTGAGTGGGTCAAAAATGTAAATCAACTTCTATTTAGACAAACTGGGGATTTTTTTTTTTCATGATAAGTGGGCTCCTAATTACTCGCTGCAGCCATCTTTGATGATAATTTCGTAGGGTTTTTTATGTGAAAGAGTGACATTATCAGTTTTATCAAAATGTTTGGGAATGGGGAATCATAGGTAAATAATAAATGTGCAAATTCAAGAATGGAGGCACCAGATAGAAAAAAAACAAAACTAGTAAAATAGAAATGGAAACTGCAAATGGCAGAAAATAATTTTCATGATGCATTCACTCCTTTTCAGGGTGCTTTGATTTCCCTTGAATTGTGTCTCGTTACACTGAGTTTCCTGGCTTTTCTTAACTTTTGTCACATCCCCGTTATTTCTGCACTATTTGTGTTCTGTGGTTGCATTGCTGAGACAATATCTCGTTTGTTTTGACATATTCAAAACAGTTTTCAGACAGAGGTTCGGAACTCCTCGGTAACTCGGCACTCCAGCAGACAAATCTCGGTAAAAAGAAAAAGCATTTGGGAGGGAAAGGGAGGGAAAACAGAGGAAAATCATCTGCGTGGGGTGTGCTTTACTCACCTGTGTGTGCCCATGCCCTCCCCAGATCACGACAGTGTCAGGAAATGAGTTCCTCCTCCAGTCGGATATCGACTTTCTCATATTGGATTGGTTCCACGCTATCAAAAATGCAATTGACAGATTGGTATGTATTTGTTTTGGCTGTTACCTTTATTAATTAAGATATAGCAATTTCAACTTCATTTGCTCAGGCATCTCTACAGGTTTTAGGCAGTCAGCAGCTAGCTAGACATTCCTTTCTCTGAAGGATATAAAAATATGTATGCAAATCTACTAAAAAATGTCAGATAAACAAGGTTGTTGCACAAAAATGTCATTTGATTCTTGCCTCGAAAAGGAACGCTACATTTATTTCTCTGAAATAACAAGGACGCTGGCTTGCTGAGGGTTGTAAAAGCACACAAGCACTTAATAACTAATGAATTTTTGCATTTTCTGTTTATGCAGCCTACAGTATATAATCTTCAATAGAACTATTAATACATTTGAGCCTTTTATGAATTTTTGTATTACTTATTCACAAGAATAACGCTAGCAAATAATATTCCTTTGTAACTGATTGCTGGTATTCTCCCAGGAAGGCTGGGGGTTTTCTACTAGAAGTAAGCAGGGTTGCGTTTTATTAAAACAGTTTTTAATTACCAAACCAGCTTCAGCTGTAGCTTTTTCTTTCTTTTTTGCCACTCAGTACAAATTCCAAACATCTTCCTCCTATCCTGATTCACAAACATTTTCTTTTTTTTTTTTTTTTGAGGGCACTGACTTTCCTTGTTCACTGCAGAATCTGTTGAGAGAAAAATATCCCCATTTCTTGCATTTTTCAGAGGTTTCAGTGGAATCTGCAGCCTCTTTGAAAGGGTTAATTTCAACACAGCTACTGTTTCCTTAAAGAGCTACAAACATTCTATTACCCTGAGGCTATAATCAGCCAAGGAAAGTTTGATCTGATGATGTATGTCTTCATATTGTGCATTTCATTGGGTGTGTGAGGATATTGATATCCAACTAAAGATTTTGGGGTGGAGTTTTCCACGGAGACTCAGGAAAAAAAAATATTTTTTGGCGTATTATTCAACTAAGCATCTATTAAGCCTGATTTTATATATATATATATATGTATATATATATATATATATTTTTTTTTTTTTTTTTTTTTTTTTGGTGTAGCTGAAGTAATACTGTGGCATCAGCAGCCCTGAGCATGCAGAGCAGCTGGTGGGGCACAAGTGGCCTGTGGTTGGCTGGTCCTGGCCAAGGTCCGAGTGCGCAGGACAGGATGTCAGGATGTCACCACGCACCACTCCTGGCCACTCCATCCCTGCCAGCTCTTTCACTCCTGAAACCCTGAGTGTGAAAAGCCTGGCAGCTTTCCAGGCTCTTGGGATGGCTGAGTCTCACCTGACCAAATGCCACGGGAAGAGACATGGCTCCAGCCAAAACAGCGTCTCCATTTTTTCGTTCTTTTTTATTTTTTTTTTTTTTTTGCTTCTTTTCCCTGCTCATTTTCACTTTGTCTGCCAGTAAATTAGAATAAGAGAAAAGCCCCCCGACTACTTCTTAAGCATAAACCAGCAGAAATTCAACCCCAAATTTGCAATGATGTTTGAAGTAATTGTGTTTGCAAGAATATTTACTGTAACTATCTAAAACAGAAAAGCAATTTAAACATTCTTCCTCTTTGCCAGCATTTGAAAGTAGCCTGCAATGTGGAAATAATTTTGGTCCCTAAAGCCTAAAGAAGCAGGCCTTTTGTTTTCCTCACTTAAATGGGAATTTATCTCAGAAATTAGGATCAGTCTGTCAGGGCCATAAAAGCTTTGCCATATGACGAATTTTGCATTACACTTTCCTTAAATTATATACTCCCTGCACACTTGCTCTGTGTGTGTCTGTTAGCTTCTGTACTGGCATTCTGGAATCTTGTTTCATTCTTACAAATAATAATTTTATTAAAAGCATACACATATGTATATACATATATATATATTCTTTTCCCAGCCAAAAGAACAGAGAATTACATCGAGAAATTTGGAGTTCAAACTCAGAAGATCCTCCAGCATCGAATTACTGAATAACTTAGACACTGAATCCAAAGAGCCAAAGCCTGAACACAGAAAATCTTTAAGTAAGGTTTTTTTCTTTCCTCATTTTTCTTTCCTTTTTTTTTTTCTTTCCTTTTTAAATAACTATGCCATTACAGGACAAGATAATTTTTATTACATACAGAATGTAAGGACGATCACTGAGAATTTTAAAGCTGAATATGTTCTGCACTGATATACATAACTTGCATTTAAGTAAAGACAGTTACTAGCTCCACACTTTTAAAGGGTGACACTCTCTCCTAAGCAAAATAAATTTGTTTAGGAGCAAAGACATTTATTTAAGCCATTTATTTTTAAAAATAAGCAAAATGAGCCCTATGTTAATGGTCTGTTGCAGTTGCTTTGTTTCCATTTTAGTAAAATACCTCAAATTGCCAGAGTAATTTTGTCTGTTGTGTATTTATACACTGAATTGCTGAAAGAATTGACATATCCTTCGCAGCCAACAATCAGTGATGTATCTATAATTTTATAGAAGATAAATTCCAGGGTTTGGCATTGATTGTTTGTCAGTGTGATTAGAAAAGAAAGTGATCTAAAACTAACAGGGCTGTGCTTTACTCCTCTGAAAAGACTCTCCCAGTTTGTGCCGAGATGCTCGTGAGATCGTGGGCAGCTGGAGCTGCTGCTGACCCTGAATCCCTCACCCAACATTTTTTTAACTTCACCCTGTCCCCTGAATTTTTGTTTTCCTCCTTTTCTTAGTGGGATATTCACATCCTGCTCCTGGTGTCAGCGCGGCGACAGCCCCAGACTGGCAGGCTGGCTCGAGGTGCCTTTAGGTACCAAAGGGCTCTGTAGGAATTTGCCTGCACGCATTTCAGTGCAGGATCAAAGCCTGGGATGTTAAGAAAAGGGCTGCATTGAAAAGACCCAACATAGCTATTTTTAATGATAATTACCCACACAGTCATAAATATATGCACACATGCATGCATGTACACACAAATAGAGACTCATTAAGTAGTCTCTTTTTGCAGACCACAGGATTTTGGGGTTTGTTTTCTTATTATCTTGAAGATGTTTCTTTTTTATTTTTTTAAGGGTTTTATGGTTTTGTTTTGTTTTTTTTTTTTTTTTTTGTTATAAAATATAAAGTAGCCTGAACATGGCTTGTGAAAAATTGTCCCAATATCTTTGCACTGGGTGTTACGTTACATTTCTCAGAGGAAGAAAAATAAGACTGAGAACACAGTGAGTTCTGAGGGTCTGATTCTGCTCTATTGTAGCTAATAGCAAAATGCCCATAAACTGTCTCAGCACTCAGGGAATTTTTATTTATTTATTTAGACTTCTCACATATCTTTAAATGATAATTTGTCAGACAAAACAGAAGAAGTGACTATGAGCAGTGACAGAGACTTAGTCTATGTTTCTTTTCAAACCTTAGAGAATCCTGAATAACCTCCGTTTTGTTAAAGGCTATTTAAACTATTAAAAAAATGTGAAAATATCTGCTGTGAAATCTCACTGAATCGAAGCTTGCATTTAAATACCGTAGATTGGATTGCTTCTAAAATATGTATTCAGAACTTTTTTTTTTTGGCCCCTTGAGATCAAGCAATTATGTGGAATTAGAAAAATCATATTATTCACTTACTTATTAGTAGTCTAAGCACAAACTGTATTGTCAGTTTTCTGCCTTTGGCTTTCTGTGCCCTTAATGTTCACACAAGTATCGTAGCCAGAATTATCGGCAGCTAGAGCCAAAATTGCTTTAAAAAGGCATGAGAACTGGTAATGACACATTGTTAGCAGTTAACAGGTGGTCGTTTCATTGTCCAGTTTGACTGCAGAGCACAAAGATATGTGCAATATCTGCAAGTGTATTTATAAAGTTCTTGCAAAGTTTAACGATTTTATAATTTTATAGTGTTTTTACGTTATTGACTATTGCCAGTGCCAAATCCAAACAAAGGAGATTTTTTAATGATGCCTTAGAACTCCTCCAGTTAAACAAAGAAGATGAGCAACTGATGTGTTAGCAGCCCACCCCCTCCCATTTTGATAACCTTTAATGAAATATTCAGACAACTCAAATTCATTTGTATTTACCTTATCTACATTGTAGGGATTGCAAAAAATATCATGTTTTAATCTTAATACTGCTGCATTGCTTTTTTTTTTTTTTTTTTTACCAGTACAAGTATATAAAGGACAGGTACATTCTAACCAAAGCATTTCAGTAATTTACTCTTTAATTTAAAACTAGGGAGACTTTCCCTAGAGACTTAGAAGCAGGAATTTGGTTTTTATGTCTAATCCTAATTGCTTCTGCTTGCACTACAAGGACAAATGGTAATTCTCTGTTATGCTTTTTGAGCTGTAGACACTGCTTTCATTGAAAATTGGGCTCAAACTGCCAGGCTCAATTTCCAAAGTTCAGAGAGTGGCCATTCTCTTGGTCATGCAGCTTTTCAGTGGCTTCTCATCCAGTTTGGTTTCAACTCATGTTTTAATTGAAGTTTTCTTGACCTAAGGAGAAACCAGGAAAGACCTTGGGGAGTGTTACCAAAATATGTAAAACTGTGATCTTATTCTCTAATACATGGAAAGAGATGACTTTTTATTTTATGATATCAGCTATTTCACTGATATAATTTCTGCAGCTGATGCTGATAACAAGTAACATGGTTTTCACCCAGCAACCTCCTCCATTAGAAGAAGCGTGCATTTTGTGCAAGAAAATTGCCTTGCAGCACCACTTCTTTCAATGCAAAGAAGTGTTGTTCTAAACAGATAATATTAAAAATTAATGTCAGACTTCATAATTTCCAAGTAATTTAGTTATCGTTCAGACCATAAGAGTATTTTGGGTTTTTTTTTTTCAAAAGGTTGCCAAAAAGCTCCTTCTAATTAGTACCAGTTTCAATTGGGTTCAGTGATAGGTGGTCTGCCGTGTTAATTTTATATCCCCAGGCACCTGGGTTATTCCAGAAGTAGAGATTCTGTTATGGTGTCTGGGAAGTAGGGAAAGAATTTGGGATGTAGAGAAAGGGTTTGTGCACCACAAGGTTCCCAGGAATCGTTCTTTTCTCCAAACCCCAAGGGGCCTTAGTGTGTGAGTACCACAGGAGCTGTCAGGACACCTTTGTTTTAGGCAGTGAAACCAAGATGCTCACAGCTAAACTCGGCCCTTCTTTTCCTGCCCATGCACCCATCTTGGGGTTTGCATCCTCTGGGCTATTTGTGGCCATCATCCGGGAATTCTGTCCCTCGGGAGTGACCTCCTGTGGAAGAGCCAGGGCTGGTTTGCTATTGATTGTCGGAGGGGATCAATTCCCCTTCTGCTCCCCCTCTCCTGGATGGAAACAAACAGCTCTGCAGTAGGAAGAGTGCCCTTTGGCTACCGTATCAATCTGAGGGCTGCTCTTGTCAAAATGCACAATCACAAGCTTGATAATGCAATCCATTCCCAAAGCACTATATTTCCAACCTGTTCTCCATCATTTCCTTATGGCGTCACATTTACTCAGTTCATCACATTCTTATTAATATTTTAGGTTTCCTTGAAAGTGATGGAATTCTATTTTTATTACAAAAGCAACAAGAATAAATACTAATTGTTGTCAGTTATTTCCTTATGTAGTGGGAACAGTAATCTGTTCCTCAGCTTTAGGTTGCCAAAGCAAAATAATGAAATATTTTAGACATTAAAAAAAAAAATCTGTGATATTAGATAAATGCAATTTGATCTCCTTGTTTGCCACATAAAAGCTGGAACTGCCTGAATTGATAAGATTGAATTGCATTATTTTTATTGTTTCTACTCGCATATTTTTTCCTTATCTTCAAGAACACTTTACTTGAAACCCGGTGGTTAGTCATGCAGCCTGGAAAATCTCCTCCATGTTTGAATTCTAACTGGAAGTGTCACAACTCCAGCATTAAAAAATTTAAAAAATATATATGTGTGAAAAGGAACATCTTGGTGAGTTGTGGCAGGATGATTGCTATTCATGGTCATTTTAAGTGTCTCAACAAGAGTAGTCAGAGAC
This sequence comes from Lonchura striata, assembly GCF_050655825.1. NCBI lineage: Eukaryota > Metazoa > Chordata > Aves > Passeriformes > Estrildidae > Lonchura > Lonchura striata. The sequence goes on along the minus strand of NC_140709.1, from coordinate 4,279,202 downwards.
CTCAGGCATCATTGTGCCATACACAATGTGATACCAAAGTGAGACAATTCCAACTCTCAGCCCCAGTAAGGACAAGTTGCAACAGGTGGAAAAAAGTGGACAAAGGCAGGGGGTGGAAGGAAAAGTTGACAGCAAAGCTGACATGTCATGCATATTAAACAGCAGGCTTGGGATTCCTTTCTGCTCTCCGTAAGGATCAGGGTCTTAGCCCCAGCACCCTGGCCACCAGCCAACTCAAATAATGATACTTTCCTTACCTAAATTCCTCTTGGACTCTCAACAGGGAGTGATGGGTCTTTTAGTCCAAAAGGGTGATGATTTGCCCTTGGGATGCAACAACCTTTGCATGCTACCCTAGGGAATGGCATCGTGGCAGTGTCTGGGAAAACACCTCCTAGCATCTTTTAAATCAAGGGGAAATCTCCCAAAACTTCTTTACTTCTATTCCCTTCATATGTATTTGCTGCAAAATCATCTGGGCATTAAAGTCTGCATTAGTTTCTTAAAAGACAGTTAAATTTAGGAGTTTATAGTCCTTAGAATTGAACCATGGACTGTGTGCTTAAAATTGCCCAAAATTGCTTTTCTTGCTTCATTCACTTCTCTTCAGAAGGCTGAATTTTGAAACTTGAGCATGGTGTGTATTTATCCTTTGTCAATTACTAAAGCATCCAGAATCCTTTCTGAAGGCAGTTTGTTAGATAACTAAGTCTGTACAAAGAGTGTGAGATGAAAAAACAGCAGCAGAAACCCATTTTGGTCGTTTAATGGACATGGTGGATGAAATGGAGAATTTGGTGGAGCTTGAAAACTTCCTGGCTCCTTGGTCCTACTTGGTGTTAATTGGTCCTTCCCTAGCTAAAGCTTCCTCCAAGGATTTGCTTGAGGGTTTAAAGTTTGTCTCTGCACAGGACTGGGAATTTCTTTGGCAAAGATGAAAGAAAGGATAGTCACCAGGGCATGAACACATGGATTTGCATTGTTTGGGCTGTGTAAAAACAGAAGGGGAATAAAAAAGCCGGAAATTTATTTATTTAAAACATCATTATACATCCTAGGAAAAGGCACTGCTATTACAGGCAGTGCTGAGAGGAGCCTGTGGGAGTTTTCTGTCTTCCTCTCTAACACATGAAGGGATGGAAGGTTGGGAGACCCTGTCTTGGGATGTAGAGAGAGGTTTTACTGGCCCAGCCAAGAGCTGGATTCTGTGGTAGCTTATCCTTCATCCACAAAGAGTCACCTCTTTGAAAAGGGGGTTAATTAACAGATTGCCCAGGGCACTGGTGGAGACACCATCCCTGGAAGTGATCCAAAAAGATGTGGATATGGCCCTTGAGGACATGGTTTGCTGGTGAACATGATGATGGTACTAGGTTGACAGTTGGACTCGATGATCTTAAAGGTCTTTTCCAACCTTCACGATTCTAATTAGAGACACAGAAGTTGGAAATCACTCCATTTCTTTGTTAGTTCTGATGAGGTCTGAATTCTTTCTCCTTCCTGGCCCATTTATTTCAGTTAAATGTGAAGTTCAAAGCCAAATGGTGTTATTTAGGGACTATTATTGTATTACAATGTAAGCGTTATGTATAGGTCAGTTTTATTACTTTTAATAAAGCCAAGAAACATAAAGCAATAATGTATATTAGTGCAGCATTACCAATGGCAACAATTAAAAAAGAAAGCAAAATGGAAACAAGCTGCAAATATGCAGTTTCCTACTGCAATGTTAATTTTGTCACTCTGCATCTTGTATGTTTGTGGCATTTATTTTTATTGCATCAACAGGAATGCACTCAGTTTCAGGGACTAAAAAAAAAAGCAGGAAAAGAAAATGCAACATGCTGGGTTTGCAGAGTGGAATCACTCATCTGGACTACAGGGACTAAACATTTTTTTTCATATTTGTAGTTTTATGTTTCTCCGCCACATTAAGTATAGGTATGCTCTTTTCCTAAAGCTTAGGAAAATACTGATTCAGCAACAAAGAAGTAATAATATTGGCATGTGGGAAGCAAAACATGCCAAATTGAGAAACAAATTGTGTCACTTGTACTGATAATAGAAGATTATGTTGCACTCAAAATCACAACTGGCTGTGACTAGTCCTAAAAAAATTACATTTTTTTCCTGAATTTGAATATCCTGTTTCCATCAATTATAATATAATGTTTCTTTAATTCTTTGTTTTATTTCTACTTCACTCTCCAAAATCCTTCCAGAGTTTACTATTTGGGTTGAAAAAGCATATTTTTAAATTGGGCATATCCAACTTCCATATAAACATTTGGCAGGGAAACCCATGCATGTTCACTTAATTCATTTTTATTGAACCAAGTCCAGATTTTTAGCCAGGAGAAAGTTAGATATTAATCATATCTGAGCAGGATCATTAAATTTTCCTTTACCTACTAGAACAGCAGGGTCATTATAGAACCATGAGAAGTTAGCTCACTTATTAATCTTTACAATTACATAAAAGTGATCATTTTTATAGTATTTAAGAGTAGCTCTAACCCATTACATGAAGAGTATGTGGGAATATTACAATATAATATAATGTATTATTATAGATGTGACCTGTGACTCATTGGTCTGCTCACTGACACACAACTCCCTGGAAAAGTTATCTGTTTGAGCTTGGATAATCTTTAATTGTTTCACACTCCTCATGCTCATTTATAGGGCATACTAGTAAATAGAGAGCTAGTCACTGAGTTATTAATTACCTCATTATTACTTAATTATCACCATTGCATACTTCATTTTTATGGGGAATTATATCATAAAAGAAGGTATTTTATGCTGCCCACCACAGTTAAGTATGAATGACAGCAATAGCTATTGTAGGATTGAGTTAGTTAAAGAAAATCAATCAGAAATCCTCACTATAGATTACTATCCAGTTCCTTCTGCCTTTTCCAGCTAACACTTCTCATCCTTGACTTTGAAACCCAACAGTTTAAACTCGGTTCTTCTTTCAGTGGACTAATCCCCTTTCATAAATCATGTTCAAGTGCTGAAATAATTTGCACATCGTTTAAAGAGTATTTGCTTTGAAACATTCACCTCAAGCCCTTTTGTATATCCTTTCTCTCTAAAGATTTGTAGTATTTGTTTTGTTCTCTGAGGTATAAAAGACCTGGGTAAACTTTATTCCTGTTGTTTCAAGATTAGTGAAACAAAATGCATATTTATTCAACTGGGACTGAAAGGAGCTTTAGTAAAGACGATCATACATACGACCCAGGGGAATGTTTTAATACAAAATGTCTGTCTTAAAATCTCTTCAGGTTTGTTCAAAACACTATTGAAGGACTTAAGTTTAAAGAAAGAAAAGAAAAAGGTTACAAATCCATATTTCTTCTTTGTTCCAGAGAAGAGAGAGACACCACATATTTTTCTTAACACAATAAACTCCTGCATGTGCACTTTAGATGGATTTGATAATGGGAAAGTAGAGACTGTGTATCTTGATTGCTTTAAGTCTTTTCTTACTGTACCACAGATACTAACACAGCCCTTAAGACAACTACATTTTGGAAAAACTGCAGGTTTTTGGTTTGTTTTTTTTTTTTTCAGACACACTCTTGCCTCAGAAAAAGCAATCACAAACAAATAATGAGATTTTAGGCATTATTGGAGCCAAGAATTTGAGCTTTTTTCCATGCACTAAAAGTGGGGTAGACTCCTGCAATGAGGACTCTACTCTGACTCTGCCATGTCCAAGCCCAACTACCCAACATGTCTCCCACTGCTTTGGTACAGGCTCTTAGTTCCATAGCTGGTAGATCTTCCCTTACATTAGGTAGCAAAACTAAGGTTTGATGTAGATTGTGCAAAATGCCACAATTTTTATAGTTGAAAACAGCCCACTATGCACTACCTCTGCTCAACCTTCCATCACCATGTGTCAGTAGATCTCCAGCTTTTGCATCTCCATAACTTTTCTTCCACAGGGAAGGAATAAGAGGCTGACAACAGATAACACCTAAATAGATGGAGGCGTTCTCACTGCAACAGGGAATATTTTAGACTGCAGTCTTTGGAGAGAGGTCAGAACTAGAGCAAGTGAGCAGGACTTGCTGAACTTTGTTATTCAGGAGGAGCCAGTCCAGTCCATCACTCCTTTAAACATAAATTTGAACCTTTCATGGTATTTTTTGAAATAAGTAGCCCTATTGAAGGTTGTAGCCAGAAAAATGATTCTATTGTATCCTGAGGTTTCACTATTACTTCTAACTAACCTAGATGCAATCCTCATGGTATTTTGGGAAGAATGTGACAGAAATAAGGAGGGGTTTAGGTTATAAAAGTCTAAATTGAGCTCAGTTAGAGAGACTGTGCATCAGGCTCTAGACAGGAATACCTACTTTCTAGACTCACCTTTTTCCCTGTGGTGAAATCACTTGTATATTTGGGCATTTTAGCTAGAAAGATCTATTTAATTTAAATTGTGACAGCTAATCCGAAATATTTAAACACCAACTTAATGGTACTGGACAGGGCATATTAATGGAACTAAAAGGGGATGTGTTTTGTAGAATCTCCTCTTTGCTCCACCAGCTGCCTGCTGACAAGATGGGTAAACAGATCCTGCCTCGGAAAGCCGAAGGGTGGAACATCACTGAAGGGTTAAATGCTGTATTGTTTCTCAATTAAGTAAAAGGTTCCAACTAGCTGGCTTTAAATATTGATGCTGAAGAGAGAGCTATGACATATGAGCAGCTCCCCTCACCACCGAGGATATTTGGCTCCATTTAATTAATTCCATTGGCCATTGTCTTAAGTGCGCCCAGGATTCACCCAAGAGGAATTCACTTGTGTTGCTGTTATTGAAAAGTGTAACACAGCATTATCTGCCTCAGACAGACTTTTTGTAGCATTGAATCAATTCCCCAGTTCTTGAAAACAACTACCTCATTTGATTCCTTTCATAATTAATGAAATTCAGTAGTAATGCTTTTGCCCCTCAGCTCAGGCTGGAAAAATGTTCCCAAACTTCAGTTTTCAAGCTGAAAGCACTCTAATTTTCAGCCTAAATGGACTTGTGGTACAATTGTGTTCTTGTGGCAACATTTAGCTTGCTCTTCATTTGCAGCAGTTCTGCCTCAGGTGTACCACTCCCTGCTTGGGCTGATAATTAGGCCAGCCAAGACTTTGTACTCTTTCCTACAAAAGGGTGCTGCTTTTCTTTTTCTGATCATCTCAAATAACTCTCTTCTGAATCTCTTTCCCTTTCAGTCAGTGTTTTTTGCACTGATATTCAAATTTAGGTCTTCCCACAGACTTGGAAAGCAGAATTCAGTCTCACATGTGGAAATGGTTCACCTGATACAGTGTAGGGATTATATTTATCTCTTTCATTGCCACTTTTTTTAGACATTAAAAGTAAACAACCAGGACAGGTAGATTTTGCCGTCCTTTAATCTCTTGCATCCAGCGCATTCATTATGAAAACTAAAGAGCAAACCTGCCTTAAGCCTTTTCATAACATATAAAATATGTTCCTACATGTGATAACAGTTTTTGTAATTAATTTTTAAGGTGTTCAATTTAAGCAAAGAAGTAACATTATTATAAAACTGAGCAACTCTTTACAAACAACACATTTAAAATAAATGAAATTAAAACATTTAAAAATACCCCAATGCTATTTGAAAAAAAAAAAAGCCCTTTGGAGACAAAAAAGTATTATAATAGAATTATCTTGAAATTCATGAAGACACTTTGTACAGAGTGATGAAATAATGCAGGTATGAATCCCTAGTAGAGAAAGCTTTACAGTTAATGTATTTTGCAATCACATAGTGACAGTACATTTTATAGTCACTTCTGCTGAGGAAGGTCATCCTTCAGTCCAAGGACTCAGGGCCCACGGGAAGGTGGTCAGATGTGGGCAGGGCTGAACAGGAGGGCAGCCAGATGCAGCCTGGACCATTTGCCATTTAGCAAATTTGGGGCACAAATTTATAAATCAGGGAAAGACAGCCTTTGTCTTGGTGGGTATCTGTAATGAAAGACTTAATTCAAGGTGCAGGAACCCATGGTTTGATCCACATCACTTCATGCTCACTCTTTCTAGGGCAGACTGGTTGTGACCTATTCAGAAAAGGACTTTTTTTAGATTTTTCTCAGGCCTATTTTTCTAGTTTTCCACTGGCTCCTGAGCCACACAGTTTTCCCTTGAGAAGTGACTGGAAGAACCAGAAAGGTGACTAGAAATTAAGCAGTGCAGGTGATGACCTCAGGATCACCTTTAACTGTCTTCAAGCCATAGATGCATTCACTTAAGCCAAACTCTTCATCTCATTTCTATGGTTTCCTAGAAGTTCAGAAGTTCCTTCACAGATAATCTTCGTTTATATATATATATATTTGTGTGAAAATATGGAATAACTTCTTCCTTTCTATTTAAAATTCAAGATGATTATTTTAGGGTGTTATAATGCTCCTACCTTCCTTTTTTCTTTTGAAAGAAGAAATTTCAATTGATGTGTTTGAATGAAAATCAAAAGATAGCACTAAAAATTAATGAATAAATAATGAAAAAACTGAAACACCTGGATTATTATACTGGGCTATCTGATCACTCAATACAATGGATCAAGGGTAGAACTGATATTAAGGCACAATTACAAGCAGTGGAATACTTGATTTATTGTTTTAACTTTGCTCTTTATACAGACACAGAGTCATTTCTGAAATTATATTTGCTCTCTGGTTTAAAGTATCTTTTGTTTTGGCATCTGATTGTTTGAATTTGGGGTTTAACTATAAGAAAAGCAAATTTTTTTCTATTTTCACAGGTAGCTAGGGGGATGGAGGCAGAAGAACAGGTGAGGGAGAGGCTTAAGAAAAGTGGATGATTGAAATATGGGGAAAGGGAAAGAAAGGATCCTGAAACACTGTAGTGTACTGGATCTCCTTTCTGAATTTGGTTTTGTTTGGGGTACTGTTGCAGATATTGCTTGCTGAGTGAGAAACATTGCCAGGCAAGGCAGAGCAGCAGTCTCATCTTTTCTAATAGAGTTTTTAAAGAATTGTATTTGGAGAATGTGAGAATGGAAAGGACCCATTAGAATTATACTTTCTGTTATCAATAACCCACAAGAAGAAAGCTGTTTGGAAGCAAGTTTTTTAACTGGTGACTTGTAACCCAGAAAACAAAGTTAGTAGAATTCACCTTTTCCAAACAATTGTTTATTTGGCATTCATTTGTAGCAGTCCCTGCTCAAGTTACAGGTCATTCACAGTAATAAAGCTTTCTAATTCTGTGACAGAATATTCATAATGTCTTTAAAATACTCAGCAGGATAATGGTCCCCAGGATCTGGACAGCAAGACTTCAAAAGGCAGAGTCCTCTGATCTCCAGTTTCCTTATTCTCTCTAAGCTTGGAAGGTTTCAGCTATCAAGTTTTATTGGCTGATAGTCTAATTGCATTTGTATTATCTTTCCCCTTAATATTATTTTCTTTTCTCTGTATTGGATTTCATCCAAATATTACTGTGACCATGAAGCAGTTTTCTGAAATGTTTTGCTTTCGCTTTGATGCTTAACTGCTTTACACGTGAGTGCTGCAATAAGGTGCAGGCTTCTGATAATAGTTTTCCTTCTGTGAGGAAAAGTTTCCACAACCTCCTGTACTTTGCTTGTATTTGATAGAGCCCTTCAGTTTGTGGCTTTTCATGGACAAGATAAGGTTTGGTTAAACATCTGAACTTTTGAATGTTTATCTGAACTAGATTCAACCCCTAAATTTGTCCATCATTAGTTATATTGCTTTTCTCTTTTGAGGCTAAATTATGCTATTAAATATGTTCTAAAGTAGGTTAAGCCCCTGCACAGTTTGTCAGCTGGAACATTAATTTTAAAGCTAAAACAGTCTTCTATTGGCTCTTTTTAACATTTTGTCTGAATTTTGGCCATGGCTGGTCAGACAGAGAGTCAGTGCACCCATGAAAACCCCACAAGTAGCTGACTGAAGTGTCTCAGAGTTGTTGTGATGGCTGGCCTGATTTTATTTCATGAAAATAGCCTGATAATTAGTAACTATTTGCCTGCTCAAGCAGCTTGTTCCAGTGCAGCTGTTCTGGAGACTAGATAAAGTACTAAATGTCACCACATGCCCAGCAGTATCTCTGGAGGTATCCCTCTCTGAGCCCCTGCACAAGGGCCAGGCAGACTTGGGGTCCCAGCCACAAAATACACATCTAAATACACCAGCAGCTCCTTTCGGGACTTCTCTTTTGCTCCTGTAATTCCCCTGGCTCCTTCTCCACTCACAGCCTCTGTAAGGTAGCCTCACCCAAAAGAAAAAAAAAAAAAAAAAAAAAAAAAAAAAAAAAGCTGTAGCCTACTTTTGGGTTTCTTTATTTTATGCAGATCCTAAATCACCTTTAGGGAAGCTTTTCCAGCGTCCTCACATGGACACTACCTGAGCAAAGAGCTGCAACTGCTCAAAAGTCTGAAGATCAGTTGTGTTTCAGCAAATGGAAGTAATTTCTCCTTAAAAATAAAATGTAGTTGATGGCATGAGAGCGAATGTCTAAGGTTTATATTTATGTGAACATAGCTGTTGGAGATTCTTACCAGAATTTTCACTTTAGGTAAGAAGTAAAAGGAGTTCTGAAATATGACGACGGGCTCCTTTTACAAATGAGCTCATGGGTGATCTTTTGTTGTTGTTCTTACTCTAATGATATAATTGAGGTAGGGATAATTTGATAAGGTATAGTTGACAGAGTACAGCAAATGGATTTCAGATCTCTGGCTAGATATTTTTTGATTACTTTAAAGATAATGGGTGTACCGTTCTCCTTCATAAACTACCACATCTACAGTCACTGGAAAGCACTAAACTTGATGTTTAAAAGAGAAAAATGTGCTGGAACTTGTGGTTTGAAACAGAAAATATAGAGCTGAATGTCACTACTGTTTCTCATTGGAAATAAACAGTTTTAGCATGTTGGTTTCATAACTGAGGCACTGAATTAATTCTGTCCTTTATTGTATAAGAAACACTAGAAGTTCATTGTGGGTCAAAAAATATAGGGTTATGAGTATAATCAGAGACTGAGTACAATGGGAATATAATTAAATATTAAAATAATTTACTTTTAAAATTTAGAAGAATGAAATATAATTGATAAGAGTTTCAAGAAAAAGGAAATTCATTGGTATGATATTCTTTCTGGAAGGGTCCCAAAAGACTGGATCTGAATTAGAGGCTCAACATGGTATCCAATCACACGTCAAAATTTCAATATATGAAACATTTCTATAATTCTTAACAAGGCTGATATAAATACAAGACTCCCTTGTTCTCTACAGATAATTAGTTTGCTTCCAAATGCATAAGACAGAATTATATGTAGGTTTTTAAGGTAAGATTTCCACATGGTTACAACCCCCTAAAAGGGTTTTCTTGTGGTATAAATCTGTCCAGTGCTCCTGGTAGAAATAGAGCCATATCATTTTCTTGTCCTTTTGCCTGAGCAATTTAGTGGAAATGATGACTATTCATAATATTTGCAAAAGGTTGAAAAGGTTTTTTTTCAGATTAACTCGGAAGGCAAGTTTAAAGACTTGAAAGTTATTTGCATATATTTCACAACAAAAGAAAGCAAACAGAACTCCATATTCTAAAAGCCCCTGAATGCATTTTTTATTGTAAATTACTTGTTCAACTTAATCTGGAAATTGTCTACAGTATCTTGCTCTGTCTTCCTCAACCACCAATTGCATGGGATTCCTTTTTTGTTTTGTGAAGTCTTCTTAAATATTTTATAAAATATATGTCAGCTTCCAAAGTCATTATCTCAAATGTTGCAGTTCTTATTCTCAGTAATTGTCACATTTTATGGGTGGGATAAGACTGTGTGGCTGCAAACACTGATTCACCCAGTTAGGCAAGGGCAAGGACCACTCTCCAATTCCTATGTGTTCGACCATCCCTTGGGTATTCTCCTGGGAATATTTTTGCAAAAAAGACTGTGTTAAGAGTCCTAATCCCTGACATGGGCTTGGGCAGACCAGTTTCCCCTTCCCAAGTACACTGCACTCTCTCCTCCTAGACTCTAAACACTCTGACTTTGTGTACTGTAGCAGATTTCATCCAAACCCCACGTGTTTTACATTAGATGAACATAAACTGCTCATACTGTATTAATAAAATGAATTCATTGATTTCTGGCATTGTGGTTTTTATATTCGAGTTAAGTTTGTATAATAATGTTTCTAATATTGTGACAATACCAAAAAAAAATGTGGAAAGAAAGGCTTGGCAAGTCCTGGGTGATCTAGTCCAGTCTCTCCTGTCACAAGGTACTGTGTTCTGTGTCCTCATACATAAATTTATTAAGCTGCATCTTAAATTCTTTTAGTTTTATTTGCCACCACGACTTCTTTAAAAGGATGGTTTAGAACTTCATATTATGGCCAGTTTATACTCATCTATTCTCATGCCAACATTGTTCTTCAGTTAAAACAGCTCTTCTCCCTCCCTGCTGTCCTCTTCTCCTCCCCTGCTCCTTTTCCCACCCCCATCAGCAAATTCATAGAGAACAATCCCAGCTCTTCCCAGCCATTTTCCAGCTGGCCAAACATGCCAAGCTCCCTGTCTCCTTCCAAAATCTCAGCAGCCTCTTCCTCTTGGTGCTTCTCACCGCTGCTGCCTGCACCTCTTCTGCCAGGAATTTCCACCTCACATATGCATCCATAGTTATACACTCAAGAGAGAGGATTAATTTTTTTTAATTAAAATTAAATATTTTGGATTTGTTGGTCAGGTACTAGAACAGGCTGCCCAGGGTAGTGGTTGAGTCACAAGCCCTGGAAATGTTGAGAAGATGTGTAGATGTGGCACTTGAGAGCAGGGGTTAGTGGTGGGATTGGAAGTCCTGACGAAGAGTTGGACTTGATGGTGTTAGAGGTCTTTTCCCACCTTCATGACTCCATGATTCCATAATTCCAATCCTTCTCTAACCATGCTGTGGATAGTTCCAATCTGTTTATTCTAGTTTCCAGTCTCAAAGTCACAAAGTTTTTGCCTGATATCCCAAATTCTTGTCTCAACTGATGAGGCTTCCAGTCTTGAGTCAACAAGCACTTTTTTGAATGTTTCTACTTTTCCTGCGGAAGTCTTTAATGAAAACTCAAACAGCAGTTCCAAGAATATTTCAAGACTTCCACTGGTAACTTCCCTGCAATACAGTAGTTCTCCTTTCAACAAAGCTCATTTTAATACCTTATTTAGTCACTTCACAGTTATTGTTTTAGTTCTCTACATCTTCACTAGTTTGGCTACTCATTTCCTATTTGGCATCATATAAAATGCACAACTGAAATCCAGATAGATTTGGCCTCTTACATTTTAGTTTTTCTAAAAAACATTATTTATTTTATTAAAGAAATGTGTCTGGTATGATCTGCATTTATAAATCCAATATATGCTCAGAAATAATTGCTTACATTTCTAAATATTTATGGTGCAAATACCACTAAGAAAAGCTGTGTGGAGAGTGGCATTTTTATTTTACAATGTAAATGTGTAGTGATGTTTAACATGCTATTAATTTATTTCCATTTATTATTAGAGGGGGACAATTTTTTTTAATTTTATAAGCATAAGAGCATGATGCAAAATATGAATTATACAACCATTTTATTGAATCTTTACTGCTAATGCACGCAAATTTCACAAAGTGTAATGACACTACTGAGCACTTAAGTTGTTAGGCTGTCATATTACAGAAAAATTATTTGTGCTATATAATCACTGTTTTCTTTTTCCTATTGTTTATTTCTGAGCTTACTTCATAAACATCTGTAAATGTAGATATACTTGCTGTGGCAAATACCTATTATTGCACCATAAACCTGAATGACTTCGGGTCCTTTGGTGCCAAATCAAACAAAATATTCTGAGCCTCTCCTGGAAGGTGATACCCATTCTGATGCTGCACATTTTGATAATATATAATAATAATATATAATCTGTAATTTTGAAACTCATAAGAATAATTATCAGAGGCAATGCCCAATTCCTGATTTTTTTTTCCCCTCAATTGTTTTTCTAATGCCTGAAAGCTGACTGTGTACCTGTCTCTCATTCTACTCCTTTACCAAAAAAAAAAAAAATATTTATAGTGTGTATAATTCAGAGACATGCCCAGGGATTTTACTAAGGGATACAACAGGATGACTGGCAAAAGTCCTTAACTCAATGAAGAAGGTGAGGTGAATTCTTTATCCTTAGAGAGCAGATTTTATTTTCTCCATCTGAGAGCATCACAAAGAAAAGGAAGGAAGTAGGACTTGGTTTTGTCACTTTCAAAACTCTGGTGCTGGTTGAAAACCTGTCTATTTTTACAGGCAATGATGCATGCTGCTCCTTCCTTAAAGGACAAACAGTAGTTTCACATGCGCTGCAGGCCAAAAAATTTAATGAAATGTTGAATTCTGGATTCCAGTGATATCCAATAAAACTCAAGGTCATGAGTCAATATATTAAATTACAGTGTCTTTTAGAATGTAGGCATAATCATACACCCCTGCACATTAAGATATGCTTCTTCAGAAATATAAGACACTCAGCAATTAAACATCACCATTACTTGAAATTAATTAATTAACTAATTAATTTCTTCCAATTAATATTTTCACACATATGTGGTAGCACTGCTGTTAGACTGGCACTTTGTTTCTCCAAAGTCATAGAGACCTATTCCTGCCTCCCTCTTTTGCCATCTCAGCTTTGTTTCAGTCCTGCAAGGTGTTGCTGAGGACTCTGGTTATGAGTCTGGAAAAGACTTTAGAAAATTATTATTTTAAGACATCAGACTCAAGAGTTAAGCACAAGGATCTGTTCATATGTATTTTATGAAAGTTCCAGCTAGGATTTTGGTCAGTGTATCCTATATTTTGAATGGTCAGGCCTATCATTTTTAGTATTCCTCAGGAAATAATTATCTCAACTCTGTTTATGAGTGTTATCATTATACTTGAGCTCATCTCTTTCTAAGAACTTCACAAAATTTTAATGTCTTTGAAGAGTAGTAAAAAAATTATGGATGATCCAGACTAATTGTTTGGGTTTTTTTTTCCTGGATATACAGGCTAATGGAAGAGAAGGTAGGAATGTAAAGGTATTTAAATCTCTGAACACCTCATCCATTCCGACTTCTGCTCTTCATTCTGCTCTTTCCATCCAAAAGAATTACAAACGGTAATTTGGGGTGTTATAATAAACAGATAGGCATCGTAATAATGTATTTCAGTTAGGAAGAGGTACTTGAAAGAAATTGGTTTTGCAATACACATGATGTGAGACAATCAATAGTGCTTTAGTCTGACAAGCACTGTCAATATCCATTGTCACAGTTCAGAAAGTCATTAATGGATAGTTCTTCAAAAACCAATGCTTTCAACACATTGGAAGTGTTCAGATACACTATACCTGGCAGGAATTAATCATAGGTAAACCCCTGAGATTATGTACAAATGCAAAGTAAATTAAGAGTGAAATAAAAGTCATTAGAAGAAATTTGAGATTGTGTTATAGGGAGTTACAAAGTGTTGACAATAAAATATGGAGTTTAGGACATATTAAAAAATTTTACACTCTGAATCATCCAGGCTTTGCTCAGAACATCACACCCAGGAAAAACATTCTGCTAGAAATACCTTGTCTAGGTGCATGATTAAATTCACGGGAAGGAATCTCATAAACATTTTTATCCTAGCCCTGAAGAGTTCAGAGCCTTACCTATCTCTGTGAGAGGTTGCCATGCCAAAATCTTGGGAGAAAAGCTTTTGTAGCTTCACCCTGCAATTTGTTAGTCACTGCTTAATCCTAATTAAACTAGAGCAAATTTATTCTCATTGCATTGCGGTTGCAATCCAGGACATTGAATGTTAAAAGGTAATTATTCATCTGTACATCTCAAAACTTTCTTTGTTTTCTGTAGAACTGTGTCACTGGGAGATGTTGCATTCATTCTTGCCTTCCATGCTTCTGTTATTTATATGCTATTATTAAGGCTAGATTTGAATAAGGATTCAGACAATTTTTAAAAGCCAGAAAAGTGCAGGTCAGTTTTTGATCAGTGCTTTTTTTTTTTTTTTTTTTTTTTTTTTTTTTTTTTTTTCCTGAGCATTTAAGTTGTAATTATCCTCTCTAATTCAGCCAATGTTATTACAGTGCTATCCAACAATAAGGGCCAAAGATGTGTTCTTTTCTTTCTTTTAGTCCTAAAAATGTGTTTATAGTATTTTATTTTTTGCATCCAATCTGAATGGCTAGTTACCATACCCAATCTGATTAGCTAGTTTGGCTTCATAGATCTTGAGAAACTGAGGAAAAGATCTTGCCATTATTTCAGTTGTCCTTTCACACCTTTCCAACCTGTGGAAAAATGGAGGTCTAATAAAGTATCAAAAGTAATCAGAAATGCTTTTCTAGATCTAAATGTTTCAACTTACTACAAGCCAAACATGAAAATCAAACAATATCCAGCTTACATTTTTGCTGATGAAGTGTCCTTGCATGTACTTGCACTAGCAGAAAAAAATCATTGTTTTATACTTCAGTCCTTAAGACTCTTTGCTTCTGTGTGGAACTGACTTCTCCTTTTTTATGTTGTTTGGTATTTGCCAGCTCTCCTTCATACAGGGTGCTTCTAGCTAAATTCAGAACCTGAAATTTAAAAAGGAAAGTGTTAAAAAATTATTTATTGTGCTTTTTGAGTTTTACACCTGTTTTTTGGGGTTTTTTTTTTTGGTTTTTTGGGGTTTTTTTTGTTTTTTTTTTTAATGTTTGGTCTTCTTTGCCTTTCCAAATATAATAGCACAAGCATTTTAATATGAGGATATCACAAGAAGAATTGTTTGGCAAGAGAAGGAATATTTCTAAGTGAGATCCCAACATGAATATTTCTGCCTAAGCTTGGTTTTGGAGCATGCTATCTAAACCCTTAAATTTCTGTGAGGCTTGGAGTTTTTTTCTGGTGACTCACATGTATTTAATAGAATAAAATGAGAAATTCATCAATTCTTGTTTTGAACTGTGTGCCATACAGCAAAATGTGGTACATACAAAGATATCCATGACAATAATTATTCCTACCTCTAGATGTAGTTTTAACACCATAATTGCTGTTTCAGGTATAAAACTTCCAGCTGGGTTAATTGTGTCCCTAAAGAGAGAGATGTTCACCCTGATGTCCTACCCTTCACAGGATGACCACATATACTCCACTTGGAACACCTTAACTAGTCTGGTGCAGACTCAAAGTGGGCACAAAACACTTCAGAGCCCTCAGAATGGGAAAAGTGGCAAGTAAATGATGGACTTAAAGTGTATTTTCACTCTTGCATCATTTACATCACCTGGGGAAGCTTCAGGATAAAGCCAACCTAGTTGTGAATTGCTATCAACTGAGAGACACCGAGCAACAAAAGAGACCCCAAACTAAACACAACTCACTTCACTGTTTCAAAGTACCACTAAGATGCAGAATTAGAAACATCCATTTGTTGTTCTTTTTATAGCACAGCCAAGTGACTTGGAATTTTAGCTTGTCCCTGCCAAGGATTGCTCAATTTCAAACAAAAATCCTCTGCTATAATGTTAAAAAAGCACCAACCATCAATTGAATGCTAATCTTTATGTTCTGTGATACATCTCTCCAGGAATGCTACCATTAAAAAAATGTGAATTTCAGTTTTCATAAGTGATGGATTATTGTACCAAGCCACGTATTTTCCAGTAAAGTGTCCTTTTATTTGTCCTGTGTGATTACTAGTTTGTGGAAGTATGTGTGGGGTCATTTTAGTGCTGTGGGAAAATGGAACACTCTTCTGTTAAAATCAGTAGTGAAATCAGAAGCAAACTATGCTCTGATCATTGAAGGCATGTGTTTAAATATTGCTTTCCTTAATTGGCTATGTTCTATTTACTTAAAATGAGCAATTTGGCAAGTTTTTCTCCCTTGACAACAGCAAAGCGTAAACCATTTTATAAGTTTGGCTGTTAAAATCAGATTTGTAATGTAAACCACAATATTCCAGGGTTGTTTCTGTTGCTTAACCAGTTATTTTAATTTGCCATTGTTTTGTAATTGTGCACCTTTAAATGTTCTGGTTTTGTTTAAAACTAATGCAAAATGCCTTGACAAAAAACAAAAGGACTGATAATAATGACCATTCTTTGATTTTTGTTCTCTCTCTTTACTTGGATCCTCTGTCTGAAGATTTCTGCATTATAGGGGAGGTTCAGTCTGCATGGGGAGTGAAGGGGGCATGTCTGCAACAGCAGCTAAATTATCTCTTTGGAGATTCTGTCAAAGGGACAATGGACCAGGCTCCTGCCAATGCACCTTGTGGAGAATATTATATTTTGGTGTATTAATTGATTGATTAATTGGTTAATTGATTTCCAAGAGAAGATGGAAGGCTGTTCTTTCCTTAGAAAGAAGAAGCCACCCCTCTCTGAGCTGGAGGCCTTTGCCAAGGGAGGCTGCACCACTCTGGCTGCCCCATTAAACTAGTCAGAAATGGGCACAGTGACAGAGCTCAGGACACTGAACAAGAGTTATTCAAGGGTGGCAAGTCTTAGGTGATTTGTTAAAAATCTTTAAAAACCAGCTTGTTCAGAAAAAAAACTCCAGGAAAGGTCTACCCATGGCATCTCAACTGCTTCTGAAACATGCTGAACTTCTCCTCCTTTCTATTTTGATAGCCATCATAGTGCCCTGTAAGCACCTCAGCAGAGAAAAAGTTAAATTTATGCCTTTGAAACCTCCAGGGGATTTTCTGCAGCTGGATTCTATGTCTTTTTGACACAGAGCAGGAATAAATTGTGCTCAAATTGTTTCTCAGTTTGGTAAATGCTTAAATATAATAAAATATAATCATTAGGATGGGAATACTTTTCTTTCCATAAATTAATGCATCTTGCACACATTTCGTGGCACACAGCCATGTTTTCTATAACTGCATTAAATATATATATAACATTTAATCCATCTTGGCAAGAGAATCCCGTCCTTCATTGGTGGTGTGACCATCCGTCCTCTCTCATTGCTAAGAGTGCACAGCTAATAGTGCATAACACACTCAGAGCCTGGAGTTGGAGCTGAAAAATCACCCATGTGAAACTTGTGGGATTCGTGAACACTTCATGAGCAAACTGGTCACCATCCAAATACTTATGGGCAATAAATAACAGAGCTCAGCGTGTAACCAGCAGAGTGAACTCGTCGTGTTTATTCACAAAAGTATTAATCAGATGGTTTGTAGTGTCCAACCAGCCACACTACTGACCTACCGCATGACTGGGATCTTACCAGGGTGGTTGTGGCCACTCTTTTCTCAGGGTATCTCAGAAACCTACTGTTAATTTAGAAATATCATTTCACTAAAATTCCTCTTTTGATTTCCTTCAGTTTTCAGGCTGAACTACAGCGCCTCTGACACAAATGACAGAAACCGAATTAAAAGCAGATTAAAGAAGTTCATCTCCCGAAGACCCTCCTTGAAAACATTGCAAGAAAAGGGACTTATTAAAGGTGTGTTCAGTCTTCTATTCTTCTTTTTGGTGTAAAAATTTAAAAAAATCACAAATGAATATTTGACTCACTACATTGGACAAGCACTTCTTAAATATGGGTTAGTTGCTGTGTCTTATAACACACTGCTGAACTATAAAGAAAAAAGAATCAATGTATGGCTCATCTACCTCTGTGGTATCTGACTGCTCCTCCAGTTTTTCTGCTTTGGTGTGCAAATCGTAGAAGCCCATCCATTTAACACGGTGAACAATGCAAATCAAGATCCTGCACAACCCCATTGCTTTTTAAGAAAAGAATACCGATATAGTTTTATGTCTTAGAACCCAAAATAGGACCCTCAGATGCTGTGGTAATTTGTTGAAAGACTTTCTGCTGTCTTGTCTCATTATTTTTCTAACTCATAACAAAATCCATTTTTAAAAATTTGAAATACATGTCAACGAATAAGAAATAATTTCTAAGCTGGTCAGCCATCACTTTCACATATTCTTAAAAAAATTGTTTCTCTGATAAAATGTGTTTTTTAGTTTATACAAGAAGTGTTTCACAGAGAGGCTGATAGTTAACTTGAAGGCAGTAGCATTCTGACCACTAACATCCAAGTAAAGCTGTGTTTTTAAATATTGTCTGGAATAATGCTTGAAAAATTTACGCACTCCCAAATTATTATGTGTGAAACCCGCAACTGCACATGCAAATTGACTAGAAAGGGGCATTTTGCCAGTCGCCCCTGTCAATCTCTGGAGTGTGAATTTTCCAGTGGTGTGTCAAAAATGGCAAGGGGTGTTCCTAGTGTGTATTAAACTTGTCTGTCCTGAGCCAAGAGACTGACCCCAGCCAGAATAAGCTAAAGCAGCTACAAGAGTTCAACACCAGCTGGGCCCATGTCTGGAGAGAAAAAGATTTGATGAATTAAGGTCTTATGTTTTAGATACATGCAGAGATGTTCAGTGCTGTGCTGTTTACTGTGAGGAAATCTTCATTATATGAAACTATGATGTGCCTCAGTTATGGGGTTCAGCTTCCAGCTGACTCATAAACTTTGGAAAAATATCACTTTTGTGTCAATATGTGTGTGTGAGGTGTGCACACCTGCACACCAAACTTTCAGTATCTGTCCTTACACATTTGTAGTAACTGATTTCAGTACTTCAGAGGGTTTTTCCTTTTTGAAGTGCTTTGTAAGTTGAGGATGGGATTTGTATGCATCATGTTAGTTGTTTCAATTATTACAGTAAAAGAGGAGTAATTTATAGATGTAATTTCTGGATTTAAGGGTTAGGGGTTTTTTTAGTTTAATAAAGTGTGGCTGATGAATCTCCTGCAGTGTTACATAGGGATCAGAGGTGATCCCTGCTAGCAGATCCAGATTCATTAGCATAACTCAAATCCACTCTCTAATATATCTCTCTAGGAAAGCCAGATGAATTTGGGTTTGGCTTAAGTTGCATTAACTCTTTTTTCTACCTGGGATACTTTTCCATGGATAACAGAGGTGCTGTTGATTTGTGGCTCAGTAACTCGGAATCTGTACCCAGCACAGTTTTATTAGCAAACTAATATTGCCATGAAGAAAACATGTTAGTTATCTACCATGAAGTTTCATTAGGATTAGGTTTTGGCCATGCAAATGAGGCAGGATTCGTTAGCACAGCTTAATTCCAATCTACGGTAAGTCTATGTGAAATGCTCATTTGATAAGGTTCCTTTATTGTCTTCACCACAGTTTATCCCCTTAATCTGTTAAAATGTTATGAAAATGCAGTTGCAGTGCTTATGCAGAGACCACTTTTAAATGTTAATTTTTAGTCTCCTATTAGAATATTTTTAAATGACAAAATGCAACCACTCAGATTACCAATGAAAAGATTGCCAAATTTTTGTATTATAAGATGCATCTATTTATTTTTCTAAAGGTGACTTAAATGGTTGCAGAAACCCCTCAGAACTATTTATTTGCTCAATTCTTAAGGGAAAAAAATGTTAACCAATTTTTACAAGAAAAAATTCCTCCAGCTCTCAGAACATGCCTACGACCTTTTATTCCATAGGGAAATACTTCTGTCAGAATTGTAAATCCCTTAAAATAGGGGCTTGTAATAAAAGTGTGTATAAAGCCTTGCAGGACATCTTGGTACCAAATTCCTCACAAAGAGCTGTTCTGTGTGCTGGTGAAGAATTGATATAAATATCTGTGAAGCATGTAGTGTTAATTACTCCAATGCAGTGGCACTGTAGGTGCTGTGAAAACCTTCACTTTTCATCAAGTGCTATTCATATTTGCCAGGGGCACTATAAAGCTCTCAAATCTATATTGATTTTTTACATTGTATGTCACACTGGAACCAAAACTCCAATAAATTTAACACGTAAATTATAGTCATGAGTAAATACATTTTAAGGTGGTAAGTTCACTTAAACATAGTCCTGTGCTCAGGGAGTCGCTGATGCGTGCACACTTGGCCAGGAGACTCCGCACATTTCTCCACATTAACCAAATTTGGGAATACAGGCTTCAAAATTAAATAGCAGTTTGATCTCCTGGGGTACTTTGTTCTGCCAACACTGTTATCAGGAAATCTAGAAATTATGTTATTGTCATTTAACTCTTACCCAAACTTTGGTTGTGTAGAGTGTAGCAGATATCCATATAGAAAGTAAGGTAGGGAGTTAAATGAAAATAGTAAGGAGGATAACACTTAGACCAAGGAATATAGAAGACTGATGGTTAAACATTAGCTACATGTTGATCTGAAAATGAAGATGCACCAACACTTTGCATGACAAAAAGTTATTCTTGTCATTATTGTCCCATTTGCTTTCTAGTCCTGGGCAGAAAAGAAGCCAGAATGGGAACAGCACGTTGGCTCCAATCATTGCAATGGGCTGGTGACCGGGGCTCTTCATGCTCCAGCCAGAGCTCTAATGAAGATCATCTGTCCTTGTTCCATCTCACTCATGCTTACACAAAATATCCTTGGTCTCAAAGCTTTTTGAAGCATTTCTGAGATGGATGTGCAATACAGGGACATTGTGGAATGTGTTTGTGTCTCTAAGCACACTTCTGGTCTTAGATATACACATACACACAACCTAGAAATAGTAAATAAGAGGCATGTCCCATGTCTGCCATTTGATCAGTGTTATTTTGAGAATAACTGTTCAAATTTATACTCTAGGGCAGGGGTCCTTGGTTCCTCAGCATTGAAATATTCTCAGAATTTACAGAATCTGCACTAATATGCTAGAAAAATAATATATAAATCTTCTCTTTTAAAACAACTTTATAGTCTATAATTGAACTTTGAGCTTTATGTTTGAGCTTTGTCATGATTTAGTATTACCCAGAATGAATTGCCAACCTTCAGCTTGATGTTGGCCTTCTAACATCCTGATTTCTGAGATTTTCTAGACCAACAAAGGAAAAGAAACTTCTGTGAAACTGTGATTTTAAGGCTGTGATGGTTGTGTCAGTAATACACTATCATAAAACACACCCTCAGCAAAGAGTAAAAAAGCATGAGCAACAACCTCACATAAATGACACTATGGGAAATGAGGAAAATGAAGCTATGCAGCTGGCAAGAAATTTATTTAAGTTTTTTTTTTTTTTTTTTTTTTTTTTTTTTTTTTTTAGGGTGGATCTTTCTTTCCCAAAAGCTAGACACCAAAGGAGCTCCATTGAATGTATTTCATAAGCTAAGGCAAAAACCAAAACATCATAATATTTGGAACGGTTACAACTGTTTCAAGATGAAAATAAAAGCCACTCAATTGCTAGTGAAAGGAACTAGCTGTGATTTGGCTTGATAGCCTATAGAACAGGGCTCAGCATATGTTGGTGGTTGTGCAGATCACAGCACAGAGATCACCAACCATTCCGTTTCCAGGCAAGGGAAAATGTCTTTATTGTATCATATGTTTCACTGGACCTTGGAGTATTTCAATGTAATGAGCAGAATGCTCATGAGAAGTCCAAAAGAGCAGATTAAGGCCCACCTATAATGTGTTCTGTAATTCCTGCAGATTATGAAGGAATTTTGCAAGTGTTCTGGTGCACATCAGAATTTAGGGAAATGTTTCCTTTGACTTGCAGGGACAATGGGTCACAAGGGTATTTCTTTCTTTGATATGGACATTTGGAAGCAATTTTCCTAAACCTTGTGGATGACCAGACACTGAACAAAGTGATTTCTTCCTTTGACATGATGCTAAAAAATTATTCTCAGAATTTTTAAATGTCTCATTTTGGGAGAAGTGTTTTGAGTAGTACAGCAGACACCCTCTCTTTGAATTCAAGCAATCTCTTGTCGCCAGTAAAACATCAGAATTTCTTAAGAGAGACCTGTGTCTGTGGCACTATTTTCCCTTTTTCTGAGAATGTGAAACAAATCTGGCAGTTCATATGCCACTTAATAGTAACTGTTCACAAATGTAATTTTTTTTTAATTGATGACCACCACGGATCAACGATATATAGTAAATCTTCACATTAAAAGGACTGGCAAGATTCCCAGCTTGCATAAATCAGGGGAGCTCCATTGACAACCTCGCCAACTTCAGTCAGCTGAGGACCTGCCCCACTTATTGTAAAAGTGTCATGGCATTATTTGGAGCCCCAGTCTGGAATCAGCATCACTTTAATGTCTGACTTAATGTGTCTGACTACAGATAGTGCAGCTAGAAGTCACCTTTAAGAATATGGCTCCAAATGCTTGACTTCCCTCTGCAAAAGTTCACATCTCTGGTGCCTACTGTCCTATCCCTCTCCTTGTACATTCATCTCTGATTTTCTCTTTTCATTCTCCTTCCCTCTCCCAACATTCAAGCAGATACAAAGAAAGCAAACTACTTGGATGTTGGTGCAAAGCTCTTAGTCCAGCATTTCAAATCCAGATGTTGCACAGTTAATTTTGTTCCTGAGAGGCACAGGATTACATAGATATAATTCACATTTCTAAAAACTTGGGCATTGTACCATTATACCATCTCCTCGCATGCCAGAATTTAAGCTTCTTCCTGAGACTTCAGAGTATTGGCCATGCCCTTCCCTGTTTTTTTTAATAAAAAACACTGAAGTATGAGTTCTTCCAAGTGTGGCTACATCTCATCCCTGTACACCCAAAACAGTTAAACAATGACATTCTCAGTGAGGATGTGGCTTTGGTGATTTTGTTCTAATTGTTTATTTTCCAGAAGAATTGTCTCCCGTAGTCAAGATTTCTGTAGCCCAGGGTTAGTGGCTTTGCTGCAGCCTGAGAGAGCTACTCAAAAGAAAGAAAGAAAAAAAAAAAAACAAAACTAGCCCTGTCAAGCTCAGGGAGAACTTGAAGCTCCCCAGAACGAGCAATTCATTGCAGCCATAATCATCATTTTATATTCTACAACTTGTGAATGTCCATTCTGGTGTCTGGTTTTATATCCCTGTGTGAAGCTGTCACACACCCCACCATCTCCAGCAGAATTTTTAACGTGCAGATAGCAGGGATGTGTAATGTAAACCATACCACCAAACATATTATGAATATATTGCTCTTCTTAAAAATGCTTGTTGGTTTTTCATACTACAGTATTGACTAACTGTCGGTGTTTGATGTATGGTTTACCAGCCTGATGTAGACTTATGGTTAGAGCTTAACTTGTTAGTTCTGCTTTTGCAGCCAATTCAGAATAACTACAGATGCCCCAAGATATTAAAATTGACTGCTCAAATGGACTCAGTGTGGGAGTTTCATTGGTTTTAAATTGATAACAGCTGAAAGAGTGAATGATTAAAGCTGTATATGGGCATAGTATGCAGCTCCTTTGTACGAGCCCTTGTGAACAGAATCCACTGCATGGGAATTGCCTTTGTTCTAATAAAAGATATTTCTGAACAATTGTTAGTTTAAATTTTTAAATGATGAAACAAGAACATTTCAGGAGCCTATAGAGGAAATAATTCCTGAGAAACTGGAATAACTCTGAGAAGATAAAGTGGATTTCTATTCAGAGGGGAGCATTTAAAGTTAAGTAGCATTCCATAAGGTGGTAATTGTGTCTATTTCCCAGGCATTTGAGTTAAATAAGCTGGATAGGAAACATAAACTGTCATAACAGGAGGTTAGGAGTGTTGTGTACATCTCTTTTTTTCAAGTCATAAATTATGAAGTTTTGGAGGACCTTATCACAAATAAATCAAACAAAGAGTTTTTGCTTTTCTTATCCCTTCGGGAGAAATTCTTTTATTTTTTTGAAGAAATGTTCTGGAGAGCTTTCCCTTAAACTACTTTTAAAATGTGTATAACTCTACACGTATAAAAGAATAAGAAAATAATATTTTAATTTTAGTTACATACAAATCTGGCCTAAAAAAGTGAGCAATTCACCATTCCCTGTTTTTTGAAATACTGCACAAACAAATCTTAGCTGAGTTTTTCTCAAGTATCCCTGTGACCTCCAGAAGTGTGAATATGTCAGTGTAACTGCTGCCATTCCCATGTTTATGTACAGACACAGATTCAGCACAAAGTCAATTGATTAGAGAGAGTCACAGAATTTGTGGTCCAGGACAACTCAGAATTGAGATTATTTGGGTGACTCATGGGATCATGTACTTGTAAATACTCATGAATTTCTAGAAGGGGGAAAACTCCCCAAAGCAGTTCTGTGCTGTTGTTTTACCATAGTCTATTTTGAAGCCCAGGAAGTATTAATGCTATTTTGCTGCCCTTCCATCCAAGATAGAAATTCTGAGTGCCTGTGTTCTAAAGAAGAGGTGATTTAAAACCAAAATGTGACTGCATCCATGCAGCGAAAGGTATAAAAACTGAGGTTAAATATTTTGCTGAATATATAGAATCTGAACCAAGAAATGAAGTAACAGACTTGGTGAGAATTGTAAAACTCTTTTCAGCCTGTTCAAAATTTCCTCCCAGGAATACCAAATATTCTGTGTTCATGTTAGAGATTGAAAGAGTAACTGTGAAATAATCGTAGAAGTTGATTATAAAGTGGTTATAACACAGAAGAGAAACTGCTGAACAGCAACATACTAATTTCATTTCAGTTCTTCGTGTGTTACCATCTAAACACAGTGTAGTTCTTTGCCTGTTTTGCTTCTGAAATTGTTTACAAGTTTCTTTGTCCACCAAATAAGACATGTTTTACTTCTTTTTTAACATAATTTACATTGGAGACCATTCCATATTATGCAAAGAATTTGACAGGTCTTTGCTAAAATTTTAAAAAACAATTAAGATGTCAAAAGAGGAAGTGCTAGTACATTTTAATCATAAATCTCTGTATGTATAATTACCACTGAAGGCAGCTATAAATGTTTTATGAAGAAAATGTAACCAGACTGTGCTTTGTCAGAAACATAACCCCAAAACATGTAACAGACTGTTCGCTAATGCTTAACGCCACACATGCACACAACCTTCCTCAGAGCAGTGCTGTGAACCCAGTCCTCCATCCCTTCTGCAGCCCAAACTCTGACTAACTTCAATCCAAGCTTTGCTGTACTCTCCCAGAATGCAGATCACACATTTTGGGAGGTGCTGCAGTGAACTGCCCGGGTGCATCTCGAGAAGTCCAAAGCGACCCCTGCCCGCACCTTGGTTCTGTCACTGTGCTCCCTGCTCTGGGTATCAGGAAAGAAAAGGCAATCAAGTGCTCTTGAAATCTGAGCTGAGTATGAAATAGTGGTGATTAATGAAAATGAAGCTTATTGCAGCACAGATTTTTTTTTTTTTTTTTTAAATGGGGTTTTGCTTGTTAGTGAGGATAAGGTGGTTTTAGAACAAAAAGCAATTGGTTATGGTGCAGTATGGTGGCCCTGACTATGGAGGAAACATCCAATTCCGTGGGAGCTGCTGGGCTTTCTATGCAAAGTCCAGACTGGTGCTATCACCTTTCAGCTATATATGTATAATAATTTTCAAAGCCTCCACACCAATTTATAAAATACAGTGCTCTGTTGAAATGCTATATGGAGACTGTCTCTTTGGATAAATGATGACAGTACACTCCTATTGTTTCAGCATTTAACTGGCTCCTATTGAATAGTTCCTCTCATCTGTTTGATTCATTCTGATTTTAGCTGACAACGTCCCTGTTACTGATTGCTCTTTTCATAATCTCTCAAACACACAGAGTGGAAAGGAGGTGGGGGAAGCTAATTAGTAATCTGATGGGTTGAACCTGCTAATACAAATATGTTTCAAGATCAACAGCCAAATTTGATCAAAACTTTGAAATCACAAAAACTAAAAGGTGGCATTATCTACTAAAAGGATTGCTTGTGAAGGAAGTGAGACTAATCATTAGCTAAACATGGTGTAAGATGAAATCCTCATCAAAAGGCATCTAGTATCTTCTGGTTTTCTGAGCAGTCAACTCAATGAGTAAAGAAGGATTTTGTGAAGTTGAGGTGAAATTGTACCAAGTCCTGATGATGCAAAGTAATGAAGTCCTTGCCCTCGTACAGTGCTCCATGAAAAAGTGAAACTTCCAAATGGTTGGAAGGGACAGGCCACCCAACCAGAAGAGTTTCTAGGTTGGACAAAGTGCATCATGTAGAAATTTCTATTCAATGGCTTAAGGAGCTGTAGCTCCAGAACTGCTTGCACATTTTCTACAGCAGGTCCAATCAAACTCTGGAGACCTCCAAGCCTTAGAAAGGTCAAAATTAAGGTGCAAGTGGCAATTGAAATTTAATCTAGAGGGAAGCATCAACCACTATGAGCAGCAGATGTGGAGGGATTTGGTTCTGGGGCAAAAGCTAATGACCACTAGGACTCAAAAAGGATTTGGTTCCAACTTTGTCTATGCATCTTCAATATCAGAGTTTTAAATTAATAGGCAAGCTGAGAAGAGATAAAATCCCACTAATAATAATATGCTTAATGTATTTTCCTCTTGTCTTCCAAATGTAGATCAAATTTTTGGCTCCCATTTGCACATGGTTTGTGAGCATGAGAAATCTACAGTTCCCCAGTTCGTAAGACTCTGCATAAAAGCTGTTGAAAAAAGAGGTGAGAACCTTATTATTTAATACCTTTTTTCTCTCTAATAGTAATCAAAACTTTAACCTTGTAACTCTGCTTGGATTGCCAGAGTAGGCAGACAGTACAATCTGTAATATATTTATGAATAGAACTGTATCACATTCTGTGTATCTTCATTTTCTTTATATGATAAGACATTAATGGAACTCATTCATGCTGATTATTCCGTTTTTTTTTTTTTGACATGTTGTTGGTTTAGTCTTTCTCTGGGTAGCAAATGTTAACCATCGATAAAATGTCAGTTATTTCATTTTAAAGTCCCTGGTGAATGTAAGACCAATACTTTTTCTTAAGTCTTGAATTTTATTTAACCAAAATAAATGTTATTCTAGCATGACCATAATTTTTTTTTTTAATGAGTGTAGGGGTCTAATTTTTACAGTTATTTTACAAGCCATGATATTACAAAAATACTGAAATGAGTATCCATCCTCATTAAAAGTTTTGATTAATAAGAAAATTTTCATAGTATAAAAAAGATGCACTTAACACCGTTGCCTGCCTTCCTTTCTGCAATGTGTATCTTCTCTCAATGAAGGTCATTTTCTTTGGAAGGTGCATGCGGTAGATGCAGAATCTTAAAATGTATTGTATAAAAATGTGAGGCTTCATCACCATCTGTTACAAGTTTACAACTTGTTCCAGGGATCTGGGGAAACATATATCTTGCAAAAGATAGAAAATTTATTTTCAGAATAAGGCTGGGTGAACCCATTGTCACTGCCATATACCGGAGTCTCAGAACAAGAGAATCCATGAAAAATAAAAAGATACTTAGAGCGTTACCCACAAAGGAAAAGGCTATTTTAATTCTGCCATTGTTACCTGGTTTTATAGTGAAAGGTGCAATAAAACTACCCTGTAGTTTCAAACTCAGGGAAATTCATGTTTTAATTATACAGCAAAGAGAGCACTGGGATATTATTATTCCCAGAATGATTGGCAGGAAGTCAGAGACTGAAACAAACTGGAGATCGTTCAGCAGGGGGAGATAGTAGCATTGGGTTTTTGTGGAGGAAGGCTGGAGGCTGGATAAAAAAAGGGGAAAAATGTGTGAAGTGACTATTAATAGAGGAGGAATTGTGAGGTGAAATTCTGAACATGAAAAGGAAAGGCAGAGATTAGATTGCAAAAATGCCACTCCATGCAGAACATGTCTAACAAACTGCTTGGTTACAACCTCAGCACAAGTTCCCTCAAGAATGTACTGGGTATTTCATAGATGTTTTGGAGTATCTGACCGCTCCTCCAAGTTAGAAGTGAGGCCAGAGGTCTCTGCACTGCTGAACTGTAATAGAAAAATTCAAGGAACATAATTAGATGTTTACTGTCTGTGCGATTATCAAAAAAATGTTCATATTAGAAACTGGATGTATCACCGTCCCTTCAAAGGCAGTCATCCTTCTGAGTACTGCACTACAGTTCTTGTGTTTCCTTCAAACTTGCTGTGACTTAGAGAAGCTTACCCCTTTTTGTTAGCCTAACATGTAAATAAAAGCTAATCACATGGCATGAGATAAAAATTTCATGTTATCATTATATTTATGAGTTTATATTTGATATGCAGTTTTTTTCTATTATCGTTTTCTTGGATTAAGATGCTTCCATTTACTCACATTCTATTTACTCAAAGTGTTGTTTTTACTAAGTTCTGGCATAAACTATCTCAGGACAGCAGTAATTTATGTGAAGCTAAGTCCAATGTTTATGCAAGCTTCTGATGACATTTTGTGCCGGGGTTGGTATTAGGAAGCAGTATGTGGAGGTGCCAAGTCTCCCGGCATGGCTGAGACTCAACAGATCTGAAACCCTCCTCTTAATGGCCAGATATGCCTCCAGCCAAGATACTCAACTGCAGAGTCATGGGAAATACTTATGTACCAATTATGGGAAAGGCACATTTAATGAAAACTGTATGTTTACTTTCATAGTCTTAGTAAGATGGCCTAGATACTCGGTACAGCTGGCATATTGGCTGTGGTAGAAAAGCTTTCTTTTCCTATTTAGAGAATATATCATCCACATACTGTAACTGTACCAAAAATGTTATGTGCGTGCTTCGCTTCAGATAAAGCATTATTAGGAAAAAAACCTTAGGAGACCATCCCTAAATGTTACTTACAAACCATTTGTGCTCCACTGAACGGTTGTGTTCTTAGCTATCAGCTCATGGATTTAGTTTTTATTCACATACTGGTTTTCTATTTGGTTTTTTCTGAATTTTAAAGCAAAATCACTGCACACAGAAAGAAAGTCAGAATAAAACATATTAATTAGTACATTTTCCTGTGTATATGAGGTTACACACAATAGCCAAATGTGGCAATATTCTTCCACAGATTAAAAATGTACAGGTTGTCATTAACCATTGGCAAGATTTCCTGTTTAGTTGCAGTATTTTAAAATTAATATAAAAAGGATGTTCATTTTGAATATATTCTGCTCTAACTTAGATCAGTGTTTGGTCATTTGTCCCCCCTTGTTTTGTCATTTGCTTCTTCACCATTTCAGAACAGGGGCACTTTCTAAGATCTGATCTAAAAAAATCTCACACATGATGCATATTTATCTATCCAACAAGGATTCACTTGTGAAAGTTATAAAAATTGAATGAATTACACTTTTGCAGCCTCTTTTTGTATTTTTAGTTATTGAAGTAGAACTGTGAAGCAGGTCTTTCTCCATTTTCTCAGCCATCTTGCAAAGCTGGTAGTGGAATTTATTAAAGAGAGGCAATACAAATGTACCCATTCTTGGATACTTGCAAGGAAATTGTCACTTTTTTTTTTTAAGGAAACTCAGTTTTTCTCTTCATTCTTCCTGTACTTATGAATTACTTATTATAATTACTGAATTATTCATTCATAATTTTTGATGAACTTCTAGTCCTGATTATTGAGCTATCCAGACCTCTGCCTCCAAAGTTAAAACTATCTTGGGAAAGTATGTTGTATCCTTGGTATTTCATGCAGTATTCTAAATAGAAAAACCTCCCACGTCTGTGGTGTGACCTGGTGAGGATAATAGAATAAATCTATACCATGCAGCAATCAGATTGAAGGAATACAGGGACTACTCAAAGATCTCCAGCATTTCTGCATTTTCTGTCTTCTCAGGGACTTCAGGGGAAAGTTGTTGATGGAACAGCACATTCTGTGGGGTTTTTTCTGTTTCTTCTTTTACTTTGCCATCCACACCTACCTTGGATGGACCTCAGACTTTTCTGGGGCTATCTGTCAACCTGGCCTTTTCAGTCTGTATTCCTGTTTTTCAATCTGCTTCCTTCTTCTCCCTGGGAAGAGTCTGACAGGTAGCACCAGCCCTGAGCTGAGCAGTGCAGGGAGGAGAGCCTGGGACAATCCTCCCACTGCTCTGTAACTCACACACAGCTCACTTCTGCCAAGGGTGGGGCCCATTGCAAGACTTTTTGGTGTTTCTAGGCCAGATATCATTTCCAGCCATTTCTGGAGTCGCCTATTTATTTTGTTATCCACGACCCTTTAGAAGTCCTGGCTGTCTTTTTTTTGTTTGTTTGTTTTGCATTTTCTTTTTTAAAAAATATGTGAAAGGCATGAGTAGAACGCATTAAAAAAAATAAAAATATCAGTCTGTGTTGTACCTCAACAACATGCCATCCAATACTTCTCATAGTAGTGTTTTATCGTGTGAAAACAGTCTGATACTAAACTCTTTTCCAGGGAAGATCATTTGTCTGTGTGTCTAATGACAGAGTAAATGAACACCCCGAGCAGTCCGTATCCTAAACCTACCCAGGGTATCCAGTGTGTCTTGGGTTTTGTAAAGAAATACAGTCCTAATGCTCCAGGGAAATACAATTTAACTTTCATCTCTCTTTTGAAACATCCTTCATTTTCTCCTTCCAAAATCCAAGTTAGAGTTCTCAAATCAGCCTAAATGACTTGAAAAACGACACTGCAGGCAGCAAAGCTGGTGATTACAGGTACTGTTTTCATTCTGAGCTGGACGTTGCAGATATTGTTTTCTGTTGCTTTTCTTGGAGCACAGGATGCTCTGACAGGAATGATACACAAAATTACATATTTGATTCAATGCCTAAAAGCCACCCTGGGATCCATAACCTTGCTTAAAGATTTAAGAAAGACCTTTAGTCCACTTCTGAGAAGGTTCTTAGCTTAGAAAACTTTATCTTTCAACTTTACTTCTTAGCAGCTGTTATGTTTTTTTGCAGTCGTTTGTTTGACAGGATCCAGTTATAGGTTCCGATGTCTGTTTAAAGAAACAGGGAGGTTGTTGGCTTTAAAATTCCCTTACTGCTTGTGTGTTCAACATTTTCCCAGGCTTTTCTACATAGTTTGCCAAGTAAAGGGACTGACCTTTTGTAGCAAACACTTTTTCATTTCTAAATGCTCACTTTGATTTTTGTCCCATTTTATGCTCATTCCAAACTGTTTACAACCCACTAAAAATGACTGTGAATTATATGTTTGTGTAATGGATTCCTTTTGTGGTCGGAGTGGAATGTTTACTTTGAACAATTAGTTATCTTTGGGCAGATTATAGTGACCTGAAAAAAGAAGGGCTAAAATTATTATAGTACCTTAACTATTTCCTTTTGTTATCTTCTCTGTGTGTCCAGCATATTATTTACTGGGTTTCATTTCACTGAGACCCAGGGAACAAATCATCTTAAATAAGAGCAGTGACAAAAACCCCTCTGAGTGTGGGGCTCTGGGGTAGCACCAGTGAGAATTCAGAGGGCACCATTAGGCACTTAAAAGCTGGAAATGCAATTTTAAAAAGGCATGGTTTTGAAAAAAAATTTAACATCTTGCTGTTCAAAATTCAGATTTCTCACAGCCTCCAAGGTCTGACATCCCAAAGTGCCTAAACTGATATTCATTTTGGTTTTAATTAACTTAAGTGTCCATAGCTCTGCTTGATTATGCACATGGTCATTGCAGACATGCAGACACACAGTCTCATGATGCAGAATATTCAGGGTTTAAGGAAGAAAATGACTTTATGGGCAAAGATAAAGTAGCTTATGGGATGTAGTAAAGAAATACAGTCATCCCAATGGAGAGAAATGAAGATAAAAACGGTATTTTAAACTACCTCACCTCCCAAATGCCATGCTGCCCTGTGACAGAAGGTTGTGTCTCTTTCATCAGTTTTATCTGTTAATCTAAAAGCTAAAGTGCAGCTAAAAGCACTTTAAAACCTATTTATAAAAAAAAAAAAAAAAGAAAGTGATATTTCATTACCTTCTAAATCATATATCGCTTAAAAGGTAGTCAGTATTCTGGTAGAATGTTTACACAGAGGATAGTTCACTTATCTGAAGGAGTTAAGCAAAGAGGAAATGAGTTTTAAAAAATATAAAGTACTGTGAATATATTGCTAGGAAAAAAATGAGGTTTTAAAAGTCTAATGCTATCTCATTTTCTAATGGAAGAAAACACTGCAGAAGAATTTTAAAAGAAGAAAAATCTCAAACATCTCCTAAAGCTGAGGATTCCCATGCTGGGGTCATTGGCTTTGGTATGGTGGAGAGAGTGGATTATGAAACAGTGAGGATGGCAGAAGACACAAAGCTTGTTCAGCCAATGGATGGATTCACAGCCACTTAAAACCCCTAGAAATGTACAGAATTGTTTAGGTGGGAAAAGCCCTCTAAGATCATCGAGTCCAACCATTCCCCCAGAACTGTCATGGCCAGCACCGAACCATGTCCCCAAGTGCCACATCCACACACTTTTAAATCACTCCAGCGATGGGGACTCCACCACCTATCTCCACCTCTGTATGTATTATAATGCTCATGATCAGTTTGAGTTCAACAGCATGTTCCTCAGGGCTTATTTAGTTTAAGCAAAACTTTAAGTTTATTTGGTACTCAAAAATAGTTCATTCCCATCCCTGAGGACCCGAGGGAGGCAGTAGGAAAGTACAGGGTAGTTCTGCCAGGGTGTGCTCACCACCATCTTGGGCTCCCAGTAAATGCGCAGTGCTCCTGGGACACTTCCCAGCAGGGTTAGACCAAACCCATCAGCCGGTGGCATAAAGGATTTGTTCTGGCAAGGCTTCCCTGAGAAGGGAAACCTCAGGAGACTGACCTATCCTGTCCTATTTTATATTTCTGTCTGCGTGCAGGGTTATTCTCCAACAGCACTTGGCCCCTGAACAACCACTGAAATGTATTCTGTGTTTTTTCACTCTCATATCTTGCTATCCTCAGAGCAAGAAATTCTTCATGAATAGCAGTCTGTTTCCTACAAGTTCATTCACTGATTTTCAGTATTTATTCTCATCTGGAAGTGCATTTTCCAAGCTCTTGTTTGATTCTACCAGGCCTACACATGCTTCCTTGCTTACTCTGATATAATTTTACATTCTGTTTCCAGTGGCTTTAGAATTCAGTGCCCTGAAAGGACAGAGATCATGTTGCTCCACCAACTGATCTGAGCCCCCAGTTCTGCTAATTTTGTACTGTTCATTCTTTCCCACTTTGGGATAATCTATTATGCTTGGATCCAGGCACGCACTAAAAGCTAATACTTCCATGAAGAATGTGCAATTTGTACTGTTTAGCTTGTGAGATTCCTTTTATGATTCTATCTTGTTCCAAGGAGGCTTCGGCTCCCAACTTTTATATGCACTGAATGTAAAAGAAAAGAGAAGAAAAAAAAAAAAAAAGCGGGAAACAAAACAAACTGATAGAAAAAAAATTGCATGCACACAAAAATATCCAGCAGTTCAGAAGATAAAGCCTTTTTTCAGGGAATTCTAGGGTGCAGAAGAAATCTGTTTCTGAGGGCATTGAACTATGTTTACTTTAAACTGGCCAATGAGCATAAACTCAAGCATACAGATGAATGCAATATAAGACAACAGAGTTCTGAGAAAAGCCCTTGCAAGTTTGTGATTTAAAATGGCTGGTGCTTTTTTTTATTTTATTTTAATTTTTTTGTTGTTGTTTTTTTAATAAACTCTTCTTTTTTGAGCAGAAATTAAGAATGGTTGAATTTAGTGCAAACATATTGGCAAGATTTCCTCAGCCATTTCTGTCTTCAGGCTCAGGCAATCCCACTATAGCCACCTTTCTTAGAGTAAGAGCCAGTTAATAGTGTTGTGCAAGGTCCAAGTCAGAGTTTGGCTCTGAAGGGTATTCACTCTGGGGCCTCTGTGTCTGCTAGAAAGCCACATTTTGAGTTAGAAAAAAATATCAAGAAGTGTCAACAGGAAACATCACGGAAGGGCATACAAGACAAATTAGAGAAAAGGAGACAACAGACAAAAAAAAATGAAAAAAGGAATAAAAGCCTTGTAATGACAAGGCACAAAAGAGAATAAATATATAATTATTTAAAAATTTGAAAGAAGAGACTTTAAGTTGGTCAGAAGAGGAAAAAGCCATAAAACAGGCAGGTATTTAAACCAGTTGTTGTCTTTGTCACAGTTACCTGATACCTGGTTCATTGATTAATCTGTTCCAGAGGAATGTATCCATTTCTATGACAAAAAGGGGGGCTTTGTATTTTAAGCTGTGCCAGTAACAACAAGCAGACGCTCAGTGTTCACCAGAGTAACATTTACAATGCCTGGGCCAAATTCATGCCTTGTGTAATTTTATTGCTTTTACTGGAATTACACCAGAGATGAGTTTGGCCTTTTGCCTTTTTCTAGCATTGTATAATATATCTATTTGTGAACATGTAGAAGGAAACAGGGCATTTTGTCTTCCGTATTTTCCATAAAATCCTGTTCAATAGGCATAATAAATAAAACAAACCACTTAACCTACGAAATAAAAAAGAATCAAACAACGTTTTCTAGATATTAAAATAATGTTAATACACTTTGTAAATCAAGGAGTTGACACTTGCAGGCACTGAAACAAAAAGTCCAGAGAAATTTAAAGCCAGCTGACTCTGTCTGTGTGTGTTACTCTGTTCATTGCCTCTGTGCCAAAGAGGGAATGAAGGTCCTGACTCACCCCCTGGTCAAAGGCAGATTCAGGGAAGCTCACACATGGGGGTATTCACCTCCCAGCCATGAAAAAGGTAAAAAGAAAGACACAAAACTCCTCTTTTTTCCCCCTGAATAAGCTGAGGCTGTGAGGCACCATGCCCTGGTACAGTACACATGCCATCACAGACAAGGAGTTGGCAGGTTTTCCACTGCAAACCCCATTTAGTCAGACTTTGCAGTTCAGCCATTAATAGAACACTTTGGGCTAACACTTGACAAAATGAATCTTGGCCTAGAAGAGATGTTCACTCACACACAAACACACACAAAAATAGAAGTTAGGTCCATTAAGTTTCTTTAAAAGGAAAAGAGGTGTAATTTCAGATCCTTTCAATATCTCTCTGCTTAAATAGGAAGTTGTATTTTTTAAAATAATATGAAAACATAATTCCACAATGCAAAGGAATCACTTTTCCTATGGGTAAAAAAAAAAAGCTACTAAAACCACATTATAATTTTTTCAAAAAAGTTTTAAAGCAACAAAACACACTAAAAAAAGAAGTTTTACTGTCCATATGCCACACTGTGGGGTCAGTTTAAAAAAAACCCATCTCCTTTTTTTTCCTGCCTGCAGTTCAAGAGAACAAATAACTGCAGTTGTATTTTATTACTTCAATTATTTGCTGTAGCAGCTTGTGTTACATCAATGTTTTAATCATATAATACCACAGTCTAATGGGATTGATACCTACATGAGAGAAATTGTACCAACTGAGAACTTCAGGAGGAAGGCAGGGGGCAAAGGAGGAGAACAGATTAAAAAGGAGGCTTTATATGAAGGCTTTCACTTCTTTAACAGATTTCTTCAGTTTGTTTTGCTCCCCTGAAATTATGAAACTGATATTATTAGCAATCTAGTAACATAACTGTCCCTAAATTGGCTACTACATGATAACCCCCACGGAACTAACACGTTTTTCAAAGTTCTCCAGTTGTCTGTTGGCTCAGCAGATTGTTTCATTATGATCAGGACCCACACAGATCATGGATGCAGTTTTATAGCAAACCAGCTTCTTTTGTCTTCGCTCAAACAATGGTTTGGGAGGAAAGGCATAGATGTAAATGAGAGCAAAATGTGAACATTTTGTTTCATAACACAACAGACCTCTGGGATCCTCCAGCTCTCTCCTTGTGGTTCCTTCATGCACCTTTTGTGGTGTCAGAGACGACGCCTTTCAAATAACTGAATTTTTTGTGAAAAATATATGATTGAAATCAGAAACTGCTTTCTCATGCTTATTCTGCTTTGAGATGGATATAGGTTATTTCTTCCTATAATTCTTGCTTTATTAATACAAACCTCTGTCCACCAAGACAGATGGGGACTGTAGGGACCTGAATAGATTTATTCTGTTGTCAATAGCTGTGCCTTACAGTTAAGGAAATGGGTCAGAGGTTTGTTGTTTCAGGGCCTTAAGCTTTATCTATTTGTAAAAAAAAATGTAAATACCTAGATTTTTGTTCAAGATTTAAAAACAAACAACAGGAATTTTATTAATTGCCAAGACTATGGGCCATTAACAGGTGATACTGTGACTCTTAAAATCACCATGGACTCCTCCAGACCAAGGTGATATCTCTGAAATGCCTTCACTCGGAAGATAAGAAAGTCCCCAAAAGGCAGAGAGAGGTTATTCCATGTTTCTTTTCTTCACCTCCCCAGGAAAAATTCCCCCCAATTTCAAACCATATGCTTTGATTTGTCAGTCCTGAGCTGACATGGTGTTATGTGACATAACACACCAAAGCAGCTGCCACCAAATGCCTTCCCCGTGCCAGCAATAACCACACAATGCTGTTGGAGGTACCACAGCTTTTTGTTTACTTAGAAATGAAATAATTTTGATGAGTGTATGGTATCAGTTAGCAAGTGTTGAGTTCCTCGTGGTGATACTGCTCATGTTGACATAAATGGAAAACGGATCAGCTCAGAAACCTTTAATAAGAAAAGTTCCTTCGTGCGCTTGCAGTGATGCCCTGTGGAGCCACGAGAACTAAAAATCTGTCAGCATACTTGGTAGAAACTTTGTTTCATGGTTCTCTAACTCATATGATTGAGATTAAAGTGAACAAAATCTTGGCACGTAGCTTGGCAGGCAAGAAGCATTCCTGTGTTTGTGTGTGTGAGACAGAGGGACAAAGAGAGGGGGAAATTTAGCAGCCACTCATTCGGTGTTAAATTATCAGGTGCTACATATTTTTAATAAACCTTAGTAGAAAGATAAGATACATCCTCTACTATTGAAAACTGCTTTCACTTAGACTATAAACTTGACTTTGAACAAGCTGAGCATCTCCTCTAACCACTGAAAACAAAACCATTCAAATTCTCCAGCCCAAACAAATCGTAAGCCAGACTTGGACGCAGACAAAGAGGTGGAAGGTTCTGGAAGGATGCTATTTATGCAGGAAGGTTTTCCTACCTTAACACTAAACCAGAGCAGCTACAAAACATTTTATTTAATGCCCTGATCTGTGACCTGAAGGACTGTCCTCACAGCAGTGGCTGCAAAGACACGATATTTTGTGGTACTTTGCAAACTCTCATGATGTGGATGCCTGAAAAGTATCTGAATTTGCACACTATAAAGGGTTCACAATGGTGTCTTTTATTATCTCTGTTTCAGTTGCATTTTTGTGTTCTGATATGCCCTACATTAAAAACACAAAGGCCACAGCTTACAGCAAGAGGTTTCTGTTAGAAACCCTGCAACTGCCTTGGATGTCTGTAGAGTAAATGTCATTAATAATTACTGGAATTTTCACCAAAGAAGGAAATTAGATATGGAAAGCACTTTATGCCAACTTCATCTTTCCAAGGCTTCAGAAATACCAGAGGGTCTATGTGAACCCTAGTAAAAGGGATGAGATTGGATTTCTACCTTCCTTGCATCATTCCGTGCCTCAGTCAGCTTTAAGACACAAAGACAACGATTCAAATCAAATTCCTTCCTGTAGCTTTAAATTACAAAATAATTACCTTCCATGAAAATATCAAATGATATTCATATTTATGCATTTACTTCACCCAAAATTCACCTAACAGACATCCAGTGCATTTTATTGCCAGCAACTAGGGTTGTTTTCTTATCAGAAGTTAGTATTTTTATGTACTTCTTGCATGTCTCAGCTATGTTTTAGTTATATAATTTGTATTTCGTTAAGGTTTTGGGTTTTTTTTTTTATTTGCATATTTCAAAGCAGAAAGCAATTTGTTCCTTTTCAGACTACTTAAAAAACTTCTTTTGAAGAGTCCCTGAGCAATTCATTTCAACTTTTGTGCTATTTTGGTGTAGTCTATCCTGGAATGTATGTCAAACCATGGCATGGAAACTATGAAGCTGCTTCTGCCAAAGTAATGAGGGATGCACCAGTCTCTTAAGTTTTGGTACTTATCACTCTTTATAATCCCATTCAGGAGTTTTATGGTTTCTGCAGATACCTTGACTACATCTTTTGCTGAGTGTTGCTTTGATGATCAGATTTTCCCAAATTAAATGGAGGGAGGAAATGGTTTTTAAGTTACTTGAACTTGTTTGTGGACAGAAAACACAGTGAAAATGACAGGAAAATAATCTATATCTATATAGTTGCAGAGTCTTGCAGCTAAGATGGCAAACTAAAGTGGAAAAATATGTAAGAACAATAGGTTTGTGTCATATTGAAATTAATGT
The DNA here is from genome assembly GCF_050655825.1 of Lonchura striata. Lineage (NCBI taxonomy): Eukaryota > Metazoa > Chordata > Aves > Passeriformes > Estrildidae > Lonchura > Lonchura striata. The sequence continues at coordinate 4,240,890 of NC_140709.1, read as the reverse complement.
CTCTCTTGTCTCCCGTAGTACTGCTTAATGTCACTGTTTCATAACACTAAATATGAATTTCGCAAAAACAAGAAAGTTTTACTCACTTCTTAGACTAGAGATTTATCACACTAAGAGAGGTGGTAGGGCATTCAGTGGAATCCCATGGTTTTCACTATTATTGGGTCTTGCAATGTGAGCAAAGTACACTGAGAAATATTCTATTAAAGTAGAAGTTATCTCCCTGTGCACATGCACACACACCTTTGTGCTATCACATTTGTATGTTGGGCAGATCTGCAATGCTAAGAATTCAGTGAGCTGGTGTTGGATAGCTGTGTGAATACTTATCTGCCAAGAGAGCCTCTGGGTTTTCCTGCAACACCCAAAGGTGTCTGATAGTGTGCCTTAGACTAAAGAATCCATTTTTTAAATGTTTACTCCCTCTTAAAGATAAAAAGCAAACACAAAGATGCCTACAATAAAATATGAGTAACAAAGACCACTACCAACTGCACATTAGAGCCCCATCTCAGATTTTAGAGCAGGGTTCTGCACATTCCTCTGCTAGAAACTCAGAACCTCTGTGTTTCCTGTCCCCAAACAAGTCTGATTTCTAATTGCAGGACACAGACCCAGCTTTCTGCACCATGCAACAAAACAAGTGCTGCTATCCAGTGCCCCACTGATATTTTTTTAGCTGCTGTTGACCTGCAGCAGTTAAACTCTGCCTTGGTATCCCTCCCCAGTGATGCTCAGGAGCTGGAGGATGTGTCCATGGAAAGTTGAGTAGGACCTGATCCTGGAGATAACAGAGATAACCTTGAGACATCTAAGGCTGGACAGAGCACAGTGCCAGGTTATCAAGTAATGTGTCTGTTATAAAGAGTGTTTGCCCTCTCTGGACTCCTCAGCTACCTCTGAAACCAAAAAATTTTGAAAGAAGCAATTCTGTGACTTTCTATTTTCTTCCTGAATATCCCTATTCCACCTTAAACTTCCTATCCCAGTTGTTACCACCAAAAAAAAAAAAAAATCTCTTTGCCAAGCAAGGGTGCTGCAGACTACAAAATACAATCTTTACCCATTTTGGTTGAAGGTTTTGTTTGCCCACACATACAGATCTTCCAACTGTTCAAAGTCCAACAAGGAGCAGCACTAGTCAGGATGGGGAGGTGACATTGCTGAGGTCTAATTTAATCTTTCACTATTGTGAAAGAGGGGAAAAGATTTGTCCCTACTGTGCACTAAATTCTCTTTAAAATCAGCATTGAGAACAAGGGACGTTTGGAGAATTGTAGCTGTCCCTTAGCTTTAACCACAGTTCCTGCTGGTGGTGTCAGTGGACCTGACTGGAAGTTCTGCACACTCCTAAGAGGACATTGGACCTCCCCAAAGTGCAGTTTCCTTTAGTGTTCTGATGGTGCTCAAAAAACACAGGCATGATGTCGGTGATGATGGATCCCCAAATGAAGCACAGTTCAACTAAAGTGGGAGGATTTAGCAAAATGCATAAATTTCTTGTCTGCTACTGTCTGTAAGAGGCAGATCTTTACAGTGAGCCTAAGTCACAGCTGGCTTTTTCTGGAATGGTTTATGCTCTTGACCCTCCTCGGCTGTATAGCCAATAGGGAGTTGTCAGGCTACATGTGTTTTTAAACTTCTTTCAGCTAAATCAGAAATCCAAAAGCAAAATACAGCTCTCAGCAGTATCATGTGGAGTTGTGACACTCCCTGGAGGGCTGGGGTACATAAACCAATGAATGGATTACAATGAGGCATAAATGTAGTATTTTCATCCATGACAGATATAATCTCAAGCCTGTATTTTTCATGTTACTTAACTCTTTCAGAACATAATGTGTGACAGAAAATGTCTTATAATGCACATTGCAGTAAATATCAGTCAAGGATGCTTTATTGCTGAGCTCTACATGTTTCCAGAAGTTAACAGGCACAGCTGGGATATAAGAAATGGCAATGTTGTATATATTTCTTGAACATACAAATACCTTGGCTCTCTTCTCCCCCACCCTCCACATTACATCCCCAGCTGTTCTGATCATGTCACACAGTGGATGAGTTTTTCCATCGTCAGCTTCTCCTAAAATGATAACCTTTATTCAGGCTTTCATCCTTCCCAAAATAAACAGCATTATCCATATTGTCATCACATTCAAGTTAGACTATCAGAGTGTGGCACAGAATAATAGAAATGGAAGGTGGTAAACTGCCTGTTGGTAACTATACCTAGCAGAAAATTCTCAGATCAGGTAACATCCGTTGATTTTAATATAAAATCATAGCATTATTTGCTTTGGAAGGGACCTTAAAACTCATCTAATTCCACCTGGCCATGGTCAGGAGCACCTTCCACTATCCCATTGCTTCAAGCCACGACAAATTGTCCTTGGACATTTCCAGAGACGGGGCATCCACAGCTGCTCTGAGCAATCCATTCCAGTGCCTCACTACCTTTGATCACTTGTGGTTAGCATGAAAAAAATTGTACTTGATAAAGCAGCAAAAAGCCAAAGAAATGTTATTTTATTGCAGATGAATTAAGGATTGGTCAGAGTGGACCTCCTAACCTGTACGTGAGAAGCAGTAACTGCAGCAAATGAAAGGGAATTGCAGTGGTGAAGGAGGTATTACAAGAGAAAACAAACACGTAAACAAAACAGAAATAAGCATTCCCAAAATTAAATACTAATGTGTTACAGAGAGAGAACAGCTACTTCCAAACATTTGGCAATTTCAGATATTATACTGTGTTGCATGAAGACAATGTTATTTCCTTTTTAACTGCCATTCCATTTAAACCAGCAAGCTGATGTGTGTACTTGATGTCTGTATTTGGTAGGCATTTTTTCCCCTTTAGCATAAACCTTGTTGATTTAAAAAGTGAACAAAGATGAATCAGGTGGTAAATGTATTCATGTAATCATTTTCATTAATAAGCTGTTATAAATAATAGAGGGAAGGTTTTAAGTGTATAATTCTCTGTCGCACAATTGAGATTTTTCCACATCTTCAGCAGTAAGTTAATTAGAATCACCTGCATTTTCTTGGGCGGACACCAAATGGATTGCAAACAAAAACAGATTAAAATAGCTGTAGCTCATGGCATACAGATGACAAGATTCACAAAGAGGACAATCAGGCAATGAAAACCTCCTCTTTTTCAAACATTTTTTAAAGGAAATTCAGCTCTTGTGAGTCGCTGTAAAAAGACGTTTGTAAGTGTTTCGCTGAAAGACTAGAATGGCTTTGTTTCTGATCCCATGATGAGTGAAAGAAATGTTTAAGAAAGATCACTTTACAGAGAGATTCAGACTGAAATGTGATGACTGTGATTCAAGCCAAGCCAAAAATTACAGCTCAGAATTAAAGGGGATGGACGTGGCTTGGGAATCCATTTTCCCACATTCCTGAATCTCAATCATCCCAGCCAATGTTTAAAAGAAAATACAGTGGAAAGCAATGAGGTCACTTTGTTTAGCTGCTAGAAGTGGGACTAGCAGAATGGCAAAAGTATATATTGGGGGTAAGGGCAAAATTACAGTGAGCACACTGCATGTTCGACAGCTTCATTCAAAACAAATAGTCTCAAAGCTTAGTTTAGTTTCTTGTTACAGGCAGCCTCCTGAGGAAGTCTTGTTGTTCCTGGGGCTTTTAAACCATAAACTTCTTGAATGTCAAAGCACAGCACAATAGAGAAGACAACAGAGGCAGAGCAAGCTTGATTTGGGCATTAAACAGCAGCCCCGCATAGCAGTGAACTGTGTGCTCATTTAAATTACACTTGCTTTGTACTCTCACTGCCCTTATTTATTTGTGTATAAATATCTAAGTGGAAATTCTACCATCGAGTGATATGAAGCAGAATGAAGTATATCCTCCATCATATTCACTTGTTACTCATTCTCAGTATGTAATGCTCATATTCAGTGTTTTAATTGCTTCCATTAAACAGTTTCTATAAGGTCTCGAAAACAATATGATCTTAGTCAAGCTTTTCTCCTTTCATTGCATCTTGGAGTTATTACTGCAAGAAAAAATGAGATTCTCTTTTTATGTAGGAATGCCCCTCATCTTCTTGATATTATTGCACTCAAACATAGAATTATTTCTTTTCAGCTAGTTTCCTAAAGAGATTCACCAAACCTCATGTCTGACACCTCCAATAGAGCTGTTCATACCCTTTTAAGAACTACTCCAATATTACCTCTCCTTTCTTTCCATCACTATCTCTGCCTTTACTAAATTCTAAAGCAGTGTTGGATTTCTACTGATCATAGAAAAAGGAAAATCTTTTTGATGCTACCTTGAATTCAGGCTTGCTGTCACAAGTCCTGCAGATGGGCAGTGCTGGAAGGAAGTCCAGTACCTTCAAATCACATAAAATGTACAGATGGAGAGGGCATTTCTCTGTCATCTCTTTAATAGGAAGGAACAAAGCTTTTATTTTATATTTCATGTTTTTTCTTCACTACCAAGTGCAGTGCTTTACTATGGATTCTATTTGTAGCCCATGAAGAGGTTCAATCTCATCCCTGCTTCTTTGACACTCCTTTATAATCCAAGGCATTACACTAGTCCTGTTTGTTGCAGCACTGAGCTCAGAGATCAGCTCTTTATTTAAAGTAAACTTCAAGTCCTTTGTAGCCTAAATCCTGAGTGCTGGATGTACCTTGTGTTTCTCCATACTAAACCTGATTTTGCCAGACTGTGGCCGTTTAAGGTAGTAGTTCAGATCTTCTGTAACTTTACCTGTCCTTGACATTATTTAATTTCTCCCTGACCTTTGTGTCATCTGCTTGTTTTGCCAAGGGAATTTTTTTCTCTCATTGTCCCATCTCTGATAGAGGTATTAGATAGCATTGGATGAGAGCCCTGATCTCGAGAGCTGTGCCAGTTCCAACCTTGCTAGCTGATATCTCCCATTAACTTCCACATTTTGAGGTCTGTCACAGAGCCAGATTTTAATCCATGTAATATATGCCCCGTTAATTCTATAGAATGCAAGTGCTTTGATCAAAATGTCATGTGGTACTAAGTCAAAGGTGGCATGGAAAGCCAAACACACTATTTCAACAGTATTGCCTTCACCATCCAGACCTGTCAAATATTCTGTTCAATCAAAAAATGCAACAAGTTTGCTAGACAAATCTCTGATCTCCGTGAAACCATGCTGGTTGGGATTAATGATATTTTGTTATGAATTATTTGTTCATAGTGCCCAGAATTAATTATTTAAGTAGACTGTCTGTGACTGAGGTCAGTCTAGCCAGTCTCCAAGAGCATCACTCTTACTGCTTTTACGATACCAGAATAACTCTTCAGCTTTAGTCATTTCCAAATATTTCTCTGTGCTTTATTTCCAAATGTGAGGCACCAATGGAAATGGATGGTTTTTACAACAGTGGTTATCTTTTTGTCCTTCAGATTGACTTTCAGTATCATCCAATTTTTGACCTCCCAGGCCTGTTTAACCTCTATGTGGTACAAATATCTAACATGACATTTTTATGGCACCCATTTCCATGGCAGCCAGGTTCTCTCTCTGGACAGGGGATGGACCCTGTCTCCCTGTTAAAAGACAGTATGTTGCTGGGATGTTTTAAGCCTCAAAAGTGTGATAATCTGCTGGGAGGAGAACAAGAAGGGGGCAATTCTGGTGATCAAAACAACAGCTTGGTCCCATCAGAGCAGAGCCAACCCCAGGGCCAGCCCCCAGCACTGCTCCAGGAGTTTTGGGCATAGACAGCCTCACCCTCTGCCACACCAAGAAGCAGGACAGGGATGTCAGAAACACTTTCTGGGGTGTAGCCCATGTTTGAGTCATGGTATTCATAATTTTCACCTCTGATTTCCATTACTTCAGACAAAATAATGTTATTTTTGCTCAGACATTCACCTGAAACTCTGGGTTCATTTTGTCATCCTATACATTATTTTAAAGTCAAATTTTAGTGTGCTAGGTTCATTCTTTGCTAGCCTTCATGATTTTCTTTCTAGCGGCATAAATATATTGGTAATTTTGTGAAATTTTATTTCTGTTACACTTTTTTTCTTTGTTTTTCTCATCACATTATTTTGACATGGATGTATTTGCTGCATTCACTCTTTTCTGCATCTTTAAATGATTTCTTGCCTCACTTTTGTGCCTTTAGTAAACTTTAAAAAAATTGTTTATAAATCAGATATTTATGGTAAGATGCATATGAAAACACGAGGAAAGAATTATAGTTTTAGGGAGAACATATCCTGATAATGACCTCTTAAATATTTGTAAAGATGGCCCTGGGCATCTGAGCCCACAAAATAGTTTATAATACAACAGCTTGATTGCATAATGATACTTTAGTTTTAAAACGTATGATCTTTCTGTTTATGGGAAGGCATAATAGGCTCCTTTGAAATACAATAGTTTTGCCCTGAACATAACTGATTTTAAATGAAAGGACTAACTAAAGAATGCCTTTCTTCAAGTTTGTACTTCACTTTGTTGTTGAATCCAGCTCGATGGTTTCTTTTACAAAACAGGCCTGGGGACCACACCTATTTCAGGATACATTAATTGTGGGTTTTTATGCAGGAAGTTACCTAGTGCTGTTTTAAATTCTAAATCTTGTTAAAAAACAGAGAAATTTCTGTGTACCACCACCCTTTTCTCCCTGCACATAGAACATTTCTTTTTATATTCAGTTTGAAGATAATTATCAAATAGAAATTAAGATTAGACAGAATCCACTGTGATTTGGGAGAGGGATTTTTTTTTTATATGCAACAGAAATGAGTGTGTGAGAACATTTAACTTCAGATAGTTAATAAATCACCTGGACTGCCTCAATCAATACTCAAATCTGGTATTTTATTTTTTTTTTTTAAATAAATATATCACCTGAACTCTACTTTTCTTCTGTCAATATTTTGCTGCAGCAGCTGGTTCCAGCTCAAACTGGTCCTAGATCTGACACTGGCCTGCATTCATAATTACTTCTATTTTGGATAGGAGTGCAAGAAATGCTGTAAATAAATATATTATTTAATTAAATAAATTAAATAATATATCTTCTAACATCTCTTGTGCAATGCAGAGTGATTATTACTTTCATTTTTTCTTATGAATCTCAGCCAAGCCTGAGTCCAGTTGCCTTTTAACTTTCTCATCAGAAGCACCTGTGTATTTTTTTTTTAACTAAAATAGTTAAAATTTGCAATAGTTTGGCAGCTGAACTGATGAGTTCTTGAGTAAGACCTTTTCCTACATTTCTTATGCCATTACAAAATTTAGTGTGGAAATCATTATTGTGCTTTTGGCTATAATTACTAATTGTGGGTCCATCCTGTTCTCAGGTTCCTCATTAAAACAAACAGAAACAGAGTTGGAGACTGGAATAGAAAGCAAATAAAATACTTGTTCTCCTTTAGGGCAAAATCCAGTGATTTTTTCCCCGATAAACCCCACTACAAAATGCAAGAAGGTCATCCTATAGTGAACTAAAGCTGACTTTATTATAACGATTATTTTTTTTCCTGAAAGTCTCTTTGCCACTATACTTAAACTCCAGCACCAGATAGGAAACTGGGCAAGGCTTTTGTTTCATCTTGTTCCCTAAGTATTTATAGCTTGCCGTGAAGAAACACTTACAGCAGTGCAGTGATGTTTTTATTCTTGACAGAGGTGCCCTTAAAAGTGAATTTGCTTTGAAAATTGTTCATAGAATCAGGATATAAGAACTATTAAATATACTTCTCTCTTTCTTTCTCTGCCTTTCTCCTTTGTGCCTAATTGGATTTCCAAAATAAGTTGTTAACAATCCAGCTAAGATAATGTGGTCATGAAAGGGATGTCCAAATCCACCAATTTGCATTGGTTTGGTTTGGCATAACTTTCAAAGTTCTTGAAGCAGAAAGCCGATGGCACGTGAATGTTATAATCAGCTTGATTTTTTTTCCTATTTTTTTTTCCTCTGCCATATTGTATAGTGCCCAAATAAAATGCTAATAAAACTTCATTTGTGGACCAAAATTAATTTATTAACAATAATAATGCTTTTGTGTACTCCAGACCATGTTGCAAGATCTAATAGCCATCAATTTACAACACAGCTTGTTAATTTTCACTTGATCTGGGTGACTTATGCAGGTTCCAAATTGATGCTCTTAATGTGAGACTATTTCACCCAAAGTGACATGGATTGTTTTCACTTCCATATAACCAATGAGGTTAAGAACTGAATTGAGTTAGATCCAAACAAAAGTTAACATTCTGTTTGGTGGCTTGCCTGTTTGTTAGTTTGATTTATTTTTCCTTTTTAATTTCTGGTTTAGACTTCAACTTACATGATGCAATTCTCAATCCTCTACCACAAGAGTCCCACAGTCCTATGCTGGGAATTAATCTTTCACTCTCCCCTTACTAAAACAGAATTAAACTCTTCAGATTTAGGTTAGAATTGCATTACTTAAACATTTCAGTAATTTCCATTTGCTCATATGTTATATATCCAGCAGATGGATAATTTCCAAGATTTCTTGATTACTAAATCCTTTTTGATTTCTCTTAAATAAACTTTTTCTTTTCCCTCTGTACCCAAAGGGGAGATCTTCCTGAAATGAAACATCACTCTCAATATTACATTACAGGACACCCAGAGGTGCAGGGTAGAAAACTAGAAAGCTGTCTAATAAAACACACCGAGAAGCACAGAATTATTATTAATAATCAGAAGAAAAAATAATTATTAATTTTTAAATGAATTTTTTAATGCAAACCAAATCAGGACGTTCCTGGCAGCATAGACTCAAAATTTTGTAAAGAGACAAAACAAGCATGCAAACACAAAAAAGATTTTATATGGTGTCAGTCTGTATCAAAAAGAAAAGTAAGGTTTTTCAAATACTTCTAGATCAGTGAGAAATGCCTCCAAACACTTGAGTCCACTGGACATGGCACTCGTGTGCCAAGGTGTGGTGCAAGTGTCAATAAAGACTTGAACTTCAGCTTCTTCTTCAAATGTTATCACAGCTGGGCTTCTAAGCTTTTATACTTGTTTGTACTCTTACCTATACTTTCATATTTCCTTTTCCCCCCAACCTCAAATTGGAAAACTATTCCCCCTAGATACATTGTCAGGGAGTGTTTCCTGAAAAATTTTGGGTTTGACAAATTAGCATTTTCCAGGAGAAAAGCTTTCTCTGAAACTGCTTGCCAAAACCTAATTAAAACTTGTGTTCCAAGTAGCCTTTAAAAAAAAACTGGTTTGTGTAGCTTCTCTTGGCTTCTTTTGTACTTGCAAATTTTAGATGTGAAATGGCAATGTACATTTTAGTGGGTTTGATTTTTAAGCACACAGGTTGGGTTAGGGTTGCACCACCGTGAATTCTTCCGGAAAAGGAGAGCAGTTCCCATGTGCTTTGAAATCCTACAGCTGTGCAACAGGGGCTGGAAGTGCTATTTTAAACACTCATATCAACAGAGCTTGCTGCAGGAGATAATATGTCACAAAAGGGAGTATGACATCTAGTTTCACCTAGAAGATAAACCTTGAGCAGATATGGCAGGGAGAAACAAGACTGTCGGGTTGTCCTTGAAAAGAATGGCCTATATCACTGAAGAAATGTACTCCAGGGCATATGCTACTTGGGATATTTAATTTCATCCTCACGCCTGTCTGAGCCACTAGGAAGAATATAGTAGAGAAATGGTAATAATTGCGTGGAGTCTCACACACATCGTGATGTCAGGGTGGGCACCTCAGTGATTCATTTTCTGAAAGGTCACAGCCTCAGAAATTCAAGTGCCCAGACAGAGAAGTTTCCCTGGCACTCTTGATGCAAACATCGGGCTGGCACGGTGCCGTGCCCGTCCCAAACAGCCCTTCCCGATGAGCACCAGAGCCAATTGCCCCTCGCTGCCCTGCCACACTCAAAGCCCCTTGCAGAGCCGTATTCTGCTGACAGAATTACAAGATAATTATAGCTAGGTGTTTTGTATTCACTTAAGTTAATCTCCCACTTTTATTTTTCATTGCTGCTTTAATCAGCGAGGAGGCACTTCAGTTGTTGTCAGGTGGATTATTTTTCAGTCGCTCGCTGTGCTGCTCTTCCTCATACTTGCAAGGGTGCTTCTGCCTTCCTGACAGACGTACAAAGAAAAATACTTCTATGATCAAAAATGAAATATGTGTTTCTTTTTCAGGTCTAGATGTTGATGGAATATACAGAGTTAGCGGCAATCTGGCAACAATACAGAAGTTACGATTTGTTGTCAATCAGGGTAAGTGATTCCTCCACCCTGGTAATGTTTTGTTTAGTACTTAACTGTCTCAGATGACAGTATTTCAGAATCTGCTATACATTAGTGGCATAGAATGATGAGCCCTGTTTTGGAAAAGAGAGGAAAGGGAAGGTAGAAAGATATTGCACAGAGGGAAATGTCAGCTAGGAGAGAGGAAAAAGAGCAGAGTAAGCAGAGGAAAATAGTAGTTAAACTTGAGATGAGAAACAAACAACAAACAAATCTAAAAATACGGGAGGAAATGGAGATGTGAAATAAGGTGGCAAAAAGCAAAGCATATGTAGAAACCAAGAAATCAAAGTGAGGGGGAAAGAAAAAGATTAAAAGGAAAAATAGCAGATTGTTTGGATGTTGAAAGTTAAACAAAACCAAAAGTAGAGCAGGGATCCAAAGGAAACCAGCGAAAGAGAAAAAGGTGCTGAAAAGAACTTAAAAGGAAACACTAAAAGTGGAGTACTGGCTCTGCCAAAGTCAGTGGAAGATTTACCACTGATTTTGAAAACACAAAGATTTGACCCCAGAAAATAAAAGAGGGAAGATGAATATTTTGGGGACGAGCTAACCAGAATTAGAACCCTCCTGTATGTATTTACTGAACATATTTCCACAGATTCTGTGTATAATAAACATATTTCCACAAATACAACAGCATGCTTTTCACTGATGTGACCTAAAGAAATCTAACATTGATCAGCAGATCCTGTAACAGGTGTGGAAGCTGATATTGGGAACTAATAAGGATGAATGACAAATATATTTATCTCCAAATGGTTTACTACTGTTACCAAAGACTAGCTCTTCCCACATTTAAAAGCTTAGCAAATATCATCAGTGATAGTGAACCTCATGATACTACTTAACAAGAAAATAAAATCAAGTTTCTCAGAAATTAGGAAAAATACCAAATCTTAAATTGCATTAAAGACCTTATACACTTTTGAATGAATCAAATATAAATGTGAAGCTGCTGCAACATTTTGTCCTACATTTACAATCTTTTTATGTTACCTGGAGACTATTACCAGACCTGCTAAATATTGTGTATTCTGTGTGAGGGTGATGGAGAACAACTCCCTCAATTAGCTTGGTACTATACATAAACTAAGACTTTTGACTCAGATATTCTCATGAAATTGAGAGATAGGAGAGATGTAAAAATATTCCCACCTTCAAGCCTCAATTTACATCTTTATGGAAAGTTTCAGGGGATCAGTAGGTGTTTGCCACCTCCTCAGCTGCTCCAGATTAGTCTCGTCTTCAGCTCAAACTGGAGGGTGAACTTTGGTTTATGAGGAATCAGTATTTATGCCAGTAAATTCAGCAAGACTGAATAAATCATCATTTACCAATCAGCCTCACGGTTTTGATTCATTACTTAGGTTCTCTTAAATTTATAGTTGTTGGGTATTTGTGTGTCGATAATGAAGCCTGCCTTGGCTTTCAAATGACTGTGAGCTGTATTTTGTTTGGAGACACACAGGCAAAAATGGGATTCTCTATCCTTCTACACTGCCTGAGCTCTTTGCTCAGGAAAAAACTGTGCCATAAAAATAATGGTCCTGTCTATCATGTCTCGTGGCATCCAAAGGTTAACATACTTGAGGTTAACATTACTGCTCAAGTTTTCACCTAAAACAGATGGGCTGATACTGTAAAGCTAGACAGAAGTCTAAGCTGGCTTTTTGCAGCAGAGAGGGACCAGACACCTTTTCCTTCTGGTTTATACTACTGTGAAAAATGAAAATATAATGGTGGAGTTAATAGTACATTAAAGCCACTCCGGCACTGGTTATTTAAGGCATGTGGAAAAAAATCTGCCTACTGAGTGACCAAAGGAAATTCAAAAGAAACTAATGCCCCTGGAGAACTATGTCATCATCTTATCAGTTATGATAATCACTGTTTCTTATGTTAGTCTTTATTGATGAAATGAGGGCATTCTTGTGTTTTATGTCACGATGGAGTGGATTTTTGAAAGGCAGTGGTAATATCTGTCCAGATCCCCATCACACATCCTTTAAAATCCTGTCCACAAAAAAATTTCTGGTCTGCACTTAGGTTTTTCCTCAGGTAAATGCATGCAGAAACGCTGATTTAGGTAAATCCTAATGCCACCTAACAGTCCCCAGGGGTAACCCCAATGTGAGGGAAGTGGAAGACCTGAGCACTGTAGCTCCAAAAGAATAATCCAGAAATTTCTAATCATAATATTCAAGAGGGAACACAGACACAAAGGATAGCCAGCCCCTGTTTCAATAGTTTAAATAACACCCTTTTTCTGTGCTAAGCAGGAACCTGCAGGCAGGAATGAGCCCACTGAGTCACAGTGTACCTAGAAAATGCTGCGGGGAGATGGGGAAAACAGGATTTATTTGTGGTGTGCATTCTCCTTCCAATGTGTCCCAGAGCCTGGAGTTCCCTGCCAATTAGGTGCTGAGGTCAGCAGCACTTTCAGATGGCTTCATGAAGGGCAAAAAAGTTACCAGGAAAAGTACTGTGCATGCCCAACCTTCTTTTTTCCCATTCTCCTGAAGCTCTGCAGTGGGATGATGGTTAATAACTCACTGTCCACACATCCCCATCCCTCAGTAATTATTGTGACCTCCTCAGGTCAATCCCTGTACCTTCATTTTTCAGTAGTTAACAGTGGGAAAGGAGTATTTATACACATGATTTTACCATAGCGACATTTCCCCCCCACCCTTACTTTTAGTTAAAGTTTAATTTAATTATAAATGCAAACAAATGTTCTGACAAAACCTATTTGCATTGCAGAGATTGACTGCAATCAGTTCTTCTACAGGCCAAATACTCATTGGGCTCTTTATTCCTGCTTACTTTGCCATTGTGTTACACCTACATTTAGAGGATATAAATAATTATTTATCACATTGAAGATCATAGAAGGCACTCTAGGCTGGCTGCCATATCAAAGTATTTTTTTATTAGAATAATCATTAATTAGAATATAGCAAAGCTTTTTTTGGCTCCTTTTCCTATACTGTTAATGTCATCTGCAGCATCAAAAATTAAATGAGAGAACTGGTGAATATGAAAGGAGAAGAAACTAACAGTTGACAGCTTTATCATTAAAAAAGAAATAAGAACAGCAAAAATATAAAAATACTCTTGAAATTCTGAAATTTTGGGGATGAAAAGGGCTTTCCAATTAAAAAAAAAACCCAAACCTGGTGTCTTTTTAAATTCTCTGAATATACTTTGTGTTTTGCTCTCATATCTTGAGGTAGGCGGCTCCTGAAGGTGGTTTTGGCCTTGCCAGCACGAGCAGCACCAGAACAAACTACCTTATTTACTTTATCCCTCTCACAGAGTTTTGTTTTTCCTGTAAAAATCTATTGATATCACACCTTTTTTACTTCTGTGCAACAGGATTATCTTTTATCTATGATTTATTTTCCCATTAAGAGCTGAAAAGATCAGTTGATCATAAGAGGACTGGGCTATAACATCTCTCAGCACTTTCAAAACTCTAAGTCATCGTTTTTCAAATCACTGAATCAAGACTGGAGAAGTTGCTTTTGCCAAACTGACATCAGGAAATTCATACTTTTCTTAGTCTATAAGCACTGAAAAATTTGGGGTTTAGAAACGAAGTCACCAGGCTGTCAATATTTTTGGCTGAGCCCCTACAGTGGAGGCATCTATAACAGCTGGAGACATTAGACAGAAATACCTATTCCTCTTATGATTTCCATATTATTGGTCAAGTCTAAAAATCAAAATGTTAAAAAAAACCAAACCAACAAAACAAAACAAAACAGAATAAAATAACCAGAAACAGACAAGGTACTTGAAGGCTTCTGCTGATTTTACACAACATGTAGTAAGTTAAATCTTTTACATGTATTTATAAGGATATTCTTTTAGTTCACACCTGTAGGAAAAGGGATAAAATAATGTTTATGGGTCTGCTAAGCCATGTAAGGTGTGCTGGCAGTTCCATCTGGCCCTGTGCACGGGGTGACACACATTTATAGAAATATTTTTTTAATGTTTTATGAATGTGAGGGCATTTTTTTTTGCTAAGCCAGGTTCCTTGTCCTGCTTCCACACACCTCTCCCATCAATCCTCAATTAACTCCATGCTGAAGACCTGGGACACCTGGGTGAGGAACTGGAAGGAACTGGAACATTCCTTCTTTATGTCTCCCGTGCTAATCTGCTCAGTAGCTGGAAAGGCATTCACTTTCTATGGCTGTCAATCAAGCAAATACCATGAGTACTAAATTAACTGAAAAAAAAATAAATATAGAGCTATAAAGAGTTCATATCACACTGCTGAAACACCAGGATTCTATCCCAATGCATACACGTTCAAGGAAACTAAGAATGGAAATACAGATTTCAGTACTTATTGGTTCATTCAGCGAGTGTTGGCTCATGCATAATACAAGAGAGTTCCTAATTGTCTTTATATCTGGAGCTTTGTTTGCAAAATGCTGGGTGTTTGCTGTGCAGATGACCTTTGCATCTCTTTATTTCATTAGGAATACCTTGTGTGTTAACTGCAAGGCACCTCAGACCATCCAAAGGTCAATTATTGTGTTTTTACAGCTCTGTTACTCTGCTTATGTACCAAAGCAGGGGCAAATCTGGGAGTTTTTACAGAGGCTAAATATTATGTTATTGCAGAGAGGTGCATTTCTTGTGGAACATGGAAAAGGACAGCCAAAGATATCCAAATATTCCTACTCTGAGGAGGGGAAAAAAGTTAATTTAATCTCATCCTTGCATTACTTCACAGTAACAAAAAAAGTACTTGAACAAAAAAAAAAAAAAAAAAGAAAATATTTCTGTTGTTTCTTCTGAGAATTTAGTAGGATATGACTCAGTTTAAGGAAAAAATTAAGAGTAAAGTTTGAACCAGAAATACGTGAACTGATTGCGAATATTTATTAACTAAATAATTTAATAATAAAGAAAATGCCTACTTGATTAATTGTTACAGAGTAAAAATTACAATAAAACTGTCTTGATCAGTGCTTTGCAGAAGCACCATTACTGTCTGTGCAGTTGTTTAACAAGGATTTAATTGGAAAGATAAGTGAATGCACATTTAAAAGTATTGTTAATTTGCTTTATAATCACCCCATCCTTCACAGTATTGACAGCACCAGGCACAAACCCCTTTCTCTTTTACAAGTATTATTTTCCATATGTGCACAATAAATTCTGAAGCAGTAATTGGAAATTTTATGGATTTCAACATACCTAGTGTTTTGAGTTTATAGGTGCCATATCCCTTCTCTAAAGGTTGTTCATAGGTGGCATTTTAGGTAAAAACACTGCTTTTTTATTACCTATAGGCTTTTTTTTTTTTTTTTTTTGGAGGTTGTGGCATGGTAGTTTGTTGGATTTTGGGATTTGCTTTTTTAATTTTGTTTTGCTTTCTTTCCTAAGAAATATCTAATTCCAATTTACTTTTCTTTTCCACTTGAAATATCAACAAAATCTTCGCTTCGACATAATTTTTGATTTAATAAACAACAGCCGTCAGAAACAGTAATCTTCAATATGTTTATATTCCATCTGCACTTATATTTATTGTTCTAAAATGACTCAGATTGATCTAATTGACAAGTAAGAGCTTGGACCATATGAGCAGCTAAGGATGATACCTTTAAGCAGCAGGATTCTTCAACCTAACTGACATGTTCTTTATCAATGAACTGGGAGAGAAGGGGGACAAATATTCAGATTTTTAAAATGCAATGATTTATTTTTTAATATTGCTGATTCTATGAGCTTGCTGGGACCATATGTCTGTGTGAGCTGGGCTATCAGGAACCAGAGTGGTTTCCTGGCTGGCTCTGCCTCAGCGGGCACAGCCTTTGAAAACCTGGAGCTGCCTTTGAAACAGAGCCTTCAGGTCGACACAAATGGGCTGGGTGGTTGTGAAGGGAGCATTTAGGAGGTGAAAAAAGAAAGGGAGAAAAGAGGGAGGAGGCAGACTGGTGAAAAAAGAGATGAGTATTTTTTTCACAGCTTTATTTCTTTAAAATAAGGAAAAAAAAAAACAAACAAAAGGAGGGGACATAAAGAAACACCCCACCCAAACCAACAACAACAAAAACTCCCACCAAAACCAACAAACATTCCATTCAAAAATACCTATATCTTTCCTTTGGCCCCGTTATATCCCTTTCAAAGGCAGGCAGGGGCTCTGCTCCTCTCCCCAACAAAGGCTCCATGGGCACAGGAGGACAAGTCCCACCAGCTACAAACATGGGGGGCCAAGAGGATTGTCATGGGCTTTATTTTAAAATTGCAGGAAGGATCACCAGATAAAAAGGGGGGAATAAAGAAGAATGGTTCTCTCATGCAGTCACTTTCCTTTTTGTTTGTGGTTTCTTAATTTCTTGTGTGCATACCTTGATGAGATTTCCCATTATATCTGACAATGTCAGATATCTTTAGATGTTTTAGGTTATTGATTGTATTTTTCAAGCTTATATGAGTATCCCTACAAACACATGAGTGTGCCTTGGTGGAGTTTTAACCTTAAAGCCACCCTCCAGCCTTGGTGATGTTCCTGGTGTGATCAAGCACAGCACAGGCAGCAAAGTCTTCCTCACGTCTGCCAGCAGCTATTCGTGTGACCAGTCTCACTGAGAAACCAGGAAGAGTGATCCAAAGTTCATGATGGAAATATCAGGCTCAAACTGGGTTACTTGCTAGCTGAGAACCAAAATGTCTTGAAAGCCTTGAGTCAAAAATAGGTTTTTTTCTTTCTTTTTCACACTTCCCAGGCAGGCACAGAAAATAAAATGGACTGAAGCAATTTTCAAAAATAATTATAAAACAGCTTGCTTCTGGGTTAAGACCTGCATATGCCAAGCTGTAGCCAAGAATTTCATTTTTTAATTTTTTTTTCCAAGCTTTAAAACTCTGACAACAGAATACTTTAATTGAGCCCACAGTACTTGGTGAATCAATTAATATGTGCATGTTACTCATGTGGGTTTTCTTTTTCTCTCTCTGTTTTAAGCTACAGAAAATTTATTATTATCATTATTCAAAGGAAAGTATGTTTTTCAGATCTTCCCCTTCTCTTTGCAGAGGAGAAGGGGGGAAACTATAGTACTTCCAAAAATTGCTTGTAAATATGTCAGGTACAAAATCTAATGGAAATACTAATTTTTGCAATGAATGCTTTAAATTATTTTGCAAATAATGTGCATATATATATATATATATATATGTATATGCACATTATATATAATGCATATAATAAAAATGGCTAGAGCTTGAATGTTAATGTATTTCCAATGTAACTATTTTGTGTTCAGTGCGAAGCAAAAAAAGCAGACAGAAAAATATTCAGAATTCTTAGCTGCCCAATCTGCAGCTCTGTAAAACTTCTCTTACGAGTGGTATTGTCATGTTTTCCTTTTCATGTGCTGAATAAGCCAGTGGGATGGGGCAGAGGAGGCAGCAGGCTGGGTTGGTGCGGTCAGCCACAAACATACCATGGATTTTATGGCATGTATTGTATGATGAAGCATTTCAAACATGCCTTTTATTCCTTTTCTACCCTCAGCACTATTTGCGTTACAATAGCGTCTTGCTTAGTAACACTTTGAGGAGTTGAAGAGCTTCTTGATAACCCCTCAAGGAGTGTTGTTTAGTTGCTGAGAAGGACTGGAGGTTTGCACGCTGCACTGAGGGATTGCCTTTTTTTGGGGGATGCTCATCGTTGTCACGGGTGACTCTTTGTTTGGGTTTGCTGTTCTGATAGCAACGCTACAGGAAATGCCGTTCCACAGAGCTCCAAAAAAGCAAGGAAAGGAAATAAATTATTGAGTCGTTTGGTGAAAGTATTAACAGGACAGCTTTCTACCTGTGATTTTTAGGAGAATGGGATCATTTCCTGAGTGTGAGGGTTGCCAGGCTCATTTGTAGATAAACTGAACCAAGAGTCAAAGGTGTTTTGCATGGGATGATTGTGCTTTGAGGAGTCGGACACCCTGGTGAACTAATCTGCAGAGCTCCTACTTATAACTGCTCATGCTCAATGTCTTACAGGACTGTGGTGTGGCCTAATATTTGGGGTGGTTTCCTTCCCTGTGGTAAATATCTGTAATTCTGTGGCTTGTGTGTAAAAGTGGCTGACAAACACGAGCTTGCAATGGGCCTGCAATGAAAAAGGGTGGCATGATATATGGATGTACACAGCGTAATATTCTGCAGGGTGGTGTGGGATGAGAAAGTTGTTGCACCAGGGAATTTGGCTTTTTCATGGTATTTTGTGGTGTGTTCTGTGTGTTGAGAACTGGGGAAACCATAAATGCTGTGGTGGGGCAGCTGTTGTGAGTAACAAATGATTTTTTGGTTGGAGGAGGCTTTGGTAATGCATTTAAGTATAGAACTCCATTGGTGAAGAGTGATGGGGTCCAAAATTGAAAACACTTAAATGTAAAAACTCTGGGAAGAAAAAAAAAAAGGAGAAAATCTAAAGAATAACTTTTCTGGAAAATGGAAACTTTTATGAGGAAACCTGTGTGCTTACATAGACTGTCTCAGTTGTGCTTGCATATTTCCTAGAATTACATTATTGCTAAAAATATAACACTGTTCTTAAGAAATTTTCAAGAGCTCACAACATCCTTTTTTTACAGATTTAGAATTGAATATTCCTGTCTTCTTTCCTCCTTTTTTTTTTTTTTTTTTAATTGTGTAAAAATTCAGTGGAATTTCTTGCATGAGCGAATTATCAGAGTCCTGGAAAGCATCTTCCCTTAATACATTCTTGGAGCATTTTGGTGTTGATTCAGTTACTTAATCACTGTTATTTAGTGCCACTTGAGAGGATGCTGAGTGTCAGAGTGACTCTCAGAAGGGTGTTGGGTCTACAGGAGAGTTTTGTCCTTAGAGAATGGGTGCTAGAAGGTGGATGAAATGTCTTAAAGCATTTAAAGAAGCATTAGATGCCTGTATTTAGAGAAATTATTAATTGTTCTTGACTACACCATTGGCTTTTTCACTTTAAAAAAAATTTAAATCCCATGAGATATAAATGCATAAAAATATTGCATACATATTTGGTGGTAAAGCCTTTTCAAAGGAAGGAGCTTTAAGAAATAGTGACATAAAGTGTCACAAGCTACTGTCCTGAACTCACACACATCATATATGCAAATGTAAAGAAAGAGACATTGCTTCCACCTTCTCTTCCAAGTCTGGGTTTACACTTTAGGTTTATTATTTTGGGGATTATTAAACATATTAATTTAAACACTTGGAGAGGTAGTCACACTGTATTTTAATTTAGAAGTTATGCATGATACCAGAGTCTTAAAAGTGAGAATGCAGCACAGCTCTCTCTTGGGTTTTCAGCTCTCACCCGAATGTTAACACCATTCAGCCTGTACCACGCCTGTTGTCAGTACAAGTAACAGGGATTGTTCAGATCTCTCGAGATCAAAGGTCCCATTTCCCAACTCTACTGTAACAATCCCAGCCTAATCAAAGCCCTTCACATGGACAAACACCTCGGGCTGAGTTGGGAGAGTGATGCCTTTTGAAATCATCCTATGAATCCATGGCTCCAATTTCAACACATTGTCTCTTCTTTGTGTAATTACTGTTATTATTTGTACAACATAGCATGGTCAAATTTTGAAATATTCAGGATATGGAGAGTTGAATATAATGGAATAAATATTTTATACTATTTTCCCCTTCTTCTTCAGAGCCAGTGTCCAATTCTGCTAGTTTATATTCTTTTCCGTGTCCCTTTTTGCACACTTTTTTCCGTATTGCCAGCTGACATAACGTGGGAGACTTGGCTCATCCATGGCTTGCACCCTGGGCTGACACTGGGACACACATGGGCAGCAGGTATTTTGGGGTGACAGTAGCCTGGAGTTAGGTTATGCCAAAATCCTGACATAAACCTCAGCAGAATCTAAGTATGGCATTCCTCACCTCTCCCTAGCTGAGTAAAGGTGATAATAAAAAGCATCTTTAACCTGAATTTTGCAGGTTTGCATCATGTTACCAGAATTTGCCATAGTTGTTTCTATCACACTTTTAAATCCCATGATTTATAAAGACTGGATTGGGTAGACTGTTAGAAAGACGGGAGAAAAAATCTCTTGCTAGAGAATAAGATGGAGTGCTTTGCTGGATTTGTACTTCTTGTAGTACACTGGAGAGGTCTCATTTTCTTATATGATTCTTCTTTCTTTCCTGTCTTTTCTTCTTTTTTTTTTTCCCCTTTTCCTGGTGTAATCAGATAATTAAAAAACAAACAAACAAAGAGGGATTTCAAAACACATTGCCATCAAACAACATTATATGCTTATGATACAGAAGATTGAGAACGACTTAATTAAGTAGATAGCAGCAGTGAAAAGATGGATGCAAGGACAGAGGAGATTATTGGCTTTTGGAGGAACTTCCTTTGGCTGGTGTTGGGTGCCTTTCTAGAGGCAGAGCACTGATGGAAAAGGAAAATCCAGGAGGAAAATGGCAAGAAGATTACATCACTGCAGAGCTGAAAGCTGTTCCTTGCTATAAGAAAAGTTTAACTGCTTGCTCAGTGTTTTGTTGCAGGATAATGTTGACATCAGCTGAGGAGATGGGATAACGAGTTTCAAATAAGTAGGAAATCAGTACATAGCATCTGAATAAATTTAGCTGGAGCTGCATGATGCCAGACTTGAGATCTTTAAGGGTGGAATGGGATGGAATTGATTCTGTCTAGAAAACAAGGTGTGCACTTGGGAGGGGAAGGTGGAGTTGTGAAACTGTGAGGACATCTGAGCTGAAGGAGGATAACAAAAAACACCCAAACAGCTAAAAAGCAATACCAAGGGCTTCTGGTATCATCTGCTGAATTTGAGGAAAGAAAACTTGTTTTTCTGTGCTTAATGCTTTGGATATATGAAGATGCTACAGCAACTTAGAGATACGTATTTTTGAATCAGAGACACATGATAAAGCATCCAAACATAATGCAAATAATTGCAAACTGATGTATCCAGCATTTTATTTTTTTTTAAAGAATAAATAATTTAGCTTTACACATGGGCAATCCTTGCTAAAAATTGCAAATCAGAAGTCTTCTGTTTGAATGTATTTTATTTTGTTAATGGATTCACTCATGTGAAAGGCATCTAATTGTATAATGTATTATTAGTCATTTTCTTTGGCATGCTATTAACTTTAAATAATTCTAATATTTAACATTTTATAACATGCACAACAAAGTTCTATCTCCAGCAAAGGAAAAAAACATGCATTAATAATAAAATTTTCATGGCTCTTCCCACTGTGTATGTTGTGATACATATTTGAGCAGAAACATGGAAAATTGAAGTGTAGAGCAACAAAACCTGTTAGCATTTAAAGAATATACATTGTAATACACTGTGGTCCTGTAAATACAAGAGCTGGGATATAATTCAGTACAATTAACTTATTTTAAGATTGAGTCAGATATAAAGTGCGATAGGATATAACTGAGTGCATCTACTTGATGTCTGCTCAGTGATGGCTGGGCTGGAGTGTATAAAATGGTGATTAATGCCTGCTAATGGAAGTGGTCTCCACCACAAGTTGTGAGCACTGGGCTTGTGGCTGGCTACAAAAACCACACAGAGCAACACTGATAATCTCCAGTAAATCCCCAAGTTTTCCTGTGCTGGAAATAAGATGACAGGTCACATAAGAAATTTTCTCCTTATGGCTTTTTTTTTTTTTTTTTTTTTTTTTTTTTTTTTTTAAATCTTTTGTTTTAGTAGGTCAGATCTTGTTCCCGTGTGTTGTGGAAGTATTATGGGAATGAGCAGTGTCTAAGCTGCTTAACAAATGCATACTTTCCCCACACCAATCTGTTTTCTGGGGACAGCCAGGCTAGTGTTGTACAGCATCCTCTCAGTTGGGTGCTATTAATGTTAATAAAATGCACTTAGCACTTAACATCTCGGCATCTCAAAAGAGCTTGCAAAGCAGCATCATTATCTTTACATTATGGGTACGGAAAATGAAGGATAGGGAGAGTGAAAGATTTGCCCAAGTTTCCATGGTAAATCAGTGACAGAGCCAGGAGCAGAGCCAAAATCTGCTGATTTATAGTCGGTCTCCTATGTAGTGTGCCGTGCCATTTCACCAAACTCCATTTGCCAAGTCCCTACTGTGTACAGAGACTGCGGATGAGGCTGCAGTCACCCTCTGAAATGTGGATTTGGGGCTCTGGATAATGCAAAGCCAAATTAGGTCTTCAAATGTGAGTCTCCCCTGTGATGCTTCTCCAAGTGCAGTGCCACCTGTGCCACAGGCAGCAGGGCAAAGATGAATGAATAATTGAAATTCCTCTCTGCTGGGGCTGCAGAGTAAAGGGAGCCAGTCCTTGAGGACCCCCAGGTATGTTTAAGGTGGGAATGAGCTCCTGGTTTGCATTCCTGTGGTTGCAGGGATGTGTTGCCACGCATCGTGTTTGGCATGACTAAGCCTCATGGAGCTGTGTGCATTTTGTGAGTATTTTGCAGTCAGCTTTGGAAATGACTCCATCCAGATAATATATGAGCAGATATGTATGTTGAAGGGCTTTTGCTAACATCTCTGTGAGATACCAAAATATTGCTAGCTATGTTTGGTAAGTAGGAAAATGAGGAGCTGAGTAACATGCCTACAGAAGTTTGTGATGATTCAGGGATACAAACCAAGTCTCCTTGTTTCAAACCTCTGCCCTAGCCCCAAGGTCTCCCTCCTTTTCACCTCCCTTAGGAGGTAAAATATGGATCAAAAGCTAAAAAGGACCAGCTGTCTTCCTGGCAGACTGGATCACAGGAGCAAGCTTGGGTTTGGTCATTGTGCTGAGCCCTTGTAGATGAGAATCCTTCTCCCAGTAGTGAAACAGCCTGCACTTTCCCCTCACACTTTTATGCCTCTGTTTACAGTAATTGCATCAATTGTAAATTATAATGTCAGGGATTCATGTCTTTGGTGTGTTTGCACATGTGTACCTGTGCTTCAAGAGATCTCCCTCGACATGTAAATGTGTGTAATAAACAGGGCAATGAGGAATCATTAATGTGAGGGGAAGAGGAAAATGCAATGCCTTCCAGCTCTCTGATCATCTTCCTGGGACTCCTGCTGGGACAGAGCCTGCCTGCTGAGAAGCTATGGCTGGAGTCCTCTAATTTTCAGCTTAAACATAATCCCAGGCCCTGAGTTACCTACAAGGGACCCCTTTTCCTCTGCTGAGCCCCCATGCTGGCCTGCACTGCTCAGTCCCACACATGGTACAGGCAGCATTTATCCTTAGCTTTCCTTCTTCCTGCTGGATAACCAGTTTTATCCACCTCTGGTCCACCTCGGCCAAGTCTGAATTTACTGGGTGCTACCTGCAGTTCCCATAGGATCATGGAATATCCTGAGTTGGAGGGACCCACAAGAATCATCAAGTCTAACTTCTAAACTTGCAGTTTACTGCAAAGGTGCTGCAGTCCAGGCACCTATTTATTTTCTTGCTACTACTTTACTAAAGATTTGGGGTCTTGCTGTAGAGATGAGGCCACATCATGCCGTGATTTGATATCAATACCAGATGATGGCTGTTTGTTCTCCAAGAGGCATTCTGGCTTCAGGCTTGGTGAATAGGTGTGTGTGTCTCTGAACTCATCTTGGCTGTTCACAGCTCCACAAATCTGCCTGTGTCTGCACGCAGCTTGTTGGGTTTGGTTTTCTTTCTCCCCACCCTGTGTGTAAATGGGCCCTAAAAAATCTGAGTTACTCTTTCTCTCTCATCCTGGTGAGTGATATCAGAGTGCTTTCAAAGACTTCAGGTTTGCAGTGAAGCTCATACTGCTGTGTGATTTTGTTTGTCTGTGTTGTTGAAAATGAAGAATTTAGGTTGGGCTTTGTATGAAAAAAGCTAGTGCAAGGTGGATGACTTTATTATAAATCCCTATGCATTTCAAAGCCTCAGTTGGAAGAGAAAGCAAGATAGCAAGAACCACAAACATGGGTTGGATTATTTCTTGTTAAGCAAATGTAATACTGTGAAAGATTGACAGCACGGGAAACTGGAGTCCTCCATTTATCCACACTTCATTCCTAATATCTGGCTTCAACAGCAGATTGTAACCATAGAAAGGCTATAGATTCTGGGTGAAATGGCACTCCCTTTTGGATCCAGTTTTATAAAAGAAAACAATTATTCACAGAATGCGTGTCTTTATTCTTTATTGCACATTTCAAAGTCCCCATGAATACTCATTTGCATGTGACAGCTAATGCTGCATCTTGTATTGGCCAGTAAGAGGCATGATTGCACTAAATTGGAAGCAGCAGGCACAGGTTTTCTTTTAAGGATGGGGGTGGGGGTAGCCATCCACTCGTACTGTTCTCAAGTCTTCAGTCAAAACGGTTTTAGAACAGTTGCAAGTCTAGTTACTGGGATAATAAATCCCAAATTAACTGAATATGCAGATTTCACTTCCATTAGGTTACACTCTTTATCTTTTGTTAACAACCTCAACTTTTTAAAGCAGTGGAGAAGTAGGGAGTTGAAAATACCGCACTGATACTCCAGGAGTGAAAAAGGAGGACAGTAACATGCCCCAAAACTGTTGTTACTATTTCTTTTCCTCTCTCTTTCTTTTTTACAAGATAAACCCAGATAAATATATTTTCTCACCCTGCATAATTTTTTCCAAATGATCTTGTTATGTGACTGACACACCGGATAGCAGAACCCCAGCAATGCAGAGAGGCTGCTGCCAGCATTGCTTACAACAAAATTCTATGTACAGCAGCCACAGAAAACATTTATTTGGTAGCACATTCCTTTTTCCTTTAGAAAAGCATGCAGCTTCGACTCAGGAGCACGGGGAGATAGCGAGATAAATACTCTTATGGTTCCTGTGTAATCTCTTTGAAAATTATCTGGAATATAATGGGGACAAAAGCAGCTCCTTGAAAACTACCCGAAACTCACTCTTTTCTTAAATGCAATCTCCCAGCATAATCAGAGAGCAGAGCAGCTAGCTGTGAGGAGCGAGGAGATTAACGAAAACACCTTGAAAAGGTTTAGTACAAAAAACAGTGTATTGTGACCATTCCTTTCTAAAAAGTTAAAATTGAAAGTTGCTGGGTTTTCTTTTTTTTTTATTCCCCTCCTTTTACCCGTCAGCTCAAGGCTGTCACACTTTTCGTTTGAAAGCCCTAAAACGCATAAGAATTGTAGCTAGAACATCAGAAAGTTATCCTGCATGCAGTTTAACAACGAGATTACCTACAGTACGGATTTTTTTTTTCCCAGCAAGAAAACTATGTAAAATCATTGCATTCCAAGTAACAGACAAGACTTACTTTATAAGATGGATTTCAAAAGATCTGGAGGCTTCTGTTCCTTATAAAACTGCGCCAAAGACTATTTAAGTGGCCAGTAATATAAACATTATGCTACTAACACTGAACAGTTTATCACATAAATATAATTGTCTTCTTTTAGAAGAATAATAAAAGCCGAATCCATATGTTACACATTATTTAAAATTGTTTTCTGCAAGATGTATTAATCCCAGCGAAGAAGCAATTCTTCTGCTATAGAAGTAGAACAGCAGTTTTATTTTATTACATTGTCATTGTTTAATTTGTTTGTTCCCGGTAGTAGTTTCACAGATTTTTATGAACTGTTACTTTTATGGAAAGTCAAGTTACAAATGATGGACGCTGTTTGCTTGCAGGAACAGAAAGGTCATGAAGGTAGATAATGTATTTATTTATTTACTTACTGTACTCCACCTTTTTTTTTTTCCTTAAATCCCTCAATTCTTAGCAGAAGCTAAAATAACTTGTGGTTTTTAGACCCAGGAGGCACATATTTTGATATTGCTCCTCAGAAGCACTGTTAGCTCTGCAGTCTATTCAAATTTGGGAGTAGAATTTAAAGCTCGGATAAACAACGTTTGGTAGCAATGGCTGTGCAGAGCTTACAGTTTATCTTTAGAGAAATGTGATCTTGCAGCTAACTGTCATTTTGCCTATTTGTTTTTATGAATTTGAGCTGAACACTAGAGCAGAAACTTGTTTGCTAAAAAAAAAACAGTTCCACTCAAGACTAAATTATTTTCCATTGATTAAAAAAATAACTATTTTTTTCTAGGTAGTGTAAGGCTTAATTTTGGATTCTTCTGGTCTAGATTTTAAAGTTAACTGTCATGTGCAAATCTGAACTCTAGATTACTCACAGTGTAGCCTAATGACAAGATGAGACTTTAAATAACTTTAAGACAAAAAGCAGCTCTCAAAAATTGATTTTATAAATGCAATGTGGAAAAAGGGCTTAAGCTGCTGAAATATTTTGGGCATGTTCACATCTGTAAATGAGGCTGAAATATCTGGCCTATTTAAATAGGAGCAAGTCTAAAAATATTTTCTTTTAAAGAAATTAATTTTATCAGCCTCACCAATAAAACAGTCTTTGTAAGGCACCTAACAAAGTAAATGTAAAAGGAAATACATAATGTAAATGTTTAAAATTATTACAATTTTAATACAAATCAAAATCAAAGAAAAGAAAAATATTAAAAATAATTCATTTTTTGTTTCATAGTTAACTCACCATTATCAAATATGCAAAATACAAGAGAGGCTTTTTGACCTGAGAATCTTAATTTTTGGTTGCAAGAGCTGAAAAAAATTTCTCTGTGCTAGGAAATGCACTCTGTCTGCCTGCTTTTAACCAGTCTTCCTCAGCTGGAATACCACCAACTTCATTATTTGCTATCCATATCCCAGTAGAAAGTACACTGCCATGGCTTGTTCAAATCATGGGCAGATCCTACCAACAGTTATTATCAGAATTTTATTTCATTTTTTTAAACAGGTTGTGTCTTGAACAGTGCTATTGACTGAAGTTAGTTACCAGCAATGCACAATCTCATGTTTTCTCTGTGCTGCTTCACTTTTAATCAGTCCAGTTTTGATTAAGATATTTTACCTATGTAAAACAAATAACCACATCCTTTTTTTCCCCTTCTTTCCTCTGTTAATCTTGGTATACTTTCTTCAAACTGCATAATGTGATATGCATTAATAGATACATATTTGTCTAGACAAATCTGTGTTTAAATAGATGCTAACTGTGGATACTGGGGGCTCAGTGTTGACTCTTTGTGGGCTCTGGTGTCAGTTCTTTTCTTTGTGCCTCTGTTTCTCACTGCACCTTTTGTCTGCATTAACTGCTTCGATCACAAACTTTTTCCTCACTCCCACAATGTGCTTTTATGATGCCTGACACAATGAGGAATGGATCTGATGAGGACATCTTGTCACTCCTGTAGTTATAATTATCCAGATGGTGATACCACCACCAAAAGTATAATAACAATAATAGTAATAATAATAAACTACCGAAAACAACAGAAAACAATCATAATCATTATGTTATTTTTCCTACAAGCATTCACAGTCCTGGCTGTAAAATCTTCCTCTTCCAAAGTCTATAAAAACTCAGTAAAAGTTTTAATCAAGGAAGCTTTAAGAATGTATTTATTTATTTAGATTTTTTATATTAAGGAAAGGAATTGTGTTTGTCGGCTCAGTTTTAGAACTAACAATATGAGTTTCAACATGGCCATGAAAAATCTAACTCATTGTCTCACATTACCATATATATTGGCCTAGACGTATATGTGTGAGGTTTCTTGTTTGTTTTGGGTTTTTTTTGCTGTCAAGGAAATTACAGCAACACATTTTTATTTCCTTTGTCTTTCTGACAGAGTGGGATACACTCAGGTCAAATGTTGAACTCCATTTTATATTATAAATACATTTTAGATTAGGGCATACTTTTTGCATATGTAAGCAAGATTATTAGGAGGTGTTCTGGTTGCTCTTCAGCCTGAGAATAGTTGTTGACACTTCATTAGAGAATATCTGGGATATTTTTAACCCAGATTGGTTCAGTGACCCAGTTTCTGGCTGGTGTAGGTGCAATCCAGGGGACAGTGACGCACAGCTTAGAATGAGTGGGTCGGGCTGGGCAAGGGCTTTTTTAACAGGCACTGAGCACCATCAGCAGCAACTTGTCCATCACTGTGCTGAAACCACCCAAACAACTGCCCAGGACTGTTAAATGGAATTAAATTAAATTAAATTTTCTCCTCCTTACCCATCCCGTCCCTGAGGAATAAATAGACCCTACGTGGGAACTGGGAAGGATAACACAGTGGTGGAGGAGCACAGTCAGAAAATAATATGGGCTGGAGCTGGAAGGAGTCTGTGTGGAGGGACTTTCCATCAGTAGGTGTAGGAAAACCATTTTTGGGGCTGAGAAGCAGGAAGGTGCTGCCTCATTGGGTACTCAGTGGAGCCAGGGAGGAAGAGGAGCTGAGCAGGTCTCAGGAGTACCCAGGAGATTTTGTAAATAATCCCAGCTCTGCTGCTTCTGGGGAGTAAAACAGTGGGGACATTCCTCTGCTGAGCTTGTATTTCAACCCTGTCAGCCAGGTCTCCTTGGGGAAGCCACCACGGAGCCAGGGCTCGTGTCTGGGAGCATCCCAGGAGAGGTGGGGGAGGTCGGGCTGGGGAAGAGCCAGAACTCCAGAGGAATGGTGTGACGGGAGGAATGGGAATGGGAGGGCATCGCCGAGATCACGATTTGGAAAATGAATAAACTTGGCCCGGATTCATCTCGCGTCAAGCCCCGGCCTCAGATCTCCTCCCGGCAGGCGGGCACAGAGCAGAAAGGAGCTGGGTCCAAGCGTACCCACTGGTAAAAAGGACTGTGCTATATTTGAAACCTCTTCTGCCTCTGCCAGGTCTGCTGGTGTGCTTTGCTTAGGAGGGGAAAAAACATATTTCACATGCACGCTGTTGATTTACTGTCACAGGGCCAGGGTTCAAACTTTATTCTAGTCAGATACCAAAACTTTGGATATTTCTCTTAATTTTGTGAACCCTTAATAGCTTTCAAAACTGGACTTAATATTTCCTAAGAACAGAGTTTCTCAGGATATTCTCTGTACCTTCATAGGCTGGCAGGAGATACCGTGAGAACTATCATTCTCATATTAATTTGATATTTTTGCTTTAAAGCAGATTCTGTGAGTGGGAGAGGGAAGGTGGAATTTAGATCCTTCAGAATTATTTGGCTCTGCATCTATTTATGCCACAAATAGATAATATTTCAGTGAAATCACTGAGGTTTGACTTTTTTGAAATGTTCTTGCCTGTCATTGGCATTTCTATTTAGAAATAACTCACTGGCTTTAAAACAGATGTGATCCTCTGTGCATTTGGATGCCACCTTAATGCTCCTGAGCTTCTCAAACTATGTTAAAGTCCTTTCACAGAAAGCTCTGGATGTCAGCAAAGCTGCCCAGCATCTGGCAGAACCAGTTCTTAGTTCTTTGTGTCAGGCAAATCAACTGGCAGTGAGGGTGATGGGGTTCCCCTTTCCTAAATCATCATATCCATAGAGGGAGTGGGTTAGGGTTGAGGGATGGGATGGGAAGGATTTCCCCACAAACACCTCACAGCTCTCACACACTTATCACATCTTCTGTCATACATCTCCTTACTTAATTCCCAGAGGCAGGATCCCCAATAAAATAAAATTCCAGTAAACATTTAATATGAAGGAATAACGTCAGCAATGATAGAAATGTGGAGATTCAGTTTGTTTTATGTGGGTTTTTTTGTTTTTGTTTGTTTGTTTGCTTTGGGTACATTTTAAATTTTTTTTTTATAGCTTCATAAATATCTGTTCCCAAGGAAAATAATTCCCAAAGGCAAAATGGTAAGGAAGCTGATTCATTTGTCATGGTGTCAAGTTTGTTCCTGAACGGAAGGATTTCCCGTGTACTTAGCAAGTGAGAGAAGTCTGATTAAGGCTAAGAATCTCCTGCTTAATTAAGCTTCTCTACACCCCTTGAGGGCAAGCACTGTCTTCATTTTACATATAGGTAAAGTGTACCACAGAGAGGTGCAAGAGGCAATTCCTTTTCCCTGAGCAGAGCAAGCCAGCAAAGGACAGGGCATCCCAGCAGGTTCTGGAGGAAATCCTCCCCTCCCTCAGCTTTGTGGTGTCAATGCCTCACCGTGCACATCTTAGACCTTCAAAGCCCATCCCTGAGAGTGTTCAAACCCAGTCTAGAGCAACCTGGTCTGGTGGAAGGTGTCCCTGCCTGTGGCAGGGCTTTGGAACAAGATGGTTTTTAAGGTCCCTTCAAACCCATCTCGTTCTGGGATTCTGATTCTCTGATATTCAACTTTAAATTTTGGGTGCATGGTGGCTGCAGGCAGTCATGTCTAGGGCAGGCAGGGAATTTGGATCCCACCAAATTTGATTTTTGATGCCCTTCTCCAGGCTGTTTCCAGAGCTCCCTGCAATCTGCTTTGGAGGTGATTACAAGGGAGCAGTTGGGACTGCACAGACTGCCAGTGGTGGAGTGGGATGGGTATCCCCAGATCACCTTTTTTGCTCTCCAGGAGAAATCTTAATTTCTTCTAATAGAATTAACAACCCCACTTGCAATTTCCAAGGGTATCTTTGGTGCTCTCACACTTTAAAACTCTCCTGACATGTAGGCTGTGTGTCTATTTACTCCCCTGCTTAAACTACAGAAATAATTTGTAATAGAAAATCTACATAGTATCGTATTGAAACAGAGATAAAATTATTGCAAGCATTTGACATTATCTTCTTTTTTTCTTTGCTACCAATACTTTTTGTAGACTCTTTTTACAGACTGCACTAATTATTTTCCTGTAAAATCCTGTGCCATCAAATAGACTAACACATGAGCCATTCCTCTCTCTGAGTCTTTTCATTCTTTCTTTTCTGTGAGTCACATCAGTGACAGCAGTTAAGTAAATCAAAGTTTTTAAGACTTGGGGAAAAATTGTCATATGCAGCACACAAAACCAGCTACTGTATTTCAAAGTTTTGGTTGAAGTAACAATATCAAAGGGTCTCTGTCATATGGGAATCTTTTTCTCTCGCATTCCTGCACTATATACTATTAAAAGGCTTTAGTAAGTGAAGCAAAGTGAACCCGAAGTGCCAGTTTACTGCTGGTGGAAAAAAAAAAATAAAAAAAGCAAAGTAGCAGCAGAAACAAACCAGAACCAAATGAATCCTTCCTGTGGGTATGCCTCATGTGTGTGTGGCTATGCCTGTCCTTTGCTTGCTCCTCTTCCTTTCCAACAACAGGCTTGAAAAAGCAAAAAGTCGTAGAGAATTTCTGCTCTAATTATTTCAAAGTTCTCTGATCAGCTCCCTATATCAGCAAAAGAAAACATTTCAGACCTTTCTTGCCAGTGGATTCGGACTGTTCCTTTTCTTACTGTTTGCAGGGTGTGCTTTAAAGAGAAATGGAATAAAACTCTGTTGCTATTTATCTTTTTGCATAAATTTCAGAGGAAGAAAGTCTTTGGCTTTGCTTTGCAGAGTCAGACACTTTAATTTGGGTGAGCAGAGGATGAGTAATTTAAATTACTTTTTTTTTCCCTCCATCCAGCAGAAAATGCTCCTTCACAAATGGCCTTTGCTTTTCTCCTCTAGTCAATAAATCACAGGAGGCCCCAACCTAGTAAACCTGCCTTGGACTGATGCTTTATAAGCACTTTAGAGTAGTAATTAATCAAAGTGCCACTCTTCAGCACAAAGCATAAGTAACAGGGAGCGAGACAGGTAAGGTTTTGTACAACCAGCCTCTGACAGAGCAGTGCCCTGCAAAAGCCTCCTTGCACAGAGGAACCTTCCTGGGGTTTGCTCTTCCAGCAGAAAGTACAACTGGCTTTGGTGGCCACTTCTTCTTCTCCCCATTGCCATATCAGGGGGTCTTTGATAGCAGCATGTTCTGCTCCTCTTTTCTGCAGGAACACATGTGAAACTTTGAAGAACCCATATATGTCTTGTGAAACTTTGAAGAACAAATATATGTCTTGTGAAACTTTGAAGAACACATATATGTCTTATGAAACTTTTCTATATGAATACATATATGTTTTATTCCTCCAAATACAAATTATCTATGCTTGGTTGAGGTATCTTTCCTTGGTGGTGAATTTTACCTATATGATGAAAGCGTAAGAATGTTTGAGAGTAATTACTTCCCCAAAGTAAGTAAATTTAGCCTTTAATTAGATGCCTTCCCTTTGTTTATTTGATATTTTTGTGGTTTTTTTCTTGGTTGCAAACAGACTGCTTAAACAGTGAACTGCAGAAAGAAAATACAAATATTCAAGGAATAAGGTACTGGAAAAGGAGTATGTTTTATGCCATCCACTGGCCTCAGTCAATAGGAATATTATCACCTTTTGGTATGTCTGCAGTGAAATTGCACCTTTTACCAATATCTGTTTTGATTTAGTACAGAAAGAGGAATGCAAAGCTTTTAGGTTTCAGCTATTCTTTATGGTATATTTTTCTGATTAATCAATACAAAGAAAGTAGCTCTTGACAAGTCACATTTTTCCACACAGCGATCTCCTGTTAGAGACCTGTGAGACTGCTATAATTTCCTTCCCACTACTTTTCAATGAATTCCATGCACGTGAAAGAGAGAATGGACAGTGGAGCCTGAGCTCCTGCACTACCCCACTGTGCAGGTACTCAGAGGAGGATGGAGACTTACCCTGGAATTCCTTACATTGCTCTTCTGCTATACATTAGTTTTAATCTTCCACTGAGCAAAATACAGGCTTTTGTAAAAAAAATAATGAGAGCTAGGCCTTTGGAAGTTTTATGGTATGGGTCAGATTTACCTTTCAGTATCCTGATGTAAAACCCTGAGATCAGAGGAGCTACACCAATGCAAAACAGGTGTGCATATGCACATACACAGAGACAGAAACGTGTATTTCTTTTCTTTAAAAAAAAAATTCAAATTCAGATCTTAACATCTGCCAAAATAAACCTTTGTTAATGTTACGTTGCTGCTTCCATC
Source organism: Lonchura striata (assembly GCF_050655825.1). Classification (NCBI taxonomy): domain Eukaryota; kingdom Metazoa; phylum Chordata; class Aves; order Passeriformes; family Estrildidae; genus Lonchura; species Lonchura striata. The sequence continues at coordinate 4,207,671 of NC_140709.1, read as the reverse complement.
AGAGTTTTTGCTGGCAGGGTCTCATCAACTAAAGGTGAAGAAGATCACTAGATAACCAGCTTTAATTTTTCCCCAAAACAACTCCTTAGTCAGCCTATGCAAATATGATATGCAAGCACTGCAACTCCACAACAAACTTCTCTTCTGCTTAAAAATATGTGAGTATCCACAATACACTCATCCATTTCATGGGGATCACATGCACAGTTTTAGCTCTGACCTAGAATGAATTAGCTTCTATTCCCAAAGCTATATATACAGTGTTAAGTTATCTGGGGTTAATTTGCTGGAAAAAGGATTAGAAACGAGTTAAGTTTGTGTCTCTGAGAAATGAAGATTTTGTCTCGGTTGTTTATGTGTAGGCATCGAAAGAAATCTGGAAGCAACAGGGTATGTGGAGGAAGAGGGAAAGGGTTACAGCCTCGAGTTTCCCGAGAAGCACAGCTTGCAGTTCTGCTGCGGAGAAGGTTCCTCCATCTGGCAAGCCTCCTGGGATGCCAGACTGGAGCAACCAGTTTGCAGGAGCTGCACGGGGGGACACCTTCCCCGGCCGTCCATCGCCGCAGCCGGCCCCGCACCGGTGCCAGCGCTCTGCTCCCACCAGCAGCCTCCCACCAGCTCCTCTGGGCTGGGAGCTGGGGAGCAGAGGGGCGTGCGTGCAGAGGTGGTGGCTGTTAAATCTCCTGGAAAGGCAGGGATGCACCCTCGGTGTGCTCCAAGTAGTGTGGGTCAGTGTGTGAACCAGCCTGAGGAAAAACATGGGGGAATTAAAGCAACTGTCGCAGCAACAAAGGGAGTTCCTTGGGCTGCTTCTTACACAGACTAAAATTAGGGTATGGCAAATAAAATAAGGCTTTTTTTTTTTTTTTTTGTCTTTTAGTGAAACATTCCTAAACTGCAAAATATGGAGATGGCAGTTGCTGTGAATAGAGAGTTGCAAGCCTTTCTCCCCCACCCCACCACCCAGTTCCCAAGCAGAATTTCCAGTGGCATTTTGCAGTAAAGGAATATGCTGAAAACCAGTTGTGCTTCAAGAAGGGGATTTCTGTAGGAAGCTCAGTGCTCTGTGCCTGTCTTTCCTGTCTTACCTGGAAACAAAATTCTACCACACAGTGTAAAATAGCCTCACTTTTTGCCCAAATTGCAAAGGAACCTTAACTATAGCATTTCTGATAATGCTTCCCTAATGTGTGTGTGTGTGTTCTCTGAGGCATTCATTTGGCTGGCACATTGGAAAATGGTTAACACAGTGAATGTGGGGTGTCATTTTTGTAGTGGAGAATGTGTGCCAGAAGAATTCAACTGTAACCACTAAATATTTGCTTAAAAATAATTTTAACCATCTGGACTCCTTTTTTTCTTATTATTCTTATTCTTCTTTTGAGGTGGGGTGAGAAGGGAGTATTTTAATAGGAATGATTTGTGGTTACAAAATGAATTTGGTTAATTTGGTTACCACCCCCATTTATATGATGACTACAAATAGTCCCTAACATCTGAAGTTTTAAAGAACCAGCAGATTTTTCTCTCTTGAGCTTCAGAAGCTGGAAACGAACTTACAAAAGACAATAAATTGTTCTTGATGGAATAAATAGTTTGTGGGGTTGCTATTGTTCCTCTTGACAATACACTAACATGTGCTAATAGGGGAAGAATTGAAGAGCTTGCGTAGTAGAGTCTTTTCTGCCAGGCAAAATTTTTCCACTTTGGAGCAGGAATCAGGTTCCCTAACTCCCAGGGCAGGGAAATGTGGGGCTGGGATTCCCAGGAGGCAGCACCTGCTGCTCACCCCAGTGCTGGGAGAGCTCCAGGGCCCCTCCACTGCACAACCAGCTCTGGGAGAACCCCAGAGGAACCTGCAAACCTGTCCCTAGACAAGTCTGATCAGAGTGTGTTTCAGAGATGGGATAACTGGGATAATTTTTTTCCCTGACTAGAACAAGGATGTTTGCTAAAAGCAGGGCTGGAATAAGAGTTTTCATGACTTCCATACTTACAGGGATTTTTTGTGTGTCTTACTTAAGAACATACACCTTGTTTTTAAATATTCAGAGTTCAGGAACAGATTTTTTGGTTCTGAATCCAGTTAAATATAGTTAAATATAGGCAGTAGCTGTACAAATTTGTATGTTCTCTGTGCCTTGCCTTAGCATATTAAATGAATGTTTTATGGAGTCTGCTATAAATACATCTGTTAAAAGATTTTTATCATACTTTGAAATGCCTGAGATTTAACTGCTACCTTTGTGCACTAATGATATACTGGTGAATGTGCACAGGAGATAAAATAAACCCAGAGAAATAGGGAAACTTGCATGTAGTGCTCTTGTTTTAGTAGCTCTCAGAGCTACTTTTCCTCTGTTTTCTCATACGCTGCAGCACTGGCTTCATCCAACTCATGGTACATTAGGAACAATTTAGTATCATTTAATTTAAAATATGCAAGCTTTATATCGAGAATAAATGTGTAGCCACAAGGTAAAATTAAAAAAAAAAATATTAGTCTCATCATTAAAAAAAGCCTTTAAAGTTTCCATTATCCATTATGTCAGGTAGCAAATATCTTCTCAATGTAACTCCAGACATTAAATCTGTCAAGAGGCATGCAGTAAAATAAATGTCTGGGATACCTTCATAAACAAAAATCTTATTTCCATAATTCATACAGCTGGCTGGCATTTATTGGCACGTCAGGTGCAATGGGGACATTTCAGGAACATTAACATGTACAGCATCATTTGTCAACAAAGCAACAATGTAAGCAAATCGTTCAGAACTCATACAGATTTACAGCTTTCTCTGCCAGCTGCTAATTACGGTGTGCTCTGCCTATTTGGTATGGTCTTTTTTATTGGAAAATGACAAAGGGGTTATGGTATCCCAGTTTGGAATATAGATGCGCTTTTAGTAATAATATGAGTGGTAATATGACTACACAGCCTGGAGTTTTGATCTAGTTGCACTAGTCTGATAATTGACCGGTTCTGATTGATGGAGGACAAAGAGAAATTCGCAGGGATATTTACTTACTTGTAGAAGTAACCTCTGCAAACAAAGAAATAATAAAATACCAGAGATCATGAAAAAGTATCCTTGCTTTAATATTGTTTTTTCCTGCTGAACATGACAGGGAAAATTCAGTCCTCACTGAAAACCTGATCTGTTTATCGAGCAGTGCTCAGCAAGCCCTATATGTTGCAGGCTGGCAAATATCCTTTGAATACATATGAGTCCACTTTTATAAATAAAATTAAACTTTCAGCATTTTAAACAATGCAAAGGTTAAATAAAAGCTAACAGTGCCATCACTAAGGACCAAAAGATGTGCTAATGATCTGTTTTCAACATCTTGTGTCTCTATTCCTCTCCCTTTATTTGATGTGTGTGTCCATGAATGTATGTGTTTTTGCAAGTTAATGACAGCAAGTCAGATCTACTTTTTATTTCCAAGCTTTGGCCAGTTTGCATTTTAATCTCATAAAAATATAATTAGTAGGGCTTTATGCTTCAGTTGTATAAATTCAATATGCTTTCAGAATTATTATACCTGTTATTCAGCCAAAGGTAGGAGGATTCTATTAGCTAAACACATATTTAGACACTTAATAAAATCCTTTATTCAGTTCTGTTTCTTAGTTTCAGTTCACGAGCAGTAACCACTATTCTGAGTTAAGATCTTGACCATTTAATTTTTAAGAAAAAAGTAATTAGACCATATTATGGATTAATCCCTTGCCAATTTTCATTTTTAAATCAAAGTAATTTTAGACTTGGGAACTACATAATTTTATGCAGAAAAAGTATGTTTTGCCAACCTTATTAAAATCTTTAAAGACCATATTTTCTATAGGCTTCCAAAAATTATCCCACAAAAATGTGTGGGTGCACCCATCTGTACACATGAATGGGCAACTAGGAGCATAATTATCCACTTTTGCACATGCAAATGGAGGTGTTTAAGCACAAATTAGCTGACCCCCAGATTCTGCTGGTGCATTTCTCTGAGCTGGTTAATACTGTTTTGTTGAATTCCATTATATAGGTTAAAACCTCAGAAAGATTTTTTAGATACAATAACTTTTCTGTAAGATATCTGAAATCGCTAGAGTCTGTTAAAAAATGTTTCTGATGCAACAGTGAAATGAGGTGTAGCTTAGTGTGCCAGTTCTTGGGTGTCATTTTGGTTATAACGACTGCATGATTCTCTCAATAAAATAAACTCCAGTGGCTTCAGCAGTGATTACTGCCTGCCACTGCTTCTCCAGAAGCAAAATACACATATTCCTACAGGGAAAAACTACTGCAGGAGGATTATAAAAAATTGACCATCAATCTAAGTCTGTATGAGCAATCACAGCCGCTTTCGGAGTTATTTTGTATTAGAAGCAATTTACCCATCTGGAAGAACAAAGATATGTGCAAATGCTGGAGTGACTGACTTCCAGCAGATGCTTAAAGAAAGTTAAAATCCCAACTACTTCTGGGGTGCCTGGCCTCGATTTCTGACCTGGAAATTTTCAATATATTGAGGAGTTCTTCCAAATGCTGGGGCAGCTCGCTGGTACCTTGGCTTTGTGCTTCCTGCATGCTGATGCTCTCCCCACCACCCCTGGCCAGGCTCCTTGCCCACACAGCTGCACAGGGAAAAGGGGAGCAGTCGTAAAGCTTCTGGAATGAGACATTGAAATTAGTGGCTGCATTGCCTCTGTATTGATTGTGTGAGTATTCTGGGATGGGGTGAAAAATGGGGATGATCGGGGCTTGGCAGGGTGAAAAGGTGAGATGTGGGACAAGGGTATGAATTTCTTGGGTGTGGGGCTAAATTGTGGCTTTGTGCTGCTACATGGGTTTAGGGAAATAAACATTTATCCCAGAGCTTAGAAACCCAAAGGTTAATGACCCCTGGAACTCACATTTACCCCCAATATGGTACCCAAATGTGACAGCGCTGCTGCAAGCCCTGATGGACAAAGACCAGAAAATGGAAAACCAACTTTATACTGTAATTCAAGATTATTTGAATTCACTCTATTTGTGAAATCTTTCCATTTGTCTTCATGCTTTTGTACATTTGAAGAAGAAGTTTAGGCATTCCTTGATCCATAGAGATTGCTTTTCTTCCTTTTCTTCCCTTTGATTCCACTTGCCTAATAATAATGGGCATTATCTTATATCCATATTTAATTTTATTATGTCACTCGCATTGCAAGAAAAGGATGTTCTTTTCAAATATTGTAATGCATTTAGTATTTCACTAGTCATCAGTTAAATCAATTTTTCCCTTTATTGGATCTGAATTATAAATCAACTAGTCATTGTATGGGATACTGTATATGAATGTACAGTATATCATTATGATGTATCCTATAATAATGTCTCTTAGACATGAAAACTAAAGATGGTGGTTTAAAGTGCTGAGAGAGAAAAAATTGGAAACATCTGTTAGTAGGAAGTAGAGAAGACTTTTCATTAAAGTTTGTCAAGTGTATTTGATAGGAAGAACACACTGGGCTGTATTCTGCCACCCCTTACATACACCCACCCCAGTACCCAGCCTGCTTTTTCTGTCTCATGTAGAAAAGCCAAGATTATGGGAGACACTGAAAAGCCAGCTCGCTACTTTGGTACAGAAGCTCAAAGAATCTGAGATCTGGGGCAGAAAGAAAGTTTTAAGGGAAAAGAGATATTACAATACCGTCAGTTGTCTTTGTGCAGTGGTAAAGAGGGCTGTCCTGCTCTTACATCATTGGGAAGAATTGGTATGGGACAGGCTTGGGCAAAATGTCTTTTATTTCCACTTACCCACTACTTGCAGGAAGATGAATCCTTAAAAAACTATAAAAAAAAAAAATTGAGGAATGCAAAGATGAGTTATTTGGAGGCTTCTTATGAGCAGGTGTCTCTCCCAGGGTACTGTGAACAAGCTAGGGAATGAAAAAAAAAAAAAAAAAAAAACCAGGGGGGAAATAGTTAAGAACTGTGTGTGTGTGTTTTATCTGAATTGTACAGAAATCCATGTAGGGAGATATGAACTATCTATTTAAGACAATCCTACTGAGGCTATTGCACACATGTTCCACTGCATGTGCTGGTGTTGGTAACAGGGATTTTGGCAGTGCCAAAGCCATGGGTTACAGCTCTCTCTCTGCAAACCCAGCCAGGGGGTAGCTGCTGCTGGCACCACCTCACAGCTTTGTCCTGGGGCTGGATGTGTGGCACAACAGTTACATGTTCATCTCATCCCTACATCATTTTTGCAGACTGCACTTTAGAACTCCTTAGGCACAAGGAGAAATACCCTCGGCACCCACAGCACAGACCTCTTCTCTGGCTGGTGCAATAGTTTAAAAGCCAATATCTCACCTTGCCTTTGCAATTTTTTCCCATTTCTGCCTGCTCCCAGTGGTCTCTGAGCCCCGCCGCTTCCATGATGATGTACAGAACTATAAAATCAGATACAGCAGTCACAGGGCCCGGTGCGAATTACTCCCCAAGTCAATAGAAAACAGAATATTGCTTATTGATTTGGTCTAGCCTGTTGTGTGGTCGATGGAGAACAAACTAATACAAATAAAATGAATCAATTGGAATCTGGCTGTGGACCTCGGTGAGTCACATGAAGTAGGTTTCTGATATCCTTTATCATCACGCACAGCCAGTGAAACAAGAGTGCTACTGTCTTCTGCTGGCACAGAGAGTTACCTCAGGCTATACTGAAAAATGCTTTTTTCTTATTTTTAGACCTGAATCAGCCCATGCCAGCAAATGTATTCTTGTGAATACAGATCCTACTTTGTTGTAATGCCCATGGGAAGGCAGTAGTGTAACCTGTTTGGATGCAGCTGCAGACCACCTGTAGAGAAAGTCAAATTAGGGAGAGACCCCACTGTTCTTTGCATTAATGCTTTTTGTGTTTTGGCCTGAATCCCCCTCCCTCCCCCTTCAATGTATCTTTCTCAACTGGGGAGATGGAGAGCACATTTTAAGACCTTCTGTCCATTTAAGTCATCTTGTGATTGAAAGAAGATTTGAAAGACTGTAAAATCTCCCAGTCACCAAAGAGCGATGGTGTGCAAGGAGCCTTAATACTTTCAGGATGACTTTTCCTCCTGGTCTTGCAGGTCTGGGAGGTGTTGTCTTTGTGGAAAGGGCTTAAAGGCACATTTTTATCTCCCTCAAGTAATCTGCATGCTAGGGAAGCCTCCTAGCTCCAGAATGGAAAAGTGGTTGTGAAGAAGTAAAGCCTTAACTTGCCACACTTTTTGTCCCATTGTTTCTAAATAAAAGATGGGCAAACAAAAGGAAATGGCTCAAGTCTAAATGCAGTGCTGTGTATCCTGAGTATCCACACATAAACAGGCACAACCTCACTGATCTTCCTTAATGACACCAAAAATCCTTTTTCCTACAGATTTTACAGTGTTCAGGACACAGGGATAGTTAAGCACATAAGCAGCTGGTTTGAGATTGTATATCTTTGGTATGAGAAGTAGTTTTAGTTAGTTTAGTTAGTTCTCCTGCTATCTCAGCTGCAACTGCCAGCACTGCTGATGTCTTTAACTTCTCAGCAGATTAAGCTTTTACTCATTTACCAGGTAGCATGTTGCATAGCAATGCAATATTCTACCTTATGTCACATAAAAACTGCCTGCAATGAAAATTTCATGTCATTTCTACTTTTCACCCCATTTCTTCACAGATGAATCCCACTGTTTTACTAATCGTTGACGTACTAGTTAACACAGGCAGAGCTTGGAGATGGAGGTAATGTCATCAAGCCTTGCCTCATTTTAAATTCCTTCCTCTCACTGGTGATATCAATGTTCACTGCAGAGACACTGATGATACTGAATTTAATTGGTATTTATGTGTAGGGTCATGGGTACTCTCAAAGAAGTTTCTGTGTAACTTTTCCCTAATTGAAATTAGATTGAAGTGTTGCTGTGTACACTGAGACTTAATGGTGACAACGTTGAGCCAGCTTCGGAGCTCAGATGCATGGCACGCATCCCAAGAAATCTGCTATGATGCTCCCACATACATCTATGCATATTTTTATGGTACAAGAGACATAAGGTGTGGAAAAGGAGCAGTCTCTTTAAGGGGGATGTGGCAACCCTATCTGCCAGTCATCTTGCCTCTGCTGTTCTATTCCTTTTACAGCCATTCTGCCTGGCTGGTATCTATAACATCTTTACATACGTGTCTAATGGCTGCATGGTGATTAAAACCCAGGGGAAAGGGAGAGGACATGGCAGCAATGGACTGGCAGCACTGGTACTATGTGAAAATGCTTTTTGGTCTGATTTGAGGATGTATTTTTCACCATCTTATATTTTATATATCATATTATATGAGCAACATGGTCAGCAAACCATTTTGGGACTCAGTCTGAGGCTCACAGCTGCTGTGCAATGTGAAGGGCCAGTGTTGATATTGGCTATAACAAAATGTCACCATTAAATCCCTATTTTGCACCTTATTTTGACTCCAGACCAGTGCATCTTCTCCTCCTTAAAGCTTGTGGAGGGTACAGGAAAGTGAATTCTCACTGGTAGAAGTGTTTTGACTGGAAGTTTAATTTATAGCAGCTCATAGAATTGCAGTGTGTAATAAGCAATGTCCTTGAACATTTTTCATGTGCTTCTAAGTGACTCTCTAAAAAACATTGGTTTCCCTTGTAAAAGTCATTAAACTTATTAAGGAAGAAGCAGTAGTCTGGGTTGGTAGTCATCCCAGTGCTTTAAATACTAGTGGATAATTAGTGACAGGAATAAATTAAATATATTTCAGGTATAAAGTTGAGGAAAATCACCAAATATTAGCAAAGCTCCAAAATCAAACTACTTTGTGTCACATACTGTTTTAATGACTGCGGTTTATAAATGTGCATAATTCGAAAGAGATCACATGTTTCACATAATAAAAATTACTGTGACATAAAATATATATTTTCTTAAAAAGTACTTGTAATATCAAAAGGACTGTGAAGTATTAGCCATTTAATACAAATTTATCTTTTCTTGCAGATGATTACATTTTCATTTTAATTGCTCACATTTTCGGTTCTGATCTTAATGTTTTATAGTAGTGAAGACATGCCACAAAGAAAGAAAGAAAAAAAAAAGATTTTATTTGTTAGTTAACAGTCTTCAGAAGTCCTAATTTGGCCAATGTGTTCTGCTGTAAAGTCTTGGAATGCTGTCTTGCAGTTTCAAAAGTGATCTTATTTGGCTTCCCAGAAACTATTATGCCTGGAGGATGCCATGAGAACAAGGGCTGCCTTGTTAACAAGTAGAAAACTCTCAAAAACAAGATAGGATCCTGATATAAATCATAATTTAGATGCACAGAGCTATGTTCACAACCACAGTAATGTAATTCATTTACATCTAGTTATTACTTATCTCCACCCGAACTCCGAAGTTCAGGAATGCAGCTGCCTTGTGCCTTGTGACTCGTGGGGGTTAGGGAAGAATGACATCACCAAATTTAAGCACATTACCACGCTGACATAGTGGCACCTTGTTTTCCCTTCCGCAGATAGAGCGGGGATTGTGTGCTACCCCCCATTCTCCCAAAGAATACCTTTTTTCCCCTTTCAAGCAGCTGCTGTATGAAGGGTTGCAAATGTCACTTCAACTAATGATGAATGATGCTTGACCCTTGGACCTGTTACTATGAATTTTATGCAATGCTAAATTAATATGAAAGATCTCTGCTAGAAGACTTCAGCTATTATGCATGCAGCATAAATGATATGTTAAACAATCCAAATTTTTTTCTCATAACCATGGTAAAATGCAGAGCTGTTTCAACATTTTTTTTGATGTGTATTTCCACTTCAGATTAGTTTCTTTTCTTTCTAAAAATATTTTTGGTAAGCAAATCAGTTTGCGAAAAACATTGTCAAAAGGGCAACTGGCCCACATGTCTTTGTTGTTCACGTTTGAATATAATTAATTATGTAAAGCAATAGTTAGTAGGAGCTTAACAATTAGCAGAATCTGTCAAATAGTCACACGGAAATTACTAACTAATTGAAGTATTGGTCTTTTATTGTTTCAGGAAGCAGGACAGAGTGTCGTTCCTTTATCTCTTAAATTCGTTATTATCAGAAATCACAATTTTCGAGAAATATATGCCTCCTAATAGGTTAATATATCAATAACGCACCCAGTAATGCCACAGTGGGCAAAAGTGTTTGAAATAAAACCACCTGTTTTAATTAGTATTCGGATTCATGCTGTTAAAAAATGGTAATCCTCTTGCAGTTATATGACATTTTTAAAGCTTTGAATTTCCATCTGTATCTTATATTATGATGTTTCAGGATTGTCGTGAGTTAATTATGTTAACTTTGGAAACATTGCCTGCATTTAGAATGAAAAACTTCAGCTTGAATAGCCAGGAAAGCAGATGCTATCTTTCTTGTCAACTGCTTTGTTGTGTGATGCCTTGAAACTTTTTTGTAAGATTCTGTCTCCAAAAGGAAGTATAAATCTCCATTTATTTGAAATGTTGCTCTAATCTAATCAATATTTTAATATATTTCTCACGGGAGGGACCTGAATGTGTCTCAAGGAACCAAAGACATGAAAATCTCTTATTTTATGTTGAAATCCTCATTATTACAAGTCCATTCACAAGACTAATTTGTAGAACAGGAAAAATCCATGTACTGTGAAGTTCTAAAATTGTTTTGAAGCATACCCTTGTCCTCCTGTAATATATGCTGTAAGTTGAGGTAGGATGAGAGGCATTGGAAGCACTACAATTGGGACACACATCCAGATAAACCCTGGACAAGAGAAAGGGAGGCACAAATCAATGGGCAACGTGGCAAATCTGCTCTGGGTTCTACCACGGGGAAAATGAACATGCAAAATGTGGATGTGCACACGAGGTGGAGGGAAAGGTGTGAGGTGAACAAGGACTTGGTGGGTGCAGGAGGCGCCGCTGGCTCCTCCTCACACGTGAGGCTGTGTGGGAAATGGAAAACATCGTGATGTGAGTCACCCGAATTTCATCGCACCCCTTCCCTGCCAAGGAGGAACCACGGGCACTGCCAGGCGTGTTACGTGCGCCCCGGGGTGTTCATGCATCTCCTGAGGCTCAGTGGGAGAAGCTATGGAATGGCACGTGGAACTGCACATGGCAGGGTGGGTGGAGATATTATTTTAAGCACACACTGGCCCCAAATTTCCAGCCTTTCAACCAAAATTACCTGGGCAGGGTCTCAAATGTTGCTGCATATGCAGCTCTGTATCCCACCAGTCCTGTGATTCCAAGGATTTCATGAGCACAGGTTTGATCAGACACTTTGGGCTTCCACACCTGCAGTCATCTTATTCTCCAATGGAAGTTATTTCTGCTGTCACAAAAATATTAATGTTTGTAAGCCAGCTCTGTGCAAAAGAAGCTGAAATGTGCAGGATAACCCATGCCTGGATCAGGACAGGATCCACTGGTATGACTTCAGGGTGAGTGGAACCCTGAAGCTGATGAGTTTGTATGAAAAAGTGCACTTACCAAGAATCTTCCACATTCAGGGTAACACGTGATTCTCAAAATGCATAAAAATATTTGAAAATTTGCGTTATTATTAGCACTATTATTATCAAAGGACATTTCGTTAACATTTAAAAGTCCTTCAGTGTACTTGAAGATATATTTGTTTTAGCAACTTATATAATCCCCTCCTGTTTAAAGTTTTGTTTTAAACACATACAATTATCATCTCATATGCCCTGATTCAGTAAGTACTTAGAAGCATTCCTATCTTTAACAGCATAGCTAGTCCCAGCTAATATCCAGGGAACGGAATTAGAGCTTCAGATATTAGCAAAAAGTAATGCAAATGTGAATTAAGCAACATGGTTTTGAAGTAAGTTGACTGAGGACTTTTTATTCCTTAAACCGAACGCGAAAGTTTGACAAAAAATTTCAAAAAAGAATCAAAGTGAGCATTACTGATATTAATAATTATTTTTAAAGTATATAAAGTTGAATAATTTAGTCTTGCAACTTGAAGGAATTAGGCACTGAAATAACCTTCCAATAAGGGTAGCGAGGAAAAATGCAAATGGCTTTGAGGCAGAGCCATCAGTGAAACTATAATATATAAGCAAATTTAGGTATGGTCATACATACATATATATATATGTACACGCTTGTGGGAATACAATATAAGAATGGTATTTTTGTTCGGTTTTAGCATGTAAGTCACATTAATTAATGTAGTTGTAGTTACCTGCATTGTAAAACATGAGTATTTCCAAGCTAATAGAATTTATAATTTATACTTATATCAAATTTTATCAAATTTATATTTGTGCCTTTGCATTTCCTGGTGTAACTTTCCATACAGACAAAACTGCATCTAGCATGGTGCTCTGCCATGGAAAACTCTCACTACCTAATACCTGTCCATGAGGTGAAGTGATATTCTCTGTTCATTATATAACTGATAACAAATTGTTGTGTTAGGTAACAATCTCAGCCAAGTTTTCATGAACTGAACCAAGGGAGGTGAAACCTGAATTATTCTTATTACCCAAATGCAGTCCTGGATCTTTGTCTTGGGTTTTTCAAGGAAACTCACTTTATTGCTTGTAGAAAAAAAATAATTCCTAAAGGCAAGGTGCAAGTATTAAAGTGCTAGTTTGAAAGTATTTAACAAAATGTCCTTTCTTTTTGAATAACTTGAATAAAGTGTTTAAATGACCTCTTTCTAACCAGAAGAGAATATGGAGAAGAAATTAAGCTTTATTGGTAAATTAAAGCCCAAATCCCATGGTTGATGAGAGATATGGTCCGTTTGAAATAGTTACAGTTTCAGACTTTCTCTTCTACAATCAGCGGGTGGAGACCAACATAATCCAATTAATTGTAATTCCCTTTTGTGGCACTGGTACAGTGGTGAATGATATAGTAAGTCCATTGAAGTCTTATCTTTGGTCAGATAATCCAAATGGATTCATATTATGAAACAGTCCTTTATAAAAGTTCTGATGAACAGAAGTGTTTTGACTTTAGCAAACCAAAAGATAAATTCTATACAAAATAAAATGTTTTGTCCTTGACATCTACAGAGCTTGTGTGCACCTGATTTCATGTAAGAATACTTCTTTCAGATGCTCTGCTTCAAAGAGCCTGTTCATTAAAAAATAAAAATGTCAAATTTGTGCTCTGGACATCCTAAGAAAAAACAAGGTGTGAGAAAAGAGATTTACATGTGTGGGCATTTCCTGTATCCTTGGAAATTGTCCCATCAAAATAAATGAGGTTACAGATATGAGGAATTTTTGAATAGCACTTTGAGAATTCTTTTGATTTTTATTTTTGTAATAAAAAACCAAATACTATTTCATTGATAATCCTTATAGCTGTAAACAAACCATATATGTTTGTTCCCTTCTAGTATTGTAGGACTAGGGGAATTGCTTAATTTTAGCCTGAGCTTTGATCTATTTACATTTGGAAGTCATTTACATAAAGGAAGTTATAATGATCTTTATTGTTTTGTTAATTATTTCCTTTGATTATTGAAACTCACTCACTGAGGCACAAGCTCATTGTTACTGGGGTCAGTCACAATAATATATTTGGCTGTGTGCAACAAGTCAGGATTGGGTGGTATTCTTGTTTTTTTGAATTGTTTTCATGCAGACCCTTTCAGTTAACAATCACTGGAGACAGGACTGATTTAATGCATCTCTCGTCTGAGCCAGTGCTTCATATTTTGTATTTCTCTTTCTCTTTAAAGTTGTCCATAGCAAGCCCACACTACAGCAGAGCATTTTTGCTTGTAGCATGTTGAAATCTTATATTTACTAAAGGATACTGAGATGCCATTTGTGGAAGACAACACACTAGACAATATATTGAGGTCAGATCTTTGCAGACTCTCTCAAAAATACTCTTTTCCCTTTATTTTTTTCTCTCCCTTAAAGTGTCTGGTTGAAATTTAATACAAAGACTTTTTTACCCTTTGGGGTACATTACATATGAAATAATTTATGACCCATGAATCACAAGAAAGCAGTGAATTAGGTTTCAGATAAGTCTGCCAAATATTACAAAACATTGTGTACAGATTTTTGGACTATGAAAAGGCTTTTGACAAGAATGGAAATAGAAGCAGTGTTAGAAACAGCAAGAAGGGGAAGAACAGAACAGCTATATGACAGAATCCTAAAGCACTCTGAGTTAGTAGCACAATTAAAAAGATATGAATATGAACATATTTTTGAAGTATGAAAATGGGACAGAGAGTCATTGTCCAATTCCTCTCTGTATTAGATCTTCAGAGCCTTCAATTTATTTAAAATGTAGATTTGTGGACACTGATACACATAAATCTGATAAAAGATCTGACTGTAAATGGGGAAGAAATAAAAGATAAAACCCCTAAAATTAGATTGCAGAGAAGCTTACTGGAGAGCAATTACACAATAAAAAAAATGTTAATAACCGATTTGAAGTTGGAAGGCAGATATTTACCTTAACTAATGTATGTATACACAAGGCACAGCAAAGAAGGGAAGATCAATGAAGTCAAAAGCAGACTTTAGAATGAACTTTTCCCTTTGAATAGGAAAATGTATCCTGAAGAATAAGTTACTTAAGTGTAAGCAAGTATTTGGTATTTTTTTGTTCTGTAGACATTAGTCCAGTACAAAATAAGGAGGGAAGAATAAACAGAAAAAAAAAAAGTGTGCTTGAACTATTAGGAAGAAGCTGAAGTTACTGTGCAATAAGTAGAGAGAATTAGATAGAGAACAGAATCTCAGCACTGTAAGACAAATGTAATTTCCCCTCAGCACAGACATTTAATTTCTGTGAGTTGCAGAAAGTCTGCCAAGCCCCTTCCTGGTGTTCAGGCAGCCTTGGTGCTCTGTGGGAGGGTAAGAGCAGGGTGGGAATTCCTCCTGCTCTTTTCTTGTCTCTTTTTTTAAAGCCTGGGCAGCACCTGCCTATTTCTCTGGCCTCAAAAGAAGGAGTGATCAGGCCCTGCAGGTCCCATGCTCAGGC
Organism: Lonchura striata; assembly: GCF_050655825.1. Classification (NCBI taxonomy): domain Eukaryota; kingdom Metazoa; phylum Chordata; class Aves; order Passeriformes; family Estrildidae; genus Lonchura; species Lonchura striata. The sequence goes on along the minus strand of NC_140709.1, from coordinate 4,192,635 downwards.
TGTGTCTGCCTGCTCCTACTCTTTGTTTACAAGTCACCTCCAGGGGAGTCTGGCAGTAGTAATGAATTTTAAAAGTACTTGTAACTATTATCCCATCACAGTAATTATTGCTTCAGATCACAATGATAGAATATGCTAAGTCAAAAGTAATATCGGTCATTGAAGCTTGTAGCAGGTATTGGCAGATATGAGTACCTTGGTGATGATACCTGTTTCTGGCTGCCAAAATGATTGTCCTTCCATGAATATTTTTATACTTGCAGTTCTAAACAGCAACTGATAGTGTGGAAATTTCCCAGGTGCTGTGGCATCACTGGATCACCACTTTTCCAAACCTTTGAACTCCTCTGCGTGCCTTCATCACGTACCACCCCTGAACTCCTCAAGTGTACTGGATCTTTTTCACAGAAACAATGAGACAGTTCACCCCTCTCTTACTCTTTGGACTTTGTGGAATTATATGAGGATGAATATGACCCACTGTGCCCAAGTACAGAAACCTTTTCTTTTTCTGGCAGGCGGAGGTTTAAGTTAGCTGCACTTGGTTATTCCAGCATGCCCCAGGTCAGAGGACTGTCATTTGGGAGAACCAAGCAGCACTCTTGGTGCACACAGAGATGTTCTACGTTTTGGCTGAAGTTGCTCAGTAATTTGTGCTTGGACTTCACAGAAATGGGTACTCCAATAATAAACACATGTTCAGGCACTGTAACATCACAGCTTAAATTCTCTGTTGAAAGGGCATGCCAGGTTCCTCCAGCAGAGGAGGAGAAAAGCACACAAGCTTTCTTTTGCTGACTCTATCCCTGATAAGTCATCAGTGCTAGCATTGGATGGATTCAGGCGAGGCTGTTTAGAAATCCATTGCAGACGAAATGTAATGATTTGCTTAGCTGACATTTTCCTTGATTTGTTTAAACACTCTTGGAGGTGAAGGGCCATGCATTGAGTCCAGGCAGAACAATGGATCTCCCAAACCTAGCAAGGGAGAGAGGAAGAACTCACCAAAATCCACCTGAATGAGGAAACTATTGCTTCACAAGAGTTGAGGTTTTTGTTGTGCTATTTCATAGAAGTTCCAGGGGGTTTATGCACTTTGGAGGGTGTATATAGACTTCAATGTCAGGGCAGGATTTCCTTCATGGGGGAAGCTCAGCATCTTGTGCTGTTTCACCAAGGGATTGAGCTCCTGGCCATAGAGTGAGAAACAATCATCACCACCTCACTCCATCCCATTGCTGTCATGTCTGGACATCTCTGTGCTCAATTGCTGCTCTAAATTGAGTGTTTGAAAGAAGTTGTGTGCCCCAAAAATGCTGCTGTGCCTGTGTACTGGTGATCAGAAAGGCTGTGGCTTGGAAAATGCAGGTAGAGCAATGGAACACACACACACACACCTTCCAGTGTTTGGAAGGTGTTTGTGCTGTCAGTCATGAAAGCAGCCCTCACAGGGGGATTTTGTGATTAAAAACTGTGCTAGTGCATGTGGAGAACTTCTGTTCTTTCCCCTTTTTCCTACTGAACACCATGAATGATCAGAAGAATATTTTTTATTAATGTTACTATTAAAAAAAAAAGGGAAAAAGCGGTGTCTTCAAATTTCATACAAGATTCTTCAAGTTGGAAAAAAAAGCATAATGACACTGGTCAATTGGTCTTTTCCTTTGCATGAGGAATTTTCTTTTCCTCTTTCAACCACAGGACTCTGTTTTGGATGTCTCAGTAGTAAAATTCCTATTGGGATGAGTGAGTCCAAAAAATTTCCCAAGATGTAAGACAGCTAGGAATCCTTTGTGCACACCCAGCTCTTCTGCAATGATTTTACTGTGAGAAAGATTGTAAGGATTATTTAACAGTGCCATGGAGGACTTTCTCCAGGGGAGATCTCCCTTGGCTTATACACTGGTCACTGGGATAAAAACCCAGTGCTCTGAGGTTTCCCATGCTGGAGCTGGGGGTTGATTTCCTCAAATGCCAAATTTTCATCCCAGTGCTGCTGTGTGCAGAGAAATGATGGAAAAGGCAGCAACACCAGCAAATGGATCACAGTATGAGCCCCAAAAAGACCCTGGCTTTAGAAAGATTTTTGAGGGCACAACTTCCCCAGCAGACCAGGCATTGCCAGCAGGATTTGCAGAACTTGCTTCCCACGTGATTTGTGGTCATCCATGAGCTGCAGGAATGTGCAATGCTCAAAGGGGGCAAAAACCTCTGAAGGTGGTGCTCTGGCATGTGGTGGCAGCATGGGTAAGAGACAGCTTAGAGCTGGGAAAATACAAGCTATTAATTATCTGAAAAGACAAGTGAAGGAGCAGGGTTCTCAAATGACTGCATTTTGCTCCTAGAGATTAGTCTACATACCAGCCAGGCATGTGGTTAGAGGAACCAAATCCATTTTCTTTCAAAACTCAGCTCTGGTTTGATTTTCATATTTTTATTTTTTTTCCTCCCTGTCTACAGCTGATCTATCCATAGATTACCTTCTTCCTCTCTGAACCTCAGAATGGCATCCTTAAACCAAAGCTCATCTCCCATTTGGTTCTACTGCAGACATTGCAAGTGCCATTAAAAATGTGAATTGTTGAAAAGGCTGAATAATAGCACAGTGAAACACACATTCCCTTCACAAATGTATTGTATATCGATTTTTTTAAACTAATAACCTTGACAAGTGCCCACACTATTTTTTCCCCCTTAATGTGGTCTTTATATTTTCAGCCTGGGTATTAGCATAAATTTTATGGGATTTTCTGGGCATATTTGTGTCTGTATCTAAGATATATGATATCAACTGGCAGTGATGGTTGAACTAATCAAATACTACTGACAAGTTAAAGCAAATTTTTAGGACTGTGAGATTTTGAGCATCTTCCCAGATACAGTATCTTCTGACTGAAAGCAGTCCTTGACTGTCAAGTTTAAATACCAGATTTGGGACTTAATCTTTATGTAAGCAAAACACCCCAATAAGAAATATGTCTGAGTAAAGCCAAAAAGCCAGGTCCTCCCCTTAAATCCAGCCTGAAATGTGTGTGTGTGTTTGGTTATGGCCCTTTCGCCATGGCATGTGAGAGATTCCAACCAGTGGGAACCAAACAAGAGTCTTACACTGAATGGACTTCTATTTTCTTTCCTTTTTTTTTTCTTTTTTTTTTTTCTTTTTTTTTTTTTTTTTTTTTTTGACTTGGCATTTGTTCCTTCTAGCAAACATTTTTAAAAACTCTCTTATTGCTAGAGGGAAAATTGACACCCTTTGCTTTCACGATGATACATTCCTAACACGTTTCCTTGAAGAGCTGGAAATGGTGCAAAAATCTGGTAAGATAAGTCTCTATAAAGCCTTAGAAGTCAAGCATTCCACTTTAGACATTTAAGACAAATGCATGGCAAAAACAAGTTGTGTTTCTTTTTTTTTTTTTTTTAAGGTTTCTACTTAAAGTTCTGTGCCAAAGCTACAGTACTTATACATTTTCTAAATGTGTTTTAAGCAATAAGTTGTACAACATTTTTAGAACATGTGTTAAGCTATTTCTCTAAGAATGAAGCTCTTAACAAAACATAAGCACTCTGCATGAGATCTTAGCAGCAAAGTGCTTAAAAGATAAAGTAAGAATTGGTACCATGGGAAGAACACCAGCTGTAGAGCACACAGGTCCATTATGAGAAGTATGGTAGTGGGTAGGGAGAAAATGATTTAATCAGGAGTAAAACCAATTTTATTATAAGGGCACGCAGGGGGTGTGGCACCATAGTGAGAGGGACATTTCAAAATATCTGACAGATTTCAACAATGTGAAAACCCACCCTGTTCTTTAAAGTGACAGTAAACCCCATCAGGTCTCTCTTTTTGATGCTATTGTTAACAGTTGACTGTTTAAAGCTGGCCTGCTAAGATGCTGTCGATCTAGTTCAATAGTGTGTGGCAAAATAAAAGGCTAATTGTTGAAATACGATCAATCAAATATGATCTCAGAGTCTAAAGAAGATCCCCTCTGGTAACTCATTTGAGATCAAATCATTACTTTTATGATTGAGGTAATTGAATGGGAAAAAAAGAAAGAAAGGGGAAAAAAAAAAGAGGCTTGAAACCAAAGAAGCAAGCAAGACATCTAAATGAAATGCACAAGTCTGCCTTTGTTCCAGCTTTGTCTCACATTACTCCAAGTTAAGGAACTGGGTCCATTCTTTATTTGTGTACATCTCCTGAATCCAGAATTTTTGAAAGCATTTAATAACATTTATTAAATAAAAGTTGAAAGACAACTCCATTTGGAATACGATTTTCTGCCCAAAAGTAGAGAAAACCGTTACAGTAGGGGGATCTGGTGTTGGGGGTGTCCACGTGTATCCAATGATTTCACCATTTTGTGTAGCAGCAGCTCAGTAAAGGGACTGCTCTTGAAGCCCATTGATTTGCTAAACATGAAATTTCAGTGACATTTAGCAAAACATTTCAGGACTATGTTCCTTCAAATTAAATTTGTTCAGCAGTTTTCATGGTTGGGCCCCGATTAGCATCCAGACTGAAATTTTCTAAAAGAGAAAATCATAGCACATGGGGGAAAAAAAGCAAACTCCATTTTTGGAGTAACAGAACTTGGAGAAAGTGTGCGTCATTTTGTGTCATTTTAATTTGGACTAATAAGGATTTGCTCTTTCCTTGAGTTTTATATGGATTATGATCTCACTGTTTATTGTGTTTTAACAGTATCACTCTCCTATAATTAAAAGAAAAGAAAACCAAAAAAATAAACTCAAATAAAAATGGAATAATCACCCAATCTTGTTTTATTTTTATTAGAAACTCTATTTTAGCATTTAGTTTCTTTTATATTTAAATTCCTTAGCTCAGTCAAGCTTCAAAAGAAAACATTTTTTTTTATTTGCAAAACAGTTTTGGAGGCACTTGTGGTTTGTCTTTAGTGTGTTATCATTTTTGACAGCTTTGCATAGCCTAGGTAGGCCAACAGGGGTCTGTCTAATATTGTTGCTGGGCAAATCTTCCTCCCAGAGATGAAAACCAAACAAAATATTTTTGAAGCAGTACGAAGGAATTAATATCCTTTCTCTCACAGTCCTCTATTCCTTGCTGACATTACATTCAGGCAAAAAAAAAAAAAAAAAAAAAAAAGGAGAAAAGCGCTCCCCATTATTCCCTTGTACATAGCAAGGCTAACACATGTAAAGCAATAACTCATTTTCTATTGCCATGTTTAGCATATGTCTCCTGTTGGCTCAGCAAGGCCTTTAGGCCGGTCCCTTGAGCCGTCCATCGTTGGCAACTCTTAGCCCCTCGGCCTCAAAACCAAATAGCTTTGAATCATGTTGAGCTGTGATGCTAATTTTCATACTGATGCATTATGGGAATAAATGTATCTGACATACTGTGTCAATGGTACTGTCTCTTTGTGTCTCTTGTTTTTTTGTTAGCTGCATTCCTACAGATGGTATTCCATTGAAAATGTTCTCTTCCTACAAAAAAAAAAAAAAAAAAAAAGGAAAAAAAAAAAAAACATGCACAGCACCAAACCTCTAGGTGCAGAAGGCTGTTAACGGTTGCTGATGATAGTAGGCAAACATTAACATAATAATTAGTGTCTTGTAATTGTTTCATTAAAACCAGTTGTTCCATTTCTCCTCGTGTTTTCCCAGAAGAGAAGCTGAATTTGGACGACAGCCAGTGGGAGGACATCCACGTTGTCACCGGAGCACTCAAGATGTTTTTCAGAGAGCTGCCTGAGCCGCTGTTCCCATACTGCTCCTTTGAACAGTTTGTGGAGGCAATAAGTAAGTACATCACATACAGTAGCAGCTAGTGAAATAGCCTGTTACAGAAAAATAATAATAAACTTAAAAATAGAAGAGCAGGGGCTTCTCAAATGTGACTTACCTTCCATTATCCGTGATCTTGGCTTTTTATTGTTTTTTTGAGACTGCCTTTTATCTCTTACAGTGTTTAGGTATTTAACTGGAGAGAAGGAAAAAAATATCGAATTATTGATCTATAAATTTTGTCTCTGCATTTTGACTGTAGTGCCTAAAATGGTTTAGGAAAGGAATTAAAATGTGTATGTATTCAAAATATGCTAGGCTGATAATCCATATATCCCCAAACACAAGAGAGAGACTAATAATTGTGAATCATGTTAGAAGGGGCTGTCTTTATGTTAATCAGAATGAAATGCGTGTGTTTTGTTCCACAAGGTTGCAGACTCTTGCCTTGCAGTGATCACAAAAAGAATGCAAAAACATTCATGTTCTCATTTTCATATCTACCTTTGCTTGATTATTATTTTTTTGTTTAAAGTTGGCAGGCAGCAAAAGTATTTTCAGAGTCCCAGGCATTTATTCCGTTCCACATGTCTGTGGTTTATGTGCTGCAAACCCTCCCTGTATTTAATATATGCAGGTGCATTTTGTAAAACTGTGTCGGCTTGGAAAAACTTGACAAAAAAATACAGTGATTGTGGGGTTTGCTCCTGTTGGAAAGGGGGGGGAGGAAGAGGGATAGCTTAAAAGGAAAAAAGCTGAGCAGGAGATTAATTAGAGATCCAATAGAGAAAATCTCTAGGAAAAAACAAACCCAACAAAGTAGTCAGAGGTCTGATTTCTGAGTGATGGGCACACATATTTGCCATCGCTGTTAATGAGAGCTGGGTGTGCACATGCGCAGCTGTCGGGGAATACGAAACCCTTAATGTACAGCTCACTTTGATTTTATATTCATAAGAGTCTTTAGTTCAACTAAAGCTTTTCAAGACCCAGCATCAGATATAATGAGGTTAAATACATCTCACAAGATCCTTCCCTGCTCAGTTATTTGGAGGTGCAGTGCAGTTAAATTACCTGAAATTTACTCCTGGCAGCTTACTTCCTTCTCCTTCCAAAGGAAATCAGGCGGGGAACATCATCTCTCAAGTTTAAGTTCCTGTTGCACAGAGTCTGCAGTGCTAAGAGGGAAAAACAATAAAGAATTTCTTATTGTTCAGCTTCTGTGATGCCTTGGGATAAGCTGCTCATTGAAGCACCAGCACCTGATCATGCCCTTCAGGTGGTTTTCCATCCATCCTCTTGGAAGGGAGGAGTTGACGTGTCCTCTTGTGGGCCACAGCCTGACAGATCATCCACACCTCCTATGCAGCTAATTCTGCAGTCCAATATTTAATACTGAAGAAGAACTTCTTTACATTGAGGGTGGCAGAGCACTGGAACAGTTTCCCAAGGAGCTCATGGAGTTTCCCTGTCTGGAAGCTCCTGTGTCACCTACTCCAGTTAATTCTGCCTTGGCAGCAGGGGATGGACTGGAGGATCTCCAGATGTCCCTTCCAACCCCAACTATCCAGTAATTCTGTCTTCTGCCATTGCAATCCACCATCATACTGGTCTTCTGGGGTTCAGCATATTCATCATCCTCCTTATCCCCTTTCCTATTTTCCATTGGGGCATTTTTTGCAAACACTGTTGTAATCTGAACCTTCTCTCATCCTCTCTACTAGTGTCCAAGTCAGGGTGATTTGACATCTCTTGGTGGCTCAGGGGGGATGTTTTTGATATTGAATGTATCAGGTAATCGCTTGTAGACTTGTGAATTAAGTTTGAAAGCATGTCAGGACGACACTGTCTACTAAAGCATTAATATTCATGAATGAGAAATTAATGTCCCTTTCTGCTATTTGAACTATTATTAATTCTTATTATGATTTTGAGAGCCATTATACACATTGATAGGCTAATGAACAGTCATTTATAGAGGGATTTTAAGACAGTTTATTCCAAGGAAGGAAATGCTAGCACTCTAGGACGTGCCTCACGCTATTTCAAAGCCCTAATTCTTGTTGCTTGCTTTACTGCACATCAGGGTGATTTCTACCTAATCCAGCTGTCTAAAGTAAGCCACAATTTCCAATCAATCTTCTCTTTATTTGGCCTTTACTGCCATAGGATCTACAAATCCGTATTCTTACCAACTCTACTTAAAAAACGTCTATAAACAACAATTAGTGTTTTCAGTGTTTTTGGAGCTCATCTGTATGTTAATAGTCTTGATGCAAAGTAAAAAATCTCTTTTCTTCAGTATCATTTCCATTGCAGATGATTCTTTAGCTACTTGTGCTAATTAATTTGTCTGGTCAGTACTGAGCTGCTAGAAAATCTCCTCTCTTCTCCAGTTTGAAAAAGAGACTACTGTTGTGAAAAAGAGACTGTTTTTCAAAAAAATTGGAATTAGCAGTATGCAATGATGGGTGTTCAGTACAGTTAGAATAATGCCAGAAAGAAAAGAACTTGATTCCCAGCTTGCCATGCTGATTATATTCCAGCACTGGAGACTCCTTAGTCAGGGCCTTGCACAGGTTATGTAAGCTTAAGGGATCTAAAAACCTATATGTAGTAGGCATTGAGAAGTTCCTAAAAATATTTATGGGGACTTAGTCCTTTAGCTGGAGGTTTCAGGAGGAATTAGAACCCAAAAGGTGTGGGGGACTTATTCCTTATTCTGGTAATATTGTAAAGACTGTGTGGAGAAAATTCCATAGCAAGCTTAGGTCAGTTTTCCTGGATGACACTGACATTTTAATTATGTGCATGGGAACAAAACTTTACAGTACTCTGTATTATGCAAAGCACTTTTTCTGCACCTTCAATTTCCCCTATGACTAACTTTAGATATGGCCCTACTGCTAGAACAATTTACATATGACCAGAATATTAGAAGATAATTCAAGGTGTTACAGAATCTCAGAATTCTGCTTGCCAGGCTGAGGTTGAATAAAAACTGTCCATACAGCTTATATCAGGGAATTTTCAAATTATAAATGGAAGTCCACAAGACCTCTGGACCAATACTAATTATGTTTCCTAGGATTTGAAAAGTAGGGTGTCTTGGTTTTTTTATCCAGTGACTTGGTATTACTGGCAAGTCATTTTGTATTATTTTGGATGAAATATGCACTTCTAAAGTGACCAAATGCTGCTATGAAGTCAGGTTCAGCCACACTTAAATTACTCAGTACCACAAATAGTTCTATTGATTTTCTGAAAGATCAACAGACGTAGTTCAACAGAATGTCTGCAAGTAAAATTGTGCTTCATGTGAATAAGGTGGTAGAAGTGCCAACAACTGAAACACCTAATCACCTTATTTACAGAATTCATCCTTCATAGCTTTACAAATTCTTGCCAGGACTTCAGCCACTGAAATCTACCCTTAAAATCTGTTTAGAAATGTTAACAGGTAAATGTGGTAGCTGATTCTAAATCTTTATTTTGATTGAACTAGTTATCTTGAAATGTCTCAGGCAAAGGCGTGCAGAAAAAGAAATTGCTATTACAGTGCAGTGAGGGCTGATATCCACAGCACAGGAAATATTTAAATATCTGCTAGTCCTTCCAGATCTTTTCAGCTGGAGCAAGCTGTACAGACTGTGCATCTGTACAGACAGTGCATCTGTCCAACTGCACTTACAAAAAACCTCACTGATATTCCACAAAGGAAAATTCCACCCAGTTCCCAAAGCTGCAACATCTGTCTCTGGTTTGGGAGGCTTGGGTTCAGGTCTTTGATTTTCTCTGCAACAGGTTGGAAAGATTACTACATTGGAAAGATTTTTTTCAATGAGGTCTAGTGATTATGCCTTCATTTCAGTTCTTATCTCTAATACGAATTTAATAGGTGCCACATAAGCACTGTAGATAAATAGGAGATTTATTGTTTAAAATGTACACACAGAGGCAGATGTAAGTGCATTTATATATATATATACTCTAAATAGAAATCCTTCTGCCAGAATTACGATTCTCCTGCAGACAGTTTTCTGAATGAACGTATCAGTTACTGCAGTGGGTTTCCCACTTGAGACAGACGAACAGAGGAATGAGATTAATTAAAAAAAAAACGTAGTGTTGAAAATCTGACTTGCAGGTTTTCAAGTGGAATCCCTAGTCTGATATGTCTCAGGTCTCAGTGTGGGGAACAGAAAATGTGGAGTCCACACCCACCACCAGATCTCTGGAGAAAGGACATATTCCTGAAGGGAGACTACAAGAAAGACAGAGAGAGACCTTTTACAAGAGCCTTTTACAGGGCAGTGGGGAATGGATCCAAACTGAGAGTAGATTTATCTTAGATATTAGGCAGAAATTTCTCCCTGTGAAGGTGAGGCCCTGGCACAGGTTGTCAGAAAAATTCTGGGTGTCCCATCCCTAGAGGTGTCCAAAGCCAGGTTGGACAGGGCTTGGAGTAACCTTGTCTAGTGGGAGGTGTCCCTGCCCATGACAGTGGGTGGAACAAGGTGAATTTTAAGGCCCCTTCCAACCCAAATAATTCTAGGATTCTATTTCTGTAAGGCACCAGATCCAGTCAGCATCTGTGACTTCAGTCCTGTCAAGCCCCGCAGGGATCAAGCCTCCCAAACTCTTAGATAAAACAATCCCCCATTTCTGGAGCTCAGGATTTTCAGTCCTGAAAGGAAAGGAAGCATTTCTTTGCATGGGGAAAAGCACAGCCATAGGCATCTAAAGATCCTCAAAGGTCACAACTGTAGTACCTAATTAGCCTATACACCTTCAGGGGTAGACAGCAGCTGAATAAAGTTTTTCAGAATTTAAGTGCCTAGATGCCACCTAAGGTCCATATTAGACACTCATTTAATTTTTGTTTTTATCAAGATCTGGATTTTTTTTTTTCTGTGATTGCTCTGATAGACCATTAACACTTTTTTCAAATGATTTCACACATATCCTTTCGATATATCAATTAAGGTCTCCTGGTGCATGCTAAGCAGAATTCTCAATGTCATTCCTATCAATCCTACAATGTTATGTGTTACCCCTACTATACTGAAACTGAAGATGGTTATTTAGCATCTTAGACACGATAGAGTTTTGTAACATTTTTGGTGAGCAAAAATTGCTAGATAAAAATTTTTTTACGGTTTTGCTGGTCTGTGACACTGGTCTTTACTGGGGTGGTCTGACAAAATCTATGATGACAACATAGCAAAGCAATGAATTCTTCTTTCATGGGAATCATAGAGAGTTGTTTTAACTCTCAAAAGCTAACGGTGCTATCTGTAGTTGTCAGTCTCCTCTCCATGCTGGTCAGTTGTCTTCATCTCCAGCATTTCTGTCATCAGAAAAATGGTTTTTTCTGAGTTTTGACTCTTGTTCTGCTTTACTAAGAGCCCCCAAGAACCCACTGCCTGTGTGGCTCGAGACAACATGCTGCAGAAACTCACATCTATCTGGGCAATGATCACACTTCAGTCTTCATTAGACCAGAGCAAATTTTTGCACTGAATAATGTAACTTTTGAGGAGTTTGCACAGAATCTGTCTGCACCAAAATAAGGCAAAAAATAAAAAAAAACAAATAAAGCAAAAAAACCTGTGTCAAGAGGTAATAAACAAGTCATCAATACATAATCATGACCAAAGAACTGTGCTACATTGGTTGAAAATATAATGTAGGAAGGACCTGCTCTGAACTACTATGCAGTGTTATGAAAATAGTAGCTGGGAAACAGAAAGGAAGTAAATACATTCATTTATTCTGACAGTCATAACATCCTTGTATCATCTTGGTGGAAAGTTACAAAAGATGTCTAAAGAGATTTTCAAAAGACATCTAAAGAAACCTCACTCGAGGCTTACAAAGAACAAGGCTCAAGGCCAACTCGTCTTGGAAAGACAAGTCAGCATATTGCACTGTAAGAAATCCATGACAGTCTCTTAACATCATCACGTAATAGGTTCCTGAGAAACCAAATCTTATCAGTCTCTGGCATTATGCAAATTTCTGTCATAATCTCAATCTGTGGGCTTCGAGTCCTAATCAAACTGCCTTCAGATTCACAGTTGGCGAGCCTCCTATTGAAATCGTTTCTCTATCCTCCATTTACTTGTCCAAGGAAGTTTTGGGGCTTGGCATGGCATCAGAAAGCCTCAATTTCATGTGAACATGGTGATTTATAAACAAATCCAAGGTCACCACAATATATTTCACATGATACATTATAATTAATACACTTTCTTGGCCAAATTTAAATATCAGAAGACAGTAGAGATCCATAAACTAATGTGAGCAGGAAAAAAACCAACTGTGTAGAAACAAGAAGTAATCAAAAGTTAAGGTGCATGTTTTTTAAAAAGTTCTTGAAAAACAAAGGAATGATTTTATGAGTAGCATAATCTCAGGGATACCCAACCATGCAAATGTATGAATGTGTGTGTGGTATACATATTCTCTCAAACACAGTAACACTAAAAAGCAGCTCATTCAGAGTGTGGTACTGGATATTTTCAGTGGGGTTTGAATAGTATTAAATCCATTTTTGAACTGTCCTTATCTGGAAAGTTGTGTGACTATCTGATTCAAGAATCATTAACTGAATAAATCATTGGCAGAGAAAGAAAAAGCCCTCACATTTAAGAAGAGATGCTAAGATGGTGCCAGAGACAGAGAGAAGGTTTCTAATCTCTGGGTGTTAACAAAATACAGATTAAAAGTGTATATGACCATTCTGAGTGAAACAAGTAAAGGAAAATATAAGTAAAAAATACTTAAATATATTTAAGCTGTAATGTTCCCATCATTATAGATATCATATTTTAACACAGTCTCCACTTAAATTCAAGCCAATAATAAAGAATATCTCTGCTGAATATCTAAGTGGATGCTGTTGTGTTTGCAGTAGCAGCAAACTGGTAACCAAAGAGGTTCACTCCAGGCTTTTGTTCCCAGGAGGTGTCAAGGAACAATATGTCCTGGTAACCTCCCAGTTCTTTCTCAATGACCTTTTCTTCACAGTTGCAAACTGTTTCTGCTCTACAGCATTTTTAAATAGATCTTTTCAGGTCTGGAAGCAACTCATTTAGGAAAAAAAAAAAATTAGAGGTCATGTCTTTGAATAGATTTTTTCTTTCGAGGTGTAAAATAGCCCAACTTAAGAAATTAAGACGTTAAAAATAAAAGAAAGAAATTAATAGGTAAGACATTTCTTCCGTTTCTTCTTTTTTTTTTTTTTTTTTTTTTTTTTCTTTTTTTTTTTTTGGTTATTGGAAAGTTTTAATTAAAAAGCTGGAGGGAAATGAAAACAGAATCTACACATGAAAATTTACCTCCTCTGCAGGGTTTTTCCCTGTGAAGGATATTCAGATAACACCTGTCCATAGGCAGCCTGATTCTAGATTGAGTTTGGATTTTATTTTTCTAAAAATGAGCCTCTGGGTTTGAAACAAGACAAGTTGTGATATTTACTAATTCTTTTCTTTGGATAGCAGTCAATTCTGCTAAAAGAGGACACTTCATAAAACTCTTAAATATGCACTGAAACAACATTTTAACAGGATTTTCCCCTTTGTAAACTTTAGCTAACACAGTGTTCTGGTGATCCCATCAAATGAAAGAAAATATAATTATATTTAAAGAATAAAATTTACCTTTTGAGAAAAAAAAGAAGACCCTGCAGAACCTCACTCAAAGGGCTACACCAGTGATGAAAATTGCCCTAATATTTCAAGGACAGAAAAACAGTTTAATTTGCCGTTATAAATATGGTGGAGGCTTTCCAATTATCATCAAAGGAAATGAGGAAGTTTTAAAAGAATCTGTACTTGGATTTTTCTATCATGCAAAAGTTTGCGTAGGAGGGACATATTCTCCCCCAGCTTAGTCTTTTTTGTTATTACAGTTATAATTTTTTTAGCATAGCAGAAATTTTATTGCAGATGCCTGGCCTGTCTCTTAACTCATGCTAATTATATTCATAATTAAATGTTAAACAAGAATTGACTAGGCCAACTGGCTTGCACAGGTGTTTGTGATATGAATGGTTTAATGCTCCCACAATAAATTATTGGATACAAATCTGCAGTAATCTACATAGAGAGACCCTTTTGAGGAACTTTGACATACGTGGTAGGTTCAGCACTGTGCTTTGAAGCCAGGGCTTGCAAGCAGCACTTACAAGAGAATTTTTTGTCTAAACTCTGACTTGTCCTTGACTGTATGAGCACTAACATGGTAAAAAGATTTTTTTGGGTTCTTACCTGCCATGGGATGCAGGCCCTCAGAGCAGTAACATTAATGGGAAGGTGGAGTAGTCACTGGATGCTTGGTGGAAATGTTATCTGCTTCACTTCAACTTGCAAAGCAATAGTTTGTACTTGTGACTAAGGACCAGATTAATCACAGAGGCTCCAGAGACTTTCTGTCAGCTTTACACCTATATCTGCTACTCAAAGGTTGGAATCAAACACTTGCAAAAGGACAAAGGCTGGGGTTTCAGTTTGTTCCTTTTCCACTTAATTTTGGTGCATGGAAAATAGTCTATTAGCCTAATTTAAATTTCATCTGTGGTTAAGAGACTCTTTTTGTAGAGACAAAAAGCTGGCACAGCTGCCCAGGGTAGGGTTGGAGTCCCCATCCCTGGAAGAACTTAAAAATGGTGCAGATGTGGCACTTGGGGACATGGGTTGGTGCTGGACTTGGCAGTGCTGGGGAAATGGTTGGACTTTATGATCTTCAAGGTCTTCTCCTCCTAAATTATCCTGTGATTCTATGAAAGAAAGTGAAGAAGGAAGAATAAAGCAAATTTGAGAGTCTGTATCTGGGTTAACATAAGAGAAACCCATGGAAAAAATCAAGCAGGAGAAAGTGGTGAAAGAGAAACTGAGAAATCTGAGCAACGCTGGGCAGGAAAGGGTTGGGAAAGAGAGGAGGAGCTCTTTAGTGACTGTGACAAGATCCCTGTGACCTGGAGTGTTTGGGGGAGGCAGGGGGAGAGGAACTTCTCCTGAGGGTTATCTGGAGCTCTTGACAAAGTGAGAATTGGCACTCTGGGTTTGAGGGGAAAAATGTTTCATCAGGCTTGTGAGTGAAGCTTCCACTTGGGGAAAGTAATAACAGGAGGAGAAGCAGCCTATAATGCCCCAGTTACACAATTTCAGAGGTGCAAAAATGGAAGAAGTGAGGCGGGGAAAGTGGGAATAGAAGACCAGGAAGGGAGGGAGAAGGAGACCCTCCAAGAACAAGAGAACGGGATGCTGAAAGCCATCACCCACTGTGCTGTGCTGTCTTCCTCCCTGCTTACACCTTCCTACAATCCAGAAGTTTCCACCTTTCCAAATAAGAGTAGCACCACACCTCTGTGTGGTGGCACATTGGATCCGAAGCAGCAAAGATTAGTATGACAATGTCTAGGGGAAAAACAGTACCAACGGAGGTTCTCTGGTCCTCATCATGTAGATATTTGAGGACCTGGTACAGTGTTTGAAGACCTAAACTACTACAGCTGTGGTACTCAGAGTATTTCAATGTATTCTGAATATTCTGTATGGAGTATTTCTATGTATTCTGAATGTTTCAAGCACCTGAGTAAAGGGAATGTGCATAAAACTCAGCCTTCACACTTAGAACTCTTTTTTTCCCCTATTTTCTCTTTTGAATTTCCTTTTTGAACAAGACCAAACTGGGAAAAGCAGGAAGGCTTGCCCAGCAGGCAGGTTTATACATGCTTCTGCAGCTCCAGCTCTGGGCTATCAAGTGCCACTTCCAGAACAGCCTTTTCCTTGGCTTCTGTTCCATTTGCATCTGGATGCTCACATGCAGCCAGAACTAACCTACACTCCCTGCCGCTGAGGTTGGTGCTTGGTTTTCTTTCTACCACTGATCAGGGCACCTGATGAGGCCACATTCCTGCTGCAAGCTTAAGTGCATAATTTTTTTTACAAAAAATTAGCCCACTGTGGAGAGAGAAATCCTCCACAGAGAAATAATAAACCGTGATGAGAGTAACTACTTCAGGAGATGCTCGAATTTGATCCAGGATCTGTGGTTTTGCTTTGAAGCAGTAGTTGTCCTTTAGTTCAGATGGTATTTGTGAATCGTTGCCTCAAAAAAAATAAAAAGGGGTCTTTTGGCACATTCTTTAGGCTGATGACAGGCAAAATGAAGTAGATTCTGTCTCAGAAATCTCCAAAAATAATCTTAGGTTTGACATAACACACCATGTCATGAAGTGATATAAGCCACATAAGCACAAAGCAGGCTTTAAATTTAAAGAAGAATAATCCTATTTTCAGATAGGATACTTTCCATCAATTTGGATAACAAATATCTGATGCAGAATATAGCCATGTTAATGTTGAGATCCCTTAAAACCTGCAGTTCCTGGTAGCAGGTGGCAGTGGCAGCCTGCTTTCTACCTGTGCTCTCTGAGAGTTTGCTCAGACCGTCCAAACACTCACATGCATTAATGATTTCTATCTGGAAATAAGGATCTGCACAATTTTTTTTAATGTCTTTAACCCCTCAGCACCTGTGATACAGAGTTCCCAGTGCTAGAGAGTGATGCAAAATGCATTAATGCTCAGCACTGGGAAATCCCAACTCCTGGTGCCAAGAGGTTCATAAATATAGTAATGAAACCTCTTGACTCAAAAGTGAGCACTATTTAACAGAGCAAGCATGAACAGCCTTTAGGAGATTTTGCAGCTGGATTTGTTCCACTGTGTCAGAGCTGAACCTCCATGATAGTAGTTTTAAAAAACTGTGCATGGTTAAAAGAGACAGTTTAAGGCAGCCAGACAGCCAAAAATTAAAACTAAATACATCCATGGAAAGGAAAAGTAAATATACTGCTGCATCCCAGTCAGAAAAAGAGGCATCAAGATTCCCCAGTATGAATCTAGTGACAGATGTCAAGGTCTTTGGGAAGTGTCCACTAAGCTTTATTTTGCACACGTTCCTGAACAACTAAAACAAGTATTTTGTGTGATAATTTACAGCAAATCAGTATCAATAAATCAGAATCATGTAAGCAGTCATGTTTATTATATCCCTGTTGCTTAATATTCATGATAGTAATTTATTTTTATAGTACAGTTTCACTGTTATCTCTTCCTTTGCTGTAACTTTGAGACAAGCAAGCTGCAAAAGTAGAAGGTCAGGTAATACTTTGAAGACAGTAAAAGTTCATTCACTTGGAATTTGCCTGCTTTGTTGTTTTTTTTTTTTTCCTAATGCTTTAGTGGCTCCTTAAAATATTTATACTATCATTCCTAACCTAGCATTATTTATTTAACAAATATCTCTGCAAAGTGAGAGATGCAGAGCAGTTGTATGGGTACCAGCTCTACAAATGAAGAATCCAAAATTTCTAGAATTGCTCAATTGAAAATGGCCATGAAATCTTCTGTCAAGGTCTGTTTCTTAACAGAATACTTTTCTTTTAAAAAGTTCAAAACTCACAGTTATTTAAGGTTGAAGAAATTCTTCAATGGCAAGACTTGTTAATCAGGATGGCAATAATAGAAAGAGGAAGTTTTATCCATGAAACATGCAGAGTACAAACAATTACAATTTCTACCTGCCACTCCTACTGATTAATGACTGAGTGAGGCCATAGTAACTTCAGATCTACTCCCTAAGAGTTCAGTCAGATTTAACTGAGTGGCTCTTTTTGCTTTTCACGTGTACTTTTTGGTAAAAAAATGGATTTCAGCTGTGTCAGTTAAGGTACAAGGACCTCCATTGTTCCTTTAGTGCCGCCATAAAGCACGATTAAATTTAGTGAGAAAGCACAAATTCAAGGATGACGTAGATGTTCTAGTCTCTATTTTCTATTAATCAGAATTCAGCAGAATTCTTGATTTTCTTTTCATTCTTTTTCAAAACTATTTTTCTGTCCTGCTGAACTGCTTCACTGTTTCATCTCAGACCGAGTTTCTGTAGCAGCAGAATCTCTCAGTGTGTTAAACTCTTCTGGTTTAAGACAGCCTGTAATTATGCAATGGCCTCATTGGTATGTCCCCTTGTCTTTCAATTAAGGATGAGCTTTTGATGAAGTTGTGTTGGTTACTGCACATAATCAATTGTTTCTCATCCAGGAACATATTTTTCATTAGACAGGAGGTGGAGGCCACACAAAAAAATATTGCTGATCAGATGAATGAAGTCTAAACCTACCTCATCACAATGATAACATCTAAAAATGCTTCAGGTTTATTTATGGCAAACAAAAAATATGACTAGGCTTCAAGAAATGATGAAGATAAGCAGACATAAAAGACATTTTATTCTAAGTGTAAACTATCATTAAATGTACTTAGATTTATACCCTATAATTATTATGATTGTAGCAATTAATCAATCAACTGATTAACATGTAGGGTCAGCAGGACACAGTGATCTTATCTTGAAGCTTGAATTAATTAATTATTCCTTACTCTACATTATTATTTTCTACTTGTGTATGTTTTCTCAGTGTCCCTATTGAAAAAATATATCTTTTTTTTTTTTTCTATGATGTATTGAGTCGAGCAGGGGAAGACACTGACGTACATTTACTAATTTGCCATCAGAATTTCAAATTAATTAAAACATTTTTAAAACATTGCATAATTTTTAACTACTTGTTATATTCTAATTAGCAAGGTTCAATTAAATTGTTTTCAATGTAGCAACTTAAGAGCTCTCATCTCCTCAAGTGGAGTCAAATTCAGCGGGTGTATATTGTTGCAATGATATAATTCCACGTTCATTATCCCACAACCAGTGAAGTCTCTCTGAGCAGAGCATTTGTTTACTGTCTGTGGCAGTATGAGGATTTTCCAGTTCCACAGGCAATCCTGCTGTCAGGATTGAGTTCTCCCTGAAATTCGCCTACGATTCAATTTGCTTTATGCAAAATTTTTTTATGCCCCTGCCCAAGGCAGGGGGTTGGAGTCAGGTGATCTCTAAGGGCTCTTCCAACCCAAACCATCGTAGGATTCCATGAAAGGCATCCCTTCCAATAACCCCTTCCTTGTGCTGAGCATTTCCTCTGTCTCTTGGCAATATAATTTGTCTAACCTACTGGAGCTCTTGCTGGCTCCAGAGGAGACGCCCTGTTGCACCCCCACCGTGCCCAATTTCCTCCTGGTTATCAGCCCCAAGTTTTTTGACATTCTGGTTCTTAAAAGCTTCAGTCAGGGTTCTAATTTTTTTTTCTTCTTTTTCTATCTTATGTTGACTTACCTTCTTCTCTTATTCCATGGTCACTAGCAAGCCTAGGAAGCCCTGGTGGCATTGAGGAAAGACATAAATGCTCTGTCAGACAGCACCTACTTCAGTGGCTTGTCTCAAAAAACATTCAAATTCTCTGGGTTTTAAAACCATATTTTTATGCTGTTATCACCTACTAATCTGCCCTTTGCTTGTGCTATGAAGAACAAGGACAAAATAGATTTTATAAGCATCTCCCTTCTCTTCTTGTGCTGCTCTGTGGCCATGGGACAGCCAGGGAGGTGTGGGCATAGGGTGTTTGGGGCTGTTTTAGCCAAACAGACCAAGTTTCTATAACCCCCATGCTGACACACAGTGCAGCTCTCTTCTCCAAAGAAGAGAAAAATGTGCTTTTCTCCCTTTTTTTCGGTCTGTAACACCCTACCGCGGTGAGCCCATGTCCTGATTAGGCTCTACTATTATCTATACAATCAAAAATAAAAGAGATGCTAAAAATCCAGCTGCTGGCTCTTTCACTGAGCTCTCAGCAAAGTTCATATCCCAGCCCCTAGTGGTTTTATTTTTCCCGTTTTAGTGCAGGAGATAGCAGTAATAGAAGTAGGTTTGGGGGCCTTAAATAGAAAGGGTAGGAGAAGCAGTTATCATCAAGCTTTAGCTTTGAAGTGTAAACTTAGCAAAGACTTCCCTGATGAAGTATACATATGGAACTACAAAATGCCACTTTTTATCCATTTGTTTTCCTGACCATAACCACGTTTTCACACTGTCAGCATTTTCATTAGGAGCTCTTTTTGTCAGAGGTTTATAACGAGAATGTAAAGATTTGCTATGGGCTAAATCTCAATCCAAGAGCAAATGTTTATACCAATTCTGAAAACAATCAGCTTGCCCATTTGTAGTTATGCATGTGTTCATCATCTGTTACTGCTTGTCCAATGCTCTGCAACTTCTGGAAGGAAAAAGAGACATCTGGAGGGGAAAAAAAAGCTATCCTGCAGATAGCACACTGTATGTTCTCCTGAGTTATTGAATAAGGTACTACAGAAATGCAGTTTTTAGTCAATACAAATAATTTTTTACTTAAGCCTGTCAAATTTACTGTAGAAATATTATAATATATGCTTAGCCTGGTCTCCTTTTGTGCATTACTTACATGGAATTTGCTTTAAAAATTCACTGGAAATTATTCACCTAATGAACTGAGCCACTTTTGTGATGCCAGACACAACAAATTCTTTGAAAATGTTTTAGCTTATCTTCTGGACCTGAGGGTTGACAGGGTTTTCCTGTCTGTCACTTCCCCTGTGCATCAGTCATTAAGTCCCACAATGTTCTGGGAATTAGGTAAATGTAAAAGTTAATTTTATCTTTATCCTTTATCCTTCTCTGGCTGTGTTGTTTTAAGCAAAAGGTACATGGAGTGGGCATGTATATAATGACATAAAGAAAAATTTTGGCACAAAATAAACAGAAAAAAAATATTTGTAAATGTAAGTGTTACCTGTGCGCAACATGACTGAAAGTGAATTTTTTCTGAGTAAAATTTAGGAGTCGTAGGACCACAGAATCGCAGAATGGTTTGATTTGGGAAGAACATTAAAGATCTTGTTCCTGCCCTCTGTTATGAGCAGGAACAACTTCCACTAGAAGAAATAAAGATAAACCAGGTGCTAATCTGGAAGTTGCCTTTGTTTTTACACAGAAGATGCCTGAGGTTGTAGAGCACTTCAGGAAGATTTGTAGTGCTTAGTATTTATGTACAATGCTCATTGTTACAAGTATTTACTTTATAATAGCATTATAGTCAGTTACAAGTCTCTTTACCCAGTAAACCTCAGAAAAAAAAAAAAATTCTGCCCTCATTAGTGTTTCTCCATAAACCACAGTAAAAATTAATTGATTCACCCCATCCTAGACAAAGATACACCTCCAAATTTAGCACCAACATGGCTGCATCCCCTTCTAAAGTACAATTAAAGCACTTGGAAAAGTGTGTATAGAACATCCTTGTAAAGCCATCAGGGAATTTATTTTTTCCTTTAGCAAATAATTCATGAACAGTTATAACTCGTTGACAAATCATTGTGCAGACAATGAAAAGAGTTTTTTCAGGACGGGTTGTGAGGACACATCTGGTATGAATGTTCTCAGAAATATTTCTCCACCCTGCCATGCACAGCCCTTTTGTTTTTGGGAGATTTCTAGGGAATAAAAAGGCTCACCTGAATATTTGTGAACATGCAGGCACATCAGTAGATCTACCTGGAAAAGAACAAAAAAATTAGAAGTAAAAAAATTCTTTCTCTTTTTAGCTTGACTCATCCAGTTGTGCTTTCAACCAGGAAGCTTTAAGAAGCTAATTAATTATGAACTAATTAAACTTTGCAAAGTCATTGTGAGACTGCTAGAATTAATATAAATATTTCAGAGCAAGTAAATGCATGAGCATAGCTCATTCTTGTAAATCAGGTAGCAAAACAAGCAGTGACAGCAGCAGCCCTCTCTGTCCCATTCCCTCCCTCCACAAACGTTTTTGATCTTTCCAAGCTTCACATTTATCTAGTAAGGGTTAAAGCAAGATTTTAAATCCTATACAAAATCTGTGGAAATATGTGTTCTGCATAAATCTGGGCCACAAAATTAATACACTTGTATACATTTTCCCCATCTGCTGTATTGCTGACACATCCAGCTTGTAGCCCAGAATGTTTTAGAGAAGAAAGGGCCATCTCTATGTTTAGTGCAAGAGTTCAAGTGGAGTTAGAGACTTAGTGGTGCAGTCAGGCTTCTCCACTAAACATAGAAAGCAGCTTGGGGTACTTGGGAAGTTTTCTTCCAAAATGCCAAACCGCTGGTTATTGGTGGGGGAGGGAGGAGTGGTATGGGTTTTTTTTTTATTTTTCGTATGTGCGTGAGGAATTAAATTGCTTATTTAGTAGAGAAAAAAGTTTCCTTTTGTACTCCTTCAGTCTTGTCAGCTATCATAATATATGTATGTGCTTGTGACTGTGTATACAGAACACCTCTAAATTTTCCATTAAAAAAAAAAAAAAAAAGATAAAAAACATTCAGGCAAAGGTAAGGTCATCTCAAACCTCCAAACAGCGTAGGAGCAATTTTAGGGACTGTGAGCTGGGAGAGGCAGCTCTTTTCTGCTCTGTTACTGCAGACTCCCTCAGCCAAGCTGGGTGCCTGGGATGTGTTTTCCTGAGTCAGGAGGAACAGGAGGTGTCCCTTGGAAGGCTTTGTGCTGCAGGGACAGTGCAGGAAAGCTTTGGCCAGGTGCTCAGAGGCTGCACTGGTCCCTCCATCGCGTGTCAGAGGAGGTGCAGCCTGGCCAGGGCTCCCCTGGTGCCCCAGCCTGCCTCTGCTCCAGATGCAATCAAAGTGCATTTTCCAGCAGGTTGGTTACGTGGCCTTGGCCTTTTTTTACTCTTTAATTCATTCACCACACCAGATTTTGAATTTGTGCAGGTTATTTTGCCATAGATGCCCAGTGCAGTTTTGAATTTCCTAAGATTTCCTATTCCAAATTAAAAATAATCACTTTTCCTTTTTTTAAATGATTTTTATTAAGACTCTAGTACATGTTTGTGGGTATTGTGGAACGACCATCTTGTGGATTTATGGACAAAGAGCTGAGGTCACTGAGCTGACTCCAAGTGACAAATTCAGAAGAATCAGTGTGACAACTTTAAGTTACCCAAAGGCTCCTCTTGATGTAGGGGTCTACCTGTGGCTTTAAGGACATGTTTGACTAAGAGCCATGTACCTCTATTGTGACTTCTGTAATCTCAATTTCTCTTTCAATAATGTCAGAGCTAAACTACACCAATCAACTTTCTTCTTGCAGATTAAACCTGTTTAATTGTATATATAGTCTCATATATTTTCCAACAACCTGATCTTGAGCTCTATCAGAAGTCTCCTAGAAACTTGAACCCTTGAAAAAATGCCATGGAAGACTCCTGTATTTTCATTAAATATGTATATATAATTATATATGTAATTCATTGTGTAATATGGAATATATAATATATTATACTATGACTTTTTATGCATAGCCAAATAATACCCCAGTTATAATAGGATGGGTAGCAGGGTTGGATTACAAGTCCTATTTTTAAAATGCCCACTTATTTTTCATCTTCAGCACACCAGAAATCACCAAAATTACCCTGTGAAGTTTAATTCCTGGGTCAGATCCATTTTTCAGTAACTCAGTCACCTCCACTGATACAGCAATGCTGCCTTCCACCAGACAGAGACCTCAATATTTGTCTTCTCCACACATTAGACTTTCCCACATAGAAGCAATGCATCATATGTTTATTTGACTTCTGTGGCTTTTGCTGGTTACTCACACTGACTGCTTGGTGGTGCTTTTGCAGCCAGCAGGAGAATTATTTTATCACTATGTGTAGTAATTCCCATGTCCAGTAAAACATGAGAAAATTAAGATTATTTGCCTTACCTATATGCCAGGTAAGATATAAATTGCTACTTATTAAGTAGCTGTTTGCTGTTATTGCTGCCCTTCCCACTGAAGTTAATTCATTAATTTCTTTCTGTGTGAGCAGATCTCTGGGTCAAAACAGGGACTTTTTGTAGATACACAAGAGGTCCCTGCTGCTCTTAAATCTCCACTGCATTTTGTTTGAAGTGGTGGTTGTCATATTAGAGAAATTGTGATTTCTCTTTCTTTTCCTCCCTCAGCCATGCCTTAATTTACCTGTAACTAAATGCAATTAATTGAGAAACATCTGTGTAGAGATTGGTTGCTGTTATTCCAGTTCTGCAGAAATCAGTGGAGGATGTTTTCCTTTTCCACCTGTTCATACTTTCTTCCACAGCCTAGACCAAGTTCAGCTCTACTCTGCTCCATGTTCTCTTCCATTTGGTTCAGTCCCATTTCCATTTCTCCAACCTATGCCCCTTTAAAATGCAAACAAGTAACATGGGGAAACTGTCACTCATTTTTTATTTGCTTTAAAGGGAGGAGCATACAGAGCAGGGCCTTCATTAGCTCTGTGAAAGACCCTGAGTACACCACCACCAATATTTTATCACTTCATTGTGAAGATCATGGAAGAAACAGGCATTTATAGACTCACTTCATCCCTCCTTGCACCCCTTTTGTCTTTCTCTTCCTCACACTGCTTGCACAGAGGATGCCACAGAAATAGAGGCACATGGGAAGTGGGATTTCTCTCCAAGGAGAAGAGCAGAGGGAGCATTTCCAAAGAGGACACAGCACATCTTTTGCTGTGCTTTCATTCAAAGGGTGCATGGTGCAAAACCAGGTTAGATAAGCATCCAGCAATACAGCTTTTTTTCCTTTTTCTGTTTGTCCTTTACACTTGCAGCTTGTAATTGGAAAGGTGTGAAGATGAGGCACCAAAAATAGAGGGAGAAATCCAGGTGCACAAGTTCATGTGCCATCTCAGAGAAAGAGGGAGCTTAAATTGCAGCCAGTGGAGAAATTTAGGTGCACAAAGTTAAAACTAATAGTGAACTATCTGCACACCATTTTTTTTGGCAGAGCCAAGACCCCCTCCATTTGTCCAGAGTCGCAGAGTGTGTGAATGGCTTTGCACGGGAAATGATTCTGAACTTTGCAAATAGCTTTTATTATAGCTCCTCTGTGACACTGCTAGAAAACAGATTAGATCATAGCTCATTTCTCTTTTATTATTCTGACAGTGATTTCATTTGTTCAGAACTTCCATTTTGCCTTTAATATCTCATATGCGGTCACATTTTGGGAGCTTTAGGATGTGCTGGTTCTGCCTGCATGTCTCTCACCTTCGCCAACTCATTACAGAGAAGCATCCTCCCTAAATAACAAATATTAACAAACATCTATGAACTTCAGATGATACAATTCCCAGTTCATTTCCTGGGCTATAACACTGCCAGAGAGGGATCAAATAAAGAGCCTGCCTGATCCCTAAAATAAGGCATGCTAGTGTGGGAAAAGTCCTTTGTTTTATACCTATAAGGGGAAAACATATTAAACCCTGCCCATGCAAAGACTAGAGCAGAGATCCCTCAGCTAGAACTGCAAAAATAAGTGTTTGATAGCCCAAAACAATTATTTCAGCCAATCATTCTCTCCTGCAATACATTCCATTTCTGCCCTTTAAAGTCAGCTGATTCAGATGCTCTCAAAATGAACATGTCTGGCTTCAGAGCCCATTTTAAGACTTGTTTGGGGATTTTTAGCAATATAAAGTCACTGCCCTGTAGTTATTTCACTCCCACCTATGTCATGCTGCCAGAGAGACCTGACCTAGGATTAGGTCCTTCCCACTTCTGTCCAAACATTACAGCAACCCTTTTGTACCATCGGTCTCTGGGATTGCCTGGAACAGCCTTCAGCCTGCTCTGAAGTTATGTTGGGCAAACATCCAGCAGAAAGCTGTTCATTAGAAAAGCTGAAAGGTCACTTTTGCACTTATAATATCCTTCTTTCCCAGTCCATGGGCAGTAATTAATGATTTAAGCCTAAAAAAACCCAGTGAAAATTGAATACTGTGGGAATAAATACCAATAACTTGCAACAAAAAATCTCCAATGTTGTGTACGTCTAGCAAGGATCATTACAGTTAGCTAATTTTTGGAAGTAGTATCATAGCAAAAAAGCCCTATAATTTTATTTTATACATATTCAGCTGTGACATTACAATGCTTTTTTCCCCATCTTACGTCTGGATCCTTTACCTACAGAAGCCAGCTGAGGGTTTGATATTTGGTTTGGTTTTTTTTTTTTTTTTTGCCCTTGGATCAGAGAAAGATTTATTTCTCTGACTGCAGATATTTTAAAATATATTTTAAATGTTTTCTATTATTCCCTCCTTCTGCTCTCCACACATGTTAAAATCCGCTCAGAGCAAGGGTCTGCGAAAGGAGCTGGAAAGGCCTCTGTCCTTTTTCTGGGGTTGTTTTCTTTGTGAGCCTGCAAGTACATTGCATTTGTGTGGTGTGTGTGTGTGAGAGTGTGTGTGTGTGTGTGTGTTTGTGTGTGTGTGTACATGCACAGGCTTAGTCCTCAGGTGGAACTGTGGTTCCTGTGCTTTCGTTCTCGAAGCTGTTATTCTGGAAGGGAATGGAGGCAGCTGTGTTTACAGCTCAAGTCTTGGCATACATTTACCAGAATCTATTATTCATATCGTTCAGTATCAGGGAGAGATCTCAGGCCACCTGTCTATCTGACAAATTCACCCTTTTGTGAGCTTTCTGTTCATAGCAAATTATGTTCACATTGATGAATTGAGTTTTTATGAGCATTGCTAACTAACATTCTCACAGAAGGCCAGGGGCAATAGACTGCAAGTGTTTCTGGTCCACAAGTAAATGTTAAAAAGAAAAAAACTGCCAGTATTTAAAGACGATTTGCCATGGAGGGATAGTTAAAATATTTGGCAAAGCTTGGATATTTATAAATTCAAGAATGTCCATAAATTATTACAGATAGTGTACTTATCACAAATAAAAAATAATAATAATTCTGCACTGCCCCTGTGAATGTGGAGGGCTCTTTAGTATTCTGTGTGTTAACAGGTAGACAGTGATCAAAGCTTCCAACAAATCCTTATCAGGGCTTAACACAAGGTGGGAACCATTTAGTTTTGCAGAGGGAATCTTCCTTTGAAAATTGTGCGGTGAAATCACTGGGACAGAGCAAAGTGAACACAAAATGATGGTTTACCTGGGCTTTTCAGCATGGTACTGGTTCCCATCCAAGAAGCCACCAGTCATGGGAGCAGCTGTACCCTATAGACTCAAAGATCTGTAGCTGTAGATCAAAATATTTCCATTACAAGAGATTATTGTCAGGATGTGCTGGGACAACATTGCCTGTGAACACCCAAATTCCTCATGCCCCGCACCCTACAGATATTGCCAGGGATGGAGCATGAACCACCCCTGAGAGCAAAAAGGGGGAAGATGGGCTGCAAGCCTGCAGATACAACCTCCAAATAAATAAACACTCAGCTGCATCAGGTAAATCTATTTACTAAACTCTGATGCATCTAATGTGCCATTTAATATGCCTTAGAGCACCTGAGACTCTGCACAAAGTGTCCCAGAAGCTCCTCACGTCTTGGCACGGTTGGAGGATAACGTGGATGCATCAGGGTAACTCCCTGCCGTGGTGAGCTGCCAGCATCTAAGTGGCTGAATCCCACCACCACTGCCATAAGGCTGCTCCTAGGGGCCCACAAAAAGAGGGGGATGGCAGTGAGTGACATTTCAGGGATAGACCTGGCACTAATAGCCGTATCACGAGATCAAGTTTCCAAAGAGGAAAAATGAAGCTAAAAAGAAAAAAGAAAAAAAAACCAAAAACACAGTGCCTTTCAAAGGGAAAGAAACCCCCCAGTTTCAAAGGAAAAACTATGCTTAAGAGTCCCTCCTTACGGCACAGAGGAGAAAAACAGGTTGGAGGCGAGGAGCCACCTGGCCGAGAGCACTGGAGCACCTTGGCCCCACGGCGAAGGCTTCCATCGCTTCACACCCGCGCCGGGGCTGCCTCTCGCCCGCTCCTCGCGCTGAAAGCGTGGCAGCCCTGCCTGTTGTTTTGAGAGGTGCGAATGGCCCTCGCGAGCTATCTCTGCCGCTTCCAAATC